>NC_133422.1:9087500-10337500 GCF_049350105.2 Macaca mulatta
GAAGCAGAGCCCTAGAGGTTTTGGAGATTAACAGAACCTGGTTTTGAACCCTGGTCTTACTGACTCAAAAGCTGATGGTCTTGACCATACTGGATGTGAGACAGCTGACTTAGAAATGCCCTGCTTACCTCCTGGCTGGAATGATGTTACCCCTAAGACAGCAGCCAGTGCTGCCAACCAGATCCCAGACAGCAGGCGGGGGCCATTGAGGCCTAGCTCAGGAGGACTTGACATGGGCAGACAGCTGCCTTCATGTGGTGTGGCAATGGTGGGGCCGAGGCATTGTCTTGTTCCACAAGGAAACAGGACAGCTTGAGACATCTGTAGGTCAGCATCAAGGGCTGGTCCAAGCCTGCTGGCAGCTACAGGGATTAACGCTCTGAAAGATGAGAGGCTGCACTCTTTAGCTAAAGAAGCCTGGCTTCCTGCTCACCTCCACTTGACTTAGCCATCCCTCTAGACGGCTTTAAACAATGTTTAGTTGTCTTATTTCATCATGAAAGCAACACATGTTCACTGTGGAGAGTTTGGAAAGCACCAGTTTGTGCCCAGTATCAAATAAAAGTCATCCCTAATTCTACCATCCAGAGACATTGATGATGACATGATTTTGATTGAATCCTTACGTGTTGTGGAGCTGCACTAGCATTTAGTGCTGATTTCCCATTTTAAAAATCTTGACCACAAGTCTGTGAGGCAGGTATTATTTGCTCTATTTTACTGATGAGAAGCAGAGCAGTTAAATGACCTCCCAAGATGACACTGCTGGTAAGTAGTGCATCCAGGTTTCAGCCCAAATATTGACATGACTCCAGAACTCAGGAATGAGTACGTTTCATATACTTGTATATGTGTGTGTCTGTGTGGGTGCATGTGCATGGTGTATACACACATACATATACTTTTCTTTTTCATGGGGTAAAGTAAAAACTTTATTGAAGGAATAGAACTTAACCTGGAGAGATACAGCCTGATCCTGGGTGACTCAACGTTATGAAGATTCCCATTCTCTTCAAATTCTTCTATAAATTACTGTCATTGCATTCAAAATCCTAATTAAGCTTTCTATAGCTTTTTCCCCATGTTTTTTATTGTGGTAAAATGCACATGACAAAATTTGCCGTCTTAACGATTAAGTGTACAGTTCAGTGGCAGTAAGTACATTCACATTGTTTTGCAACTATTACCACCACCCATCCACAGAACTCTTTTCATCTCACAGAACTGAAACTCTGTATCCATTAAACAATAACTCCCCATTTCCCCCAACCCTCCAGCCCCTGGAAACCACAATTCTGCTTTCTGTCTCAATGAATTTGACCACTCTAGATACCTCGTATAATTGGAATCATACGGTATTAGTTTTTTTGTGACTGACTTATTTCACTTATATAATGTCCTCAGGGTTCGTTAATGTTGTAGCATCTGTTAGAATTTCCATTCTTTTTAAGTCTGAATAATATTCTATTGTATGCATAGAGCATATTTTGTTTATCCATTCATTTGTGAATGGACATTTTGGTTGCTTCCACATTTTAGCTACTGAGATTAATACCACTGTGAACATGGGGTTACAAATATCTTTTTAGGACCCTGCTTTCAGTTCTTTTGAGTATATATCCAGAAGTAGAATTGCTGGATCATGTGGTAATTCTATTTTTAATTTTTTGAGGAGCTGCCATACTGTTTTCCATAGCAGCTGTACCATTTTACATCTTCACAAGTGCACGAGGGTTCCAGTTTCTCCACATTCTTGCCAACACTTGTTATTTTATGTTTTTTTTTTTTTCTTAATAGTAGCCATACTAATGGTTGTGAGGTGCTATCTCATTATAGTTTTGATTTAATTTCCATAATGATTAGTGAGGTTGAGCACCTTTTCATATGATTATTGGCCATTTGTATATCTTCTTTGGAGAACTGTCTCCTCCAGTCCTTTGCCTGTTTTTGAATTGGATTGTTTGTTTTTTGTTATTGAGTTTCAGGAGTTTTGTGGGTATTCTGGATATTAATCCCTTATCAGATACGCAATTTGCAAATATTTTCTCTTATTCTGTGGGTTGCCTTTTTACTCTGTTGGTAATGGTTTTTGATATACAAATTTTTAAAATTTTCAGAAGTGCTCAGATTGTTTTCTTTTATTGTCTGTGCTTTCAGTGTCATATCCAAGAAATCATTGCCAAATCCAGTGTGGTGAAGCTTTTGTCCTGTTTTCTTCTAAGAGCTTTATAGTTTTAGTTTTTATGTTTAGATGGTTGATCCATTTTGAATTAATTTTTGTATATGTTAGATAAAGGCCCAACTTTGTTGTTTTGCATGGAGATATCCAGTTTTCCAAGTATCATTTGTTGAAATGATTTCCCGCCCCCGCCCTGCCCCCCTTGAATAGTCATGGCATTGAATAGTCATGGCACCTTGTTAAAATCATTTGACCGTAAATGTGAGGGTTTATTTTTGGATTCTTTATTCTACTTCATGGGTCTGTATGTCTATAATTTTGCAATACCACACTGATTTGATTACTGGGGATTTGTAGTAAGTCTTGAAATTAGGAAGTGTATGTCCTCCAGCTAAATGTTTGTCAATTTGTTGATCTTTACAAAGAAACAGCTTTTGGTTTTATTGATTTTCTCTACTATTTTCTTATTCTTTATTTCATTTACCTCTACTCTATATTATTTCCTTCCTGTATTAGCTTTGGGTTTAATTTTTCTTCTCATTCAAGTTCCTTAAATTGTAACATTAGGTTGTTGATTTAAGGTCTTTCATGTTGTTTATTGTAAGCAAATATGGCTACAGATTTGCCCTTTAGCACTGCTTTTGCTTATTCCCTAAGTTTTGTTATGTTGTATTTTTATTTTTATTTGTCTCTATTTATTTTCTAATTGCCCTTGTGATTTCTCTTTTGATTCATTGGTTGTTTAAGAGTGTGCTGTTTAATTTCCACAAATGTTTGAATTTTCAATTTCCTTCTGTTATTGATTTCTAGTGTCATCTGGTTGTAGTAAGAGAAGAAAATTTGTAATCTATCTTTTAAAATCTATTGAAGCTTACTTTGAGGTCTAGTATATGTCTAGGTTGTAAATTTTCCCATGTGCGCTTGAAAAGAATGTGAATTCTGTTGTTGGGTAGAGTAGTCTGTATAAATCTAGTTGGTTTATTGTTTTGTCCAAGTTCTCTATTTCTTTACTTATCTTCCCTCTGGGTTTCCTGTAGGTTATTGAGAATGGGGTATTGAAGTCTCCCACTATTACTGTAGAACAATTTCTTTTTTCAGTTCCATCAATTTTTGCTTCATATATTTGATGGTCTGTTACTAGATGCTTAAATGTTTATAATTGTTATATATATCTTCCTTCTGTATTACACTTTTTTTTGTTGTTTTTTGAGAGTTGCACTGTTGTCACCCAGGCTCGAGTGCGATGGCACGGTCTTGGCTCACTGCAACCTCCGCCTCCAGAGTTCAAGCAATTCTCCTGCCTTAGCCTCCCGACTAGCTGGGATTACAGGCATCTGCCACCACGCCTGGCTAATTTTTATATTTTTAGTAGAGACTAAAAGGGTTTCACCATTTTGGCCAGGCTCCTGACTTGAGGTCTCTTAAATATGTAGGAAAAATGAGTTACCAACCAAAGTTATGATAAAACTAGCTTTTAGACTAATAATTGCTTTTAAAAAATTGTATTAGACTCTTAAGTCCCATAGAAAACAAAAAGTTGAGTTATGCATCATTGTTACAGTAATACTAGCTTTTATGATTGCCCATGTTACTACCTTTAATGAGATATTTATTTCTTCATATGGCTTTAAGTTACTGTCTAGTGTCCTTTCATTTCAACCTGCTTTCCTTTTAGCATTTCTTGCAGGGCATGTCTGTTGATTCGGAACAAACTCCCTCAACTTTTGTTTATTTGGGAATATCTTTCTCCCTCACTTTTAAAGGACAGTTTTGCCAGATATAGAATTGTGATATTGTGAAATATATATTTGGTCATTGTCCCTGTTTCCTGGCATATAACTCCTAAAATCCTTGGAATCTCCTGAGCAATAAGAGGGTCTTTTGCTTGTTAATGAGATGACAAGTTGCTGGTGGTGTCTGAGATAGCTTCAGGTAGTGGCTGGTCACCTGAATGACCAAGTCTTCATCAGGAGGTTGGGACTTTAAGTCCTACCCTGCAGCCTCTGGGGAGGGGAGAAGGGCCAAAGGTTGAGTTGATCGCCAGTGACTAATGATTAAATCAGTCATGCTTATATAATGAAATCTCCATAAAAGTCCAAAAGGAATGGTCTCAGGGAGTTTCTGGATAGCTGAACACATGGAGATGCCTAGAGGTTGGCTGGCCCAAAGAGGACATGGAAGTTCTGTACCCCTTCTCCCTTACTTCACCCTATACATCTCTTCCATCTGGCTATTCATACGTATCTTTTGTACCGAGTTTTGTGGGCCACTCTAGCAAATTAATCAAAACCCAAGGAGCATATCATGAACCCTCGGTCAGAAGTATATGTGGCAACCTAGTACCTGGCGACTGGCATCTGATATGGAAGCCAGTCTTGTGGGACTAAGTAAGCCTCAACCTGTGGGATGTGACGTTATTGCTGGGTAGGTAGTATCGGAATGGAATTGAAGGATACCCATTTAGTGTCTGCTGAAGAATTGATTGGTTGCTGGTAGAGAGAAATCTCCACACAATTTAGTAGTCAGAGATGAAGTATTCTGTGTTGTGTTGATTGTGAGTGGTTAAACAGAGGAAAAACATTTTGTTTTTTTCTCCTGTATCCTTATAAGAACTTTTGGTTGACGGGTTTTTTTCTTTTTTCACATTGACTGTATCAGCCCACTGCCTTCTGGCCTCCAGAGTTCCTGATGTGAAATCTGCTGATAATCTTATTGAGGATCCCTAGTATGTAACTATTTATGTCTTACTGCTTTCAAAATTATCTCTGTCTTTTAACAGTTTATTATACTGTTTCTTGGTGTGGGCCTTTTTGAGTGCATCCTGCTTCCATGCTCATCCTATCTCCATGCTTCTTGGATGTTTATATTCATGTTTTTCACCAAATTTGGGGGATTTTTGGCCATTATTTCTTCATATATTCTATCTTTTTCCCTTTTTTCCTAAGACTACCACAGTGTATTGTTGGTTGACTTGATGGTATCCCACAAGTCCCTTAGAGCTCTTTAGTTTTCTTCAGTCTTTTCTCTTCTTCTTCTTCTTCTTCTTCTTTTTTTTTTTTTTTTGAGACGCCCTGTTGCCCAGGCTGGAGTGCAATGGCACGATCTTGGCTCACAACCTCTACCTCCCAGGTTCAAGTGATTCTCCTGCCTCAGCCTCCCAAGTAGCTGAGATTACAGGTGCATGCCACCATGCCTGGTTAATTTTTTTTTTTTTTTTTTGTATCTTTAGTGGAGATGGGATTTTACCATGTTGGCCAGGTTGGTCTCAAATTCCTGACCTTGTGTTCCACCCCCCTCAGCTTCCCAAAGTGCTGGGATTACAGGTGCGAGCCACCATGCCCAGCCAGTCTTTTTCTTTCTATTCCTCAGACTTAATAATTTCCATTATCCTGGCTTCGAGTTCACTGGTTCTTTTTTTTGCCTGCTCAAATCTGCCTTTGAATCCCTCTAGTGAATTTTTAAATTTTTAAATTTCAGTTCTTGTACTTTTCAGCTCCAGAATATCTTTTTTTTTTTTAAATTTCTTTTTAGGTTTCTATTTCTGATGTTTTCATTTTGTTCATAAATTGTTTCTTGACTTTTCCATGTCATCGTTTAGTTTTTCTCAGCATCTTTAAGACAGTTGTTTTAAATTAAGGTCTTTGTCTAGAAGATTTGCCATCAGGTCTTTTTCAGGGACAGTTTCTGTTTTAATTTGTCCTTTGAATGGGCCCTACTTTTCTGTTTTCTTGTGTGCCTTGTGATTTTTGTAGAAAATTGGATATTTTCATTTAATAATATGGTCATTCTGTAAGTTGGATTCTCTCCCTTCCTTAGGTTTTGCTATTTTTGGTTTGGTTGGTTTTGGTTTTGGTTTTTTTGACTGTTGTTGGCTGTCTTGGTGCCAGGGGTCAGCCTGAGGTATAAACTTAAGGTCGTCTCAGGTATTTTCTGAGCCTGCACCTTCTCTTGAACATGTGCTCTGAATTTCTAATGTACGCATATATATGGTTGCAGTTGAATGTCCTAATCTTCAATGTTTACCTCCCAAAAGAGAAAATAATGAAAGAGGTTAAAAGAAAAAGGCATTGGCCTTTCAATCCTTTGGAAGTTACTTCAGCATAAGCTGGAGGGGGGACAACATAGGGAGGAGGTGGAACATCAGTGCCTCTTTTTCTGTGCCTCTGTGATAAGAAGAAGTAATAGGAGTGGAGCACAGATCCTTGACATTTGGAAGACAGGGTCCTTTTACTCCATCTCCTGCAAGTTGTGTTCAGATTACTCTAGGAACGCGCACAACTGCCCGCTGTGGGGCTGGGGAGTGGGGGACAGGTACCTGCTACTGTGCTTAGAGGTGAAATTGACCAAAATTAACTACAATTTACTATCCTCACCTTCCCCTGGAAGTTGCAAGCCTTCAGTAGATTCCAGAGTTCCAAAATAGTTGCATCAGACAGATTCTGCCAGTGTAATTGTTGTCTGGGTGGGGAGGCAGATTTCCTGTACTTCCTACTTTGCCATCTGCTCAGAATCCTCATATGCTTTTATAATACGAAATCTATAATATAAATATTATATATTATTTATATAAATAAAAGATGTATATAAATTATATTTATATATTTTAATATTTATATTTGAGTCATATAAATATAAAGTTTGTAACTCAAGTATATTACTGGAAGGACTATATTAAAAATTAATAGATGGATGACGAGAGTGGGGAGACTAATGAGTGCAGGGTTTCTTTTGGAAATGACAAAAATGTTCTAAACTATTTATGGCGATGGTCGCACAACTCTGTAAACGTACTAAAAACATTTGCATTGTATTCTTTATATGGGTAAAATTTATGATAAATTATTTCTTAATAAAGCTGTTTTTTTCCAAATAACTCATCCAGAGTCAACATAAAGCCATTTTAAAATGCCACTGCATAGGCAGCTATGCTGAAAATGAGCCACCACCATATGAATAATATTTTAAATAAATTGAGTGAAAAATGATCAGTTATTTAATAAGGTATTATTATAGTAAATTTCTGAGTCATTTTAGTTTTTTAAGAGAAAACGGATCTCCCAACTGCTTTGGAAGCTGGTTTCTCCCCTTTGCCCCCAGTGATATGGAGTAAGTACCTGTTTATGTTAATACGTTAAATTCAGTTTCCTCCTTTTTTTTTCCTTTACTAACATGCATTGAGTGTTTTCCACGTTCCCAGCCTTATGCTAGGTACTTTGCATGTATTATCTCATGCACTCATGCATATAAGCTGCATTCACATATGCGCTGACACACAGACAACCCTAATGAGAGGTTATTTTATCATACCCCATCTTACAGTGAGAAAGCGCAAGCACAAAACGGTTAACTCAAGCTCATGATTACATATTTGTATTTTTTCTTTCTTGGATTTTGCATTGGGATAATGCTCAGAAAGCTCTTCTTTACACCATACATTTCTGTTTTCCTCTAGTAACATCTTCATATTTAAATCTTTAAGCTATCTAAAATTAACTTAGGGCCACAGTTAGGCAAGACTTTCATTTTAACTTATAATAAATGGTTTGGTAGTGGTTCTAAAACAGTATGTAAAACTATTCATTTCCCCCCATTTGAGATGTTTATTATGATGCTAAATTCTAATATCTAATATAATACTAAATTTAATATCTGTTTATGGACTTTGTTCACGTTATTGAGTTAGTCCAATTTGAGACAAAGAATTTTGTACCCTTTTACTATCTCATTATCTTCACTCTACTCTTTGGTCTTCGTGATTTCAGATCTAGGTAATTATTGCATTTTCTTACATCATAAAGAAATGGCACTGTTTTGCGAAAATATGCAATGATTATTTAGAGACATATTTGTTTTAACTGGTTTAAACACTTACCACTCATCCTTTTGTGCCATGATTCCTCATTCTTGTGCTCTTAGACTTCTGGTTGGTACTGATCCTGGGTCTCTGAGACAGCAGGCGCATGGGCAGAGAGGAATAAGTATCCTCCCCTTCCTTTGGTGAGCTCTCCATCAGCCAGTGTTTCCAGGATTGGTTTTCCTCCATTAATCGTCACCTGCCCTGTAGTCAGCAACGTTTTTGCAAACCTTTGATCGAAACACAAGGTTGTCATCACGTCATGGTTGTCAGCGTTGAGAGTTTTCTTCTTTCTCTGAGTTTTCATGGATGGGAAACTGTGCTGAGGGCTGCTACAGATGTCACTTTAAATTTTTAACTTTTCTTCATCAACATAGAGAGATTTAATTTATTTATGAATATATGCATAAAATCTCTCCTGATTTCGTCAAAATAAGCAGTTTCTTACATGAGGAGAACGTCTTTATTTAGGAATAAATGAAGAAAAACATTAAATTTTGAGTCTTCAGACTTTCAGGAATAAGCCATGAAGAGGTGGCTGCCCACAGGATGGGAAGGTGATCTTCTCATAGGGGTAACCTGCTCCTGAAGAATCTCGGGGCTAAGCAACACCGTATTTTCTGGCACTGCTTACAAACAGTTGTGGCCAATGCAAGCATGACTTTGCTGTGAGGTTGGCTTCTCTGCAGTCCCACGTCCTGTCAGACAGCATGCCAGAGTAGTGAAGGAGAACAGAAATCCGTGCTAAATGCTGAAGTTATTTCTGGCATGTCTTCCTTTTGTAGGAAACCAAGTTGCTAGTGTTTGGTGGTGTTCTGAACAAATTGTTCCTCATCCTAAGTGATGATAAGAGGGCTTACTGGCCTGAAGATCACCACCGAAAGGTATTTGTTCATTCATTTTCACCTCTGCCTGCCCCAGTTCTCTGGTAGGTGATTAGGAAACACCGATCACTAGAAAATCACCTCTTCCTCTTTTGAGCGTGGTGACTAGTCATTAACTGTATTTTCAAGGGAGCTCATCTGGTGGACATTCAAGAAGGCTTCCCTGATGGGAAGCAGGCATATGCAAATGATCCTATGTCTGCAGGTGATACTTGAAAATGCAGCAAAGTATATGCTTATGCTCATCCCATGCCTGGCATTCTATTTCTAGATCACTGGTATACCTGCTTACAAAAATTGGTGTCAGTGTGCACTAGATATTAGGAGGGGTACAGAAGTAGCCTCAGGGGTCCCCTGACCCCTTCCACCAGCAGAGACAAATTTACATTCTTATTCTGAACTAAATTTGTCATTAGCATAAAATATATTAATGTGTGATTATTTGAGGAAATTAAAACATAGAAAACTGAATTACATTGATACCAAACTTTACCCACTTATATTTTTCCCAGTCCACAAATGTTGAGCACCAATCGTGTGATAAGCACTGGAATACAGCAGTGAGAACCCTGACCTTACAATGCAGTGGAGCAGACAGACAGGTGGAAATTATTTCAGAATGCAGTGTGGCAAGTGCCAGGATCAGGGTAAATAGAGGGTAGCCCAGGAGCACGAGAGAGGAGTGTCTTACTATGTTGGAGGTCAAGAAGCTTCCTGAAGATAAGCCTTGTAGGATACATTGGAAATATCCAGGCAGATAGTGAGTAGAGGACATTTTTGGGCAGAAGTTACAGCCTAGAGATGCTGTTGGAGAGGTGCAGATAATTCAGTCTGATTGCAGCCTTGTGGTTACAGAAGCACATAGGAGCCCCAGGAGATGGGTCATAGAAGTCTAACCTGGAGGAGCCTCCATTCTATGAGGAAATTTGCACAAATATCCTTTCTCTAAACCAATTTAAATACATATGAGAACCTGATTTCTCATTCTGTCATTAGCGATAATAATCATATTCATACTTTTGGATGATCAAAGTACTTTACACCAATTATTTTGTTTACCTGTAGAGGTAGACATGCTATATAACCCCCATGTTTTGGATAAGAAAACTGAGGCAGAAAAATGCTTTTGGAGCAGCTGCACACACAAGCTTTGTGTGCAGAACTAATTTAGTCTTCCTAGCCTTAATCAGAGCTGCAAATACATACTTAATGAGGATAATGTGCTATGCTTACTTTATTTTCTTTGTGTCCCTTTGGTCAAAGGTGCTTAAATAAATATCAATGAGTCAAGATGGGATAAAGAAACGTGTGGCATTCAGCCAAATATGTGTAATGAGCATAAAATTTGTGAAAAACACTGTTCTATGTGCTAAGGGGATTTAGAAAAACAATAATAATACTAGTTAAATTTTATCATGTTTCCTGTTATCCAAAATAGCTTGCAATCTGAATGGGGGTCTAATTTATTTATTATTTATTTATTTATTTTTTGAGACGGAGTCTCGCTCTGTCACCCAGGTTGGAGTGCAGTGGCGTGATCTTGGCTCACTGCAAGCTCTGCCTCCCAGGTTCATGCCATTCTCCTACCTCAGCCTCTCGAGTAGCTGGGACTACAGGCACCACCATACCTGGCTAATTTTTGGTATTTTTAGTAGAGACAGGGTTTCACCGTATTAGCCAGGATGGTCTTGATCTCCTGACCTAATGATCCACCGCCTCGGCCTCCCAAAGTGCTATGGGGATGTAATTTTTTAGTGATGTATTATTTAGGTAGTTATATGTGTATATATATTTTAACTTATATATTTACGTACACCGATAAATCAGGGGTTGTTACTCGTTAAAGTGCATTAGAATTACATGATGGGTTTGTTAAAACAATTGGAGGGGCCTACCTTTAATATGTCTGATTCAGTATATTTGAAGTTGAAGCCCAAGAATTTGTGTTTCTAATAAATTCCTGGGTGATGCTGATGCTGCTGGTCCAGAACCATTGATAGGAATGCAAGCAAATTAAAGAAGTTCATGAGACTGGGCGCGGTAGCTCATGCCTGTAATCCCAGCACTTTGGGAGACTGAGGTGGGCGGATCGCCTGAGGTCAGGAGTTTGAGACCAACCTAGCCAACGTGGTGAGCCCCCGTGTCTACTAAAAAAATACAAAAATTAGCTGAGTGTGGTAGCAGGTCCCTGTAATCCCAGCTACTCAGGAGGCTGAGGCAGGAGAATCGCTTGAACCTGGGATGCAGAGGTCTCAGTGAGCCAAGACCATGCCACTGTATTCCAGCCTGGGCAACAGAGTGAGACTCTGTCTCAAAAAAAAAAGAAGAAAAAGTTCAGGCTTATGGGAGCCAAAGCATGAAGGCCCAGGTAGAGCTGGATAGAGTTAATAATGAGGTTAATATTGTTCTTGTTTTGAAAAACGAGTAGAGCAGTTGAATTGTCAAACATAAGCCAAGAGGGCATATTGACTTGAAGGGGCAACATGTGCATAAAGCAAGGCAGCATGCACAAACGTGAAGTTTTGCTTCAGTGGGCAATAAGCTAGTTATTTTGCATAGAGATTTTGCATAGAGAATTTCTGGTTATGAAATAACAAACAAAAACCAGAGAATATTGGATTGGGAAGGAAGGTGAATGAAGTATCTACCAGGATCTTTAACAAAGCCAACATGTTTGCATATTGAACAATGGGCGCCAGGAATTCACTGTAGGATGCTCAGCTGCAATAAAATCAAGCTTAGCAAGGCATTCTCTTAAGTCCTGTGCTAGATAAACAGGGCCAGGATGAGCCCAAAGCACACAGAAGCCTATTGTATTTTCCTAGGTGTCACGTAGGGAAGGCTTAAGCCTAGCTTTTGTATGTGGAAATACCAGTAGAAAAAAAATAAAAATGGAAAAAACACAGATAAAACTGTAGGAAACATTCAATTTGATAAGGCAGACAAGACAGATCTGTTTTCCTTTCATTTTTTCTAAATATGGTGCTCCATGTATTTTCAGTGCTTAATACATTGTTCACAGAAAAAATACCTTGCTCCAAAAGCATTTTTCTGCCTCAGTTTTCTTATCCAAAACATGGGGGTTATATAGCATGTCTACCTCTACAGGTAAACAAAATAATTGGTGTAAAGTACTTTGATCATCCAAAAGTATGAATATGATTATTATCGCTAATGACAGAATGAGAAATCAGGTTCTCATATGTATTTAAATTGGTTCAGAGAAAGGATATTTGTGCAAATTTCCTCATAGAATGGAGTTGATGGGGTGCCTCAGGAATTGGTGCCTAGTATATGAAATAATTAGTCGGAGAAAAGTAGCTAGCTCATTGAAGTAACTGATGACACAAAATTATGTAGGCTAGGAAAAACCATAGAGAATTGTATGAAATATTCCAGAAGGAGCTAATCAAACAGTATGACCAGAAAATAGGACAGCAGTTCCATTTTAATGAAGATAAATGACTTTCTTAGAAAAGGAAATAGTTTTCATTTTCTCAGCATGTTGATTAACCAAGAGATATTAGAGGGAAAAGCAGTATGTCATGGCGCTTAACACATTTATTGGAATGCAGAAGTATCATAGTGCTGTATTCATTCATTCATTCATTCATTCATTCATTCATTCATTCATTTGCTGGACTCTTTATTCAGGACACACTGACCATCTGTATGTCAGACAGTTGTGCTAAACAGCAGAGTGAGTAGGGAACAAAAGTAAATGAAGACGCAGTCCCTCCCTTTGAACAAGCTGACAATCCAGAAAGAGGGACATAAAGGTAAACAGATGTGGCTGTGAAACTGCCAAATAAATAACTATTAGTTTTCCATTGCTGTGTAGCAAATCACTGAAACTCAGTAACTTAAAACAACCCACATTTTCTGTGTCTGTGGGTCAGGAATCTGAGCGTGACTTCCATAGGTTCTCTGTTCAGGGTCTCAGAAAACTGGAGTCAGGGTGTTGGCTGGCTGCATGCTCATCTGGAGGCCTGACTGGGGAATAATTTTTTTTTTTTTAGTCGAGGGTGTTGCTGTGTCTCTTAGGCTAGTGTGCAGTGGTGCCGTCATGGCTCACTGCATCCTCGAGGTCCTCAGCTCAAGCGATTCTCCCACCTCAGCCTTCCAGTTTACTTGGATTACAGGAATGAGCCACTGTGGCCAGCTCAAGAATCCATTTTTTAGGCTCACTTAAGTTGTTGGCAGAAGTGATTTCCTTGTGCTATATAACTGAAGATCCCAGTTTTTTGCTTGCTGTCATCTGGAGGTCACCCTCAGTTCCTAGAGGCTACCCACAATGCCTTGCTACATGGGCATGCTCAACATAACCCCTTAGTGTTCCTCAAGGTAGCAAGAAGAATCTCTCACTGCAGTCTAAAATGGAGATTTATATCAAATACCTTGGGAGTGATAGCCCATCATCTTTACCATATTCTATTGATTATAAGTAAGTCACAGACAAAGGGGTTACACAGGTCATAAACAATAAGAGGTAGGTAATATGGGAGTGGGGTCGTACCTTACAGTATGTCTGTCACAGTCACATACTACAGACTGCCTCTTGAAGAACACATCTGAGACAAATTTAGGAAATTATCAGACATGTTATTCATCCATTTCTCTTGGTACTTTTGGCTACATTCTTGAATCATTTAAGGTTGCTGGATGACTTTATAATTGGATCTGCCAGGACTGCCTTTATTAAATTGCCCTTTAGTGTTGTGCTATTGACTTTTATCAAAGTTCACATATAATAGCAATAACAAATTACTATTGTTTAATTATTGGTCAAAAAAGTAAGACAAAAGGACACAATTTACATATTTCTTAAATATTTCAGTTTAACCTAAAATTCATAAGTATGAGTAAGGGCGCGGTGGCTCACACCTGTAATCCCAGCACTTTGGGAGGCTGAGGTGGGTGGATCACGAGGTCAGAAGTTCAAGACCAGCCTGGCCAGGATGGTTGAAACCCCGTCTCTACTAAAAATACAAAAATGAGCCAGGCATGGTGGCGGGCACCTGTAATCTCAGCTACTCGGCAAGTTGAGGCAGGAGAATTGCTTGAACCGGGGAGGCAGAAGTTGCAGTGAGCCGAGATTGTGCCACTGCACTCCAGCCTGGGTTACAGAGCAAGACTCCACCTCAAAAAAAATTCATAAATATGACTGTGTCAACATTATAAGACCAAGGTCATTTCCAGTGTTTAGGTTTCTTTTTAGCTGGTCAAGCTCTTGAAGACATGTGTGAGGTAGTCCAATTGAAAAATACTCTTAGAATGTTACCCCACCCACCCCTGCCATCCCAAAATCTTCTAAGATTCCCAGAAATTTTTTTCTGCAGGTTTCCGTTATCTTTTCAAAGCATTCAACTTCTTCATAGAAATATTTCTCTTTGCACGCTTGTATTTCAGCTTATGGCATATTTTAGTAGAACTGCATAATTACAATAGCAAGTATGATGAGTGTAAGTAGTTTTGGAAGCAAGCACAACTAATTTATGGAAGCACATAAAACACACCTTCAAATGGTAAAGAAAGCTGGACAAAAGTTATTTCTTCAAGGGACAACATGGGTGCACCTGACTCTGCCAACACTCTTACTTGTGAGCCTACTATTGTGATATGACTTTTTGCTTCTGTATTTGTTGTAAACCTTTTTTGCGCTATTGATGATGGTGATTCTTTATATATCTTGGTTCATTACATAAAGCTCTTTGTCAAAATTTATGTTTAAAATAAAGTGTCAAATAAAGCTTTACCCTTTCCCAAAGAATGCCAACACCTTTGTCATAAAGAACACATCGTAACTTCTGGGAGTCTCTCCTTTACCCTGGCTGGAGTAGTGTGCAGGCACAACATATGATACAAATATTCTGGACCTATCTGTATTTTAGAAATTGAGAATTTAGGTGTCTGATTTCTAATACTGTTATCTATACATGGCCAGCTCGTTGTTTGATTTAAAATCATGTAACTTTAAGAACAAATTTGAGAATTAAATATTTGAGAAGCAGTAACTATGATTTAAAACAGAGTTACACTCCCATTTCTTAATCCAAAGATTTCAGCTCTTTATGCAGATGTTTAGAACAACAATGTCTGAACAATTCATACTACAGATTGTTAGGCATCCAATTTCAGCAGCTGCCGTCATTATTTTATAGTTAATAATTTGCCATTTTTAAACCCCACATCAGACCTCCTTATTAATATTTGGTAAATATGTCAGGAGAAAACTATTTACTTGACAATTAAGATAAATAAATTATCCAACAAGAAAGGCTACCTACTACCTATGCAAATATGACTAAATGCCAATATAAAGACTTGTGATATTTGGCTTGTAATCTTCACATTTTCTTGGTAAAGTTGAGTAGAGTATATTAATCCTACATAGACCTGAGTTACCCGATCTTCTACCTGTGACATGGGCAGTAGAATATGTTGCAGGATTGTTTTAAGGATGAAAGATAATTTATTTAGAGTGCCTAGGATGGTACAGGATTTATTTATTTATTTATTATTATTTTTTTTTTGAGACGGAGTCTCACGCTGTTGCCCAGGCTGGAGTGCAGTGGCGCGATCTCGGCTCACTGCAAGCTCCGCCTCCTGGGTTCACGCCATTCTCCTGCCTCAGCCTCCTGAGTAGCTAGGACTACAGGCGCCCGCCACCGTGCCCGGCTAATTTTTTTTGTATTTTTAGTAGAGACGGGGTTTCACTGTGGTCTCGATCTCCAGACCTTGTGATCCGCCCACCTCGGCCTCCCAAAGTGCTGGGATTACAGGCTTGAGCCACCGCGCCCGGCCTGGTACAGGATTTATTAAGTATGCAGCACATGTTTGTTGCATGAATGAATAAAGGATGATGATTGTTGTTACAGGGTCAGTTTTCAATCAGGATTGAAAACAAAATGAGATATCACACTAAGGACTAGTGGGTGACAACAGTTGTTGCAAATATTCTTGTGAACTTTAGCAAGGTGGCTGTAATACCCATTGTACGTAAAAGAAATTCAAATAAAGCCTATAAGTCATGTCAAAGCCAATTCAATTACTCAGTTCATTCTAAGCCACATTTTTTTTTAACCATCATTGAGGGAAGGAGATAATGTTAATTTGCCAAGGCTATGATATAAATGAGGTTAAATTCATTGTTGGAAGCTCCCAACACCCGCACATCAACTCCTTTCCTTGGAAAACTTCAACAGTTGATACAATGGAAGCCACCAGCTAATGGGTTATACATGATTTTAGCAGTCATAAATATCTGTTAGACCCAGGATTTGAAATCAGAAACTTCCTGTATTCATGGTCATAGATTATTTAAAAGGATTTTGTATGTGCAGTGCTGAAATTCACTGTGCCCATTTTAAAAAATTTTAGCTTTCCTTTTAGATCGAGGGGGTACATATACGGGTTTGTTACATGGGTATATTATATGATGCTGAGGATTGAGGTTTGATTGATCCTGTCCCCTAGGTACTAAGTGTAGTACCCAACAGGTAATTTTTCAACCATTTCCCTTCTTTTTCTCTCTCCCCCCCCGTACTAGTCCCTAGTAGTCTATCGTTCTCATATTTATGTCCATGTGTACCCAGTGTTTAGCTCCCACTTACAAGTGGGAACATGCAGTATTTGGTTTTCTGTTCTTGCATTAATTCATTTAGGATAATGGCCTCCTACTACCTCCATGTTGCTGCAAAGGACATGATTCTGTTCTTTGTTATGGCTGTATAGTACTCTGTGGAGAATATATACCACATTTTCTTTGTCCAGTCCACCACTGATGGACACCTAGGTTGATTCCATGTCTTTGCTATTGTGAATCTTGCTGCTATGAACATATGCATGCATGTATCTTTTTGGCCGAATGATTTATTTTCCTTTGGGTATATTCCAGTAATGGGATTGCTGAGTCAAATGGTAGTTCTGTTTTCAGTTCTTTGAGAAATTTTGAAACTGCTTTTCACAGTGGCTCAACTAATTTACATTCCCACCAACAGTGTATAAGCTGTTCCCTTTTCTCCACAGCTTTGCCAGCATCTGTTGTTTTTAATAGCCATTCTGAATGTTGTGAGATGGTATCTTATTGTGGTTTTGATTTTCTTTTTCCTGATGATTAGTGATGTTGAGCTTTTTTTTCATTTCCAGCGTTTATTTTAAGTGCAGGGGTACATGTGTAGGATATGCAGGTTTCTTAAATAAGTAAATGTGTGTGATGCTGGTTTGGTGCACCTAGGTATTAAACCCAGCATCCATTAGCTGTTCTTCCTGATGCTCTCCCTCCTCCCACCTCCACCCTATGACAGACCCCAGCGTGTGTTGTTGCCCACCATGTGTCCATGTGTTCTCATCATTCGGCTCCCACCAGTAAGTGAGAACATACTGTGTTTGGTTTTCTGTTCCTGCCTTAGTTTGCTGAGGAGAATGGCTTCTAGCTCCACCCATGTCCCTGCAAAGGACGTGATTTCATTCCTTTTTATGGCTGCATAGTATTCCATGGTGTATATGTACCACATTTTCTTTATCTAGTCTATCATTGATAAGCATTTAGGTTGATTCCATGTATTTGCTGTTTTGAATAATGCTGTAGTAAACATATGTGTGCTTGTATCTTTATAATAGAATGATTTCTATTCCTTTGGGCATATACCCAGTAATGAGATTGCTGAATCGAATGGTATTTCTAATTCTAGGTCTTAATTGCCACACCATCTTCCACAGTGGTTGAATTAATTTACATTCACACCCACAGTATAAAGGCATTCCTATTTCTTCACAACCTCGCCAGCATCTGTTGTTTCTTGACTTTTTAATAATCGCCATTCTGACTGGCGTGAAATGGTATATCATTGTGGTTTTGATTTGCATTTCTCTAATGATCAGTGATATTGAGCTTTCTTCTTATGTTTGTTGGCCGCATGTATGTCTTCTTTTGAGATGTGTCTGTTCATGTCCTTTACCCACTTTTTAATGGGGATGTTGTTTCTTTTTTTTTTTTTTTTTTGAGACGGAGTCTCGCTGTGTCGCCCAGGCTGGAGTGCAGTGGCGCGATCTCTACTCACTGCAAGCTCTGCCCCGCCGGGTTCACGCCATTCTCCTGCCTCAGCCTCCTGAGTAGCTGGGACTACAGGCGCCTGCCACCACGCCCGGCTAATTTTTTTGTATTTTTAGTAGAGATGGGGTTTCACCGCGTTAGCCAGGATGGTCTCCATCTCCTGACCTTGTGATTCACCTGCCTTGGCCTCCCAAAGTGTTGTTTGTTTCTTGTAAATTTGTTTAAATTCCTTGTAGATACTGGATATTAGTCCTTTGTCAGATGGATAGATTACACATTTTTTCTCCCATTCTATAGGTTGCCTGTTCACTCTGATGATAGTTTCTTTTGCGGTGTAGAAGCTCTTTAGTTTAATTAGTTCCCATTTGTCAATTTTAGTTTTTCTTGCTATTGCTTTTGGCATCTTCGTCATGAAATCTTTGCCCATTCCTATGTCCTGAATGGTATTCCCTAGATTTTCTTCTAGGGTTTTTATAGTTTTGGGTTTTACATTTAAGTCTTTAATCCATCTTTAATTTATTTTTGTATATGGTGTAAAGAAGAGGCCCAGTTTCAAGTCTCTGGCTAGCTAGTTCTCCCAGCACCATTCATTAAAAAGGGACTCCTTTCCCCATTGCTTGTTTTTGTCAGCTTTTTCAAAGATCAGATGGTTGTAGGTGTGGGGTCTTATTTCTGGGTTCTCTCTTCTGTTCCATTGATGTGTGTGTCTGTTCTTGTAGCACTACCATGCTGTTTTGGTTGCTGTAGCCTTGTAGTATATACTTTGAAGCTGGGTAGTGTAATGCCTCCAGTTTTGTTCTTTTTGATTAGGATTGTCTTGGCTATTTGGACTCTGTTTTGATTTCATATTAATTTTAAAATAGTTTTTTCTAGTTCTGTGAAGAATGTCAATAGTAGTTTAATGAAAACAGCATTGAATCTATAAATTGCTTTGGACAGTGTAGCCATTTTCATGATACTGATTCTTCCTATTCATGAGCATGGGATGTTTTTCCATTTGTTTGCATCCTTTCTGATTTCTTTGAGCAGTGGTTTGTAGTTCTCCTTGAAGAGATCCTTCACTTCCCTTGTTAGCTGTGTTCCTATTTATTTTATTCTTTTTGTAGCAATTGTGAGTGGAAGTTCATTCATGATTTGGTTGAGCATTTTTTCATATGTTTATTGGCTCCTCGTATGTCTTCTTTTAAGAAGTGTGTGTTCATGTATTTTGCTTACCTTTTAATGTAAAAGTTATTTGTCTTTCGCTTAAGTTCCTTATGGATTCTGGACATTCGATCTTTGTCAGATGCATAGCTTGCAAATATTTTCTCTCATTCTGTAGGTTTCTGTTCACACTGTTGATAGTTTCTTGCTGTGCAGAAGCTCTTTAGTTTAATTTAGTTTAATTAGGTCCCACTTAGCAATTTTTGTTTTGGTTGCCATTGCTTTTGAAGACTTAGTCATAAATTATTTGCCAGTGCTGGTGTCCAGAAGGATATTTCCTAGGTTTTATTCTAGGATTTTTATAGTGTACATCTTACATTTGAGTCTTTAATCCATCTTAAGTTAATGTTTATATATACTGATAGGTAGGGGTCCAATTTCATTCATGTGCGTATGGCTGGCCAGCTATTCCAACACCACTTATAGGGAGTCTGTTCCCCATGGTTTATTTTTGTTGACTTTGTCAAACACCAGTTGGTTGTATTAATAGGTGTGCAGCTTTATTTCTAAGTTCTCTATGGTGTTCTATTGGTCTATGTGTCTGTTTTAGTACCAGAATCATGCTGTTTTGGTTACTGTAGCCTTATATAGTTTGAAGTCAGCTAGTGTGATATCTGTGGCTTTGTTCTTTTTGCCTAAGATTGCTTTGGTTATTTGGGCTCTTTTTTGGTTTCATATGAATTTCAGAAGTTTTTATCTAATTCTGTGAAAAATTATGCTGGCAGTTTGATAAGAATAGCACTGATCTACAGATTGCTTTGGGCAGTATGACAATTTTAATGATATTATTTCTTCTAGTTCATGAACATGAAATGTTTTTCCATTTGTTATTATCATGTATGATTTCTTTCAGCAGTGTTTTGTAGTCTCCTTTTAGAGATCTTTTATCTCCTTGGTTAAATATATTTGTAGATATTTTAATTTTTTATGACAATTGTAAGTGGGATTGTATTATTGATTTGCCTCTCAGCTCAAACGTTATTCATGTATAAAAATGCTACTGGTTTTTGTCTATTAATTTTGCATTCTGAAACTTTACTGAAGATGTTTATCAGTTCTAGGAGCCTTCTGGAGGTATTGTATAGGGTTTTCAAGGTATACGATTGTATCAGTGAAGAGGGATAATTTGACTTCCTCTCTTCCTGTTTGGATGCCTTTATTTCTTTCTCTTGCCTTACTGCTCTGGCTAGAACTTCTAGTACATGTTGAATAAGAGTGATGAGATTAGGCATCCTTATCTTGTTCCAGTTCTCAAGGTGAATAATACTTCCAGCTTTTGTCCATTCAGTGTGATGTTGGCTGTGGTTTTGCCATAGATAGCTCTTATTTTGAGGTATGTTCCTTCAATGCCTAGTTTGTTAAGGGTTTTTATCATCAAGGAATTTTGGATTTTATTGAAAGCTTTAATGCATGTATTGAGATGATCATATGGTTTTTGATTTTAATTCTGTTTATGTGATGAATCACATTTATTGATTTGCATATGTGGAATGAACCTTGCATCCCAGGAGTAAAGACTTTTGATGGTGGTTGATTACCTTTTTGATGTGCTGCTGGATTAGGTTTGCTAGTAGTTTGTTGAGGATTTTTGCATCTATGTTAATTGGAAATTGGCCTGTGTTTTTCTTTTATTGTTGTGTCTTCGATAGATTTTGGCATCAGGACGATGCCAGCTTCATAGAATGAAGTAGGGAGGAGTCCTTCCTGTTTGATTTTTTTTTGAGTGGGGGGAATAGTTTCAGTAGGATTGGTATCAGCTCTTCTTTGTGTGTCTGGTAGAATTCACAATATATCCAAATTAATAGCAATGATTTGTTTCCAATCAATTTTCCTTTTAAAATAGTACTAAATAATCACCATAATAAATGTCTTCTGAGGAATTAAGATAGAAAGGAGTTCCCTAAGCATATGCTAAAAGGTTCTTTTATTTAAAAATAATCTGGAATATTTAATATGTGGAGGAAAAATACCTGTTAGATTTAAGAGACTAATCGGTGTGTGACTTAGAAAAATGTTTTAGTATCTACTGCTGAATAACAAGTTATCCCAAAACTTGGAGGAATAAAACAGCAAATACTTGTTACTTCACACAGTTTCCAGAGTCTTGAATTCTGGTGCAGCTTTGCTGGCATCCTCTGGCTCAGGATCTCTGTGAGATTGTAAGCTGTCAGACAGGGCAGTGGTCTCATCTGAAGGTTCCTCTGAAGGAGGACCCACTTTCAAACTCACTCACATGGCTGCTGGCAAGATTTGGTTCATTGACAGTTGCTGGACAGAGACCTCCCTCAGCTTCTAGCTGCATGGACCCTTCTGTAGAGATGCCTCAAGACATGGCTTCCCCAAGAGAGGGAAATCAGAAAGAGAGGGCCCCAAAGATGGAAACCATAAGCTTTTACACCCTCATCTCAGAAGTGACATCCCATATGTTCTGTTGTATTCTGCCATATTTGTCAGAAACCGCAATGAGTCCAGCCCACACTCAAGGAGAGTGGATTACACAAGGACATGTCTATCAGGAGATCGGGATACTTGGGGGCAATCTCAAGAGACTGCCTACCACAGATAGGAAGGAGTTCCCTAAAAGTGGGATAAAGGTTTTATCTATTTTCTTTTCTGGGAGGCTTAATGTGTGAAAGGAAAGTACTTGATGGACTTAGGAGATCCTGTGACCCTGGAGAAATACCCTAACCCCTCTGAACTTCAGGTTTACATGAACAAAACGTGAGTTGTGCCAGATGAACTCCATGATGCCTTCAAGCTAAATTGTCTTGAATTCTGTCTGCAAGCCTCCTGGTTTTGGTAAAACAGTGGTTTCTGATGGCTCTTGACACTTCAGTGCAAAGTGAAGCCCAGCTTCCTGGCAAGACAAGACAGTGCAGGTCCTGTTAATCTCCCATCAGGCCTAGAGAGACCTCAGAAGTTAAAAAAGAACCTCACATTCCTAGTGACAGACATAACAGAATTTTTAACTAACCACCCACAAATCCACAATAATATATTCCACTTATAAATGAATTAGCAAATTCCACTCTCTCCTTCTCCTGGCTGCCTGGCACAACCCCTCCTCTGCCTGTTTCTCAGCATCCCTACCTGAACCTCTTCTCATACAATATTAGAGCTGCAAATGCTTTAGGCGAGGAGGGCGCAGGAACCTCCTAGTCTGTGATTCTTTCCCATTGTGTGCTTCCATCTCCAGGAGGAGAAGGATGGCTGGCACTGCCTCCAGCTGTAAGACAACCCTACTGGGCTTGTCTATACCCTCTATGCCGTGGGCTCAATTACACATTGCCCACCTCCAGTTCTCCCCTTGGCTCTTACTAAGTGACCTTCAGTATCCCCAGTCCTCTTCAATTCTTTTCCTCCTGCTTTCTTCTTTTCCTTTGATTCTCTTTATTTTCCTCTTTTATTCTTCCTATTTGGTTTCATTTGACAGTGTTTCACTTAAGCTGAAAAAGCATGAGGTGACACTGTATTTTTTAACATTTTAAAGTCTTTAAGTTTTATTTGGTGGGAAGGGTAATAGAAGTATGTAGCTGTTACATCTACCTCTGTACTCCCTGTTGCTCAGTCAGGAAGTTTTGAGAGTCAAAAGAGTATCGAGGTGGTTCAGAGAAAAAACAGTCAGGGGCACCCAAAAGAATCTACTTGTCCCTGTTCAGCAGGTGTTGGAGGGTGGCGCATGGAGGCACACTTGGCTGTTGGAGTTCGGTTCATTGTTACTGTGTTGTTCCAGCCCTGGCCTTGCTGTCTCATTACTTACTGGTTGCCAACTAGCAAAATTAGAGAAAGCAAAATGTTACTACATTTCATAGATTAACTTAATAGAAGATAAATTCTTAGTTGAGAACATGTAAGATTTATAGGAAAACCAGCTTTTAAACTTTGGATTTTCATCATGAACTATGTCATTGTGAAATATCTGAATTCATGTATTTGGTCACTCTTCAGTTTGAAAATGCGTTTCAAGTGTTGAAAGCAACGTGAAAGCATCATGCTACATACCTTTCCTGTATTACTGCAGAAGTTTATTGTCTTACTGGAAATATAAAGGAATTAAAAGGCCATCATCTCATACATTATTAAACATAACAAATCCTACTACTGGCTAAATCAATGAACCATTAACCTTCTCATAGCACAATGTGTCAGGAATCAATTTCATAAATAATAGACTTCTGCAACGATAGTGCAAAATGGGATTTCGGCACAGCTAACATTGGAATGCCAGACAAAAGCCAAAGTGTTGGGACATTACTTGATCCTTTTGCCAGGAGAAGCAATGCAGGAAAAGAACCCAAATTACCTGTCATCATACAGTGTGCTACATCTTTTGCTTACATAATTTTTTGACATATTTGTACCTCTTGAAATTATTTCATATGGCTAAGCTAGATTGGATTTCATGTGTTAGCTATGACACAGGGAAACATTCAGTTGTCCTGGTGGTTTTGCTTCACAGTTTATAACCTCATTAGTTTTACTTATATTTTGAGCCTATAATTTTTTAAGAAACCAATTACTTAAAAAGAGTAAAGTAGCTATTGGCACACAGACATAAGTCACAGTAACATTGTCCCTTTTAACAGGGTAGTAGAAAAGAAGGTAAGTTTAACTGAAGCTGCCTCCGCTGCTAGAGCGTAATGCCATGAGAGCATCCTGAGCGCATAGGCATCTATACCACGAAATCCAGAACTAGTTTTTAGTGTTCAAATTTCATTCCTCTGAATTGTAAGGATGAATTCTCATGATTAGGATGGTTGATAGAGATAACATAGAGTACTGTCACAAGGGTTTATACGATTTGAAAGGTTTACCTGTATTTGATGAAACTGGACTTGCTCTGATAGCACTAAGCATGCTTTCTCAGCCTTGAAGAGATGTGTGGGTGTTTGTAACACCCCAGTGGAGGAAATAAGACTTGAGTGAACTGGGAGATTTCAGAGGATCAGAATTTCATTTAAAGAGGCTGATAGCATTTCATCTTTCCATATCACTGTATAATTTTCTGTACCCTTAGCAAAATAGAAATGTGTAAAATAAGTCCAGTGCATTTGATCTTATCACTGAAGACAAAGTGGAGCTGTTGTGTCTCCTCATTCAACAATGCATCACACTTCACTGCCTCAGCACAAAAGCCATGCCCTCATGGGGAGAGCGGAGTGGAGAGAAAGTGCAGGACAGAATCGTGAAGAGGCAGGCTCAGGATGGATATGCTCTAAGATGTGCTCTAATACCCCAGTATTCAGTCTGTAAATTAAAACATCCATATAAGATTGTGGAAAATGTGTGATCTAGAGAGGAAAACACCAGAAATTCTGTATTTCAAACTAAATTATATGTGTTTACGTATATTTTCATTATACATATATAAAAGCAGAACATATTATATTACACTATGATTACAGTCATAGAGGTAAGTATATATACATATATACTCATCTAGATTATACATGTGTACATACACACATATCTCTGTGATTGTTAATTATAATATAATTAACTTCTGCTTGTTCCCGCTTAATGTTCTATCATTACCAGGGTAATCTTAAAAATATTTAACAACTAGTATAGCACAGAAATTGGCATAGGAGGCATGGGCAGTAAGTAGCTGGTCTGAATGGACACTAACCATAAACAGCTGTGTGCCCATACCCATGCACACTGGCTAAATATTGACCTTGATTGAAAGTATTCTGACCTATTGTTGCAGAGTCTATGAGTAAAGCATTAATGACTTCATTAAACACAATTACCTATCTCTTGCCCTACTGTTAATTCTTTAGGGTGCTCCCATTTTCTAGTGTTATAAATAATCATGCAGTGAACAAATTATGTCATGTTAAGATGTTTGTAAGAACTGAATTATAAGTGATTATAAATCTGATTCTTAGTTCCAAAAACTGGAAAGTTGACAGCATTTCAAAAGAATAAGTCACAAATGAGTCAAAAGTTCATGGGTGTCAGTATAGATTCAAACACTGCTTTGCTGTGTGATCTTGAATGTATCATCTATGAAAATAGCTTCATCTATATTGGTTTTCCAGTCTGCCAAGGGAAAATCGTGCCCATAGTTGACAAAAGGCTCCCAAGGTTATGCGGTAAAAAGCCCTGAAATGTTCATTACAAGCAAAGATGTCTGGAAAGATGTTGGATGATGGGAGGAAACAGTGCCAAATCTGGAGTCTGGGTCTGAATCCTGGCTTTGCCACTTACTTGCTGTGTGATCTTCAGCAAGTCACTAGACTCTCTGAGCTTCTTTCGTCAAATTGTGGCAACATATCTCCTGCCTACTTTGGAGTTACTTGGAGGATATGGTGTAGTTGGAGAGTCTCATAAACTCCAAAGCACTTTTGGAATGGGAAGAGTTATTCGTGTATATGAAAAGATACCTATATTGATATCTTTTAAAATTATTCTGAAGTTTTCCAAATATTCTGATACTCCGCACTCAAAATGAATAAATCTGAATTTTTCCCGCTTTGTTACCCTCCCAGTCCACTCCCGGCTCCCACTCAGAGCCATGTGCAAGTCATATACATGCCCTTTCTGTGCCTGCTGTGAAACTTTTACCACAGAGATAATGTGCATCTGTGAATAATATATAGTCTTGTCTTTAGAGTCTTTAAATATTAGATAAACATATCAAAACTCTCTGTATTCTCCTGTAACTCATTCAACATTTATAAGACTCATCCATGGTCATATACACAGCTCTTACTCATTCATTTTTATTGCTGCCCAGACTCCATCGCGTGCATCCTCTTCTATGCTCATGGGCATCTCGCTTTGTTTTCAATGTGGAACTATTGCAGACTAAGCTATGAGGAGCATATCTGCACATATATCGGAATATATTTTGTGCACATGTCTAAATGTTTCTCTAGGGCTAGAAGTGGAATTGCTGGGTCATGTACACATCTGTACCACTATCAGAGATAACAGAATGCCCTCGAATTAGTGCTAACAATTCGCACTGCTCTCTCCATCAGTGTATAAGAGTTCCCAGTTCTCCACAGACTCACCAGCCCTTGGTGTTTTTGACTTTTTAATTTTAATAGTATCTAAATGAACATGACTAAATATTCATGGGTCTATGAATAAATATTAGAATTTGATTCAGTTTAGCAAGTGGCAGTAATTCTGTTTGTGTCAACATTGACCCGTATTAACCAAAGTAAATACCTAGCATAAAGCAATGGAAAGTACCCAGCACCTTGAGTTCTGAGGCTGGGTGAAACCCCAGCACTGTCTTTCCTGGCTGTGGCTGCTATGGGCTTCCAACATCTGTTTCTGTCCTGGAGACACTGAATTTTCAGAAGTCTCAGGAGGAATAAGTGAAATGCTGTATGTGGCCACTAAGAATCACCAAATCTAGCGCCAAGAATCTGCATTTCCAACACACTCTGTGGCAAATCTTTATATCTGGATTGGGATATATATATCTCGATCATGATTCATCAAACAAGGTAGAAAAGCTCAGCGCTGGGCATATTGTCAGTCAAGAGTAATGCAAAAAGTTGATTAAGTGGGTCTACGTGACAAAATAGAAATGGAGAAAGGAATTCTAAAGAAATATGGCAAATCAGGTGAAATATCTCTGACTTTTAAAAACGTAATGTCGACTTCTGGCCTGAGTGCCTTCTTGGGGTATGTTTTGTATCATCTCCTTACTGACTGCTGCAAATAATCTTCACGCAGGCACAATCAAAGCCCTTCACTCCAAGGGGACTGCCCCTCCCGGACTCCCTCAAAAGTCTTTGCTTCTGGATTTTGAGCACTTTGATTTCTGGAAGGAATGCCCTAAGAGTAGATGAAAAGATTGCCAGTTCTGGAGGACCTACCACGTCCAGGCCCTGAGCGACTTTCATGTACTTTCGTATTTACACCTCGCAACAATTCCACGAGATAGGTCATTCCCCCATTTTTATTTTTATTTATTTTTGCTAATCAGCAGGAAATGTCTAAGCCAGGGCTTAGCCCAGGCCAATCAGGGAAACTTGAGCTCACCCTGTCTCCCCAGAGCCTGGCAGTATCAGGACCACAGTGAGAGCTGGACCAGAAAGAACAGACCACAGCAATTCAAGAGAGCTGTTTTTCATAGAGCAAGGAAGGCATGGAAGGAAAAATAGCTTCTCGGCTTCTGTCACCCAAGAAGAGAGACTGAAAGGAATAGGGAATGCAGCAGTTGCTTCTACCTCTGTGCTCACCCCTCAAGAAAAGGAGACAGGTGGGATGAGAGAAAAACAAGTCCTTCTAGCTGATGCCTCTGAAATCTGCCCGTGTCTTCGTGCTAACCTGCTTCATTTTTCCCTCTGGCTTTTAGCGAAGGAGTTTTGAATTCTTTTAAGATGCTCAGGGAACCCACTGTTCAAGGATAGCAGTAATGAGAAGGAGTGGGGATGGGACCAGGGTCTAGTCTTCGGAACGTCCAGCCGCCTCCGGAGAAGGCCCACCAGTGGGAGACTGGCATAAACCAGCAGAGCCCAGGAACGTGAGGGCTCAGCTTGATGGAGCGGGGACTCGGAAACAGCTTAGATGACCATTAAGAGCAGATTTCCTGAACAGATTGGAGTTAGTTGTACAGTGGAATACTGTGCTGCTTTAAAAATGATTTGACAAAGTTACTGTAGAGAATGTTCATGATTGATGCTGAAAAATTCAGGTGATATAATACTAATTTTGTGTTTTAAAAAAGTTTTTATATACATGTCTTATGTGTATGTATGTGTGCATATAAGCTTTTAAAATACACATCTATAAATGCAAACTTTACAACACAAATCCAGGACTTGAAAGACACATACTAAAATTAACAGGTAATTTTATACAAATTTTGGACTTACTTTAATATCCTCTCTCTATGTGCATGCATGTCTAAGTGTGTGTATACTATATATACACATAGACATACACATACATACTCTGGACTTCAATGTGAAACATAAAACTTTTAGGAAAAAGAATAGGAGAAAAATCTTCAGGATCTAGGACAAAGCAAAGAATTCTTAGGATGGGTGTCAAAAGCATGATCCAGAAGAAAAAAATGTAATAAATTAGATCTCATCAAAATTAAAAACTTTTGCTTTGCAAAATACCCTAAGAGGATGAAAATATGAGCCACGGACTGATAGAAGATATTCGCAAAGCATGTATCTGACAAAGGACTAATATACATAAAGAACTCTTAAAACTCAGCAGTAAAAACAAAAACAAAAAAATCCAGTTAGAATGTAGGTAAGAGATATGAGCAGCCATCTCACTGGAGAAGATGTACAGATGGAAAATAAGATACACAGATGTTCAACATCATTAGCCATTTGGGAAATGCAGATTACAACAACAATGTGATGTCACCTATCAGAATGACTAAAATAGAAAATAGCGACATCACCAAATGCAGGTGAGAATGTGGAGAAACTAAGCCCCAACTCTGTTCCCGGTGAGAATGTGAAATGGTACAGCCACGCTGGAAAGCAGTTTAGCAGTTTCATATAAAACTAAACATTCCGTTACCATGCAATCCAGTGATCATATTCCCAGGCTTTCATCCCAGAGCAATGAAGACTTATGTTTACACAAAAAATCCTATGCACCAATGCTCACGGAGGCTTCATTTGTAATAATCCCAAACTGGAAATAATCCAGAAGGCCTTCCGTGGGCACATGATTAAACAACTGTGGCACATCCACACCGCAGATGGCTACTCAGCAGTCATCAGGAACGAACCACAGTTGACCCTTCAGCAACACAGCTTTGACCTGCACAGGTCCACTTATATGTGGATTTTCTTCCACCTCTGCCATCCCTGAGACTACAATACCAACCCTCTTCTAGTAAATGGTAAATCTCTTTTTTGTAACTTGTGACTTCCTTGACTTCCTTCATATTTTCTTTTCTCTAGTTTACTTTATTGTAAGAATACAGTATATAATACACACAACATACAAAATATATTTTATATATTACATTTTATACATTTTATACATTAAATACATTATATTTATATTACATGATAATGATTTATGTTATCAATAAGGCTTCTGGTCAACAGTAGGCTAGTAGAAGTTAAGGTTTTAGGGAGTCAAAAATTATATCTGGATTTTCAACCATGTTGGGGTTGGCATCCCCCACCCCTGCATGGTTCAAGGGTCAACTGTATGATAAACACAGCAACCTTGATGAATCTTCAGTGATTTTTGTTGAGTGCAAAAAGCCAATCCCAAAGGTTACATACTGCATGACTCCATTTACAAGTCCTTCTCAAAATGACAAAACTGTAGAAACGGAGAATAGTGGGGGTTATGGATGAGAGTAGGGTGGGATAGCTGGTGGGAAGGTGAGTGTGGTTTTAGAAGGGAAGTGTGACGGACCCTTGTGGTAAGGGAATTGTTTTGTAACTTGATTGTGGTGGCAGATACCTGAAACTACATGTAATAAAATTGCATGGAACTAAACATGCATGCGCGTATGCGCGCACACACACACACACACAAATGAGTTTAGGTAAAAACAGGGAAATTAAACAAAATCATTAGATTTTATCAATGTCTGTATCCTGATTGTGATATTGTATTATAATTTTCCAAGATGTTGCTACTGGGGGGAACTGAATGTAGGGTGTAGAAGATTGAACTGTATTATTTCTCAGAATTTCATGTGAGTGATATAATTGAAGTAAAAAATTAAAGTTATAATTTTTAGATTTGTATAAATTATATAATGCATAATTATAACATATATAATACATAGTATATGTTATAGCTTGGTATCTATAAGAAATAAATTAATTAGTAATACAATCACTGAAGGACTTAACCAGTTTGAAATTTCGGACTCTTATTAATAACTTTCTCTCCTTTTCGGTGAAACTCCATGAAAGCATTGTTTGTATTCATTGCACCCAATTCCTCTTCTTCCATTCTCTCTTCAATTCACTTTAATTAGGATTCATCTCCACAGTCTTACCAAAAGGTATCAGCATCACCAGTATTAACTGCAGCGCCAGTTCTCAGCCCCTGCTCCCTCTCCTAGCAGCATCCTCTGTCATGGCTGGCAGCGTCCTTCTTGTCGTGTTTTCTGTGTGTGGCCTCCTGGTTCCCACTCTCTGCCTTGCCTCTAACGGCAGAATTCCTGCTCAGTGGCTGCTCCTCTGCCCCAGTCTGCCTGCACATGCTCTTGTGGCTTTAACACCATCTGTGTGTCTGCTACTCCCACTCTTATATTTCCAGCTCCTTTCTCCCCAACTGTGGATTCATTTATCTAGCTGCACACTTGACATCTACATCTCCATTTAGATATCCGCTAGACACTTCAAAATTTAGCATCCCTCCAATCGCTGCCACTGTATTCACACAGGTCCCTTCTCTCTGTGTGTGTCTCTGTGTACAAATAGTCCCCTTATTATAAGAACACCCGTCATACTGGCTTTAGGACCCATACTAATCCCATATGGCCTCATCTTGATAACATCTGCAGAGACCCTATATTCAAATATGGTCATATTCACAGGGTCTGGGTGAACATGAATTTTAGGGGACACTGTTAACTCAGTAGACATACTCTATTAATTATATAAGTGATTTGTTTTGTTATTGTTTGACTCCTGGTTCTAGAATGTAATTTTCTTAGAGGCAGGACTCTTTTTTTTTTGGTCCTGGTCATATCCCAAGTTCCTGGTGCTTTGTCTAGCAAAGAGCAGAATCTCAATAAATTAAAGAGTGTGTTTACTTATATAATGCATGACGCCCTTTTGGGGGTAGTACATGTGGACATGTCAACTTCTTTGACCATGTTTTTGAACAGATAGACAAATACAAAATACCAAGTGATCAGTTAAAACAGAGACCTTCTTTAGCCATTTGGAATAAACATCGTGCTATATTCTTGCTATATTTAAATGAAAATTTTGCTGCTGTTTGATCGTTTCTAGATATAAAGAACTGCATGCGTCTAATTCAGAGCATTCATGCACTTGCTAACAAAGCACTTTCAGTGACTGCTGCTTCATTCCTTGCTTTCTGGTGGACTGCTGAGTCACTGGAGCCAGATCATCCTCTGAGAATCTAAGACTCGCTGTGCCCAAGGCTTGCTGCTGCTCGTTGGTGCAGCTGAGTTTGATCATTATCTGCTGTGGGCTGCAAATGGGCAATGGCCTCAAATGCACTCTGAAGATCAGGAAAAAATTAACTCTGTGTCTTGTCTCTAAAAGTTAGATCTTGTTCAGTTTTAACATGCGTGTGGCATGCACACATGTATGTGTGTGATGCATTCGATTGTATGTGTATGCTGTAGGGAGTGTATATCATAGGGTGGAGAATAGGGTGGGGTGAGTGAGACTTTCACAACTGGGGCACCAAAAGTCTCAGTAATCAAGATAAATATATTTTAATGTCCTATTTTTAAAAGTTAAAAATTACATTAAAATTCACAACAAATTATCAAATGTTTAAATGAAAAAGGGCTGCTGTTTATTTTATGACACTGTATTATAGTCATCAGGAACAGCCAGTGGGTCCTGGTCCGTGTGGCTGGGCTCCCGCCCCCTCAGCAGGGGGTTTCTGAGGGCCGACAGTGGTGTGTGAGCAGAATGAGCCATGTGGGTATTATATGTAGTCATATGTTTTTATTGTACAGCTTTTATTCACTTTTTCCACTTGGTTCAAAATATGGGAGGATATTCTGACAAATGTCTGTAGGAACACACATTTTTTTCCTTTTGCCTTATATTCTGTCATGGGTCAGCACAGCAGTGCACATGTGTTCACGTGTGTGCATGTATGTGTTGAGTGTTCACTTGTCCATTCTAGGAGTTGGCTCTGGAACATCTATGAATGGTTAGGTGGTTGTTGGTCAGATTCCGTTAAGATGAACCCTACAGTTTGACTTCATTTCAGTCCCACTAGCAGGACAGGGCTATTCTGGCTGACTCCAAGGTGGTCCAGGGCACTCCTGAGCGAGCCCATGTAGGGATGTGCAGCCAGAGTGCTCTCATTCATCCTAAGTGGCATTGCAACCTATGTGTGAGACACTTTTTGGAGTTCACAGTGCAGGCAGTCATACATGTTAGAAAAAGCCTTTCAAACTAACCTCCACAATGTCTTCCTACACTCCAGAAATCCGGAGCCCCGATGCCCTAACAGGGTGCAGACCCCTTTGCTTGACCTTGCTTGCCCACAGCTCAAGCGCCCTTTCACTAAAGGTTGCTGAAAACTTTGGTACATACCTTTTATTAACTGGCTTGAAAGTGGCTCAGAAGAGTAGGAACAAGTCCCTACTGTTCCTATTGTTCCCGAGAGAATAGAAGATCCAGAAAGAATTGTTGTGCAGTGTTTCCCCTTTTCCACACCATAAACCTACCCAAACCTGCTTATGGGCAGTTAGGCTAGATGACTAGAAAAGAAAACAAACCGTGTGCAGTCAGTGCTCTGTAACCCCACACCAGGAGCGGCCCTGGGCCCGCAACAGGCTGGAGGGCTCCCTTCTCCCTTTGCCTTTCCAGGCTCCAGTCAGTATCATTTGCTCCTGGCGCAACTTTTGCGGTCTGCTCATGTTGTTTGTGTCATCATTTGTGTCCTGAAGTCAGCAGCAGTGTGCATTGGGCTTAGATTTTTGACAGCGATTTTGGCAAATGTGCACTACAGTGGGAAGACATATAGGTACCTTACCTAAATCTTAGTGATTTCAATGATTATAAATGTCTGTGGCCCTCAGAGATTACTTCTTTTTAAAGATTGGTTATTGACGGGGTTCTTGGGGAAAAGCCTTTCTAGTTTCAGTCTATCATGTGATATGATTTGAGGTATTCCGATCCTTCATCTAGAGATGACGTATATGTGAATTAAATTCACAGCACTTTTGCACTAGGGTGGGAGCCCACAAAGAGAAAATGACTGAAGATAAGATCCTTCTTATAGAATATTAAAAAGAGTGTGCTTTCAAGGAAAAAAATGGTGGGTAAATTCTGACACCATGAATAATTATATATTAACCATATAAAGTCATTTCCAGTGGGAAATAATTTCTGTCCATGCTAAGTAAAACTATTTTAAAATCAGTTGCTCTACTATTAGTAATAAATGAAAAAAATGAAATAATTGTATAGTTTTTTTCTGCTTAAGCACTGAAATTATGGGAAAGGGCTTATTTAAGGTAGAAATGTATTATTCTGAAATATTTTAAAAATTTCTTAGAAATTCAACTCTAAGAATAGGTATTTCTGTAGACCCAGGAAAATGTGGAAAAGCTGGAACCTCAGTGGCTTGCTGTGGCCCTTAAAATGGAAACAGTTCCATAGCTCATGCTCATAGCTCATGCTATGGAACTGTAGGCACTCCCTCCTCCCTGCTTTCTGGTGTCATCACTCACCAGCAATCCCTCACTCTCTCCACTGAAATGGCCTTGACCAGTTTTCAGGTTCTTGTGTCTGAACGTTCTATCCTGCCCCTGGGCCTTTGCATATTCTGTTCTCACCCCAGGGCCGTCCTTCCCTCCATTCTTCACAGATCGTGGCTAAAGCAACCCATCTTCAGGGAAGCTTGTCCTGACCTTCTAAGCTAGATTAACCTACGCCTCCATCTCACCACACCTAACACCCTCATCATGTCTCTGTCCGTTAGCTCTTATCAGAGCTGCATTTTTGTAGTGGCATTTAAGATCATTCGACAGTAACTCTTGACCTCTATGTGGCCCATCGTTGCTTAAGAGCTGGGACTTAATTAAGCCCCGTTTTGCTTATCATGATGTATGTTGTCTTTCCTGACACCTTAATATAAATTTTGGGAGGAAGCGAAAACAATTTGTGAGGCCAGTCCTTCTCTAATGGCTAATTTAAATATGAGGTAAAGAAATTGCTTTTAAAACACTTGCTGTGTTTTCAAATAAGGGTTTTATGTTTTGATGCAGTAGACGATGTGGTAGAGAAATCTTCTGTATTTATTTGGGTATCATTACAGTTTTTGCTGTTAATGCAACATTAACACATCCACTGTGTTCTGAGTGGAAGGGAAATGTTCAGGATGCAGCTCTTGTTGCTCTGAAGTTTTTGTTCCCCTACTGTGGATGGTGGGGAATAATTAAATGCCATGAAAATTGAATTTCCATAAAATTGATGCAGTGAGGAAGCTTCTCTTTCACCAGAACACTCCAAATGGCAAAATTATAGAAATGGAGGATAGATGAGTAGTTCAAGAGGTTATGGATGAGGCTGGGTGGGATGGCTGGAGGAAGGTGAGTGCGTGTGGTTTTAGAAGGGAAGTATGAGAGATCCTTGTGGTAAGGGAATTGTTTTGTAACTTGATTGTAGTGGTGACTCATCAGGGTGCAGCTACTGGTGAACACAGAACTATGCTTCCACTTTGGAAAGGCTGGCCTGACCACTCATTCTAAGTAGAATGAGGACACAGGACATTAAGTTCCTTGCAATATCTATTTCTCTAGGACTATTTCACATGTATAATATTTACTTCTGGATTGGAAACACAAGTTGCGGGAGCTTTGAAACACAGTTTTACTGATCCGTAGACTTGAGGAGGAAAAACAGGGCAACGTGGGGAACTGACAGAAGGCTGGAGTAGAATTCCACATATGAACCCTCTGACAAAAAGAACCCTTCAACACACCTTCTTGAACGGGCCAGCCCTTAGTCACTAGAACATGGGTGCTCTTGTTCCAGCAGCTCTAGACAGAATGAGCCATGAGGCTTCTTGCTTCTGTGGATGGACGTCAACCCCAGACCCGTTATCTGTCTCTGCCTTTCTGAATCCTCCAGTAATTCTCAGCAATAGATGTTCAGGCTTTAACTGCATACAGTTTTGTTTCTAGGTTTAGAACATATTTAAATGGATAGATTTTTATTTGCCCTGGGAAGTCAGACTAGTAGCTGTTTGCATTGGTAGTTTTTATATGTATTTACATTTAGACTTTCAAAATTAACACAATTGTATATAGACATCTTTTTAGACTTTAGCTTCCTTAAAAAGTTGTTTGAGAATTTTGCATTTAAATACTTGCCAGGTCAGTAGCCTACCATTGTTAATCATAAAATTTAATCTGTTCTTGAAATAAAGATTTATTGTCTTGAAAAAAAAATTAGTTTTAAAATAAAATCCAGCTCAACTGATCATTTTTTAAAGTAAATGGATTTCAGTTGCTTTTCAGTATGCTCCTCCTAGTTCAGTTTTTTCAATAACGTAGTATCTGTGGCTGTATGATAGGAAGAACAGAAGTATCTACCAAGCCATGTGTTTTACTTAGTGTCACAAATGAGTTCTTGTGTTCTTAAGATATAATTCTTGAGTATTCTCTAGAACTGATTATTATTAGGCTTTTAAAAAATGAAGAATTTCTGGCGGGGCATGGTGGCTCACGCCTGTAATCCCAGAACTTTGAGAGGCCAAGGCGGGCGGATCACGAGGTCGGGAGATCGAGACCATCCTTGTTAACACAGTGAAACCCCGTCTCTACTAAAAAATACAAAAAACTAGCCGGGCGAGGTGGCGGGCACCTGTAGTCCAGCTACTCAGGAGGCTGAGGCAGGAGAGTGGCGTGAACCCAGGAGGCGGAGCTTGCAGTGAGCTGAGATCTCACCACTGCACTCCAGCCTGGGTGACAGAGCGAGACTCCGTCTCAAAAAAAGAAAGAAAAAAAAAAAAAAAAGATTTCTAATAATGTAACCACGTTTCTTTCTTTCTTTCTTTCTTTCTTTCTTTCTTTCTTTCTTTCTTTCTTTCTTTCTTTTCTTTCTTTTCTTTCTTTTCTTTCTTGCTTGCTTTCTTTCTTTCTTTCTCTTTCTCTCTCTCTCTCTCTCTCTTTCTTTCTTAAATAAATTACTTTCTAAGTCATTCTAGCTTAGTGGTTTATGTAAGTTGAATTGTCATGTAATCACTTCCAGTGTTGAAAACTAAGAACATCTTGATGGCTTCTAAATGTGACCATTAGAAGACAATCATTTTTAAAATTTTGAAATCATATTTTTACAGTTTTAAAAATATTTAACCAAAAAAGTTAAAATCAAAATATATTTCATGAAAAAGTCACAGCAAGCGACTTCATAAAGTAATACAAGTTGAGCATCCCACATTTGAAAATCTGAAACCCAAAATGCTTCAAAATTCAAAACTCTTTGAGCATCAACATGATACTCTAGCAAAATGCTCAGTGAAGCATTTGATGTTTTTCAGATTTGGGATGCTCAGTCAGTAAGTATAATGCAAATATTCCCAAATCCTCCAAAATCTGAAACACTTCTGTTCCCAAACATTTCAGATAAAGGATACGCAGATATTGTATGTATTATTCATGTATGCATAATACTGAAATACATAGAAGGAGTACATGACAGACAAGAGGAAAGCAAAACCAGTGTTTTTGTGTGCTTTTAACTAAAGTACAAAAGGAACAATGTATAATTTTGTTGAACTGACATCATTTTAAATTATATCAGCTGACATTTCATGTATCTTTTTTGACATATGTATTTAATGTTTATATTAATTTTGAAGCAAGCCACAATAACTAACTAAATCTCAGAAAATATAGAGGAGGATATATTCTGAACATTAGCTGAATGTTTTCTATGTTACTCAGATGCCTTCCTTCGACGTTAGGTTATTAAACAAGAAACTGCTGACTTTTCAAACACATTAGCCTTTGAGTATGATTTGTGCTTGTTATGGATGTTGATGATGTTTCAGATTTCAACTGAGCTCCACCTGCTTAGAAAAGCACCTTGTTCCATAGCCCCTTAATAAATAATGTTAGATGGTGACTCTCTACTTACAAAATGCTTTGGATTTTACAACCTAGCAGTCAGTGTTCTTTTGTGAATTATCTCTTCATATTGGCACAAGGAAGAGAACTGCCCTTGGCTTCGTCTTAGAGTTGAAGAGATAAATAACTAACAACTACAGTGTCAGAGCAAAGGTCAGCATTCACAATTCAGAAATCTCTCTCCATGGCTTTGCTTTCTTAATTTTACCAAGTGTCTGCTAATTTCCAGAACAAACAAGGAGGCCCTTATTTTTGGGCAGAAAGACGGGATAGGTGTTCAAACGTGACACTACTGACAACTGGAATATTTTATTTCTAGCCTTGTGAACAAATTTTCCCCTTCTTTATTCCATCCAAAGCCCTTAGTACCAATATTCCAGGATCACTATATACGTTCAAAGGAGGAGGAATTTAAGCCTGACCTCAGGGGGAAGAATGCGACTGTTTTGCAGACACCACCACACATATTTGTCTCCTTTCACTTTATGAATCCATGTGTGTGTGTGTGAGAAGAATATGTTATAATGCCAGTATCATTTCTAGGTCATGTACAAGTCAACCCTGCCCTGATAGTCACAGCTGGATCAGATGTTTGGAGTGACCACCAATGAGATGATTTTCCTTTTAGGTTATGATCTGCCCAAAATCTTCCGATAGGATGGCTGCTTCACTCTTGATTTCTGTGTCCCAGGCTTGCTGGGGTATAAAAGCAAATGAAATCAAAATCAGGCCTTACTAATTTTCATAAACTGCATAAATGTTGAAGAGACTGAAATGTAATGCTTGTCATTTTATAAAAGTGAGATTTAATAATAAAGCAAAATATTAGCTGAAAGTTGGAGCTCTCTATAGGTTCTCTAGTGAAATATGCTTCTATTTTATAGAATTTTAAAAAGCACATTGGTAGTATGATTTATGTGTAGGTTAAGACAGCTTCTTAGAATTTAAAAGTAAAATAAAAATAGTTGTTTGGAAGAGAAAATGGTTCTGTGTGTGTGATTCATTCTTTTTTTGTATTGGAATTTAAGAAGTGGTGCTTGCAGCAGTGAGCTTTTACCAGAAGAATAAGTCTGGCTTTTAATTTACGTGTGTGTCAGAGACATTAATCAAGTATTTGCATAATATACAGGAGACTCTTCTGGGGCTGGGTAAACATTTCAGACCAATAGATATAGATATGATCTATGTGTATATATTTTATACATACAAACATAGTGCCATACTTCACTCTCAATTTAGAGGTACTCTTCCTCTTATCTGTCACTTTGCTGTGCAAGTATTTAGTTTTTTCTTATCCTGCTGAACTTTGATGAGCGCTTAAGGATTTTTCCAGCCGGTTCTCACGTGTGAAGCTTCAGGGTTGCTCTCCTACCGCACAAGGGCCGTGCAGCCACACCTACAGGAGGTAAAGGTGATGGCAAGCGAGTTGCAGACAGGCCTAGGACAATAATTGACATTTTGCATCTGCCTTTCCTATTGCCTCACCTAGCTAAGTTCCCCAAACCTATCAACTCTGTTTCTCTCTTGAGGGACCCCAGGACCTGTCATTGCCTGACAGTCAGCAAAAGGTCACTTGCTAATGTTGATATATTAGCAAAGGTTCAAAGAAGAATCACAGTAGTGGTTGATGAGAGCATGGAGAAAGAAGTGAAGGCCTGAGAAGAATTGCCTGCAGACATAAGAACCATGGTGGAGGGACAGAGAGCCTTGGGAAGGAAGATACTCACGTGTGAGAGGATAAACTGATTTAGAAAAGGTGGAGGAAAACATACAAGAATGCAATGCATCTGATAAAGGAAGAACTTAGGATAAGGGCAAAGGGAGCTTTGCTTAGTGAGAGGAAGTGGCCGCTATTACTGTTACTATTTTTGTTCTTATTGTTATTGTTCTGTTACCCCCATGAATATTAACTTTACCCTCATGAGAACTAGCAACCTGAAATGAAATTGTGTGAGCAGTTACAAATTAGAGCTTAACTCCTATTCAGAGGTTCATCAACATTATGCTCCTAGTAACAGGCCACTTTTTATTAGCACTTCTGATAAAAAGGCCACGTCTGCTTCTAAGAGAGCTGTGGGGTGAAGGAAACCCTGGGGATGAATATTTTAATCAGATGACATGATTTATATAAAAATGCTGAGTGAACTGTAAAACTGAATACAGATGTTAGTAATTTAAGCCGGTTTCCAACTGAGCCAGACCATCTGGGTTTCCTTGCTGCCCTCCATCCAAAGTTCTCCCAAATGGGGCGGGGCATTTGCTGTCAAGTGCACATGTGCCTGAATGAGGCTCACACCTGGTGTTAGGGCCAACAGCCAGCTTGGAGAAAGGCTACCAACCCCAAATTTTCCTCCAGCCCTGGACAGTGACAGATACTCTGTTTCCCATTAAGTGTGTGTCTCTTGTTGTGGTTGTTATTCAGTAATGTTGTTCTTCGAAACAGCTTTCTGTATTTAGACACCATTGATAAAACATCTTTCAAAAATGTGGCAGCCAGCCCGGGCTAGAATGACGAGGGAGTATGGCTTACTATGTCATGAGTCCTTGCATCAGGGAATAAGGTGTTTACTGACTGGTGGCCTGACTTTTAGAAATTTGCTGGACCTTTCCCAATTTTCTTTTATCTGTGTTAACGGCAGATCATTGTGCATATTCTTACAAAGATAACTTGGAAACATAGGATCTCATTTAGCAGGAAGGCTTGGTGAGTGTGTGTGTGTGTGTGTGTGTGTGTGTGTGTGTGTGTTGGGGGTGGGGGGTGAATTCAATTTTCTGGTTCTAGTGAAATTCCATTCTTCAGTGTTTCATGGTCCTCCATTGCCTGATAAATATAGAATGTTGAGTACAATTGAATCCCAATTAGTGAATAAGAATCTAGCAGGACCTGAATACCAGTGGACTTTGTAGGCTGTTACACAGAAAGCACAGGTGATCAGGCCAAAATAGGATCTGTCCGGGAACTTACTTTCCTGAGCCAGCAGTAATAAAACCTCGCAGATGAGATAGGTCAGACAGGGACTTGTTCTGATTTATGAGAAAGATAAAGTAGACCTAATAGTAGTAGTGGTGGAGGTGAGATCTCCAAGTAGATAAAGTCAAATGGAGGAAAATATAAGGCATGTAAGTTACATCAGTTAGGGTCAGGTTTGTCTGCATGTGACACAAAATTCAAAACAATTATGGTTTGCACGAGGTAGAATTTCTTTTTCTCTTGTGTAAAATAAATCTGGAGATAGGTAGTCCAGGGCTTATATGGCATGGTGTTAGGGACCCAAGCTCCTTCTATTGTATTTCTCTGCCAACTGTAGTTCAATGCTTCTACCTCATGGTCCAAAATGGCTACTTGAAATCCAGTCATTAAGTCAGCATTCCAGTTCATAGGAAGGAAAAGTAGCCAAAGAAGAGCTAGTTCGTTTTTCAAATAGCAGTTGCCAAAGGATGCACACCATAGTTCTACTTACATCTCCTGAGTCAGGACTTAGCCATGTAGTCCCACCTAGCTGCAAGGAAAACTGGGAAAGGTCCTGTTTCTACCAGGTGGCCACGTGTCCCACTAAAGTAATTGGGTTGTATTAAGATGAAAGGAGAGAGTGCACACAGGGAAACATCCAGCAGTCTCTGCCGTGAAGCTTGGAGAGAAACGATGATTGTGGTATCATGGAAGCAACAACTATTTGTAGGAGTCTATGTCTGGAATCTCATGATGGCTTTGCTACTGACTTCCCATGTGACATTGGACAGGTCTCTCCAGTTTACTGGGCCTCAGTCCCATTATTTTTAAAGCATGGATGCAGAACTTGACAATGTCCAAGATAACTCTCCCCTCAAACATGCTGGCTTCTGTCCTCCTGAAAGTGTGTTGTCAAAACAAGACTAAAGTGATTCATGATTTTAGTTATTTGGGATTTAGGTACATCAAGGACTGACTCTTGTTCAAGTGAGTACAGTTTGACCTCTGAGGACAAAACTTACGCAGCAAATTGAAGCATTTAATAAACTGAATAAAATGGTGTAATGAATTAAAGAATTAGTCAGACCTAATATTTCATGGAGAATTAAATGTTGGCAATATCCAGTTCAATGTCTTCTTCAATTTAGGACTCTTGACTCTGGCTGAAATTAGCATTATAATTTATTATAATAAAATTCAGTTGCACGCTCAAGCTTGAAACCCTTCAAGAAGATAAAGTTACAAAGAGAGACCCAGAAATGGGGATTGTTTATCTCAATTAAAAATTGAGTATCTACCAAAGGCCAGTAACTAGATCAGGGACAAAGAGACATTACCAGGCTACTGTGGAATCACACACAAGTACATAAAACCACGTGAAGGTGTGATCATGCAGTCACTAAAATGTGTACAAAGTAGAGAAGGAAAATTTAAAAACTTTAAAACAAGGAGTCCTGCATTTTTACTTTATATTGGCCCTGCAAATTATGTAGTAGTCCTAGGTAAGAGCAAATTAATCATCAAATTACTTTCTAAAAATATATTTTTCCTCTTATTTCATTCATTCTTCCATCCAATGTGTATCTCGTGTATCTAGTGTGTGCCAGGCACCTTTATATAGGCACCTAATTCTTCTATCTGGGACTTGTTTGTGCTGGGTGTAAAACAGTTGCATCTGTTTATTTTTTATTGTAAATTTTTATTTAATAACTTATTTTTCTTATTGATATTTGGTATGTTAAAATAAATATGTCTGTGGACTCAATATTTCCTTTTCTGAGTCATCTGTTCTACTCTAATGATTTGTTTATGTTTGCAATGAGAAATTGAGAAAGGATGCTGTTATTTGGCAATTTCAAGTCCCAGGATATGTAAGTCATGAAGCCAAAAGTACTTGTCTGCCTGAATTCTCCAATCACTTGTTTTGATTTTGAAGTCCTTTGTTTTCTCTGTAGGTCTAAATGTTAATGAGTTTAAGGAAATAAACTACAATTCAGAAGTTTATATGACACTAAATATTTTAGCATTGGTTTATCTTCACATTTTAATGTATGTGTTTCCTTATAAAGTTCAAGTTGTTTGTGTGTTGCCCATCTGTAATTGTCATATGTCAGTGGAAGGGTTTACTAATCCAAGATATTAGGACCTTTAGTACAGTGTTAAACATCTTTCATTTCCTTAGGAAAAAATTATAGTTCAGGATGAATGATTAGAATGGAAATAGCATATTGATTCTCTCCTGGAGGAGGCTAAGATGATGAATTCTTTGAACCCTTCTGAGAAGATTATCAGTGGGTTGGTACTACAGTCAAAGAAATTATATTGCTCTTCTCACTTTTATTTTGTACCTTAAATAAACCTGCATTTAAAAAAACCTCCCCTTATCTGTTTCCTGAAATTAAAATTGCAAAAACACATCTTTGATATGAAATAACCTTCTAGGCTTAAACTTAGACTTAACGTAGACTTACATTCAAATTTTAATGGATATTTTAAAATCTCTCCTCCCTATATGAGTATTTAGATGTTTAGGTGGCATTTTCCTGTTCTATTCTATTCAGGAAATATGGACTCCTACACCCTGCAGAAGGTATGTTGTGACATTGTACTTGCAAAGGCAGTCTGATTTCATTTGATTTTATATTAATTATAAAAAATCACACCTATAAGTTAACAGTTGTTCCATCCTGTTTCCTCCTTAAATCAGCCTTTCTTTCATGGAAAATGTGCTTCATTTATCCCAGATGGTTCCCTGCTACCTAGAAACACAATGATATGCCTACATCATTTATTTTGCGTAATGTGGCATATTGCATGTTTGGGTGCACTCTTCATGTATTCTCTGAGATGATCAAGAAACCAATTTCCTGACCACAAAAGAAGGAGGGTCCCCTGGCCGTTTGAGCATTTCTATTTACTGTTTTACCCTTGAGAAATCCTTCACACTGTTTAAGCCTCAACATTTAAAAAACCAGTGAGCCCTCAGAACCAGAACAGTAGCTTGCATGCTCTATTCATTAGTGTTTGTCATGGTTGTCCATATTGAATCATGGAATTTGAAAGTATATTATGCCACAGAAACAGTGTCGGGTTTGGACTGTGAGAACAAGTGATATACAAATAAAAGATTAGCCAAACTACATTCTGTTTTGCATTCTAAAATTACCCCCAATTTGCCTAATAAATATGTTTTTCTCCATTGATTAGGGGCTTTATGTTTAATTCTGCTTACAGTAGCAATTGCGGTTTTCTTACAACACCAACACAGGCCATATCATGTGGACAAGAATTTCCCCTCTGCGTAGTATTGTAACACTTGGGTGGAATAAATGGAAGGGTTTGTTCCTTTATCCCAGCAGGGCAAATGGTGATTATTTAAGGCCAGTATTTCATGAAAAATTAAATTCCTTGAGATTTACATTTTATAAAGATGAACTATTGGCAGAGTAAATGTAAAATACCTGTGCCTGGCCAGCGTCTTTCCAGTCTAGAAATTGAAGTGGTTCACTCTTCCTTCGCTGACAACCATTCAGCCTCTTCATACCTCAATTATATTTTCAGCCAATAAGATGTTCAGAAATCAAATGGATAGTTTGAATCTAAGGCGGATATTTAAGTCTTATACATAATCAGGATCTGAGACTCTTATTTTCGAGGCTCTTAACATATTGTTTAATTCTGCTTTTAGAAAATGTGCATTTTTTATTACAAGCTGAAAGTAATTTAAAACAGAAAAATTCACCCTGAAATCCAGTATTATTTGTACATCATAAATATAAAGTCTAAATTTATTCTTTAAATAATGAAAGATAAAAGAATATGCCTCGCTTGTAATGCAAAGACTAATGGACAATAAAACATAAATATTTATGGGTGATTATAAAAGAATGGGATTTCATTACTCCCAGGGGAAGCAGATTTGCTGTCCGTCCCTTCAGAATCACAGTCATTTCCATCTGAAGCGTTCATAGGCAGTAACACAGGAAAAAATAACAGTGCTCCATTGCAGTAGCCATTAGACAACATGTGTTCTCCACTTACATGTGGGCTAAAAAAACTGCTTTAGGGTGGTAACAAAGAAAGCAGCCTGTGTATATATCTGTCATTACTGCTTTGTGCTGACCATCAGTGACTTTGGGAAGCATTGTGGCATTTGAGGGCTATAGTATTTCCAGTTTTTTGTTAGATTGCTGGACATATTGATCTCACTAATGATTGCTTTTGAGCAAGACAATAGGGTGTTGCTAACAGAAACAGACCTTTGGCCTTATGTGGACGTGGCCAACAAATGCTGCCTGGAAATGTAGGCTTTGTTATTTAGGATCTCAACAATAGATTTTCTTTTTTTTTTTTTTTTTTCCTGGAAACTCTCAGCAGAGGTTTGCTTAATCCCGTTGTGGCTGTTGAGCATTTATTTAAATATCACACCTATTTTAAATTTATAATTTATTTAAACATTAAAGTACAACTGTAATAGAGACAGGTTGGCCTTGGAGTGAGCTCAACAGCCATATGTATTTATGTGTTCTCTTTATGTATTTAGTGGGTTTGAAATTTATAGTCCCAACTTGGTCATAAGGAGGATTTTGTTTTTCGTTTTTTCTATAGATAAATTCAACTTGGTCATTAAGTCACTGTTTCTGTGGATAAGAGAGAACACGATTTTGCTACTTCAAGGTAGCTCAATTTCTGCAGGGTTAAAAATGTTGTCTTTTGAGTAAATATTCAATGAGTTCTTTTTTTTGTTTCATTTTATTTCTATGCAGGTTTCAAACTCCATGACTGTACTGCTCTTTTTTCTCAGGTTTCCTCTTCCTTGTTCCCCATTGGCTCTTGGTTAGGAGAGGGACTTATGGAGCAGCATGGTGGAGGGCAAGAGGACCTGGTTCATGTTCTGTCCTCGAGACCTCACTGCACTGAGAGATCTCATCCAGCTTAGTGTTTGGTTATCAGTCTTTATTGTCCCAGCACTCCCTACTGTGGTGTCCATCGTCTGTTCTCTTGGAGCAGGAGGTAGGTGGTACTGCTCACAGAGCCTGTCCAGGGTCTTAGTCCACTTGGGCTCCTCTAACCTTAGACTGGGTAATTTGTAAACAAAAATTTATTTCTCACAGTTCTAAAGGCTGGAAAGTCCAAGATCAAAGGCTCACTGTCTGCTTCATAACACCTCTAGCCATGTCTTCAGATAGTGGAAGGGGCAAACAAGCTCCCTCAGGCCTCTTTTATAAGCTCACTAATCCCTTTCATGAGGGCTCCACCCTCATGAAAATCACTTCCGTACAGACCACTGCTCTTAATACTATCACATTGGGGATTAGGTTTCAACATATCAATTCGGGGGCACACCAAAATTCAGACCATGATAGCAGCTCTTCATGAGGCTTGGCCATCTCCACATGTCTACCATCATTGGCTCAGTAGCCTCCCTGCAACCTTCCTCCCTCCTCTCTGTGGACAGTCATCCCTGAGCTTCTGCTATGGAGTCCCCGGCAGGCATGGTGGCTCTTTACTCTCAACTATCTCTATTGCCATGGAGAGATTGCAGGGAGATTTTGAGGTTTCTTCCATGCCAGTATACCTGGACGGGGAGAGATGGGTCATCTCTTTCTAGACTTGCTCAGCCATCATTTTCACTCTCTTGATGGCCACCCATGTTGGGGCAGAAAACAGGTTGCAGGAGAACATGAGAAGTTCACTTTTAGTCTAAGATCTTACATTTGGGATATCTAATAAGCATGCAGTGGACTAGGCAGTTGCAGACCTCGTTCTAGAATTTAGGGGAGAGTTCTGGGTTGGAGATAATAATTTGGAAGTCAGTAACCTTTTAAGTCATACTTAAAGCTATGAGACTAGATAAGATCACAAAGGAAGAGAATATAGATGAAAACTAAGGAGATAGAATGGGTTCATTGAAGAAAACTGAAAAGAAACTACTGGATGTAATAATAATAATAATTTAAAGAAAATTATCATAGGCCATAAGGCTCGATGGGATATTCAAGTTTTACTCACTTGTGAAAGTTGTAGGGAATAGATCCAAATGGGCAGGCATTTCTCCTTATCCCCAGACTTCCCTAATTGATCTCAGAACCCTTTTCACCAAGGCCTGAAATCCTTCACTAGTCTACACAATGCTTTCTCAGTAGATTCAAACTGGAACATGTAATGAAACTTATTTTCCAAACAGATATAAATTTTAAGGTGAGCAAAGTAGAAATTGGTTCAAAAAAACAGGTAATCCTACTTCCTTCCTTCCTGGAAACTTCTTTAAAACACTCAGCCATGACCCACAGACTGGAATAGGTCTTCTCCAGTCAAGGACTGGATAAGTTTATCCCTTGGTACAGGACTGCCCATAGCATCATGGAGAAGCTCCAGTGTGTGCTCAGATGAGGACCCTGAGCTACACCTTCTATGAAGGAATCTAGAGTCAAGGAAACCCACCACTGTTATCTCCCAGGATCCCTCAGATTCCCCTGTGCACTCTTGCATGCTTTCTTTTCCAGGAAGAAAGAAGTTAGAAAACTTTGAATGTGATGACCATGGCTTTTTTAGGATCCAAGGGTCTTGGCAACACATAAAATGTCAAGTCCTAGAGCTGCATTGTTGTCTGCAGCGCCCCGGTGGTTGGCTGCGGTCCTTCATGAGAGCTCTTTCTACTCCCTTGGTTTGCTTAGATGGGCTCATATTTGTAGAATTTACAGTGAACTACTGGGTATTTGGCATATAGGTCTGATCACATTGAATGCAAACAACATAAATGCTGTAAAATTTAAAGCTTAAAATTGTTTAATTTGACTAAAGCATTTTTATTAATGAAACTCAAATTTGTTGAATGTTGTTACTTTGTCAATTTTTGTTTGGCGATACCCTACTTTCCCAAATGACCACATTGCTTTTTTTTTTTTTCCTCCCCAGATTTAAAGTGAATTGTAATGAATTTTTTAAAAAATCTTGGAATAACCTTTGAAAATCCTGGGAGACATTCTATGAATTGTAAAACCAGAGTTAGGAATTATGTTCTAAAGCAGAGTTTTTAAACCTTAGCCCTACTAGAGCTTTGGGCAAGATAATTCTTCGCTGTCGGGGGCTGTCCTGTTAACTGTAGGATGATTAGCAACATCCCTGGCCAATACTCTCAGTAGCACTTCAGTCCAGTTGTGACAGTCAAAAATATTTCCAGATATTGCCAGATGTCCCTTGGAGGAGCAAAATCACTCCCAGTTAAGAATCATGGCCAAAAGGACAGAATTTTTGTAAAAAAAAAAAAAAAAAAAAAAAAAAAAAAAAAAAAAAAAGCTTTTTTTTTTTTCTCGATAGAAGCATATTTAAGACATTCTAATTTATATGTGTAGATTTTAAGTTTCTCCAAAACCTTATCATTTTTCCTGTCTTTTGTGGGAGTATTGTGGACTTGATTGTGGATTTAATTGACCAAATCACGTTCGACATGAAACATGGGAAAATCTGGTGGCGTTTTGGAAGAAGATTTAGTAAGACTGTGTAAATTAAAGTGGAGCACCAGAATTTAAATAAAGTAGGGCTCAGCCACAGTAGTGGATTTTAAGAGAGATGTGGTACAGCCACATGTGAACTCTCCAAGTAGAAGCTGGCCTTGGCTTCCTACCTACCACTGTTTAGTTACAGAAGACTGTGCTGTTGATTGAGAATCTTTACCCAGACATTCAGAAGTTTCTGTAGAGCACTTATTTGTGTCCGTTGCTTTAATGTAACATAGGCCAAAGCCCAAAACGTAAAATAATAGATGGATATTGATGACCGATTCATGAAGAGACAGTCAAATCAGTTTTATTCCACTGGAAGGAAAGGTTAACACCCAAGAGGTTGGGAAGAAAAGAAAACACATCTCTGATTATCATCCAAAAAATATCTCTGCATTAACCATATGCAGAGGACAGTTTAACCTGAGTTAATATGGTATGAGCCAAAGTAAATGTATGGAAATGGAAAGAAATGAACACACTCAAATACAAAGGGAGTTAAGATTTTAGTAGATCAATTTCTTGCCTACATTTTTTCAAAAGAGGTTTCAGGGGCAATGCCATTGGAAATACATACCAGCAACAGTGGTAATATGGAGAGATTCCTCCCTAAAGGAAAGAAAGGGATGGATGACTGAGGAGGTGTTTATACCTCCTATTCTCAGCCAACTAAATGTTAGACAGTGATGCCATGTGTCCTTAACAAATAGAATTTTCTAGGGAAAAAGCACAGGAAGTAAATATGTTTTTTAAGTAAATTAAAAACAAACTTTGAAAACTTGGTGATTTTTATTCTTATTCGGAAAATCTGAAAATACATTTGGTGTGCAACATTATTCTAGTAGGTACACTGTTGCCTAAAATTATACTTATACTTTGTACTAGCTCATATATGTTTTCAGATTTTCTGGTTTATCTCACTTGGTCTGTGAAAACAGTTGAGCTCTTTCATTTTAAAATATCTGAAGGAATTTTTTCCTTAGAGGAGAAATTTTAAGGATAGGTTATAAATAAACTCTTTTAAGAACTAGTAACAGTTGTTGTGTTCTTAGGCACCAATTCTGTGTACGCATTTGAGGTGGACAAAACTTATCCAGAAATCAGAACATAAACTGTGTTAAGTGAAGGGAAAGCTTTCTCACTGCTAAATTTGGTTAACTACTTTGTCTTTGGCTGGTTTTCAAATGAAGATGTTCTTTAAGAAAAGTGATTTTTAATGACTTTGAATATTTCCCTGCAAAACCCTCTTCTAAGGGGTTGAATAATTTATGCATCTTTAATATTAGAGAGGGAAGTTATTCCTTAAAGGCCAGCTGTTCATAAGCACTTTGTCATGGTTGATTGACCTCTCTAGTCAGAACAACAGGCCTGCATGAAACATGCAATTCAGTGGGTCACTTAACCCTAATACCTCCAAAGCACATAAATGGGTCATGAACACAGACATATACACAATATTAATATTAATTGCCAAACACAAGTATCATAAAGATATAAGCAACCCTAAGATAAAGAAAAGTAGAATGTAGGGCAAAGATAGAAGCAAATTAAAAGCAAATTAATAAGTTGCAAATCTTACCTAGGCAAATCTTAATATGTGAAGGTCACTCAGTTTGGAAAAGTACAAGCACTTTTTCTTGGGAGAATTGGACATTTATGGGCATAGGTGGACGTCTGTCTGTACCCTCAGATAAATCTATAGCATGTGACACAGTGCTCCATTAATTTTCTATTTTCTTCAAGTTAAGGTTTATCCAAACTTATTGTTTTGCTCCAGGTCACAGGTCACTGGCTAGCCTATGAACTGGCTTCTCTTGAGTCCAGTGGCCACCTCTGGTTCAGTCATTTATGAACAGGGAGTCAGAGTTGGTTGTATGCTTATGGGATTTGGCTCTTGCAAGTGGGACAGCGCCTGTGAGAGGGTTGTCCGGGGTAGCCTCTGGCCTCATCAGTACACTCATGCCCCGTCTTGTGAAGCAAGTATCATTTTCCACAAATTGTATTCTCTTCAACATAGAAATATTCATAACAGGATTTTAAAGCCTAACTGAAAAACAACTGTATGTCCATTTGATTCTAAGTTATTTCAGAATATCCTGAAAAAAAAATTCTCTTGCCTGTGGTTGAACTCTTTCTATAGCATAGAATTGGAAGGTGTTAAAATCTTCCAGAAGAAACAATATAGCAATTATTTCCCTTTTCGCCATTTCAAAAGTCTTGGCGACCGAGTGTCAGAGAGAGAGCTGGTAATGTAATGAGTGTCAGGGAGAGAGCTGGTAATGGGTGATGCTATGAAACCACAGCCATATTCTCTCGATGGGCCACAGTGCTACGCTGGAACATCTGTTCCTTAGTACCGACTGTGTACCCCTATCAGCCACTGGTGGCAGCAGGTGTCCTGCCAATGTGCCTGTCATCTCCATAGGTGACAAGAGCAAATGATCTTCCTCAGGGACCCACAGAACTGACAACCTGGCCACAGTGACATGAGGGCCTACGTGGGGGCAGCTGCTGCTTGCATCACCACCCACCAAGGTTCCTGGGGACCCCGAGCCTGCCCATTGTCACACCGGACACCAGCCTGGGTGCAAATAGATTGCAACTGCTGAAAGCTGGTTTCCTGATGCCAGTGCTGTGAAGCTGTAGTAGGCGAAGCATTGCCATTTTTAATCACCAGAGAAATAGTTCTGGGGCAGGAGTTCCTCACTTTGCTTGCCTCAGGGTTAGGATTTAGTGGTTTTGAAGAGATTTGTTTAATATGTATGATTAATGGATCAAAACAAATGCTTACTCGGTTACCAGGGCTTTTTACTGTAATAATAAATTCATATGAGTGATTTTAATAGGTTTTCTAATAAAGGATTTGAAAAGGCATTTTGAAATTTCTATTATATGTGGAGCTTTTTCAGAAATCATTATAATTTACACACTACTCTGTGTGTGTTTACTGGAGTGTTTGATCAGGACATTTTTGATAAACATTTTTTTCTTGCTGATAATAGAAAATAACTAACAGATATTCTTCTGGTATGGTTAAATATTCCTAAGAAAGTGCTCTCACATTGTATATGTTTTTATTATACTGTAATTAGTTGAGAAGGATTATAGGATTTGCTCCATTTTTCTCAGCCTCCTTTTGCCCTTGCTTAAGTTAGTTAAATATGTGTACCTCTTTCTCACTTGGATGCCCCTCCCTGGTGGCTACTGTTAGAGATATTCTTCATCCAATATCTCTGAAGATGAAGGTTCAGATGTCTACAGCTTGGAGTGGACTGAGCCTGAGGCTAAGTTCTAAGACAAAAACCTTGGAGTCATCCTTGATTCTCTCTCTTTCTCACACCCAGTGTCCAATCCATGAGGACATGTTGACACAACTGTATTCAAAATATAGCAAAAACTTGGCTGTTCAGCCCCAGCTCTGCTTAGGCTTCTTTATTTTCATCTATACAGTCTCCACTGATGACTGGTGCTTGCAAGGGACTGTCTGTAAAATATGCTTAATGTCTATCTAAGGCATTCATAACTGCATGTGTAACATGTATGTAGTTTAGTAAAACTGTGTTGCACTACTCATCCTTAAGTCCTTCAGACCATCTCTGGCAGAATCAATCATTTCCTCCTCTGTGTCACCTTTATACCTTGTACAATACATCCCTGTTACTCATTCAGCAAACATTCCCTGAGAAACTACTATGTACCAGGTTCTTAGCTAGATTCTTAGGAGACATCAGAGAGAAAAGAGGAAAAAAAGGTTTGCCTTTGTCAAGTTTATTTTCTAGCAGAAGATGACAAATAGTAATAAATATAATAAATAAGTACATGCTAGTGGGTGGTGATAAGTATGAAGGAGAAACTCTGAGAGTATGAGTTCAGGAATACCAGAATAAGTTGGAAACTTAAATTGGGTGAGAAGGTTGAATTAAGTGAAGATTGGAAAAGGTGAAGGAATTAAATAACAGATACCTGGGAACAACCACTGTGGAGGGCCCTAAGGTAGGAACAGGCTTAGTGAGTTCCAAGAGTAGCATCTAGGCCAGTGCAGCTGAAGGGGAGGGAGCAGGGGGAGAGCAGCAGGAGTTGAGTTGGCAGATGACGAGGAGGAACAATCTAGGATCTGGGAGCCACAGAAGGCACTTTGGCCTTACTCTGTGTGAAATGGGAAGCCAGTGGAAAAGTTTTGAGCAGAGTGTGACAGAAGCAGCATTATGTCTTAATCGTCTCCATCTCGCTGCTGTGTTCTGTAGGTTTATTGCAATAATACAGGCAAGATGTGAGGATGAATTGTACCAGGGAAGGTGCAGAGGAGGTAGTAAGGAGCAGCCAAGTTCTGGCTACAGTTTGGAGTCAGTGCCAACAGGATGTCCTGATGATTAGATGTTGGGGTGTGAGAGAGAGAGAGTCAAGGAAGTCAAGGATGATGACCAGGGTCTTGATCTGAACAGCTGAAAGGATGGAGTTGTCATCAATGGAGATGAGGAAAACAGCGGGGGGAACAGGTTAGGAGATGTGTTTGTGGGTAGGGTCAAAAATCAGAAGTTCTGTTTCAGACTTGGCTAATTGGAATTATCTATTAGTCTTTCAAATGGAAATATCAAGTAAGGAATCTGGAGCTCAGAGGAGAAAGTTGGAGCTAGAGATATAAAATTGAGAGCTGTGAGCAAATAGATGGAATTTAACACCGTAAGACTGGAAAGATCAACAAGAGAATGGGTATAGGAAAAGAGGATGTTCAAGGGATGAATCTTGGGGACACTCTAATGTTAAGAGGTGAGGAGAAAGAGGAAGAAAAAGCAAAGGACTCCAAGAAGGAACAAACACTGAAGTTAGAGGGAAACTAGAAGAGTATAGTGTCCTGGAAGCTAAATGAAAAAAATTATTTAAAAAGTGATCAGTTGGATCAAATCAGGTTGCTAGATTGGCCTTAAAAATAATGTTATGCATCCTTACTTTATTCATATTATCTTACTCCTAATTTTACTACAAAAAGAATTTTCCAGGTCTGTATAGAGGAAGATAGTGTCTTTTTACTACTCTTTCTTCCCCAATAGTTTGTTATAAAAATATGTAAACATAAAAAGTTAAAGTAACTGTACAGTTTTTGCCTATTTACTTACCATCTAGATTCAGCAATGAACATTGTTTCTTATTTGCTTTATAAGCCATCAAGCCATGTTATGCTTTGCACATTTAAAAGTAAGTTGCAGGCTTTACCCCTAAATACTTCAACATGTGTTATGCATATCATTATCTACAATTCAATATTTGTTTACTTGTTTTTTTAGGTAAAATTTACTGGTGGCTAAATGTAAAAATTTCAAGTATGCCATTCAGCTACCTTTGACAAATGCATGTAGTGTATAACCCAACTCCATTAATATATAAAAATTACTGTTCCCCACCCGCCCAGATGCTTCCCTTGTTTCCTCACCTTCCAAAGGCAGTCACTGTTCCACTGTTCTGATTTGTTTCACCAGAAATTAGTATAGCTTGTTCTTGAACATCATGCTCCTAGAAATCTAAAAGGCCATGCTTATACTAGAGCTGTGTGCATTCCCAGTGCTATATTCATGTTTGTGGAAGACCTGAGAAAGCCCCAGGTTCTCACTTCTGGCCAAACTTGAAGCATTGGAAAGCAGGAAAGCAGGACGTGAAGTTGTAGACTTCTTGGCTGAGTGTTGAAGACATGCACTAACTACACACAGAGCCACTTGGCAGATTGGGAGATGTATTAGTTCCAGATATTTAAGGCAATCTCTGTCCAATCATTAGCCGTCCTGTAAGCTAATTGGGCACAGATGTTAGTGGCACACATGACAAAAAATATGTATTTTACAAAGTTAGTTTAGAAAAGTCACTGAACAAACAGCAACAGCAAACCTTGGGGAATGAGAAAAATCTGATTTTCAAAATGCCAAATTATATCATTTAAAATGTCTAGTATTTTAACAAAAAATTGATGAGGCATGCAAAAAATAAAGAAAGTGTGGCCAAAAAAATCATGGTGGCTGTAGGGAGACAGTCAATAGAAACTTCCTTGAGCAAGTCCATACTAGTTGGACATACAAAACAATGACTTTAAAGCAGATGTTTTAAATATGTTCAGATAACTAAAAGAAACCCTGTATGAGAAATAAAGTATCAGAACAATGCCTCACTAAATGTAAAATATCAAAAAAGATATAAAAGTTATTTTTTAAAAAAAGGAATAGAATGGAAATTCTAGAGTTGAGAAGTACAATGACTGAAATAAGAAGTTTACTAGAGGAGCTCAGCAGCAGATTTGAGCAAGCAGAAGAATCACCTACATTGAAGATAGATCAATTGAGATTAACCACTTGAAGAAACACAAAGAAGAATGAAAAAAGATGAACAGAGCCTCAGAGGTCTATGGGACACCATCAAGCATACCAATGTATGCATAATGGGCATCCCACAAGGAAAGGAGAAAAAGAAAGAAAGAATGCTTGAAGAAATAAGGGTGAAAACTTCCCAATTTTGCTAAAAAGCGTTAATCTATACATTGTTGAAGAAGCTCAGCGAACTCCACATAGGATAAACTCAAAGAGAACCATCTTAGACACATCATAATTAAACCATGGAGATCTGAATACAAGGACAGAATTTTGAAAAGAGAAGCAATTCATCACAAGTGCAAGGGGTCCTCAGCAATGTTAACAGCTGATTCAGCTGACTGAGATGCATTAGCTCAAAAGCCTGTAAGCACCATACTGAAATGTTTTCACATCCAAATTGTTTTAAACATAGTTTAAGCAGAGTTTTAGCCATTTTGAGCCTACCGATTTGCATACACCCAAAACTCTATCCAACATCTATAATCATACATAAGGTAAGCCCCAGGCCTAAAAGACCCTCGGGCCACTGCTGTGCTTCAGGGATCTCTGACCAGAGACTCCTTGCTCTGCTGCTGAGTAACACTGACGTCACCTAGAAACATACGTATATAAGCTTCCCCTCCCAGTCCCTTCTTTCCCGGCTGTTCCCTTGCCTACCTCCCCTTCTGAGTAGCCACCCCTCTGCAGTAGCCTCTGGTCAGTCACGTGCAGTGAGGGACTCCACCTACACGCAAACCTGTCAGAGCCTTATCCAGCACAGCCTTGTGTGTGTTGCTGCCATTTTGTGGTCGTAACTTTTTTCCTTCATCAATCCCTAAATTCTTCAGACTCCCTACACAGGTACCATAGGGTAGATGAACAACATTTAGAGTCTGAAAGTCAGAAACGATGAGAATGGGGAGCACCAGTGGCTGGGATAAGAAGTAGATCAGCAGTGACCCTGGGGAAGCACCTCTGTGTCCATCAGGGCAGAGCTCAGGAATTGGGGTTCCTCGAATCGCCAGAGTCCCTCACAGAAGCCTGAGTTACTTGTCTATTCTGTAAAGTATGTATTGATCTCATCTCTAGAAGGTGTGGCACACAGGAAGAGAGGGAAGAGAATATTCAGGACTTTCGCAAACATTAGGTTCAGGAATTCATACTTGTGAACTTTTAGAAAGTACCTTCAGGGGGTAGAAAACAAAAATTAATTTCTTTTGTTATGGACATCTTTTTTGTTCCTAAGGAAGAGGCAGTTATAATGTTTAATATTTATCTTACATCACGGAGTGATATGCTTCTGTGCGTTCTCATAACAGCTCTTTGTGTTATCCTCACAGTATTAGGACTGTAAAGCTACCTTTGCTTTAGTTAAGCTGTTAAAACTGGTAATATCCACCTAATATAAAAATAATGTTCTCTAGCTCAGGCAAAGGGACTTTAAAAAAAAGAAATGAACCAGAAAAAAAGACACTTTCACCTCTAATTATGCAATTTGCCAATGTACTTGACTAATCTCTTGCTCTTTTATACTGTTCTGCCATGTTTTTTTTGTTTTTTCTACTTCATTTACTTGAAATACAATTTATTGCCCATTGAATTAAACTAGGAAACTCCATCTCACAGCCAAGGTGGACTTTAAGAAGTTACTCTTATGGCCTCAAAGTTTCTTCCATGATAAACCTTTGGAAGGTCCACCTGTTTTGTTTTTCTCCATTGTTATGGACGAATATGTGTCCCTCCACCCCCAAATGTATACATTGAAGCATTAGCCCCCAATAGGATAATATTCGGAGGTGGGGCGTTTGGGAAATAATTAGGTTTAAATTAGGAGGTCATGAGGGTAGAGCTCCCACAGTGAGATTAGTGTCCTTAGGAGAAGAAGTGATAATAGAGTGAGTGCTCTTCCCTTCAGCCATATGAGGACATAGTGAAAAGGTGGCTAGGCTGTCTGCCAGCAAGAAGACCCTCTCTAGAATTCAAATCTGCCAGCACCTTGATCTTGGACTTCCCAGCCTCCAGAACTGTGAGAAATAAATGTCTATTGTTTAAACTACCCAGTCTGTAGTATTTTGTACCCATGTATAAGATACCCATGTACTCTAGTAAAAATAAAAATAACATAGCTAATACCTAACACTTACATGGCACTTGGAATACTAACAGCTTTTCATATATTAACTCAATCCTTGAGTTAAGCACTGTTTTAATCCCATGATTGAGACGGGAAACGGAGGCAAAGAAAACTTAGGACACCTGCCCATATTTATAAAGCTGACAAGTGGTGGAGCTGGGGTGCACACCCAGGTCGCCTGGTTCTGGAACTGGTGGCCCACATGCTCAGCCACCTTTGCTAAGTCCCATGCTATGGAGGTGGTTGGGAACCTCGCACGCCTCCAGATTGGTTTGGCCTCATGTGGCCTTGGCAGTGGTGCCCAGGGAAGCTCAGGAGCCTGTGGTGGTAGGCACAGGTGAATGCAGGGAGCAACACTGTGTTAGTTAGGTGTGGTGTACTGACTGAACTACATAGAGACTGGACGTCCTCAGCATTTTTCCTAATTATAGGATTGTAATTCTCAAGCTAGAGCATTGCATATATATAACTTAGTCTCTTTCAGTACTTTCCAGGCGGGATGATGGTATTCTGGTCCTCTGTCAACAGAGGGCTGCTTCCAGGTCTACTAGACGGTGAACCTCGGCCACCAGTTGGCCTCACATTCACTGGGACCTACATTACCATAATAGTGAACTTGGACAACTGTGTGTTTTTCCCTTTCAACCCAAGCACGTGATTCACCCTGAGAAGATGTAATGGCTTGCCCACATTGGCATGCTCATTGTAAGAGAGCCTTTTTCGGAATCCTGTGTAGAGAAGCGAGTGGCGTTCCCTTACAGCTGCCGCACAGCTGTATGGGGGAAGCCCAGGAGGTTTGGCCATGGCATTGTCAGATATACCTCTCAGTCTCATTCTCCAGAGCCTCATAACGCTTCAGTTTACCCAGATTATATTCAGTTTTAGCCATGCCGCCCTTGGAGATTCAGAAATCAAGTCTGAGTTTGAGGCTGTCTTCATTGAAAGGAATGGAAATGGGAAAATGGCAGAATTTCAGTCTCTTAGTGACTTCAACATTTGATCACTGGCACTAGAATTTCTGAGATACCTTTTTTTTTTTTTAAACATAATTGGTTTGCAGGAAAACTGATACAGGAGGAGAATTACAATTGCTATAAAAACAACGATGAGAAGCAGTTGTGCAGTCAGACAGGCAATAATGAAAGCAGATGCCAGAGCTTGTCTCCCTGGGCTCCACATAACTGAGATTCTGACATCCTGGCAACTGGATGTGTGCCTTGTGTGCTCTGTGTTCTTGGAGCTCTTTTGCCATGTTTGTGAAGGAGAGCCACCAAAGTGCAAAGATGGGCTGGGGAACGTGGGGGACTGGGCTTCTGTGTCCAGGAGACCATCTGGGGCCAGATCAAGCCAGCACTGAATCCCCCCGGCCTCCTGCCAGATGCTGACTCCTGGAGATCTTGGGTGTGAAACAGACTGTCAGCCCACCATTCCCTGGCTCGTGACAGCCTTTGTCATCCACCCAAGAAGAAAAATAAATAACTCAAGGCATTTCCCTGAGTGTCTCTCCCACTATTTTGGATATAGTAGTTGGTAATAACTGTGAAATTACACAATCATCAATTTCTCTACCTTCTTCTTTACCACAGTAAAGTCTCCATTTACTGTGTAAAATCAGACTTTGTACAGCACCTGTAAAAAGACATTTGTCAGAGATGTGGTGACTACAAGGCAGTGAGTTATTTCCCAAGTGGGAAATGAACCTTGGAAAAGATGAACAGTATTGAAGTCCGTAAGGATGTCATAAATCTCAAAATTTACTTTGTGCTGAAATATTTTATTACAGCATTGATGGTACATGGGCAAAATTTATTGAGTGGTAAATCATTCAAATTAAGTAATTCCAGTTTGTGTGTGTGCTGTTAAACTTCATCCAGGTCTTAAATATTTTGGTTAGATTTTCTGAGACTTTTTTTGATTAGAATTTAGTGAGGACATGTTTTGGAAAAGGTCTGGGTTACTAAGTATACAGAATACTAGGTATGTGACTCTGTTCAAAGTGTGAAACGTCTTTGTTCACCAAATGTTCTCAATCGTATGTGGAAGCTAAAGAAAAGTTGATCTCCTAGAAGTGAAAAGTAGAACAGGAGATACTAGAGGCTGAGAAGAGTCGGTGAAAGAGGATAGGGAGAGATTTATTAAAGGACACAAATTATAACTAGAGAGGAGGAATAAGTTCTAGTGTTCTATAGCACTGAACGATTAATATAGTTAATAACATATGGTTTCAAATAGCTAGAAGGAGGATAGTAAATGTTCCCAACACAAAGAAATGATAAATGCTTGAGATGATATATATGCTAATTACCCTAAGATGAAACACCACTATGTACCCCATAAATATGTCATCATTAGGTATCAATTAAAAATATTTCTTAAAGTTAAAAAAAACTTAACGATTCGCCTAAAAAAAGAAATCTGTTTGTTAAAAATGCTATCTAGGCTACTCTTCTCATAATCCACTTGAAATTTCAGTAATTTATTTTTAAACCCAAACCTGTGTACTATCTCTTCCAAGGCCACGATCAGGTTGCCTACTTTATACCTGGGAACAGCACTCTATGGTTTAAGTTTGTTAATTTAGGTCCAGAGTGGATGAAAAGCAGGGATGGTAAGTTATAATGTAAGAGAGTAACAGCTGGATGCCTGGGGGCTGGGTGGGGGGTTGAAGGGGAGGACTCGAAGAATGCATTTTGTATTTTCATCCAAGATTAACTCTGGGGAGACTGAGTCAATATCAAACATTTACATTTTAGGTCAATGAGCAAAATGTTGAAAGACTATCATTTCCATCCTCTAACTGCAGAAATGCTATTAATATATACCTTGATGTTCTCTCTGTGGTCACTACACAGTGCAGGAGCTGGTGGGAGAGTGACCTCCCACTTTCTGACTACACTTCTCTTTTTCTTATACAGCGAGATTGGAGTGCTGAACCAGTGAGGGAGGATTCGAAAGGGGGAAAGTAGTAGTAAATATAGAGCACACCATTCAGCTCAGTGACTCTTAAGAACTACAGTAGCCAGTACATCACAGTCCTTCCAGCTCATGTTGAAAGATGCACAGAGTGTCAAGCACCAAAAGAAAGGAAAGCCAGAGGCCCCGTGGAGACCAAGGGAAGGGTGCCCTGCGCAGCCTGGGCCAGTCAGGAAGTCATCCTGGTGAAGCTGAGACCAGGGTTGTTGTTAGAAGAGTGTTTCATGAAGGGAAACAATCTCAGCAGTAACACAGAAGCAAAAACCCGTGTGATGTGTGTAAGAGACAAAAAGAAATTGGTATTTCTGGGAGCAGTAAATGATGGGGGGAAACTGGAGAATGAGGCTATATTCAGCCTCATGAATTTCTGGGCTTTGTCACAGAAAGCCTGGGTGCCGGCTGTGGAGCCTGAAGCAGGGGCTTTGAAGGAGGACTGATGCAATCAAGTTTATGTTTTAAAGAGATCACCCTGGCAACAGTGGGGAGGATGGATTTGAGAGGTGCAAGCCCAGAATCACAGAGGCTGTCAGAAAAATCAAATCGCAATGACACAGGACTAAATTACTGCAGATTTTTTTTTTGAGACGGAGTCTCACTCTGTCGCCTAGGCTGGAGTGCGGTGGGACGATCTCAGCTCACTGCAACCTCCGTCTGCTAGGTTCAAGCAATTCTCCTACCTCAGCCTCCCGAGTAGCTAGGATTACAGTCACCTGCCACCACGCCCAGCTAATTTTTGCATTTTTAGTAGAGATGGGGTTTCACCACGTTGGCCAGTCTGATCTCGAACTCCTGACCTCAGGTGATCCGCCCGCAACTACTACAGGTCCATAAAAATGTGCAGACCTATATTTTATTAGTTTCTTTAATCTCAGATTTTAAAAAATATTAATATTTTTTCCTCAATTGTTTTACTGTGGTAAAATGCACAAACATCAATTTACTATCTTAACCATTTTTAAGTGTTCAGTTCAGTAGCATTAAGCACATTCATAATGTTGTGCAACCATCACCATCATCCATCTCCAGAACTATTTTCATCTTGCAGAACTGAAACCTTTTACACATGAAACAGTAACTCTCCATTGCTGCCTCCTCCACTCCCTGGCAACTGCCATGCTACTTTGTCTTCATGATTTTCACTACTCATAGAGTGGAACATACAGTATTTGTTTGTTGTGTGTCTGGCTTATTTCATTTAGCATCATGTCTCTTCAGTGTTATCCATCCTATAGCATATGCCAGAATTTCTTTCCATTTTAAGATTGAATAATAATCCATCATATGTTTATACCACACTTTGCGTATCCATTCATCTGTGGACACTTGAGTTGCTTCCACATCTTGGCTGTTTCGAATAAGGCTGCTATTAACATGAGTCTACAAATATCTGCTTCAGTTCCTGCTTGTATTAATAGTTCTTTGGGGTATATAGCAAGAAGTGGGATTACTGGACTATATGGTAGTTCTATTTTTAATTTTTTGAGCAATCACCATACTATTTTCTACAGTGGGTGTACAATTTTTTTTATTATACTTTAAGTTCTGGGTACATGTGCAGCATATGCAGGTTTGTTACATAGGTATACGTGTACCATGATGGTTTGCGGTACCCATCAACCTGTCATCTAGGTTTTATGCCCCCCATTCATTAGGTATTTGTCCTAATGATATCCCTCCCCTTGTCCCCCATCCCCCGGACAGGCCCTGGTGTGTGATGTTCCCCTCCCTGTGTCCACGTGTTCTCATTATTCAACTCCTACTTATGAGTGAGAACATGTGGTGTTTGATTTTCTGTTCCTGTGTCAGTTTGCTGAGAATCATGGTTTCCAGCTTCATCCATGTCCCTGCAAAGTACATAAACTCATCTTTTTATGGCTGCATAGTATTCCATGGTGTATATGTGCCACATTTTCTTTATCCAGTCAATCATTGATGGGCATTTGGGTTGGTTCCAAGTCCTTGCTATTGTGAATAGTGCAGCAATAAACTTATGTGTGCATGTATCTTTATAGTAGAATGATTTATACTCCTTTGGGTATATACCCAGTAATGGGATCGCTGGGTCAGATGGTATTTCTGGTTCTAGATCCTTGAGGAATCACCACACTGTCTTCCACAGTGGTTAAACTAATTCACACTTCCACCAACAGTGTAAAAGTGTTCCTATTTCTCCACATCCTCTCCAGCATCTGTTGTTTCCTGACATTTTAATGATTGCCATTCTAACTGGCATGAGATGGTATCTCATTGTGGTTTTGATTTACATTTCTCTAATGACCAGTGATGGTGAGTGCTTTTTCATATGTTTGTTGGCTGCATAAATGTCTTCTTTTTAGAAGTGTTTCTTCATATCCTTTGCCCATTTTTGATGGGGCTATTTTTTTCTTGTAAATGTGTTTATGTTTCTTGTAGATTCTGGATATTAGCTCTTTGTCAGATAAATAGATTGCAAAAATTTTGTCCCATGCAAACATTTTCTTCCATTCTGTAGGTTGCCTGTTCATTTGAATGATAGTTCTTTTGCTGTGCAGAAGCTCTTTAGTTTAATTAGATACCATTCATCAATTTTGGCTTTTGTTGCCTTTGCTTTTGGTGTTTTAGTCATGAAGTCTTTGCCCATGCCTGTGTCCTGAATGGTATTGCCTAGGTTTTCTTCTAGGTTCTTTTATGGTTTAAGGTCTTAGGTTTAAGTCTGTAATCCATCTTGAGTTAATTTTTATATAAGGTGTAAGGAAGGGGTCCAGTTTCAGTTTTCTACATGTGACTAGCCAGTTTTCCCAACACTATTTATTAAATAGGGAATCCTTTCCCCATTGCTTGTTTTTGTCAGGTTTGTCAAAGACCAGATAGTTGTAGATGTGTGGCACTATTTCTGAGGCCTCTGTTCTGTTCCATTGGTCTATATGTCTGTTTTGGTACCAGTACCATGCTGTTTTGGTTACTGTAGCCTTGTAGTATAGTTTGAAGTCAGTAGTGTGATGCATCCAGCTTTGTTCTTAGGTGGTGATCAGGGCCCTGGAACTCCCAAGAGATTGTGTTATTTGTCTTCAGCTACCAGAGTGGATAGAAAAAGACAATCAGGTAGGGGCAGATTTAGGCATGTCTGAGGCCAGACTGTCCTTAGTGGGTGGGCTTCCTGGGCCTGCTATGGAGGATGGGGGTGTGGTTCTCAGGCCAATGGAGTTATGATTCCAGGGACATTATGGCTGCCTCAGCTAGGTCACGCAGGTTGCCAGGGGATCAGGCAAAGGCTGGCAGTGAGAGGCCTTACCCAATTCCAATACAGCCAGCAAGGCCAGTCTCGCTCCCACCATGTCCCCCCAACAGTACGAGAGGGACATGCCCCAGGCTACAAGCCTCCCTGCTGAGAAAGCAAGTGGGACTTTCAGGTTTCACGCCTCCCCACCTGCAGCGGCTTATCTGTACTCCCAGATCACCTCCTCTCCAGACTCTGTCCAGGAAACTGTGCAAATTGTTTCAAAGTTCAGCTGGAAGTTTCCTTCTCCCTGTGATCTTTCCCCAATTCCACTGGCACCCCTCCCCCAAGAACCCCTGAGAGACAAAGGCAGAAATGGCTTCCCTGGGGTTCGAGAGTGCCTACAGGACTCCCACGGCTTCCCCTACCCTTATATTTTGCTCAGCTCTCTAAATTTGTCTTAGCTCCCGATAAGGTCAAATCCTTCTCCCGTGATCTGGTGCTTCAGGCTCCCCAGTGAGGATGTGTGTTTGGGGACAGTCGTTCCCCTTTCACACTTCGGACACTCATAGTGTTTCAGCTGTGTCATGGAGCCCGCAGCAACAAGCCACCTCTTTCAAAGGGTCTGTGGATTCTCTCAGCTTTCCTGGTGTGTTCTTCAGTAGTTCTGGGAGCAGAAGTTCCCAGTGTGTCTCCACAAGCTGCTCTGTCCATCTGAGTGGGAGCCACAAGTTAGTCCTGCCTCCCGTCTGCCATTTTCCCTGACTTTCTGATTTCTGTTCTTTTTACTCTTCTTCTGCTTATACTGGGTTTAATTAGTTGATGTCATTGGTTGGAGGTCTTTCTTTCATTGTGTAAGTGTTTAGTACGGTAAGTTTCTCTGTATATGTTGCTTTAGTTATAGTCCACACATTTTGACACATTCGGTTTTCATCTTCATTGAGTTCAGAATATTTTCAGATTTCCCTTTTGAATTTCTTCTTTAGTTCATGATTATTTGGAAGTGTATTGTTTAGTTTGCACATATTTGGGGACCTCTCAGGGATCTTTCTGGTTATTGATCTCTAATTTGTAATTCTAATTTGCTTCGCGAACATATTTTGGATGATTAAAAAAAAACAAACCCCTATTCCTCTCCTCACAACCCCTCTGACACCACACATATGGGGTTTCCACACCAAGCGATTCTCCACTTCTCTGTGGACACCACCCGAGTGTCCTACAATTTGATTCAAGTATAACACTAATTACCCAGAGTTAGCACAGGCCACACAGGTTAAGGGCTCCATCTCACAAGACTGACCCTCACTTTAGGTGCCAACTACAAATAGTAGGTGTGTATGTGACCCACACTTCTGTCTGACCTGACTACAAATTGGAGGTTCTCACAATCTTCTCCTTAAGTTGAATAATTTATTTTAACAACTCACAGAAATCAGGGAAACATCTTACTTATCTACCAGTTTATTGTAAAGGATATGATGAAGGATACAGATGAAGAGTTGGATGAGGAGGTACATAGAGTCAGGTGCAGAGGGGTCCCGAGTGCAGGAGCTTGTGTCCCACAGGGAGAGGGCGCTCCACTGTGTTGATACCTGGATGCATTCACCAACCCAGAAGCCCTCTGAATCCTATACTTTAGGGATTTTGATAAGTCTTCATCACACAGGCATGACTGATTCTTAACTCAGTCTCCAGCCCCAGAGGAAGGGGAGAGAGGGAGCCAAAAGTTCGAAGCTTCTAATCATGACTTGGTCTTTCTGGTGACCAGCCCCTATCCTGAAACTATCCGGGAGCTACCAAGAGAGTCTGTCATTAGAGCAAATGATGCTTCTGTTAACCAGGAAATTCCAAGGGATTTAGGAACTCTGTGTCAGGAACTAGGATCAAAACCAAATGTTAGAACAAAAGATTCTTCTAGCATCCATATCACTCAGGAAATTACCAGGGTTTTAGGAGCTCTGTGTCAGAAATTGGGGTCAAAGACCAAATATATATATATATTTCTTGTTATGTCACGGATGACTTGAATCCTTTTAAATTCATTGAGCCTTGTTTTAAGACCCACAACAAAGTCTACCTTGGTAAACATTTCATGCATACTTAAAAACAGCGTCTACTCTGCTATTTCTGTGTGGAGTGTTCTACAAATGTCATAGGTCAGGTTGGTTGAAGCATTGTCAGGTATTCTATACCCTCACTGATTTTCTCTCTACATGTTCTTTCAGTAGCTGAGAGATGGCTTGAAATCTAAGACTGTAATTGCAGACTTGTCTGTTTCCATTGTCAACTTTATCAGCCTTTCCTCCATATATTCTGAAGCTCTATAAGGTATATAAAATTTTAGTTTATCATTTTGATGAATTGGCCACTTTATCATTATGAAATGAACTTCTTTATCCCTAGGAATACTTTTTTCCTTGAAATCTGCTTTCTTCATTGTTGATAGAGCCACTTCAGCTTTCTGTTAGTTTCAGCATGGTATAATATTTCCATACTAACCTTTTCATCTATTTGTCTGTTTATTTTTAAGTAGGCTTCTTATAGACCACATGTAATGAGATCTTACATTTCTATCCAATCTGAAATCTCTGCCTTTCATATATATTTTATGTTATTATTGATTTAATTGAGGTTAAATCTATCATCTTTGTTTCTTTATAAATTCTTAAATTTTTAGTCCAGTTTACCATTCATTTCCATTATTGTTTGTGCCCTTTTTGTCTCTTTAGAAATTCTTTCTTACCTATTTTTTTTTTTTTGCCAATGTATTTTCTATAAGGTTTCAAGTTTCACTTTTCATATTATAGTTCTTATTTCTCCTGCAACTGATCAACTGATTTTTATGGATAGGATGAGATAGATGTCTCATTTTATTTTCTTTTTAGAGATAGAGTCTCACTATGTTGCCTGGACCGGAGTGCGGTGGCTATTCATAAGCACCATCATAGCACACTAGAGCCTTGAACTCCTAGCTCCAACAGTCCTCCTGCCTCAGCCTTCCAAGCAGTGGGACTACTGGCAGATGACACCATGCCCAGCTTCATTTTATTTGATTTTTTACAGAAATAACTGGTGGTCCATGAACTATTTAATTAAGTTTGTCTTTGCACATGTCCGTGGTTAACTGCTGCGTCATTGATTTTACTTGTGTGTAGGCTTGTCTCAGCTCTCTATTCTATTGTAGTCTGTCTGTTTACCACTGTACTAGTAATGTACCATTTTAATTTTTATCATTTTAGCACAAATTTTGAGATCTGGCAGGGAGATTTCTTCTATTCTTTTTTCTTTATTATTATCTTATCTGTTTTTAGACCTTGGTTCTTACGTATGAATTTTAGGATTAATTTGTGCAGTTGTTAGGATTTATACTAAAATTATTATTTGAGTTAATAGAATAATTTTGGGAGAACTGATATTTGTAATCTTTTCTCTTTCATGGGAATATGCTCTATCTTTGTGATGGCGATGGTGGCCTATCTGGAGCAGACGCTGCCATGGTGCCAGCTGCAGTGGGAGAGGCGTAGCTGGGGCTGCATGGTCCACAGAGCCAGCAGGAGCCAGGAACGGGCGAGAACCCTACCCCTTCTCAGTTGGAGGGGTGGGAGCCCTGCCCTCCTGGGTGCAGCTGCAGCTGCCCAGCTGTGGCTGTGGACCCAGGCATCTCTGTACTCTCAGGCCCAGGAAGACCCCCTTTCCTGCAGACTCAGAAGGGCCGGCCTGCTGTCACTGCCTTGCCTCTCCCCTCTCCTGATATCTGCTCCAACTGTGGAGCAAAGTTGTGGCCAATCCCCAGTGCTGTCACAACCCAGCTAGGTGTGTGCATGCTCAGGACAGCACCAACATGCCAGCCCCGAGCTGCTTTGGCCCCCTCTGGACTTTGGGCACCAACAAACATGGGACGGAGGCTGAGTTAGGACTGAGGGTGGCTCAGTGTGGGCCTACAGACACCCCATGGCACAAACAGTCTGGACACTGGGCACCATGAATGGCAGGTTAATGGCAGCAGGAGGCAGGCAGGCTCCTGGGCGGAAAGGAGTGGGTCCCAAGTGAAACCCCACCTTCAGGTCAGGGATGGCCCGAGGCCTGGGGGCCCAGGCTGCCAGTTCTGTGGACTGGAGTGAGAACTTATGGTGCTTTCTTTGGGCCTGCCCACGGCCACTCATGGACAGATCAGGATGTAGTTTCTCCCCTCTAAAGCCCATAAAATCCCTGGACTCAACCAGACAGGGGTAGATGACAGGATTACCTGCCTGTAGAGTGGAGCTACCCACTGTGGGCCTCCTCTTTGCTGAGAACTGAACAGATGATGGATGCCCTGCCTGTGGAGAGCTACCCACTGTGGGTCTCCCCTCTGCTGAGAGCTGAATAGACTTTAGGACAACCCGCCTGCGGAGAGGAGCTACTCACTGCAGGTCTCCCCTCTGCTGAGAGCTGAATAGACTGTAGGACAACCTGTCTGCAGAGAGTAGCTACCTGCCACGAGTCTCCTCTGAGATGTTCTGTCACTCAGTAAAGCACCTCTTTGCCTTGCTCACCCTCCACTTCTCCATGAACCTCATTCTTCCGGGACATGGGACAAGAACTTGGGACCCACTGAATGGTGGGTCTGTAACACAAACAAGGCTGAAACATGCCCCTTGCTCAACATGTTGCAGGTGATGAGAAGGAGACAGGATCCGTGGTCCTCCTGGGAGTACAGACCTAGGAGCTCCCTGAGCCAGGGCTGTGACACCCTCTTTGGAGTTCTGCAGTTCCTGTTGTCCTCAAGCTTCCAGGAGCCACCACTTTCCCTGTGCCAGCCATGGAAGCTGTTTGTGGTACATCTGGTCCAGCCACAGCCTTGTAGGGAGCCAGTACCTGTACTGGCACCTGGAGCTGCCTGCCCAGCTGCAGCCACCATGCCTGGCTGTGCGCAGTGGCTGGACCCCACACTCGCTCGCTCACACATTCCTTGCTGCTCCGCACCTGGTTGCCCTTGGCAGGCATGGGATCCAGGCTGGTAGCACAAACTGAGCACAGCCTGCCAGGTTGAGTAGGTAGAATGAGCCCAGAGGGCCCAATCAAAACTCAGGCAAAGGTACCACTGGCCATAAAGTTTTCTGGACAGAATAGTGACACCCCAAGGATCCTATGATATTTTCATATAATCAAGTGCTCTTGTAGTACCTTACAAAATATTGTAATTTACTTCAAAAAGGCCCTTCACGTCTTCTGTAAGATATAGTCCTGGGTGTTTTACATTTTTCCAGCTATTATCCCTTCAAATATTTCCCTTACTCTTCATTTATTTCCCATGTTGCTTAGCTACTCTTTTTTTAACATCTTTTTTTTAACTGTTCTTCATTGCATAGTCCAGTCTAGAGTTAATCTCATCCAGACTTTTATTTATTTAAATGGCCAAATCTTTTATTTCCAGAAATTCTAATTTTATCTCTCCTGTATCTATATGTTGTTTTATAGCTGTTTCGTTCCATAATTTTGGGATATTTTTAAATGGTTGTACCTTAATTAATTTTTCTGAGTATCCTAAATATTCTTATTTTAAAATGTTTGTCTGCCTGATCCATAAAATTAATTATTTTGATAAATTCATGTAGTGCTTTTTGCTGTCTTTCTTAGCACTATGTGCCTTAATTAGTTTTGTAGCTTTTGTTCACAGGCTCATTTTGTTGTTGCTACTGTTTCTCTTTTTCCCACAGTGTTTGCCCTCCCTGTTTAGTGGTTATGTCCAGCAAGTTCTGGAGCCTCCAATCCAGAACGAGTTCTTCACAGGCAACTTGAGCTCCTGTCCCATGATGATGATATCACTGATCCAATCACTGTACCAGGGTTTAATGGGAGTTGAGAGGCTGCGGTGGTTCTTGGTCACCAGGCTGTGTCTGCCTCCTCCACCTTTCCTAGGGCTGCGGCCTCCCAGAAGCTGGGGCCCAGGCATCAGTGAGCAGCAGGCTTTGCTCAGCTTTCTTCACAAGACTGGCTCCTTCTCTGCCTGCCCTGGGCAGCAGAGCACACCCAGTTCCTGCCTCCTGTAGGAGCCTGTCTGCAGGCTGGGAGCCTGGTGAGTTGAAGGCTCAAGCCCTTCCCTGTTCTGTTCCAATTCTGATTCACAACTCTTTCTTCATTTGCAAGAGGACCATGGTTTCTTCTATTTATATTTTAATCCGTTGCTGGCATATGTCAGAGCAGAGGATATACATCATAATGTGATCATATTTTGCCATCTCAACTCATCAAATCTGATTTAAAAAAAATTATTTTCAAAGTTCTGCAGTATTATAAGATTTTCCTGTCACAACAGGGCAATTGTGTACATTTCAGCCCCCTGCTCCTGTCTCTCTTTACACAGTCATAAAATTGAGGGTGACATTCTTTCAGTAAATCATATCATGATCCACCAGCTGAAAGATTAATTCAAGAAAGATGATTAGAAAGAGACATCTGAATAGTTTATCTGAGCCATAAGGCATGGACATCAGTGACAGGATTTAAATAGCTGAAATGAATTCTCTTTAGTTTCCTTGTCTTAACAAATTAGCATCAAAATGTCTTTACCAGTTTAGGTAAGGTGGTGTCAGAAAATCTGACGGTTTTGCTGATCATAAATTATCGCTGTGCTCATGTGCTGACCAAAAGAATATTTTCTGTTAATAGAATATTTACTGTGTGTTTTGGAACAAGAATGATAATACAGTATTAGTATTGTCCTGGGATGTACCATACTCTGTGTAATTTTTTTCAACAACTTGTCAACAGTCTAAGTAAATAAGAAATCACGCTTCTCTTTAGTAAACTGTCTATGTTCATTACTTCAAGCTTATAAAATAACAATGATAATCAACCTGGAATGGATATGTCCTTTAGAATTAGGGTTGTATCTCCAAAAATGCCCTATTAAATTTTGGTTAGTGCTGGCCGTACTTTCTCGTGTTCTGCTGAGTTAATATTAGCCTGCATCTCATCATCATCATTCCAATATCCAACCTTAAACCATGCCAGGGAAACAGCCTCCCCCAGATTAAAAAGATAACATTACAGATTCTTCATGGGGCTCTCAGATTTACATTAATTTTAGGTTAAGTTAAAAGATACATGTTTAAAAGATGAAAATGGAATAAAGATACTTGGAAATAGTTCATTGTAGGTTTCACCAAATAATACTTGACATGTATAGTGAAATTTAACTGCTAAACTTAAGTGGCTTTTCATATTCTCATTTATACTATCAAGAGAAGGGTATGACAGCATTTGACTTAAAATATTGAAATATCAAAGCTTTTCAGATGAAGAATTCAGAGAGCTAGGCACCTTCCCTCTGTCAGAGGCCACCATCACTTGATACTTCAAGGAAACTTCATGTGCACTCCCAAAACAGGACCTATGTTTATTGTTTTGATATTTTTGATTTTAAAACATTAGATAAATATTAATTTTTTTTCTCCAAAGCTTTCAAGACTGTAAAAAATTCAGTAGGGTTCGTCAGAATTCTAAGATGTGGAAGTAAATTCTTTAAAACTTGAATTCCTTTTATTTATACTTGAAATCTCTTTAATATTAAAATTTTTACTGAGGAGAAGGAATCTATGTCTTTGAATAGCCAAAGGAAAAAATTTTGAATAAATAGAAATAATCAATAACCATACAGATAAGCTTTGTTAATTTTAAAGCTTTACTTAAAAGCCAAAATTAAGCCATTGTAAAGATGTTGTTTGATCTCAGAATCCTTTCAAGAAGAGTAATTACAGGTTTCAGAGCAATAGCAGGATTCTCAAGTCTTCTCTTTCTTTCTTACATGTGTCCTGGACTCGAATCTGCATAGGGGCTGGGCGCAGTGGGTCACGCCTGTAATCCTAGCACTTTGGGAGGCCAAGGCAGGTAGATCACTTGAGATCAGGAGTCTGAGACCAGCCTGCCCAACATGACGAAACCCTGTCTTCACTAAAAATACAAAAAATCAGCTGGGTGTGGTAGTGTGTGCCTGTAATCCCAGCTACTTGGGAGGCTGGGGTAGGAGAATCACTTGAACCTGGGAGGCAGAGGCTGCAGTGAGCTGAGATCGGGCCACTGCACTCCAGCCTGGGCAACAGAGCAAGACTCCGTCTCAAAAAGGAAAAAAAAAAAAAAAAAAAAACCACAACAAAAAACTGCATAGGAGCAGCTTCATCCTAAAAAGGAAAATCCGTGGAATTATGTCATGACAAATTGAGAGAGGTTTGCCCCTGGTTGGGGGTTTCAGCTATTGATTAAATACCTCCTTGCCGCTATGACTGTGTCTGTAGCACCAGGGCAAGTGACCCAGGGGGGCTCACTGTCTGAAGCTGCATCAAGTGACCTGAGAGAAGCCAAGAATTAAATTAAGACAATCTCTTGAAGTTGCTTCTAAGAAAGCTTCCATACCATCATACCGAGGAGAATCTCAGGGTTCTACATGGGTTGGCATTCTTTCCTTTTGTGGAAAACAAAGGAAGATAAAATTATAGACAGGAATGCTCTCTCTCTAACCTCTGAGAGGGAAGTTACTTTATCCTTGGAATGAAACTGTGTCAGGCTTTGCTGTTGTACACTCCACCAAACAAGAGAGTCATGTGCTACTCCTAGAAGTTACATACTATTTCTATTATGCAATCTAGGGCCTCTCAAACTTGGCAGTGAAAAGAAAACACATGCCCTAGAGAATATTAAGGTGTGGATGGCTGAAAGTCCCATGTTTTGTTAAAGTCTTATATGTCTTCCAAACAATTATGTAACTTTTGTATTCTATTCCAAAGTGTATTCAGTTTTATATTAATAGAATTGTAGTGTTTTTTCTTACATTTGTGAATTATTACAGCCTTTTTGGAAAGCAATTTGGCAGTATCTGTTATATATGTATGCTTTCACCCAGCAATCTTATGCCTAAGAATCTGTCTCATAGAAATAAAAGCATCAATACATGAAGATTCATGCATAATAATATTTATGACCACATGTCATGGCAAAAACTGGAATGAAATGAATGGCATTTAGGAGGGGAGTGGTTAAATACATGATAAATTGTGGAGCCACCATGTCATGGAATATTGTATGGAGATTAAAGAGAATGAATTGGAAATCTGCCAGATGACTCGAAGGGATTCCCATGAGTAAAGTAAAATGCAAGAAAGTGTAAAGAGCTCACCTCTTTTTTTAGATATGGGATCTTGCTGTGTTGCCCAGACTGAAGTACAGTGACGTGATCATAGCTCACTGCAGCCTCAACCTCCTGGGATTAAGTGATCCTCCCATCTCAGCCTCCTAAGTAGCTAGAACGTCAGAAGTGTGCCACCACGCCTGGCTATTTTTTTGTTGTTGTTTAATTTTTAGTAGAACCTCACTATGTTGCCCAGGCTGGTCCCAAACTCTTGGGCTCAAGCAATCCTCCTGCCTCAGCCTCCCAAATCATTGGGATTGTAGGCATGAGACACTAGGCCAGCCCTGTACCTGTACATACATGATTTGTAACTAATATTAGCGTGAGGAACTAAGTAACTCCCCAGGTTATCTGAGTTGGAAGTGGTGCAGGGAGAGTAGAGGATGAAGGAAGCAAAAATGAAGAGAAAGGAGAAGGGGGAAAGAAAACATCCCTTTTATATCATTATGTAAAATTAAGTATGTGTGATATATATAATACAAATTTTAGACAAACAAATTTTCTCTCTTCTTGTAAAATTGAAAAAATGCACAGGTTTGTGCTTTTCATTCTTGTCCCATAACAACATAGCTCTGGGAACAGCTATACATTGGCTTGAGAAACGTGGGCAAGACAGCATCCTTAGGACAAAGATCCACCGAAGATAAGACACCGCACTGCCTCCGGCTGCTGGAATGCCCGCATCCGCGAAGGTCCTGTTGATTCTGCCATGAAGTTAACACAGAGGGGCTTCTTCACTGAGGCAGACTGTGATCATTTGAAAGGTCCTCTAGACTTTGGTACCTTGATTCTGGGGTTGATTTCTGCTGGCTCCCCTGTCTTTCATGCATCACCTGATTTGACCTCTAGTTTTCAGCAGTAATTCATGGTTGTTTCTTTGTTCCACCTTTGGTCACTGACTTTGTCTTGACCTGTAGCTTTCATGTAATTTCTGCATCTGAACCATTAGTTTCATTGTGAAGTACTTTGTCCTCAACATTTCACTCATTTTCTTGGCCTTTACTTGGAACAGCCTGTCTTCTTGATCCACTTTACATGGTTCAGGGTCAAGGACACTTTTAGTATGTACTGTATTAAATGTAGATTCCTTTCCCATTGACTTTTTTCATGGAGCAGTCCAAAATAGTTATATTATTAACGACAGAGATTCACATGGATTTCTAATGTGTTTCATGTTGCTTTAAAAGTATGAATCCTGTAGTTAAATTTGGATGTTTGGGTTGGACTCTGTCTCAATTTACCATTTTACTTTCTTTGTCTTTAAAAGTAAACTCACAATCTCAGTTTCAGGAGGAAATCTTAAAGGTATAAAATCCAACTATACCTCAGATGCAGGAATCCTTTCTGAAACACTTCCACAAAGTGCTTGGCCAAAATTTCTGAGCACTTTCCTGTTGTTATGGGAAACTCTCTATCCTCAGAGGTGAACCATTTTCATCTGTGTACATTTCTTCCTTATTTACATTAAACTTATATCTGGCCAGTGATTTGCTCATACTTTTACCGGCAGCCAGATAAAAATTATATTTTTTTTCTGAATGAAGATGACATCATCAAGAGCCTCTAAAAAGTTTTATACACAATGTATCGCATTCGACTTTTAAAAATTACCAGGCTTTCCAAGAACAAGGACCAAATAACCAAAAACCAAGAGAGAAGAAACTGATAAAAATCACCTTGTGAGACTGCTGGGAGCTCTAGGTTGCTGCTTTCTTCTTTATCTTGGTGTTCTGTGCTGCAAGTCAGCACAGGATCCAAGGAGAAAAATCATCAGGGAAGGCCTGGCTTACATCTTTATATGTTTTGCTTCATGCTGGCATTAACATGTACAAATCCTGGCTGCTGTTTTGCTCTCTAATATTTTCAAGTAGCCTTGTGATTTTTACTGTTTTCAGTGAGAGGGTTGGTCTGATATGAGCAACCTCCTCATAGTCAGAAGCAGGCTGAACATGTGATAGTGAGAAATGCCAATTAAGCATTCTTAATTTATTTTCATAAACTTTGAAATCAGGTAACTTTGGAAGAATTAAGTCTTCAACTTCACGATTTCGGAACTAGAGTACAGGCCTTTATTTTCATTCCTGGAGACTGATTTCAGTATAGGAAAGTCAGATGCATTACTCATGCCAGATAACCTTACCAGTGAGTTCCTATATTTGTGTTCCATTTGTGAATATGCAGAAGAGTATTTAGGTGGGTTGCAGCATCACACAAGAATAACGAGTCTTTGGTCCTTTTTTCACCATTGGATTTTGCCTGCATTATGAGAAAAAAAAATTATTTCTTTCAGTACTTTAGAAAATATCTTTTATACCATAATCTGATTTTGTATAGCATAGCCAAATACCATGTTGTACATCTGATCCATCCAGCCAACCATTTAATTGCTGTGATTCAAGCCACAAGTGGTTCAGGCCATCTCACGCATCATTTTATTATGACTGTTATTAAGGTTTTAGTACAGAGAATTTCCTGGTAAATGATTCAATGAACTGACATAAATAATTTCTATTAAATGTTCTTATTGAATGTTATCACATAAACATGTTATATTTTATAGCATGTATGAAATTACCACCCCCAGGAGGACAATTTTAGATATTCTTATTATATTAAGCTTCTTTAAAAAAGTTTTCTAAAACTTTTTCCAACACACAAAACTAAATATTTTCCTGCTGCTGTCTGTTTCGTCAGCACCATGCCCACCATTTCTTTAGTCACATCACATTTCTTATCACATCACAGGTAGATATAGCTTACAATGCTCTCATCAGCTGCAATAGAAAATGTCACAATTTATCTTTTCATGCAACTTGTCCTGCAAGTTTTGCACTAATTCTTCAATATGCTGAACAGCAGTGTTTCAGGCTACACTTATATTTACAAAAGATTATTCCCATGTGTTCAGGATACATGATTACAGCTACATTCAATAAACACTTTTATAAACTTATCACCCCTAAAAGGCTTCATGTTCAGCAGTTCACTTAACTCATTATTTCACAGTTGCAACAGCTATTTGTTCACATTCAGAAACAAATCCTATTGAAGTTGTAGTTCTTTTTTCTCATGTTATTAAGTTTTCATCATAAATCTTGCCCTATGCCAGCGTTTATTGTGGTTTATTTCAAAATGTCATATTCCTTCAGTACAGATATGCTTATTTGCGTATTAAACACCTAACATATTTTTACATGGAAGTGAAGAAAATTATTTTCTCACATTTTTATGGCACATTCAGTATTTTGGATCTTGATTTCGTTGCTTTAATATGAGGATATAAGAATTTTTTTTACTGATATTCAAATAAAAGAGAAAGAAAAGCACAGTTTGACAACTAATGGTAATTTACATTTGGCCTAAGAGTTGTATAGACACTAGGGAGTAGTGGAGACTGTGGCAAAGGAGTACATGCCCTGTCTAAAGGTGCAAAGTCTCTACCCCACTGCAGCTAGTTACCATTTAGTATTTTCAGATCTTCTGGTTTTATTAATAAAAGCCAGAAATTCAGATTTTTGTAGGAAATTCCTCAAGTTTGAATGTTGTTAATTAATAACATGATTTCCAAAAACAATGTGTAGGCCAAACAGAATACACACACACACACACATACACACATGCACACACGTATATATTGTGCTGATTGACTTGTGTCAGTTTCAAACCTCAGTTTTACATAATCATAAACTCCAAGAATGTGAGAGCTGGAAGGAACTTTAGAGTATATGTAAAATAGATAGCCACTAAGGGGAAAGACTAAGACCAGACTAGGGACTCCCGACTCCCAGTTCAGGACACTAAAGGTTTCTAATCTGTTTTATAGAAAATATTTTTGATCTTCACAGTTGAAAATCAAAGCAGAAAGAGTTTAAAGAATGATGGTTAGTTTGCTATAAGTGGCTTATTTTTTTTACCTGAATTAACTGGGCAGTTCTGTCTACCTTTTGCTCATTTTTAGCTTAATAGATTTGACTGTGTGGGGAGAAGGGGGAGTCAGTACTGTCTGGGTTTTCTCACATTACCAATGATTCAGAATTAATTACTGTTTGCTTCCTGCTTTCGTTCAGGTAGGTAGAAAATTCTGTTTACACAACATGTAGCATTAGCTATTACAGGAGAAATGTCTGTATTCAACATTGTGGGAGTGAAAGCATTCCTCAAAAGATTTAAAGTGTTTGAATTTAAATTCGGCTGTTTTTTTCAACTGAATTAGGAGGGATTTCACAGTGAATGTTCCTAAACGTTCAGAGTCTCCTGTCCAAAAAGAAAATGAAAGGATTGAGCCTGGACGTTAACAAAAAGAACACCAAAATGACCTGAGGTCATGTCAAAGCAGAGTTAATAAATACCATATGAAATTATTCAATCATGTGTTGGCCTTGCTGTTGCCTTTTTAAAAATTAGGTTAATAAGATTTAACCTTTCTTTCCATTTCATTCTTCCCACTGTGATGTTGTTGGATGATTGCTTAATGTTATTTATTGAGGGTTTTGGTTTTTGCATTTTTTAAGAAAAAAAAAAAAAACAGTTTGGGGTAATGTAGAAACACCCTGAGCCTAGCATAGTTGGAGATAGGTGACTAAAAAGTGGACTCTGCTTAGGCAATCTGTGAGAACAGACTTGTGATCTGACCCAACAGGCATCTTGGGACGAAGTAGGGAAGTGTACCCGCTGTGAAATCCACCCAGAAGTAAAACAGTAAAAGTATAGTCGACATTCGTGATTGATGTCGTTTTATATTTCTCTTTGGTATAGGTTTATAGGTTTGGTAATCTGCAGCACAGAGCTGAATAGTTTTATTACCACTGGTAGTTAACAGCAACCTGCTGGAGATGCCAGTGACAAGCTAAAATTCAGAACCTTGTGCTGGGAGAAACGTGATTTTGTATTTTCACTCACCCACAGACATTTTGTGTTTGTGGTGATCCAATCTCAGCTTTTTAATTTGTGGTGATCCAGTCTCAGCTTTTTAATTCTGTCTAAGAAGTTGCTATTTCCAGGGAAATATTTCTGCCATAATTTCGAAAAGGGAGACATAAATCTACCATATCACCTGGAGATTGACAGGAAAGGTAGGAAAACAACTCTTTTGAATGCCTTTGGAAGAAAAAAACCTGAGCCATTTTAGTCATTGCCATTTCAGAAGGTTACTCTCATCTGAAAAAGACATTTGAAAAGTTGAAATGAAATACTGCCACTGCCATATGTCATGTGGCAAAGGGAAGTAATAGGCAATTATTTTTGTAGGTGCTTCTCAAAAGAGAAGCTACGTAGGACTAGACCTACATTTGTAAGAAAAAAATGGGAAAATCAGCAGTTATTCAATGAATTTCAGTGTCAAGAGTCAGTCAGGATTTTTGCCCTGCAGTACATAAATTGGCTTTTCTGGAGTGAAAATAGCTTCCAGTCCTTCTTCCATTATAATGATAATATGGTTGTATAATATAAAACAGTTAAAACATGTAAATAATTACACATAATAATTGGTTTCCATTTTTCACTTCAAAGGTATCTATTGAGCGCCTACTGTGTTCTATGCAGACCAGGCGTTGGGGCTTCAGTAGTGTACAGACAGGCATGCTCTGGGCCCTCTCTCACCATAACTGAGGATTCCACCCAAGGTTCCTCCACACGTTATATTGGTAAATGCACATAGACTTGTGGATAATCTAATAAGAGATTATCTTACACAAGCAGTTCTGCAGCATAATGTGACCTATCCAACAGGTCATTCTTTACTGTTGAATATAACCATGCACCACACTCTTAAATGACTACATAGTATTCAGTTGCATGTTTCCCCCATTATTTAGGTAAGGCTATCTTCTAATTTAAAAATTATTTTGATGGAAAGCCTGAAAATGAGGTCAAGCTTGATTTGTAGCCAAATGGCTAACCAATTGTAAAAACACTTAGAAAAACACTCCCTTTTTTCTGATGTATAATGCCGTTTCCGTCACCTGCTGAGATCTCCCTCTGTACCCTTCATTTCATGGATTCGTCTGTTTCCCACTGTGTAATAGTAGAGCATTTACCCTCTGGTGGCACACCCCTTAATGCTTCCCCTTCTGTTCCCCACACCCGCTGCTATTCTCACAGATTTATTCTTCAACATGGCCTTTGGATATCAGTTTTTCAAGGTCACTTCCCCACAAAATAGGAGTTACCACTTTTTTTTTTTTTTTAGTCCCTTATGTTTTCAGTTAAGTTTATATAGAAGTTTTTATTTATTTGTAAATAAATGGGATTTTTAATGTTCTGAAACTAATCAAGCTGTTACCTGGTCATTTAATTTAATGCATGTTGTTTATGATATTTTCAGTGGATTATTTTTGGACTTACTCAGTATGTTAATATCTGCAAATAATGGTAATTTTTTAAATTTAATTTAGTTACTTAATTAATTAATTTAGTTTTTTGAGACAGTTTCACTCTTGTTGCCCAGGCGGGAGTGCGATCTTGGCTCACTGCAACCTCCACCGCCCGGGTTCAAGTGATTCTTCTGCCTCAGCCTTCCGAGGAGTAGCTGGGATTATAGGCATGCGCCACCATGCCTGCCTGATTTTGTATTTTTAGTAGAGATGGAGTTTCTCCATGTTGGTCAAGCTAATCTCAGTCTCCTGACCTCAGGTGATCTGCCCTCCTCGGCCTCCCAAAGTGCTGGGATTATAGGCCTGAGTCACCACGCCCAGCCAATAATGGGAATTTTTATCATTTCTAATATATAAACCTTAAAAAAGTTCTTGTTTTAAGTGTACCTCTTAAACAATATTCAGAAATAGTGATGTTAAATGATTATCTCACTTGGACTTTATTAGGAATGCTTCTAGTATTTGTTAATCTTAATGGTTCACTTGAAACTATTACACAGGTGGTCTGAAATGCGTGCTTTGTTCATTTTAAGGAATTATCCCGATTCAGATTTTATTCAGTCCTTTTTTTCAATCAGGAATAAATGTTGAATTTTGTCAAGGGTTTGTTTAAACCAATAATTGACAGACTTCTAGGATTTTTCTCCTTGACTCATTGACACAGTGAATTATTTAAACAGATTTTCTAGGATTATTTTTCTCTGTACTGTTGAACTAGTTATTTGCGTATTAATTCTTTATGATTCACTCATGACCATTTTGGCCTGGAGCTTATTATACATCAATAACTGGCAACTTTCTTGATGACTTTTTTTGTTTTGTTTTTTATCCTACTAAGGTGTTCCAATTAATATATACAACATTTTTCTACAAAATTATCCATTTCACTCGTCTTCTAATCTATTAGTATATTTGTTCTTAAATTTTTATCTGAATCTCTGTCTTCCCCTCCTATATCCAATATTATATATTTGCATTTTTTCTTCATTAGCTCAATGTTGATATGGTATATTAAGCTTTTTTTCCTCAAAGAAAACTTTAACCTATTAATCTACTATTTTTCCTCTAATTTATTATTATATTTTATCTTTAAATCTATGTTTTGGCTTGTCAGGGCCATTCAATGCCGGGGCAATTCTTTGGATTCCTTATAGCCTCTTCTGTTGAGCACTTGCTTCACTTACTTCATTTATTTTATATACAGAAGGTTTATTTTACCGATATTATCTTGTATTCTATAGGTTCTATTACATAATTAGGGTGAGATTTTTAAAAATCAAATTATTTTGGGGAGTATAAGGACACATAATTCTGACCCCAGTCAGTCAGCTTTCCCACAAACTCCCTGAAAACTCAAGCCCTAGTACAACCTAGGCAAGAACCTAGAAAACTGGAATTAACTGTGTGGAACACTAATTTTTCCTGGACAGAAGAGACTGAAATAGCTTGTGATGAAAGGCAACCATGCAGACTCTTCTATTTTACTTACTTTAATGGGCAAGCCCAAATGCAATTCAGTGTTAGGATAGTTATAGTGCATGACCACCAACACTATGAGAAATGGAAACAGAAAGGTACTGCTGAGCAAGGAAAAGCCGTTAGTGCAGAATGTCTAGTGTCCAGCCAGTCTAGACCATGGAAGGGTCTCCAGTGGGGGAAGAGAGAGAGAGAAAGGAGGTGAGATACTCCTGCCTTCTTCCATGCAGGAACAGGTGCTATTGTTACCATCCCGACTTTCTGGAAGGAAAATGCAGAATATTCAGACCTATGGATCTGTTTTTAATATTGATCACTAACAGACATATCCCAGTCTGAGTCCTGGAATGTGAGCAGTTCTATCAATTCTTGTTCTCTGTTGGAAAGAGCAGAAGGAAGATAGGAAAATAAACACAGAGAAAAAAGTCAACTTATTCCTAGTGGCCAACCGTTTTCATCTGTACCCATTAAATATTTGTTATTTTCTACAGTTGTGGTTTTGATGCCTTCCTTGATCCAAGAGTTATTCAGAAGACCATTTTTAAAATTTCCAGCGGATCTGGCTTACTTCTATTTTAGGTCTTTATGTCTAGTTCTATAGAAATGTGATCACTGGAGGTGGTTTAAAAGGGTTCTTTAACATTTTAGAATCTTTTGACTGTGGGCTCATGTTCATTTGTGGTGGCTTTCCAGGACACTCCTGTGTGCTCTGGGCTAGAGAAGTGTCCTTTACAGATGATTTTATTTTCCTGCCACTGCTCAGGGAGCTTTCCCTGGTTCTGGGTCTGATTTTTTGGGTCATTTCTCAGCCTGGATTTCCTGAGTCCCAACATCCTCCTTGTCTCAGGCTAAGAGGGCTCTAGTTTCTTCAGCTGATTGCACCACTCATCCCCCAAGCAGATTTTAAGCTTCTCTGCTGCTTCTCCAAGCTGAGGGTGGAATTCTCCAGGACCCGCATGTCCGGATTTTTGGTGGGTAAGTCTCTCCGCTCCCTGTGATCTGTGATCTGGACCCAGCCCCACAGGACTATCAAGACTCCAGACACTAAGGGTATGTCTGTTGTCACTTTGGCTTCAGCTTCTACTCTGGGAATACTTCTGTGACATCGATTCTCTCTTGACTTTGTATACCTGGAGATTTCCCTTTCTTGGTTTCAGCACAACTTTATACTTGAAAATTATTTTGCTAAAAAATAGGCAAATGACCTGAGTAGACATTTATCAAAAGAAGACTTACAAACGGCCAACAACTATATGAAAATGTGCTCAACTTCATTAATCATCATGGAAATGCAAATCAAAACCAGAATTAGATAGCATCTCACACCCATTAGGATGGCTATTATCAAAAAGACAGAAGATGAGTGCTCGTAAGAATGTAAAAAAAAAAAAGAAAGAAAGAAAAGAAAAGGAAGAAAAGAAACATGTATACTGTTTGTTGGGATATGAATTAGTTCAGCCATTATGGAAAACAGTATGGAAGTTCCTCAAAAAATCAGAATTACCATATGATCCAGCAATCTCATGACGGGGTATATATATATCCAGAGGAACTGAACTTCGTATGTTGAAGGGATATCTGCATTCCCATGTTCATCACAGCATTGTTCACAGCAGCCAAGACAGGAAGATAGTCTAATGTCCATTGACAGATAAGTGAATTTAAAAATGTAGCATACAATGGAATGTTGTTCAGCCTTTAAAAAGGAGATCCTATCATTTGTGATAACATGTGTTAGGGTTCTCTAGAGGGATAGAACTAATAGGATAGATGTATATATGAAAGGGAGTTTACTAAAGAGTATTGACTCACATGATCACAAGATAAAGTCTCACAGTAGGCTGTCTGCAAGCTGAGGAGCAAGGAAGCCAGTCTGAGTCCCAAAACCTCAAAAGTAGGGAAGCTGACAGTGCAGCCTTCAGTCTGCGGCCAAAGGCCCAAGAGCCCCTGGCAAACCACTGATGTCAGTCCCACAGTCCAAAAGCTCAAGAACTTGGAGTGTGATGTTTGAGGGCAGGAAGCATCCAGCATAGGAGAAAGATGAAGGCTGGAAGACTCAGCCAGTCTGCTAATTCCACCTTCTTTTGCCTGCTTTTTTCTAGCCCTGCTGCCGGCCAAGGGGATAGTGCCCACCCAGATTAAGGGCGGGTCTGCCTCTCCCGGTCCACTGACTCAAATGTTAATCTCCTTTGGCAGCATCCTCACAGACACACGCAGGAACAGTACTTTGCATCCTTCAATCAAGTTGACACTCAATATTAACCATAGTGGATGAACCTGGATGACATTATGCTAGGTAAAATAAGCCAGACACCCGTGACAAATGCTGTATGATTTCACTTACATGTGAAATCCATAAAAGTCAAACTCATAGAAGCAGAGAGTGGAATAGTGATTGTCAGGGGATGGGGGGTGGGGAAAACGGGGAGATCTTGGTCCAGGGATACAAAGTTTCAGTTGTGCAGGATGAGTAAATTCTGGAGATCTAACGTACAGCATGGTGACTATAGTTGACAATGCCGTATTCTACACTTGAAACTTGCTGAGAGTCGTCCCTCAGTGTTCTCACCACAGGCACACAAAAAAGGTAGCTATATGAGGTGGTGAATGTATTAATTCACTTGATTATTACATTATTTCATAATGTATACATATATTAAAACCTCACATCGCACAGTAAATATATACAATTTTTATTTGTCAGTGATGCCTCAGTGAAGCTGGGGGAAAAAAGAATACATACTCTCTAAAGCCAAACGAAATTTATTTTGTTCTATTTTATTTAGAATTTGTCCATTTGAGAAACAAAGAGGCAGAGGTGAGGCGAGGGTCCCTGTGTTCCAATCCCATTTGCAGTGTTGACCGGGAATCTGGGTTGACAGTGATAACGATACCATGGCTAATGGTTCAGTTCCGGGCCTCAGTTTGTATGTAATTATAGGACCTATGCACAATATGTCTTCTATTAATTCGCTTCAATGAAATTCAGCAAATATTTATTGGGAATGTAATACAGGGCAGTTATTGTGTTGGGTGCCATGAGAGTTATGGTCTTGATTGCCAAGGATTCTTGATCTAGTGGGACGGGCAGATGGACAGAACTGTGACATACGGGAACATGCATACACACACGTGTAAGGAAGGGCATATCTGACAAATAATCTGAAGTGAGGGAGGTACAATAGCTGCTTTTTCTATTTTATGCTACCCATTTATGTTGCTCTCATTTTATTGTTACTGTCTCCTGTTCTTTCCCTACTCCCCTGGCCCAGCAGAGCAGACAGAATGTGCACTTTCTCCTGTGCTGGAGGTAATCCAGGAGGGAGGCCACTTGTTGGATTCTGGGGGTAGAAACCAGAGTGGACAGATGAGTCCAAGAAGTTCTCAAGTTTTGGGGCCTCACAGAATCCTTTGAAAATCTGAAAACAACAACAACAACAACAACCCAGCCACTGATAAGCCCCATTCTCAGACAAATACTTCTTTGTGCATGTGGCGTCTGGTTTCCTGAAGCCCCTCTGCAGACCTCCTCGGGTGAGGAACTATTGAAGTCAATGTAAGAGAAAACCTGTTCAGGTTTTGATTGCAAGTCCTTCTGGAAGGAGAAATAATTTCATTTCAACCGCACAATAAATAAACAGACACACAGATGCCACGAGAATCAGTTAACATGGCCACTGTCTCATCAGGATATGATTTACCCATCCTAGCACTGTCTAAATATGGTTACCAGCATTAATACTAACAAACTATGGAGATGTTATGAACTCAGTCCCCACACGAATAGAGTATGGCAACAACTGTGGTCTAATCAGCCATCTCTCCCAACTGTAAGAATTCGAGCATATAAAACCCCAGCTACCAGATGTGATGCTGTAGAAGCCATCTGCAAGTTTAATGCTGTTATAATGATGATGGAAAGACTCAGTGTGAAATCGAATATCTGATCCTTGTTTACAAAAGTCAAGTATGTTGACTCTCACTTTTGCTATTTCAGTTGCCTTCACCCTGTATGAATCACAGTTGAAATACTAACACATTACTTTTGTCAGTGTAATATAAAACATAAAGTATTACTTTTTCTTTAATTGGATTCTCAATGCACTATAAAAATTTCAGTGTGTTATCATCTGTGGGTAATTTGGTTCTGGGTAATCTCATATGATTAAAATTTCTAAACAGTGGAATCCTGATTGTGGGATACATATTCTTAGCAACCAAATGCAGTTTTTACATTTCTCACGATTTTATTTATGAAGAGTATTTTTAATGAACTGCATTTGATTTTTTTATCTCAAATCTATCCCTTTACTTTTGCCTTGCTTTTATTTTTGTTAAAAGTCGGTAAGTGTAACAGTTTTATGAAAACCTTATAAAATTCAACCTCATAAAAAAGAAAAATTATAATTCTTTTAAATGACAAAAGATGCCTCCCTTCTCCTTTCTCTGCCCTTATCAGCCTCTTTAATGACATTACATATTTGCTTTTATGTTATTAATTATTGACAAAGAAGAGAGGAAAAAGTAAAAACATATTTTACATTTAATATGTATCAAATGCAGGCTGCCCGAATGTGAAATTATGAAAAGGGGAAGACCCTTCAGCAGAGTGGAAAGAGCCCCAGCCCTGGGTTGCAGGGCTTAGAGGTTATTTCTAGTTCTGAGCCTAGTTTTCTGGGCAGCCTTGAGCAAACCGCTTACCTCTGTCCATTTCTCTTTTCTTGTCTTTAAAATTGACAGAACAATTTCATGGAGACTTTAAGGGAAAATCAAATGCCTATCGCAATATAGCACCCCTCCATAGACAAACATCTTAGTCTTTCTTTCTCGGTAATTATATTGTTTATAAGGAGGTATTCATGTGTTTACTTGTGTAGTACCTTTTGGCTTTGTTGGGACAGGGTCTCACATTCCCAGCATCTGGCACAACGCCAGCACACTATACTGACTCTCTCATCCTTCTCAAGTCACATCTCCTGGGAAGCTTTTTCAGAGCTGCTGCTCTCTGCCTTGGTGGAATTGACATTTCAGTATCTCTTCAAACCCCCACCTACCCAGAACAAATTTCTCAAAAATCACATGCTGCATTTGATTGCATTTGTTTCTGGTTAAGTCTTTTTGTTCTTGCACGTTCATCAAGCCTTTCTTGGACAAGAACCCTGTCCTAGTTATCTCTGTGCACCGCGCATCTAGGATAGGGCGCTGTCTGTAGTAGACGCCTGAATTTTAACTGAATGAAAACCTTTACGGTTGTGAAGGTTGGGCGCGCACCCTAGGTGAACTGACTTATACTTTGGCAGTCTGTCCAATTCACCTGAGAACCTTGTCCATTTCTGGGTGGGCAGGGGAGCTGTGGTTCTGAGAGGTGTGCTGTGGTTCTGAGAGGTGTGCTGTGGTTCTGAGAGGTGTGCTGTGGTTCTGAGAGGTGTGCTGTAATTCTGAGAGGTGTGCTGTGGTTCTGAGAGGTGTGCTGTGGTTCTGAGAGGTGTGCTGTGGTTCTGAGAGGTGTGCTGTGGTTCTGAGAGGTGTGCTGTAATTCTGAGAGGTGTGCTGTAATTCTGAGAGGTGTGCTGTAATTCTGAGAGGTGTGCTGTGGTTCTGAGAGGTGTGCTGTAATTCTGAGAGGTGTGCTGTAATTCTGAGAGGTGTGCTGTAATTCTGAGAGGTGTGCTGTGGTTCTGAGAGGTGTGCTGTAATTCTGAGAGGTGTGCTGTGGTTCTGAGAGGTGTGCTGTGGTTCTGAGAGGTGTGCTGTAATTCTGAGAGGTGTGCTGTAATTCTGAGAGGTGTGCTGTAATTCTGAGAGGTGTGCTGTAATTCTGAGAGGTGTGCTGTAATTCTGAGAGGTGTGCTGTGGTTCTGAGAGGTGTGCTGTAATTCTGAGAGGTGTGCTGTGGTTCTGAGAGGTGTGCTGTGGTTCTGAGAGGTGTGCTGTAATTCTGAGAGGTGTGCTGTAATTCTGAGAGGTGTGCTGTAATTCTGAGAGGTGTGCTGTGGTTCTGAGAGGTGTGCTGTAATTCTGAGAGGTGTGCTGTAATTCTGAGAGGTGTGCTGTAATTCTGAGAGGTGTGCTGTAATTCTGAGAGGTGTGCTGTGGTTCTGAGAGGTGTGCTGTAATTCTGAGAGGTGTGCTGTGGTTCTGAGAGGTGTGCTGTGGTTCTGAGAGGTGTGCTGTGGTTCTGAGAGGTGTGCTGTAATTCTGAGAGGTGTGCTGTGGTTCTGAGAGGTGTGCTGTAATTCTGAGAGGTGTGCTGTGGTTCTGAGAGGTGTGCTGTGGTTCTGAGAGGTGTGCTGTGGTTCTGAGAGGTGTGCTGTGGTTCTGAGAGGTGTGCTGTGGTTCTGAGAGGTGTGCTGTGGTTCTGAGAGGTGTGCTGTAATTCTGAGAGGTGTGCTGTAATTCTGAGAGGTGTGCTGTAATTCTGAGAGGTGTGCTGTAATTCTGAGAGGTGTGCTGTAATTCTGAGAGGTGTGCTGTGGTTCTGAGAGGTGTGCTGTAATTCTGAGAGGTGTGCTGTGGTTCTGAGAGGTGTGCTGTGGTTCTGAGAGGTGTGCTGTGGTTCTGAGAGGTGTGCTGTAATTCTGAGAGGTGTGCTGTGGTTCTGAGAGGTGTGCTGTAATTCTGAGAGGTGTGCTGTGGTTCTGAGAGGTGTGCTGTGGTTCTGAGAGGTGTGCTGTGGTTCTGAGAGGTGTGCTGTAATTCTGAGAGGTGTGCTGTGGTTCTGAGAGGTGTGCTGTGGTTCTGAGAGGTGAGCTGTGGTTCTGAGAGGTGTGCTGTGGTTCTGAGAGGTGTGCTGTAATTCTGAGAGGTGTGCTGTGGTTCTGAGAGGTGTGCTGTAATTCTGAGAGGTGTGCTGTAATTCTGAGAGGTGTGCTGTAATTCTGAGAGGTGTGCTGTAATTCTGAGAGGTGTGCTGTGGTTCTGAGAGGTGTGCTGTAATTCTGAGAGGTGTGCTGTGGTTCTGAGAGGTGTGCTGTAATTCTGAGAGGTGTGCTGTAATTCTGAGAGGTGTGCTGTAATTCTGAGAGGTGTGCTGTAATTCTGAGAGGTGTGCTGTGGTTCTGAGAGGTGTGCTGTAATTCTGAGAGGTGTGCTGTGGTTCTGAGAGGTGTGCTGTGGTTCTGAGAGGTGTGCTGTGGTTCTGAGAGGTGTGCTGTAGTTCTGAGAGGTGTGCTGTAATTCTGAGAGGTGTGCTGTAATTCTGAGAGGTGTGCTGTGGTTCTGAGAGGTGTGCTGTAATTCTGAGAGGTGTGCTGTGGTTCTGAGAGGTGTGCTGTAATTCTGAGAGGTGTGCTGTGGTTCTGAGAGGTGTGCTGTGGTTCTGAGAGGTGTGCTGTGGTTCTGAGAGGTGTGCTGTAATTCTGAGAGGTGTGCTGTAATTCTGAGAGGTGTGCTGTGGTTCTGAGAGGTGTGCTGTAATTCTGAGAGGTGTGCTGTGGTTCTGAGAGGTGTGCTGTGGTTCTGAGAGGTGTGCTGTAATTCTGAGAGGTGTGCTGTAATTCTGAGAGGTGTGCTGTAATTCTGAGAGGTGTGCTGTGGTTCTGAGAGGTGTGCTGTAATTCTGAGAGGTGTGCTGTAATTCTGAGAGGTGTGCTGTGGTTCTGAGAGGTGTGCTGTAATTCTGAGAGGTGTGCTGTAATTCTGAGAGGTGTGCTGTAAGTCTGAGAGGTGTGCTGTAATTCTGAGGTGTGCTGTAATTCTGAGAGGTGTGCTGTAATTCTGAGAGGTGTGTGCTGCCTTGCCTGCCACACTCCCATTTCCTGCCCGCTCACCCTGGCATCCCATTCAGCTTAGCGTTCATCCCAGACATATGTTACTTTAATATTTAGAAAATGTTTAGAGAGTTTTAAAAGTAATTTCATAGGACTGTATTATCATTTTCTTTATGTGTAACTAGATATATTTTACATATCATAAAATTCACCAGTTTCAGAAGTACAATTCAGTGACTTTTTGTCAATTTACTGAGTGGTTCAACCATAACCATATCTAGTTTTAGAATATTTTCATCATCTCAGTAAGAACCCTCATGCCCATTTATGGTTAATCCCTGTTTCTATCACCAGCTAGTAATCTACTATCTATCAATTTGCCTTTTCTAGGAATTTCATCTAAATGGAACCATGCAATATGTGGTCTCTTTTGTCTGGCATCTTTCACTAATGCTTTTGAGGCTCATCTGTCTCGTAGCAGGTATCATTAGTTCATTCCTTCTTTATTGCTGAGTAGTATTCCAATTTATGGATATACTGCCTTGTATCTATCCAGCTAATAGAACTATATTATAATTTAAGACCAATTTATTTGGTAACAAATATTTCAGAAACACTGTATACTTTCATTATTTTAATGTCCCCTGTCTCCTCTGAATTACCTGTTTGGATGGTATCAGCACCCTGGCTACAGCATAACTTGTCCACAGGTAATTTCCGGTGTAGAGAACCTTAGAAAGCCAGGCTGGGATTTTTGTTCGTGTCAACATTTCTTGAACACCTTTGTGCTAGATCCTAAAGATGAAAAAATAAGTAAGACATCATCCCTGCCTTTGAAGAGCTTATAGTCTAATAATAACAGCTAACATTGTTGAGTACCTACTATTGCCAGGTATGGTTCTAAGTACATTACATGTATTATCTCATTAAATCCTCACAATAGCATATGAGGAAGATAGTACCATTGTCCTCTTTTATAGATTAAATGGGTTCAGAGAGGTTAAGTAACTAGCCCAAGTAACTTCCACTGGTTTAGGAGACTGGATGTATGGTAGATGGTACTGCTGGTAACTGAGATAGGAAACTCAGAAAAAAATAACAGTTCTTAAAGGGCAGGAATGGAAAGGATATTAAGAGAGTTTGAGACAGATTAAATCTGAGATAACGTGGGACGCTTGAGGAGAAATGTTCAATGGGTATTTGTATCGACTCATTTAAAGCTGGGACATGAAATCAAAGCTAGAAATATAAATTGTCATTAGCATATAAGAGGAGTAAAGTCACAAGAAAGGATGCTACTCAGGGAGAGCGTGTAGAATGACAAAAGCTGAAGCCGAGCCTTGGGGAGCACTGGTGTGTACAGGAAAGCTGGAGCAAAGCAACTCCACACCCAGAAGAAACATTGGGGATATGGGAGGAGAACCAAAGACAGCGGGGCCGCAGGAGCCAACAGGCAGACAGGTGAGGCAGGTAAAGCAGCAAACACAGCATGAAGACCCAGGAAGATGACACCAAAAGTGTCTCCTCACTGTGCAAATGTGGAGGCTGTTGATGACATTTGCTTTCAAAGACGGGCAAGGTCAGAAGCCAGTTGGTAGTGGATTTAGAAATTAATGGGCCATAATTACAAGTAAGGGCTACTCTTTTGAGAGATTCAAGAACTAAAGCCTTGAAGCCTTAGAGCATTAAAGGAAGATTTTCTTTTCAATATGACAGACTTGAGAATACCTATATGCTTGGGGCAGGGAGCCCAGAAAGGAGAAGCGTTGGAAATATTTATATAAGAGAGTAAGGAAACAATTCAGTAGTTCTCAACCCTGGCTATATGTGAGAACCACCTGGGCTGGGGAAAGCAGTCGGGAGGCAGCGGGGGTGGGGGATGCTGTTTAAGAGCAGAAATTCTCATTCAGCTGGTCTTGTAGAAGGACTCAGGCATCCATAAAATTTGTACAGCTCCCTACATGATCCTAATTTATAGCCAGGGTTGAAAAGCACTGGAATAATTGATAGAATGGTATTTCAGAGGAGGGTAGGAGTAGATGGGATTAGTAGCAACACAGAGACATTGGCCTTGACCAGGAGAACAAGTGTCTGAGTCTGTGAGACCAGGGGTGAGCGTGAGTATGTTTGTAGATAAGTTTACAGATGTAAAGGTAGGAAGTTGAAGTAGCACATGCCTATTCAACATTCTCAGTTGAAGGGTGAGGCTAATAGGTGAAGGGAGTTGGAGCTCCATGGCTTGAGAAAGGAGGTAAAACTTTGGAATACGTGCTGGAGGGAATAGGGTGAGGAGTCGAACGGTGGTCAGCTTGTGCAGGTGGCCCACCTGTAGTTAGGGACACACAGTCCTAATGCAGTTCCAGTGTGAAAATAAAACCTAAAAGGGCCATTTCCTCCAGCAGCCTGGGTGCAGAGAGAGAGACTTATAGTCATGATCCAGATCTGGGGTTTTGCTAAGAATGGGCTCAGTAAGGACAGGGTGGTATATTCTGAAAATCCCACTGATGGAACAGTACAAGAGTTTTCTTTTTTTTTTTTTTTTTTTTTTTGAGATGGAGTCTCACTCTGTCGCCCAGGCTGGAGTGCAGTGGCCGGATCTCAGCTCACTGCAAGCTCCGCCTCCTGGGTTTACGCCATTCTCCTGCCTCAGCCTCCCGAGTAGCTGGTACTACAGGCGCCCGCTGCCACGCCCGGCTAGTTTTTTGTATTTTTTAGTAGAGACGGGGTTTCACCGGGTTAGCCAGGATGGTCTCGATCTCCCGACCTCGTGATCCGCCCGTCTCGGCCTCCCAAAGTGCTGGGATTACAGGCTTGAGCCACCGCGCCCGGCAGTACAAGAGTTTTCAACCATGGATCCCAGGAAAAGGAGAGAAGCAAGTGAGGGCAGAGGAGGCTGATTAGGAGGAAATGAAGGGCATGGAGACTGAATGGGCCACTGAGATCCAGGTGAAAGACTGGTAAGGTGAGTGGCATGAACACACTGGCAGGATGGGAGCTCATGGTTGGCGCACGCTACTGGAAGTTAGGCTAATATATATCAGCTCCAAGGTGTGGTGCTTGACTGTAGTTAAGGTTGAATGAGGTAAGATTAAAAGTAAAAGTCAGTGCAGTGGAAGATGTGAAGGACATATTAGGCTAGGATATTGGGTGTATCATTCAGCTGGAGATTGAAAACATCCTATAAAGGGCTCAGTTTGAGCTGTTAAAAGATGAGCCTGATGCCCATGTTTTTGATGAGTAAGAGAGGACAATCATAGGCATGCATCAGCATTAGTGAGATAAGGAGAGGTAGATGTTCAGCCATGAGACTAGACCTAGATCATTCAGATCTTCTGAGATTCCCTGGGATAGTCTCCAGAAACAGAAGAAGCTCCTGAAGCTCCTCTGCCCAGATCTCTTGCTGCTGCTTAACACGGAACTCAGAGACCAGAGAGCCGGCTGAGCCAGGACAGCCTTTGCAAGGCTGTGCTCCCAAGCAGTTAGTGGGAATGTATTATTATTATTATTATTGTACTTTAAGTTCTAAGGTACATGTGCACAGCGTGCAGGTTTGTTACATATGTATACATGTGCCATGTTGGTGTGCTGCACCCATCAACTCATCAGCACCCATCAACTCGTCATTTACATCAGGTATAACTCCCAATGCCATCCCTCCCCCCTCCCCACTCCCCATAATAGGCCCCGGTGTGTGATGTTCCCCTTCCCGAGTACAAGTGATCTCATTGTTCAGTTCCCACCTATGAGTGAGAACATGTGTTTGGTTTTCTGTTCTTGCGATAGTTTGCTGAGAATGATGGTTTCCAGCTGCATCCATGTCCCTACAAAGGACACAAACTCATCCATTTTTATGGCTGCATAGTATTCCATGGTGTATACATGCCACGTTTTCTTAATCCAGTCTGTCACTGATGGACATTTGGGTTGATTTCAAGTCTTTGCTATTGTGAATAGTGCTGCAATAAACATACATGTGCATGTGTCTTTATAGCAGCATGATTTATAATCCTTTGGGTATATACCCAGTAATGGGATGGCTGGGTCATGTGTTATTTCTAGTTCTAGATCCTTGAGGAATTGCCATACTGTTTTCCACAATGGTTGAACTAGTTTACAGTGCCACCAACAGTGTAAAAGTGTTCGTATTTCTCCACATCCTCTCCAGCACCTGTTGTTTCCTGACTTTTTAATGATTGTCATTCTAACTGGTGTGAGATGGTATCTCATTGTGGTTTAGATTTGCATTTCTCTGATGGCCAGTGATGATGAGCATTTTTTCATGTGTCTGTTGGCTGTATGTATGTCTTCTTTTGAGAAATGTCTGTTCATATCCTTTGCCCACTTTTTGATGGGGTTGTTTTTTTTCTTGTAAATTTGTTTGAGTTCTTCGTTGGTTCTGGATATTAGCCCTTTGTCAGATGAGTAGATTGCAAAAATTTTCTCCCATTCTGTAGGTTGCCTGTTCATCTGATGGTAGTTTCTTTTGCTGTGCAGAAGCTCTTTAGTTTAATTAGATCCCATTTGTCAATTTTGGCTTTTGTTGCCGTTGCTTTTGGTGTTTTAGACACGAAGTCCTTGCCCGTGCCTATGTTCTGAATGGTATTACCTAGGTTTTCTTCTAGGGTTTTTATGGTATTAGGTCTAACATTTAAGTCTCTAATCCATCTTGAATTAATTTTCGTATAAGGAGTAAGGAAAGGATCCAGTTTCAGCTTTCTACTTATGGCTAGCCAATTTTCCTAGCACCATTTATTAAATAGGGAATCCTTTCCCCATTTCTTGTTTTTGTCAAGTTTGTCAAAGATCAGATGGCTGTAGATGTGTGGTATTATTTCTGAGGACTCTGTTCTGTTCCATTGGTCTATATCTCTGTTTTGGTACCAGTACCATGCTGTTTTGGTTACTGTAGCCTTGTAGTATAGTTTGAAGTCAGGTAACGTGATGCCTTCAGCTTTGTTCTTTTGACTTAGGATTGTCTTGGCAATGCGGGCTCTTTTTTGGTTCCATATGAACTTTAAAGCAGTTTTTTCCAATTCTGTGAAGAAACTCATTGGTAGCTTGATGGGGATGGCATTGAATCTATAAATTACCTTGGGCAGTATGGCCATTTTCACAATATTGATTCTTCCTATCCATGAGCATGGTATGTCCCTCCATTTGTTTGTATGCTCTTTTATTTCACTGAGCAGTGGTTTATAGTTCTCCTTACATCCCTTGTAAGTTGGATTCCTAGGTATTTTATTCTCTTTGAAGCAGTTGTGAATGGAAGTTCATTCCTGATTTGGCTGTCTGTTTGTCTGTTACTGCTGTATAAGAATGCTTGTGATTTTTGCACATTAATTTTGTATCCTGAGACTTTGCTGAAGTTGCTTATCAGCTTAAGGAGATTTTGGACTGAGACAATGGGGTTTTCTAAATATACAATCATGTCATCTGCAAACAGGGACAATTTGACTTCCTCTCTTCCTAACTGAATACCCTTGATTTCTTTCTCTTGCCTGATTGCCCTAGCCAGAACTTCCAACACTATGTTGAATAGGAGTGGTGAGAGAGGACATCCCTGTCTTGTGCCAGTGTTCAAAGGGAATTTTTCCAGTTTTTGCCCATTCAGTATGTATTGGCTGTGGGTTTGTCATAAATAGCTCTTATTATTTTGAGATACGTTCCATCAATACCGAATTTATTGAGAGTTTTTAGCATGAAGAGCTGTTGAATTTTGTCAAAGGCCTTTCCTGCATCTATTGAGATAATCATGTGGTTTTTGTTTTTGGTTCTGTTTATATGCTGGATTACGTTTATTGATTTGTGTATGTTGAACCAGCCTTGCATCCCAGGGATGAAGCCCACTTGATCATGGTGGATAAGCTTTTTGATGTGCTGCTGGATTCGGTTTGCCAGTATTTTATTGAGGATTTTTGTATCAGTGTTCATCAGGGATATTGGTCTAAAATTCTGTTTTTTTGTTGTGTCTCTGCCAGGCTTTGGTATCAGGATGATGCTGGCCTCATAAAATGAGTTAGGGATGATTCTCTCTTTTTCTGTTGATTGGAATAGTTTCAGAAGGAATGGTACCAGCTCCTTCTTGTACCTCTCGTAGAATTCAGCTGTGAATCTGTCTGGTCCTGGACTTTTTTTTGTGCTCATTCATGAAAGTTCTTAATGGAGTCACAGGGAAAACCACAGACCTACCAAGTTGAACCCAAACAGCACCTTGCTATGGCTTCTTTTCTCCCAAGATATAGTTCATTAGGAACAAGTTTCTGAGTGTGTATAGCTGAGGGTACTTGGGTTTTAAAGCAATGGAGTCAAGCAAAGGCAATAGTGAGAGGTTTTTTGCCCTCTACAAGGAAAACTACAAGACACTGTCAAAATAAATCACAGACGACACAAACAAATGGAAACACATCCGATGTTCATGTATGGGTAGAATCAATATTTTGAAAATGACCATACTGCCAAAAGCAGTCTCAAAATTCAATGCAATTCTCATCAAAATAGCACCATCTTTCTTCACAAAACTAAAAAAAAATTAGAAAATTCATATGGAACCAAATAAGAGCCTGCATAGCCAAAGCAAGGCTAAGCAAAAAGAACAAATCTCGAGGCATCACAATACCCAATTTCAAACTATACTGTAAGGATATAGTCACCAAAACAGCATGGTACTGGTGTGAAAATGCACACAAAAGATCAATTGGACAGAATAGAAAAGCCAGAAATAAAGCCAAATACGTATAGCCAGCTGATCTTCAACAAAGCAAACAAAAACATAAAGTAGGGAAAGGACACCCTATTCAACAAATGAGGCTGGAATAATTGGCAAGCCACATGCAGGAGAATGAAACTGGCTTCTCTCACCTTATACAAAAATTAACTCAAGATGGATCAAATACTTAAATCTAAGACCTGAAACCATAAAAATTCCAGAATATAACGTCAGAAAACCCTTCTAGATATTGGCTTAGGCAAATACTTCATGACCAAGAATCCAAAAGCAAGTGCAACAAAAAGAAAGATTAATAGATGAGACTTAATTAAACTAAAAAGCTTCTGCTCAGCAAAAGAAATAATCATCAAAGTAAACAAACAACCCACAGAGTGGGAGAAAATCTTCACAAACTATGCATCTGACAAAGGACTAATAACCAGAATCTACAAGGGACTCAAACAAATCAGCAAGAAAAAAAAAATCCCATCAAGAAGTGGGCAAAGGACATAAATAGACAATTCTCAAAAGATATACAAATGGCCAATAAACATATGAAAAAATGCTTATTATCACTAATTATCTGGGCAATGCAAATCAAAACTACAATGTGATACCCCCGTACTCCTGTAAGAATGGCCATAATCAAATAATCAAAAAATAATAGATGTTAACATGGATGTGTGAAAAGGGAACACTTGTATACTGCTGGTGGGAATGTAAACTAGTACACCCTTTATGGCAAACAGTGTGGAGATTCCTTAAAGAACTCAAAGCAGATCTACTATTTCATCTAGCAATCTCATTACTGGGTATCTGCCCAGAGGAAAAGAAGTCGTTATATGAAAAAGACACTTGCACATGTATGTTTTATAGCAGCACAATTCACAATTGCAAAAATATGGAACCAGCCCAAATGCCCATCAGTCAACAAGTGGATAAAGAAAATGTGATATATATGCCATGGAATATACTTAACCGTAAAAAGGAATGAAATAATGGCATTTGCAACAACCTGGATGGAACTGGAGACCATTTTCCTAAGTGAAGTAGCACAAGAATGGAAAACCAAACATCATATGTTCTCACTCATAAGTGGGAGCTAACCTATGAGGATACAAAGGTGTAAGAATAATATAATGGACTTTGGAGACTCAGGGAAGGGTGGGAGGGGGGTCATAAATAAAAGACTACACATTGCATACAGTATACGTTCCTTATCTGATGGGTGCACCAAAATCTTGGAAATGACACTAAAGAACTTATCCATGTAACCAAACACCACCTGTTCCCCCAAAACTTACTGAAATACAAAAAAAAAAAAAAAAAAAAAAAAAAAATCCATCTTATCAAAAGTGTACGATACCCTGTAATTTTCTTTTTTTTAATTTTAAAATTTATTTTATTTTATTTTACTTTAAGTTCCAGGATACATGTGCAGAATGTACAGGTTTGTTATATAGGTATACATGTGCCATGGTGGTTTGCTGTACCTATCAACTCATCACCTAGGTTTTAAGCCCCACATGCATTAGTTATTTGTCCTGATGCTCTCCATCCCCTCCCCCAGCAACACATGACCAGTGTGTGTTGTTCCATGTGTTCTCATCATTCATCTCCCACTTACGAGTGAGAATATGTGATGTTTGGTTTTCTGTTCCTGTGTTCATTTGCTGAGGATGATGACTTCCAGCTTCATCCATGTTCCTGTAAAGGACATGATCTCATTCCTTTTCATGGCTACATAGTATTCCATGGTTTATATGTACCACATTTTCTTTATCCAGTCTAGCATTGATGGGCGTTTGAGTTGGTTCCATGTCTTTGTTATTGTGAATAGTGCTGCAATAAACATTGTGTGCATGTATCTTTATAACAGAATGATTTCTTTTTTTATTTTTGAGATGGAGTCTCACTGTGTCACCCAGGCTGGAGTGCAGTGGTGCAATCTCGGCTCACTGCAACTTCCACCTCCCAGGTTCCAACAGTTCTCCTGCGTCAGCCTTCCAAGTAGCTGAGACTACAGGCACGTGCCACCACGCCTGGCTAATTTTTGCATTTTTTAGTAGAGATGGGGTTTCACTATATTGGCCAGGCTGGTCTTGAACTCCCGACCTCATGATCCACCCGCCTCAGCCTCCCAGAGTGCTGGGATTACACGCATGAGTCACCGCGCCCAGCCATAACAGAATGATTTCTGTTTCTTTGGGTATATACTCAGTAATGGGATTGCTGGGTCAAATGTTATTTGGTTCTAGATCCTTGGGGAATTGCCATACTGTCTTCCACAATGGTTGAACTCATTTACATTCCTACCAACAGTGTAAAAGTGTTCCTATTTCTCCAGAGCCTCACCAGCATCTGTTGTTTCTTGACATTTTAATAATGGCCATTCTGACTGTCATGAGATGGTATCTCATTGTGGTTTTGATTTGCGTTTCTCTAATGATCGGTGATGTTGAGCTTTTTAAAATATGTTTTAAATATGTTTGTTAGCTGCATAAATGTCTTTTTTTGAGAAGTGTCTGAACAGGTCCTTTGCCCACTTTTTGATGGGGTTATTTTTTTCTTGTACATTTTGGAAAGATGACCAGGGCTGTAGAGTGGGGAAAAGGATTTGAATAGGGTAAGACCAAGGGCAAGGAGAGAATGAGAACCTGGTCCAGTAGGTTGATGAGACAAAGGAAGGGAGATGGCGACAGTAAATATATGTATATGTATATAGTAAAGAATACCGAGGTCCATCTTTTATTTGCAACAATGGAGGTCAGGTTGGAAGAAGGCAACCTCCAGGAGGAAGTACCCGGAAGCAGGTGAGAGGACCTGATTCCACTGTTGATAAGTCATTGTTGGTCTGAGAATACCTACTTGAATAAGGTTTTAATGGTTGAGATATGCTAATGAGCCCTGATTTGGAGGAGGAACTCCAAGTCGTGGAGGGTCCTGAATGAGTGCAATGGCATGATCTTGGCTCACTGCAACCTCTGCCTCCTGGGTTCAAACGATTCTCCTGTCTCAGCCTCCCAAGTAGCTGGGATTACAGGTGCGTGCCACCACATCTGGCTAATTTTTGTATTTTTAGTAGAGACATGTTTTCACCATATTGGCCAGGCTGGTTTTGAACTCCTGACCTCAAGTGATCTGTCTGCCTTGGCCTCCTAAAGTGCTAGGATTACAGGCGTGAGCCACGATGACCAGCTGGGGATGTGATTTATAGAGAGAGAAGAGAAAAGAACCCAGGATGAAGCCCTGAGAAGAAAAAAAAAGGCCAAAAATGTAAAATGACAGGAAAGTCCCAAAGGGACACCTTTAGTATAAACATCCAATTCTCTTTCTAGGTTTCCCCCTGGAAGAATGTTCTCCCTACTTCTATTAGTCCATTTTCACACAGCTGCCTGATTTTATGATAGATTTTAAGATGTCTGCGATTTTATTTTGCATGGATGATAGCTGGGACAGCAGATACCCATCAAAGCTTTACCAATAAAAATGAATAAAAATAGGTCTTTTGATGTTTGACATTTTTCTGTTAAAGAAGGCTTTCGTGGAAAAGATCACCATAAACTTTCAGAGGCCAGGAGAGGGGAGCCTAACCTTTCTTTAGTACACACCACATATCACATACTCTATACATGATTTTTCAGTCCCAACAGGGCTTGCTTTTCTTATGTTACAAATGAGAACACAGGTTGAGGCAAGTCAGTGATGGTCCCAGAGTTGCTGTGTACCCAGTGCTGTGGCAGCACCTACCATGGTGTCCGGTGACCATGGAACCCAGTGACCACACTCTGCTTTCATCAAAGCCAACAGCCGGAGCAAAGAAAAGGAGAACTCACTTTGTTTTGATAGATGAGTCTAGTAATTTTAGCACTTTTAAAACTGTTTATTTCTCTATATAGCCATAGGATACTTTCAGTGAATGCGATCTTCTCTGCTAAACCATGATGGTTTAAGTTGCTTGAAAGGCAGCACCATCTCTTTTCCACTGGGCTCCTCAATAGAACACAACACAATTTCAGTTGAAATCAGTTGCTATTTATGTTTTCAAGATATTTTTTCTTTGGACTTTAGTACAGCTCCTAGAGATTAAGGTTTTGGACTGAGGCTGTCAGAATCAGACAATTTCAGTACCATTCCCCAGTTTCTGATTGAGACTGAGCAGAAAATAAATATGGAAAGCAGAAGAGGCACTACCACTGAACAGTCATGAACCCACTTATGCCTACTGTTCCATTATTGGAACGCTAAGCTTGTGGGAGTTGTTTCTATCCTACCACTCAAGGTCATTGCCAATGTCTGATTTTTCACACAAAAAAATTTACAGCCTCTGGCATAAATGGATTAAAACATGGTTGAATATTGAAAACACATATCTGTATAGTCCCCATGTAGCTAAAGAATTACCACTCACCAACAAAATGAGTGAATGCTTTTAGCTAGAAAGCTAACTCAGCAGGATTTTTTATGCTACCAGTCTCATTTTACACTGAAACAAGTAAGGACTGTATTTTGGATAAATCTTTCAGTCCTTTATTCAGCTAGAGCAGTGGTTCTTAATCGGGGCAGTGTTCCCCTTAGAAGACATTTGACAAAGTCTAGAGACATTTTTAAATTGTTACAACTTGGGTATGGAAAGAAAGGGAATTTGCTAGTGGTATCTAGTGGGTAGAGGCCAGGGTTGCTGCTCAACCTCTTACAATACACAGGACAGCACCCCTGCCCCCGGTAAAGAATTATCTGGTCCAAGATGTGGGTAGCGCTGCTGTTGAAAAACTCCAGGCTAAAGGGAAAGAGTCCTGCAGCTGTGTCGGGCGATAAAATCAGTGTGCTGAAAGAGAAAAAAAGAAAGATGATCATCTACCTGGATCCTGAAAGAAGAGAGGGAGTTTTCTAGCTCCCAAGAGGGGAGAGAAACTAGCTTCAAGTTCAAGGAATAAATATTATTTTGACTTAGAAGTTGACATACCTCCTTAAGGCCAATATGCGGTCTATTTCCTAGGAAGCTGTTCAATTTCTTCTCCTTTAAAGATTTCATATTCCCCGGAAGCTAAGTCAAAGGATTCTTTTTAAGAGTGCAAGAAATCTCAACCAGATGGTACAATCTGACTCCTTGCAGTCCCTGAGGTGTTCATACGTATACAGGAAAGTGGTTTAGGGCTCAGGTGCAGTGATCCCCTTTTCAACATTTGACTTGGTTTCTCAGGATTTGAGAGTGGTTTGCTTTCAAAAGTGGCTGACTAAAGCAGTGTTTGACATGTAATAATCCACAAGTCCCTCAGATGCCTCAAAATAACTAATCAGATCTCTGACACAAAAGTAGACTATTTTAGAACAAAAAAAAATCCAAGCTACAGAAATAGAGCACCTAAACTTTCTTATTGCTCTATTAATAAAAGCTACTATATAAGCCCTTGATCATTTCTAAAATTTTATACCATATTAATAACTTCAGCAGAATTTAAATTGGGTTCACATCAGATGCTCTTATCTTTTAACAACTTTCACGCTAAGCATATAATTAAAATGCTCCAGTTTAAATATTTTCCCCAAGGTATTAACTACTAAAAGATTCAGACAATGATGAACTAAAGTTAGAGTGTTCATGGATGATGGCTCAAGCTTTTAAGTACTCCAGATAGGGAAAAGGGATTTATTACAACGGGTCTAATTGATATAAAAGAGGAATGGTGAAAAGTTGCTTTTAATTACTCAAAGGTCTCTTGATATATTAGCCTTTGGTCTTTTAAGTAACTAACCTCCATCAATATTTGACTGATTTCTCTCCTATGTGAATGTGACTGGGCAAATATTAAAGAGAATTTCCCAAATCAAAAGAAAGCTTTAAGCCATGTATGTGCCAGAAGTTAGAAGTCCTGGGCTGGGTGATGCTGGCTTTGATCTTCTGTGATTACTTCTATAACTGAGAGCATCAGTGTTGGCACTCCTGGCCTTTGCTTTCTTTGTTAACCAGCTCTGTCTTTCTTAAAGTAGTTCTGTTATCCACAGGGAAACTGAATCATAGAGAAGGTGGCATTTAATTGGGCTGTGAAGAACTGCTAGACTTGCCGGTGGTTGCAGAATGCCACAGCTCTCTCAGATTTGGGCCTCCTTTCTCTTTTACGCTTGTGTCCCTGGACTATGAGTCCCATTTAACCAGTTCATCTGCACCCATATTTCCCCTGTTTCCTGAACAGAAATAAGAAAGATGACCCTTTTTGTCATATATTAAAATGGACTCGAGAGGAGATACAGAATCTTCTCTGGAGTGCCTGGGTGGTTGAGGGGATGGATTAAGAGCAGGAGAACTTTTTGTTCCCCCCTACAATGATTAAATTGTGATTAGTGTCAAAAAAAAAAAAAAAAAGTAAGTTTGAAGGAATTATGCCTAGCTCTGGGACACTGAGATGCTGAGGTCCTCAGTCAATCAGACCCCGGGAAAACTACCTCCCAGAGCAGTAGAAGCTTGTGAAGGTGGGGAGGACTGTCAGTGTCAATACCTGCCACTTGCACAAATCACTCGCTTTAATTATTCACCTGGTGAAGTTAGGGATGACTTGAAGATATTTCCATAGGGCTTGCTATAGGGGCTTGCATGAGACAGTATCTCATAAAATGTGGTGCCATCTGGGGTCTTGTGGGACAGATAGGAATCTTGAAGAAATGACAGCTGATGAAAGAGAGCTGCTTCTGCTGGTGCTGGTACTGATGGTGTCAGCTAACATGTATTATGTGCCAGGCATTTTATAAAGTGCTGTATATGCACTTTGTCATTTAATTCTCAGATAAGTCTAATGACAGAAGGTAAACAAAAAGCCATTTAACAAAAGAGGATTAATTAGTTTTCTTAAAAGAATGTTACTAGTATGTTTCAAAGCTGTAATGGGACTTGGGCAGAGCCTATGGTGTTTGACTGTACTATATGGCACTCTTATTATTATTACTGTTAAATACTTTGCCTTCAAAGCCTATCCAGAAGAGCTCAAGGAAACTAGACCCTGTAGCAGGAATCCAGTAAGTTCCTGTGGACCTAGAGTTATCATCTTCTTCCCAGCCCCTGACCTGTAGAAGTATGTCTTCCTCTTGATCAGGACATTAGGTATAGGCAAGGATGTGATCTCTGGTCTAGGGCTGGAATTCTTTATTGGGCTCCTGGAGTTCTGTGTTGAGAAAGACCCAAGGCCACCTTCTGGCTTAGTGAGAAGTTAATATTTTCTCTGGATGAATGGGGAGTAGTGAAATGCATCTCTGTTAGTCTGTTCTTGCATTGCCGTAAATAAATACCTGAGACTAAAAAACGAATCAAGAAAGGGGCTTTAATTGACTCACAGTTCTGCAGGCTTTACAGAAAGCATGACACTGGTATCAGCTCAGCTTCTGGGGAGGCCTCAGGGAGTTTTTACTCATGGCAGAAGGCAAAGTAGTAGCAGGCACATCACATGGCAGAAACAGGAGCAAGAGAGAGAATCGAGTGCAAAACCAGATCTGATGAGAACTCACTCACTCATCACCAAGGGGATGGCCCAAGCCATTCACGAGGGATCTGCCCCCATGATGTAAACACTTCCCACCAGGCCCTACCTCCAACACTGGGGATTACGTTTCAACATGAGATTTGGTGGGGACACAGATCCAAACCATATCATCCCACCCCTGGCCTCCAAATCTCATGTCCTTCTCACATCGCAAAATATAATTATCCCCTGCCAATCATCCCCCAAAAGTCTCATTTTAACATCACTAAAAAAGTCCAAAGTCTCATCTGAGACAAGGCAAGTCCCTTCCACTGATGAGCCTATAAAATAAAAAACCCAAGTTATCGACTTCCAATATACAATGGTAGTTACAGGCACTGAGTAAACATTCCCTTTCCAAAAGGGAGAAATTGGCCTAAAGAAAGGGGCAATAGGCCCCACATGAGTCCAAACCCAGCAGGGCAGTCACTAAATCTTAAAGCTCCAAAATAATATCCTTTGACTCCTTGTCCCACATCCAGGGCACATTAGTGCAAGGGGTGAGCTCCCAAGACCTTAGGCAGCTCCCCCACTGTGGCTTTGCAGGATTTAGTCCCCAAGGCTGTTCTCATGGGCTGGAGTTGAGTACCTGTGGCTTTTCCATGCTGAGGCGTGCAGTCTGCCAGTGGATCTACCATTCTGGAGTCTGGAGGATGGCAACCCCCTTCCCACAGCTCCCCTAGGCAGTGCCCCATTGGGGACTCTGTGTGGGAGCTCCAACCGCACATTTCCCATTGGCTCTGCCCTAGTAGAGGTTCTTTGTGAGGGCTCTGCCCTTACAGCAGGCTCTCGCCAGGCTTTTCCATACATCCTTTGAAACCTAGACGGAGGCTCCCAAGCCTCAACTCTTGCACTCTTCTGTGCACCTGAAGGTTTAACACCATGTGGAATCTGCCAAGGCTTACAGCTTGCACCCTCTGAAGCAGCAGCCAGAGCTGTACCTGGGACGCTTTGAGCCAAGGTTGGAGCCACAGTGATTGGGATGCAGGGAGCAATATCCCAAGACTGCACAGGGTAGCAGGATCCTAGGCCTGGCCCACAAAACCATTCTTCCCTACTAGGCCTCTGGGCCTGTGATGGGAGGGCTGCCATGAAGGTCTCTGAAATGCATTTGAGGTCTTTTTCCCATTGCCTTGGTTATTAGCAAGTATTTATACAGATATCTCCCTTGTATTTATACAGATATCTCTAGCAAGTGGTTTTCCATAGTCTGATTGAATTCCTCTCTACTTTTTCTCTGCCACAGGACCAGGCTGCAGATTTTCCACTTTTATGCACTGCCTCCCTTTTAAATATGAGTTTCAACTTTAAGTCATTTAGTTGCTCCCACATCTGGGCATAGGCTGTTAGAAGCAGCCAGGCTACACCTTAGACACTTTGCTGTTGAGAAATTTCTTCTACCAAATACTATAAATCATCACTCATTAGTTCAAACTTCCACACATCCCTAGGGCATGAACGAATGCAGCCAAGTTCTTTATAAAGTTGTAACTTGGATGACCTTTGCTTCAGATTCCAATACGTTCCTCATTTCCATCTGGGACCTTGTCAGCCTAGATTTCACTGTCCATATCACCATCAGCATTTTGGGCACAGCTATTTAAATGGTCTTTAAGAAATTGCAAACTTTCCCTCATCTTCCAGTCTTCTTCTGAGCCTTCCAAACTCTTTTGACCTCTGCCTGTCAACCAGTTTCAAAGCTGCTTCCACATTTTCAGTATCTTTATAGCAATACCCCACTCCTCAATACCAGTTTTCCATATTAGGTTATTCTTGTATCACCATAAAGAAATACTGGAGACTGGGTAATTTATACATTTAGAAGAAGAGACTGAATTGGCTCATGGTTCTACAGGCTTTACAGGAAGTGTGGCACTGATGTCAGCCCAGCTTCTGCAGAGGCTTCAAGGAGCTTTCACTCATGGCAAAAGGCTAAGCGGGAGGAGGAACTTTACATGGCAAAAGCAGGAGCAAGGAGGGGGCCTGCCACAAACTTTTACAAAACCGGGTTTCATCAGAACTTATCACCAAGGAGATGGGCTAAGCCATTCATGAGGAATCCACTGCCATGATTCAGACACCTCCCACCAGGCCCACCTCCAACACTGGGGATTACATTTCAACATGAGATTTGGTGGGGACACACATCAAAACCAAATCAGCATCCCATGTGTTTCTCCCCTTTTCATTCGGACTTAGGGTGCTGAGTAAAGACAGATGGAAAAAGCATGGCCGTTCTCTAGGGTTGCCTCTTCAGAGCCCGACCACCGAGAGTGATCGTAATTATTGCCTTGGAAAGATATGAAGTCATAGGAGGACAAGTGGCAGGAAGAAAAGGGAAGTCAAAAGATGGATGGGCTGTGACTAAGGCTCCATGTTTTGCTAATGGGGGTGACATCAGTGGCAATTCCACTGAGTGCTGATACGTTCCAGCCAATATTCTAAGCACTTTACTGACTCTTTTCATACAACAATTCCAATAATTAGGTACCACTTTTACCACCATTTTAAGGATGAAGAAATGAAGCATAGAGAGATTAAGCAACTTGTCCAAAGTCAGACACAAGTAAGAGACAGAGCCGAGATCTGAACCCAAGCAGTCCTAACCACTTAACCATTAGCCTTTCAAACTTTGTCAAACCCAGAGATTAATGCTTATGATGAAGCTAAAGTAAAAACTGAATGATGACAGAGGAAAATTATTAGGTAAATGACACCCTCTCTTAGAAAAAGATTAGTGGTGCTTTGGCAGTAATTACCCTCCTCCCCAAATAAAACAACTAAATTTTGATAAGCTCTGATTTTTATCTTTCTGCATATTGTTTTCAAAAATTTTAGAAAATGATCACACTATATTATAGATGATTCCTAACTTTTAAACTATACATGGCCCACCTCGGTCATGCCCACTGTGACTGCACTCCCTAGAGCAGTTGCAAAAAGTGTGAAGCTTTTAGAGAGTCTGTGGGTTCAAGAATTGGGCAAAAGAAGTGGCTATGATAGGAAGCAGCGGCCCCATGGGACAGATTTGCAGCCAGTAATTTATTCGCTTGGGCAGCAGACATCTCAAGCACAGCCTTGTATGAAGTAAGTAGGACAGGAAGCCACGGGATGGAATCCTTACCTGCCTGGGGTTTGCACTGTGCCTTATGTGGTAGCGGGAAATGGGATGGGAAAGATTCAGATGCCAGAAAGAACAGTTTAGGTTTTATTTAGAAGACTACGTTGAATGATCTGTGCTTCGGACAGAATGACAGGCACAGCGAGGAGGATGAACTGAATGAAAGCGCTGGGAAAAGAACAGCTGCTGCCATTGTCTCAGCAAGAGGCACCAAGGGCTAACCTGGTGCTCTTCACAGAAGCAGAGAGGGGATTTACATGTGAAGTCCATAAGGGAAACAAGCATACTGGCTTGCATTGGTATATACAAGGGAAAGATACGTTCAAGGATGATTCTGATGCTTTATTTCTAGGTTTCTATAACAATGATGTCAATAATAAATAAAGGAGGTGGGTGCAGCTGAGAGGAATGTTTGTTGTAAATGCCAACTCCTCCGAGAGGTACTTCCAACCACGCCACCCAAAGTGGGTTTCCCCTTGTCCACCCTTGAGTGCCTTTTCTAGTTCTGTCCCTTGTGTTTTTTCATAACAAATCACAGTGTGTGGTGATTTTGTCTGGACTTGTTTGTGGCCTGTCACCCCTGCTGCAATGTAAGTTATGTGAAGACAGGCCCACATTTTCCCTGTGTCCCCTGCCTAAGGCAGGGCCTGGCCCAGAGCTCTCAGCAGTTGTTTATTGAATAAATGCATGAATCGAATAAGTAAACATGTGGAGTTTGAAAGTTCACCAGGTTGTTCCAGCGGGCACATTACAATGTAGGACTGATTCCTTGAAGATGGGCCGGGATTCTCTACGACCCTGTGGGAATCACATGGGTTCATGGTTGATATCATGAGATCCAAGGGATGAAGCCCCCAAAGGAGAGGGCGTAGAAAAAAAAAAAAAAAAAGAAAGTCTGTGGACCAGCAGGGAGGCCTACATCTGAGGATCGCAGGGAGAAAGGACATCCGGTGAATGAGAAAGAAAGAGTGGAGGGAGGCAGGAAGGGGACACTGAGTCAAAGGAAGTGGGGGTGCTCGGAAGCTTCTGGTGCTGCACACCAGCTGGGAAAATGAAAACAGGTGAAAGACTGTTGTATTTGGTAACTAAGAGATCATTTAGAATCCTAAGGAAAGTAATCTGAAGGTAGACATCAGCTTTTTTAAATATATTTTAGGTTCTGGGGTACATGCAGAACATGCAGGTTTGTTACATAGGTATACACATGTCATGGTGGTTTGCTGCACCCATCAACTCGTCATCTACATTAGGTATTTCTCCTAATGTTCTCCCTCCCCCAGCCCCCCACCCGCCAACAGGCCCCGGTGGGTGATAGGCATCAGATTTAAGCAATGAATGAGTAGCAAGAATGAGGAAGGGACAATAAGCTCTTTGAAAGTTTTTATGAAATAGAAAAGAGAATTTTTTTTGACATGGACAGCATATTTGAGGAAGAGGCCTTTTGAGAAAATGGATAAAGGATGCTCAGCTCAGTTTTAGGAAGCAGTCAAGGGACAGGGAGTGACTGAGGGTCAAGCCAGGTCCCTCCAATGACTCCCATTTTACTCTGTGTGTGTGAAAGTCGAGTCTTGACGGTGCTGCTGAGTCCCTCCAAGTCTTCGTCATCACCATTCAGATCAAATCCTCTGCTTTCTCCTCCTCCTGTCTGTGGCAGCCATGCTCATCCCTTTGCTGGCCCTGCCCTCATTCCTCTCTTGTCTTCTCGTTCACCTCCTTCCAGTCTTATCTTTCCACAGCGCTCCATGGTGAGGCCTTCCCCAGGTCACAACCTCTACCCCACACTCTGCTCTGTTTTTTTTCATGGCATTTCACAATGTGTAGCATACTATGGAATTCTGTTCCATAATTATTCTATATCTTTCTTGGAGGCAGGGTCTCTCTCTCTGTTGTCCAGGATCCCAGGCAGCAGTCCAGTTATGCGATCATAGCTCACTGCAGCCTTAAACTCCTAGACTTCAGCAATCCTCCTACCTCAGCCTCCTGAATAGCTGGGGCTACAGGTGCATCACCATGCCCAGCTTTTTACTTGTTTGTTTGTTTGTTTGTTTGTGTAGAGACATGGTCTCCCTATGTTGCCCAGGCTGGTCTCAAACTCCTGGCTTCAAGCAATCCTCCTGCCTTATCATCCTCTCTTTATGCTGTTTTATATTTATTGTGTATCCCCAACTACAAGAACATGAGCTCCAGAATTGGACAGGGGCAGAACAGTGTCTTAGGAACATGCTCAGTTACAAGTGTAATATAATAAAATTAATAAATATAGTCAGGTCAGAATTAAATTCATTCCCCAGTGCCCCTTTGTCTTTAGGTCAGATTCATAGTTTAGTCTCTTCCTGGAGAAGAATCTGCCTTTGCCTACTGGAGAGTGGATACAAGGCTGCTAATTTGTCTTAAGCCATCATCGCTCTTTCCTAAAACACAACTGAGACTGGAGGGATTGAGAATGTAAATCAGAGACAGCTTTATTGGTTTTACATTCCTCAAGTTTCAAAAAAATAAAGTAAAACTTAAAAAAATAGATAAGAAAATCATGAAAAGAAATAACAAAGGTAAGAAAATGATATGAAGCCAGAGTTAACATCAGCACATCCAAAATGAATACTACACCACAAAGATAACATTTAACACCTGTTAAATGACTCTTATTAAAAGGACAAAAGATAACGCATGTTGGTGAAAATGTGGAGAAATAGGAACCTTTGTATACTGTCAGTGAGAGCGTAAAATAGTGCAGCCATTATGGAAAACAGTTCGCTGGTTCCTTGAAAAATTAGTACTAGAACTACCATATGATCCAGCAATTCCAATTCTGGGTATATACTCAAAAGCATTGAAATCAAGGTCTCGAAGAGATATTTACACTCTCACGTTCATTGTGGCACTATTCACAATAGCCAAGATGTAGAAACGAATATCAACGGATGAATGGATTGTTTTTAAATGTGGTATCTACATAAAATGGAATACCATAGGGCCTTTGAAAAAGAAGAAAAATCTGCCATTTTTGACAACATAGATGAATTTTGAGGACGTTATCCTAAGTGAAATACGCCAGTCACAGAAGCACGGATACCGTGTGGTCTCAACTACGTGAGGTATCTAAAAAGGCCAAACTCATAGAAGCAGAGAGTGGAAGGGTGGCTGCAAGGGGCTGCAGGGAGGGGAGGTGGGGGTGCTGCCATTCATTGGGTATAAAGTTTCATGTATGCAGCATGAATACATTCTAGAGAGCTGCTGTACAGGTGTATGCCTAGACTTAACAAAGCAGGCTTGCATACTTACCATTTAAGGGGGCAGATGTGTTATTAAGTGCTTTTACCACCGTTTTAAAATTGCATACCACAGGGACCTGCTAGAGACAGCCTAATCAAAGAGCAAAAAACCATGTGTTGAAAGATTCATGGTGCCCTTGAGGTAAAGCACCCCTCTCAGGAGGAGTCTGGCCCCAAAGGGAGGTCTCAGGCGCGGTGGACAGCATCCTCTGCCGCATGCCTGTCACAAAACGTGGAGCAAGCTTCTAGCACTACTTCTGAGAGCCAAGCGAGTCAGAGCCAAGCACCGTTCAGTGACGGCAAATCCCTAAGGGCTAGGCAGTTCAGCAGAGGGAAACTCTAGGAAAAGGGATGGAGGTGGAGAGGTACAAATTGGAACTCCCCCTCTTTGAGGTCTCCCCCTGGCATTCTCTGAGATTCTAGTTCTCTGATGTTTCATCTCTCCCTATGGGGAGGAACAGTGTGGACAGGCACGTGGGGCTGGTACCATGCCCCGAGCATGAGCACACGCTCCCTGTGTGTACGGAAGCCGATGCGGCTGGCCCTGTGAGCTCTCAGCAGCACAAGGCCCTTTCTGTCGAGCAGCTGCTGCTCCTTATCCTGCATCTGGTGGCATCTGATCGCTGTTGAAGCTGGCACGGCCCTCTGACAGGCACACAGCCACCTGAGCAGATGGCGGGCAGGCGAGCCGCATCAGGGAGCTGTGGCACACTCTCAGGGCAAGCCCAGGGATCTTCCTTGTTACCTGTCACCATCAGAGAGCATCTTCTCTGTCCCTTGTTAATGTTATTGACTTTACCCAACCAAGTTTGAGTTTCAGAGGCATTCTGCTATTGAAAGTAAAGTTAGAAATTTAAAGTTGGCCGGGCGTGGTGGCTCAAGCCTGTAATCCCAGCACTTGGGAGGCCGAGACGGGTGGATCACGAGGTCAGGAGATCGAGACCATCCTGGTTAACACGGTGAAACCCCGTCTCTCCTAAAAAATACAAAAAACTAGCCGGGTGAGTTGGCGGGCGCCTGTAGTCCCAGCTACTCGGGAGCCTGAGGCAGGAGAATGGCGTAAACCCGGGAGGCGGAGCTTGCAGTGAGCTGAGATCCGGTCACTGCACTCCAGCCTGGGCGACAGAGCGAGACTCTGTCTCAAAAAAAAAAAAAAAAAAAAAAGAAATTTAAAGTTAAAGATACCCTCTTCTTTATTTCAAATTCTCCTGGGGCCTGCAACCTTAAGCATCCTTCTAGTCTGTGCCTTTAAAAATAGGACTGGAAATAAATCTCTGAAATGCATTCTGGCTTCCTGATCTCCTAGTAAAAGATTCCTCTTTTCTCGGTTTCTGCCAGCATCCACCGTTGGCAACTTGTATTTTCTGTCCCTGCAACAGCCTAACGTGTACTTTCTGTCCCTGCAACAGCTTCTGAGTGAAGGTTGATAAGTGAGAGGTTATGAGAGGAGTCTGCTACTATCTTCCTCTGTCTGTCTGTCTTCCTGAATTTTCCATTTTTCCTCCCGAATTTTACTTTTCAATCAAACCAGACTCCTTGCCAATCATGCACTTCCCTAATGCTGGGTCTTTACTCATGCCATGCCTTCTCCTTCACAGATTTTCCCTGTCTTTACAGATCCAAGTCCCACCTGACTGTCAAAACCCACCTTGAGTGTCTCTGCTAGTACCTGCCCATATCCCCTTGGGCTGGGCTCTTCTTGTTCTTTCTTGGTACTGTTAAGATATGCTCACTTTCTTCCTGTTTATTGGAGTTTGTGTTTCTGTCTTATTCGTTTGCTGGACCAAGCAGCTCATGTGTTCATCAGTGATTTGCCAAGTGTGGGTTTATAACAATAACATCAGCCAGCATTTGCTCAATGCTAACTGACTGTATCTTGCCTGAATTTCTGCAAATGGACACAGTCATATGAAATATGAACTTCTGGGGATTATAGACCAGATCCCTCATCTCCTTATCCCTGAGGTTTAGCACAGTGCCTGAAACATCAAGGGTGACCAATCAATGTTTCATGGATAGATGATATAAGGATTTATATAAGTACCAAAGCTTGCTGTGAGGGTTTATTGTGCTTAAGCCATCTTTCTAAACTTCCCCCTCACTCTTAGTCTTAATGCTTCCTCTTTGAAAGAGATCCAGAATTTGAAACTTTTCATATCTAACTTTTTCTCTGTGGAATCTCAACTTTTCTTAGACAAATATTTCATTTTGAAAAAGAAATAAATAGTTTTGCTGCAATGACAAGATCTCAGGTTTACTTTAGGCCTTTAATGTGAGAAAGAAAATATACGCTTTGGTTAAAATATGCAGAATGGGGAAGTAAAACATTCAGTTGATACTTTAATAATTAAACTAAATATTATCACCCAGTGATAAATGCTGCTAAGTCAGTGAAATATGCATCAATTAGCTAATCATGCAGCCAGAGCATTATACAATTTGATTGCCTGGGATTGTTAAAAAAAAAAAAAAGTCAGTGAAGAGAGTAATTTATTGATTATAATATTGATATTCAAAGTCAGTGAAAGTTGTTTCTTAGAGTTTGGCTATGATGCCATCTTCTTCTTAACGACTGTTTTGCTTTTCTTCTACAGCCTTCCTCTTCCTTAAGAACCTCATTTTGGTCTGGTTAGTGTTTATACCCTGTTGCCATTATTTCTTTTGAGAGTTTAGGCTGAGTTCCTGGTATTCTCAATAAATGAAGTAGTGAAAAGTGCACCGAATATGGGTCAGAAATCCTAAATTCTCACTCAAACTTCAGTCACAATCAATTATCGTTTTGAGGCGGTTGAATAGGAATCACTCATTACTTTGTAGGGGGATGTCAAGTGACCTATAAATCTACCTTCCTCCTCCCAGTCCCAAAAATTTTACAAGGGACTTTTCTTCCCTTAGCACAGGCTTCTCTGGCCTGAATTTGCATGTGTCTTCCTTTTTCAGCAACTGTCCTAGTTTCTTTGTGCTGCTATAACAAAATACCATAGACTGGGTAATTAATACAGAACAGAAACTTACTTTCTCACAGTTCTGGAGACTGTGAAGTCCAAGATCAAGGGACTGGCAAGTTTGGTTAGCTAGTGAGGGCTACACCCTCCGAGGGGAAGAACTTCGTGTCCTCATATGGCAGAATTAATGTGGAAGCAGGGAGGAAGGGCCAGGTGCCAAATACGATGTGAAGCCTCTTTGATAAGGGCCTTAATACCGTTCATGAGGGAAAGGCCCTCATAGCCCAATCATCTTTAAGCCCCCATCTCTTAATACCATCACACTGGCAAGTAACATCTGAATGTTGGAGGAGACATGTTCAAACCATAACAGTAATGTAGGACCAGAGCAGCTCAGACTTACACCTAATTCTGCAGGAGTGTAAGAGAAAAGTGAAGGGGTTTAAGGAGAAGCTGAGTATCACCCTCCTTACATAGGAGCTTGGACATTTTGCTTTAATGCATGGGATGCAATAGTAGGTTTGAGGAATGCTTTTTTTTTAGTATTATGTAAGAATATATTATCAGAAGACAGAAGAACCCTTTGACAGATTGGTTGGAATTCACTGTAGTCACAATTCAGGGATAGGGGACAGAGAATAGGAATAAAAACATCACCAGAAAAGAGCATTAGGAGTCTCTCAGGGGAGAGGTGAAGAGCTGAATCACAATTTAAGGAACTTGTTACAGCCAGGGGATCTAGAGGAAAAATCCTTTGAGACTTTTTTTTTTCTTTTTTGAGACATAATTCAAGTACCATAAAATTTACCTCTTTAAAGTATATAAGTTAGTGGTTTTCAGTATATTCACAAGGTTATGCAATACCATCCCTATTTAATTCCAGAACATAATTAATCACCCCAGAAGGAAACCCTGTATCAATTAGCAGTCACTCCATTTCCCTCCAACCCCTGAAAGCCACTGATCAACTTTCTGTCTCTCTGTCTATTCTGGACATTTCATAGAAATGTAATTACATAATATTTGTCCTTTTGTGAATGTTTTTAGGATTCATGCATGTTATATGGCATATATCATCACTTCATTTCTTCTTATGGCTGAATAATGTTCCATGGTATGGATATACCATATTTAGGGTATTCATTCATCAGTTGATGGGGAGCCATTTGGGTAGTTTTCACTTTTTGACTTGTGAATAATGTTGCTGTGAACATTCATGTACAAGCTCTTATGTGAACATATGTTTTCAGTTTTCTTGGGCATATACTTAGGAGCAGAACTGCTAAATCACATGGTAACTCTGTGGTTTTGTTTGTTTGTTTTGTTTTTATTTGTTTGTTTGTTTTGGAGATGGAGTCTCGCTCTGTCACCCAGGTTGGAGTGCAGTGGCATGGTCTCGGCTCACTGCCAGCTCCACCTCCCAAGTTCATGCCATTCTTCTGCCTCAGCCTCCTGGGTAGCTGAGACTACAGGTGCCTACCACCAAGCCTGGCTAATTTTTTGTATTTTTAGTAGAGATGGGTTTTCACAGTGTTAGTCAACATGGTCTCGATCTCCTGACCCTGTGATCCACCCACCTCTGCCTCCCAAAGTGCTGAGATTACAGGTGTGAGCCACTGTGCCCAGCCAACTCTATGTTTAACATATTGAGAAACTACCAACCTTTTTTCCAAAGCAGCTGCACCATTTTATACTCCCACAGCAATGTATGAAGATTTCAGTTTCTCCACATCCCCATCAATACTTTTTGTTGTCTGTATTTTAATTATAGCTATTCTACTGGGTTTGAAGTGGTATCTCATTGTAGTTTTGATCTGCATTTCCCTAATGACAAGTGCATACCTTTTCATGTACTTATTTCACATTTTATAGATCTTCTTTGGAGAAATGTCTATTCAGATCCCTTTCTCATTTTTAATTGGGTTATTTGGCTTTTTATTGAATTTATAGAAATTCTTTTTGTTTTTGAGACGGGGTCTCACTTTACCACCCAGGCTGGAGTGCAGTGGCGTGATCACAACTCACTGCACCCTTGACCTCCTGGACTCCAGAGATCGTCCAACTCCAAGTAGCTGGGACTATAGTTGTTTACCACTATGCCCCAGCTAATTTTTTTTTTTTTTTTTTGTAGAGACAGGGTCTCACTATGTTGCCCAGGCTAGTCTCAAACTCTGGCCTCAAGCAATCCTCTGCCTTGGACTCCCAAAGTGCTATGATTACAGGTGTGAGCCATCATGCTCAGCTGATAAAAATTCTTTATATATTTTGTAAACTAGACCCTTATCAGATATGACTTGCAAATATTTTCCCCAGTTCTGTGAATTCTTTTGACTTTTTAAATAGTGTCCTCTGAAGTACAAATTTTTTATTTGATTGCAGTCCATTCACTTCTTTTTTTTGTTTTATAGATTTAGAAACTCTTTTTTAATATATTTTTAATTTTTGTGGATACATAGTATGTGTATTTATGGGTTACATGAGCTATTTTGATACAGGCATGCAATGCATAATAATCAAATCAGGTAAATGGGGTATCCATTACCTCGGACATTTATTCTTTGTGTTGTAAACAATCCAGTTATACTCTTTTGGTTATTTTTAAATGTATAGTCACCCTGTTATATACTAGATCTTATTTATTCTATTTTTTGTACCCATTAACCATCCCTACTACCTCTGCTCCCACGCACCACTACCCTTCCAGCCTCTAATAACCATTCTTCTACTCTTATCTGTATGTGTTTAGTTGTTTTAATTTTTAGCTCCCATAGTTAAGTGAGAACATGGGAAATTTGTCTTTCTGTGTCTGGTTTACTTCACTTAATATAATGACCTCCAGCTTCATCCCTGTTGTTGCAAATCACAGGGCTCCCCATTCTTTTTTATGGCTGAATAGTTCTCCATTGTATAGATGTACCACATTTTCTTTATCCCTTCACCTACTGATAAACACTTAGGTTGCTTCCAAATTTTGGCAGTTGTGAGTAGTGCTGCAACAAGCATGGGATGCAGAGATCTCTTCAATACACTGATTTCTTTTCTTTTGGGTATGTACTTAGGAGTGGGATATATGTCTTCTTCTCAACTTGTTAGAGCTTTAGATGTCACATTCTAAGAAACCATTGCCTAATCCAAGATCATTCACATTTACACCTATGTGTTCTCCTAAGAGTTTTATATTTTTAGCTCTTACATTTAGATCTAAGATCTATTTTGAATCAGTTTTTGCTAATTTAAAACAAATTATGGTGTGAGGTAGGAGTTCAAGTCCATGAGATTTTGATTGATGCAATTGATCAGCTCAGGGTGTCTACACACTGTGAGGAATGAACTGTAGGAACTATCCCTGGAGGGAGAATAAGAAGATCGCCTTCCCCACGGATTTGATGCTGAAAAGAGCATGTTTGTCCTAAGAGTTTAATGAGAAAATTATAGAGAGATTTGGTTTATGTATTGAACTGGACCCAGCTGGATTCTGTAATCATGTGGAATATATAACCTCGCAATTTTTCAGTTTTATATATATATGTGTGTGTATATATATATATACACACCTTTTATTTTACTCTAATGAAGGAGATCTTACCTTCCAAATGGTAAGTTGATGATGTGATGATTCAGATATCTACAGAAGATGATCTCTGTTCAGCAGTGAAGCAAGAGGCTATAGTCCTTTAGTTTCCATGAGCAGTGGAATACCTTCATCCTTCGGGGAAAATGGTATGATGGAAGCAGAGAGTCCCACTGGCATGGGCACAGGAAGGGAATTAAGGAGAATGAGCTGGCCACCAATCAGCTCAATATTTAAGAATAGTATAGGAGGCTGGGCACGGTGGCTCACGCCTGTAATCCAAGCACTTTGGGAGGCCGAGGCGGGTGGATCACCTGAGGTCAGGAGTTCAAGACCAGCCTGGCCAACATGGTGAAACCTCATCTCTACTAAAAATACAAAAATTAGCCAGGCCATGGTGGTGGGTGCCTGTAGTCCCAGCTACTCGGGAGGGTGAGGCAGGAAAATCACTGGAACCCAGGAGGTAGAGGTTGCAGTGAGCCAAGACTGTGCCACTGCACTCCAGCCTGGTGGACAGAGGGAGACTCTGTCTCAAAATAAGTAAATAAATAAATAAATAAGAAAAAAAAGAGAATAGTATAAGGAAATTCTTTCAATGACATAAGATTGTTTACTGGAAATGCCTTTTCTGTCTACTTCATACCCTTTAACTGACAGTTATTAACCTCTGTTCTGTATGGTGTCTTACATTTCTGCATGTCTTCTAAACAGAGCCCACCCACTAACTTCTGACAACCCCACCCACTAAATGCCAGCATTGCCTCAGTCCAAATTATCCTCATAAATGTTGATCCCCAGTGGAGTAGTGCTGCCCCTCTTTGGAGCCGCTTGTTTTGATGTTTGTTTTTTCATGATACTAAGCCTTCTTTGTATCTCTATCATGTAACATGGTTCTAGGGTATAATTATTACTCAGCATGTTTGCTGATTTTATGTCTGTGCTTGCTCTTCTTTCAGTTAAGTTGCAGTTGGGAAAAGAAGACTTAATTGTGTCCATTGAAAGTGTTGACATTTTTCATGGAACTTAACAAGCTGATTCTGGAACTTATATGCAAAACTAAAGGGCCAAAGATGGTTAAGACAGTTTTTAAAGTCAAAGTTCAAGGTTGTGATATTTGTCTTATACAGGTTTAGTATACCAGGACTGATCTTACATTGTAGTGAATAAATGCGGTATAGTATTGGCACAGTGATAGACAAATAGACCGATGAAATGGAACAGAGAACTCAGAAATAGAGCCTCACATGGCATACAGTGAATATTTGTTCATCACACCACTCCCTTTTCCCCTGGACATAAACTAAACTACATTTCCCAGCCTCCCTTGCTGGCTCTTGTGACTGAGTTCCAGCCAGTAGACTGAAGGCAGAAGTGATACACGCCACTTCCAGGCATGGCCCATGAAATCTTCCTGTGAACAGTTCATTTTCCTCTGTCTACCAGCTGAATGTTAAGTTCTCAAGAGATCCAGAGTAGGGCAAAAGCTCAAGATGAAGAGAGCTTTGATCCCTGAATTCTCCCAAGGAGAGCACGCAAGGCAGCCCATCCAGAGCACCTGCAAAAGATGATTCATGATCACAAATTAAACTTTTGCTATGTTAAGTACTGAAATTGTGGGATTGTTTGTGAGTCTGCCCCAGTAAATCATGTTTGGATGGAAACTTGTCATGTAACAGCTGGCTCAGCAGATAATGCAAGGAAGTTAGACTACTTAATATAAAGGCCTGGGACAGCGGGCTGCTATGTAGAAAATAACACCAACAAATTCAGTCTCTTCCCCATGTACCATTCTAGGTGGATTGATACTGTAAATGTGAAAATAGAACTTTAAAACTTTTCAAACAGCACGTAGGAGAACATCTTTATGATTTCAGGAGCGAGATTGAAAGTCTAAGACAAGCAAAGTACAAATCAGGAGAGAAAGACTGATGAAAATCAATTGCATTAAAATGAGAAAGTTCTGAATAAAGGCACCATAAGTGTGAAGACAAGCCAAAGACTGGGAGAGTATTTGAAATATATCAATATCCAATATACTGATACCCAATATAGAATCCAATAAAGGTTGTGTCCAGACTATTTAAAGAAGTAAGGCTAACCACCTCAATTATGGGCAAAAGTTATGAATGGGCATCTTACGGAAGGGAAAAACTTGAGTAGTCAATAACTATGTGAAAAAAATCTCGAATCTCGCCACTTGTCAGAAACGTGTAAATTAAAACCAGTTAATAAAATTAAACCAGTTGCCAAAATTAAAATCCAGTGATGCTACATTTACTACCTCTGGTTAATGTGAATTGCAACAAGCAATTTGGAAAGCAATTTTGAATATCCAGGAAACTTGAGCAAACTTCCCTATATCCCAGCAGTTTTTCACTGTCAATGGAATTGATGATGTTTCATATTTCCTAAGCTTGATGGTCAATAGTGTTATTATCCTCACCTTTTTCTACGTCTGAAATCGTTTATCATCTATTTTTAAGACAATCATATTCTCTTCTCTTTAGTCTTTCATACTACAGGTATTATCAGATTTACCTCAATCCTTTTCTTTCTTCTCATGTCGAGCAGCCCATCTCATATTAATCGTTGAATACTTTCCAAATAGTTTTCCCATGAAAAACTGATTTGTTGTAATGACTTAGCCCTAGAACTTAGAATTAGTGTGTACATTAATAACTAACACATAGAGCATACTATATATCAGATACTAAGTATTTTTTCATAGCTACTCTTACATTAACTTTAAAAAAACTGTCCTGCCATTAGCTTCTTTAATTCTCACAACAACTCTGTGAGGTAGATTATCATTATCCCTGCTTATGAATGAAGAAACTGTGGTGCAAGAGAGGCGATAGGTAGAGGAGGTGGTATTCAAACCCTAGCCATCTCGCTCCCAGATCTGCACCACGAACCACCTTGCTGATGTTTCTGCTGTGCTATGGTCAAGTGGAAGGGTAGGTGGATTTCCTGGGTTGTTCAGGCTGGAGTCGGTTCAGATTGGTTGGGAATGAAAAGACTGAATTAGCCACGTGAACCATTTCCACTGGCTGAATTCTCCAGAACATTTTTCTGGCTCACAGAAGCAGTTTATTTCCAGTTGTTTTCTTCCTCTTACCAGGCAATGGTTTAATGTTGTCAGCATTATTGTGAAGTACTTGGAGGATTTATAGAATTCAACAGCCATTTCCAAATTCAGAGTACTTTTCCTTTACTGAATAATGCATCTTTAATTACCAGCCAACTTAAGCCGGTTTTCAAAGAGTGGAACTGTTTATTGCCAGCTGTCTCCCACAATAATAGATAAGAATCGTGTTTTATATTATTTTATTTTTTGGTAATTCAAGCCCTCCCTCAGAGGGAAGTACATAGTTCCCTGATACTTGTACTTCAAACAGATGAATTACTTCCCAGCCTGGAGAGCAGCCAAATCTCTAAATTGACGTGTTCACAGAATAATAAATTTCATGTAAGAGAGTGATGCCAGATGCAAGAGGATTTGATACAAGTGCATTTGAACTCTACAGACGATACAAAATATTTCTCTTCTTAAGAAATTTTCGGGCCGGGCGCGGTGGCTCACGCCTGTAATCCCAGCGCTTTGGGAGGCCGAGGCGGGCGGATCACAAGGTCAGGAGATCGAGACCACGGTGAAACCCCGTCTCTACTAAAAAAAAAAAATACAAAAAATTAGCCGGGCGCGGTTGTGGGTGCCTGTAGTCCCAGCTACTCGGGAGGCTGAGGCAGGAGAATGGCGTGAACCCGGGAGGCGGAGCTTGCAGTGAGCCGAGATCGCGCCACTGCACTCCAGCCTGGGCGACAGAGCGAGACTCCGTCTCAAAAAAAAAAAAAAAATTTTTTCATAAATTGTTAAATAAAAGACTCTGTGAGAGGTTCTGGGCTCAATTCAGCTTCTGCTACACATTTCAGTGAACAGATTATTCTGGCAGTATGTCAGCAGGAGGCTAGACATTAGATAATTACTCGTGAAATATTTCTAATGGTTGAGCCATGTCCCATGTGAAATATCATTCAACCCCTGAGAGATTCCCTGAGTTCTAGCACTGGACTGGTGCATCCACTGGATAATTCAGAAGCTGAGGCTCACTGTTTTTGCACGTTCATGGTGTTGCTTTTCCTGGCTAGGTTTGCATCAAACACACTTTTTATCTGCATTATTTTTTATCTGACACCCAGGATACAGTGCAGATCCTTTCAATGGAGTTTCAGTGCATTTGTTTTCTTTGCATAGGTTAAATACATTCTCTTAGTCCTATGTAGAACTATTTTAAAAACCTTGCACAACACCTTAAAAGAACTATAGGGCATAGGTCTTGTTTTAAGAAATAGTACATTCTTTGATTTCTTCCTAAATATGCTTTTCTTTAGAAACAACAGAAATCTCCACAATTTTAAACAGAATTTCAGGTGTTAAGAGGGAGAAAAGCAACAATCTTTTACTCTAAATGGTTGAATAAAATGCCTGGATGTTATAAACACTAAAGCCATTTTAATAATGTTATCTTTTTTATGGAGGCCTTATCTAAATAGAATGTTTAGACTAACCTTTGAAAAGGATGAAAACAAAAAATTTAATCCTTTGCTAAAATGTCGTATACTTCTTCCAGCTGTCATGGCTTACTTTTCATGGTAGATAGTCATATTCCTACCACTGGACTGTTCTATTCCAAACAAGCGGTAATCTCTGTGCATTCAGGCTCTCTAAATTAATAGATTAGCTTCACAGCTGTACTCAGAAGTCTATTAGAAAGAGTTACCCTTTAACAGAGAATAGATAGTGATGTCATTGTCTTTAAGAGATTGAAAATGTATTAACCACAAGGTTTAGAAAGATATAGAAGAAAAGTTTAAGCCAAACAACTTTGCATATTTAAATTTGACACAAACACAGTCCCAGTATGCCATATCCTCGGAGTCTCAGAGCAGTGGATTATAAAGAGGCTCTTTCTAAATTGACTAGTAAACTGCAATTATCAATAAATGTCTTCTACCTTGGAAGTACTAGGCTCTAATTCAGGGTCCTCCCAGTTTGGTGAGGCCTCCGCTTTTCAAACAGAAAGCTTGCTTGAGTTTCAGAGAGATTCTCTGTCCCCACGCTCCCTACCCGTCTACCTTCATCCCAAGCCTCCTCTTCTGGGGGTCAAATGAGCGGGGTTTCAGGAGCTCTGAATAAAATTCCTGGGCTCATGGTACCGTGTATATTCCTCTACTCACTTCTCCTGCGTCACTCACTCTGTATTTCAAAAATGAAAGGCTCTTCATTCTCTGAGTTATCAAATAAGTGTTTATTATATACACATACATTTACACATAAGCGAACTCTGCGTGTGTGTGTGTGTGTGTCTGTCTGTGTGTGTGCGTGCGTGCATGCAGGCTGCTCCTCGCTTTTGTGGAGCCCCTTTTGGTGCACGGGATTTGTGTGACAGATATTTATGCAGTGACTAAAGGGAGTTCTTCTCCACATAGGGTTCCAGAAAAATACTTTTCAAGGTCACTCACTAAGAATCAGGTCAAGTTCTAAAGCAGATGACGGCAGTAGGATTGGTTGGCAAGTGCAAATGGTGAGGGCTCCATCCATTTTTCATGAAGTTATAATTAACACGCTGTCTGCCTCCCACAGGTGCAACCTTTGGGAATGAAGAACAGCCGGTTCTGAAGGCATCTCTGCCTTCTAAGGACACACCCAAGGGGGCCGGCCGGGTGGCCCCTCCAGCATCCTCCAGTGTGGCAGCACCCCGCAGGAGTTTACTTCCAGCGCCAAAATCCACTTCCACACCTGCTGGTAAGACTTTGTGCCTTGGAGAGGCTCCCTGATGGCGTGCCCTTTCTGCATTAATAAAAAGTCTTTTGAAAGCCCCTGTGTACATCAGTTATTTAGAAGGGATGATTGGTGAAATGATAGTTCATAATATCACTGCTTTTAAGGCACTTTCGTATATTCATGTTTAAATTCTCATAACTGCCTCTCACTCTTCCCATGACTGGTAACCCTTTGAATCACACAGTTTCCGTTTCAGAAAGCAAGAACCAACTATTTTAAGCAAATTGGCATTTGGCTCAGGGAAGTGGGTGCTCACAATATCACTGCAAGGACTGTAGGAGCAAGCTCCAGGCTGCGCCTCCAGGAACGAGCCCCACAGCCCCGAGAGAAGCGCTGTCTCTGCAACGGTCCGGGAGCTCCATGCCTCTGCTGGCTCTAGGCTCACATCTCCAAAGCTAGGATCCAGGGATGGATCCACGGCTCCCATGGTAGGGTTGGCTCGAGACTGGACTGCAGGGTTCAGTCCAGCAAAACTGATCCCTGTGCCCCACCTGTGCATACCCACAAAGTTAGTGACTGGACCTGCAGAATTCAGCTGATTCAAAGGTGTAACTAGCACAGGTGCTTGTCAGCAGAAAGTGCCCAGGCAGCACCAGTGTGGCCCCTGCTGTGCTTCTCCTCCCATCCCTCCCACAAGTGCATCTCTTTGCCTGCAAGGATGTTTGTGTATCTTCTTCCTAGCTTTTCTTTTTCTGCACTATAGAAGGCAAATTTATCAGGATGGTAGAATGAATGTTGATCCCTAATTCACCATAGATGGCTCATCCATATCAGTGTTTATTCCTCTGTATTTTTCCTATGCTTGTATCAAGGTATCATCATATCAATGTATATACATATGTAAACGTATGAGTTTTATAGGTATTTTTAAATGAGACTGCATTATATCAATTTTTCTACATGTTGCTTTCCTTACTCAGTATAGGTCACAGAAATACCCTTGGCCATGGTCGGGCTCATTCTTTTCAATGGCTGCATGCTGTGGATATGCCATGGTGTATTCAATCATTCCTTCACTAGTTGGCGTTCATTTTGCAACCAGTATTTGCTACAACAAACAATGCTGCAATAAACAGCCTTGAGTGGGTGGCGTTGTTTCTGTGGGATCAGTTCCCTGGAGTGGTATTGCTTTGTTTGATGCATTAATAGATATGGATAGATTGCCTTTCAGAGAGGCTCCACCCATATCCCTGCTAGGAAGAGGTGTTATCCCTTTCTAGAATTTTGGTCCCCTTGATGGGAGTCAAGTATTATCGCAAAGTTATTTTACTTTGCATCTCCCTGACCACTAGACTAACTGGAACCTCTTGCTCTAGCAGCACCTTGCAGTTCCTTTTGTTAAGACTTAAATTGGCTCATTTAGTTTTGTTCTTCCTGGGGGGAAGGTAAGCTTCTGGGGGTGGTAACTGTGTCTGTTTTAACACAGCATCCTCATTGCCTGCCACAGTGACTGACTCACAGCAGGTGTTTAACATCTATGTGTTAATTATTGAATCAACAAATGAATGAATGGATATCACATGGCATTTGAATCTTTCAGCTACAATTTATTAACAGTTTGGCCTTGGTTTAATTATAAAATAATTAGACAACCCTATGGTAAGTTAAAACACTGTGGTTGAATCAACCCTATAGCCCAGTGTTTCTCAAGCTTGAGTGTATCCGTGTCACCTGCGGGGCTTGTAAAAACACAGATTACTGGGCCCTATCCCCAGGGTTATTGGTTCAGTAGGTTTGGTTTGGGGCTTGAGAATTTGCATTTCTAACAAATTCCCAGGCGGTGCCCCTAGACTAGGAATTACACTTTGTGAGCCACTTGTAGAAAAATGGGTTAGGAATTTGAAAAGACACTTCTTAGAAAAAGATAGGCAAAAGGCTGTTAGCCATATGAAGGGATAATAATCGGCCTCACTGATAAGAAAAATGCAAAGTGAAACTACAATAGATTCCAACGCCCTACCAATTATACTGGCAAAAATCCAGAAGTTTGACAACATATTCTATTTGTGAGGCTGCAAGCAAACAGGCATTCTCATACATTTTTTGGTGGGAATATAAAATGGTACAACTAGGAAGAGGAGTTTGGCAGTATCTAACAAAATCATACATGCATTTATTCTTTGACATAATAGTCTCACCCCGAGCAGTCTTTCCCAAAGGTAGACTGACAAGAATACAGTGCATGGAGTGATTCACTGCAGCACTCTTTGAAGTAGAAAAAGACTGAAAACAACTCAAATGTCCGTTAATAGGGGGCTTACAGAACAGATTGTGGTATATCCACAGGATGCAGTACTAAGTAGCTGTTATATGAGTGGGGAAATAGCTCTATGTATTAACATTACTAGAAAGTGATTTCCAGGAGGTCATTGAGCAATAAAAGATGGAGAAAAAAATGTGGTAGACTATGTTTTATCTAAACAATAGGAAAATGTTATATATGAACTTATATTAAGAAAAAACAATAGAAGAATAAACTAAGATTAAAAAAAAAAAAAGGTGGCCTTCAGGGTAAAAGAAGGAATAGAAGGAGAGAATAGAGATAAAGCCTAATGATACATTTTGAGTGCACCTTGTTTTGTAGATTTGAAATTACATAGATATTTTACACAATTATACGCTAAATGTTAAAAGGTAATATCTAAAACTCAAACATGAAATTAAACAAATGGAAGTAATCGCATAGCCCATTGATGGCATAACCACACAGAGAAGTACATTCTCAATGGTATATACCTCAGATTTAGAAATAATTGCAATGAAAATCTGAACTTACTGGTGGTAGTGTGAGTATCGTGATTCTGCATCTGCTGTTATTCTGAATGTGTGTATTATGGGATAAATGTGATGGGGTATTATACGATAAAGTCAGAACTCATCTGAAATTTATCTTTAAAACAATATTCTCAGCTCTGTCCACTGGAAAGTAGTGAGTGGTGACTAAACCAGTCATAATGAGCGCCCCTAGAGCCCAGGTTGTGATGACTAAAGGGACTTCCCAGTAGAGGGAGACAGGGATCCTTGAAGAAACAGATGTTTCAGGTCTAGGACAGGAAATGCAGATCCTAGAACATCTTGCCATACTAGCTGGCTAAGTAGAATATAAAAACTGAGGATTCTGTTGAAAGGACTTAAGGGTCAACCTGAATAAGCTCCTGCTAGTAAAAAAGAAAAAACAGAAGAAAAACTGAAAAAGACTTTGAATATCAATAAGATTAGTATTTACAATGGATTAATACCCATCCATGGGGGCATATGATAAAAAGCAAAACCAAAAAAAACCCTCCAAAACTAGTCACACTGGAGATGCTAGGAAATGACCTCATTATTTTAAAATCTGGTAAATAAAGGAAAAGAAAAGCCTTTTAGTAATTTCTCCTACTCAGTCTATCTCAAGATAACCAAATAGCTGGTGAGGGGGAAATTTCTCTTTATAAAAGTATTACAGCTGATACAAAACACATGATTACACAGCCCTGTTTGCTGCTTCTGATGAATGAGTTGATAAAAGCAATGCTCATCAGTATGAGGAATCACCAGACATTACGAAGTATCCTGATGGAAATATATACAAATTACCTGGGAATTAGTCTTAGGGGGAGAAATGGATTTGGTGCAGCCTCTGGAGTTAACCACTGGTTTACTAGGAATACAAAGGAATGCAGAGAAGCACGTTGAAAACACCAGGGGGACTGAATCAGCAAACCTAGACTCTGGGAAGCTCCTGAACCCAGGAGGCAGAGGTACTCAGCAAGAGCAACAACAACACAAAGTGTGACAAATAAAAACCAAACATCTTTGGGGAAAACCAAGAAGGCGTGGGAACCTGTAGATTACAAAAAATTGTAAACATATCAACCAATTGCAGTATGGAACTAATTTTAGATCCTAATTCAAACAAACATTTGAACAAAAATTTGAAATTCCAACAGAAATTCAAAGAATCTTCTGAAGATGTTGGGACAATGTGAACACTGGCTATGTGGTGACATTAAGGAATTATTGTTAATTGTTTTTAGACAAGTCTCTCTCTGTTGCCCAGGCTGGAGTGCAGTGGCACACTCTTGGCTCACTGCAGTCTCCACCTTCTGCATTCAAGCGATTCTCCTGCCTTAGTCTCCCAAGTAGCTGGAATTACAGGTGTGTGTCACCAGGCCTGGCTAATTTTTGTATTCTTAGTAGAGATAGGGTTTCACCACGTTGGCCAGGCTGGTCTCAAACTTCTGACCTCAGGTGATTTGCCCACCTCAGCTTCCCAAAGTACTGGGATTACAGGCGTGAGCCACCGCACCCGAATTATTGTTAATATTTTGAGTTTGATGATATATTTGTGGCTATGTTTTTAAAAAAGGTCATGTTTTAGAAATTCACATATGTGAAATGCTATCTGATATTTCCTTCAAAATAACCTAGGATGGTGGTGAGCAGAGTCTATGATATAAAAGATGAAACAAAACTGGCCACACGTTGCTCATTGTTGAAGCCGGGTAATGGAATACAGTAAGTTAACTCGACTGGTCTCTCTACTTTAGTGTCTGCTTAAAGAATTATATAATAGCATGGTAAAATGTGTGGAGAGAATGGCTGTTTTCATGGAAGTGAAGTTAAATGGAAATAAGGTATTTCAGATGTTGAAAAGAGGAAAGGCAGGTAGTGGGACCGTAAGTTTCATTACTTTTCCAAGTGTTTCTGCTTCAAAGGGGATTTCTGAAAGCCATGCACTATCTATCTATCTATCTATCTGTCTATCTATCTATCTGTCTGTCTATCTATCTATCATCTATCTAACTTATTTGAGACAGAGTCTGGCTTTGTCACCCAGGCTGGAGTGCAGTGACATGATCTCAGCTCACTGCAACCTCCGCCTCCTGGGTTCAAGAGATTCTCCTGCATCAGCCTCCTGAGTAGCTGGTATTACAGGCACCCGCCATCACGCCCGGTTAATTTTTGTGTTTTCAGTAGAGACGGGGTTTCACCATGTTGGCCAGGCTGGTCTCGAACTCCTGATCTCAGGTGATCTGCCTGCCTTGGCCTCCCAAAGTGCTGGGATTACAGGTATGAGCCACCAAGCCATGCACTCTTGATAACAGTTTTCTTCCACTTTGTATTACTTCGTAAAACACTAATATATAGAATCTAATTTGGTTCTCACGAAGACCCTAAGAGGTAGGCAAGGAAATGATTACAGAAACAGAAAGTGAGACTCAGGTGAAACAAGTTGTCCAAGGTCACACAGTGGCATCCAGAAACAAATGGATGTGGTATATGTTCCCTGTCCTTTTCTTATAATAATAGCATAAATATCCGGCTAAGGACTCTCAGAATTCCATCTGTGGGCTGCAGTTTGTCCATTACCAACAGATTGCATGTGTGTGAACGGGGGATGGTGTTAAGCAGGGCGATGCCCAGGGCTTTGTGCTTCAGGCCCGGCTCTCTTTGAGATTACCGGATTAGGAGTTCCAGTGGGGATGCCTTAACCTCTGTATGGTCCTTCCCTACTCTCGCTTGTGGCGGAGCACACACCACACTATTTGCGTTTTCCATAAAATAATGCATTTTTAAGAAGTGTGCTGCTTTCCTTAAAAGCTGGCATCACTCTGTGTGTGTGTGTGTGCATGCGTGTGTGTGTGTGTGTGTGCGCATGCGCATGTAAACATTCACCCAGCCCTCCCTCGCTGAACACATGTGTGTTATTTTCTCCAGAGGCAAAATTTTAAGTCTGTAAACATGCTTGTCCCTTTTTATGATGAGCTTTCCCTTTCTTTGTTGAAAACTCAAACACTCTTTCAAGCTGCCCTACAGGCATCTGGTATTTGCTAGACTTGCTGTCCTAGGTATAAACTTTTATGAGTGTGATAATGGCTTTTTCTTCCTGTTTCAGACTAAAGCACATTGAATAGTTGTTCCACATTTCCCAATTCAGTGATGAGGTGACCGGGTATTATGCTGCGGGATAGGATGTTCTGAGATGTGCAGATGAGTGAGACGCGATTCCTGTCCCCACAGGGTTCACAGGCTGATGGCGGAGAAGCACAAAGAAACAAGTATTAAAACGTTGACCAATGTTTTAATGAGCTGTTGTACAGCCTGACACGTGTCAGGCCTGGTCAGGGGGCTGCAGGCTCCCTCACTTATACAACTGAATGGCTTAGTGACTAGACTGAAGGCAAAAGGAGGACAAGTGTAGAGGAAAGACAGTAAATTTAGCTTCAGATGGGATGAGTTTGAGGTGCCTGGGAAACCTCCATCTAGCAGTGTCCAGTAGACAGTGGAATAAGCCAAGAGCTCTAAGGGAAGTTTTGAGTTGGAGATTTCCATGTGGAATTCATGGGGTCATCATCATGGCTCTGGGAATGGAGGCAATGGGGATGTGAGTTTGCTGGGGAGGACATGGAAAGGGCAAAGGTAACTGGGATTGCCACCTTGCTAATACCAAAATGGAAGCAGCAGATGAAGAAGGCTCATCTGGAGAAAGAAGAGCTTTCAGAGCACAGAGAGGGGCAGCAGCTGAGGAAATGGAAGCCGTGAGCTCAGACTGTTCTTTGAGGACTGGAAAGGGAAAGGAAGGAGAATAGGGTGGTAGCTTAAAGGGGAAGTGGGCAAAGGAAATTCTTGCTTTTTAGAATGAGTGACACTTGCCTCTGTGTATAGAAATGTCAAGAAAAGGAGGGAGTGGAGGTGGGAAAAGTAAAGAAGTCCTGCAGCCAGGCCTATTAGGTGGCAGGGGTGGCACTAGGGCAGGAAGCCACGGCCTGCAGCATGGGATGAGAGGGCTGACATTGGAAAGGAGCTGCACCACCTTGGCTTTGTCTAAGGCTGGAGGCTCCACTTGACTTGGGAGATGGATTCTGGGGGTTTTGACAAAATGGTTAACTCGCATTCTGCCCCTCCACTACCTACTGAGTCCCTAGTGAGAACGTCAGAACAGCAGGGCACTCCCCAGATGCCTGTCCATCATCACAGAGTAACACCTACACCTGGTCTCAGCATTCCACCTGCTGCCTTTGAAGCAGACTCGGAGACTGCAGAACAGCCACATCCACTCTTTGTCCCAGGGGTGGTTTTGCACCACTACTTTTTCTGGATTGACTTTGCTTATGCAAAAACAAATCCAGCTGGGTTTTAAAAACCTTTATAAAAAATAAATACATGTTCTCCTATTTTTATATAACAAATTGAAATACCCCTTTTTCCTACCATGTAACTGTAGAAGATTTTGGTTCAGGAGTGCTGATGCTCATCAGAGCTCCAGGACTAAGCAGTAATTGAAGCATGTGGTATAAACTGCTTTAGCTTTTACAGATATGTGACTAAACAGCCTTATATCTGTAAAAACAGCAAAGCTCAAGTATGGACTAATGGATGGGATGGTAAAGATGCTTCACTCCTGCAAAGAGGCTGGATCCAGCTCTGCCTGTCTCAGCCACCGGACTCGAGACAAATCAACATTAAGGAGTCTTTCCGTATTTCTCAGTCAGTTAAAACATGTGTGGGGATAATAGTTCCTACTCCATGGGATTGTTCTGAGAATTAACATAAATGAAAGGACATAGAACAAAGTTGGCATTTCTTTTTTTCTTTTTTTTTCTTTTTGAGACGGAGTCTTGCTCCGTTGCCCAGCCTGGAGTTCAGTGGTGTGATCTCGGCTCACTGCAACCTCTGCCTCCTGATTTCAAGTGATTCTCCTGCCTCAGCCTCCTGAGTGGCTGGGATTACAGGCACTCACCACTGCACCCACGTAATTTTTTTTTATTTTTAGTAGAGACAGGGTTTCACCATCTTGGCCGGGCTGGTCTTGAACTCCTGACCTCGTGATCCACCCACCTCGGCCTCCCAAAGTGCTGGGATTACAGGCATGAGCCATCGCGCCTGGCCCAAAGTAGGCATTTCATAAAGGCTATTTGAGTTTTAGAGGGTTAACTGAAATGTGAAGAAATTTTAGAGGGTACAGACCCCTTCCAGTCTCTCATAGGCAGAAGAGGTGTTTTAATGAAACCTACCATGTACTCTCCAGAATTGGTATTTATTGATGTTTTTGCTTTACCCCACCTCCACAGCCCGCATTCTGCTCTGCCCATGATCAAAATTTCTTTTTCCCCTGAATTTCCCCCTCAGAAACCTGCATTCACTAGTGCAGAGGCAAACCCTGTTGCAATAAAGAATTTACCTGTGGTTCCACATACCTTCAATAAAGATGCCTGTACAATTCCAAAGTTAGGGGAGAAAAAGTGCAAAGTGAAAAGCCCCTGTAATACTTTTGGCGCCTTTCTCTAAGTGATTATTTTTCCTGCCTTTGTCCAGAAACCCGTAATATTTACTTACCGGTTAAAAGGTAGCTCTTTCCTAGGTCATGTTCCCTTTAAGTTGGGAGTTCCCTGAAAACAGGCTGCATCTTGCTTTCCCTTTCCTGTAAGTGCCTCTGCTACGAACATCTCTGATACACATTCCCTCCCCCACAACCTGTTCCCGCTTCCTCTCCTTACTCTGGTGACACCTGTCTCTCCTTCAGGTCTTGACCTAAATGTTGCCTGTTCAGGGCTCTTCCCCTCGTAGCTCTGCTGACGAGTTTAGTTGTCTAATGATGTCTGAGATTGGCTAACGTCTCTCTGCCCTGTATGTGCAGTCATGGCTGGTGTACTCATCCCCAAATCCTTAGCACAAATGTATATAAAGGCATAAAACTTTGTATACATTTTTGCATCATTGACTCAGTGGGGAGGTACTAGGGTTTGCCCAGCACAAAGCAGGCTCTCAACAAATACCTGCCGAATGAATGAAAGTTGCGATTTCTCTAGTGATTTGAGAGCGCTTGCCACAATGAGTACTCAGAAAGTCCCTGTGTCTTGTGGCACATGGTCACGTAATGAAGCAACAAGACAAACCAGACATTTAAGATAAGTGAGAGACGTGCCCTTTGCCCTTCTGTTAGTATGGTCTCCAGCAGGTACCCCGAGAACCTACCGGTTCCTAGTCTCTTGTGGAACGGTTCGGAGAAGGTTGCTTCTTAGACACTGATCCAAATCACAGAGCCCACCTGGTAGAGGCAGCTCACAGCCGCCCCCAGCGCACCTCTCTCCTAGTTTCCTCTCTCCACTGTTGTTAACCCTGTGGTCTCCTCCTCCAGGGCCCACAGTGAGGGGCAGCCCCAGCCACTGGAGAGCCATTGAGACACGCCGTGGACAGTTCCTGAGTCTTGGCCCAAATCTACCGAGAAACTAATTTCAATGGTGTTTTAAGCCTCCGTTTTTTATTTTCAAAAGGCATAAAACTTTGTAGACATTTTTGCATCATTGACTCAGCGGGAAGGTACTAGGGTGTTTTAGAACAAAGATTTGTTTACACAGCAGAGAACCCCGTGCCAACCACTGGGCAGACCCTCCGCTGTGGCTCCCTGGGAACATCGCAGGCGTCCAGCAACCCCTGGCGGCTCTGCCTTTTGCAGCCTTTGAGCTGAGCTCACAGGCGATCACCTGCATCAGCCGGCTGGTCCTGCTGACCTCATGAGATGGTTGAGGTCATAGGGCTCACTGGTTTAGAATATGTCGTGTCCTTCTTCTTTCATTATCAGGAGACTAAGATCCATGAGGAAGAGGCCTTCATTTTGTTTCCCAGCTCAGATGGGAGGCCACACATATTGCCTAAAAACCCAGAGCAAATGGAATTGAGTTGTCAAGGCAGGACGTAGTTGGGAAAACAAAGCAGAAACTCATTTTAAATGTGACCGGGACTTTCTCTTCTCAGTTTCATCCAACTCTAACATCTAAGGCCTCCTTGCATTTCAAAATCATTGCTGCTAAAAGGTAAATTTTATTTCAGGATTTTAGCTTTGCATGTATCCCATTGGTTTTTAAATAAAGTCCAGTTTCTAAAATGAGATCCAGTTTTCACATTACCATGTTCTGTTATCAAGCTAATTAAAAAGCTGAAGGTAGGCATGCCGATTGTAGTTAAATCCCAAATAACTGGAGTTCTTGGGACTGCGAGATGTTTGAGTTATTTTAATTACTGAGATAACACAAACTCTTGTTGTTTTAACCCTTGTTGGAAACATTTCTCAGCTGTGATACTTTGCTTCCTTCCCTTAGTGGCTCTAAGCTGATGATGGCTCAGCTCTTGCATGTCAGCATCACCTGCTCAATTAGGGTCACCCCCTGTTGTCCACTCAACGTGTACCTACAATAGAACATACCCTGGAAGTACTTGGGCTGTTTCCTTTAACCTAGATTTCTGTTGTGAGTTTTTGGTGAGTGATTCTTTTCTGGTTCACTCATTGAACAAACATCTGAGTGCTTGCTTTAAGGCACAGGTGACTTGGATTCAAAGATAATTAGAACAGCCTTTGCCCACTTTTTGATGGGGTTGTTTGTTTTTCTCTTGTAAATTTGTTTGAGTTCTTTGTAGGTTCTGGATATTAGCCCTTTGTCAGATGAGTAGATTGCAAAAATTTTCTCCCATTCTGTAGGTTGCCTGTTCACTCTGATGGTAGTTTCTTTTGCTGTGCAGAAGCTCTTTAGTTTAATTAGATTCTGTTTGTCAATTTTGGCTTTTGTTGCCATTGCTTTTGGTGTTTTAGTCATGAAGTCCTTAACCGTGCCTATGTCCTGAATGGTATTGCTTAGGTTTTCTTCTAGAGTTTTTGTGGTTTTAGGTCTAACATTTAAGTCTCTAATCCATCTTGAATTAATTTTTGTATAAGGAGTAAGGAAAGGATTCAGTTTCATTTATACAGCCAACAGATACATGAGAAAATGCTCGTCATCACCGGTCATCAGAGAAATGCAAATCAAAACCACAATGAGATACCATCTCACACCAGTTAGAATGGCAATCATTAAAAAGTCAGGAAACAACAGGTGCTGGAGAGGATGTGGAGAAATAGGAACACTTTTACACTGTTGGTGGGACTGTAAACTAGTTCAACCACTGTGGAGAACAGTGTGGTGATTCCTCAAGGATCTAGACCTAGAAATACCATGTGACCCTGCCATCCCATTACTGGGGATATACCCAAAGGATAGCAAATCATGCTACTATAAAGACACATGCACACGTATATTTATTGCGGCACTATTCACAATAGCAAGGACTTGGAACCAACCCAAATGTCTATCAATGACAGACTGGATTAAGAAAATGTGGCACATATATACCATGGAATACTATGCAGCCATAAAAAGGGATGAGTTCATGTCCTTTGTAGGGACATGGATGCAGCTGGAAACCATCATTCTCAGCAAACTGTTGCAAGAACAGAAAACCAAACACCGTATGTTCTCACTCATAGGTGGGAATTGAACAATGAGATCACTTGGACACAGCAAGGGGGACATCACACACCGGAGCCTGTTCTCACCAACATTTGTTACTTTTTGTCTTTTGGATGATGACCCTTTTAACTGGGGTGAGATGATCTCAATATGGTTTGATTTGCATTTCCATGATGATTAGTGATGATAAACATTTTTTGTATACCTGGTGGCCATTTGTATATCTTTTCTGAGGGTTGTCTATTCAGCTCATTTGTTTATTTATTAATTGAACAGTGTCAACTTATTTGGCATTGTGAAGCCAACAGGGAACCAGCAATTAGTTTGGGGATAGAAGAGGTTGTCGGAGAATAGAAGTGTTTAAAAAGAATCTTTGTGGGAGAATACTAAATATAATAAATATGAGTTCCATTTCTTTGCATGAGATCACAGAGACAGGAAAATATAATGGAGATGATGTATACAATTTCTGGTTAAAGGAACTGTCTACTTCATCACTGGGAGAGCCACGTGAGTGCATGTCTTAGATGGTCTGTCTGCTGTTCTTTCTGGCCAGAAGAAGGAAAGCCAGGAAGCACTAGGAATCACAGACTGCGACACCGAAGTCAACTCTCAGACCTCCAGAGACTAAGGATCAGTGAACATTTGGATGGGCCTCTGTTTGTTCAACAAATATTGATTGCATACCCTCTTCAAGCTGAACACTTTGTTAGATACCTGGGGAAATCATGGTGAATAAGACACAGTCCTTGTCTCTGTGGAGCTGATGGGGGTCACAGGAAAGAGCAACATGAAACTTGTACTTACACGCTTAATTATTGAATTACGTTTATGCTAAGCGCTGTGAAAGGGAAGTGAGTGTCCAACAAGGCCATGTAGTGCAGAGACATAACATAGTGCACAGAAAACATGCTGGCAGAGACCTACAGCTTTCATAGAAGTGGCCAGTGATGATGGGGAACTGCATCCATTCAGGTTAATGATGTGAGTTGTTTCTTTGTAAAGCTAGAGATTTCTCAAACCTTGCTCCCCTTGAAATCTTGAACTAGGGCTGCTAACAATTAGATACCTTGTAAATTTGAAAATATATGCTCCCCCATTTTTTCCCAACCCTTCTATGTAGAAACTTGCAAGCTGTGAAATGGTCTAAAGACAGCATGAAAAAAAAATTGCACAGAAAATTCACAGCAGTTTAATTAGTCTCTAATTTTACTGGGTAGTCCAGTAAAATTCAGTGGAACAATTTGCATTTTGGGGGGGGCACTTGATTTTAAAACCCTAATAACCTCATCCTGTCTTACAAATTAAGTGGCTCAGGGTACTATTTAGCTATTATCATTGAAATGTCACAGAAGAATCCAAGTAAAAGTTCCATTTATCTTTCTCTGCTATGCCTTTAAAATGGTTTCATCAAAACAATAGCAAGAATAGTACTTTAGGTAATTTTAGATAATTTGGAAGGCATTACAGGACATACCTATAGTGCCAGAAGAGAATTTATAACACTCTTGTGACCCACCTTAATATTAAGCCCCCTGTAGGCTGCTGTGAAACCTTTTGTGGAGGCTCTTCAAAAGTAGGACACTAAAATCCTAATTTTCATTTAAGAGTGTTACACATATTGTATTTAAAAGGTTACACACATGGTATTTTGTCCACTCTGCTTGTCAGCCTTGAGGAGCCTATGGGAGCTTGTGCAACAGTAATTAATGCAAATGGTCTTTTGGAGCTGCATTTTCTATTGTGATTTTCAACATTTGTATGTTTCAGAAATCTGCCTACTGTACTATAAATGCATTCTTATGCAAATTGCTACCATCATATGGCCCAATTTCTTAGTATAAGGAGCATGAAACTTTTAATTACATGCCACTGTTTTAAAACTTTCCATTTCTTTTCAGACTTATATATTCTACTAGCTATATTACATTGAAGAAATACCAAATACTAAGAGTAGTATTTGACGTGTTTGATGTGAAGTCTTCATGGGCTGTATTGTTTGAAGACAGTGGTTCTTCATGGGATGTAGTAAAAGATGAAACAATAAGAAGGAAATGAATGCAACCTAATTCATTCATGGCTGGATACACTAGCACAGAGCTTATCATCCATAGGTTTTATCTTAGTCTATTCAAGCTACTATAAAAAAATAGAGACTGAGTGGCTTATAAACAACAAACATTTATTTCTCACAGTTCTGGAGGCTGGAACATCCAAGATCAAGGCACTGGAAGAAGGAGACAAATGCCAGTCATCCATTCTAGAAGATAACTGGAGAAGAGTGACATATTTATTTGGTATTGCAAAGCCTTCACATCTTCCATCTTTAACCCACCAGTCAGCAAATTCATGTTGAGAACCACTTTGGGCCCACACTTTGCTAATCAGTAGTCACCCAACCAGCCTAGCTGAAGTGAGGGATGAGCGGAAAGCCCTCCAGCTTGCCCCCCACCCCCAACTGTTGGTGGTAGCCTTTCACCTTTCAGATGCCAGACTGGGCCTGTCATTCTCCTGTCTAGGACCCTGCAGCAGCTCTCATTGACCTTTTCTGTAGGCCTGGAATGGTGTGATTCTGATGGTGGTGGCCCTCTTTACACAGCTGCTGTGGCCCAGAGTCACCCAGCAGAGGCCCAGCCTGCCTCAGTTGCCAGCATGTGCTGCTTTGTGCCTACAACCTGGGAAAAACATGGCAAGTTATAGACACGTTTTTAAAGAGCTGTCTACACATTTTTGGGTTAAAAAAAGCCACCTTGGCCATATTTCTGTCTCTACATGATTTGTATTCAAAGGAATGGAACAACTTTATTAATAATCTACAGTGTGAATTGTCAGTTTCTATCACAGAATTTGTATGGCATGGGAAACAAGGAATGAGCTTTGAAGTTAGACCGAGATTACCACTAATTGCTGTGTGACCCTGATTCAATTATTTAACTTCTCTGATCCTTGAATTCCTCATTGGAAAAAGGAAAATAACACCAACTTCATTTGTTAATGACTAGATATGCTAGCACAGTGCTTATAATCCATAGGTTTTATCTTAGTCTGTTCAGGCTGCTTTAATAAAATACCGTAAACTGGGTGGCTTATAAACAATAAACATTTATTTCCAATAATTATGGCTGGGAATCCCAAGATGAAGGCACTGGAAGATTTAATATCTGGTAAGAGACCATTCCTCATAGATGGTGCCGCCTTGCTGTGTCCTCACCTGGTAGAAGGTGCAAATGAGCTTTGGGGGGCCTGTTTTATAAAAGCACTAATCCCATTCCTGAGAGCTTCACTCTTATGATTTAATCACCTCTCAAAGGCCCCACCTTCCATACCATCACATTAGAAATTAGATTTTGGAGATGGATCCAAGATGGCTGATTAGAAGCAGCTGCAGTCTCCAGCACTCAGAGGAATGAAAAGGGGCAAATGAATCCAGCACCTTCCGTTGAAATATCCAGATCTCACAATGTGACTGAGTAGGCAAGCAACACAACCCACAGAGAATGAAGAAGGCAAACAACACAACCCACAGAGAATGAAGAAGGCAAACAGCACAACCCACAGAGAATAAAGAAGGCAAACACCACAACCCACAGAGAATGAAGAAAAGGTGGGGGTGCTGACGGCCCACCTGGGAGTGGCACAGAGCAATCACAGCAGAATGGACAAAGAGAAGGAAAGAATCTCAGAGCTTGAAGACTATCTTTCTGAAATAAGACAGGCAGACAAGAATAGAGAAAAAAGAATGAAAAGCAATGAACAAAGTCTCTGAAAACTATGAGATTATGTAAAGAGAACAAACCTATGACTGATTGGGGTACCTGAAAAAAGATGGGGAGAATGGAACCAAGTTGGAGAACATACTGCAGGATGTCATCCAGGAGAACTTCCCCAACCTAACAAGACAGGCCAACATTCAAATTCAGTAAATGCAGAGAATCCCAGTAAGATACTCCATGAGAAGAGCAACCCCAAGACACAGAATCATCAGATTCTCCAAGATTGAAATGAAAGGAAAAATGTTAAGGGCAGCCAGAGAGAAATACCAGGTCACCTACAAAGGGAAACCCATCAGACTAACAGTAGACTTCTACAAGAAAATCTACAAGCCATAAGAGATTGGAGGCCAATATTAAACATTCTTAAAAGAATTTCCAACCCAGAATTTCAGATCTGGCCAAATTAAGTTTCATAAGTGAAGAACTAAGATCCTTTACAGACAAGCAAATGCTTAGGGAGTTCATCACCACCAGGCCTGCCTTGCAAGAGCTCCTGAAGGAAGCACAAAATATGGAAGGGAAAAACCAATACCAGCTACTACAAAAACACACTGAAGTACACAGAGCAGGGGCACTATGAAGCAACCACATTAAAAAAGTCTGAAAAATAACCAACTAGCATCATGATGACAGGATCAAATTTACACATAACAATAGTAATCTAAAATGTATATGTGCTAACTACCCTGATTAAAAAGCACATAATGGCAAGCTGGATAAAGAGCCAAAACCCATCAATATGCTGTCTTCAAGAGACCCATCTCACATGAAATGACACCCATAGAAATAGGCTCAAAATAAAGGGATGGAGGAAAATTTACCACGCTAATGGAAAACAGAAAAAAAGCAGAGGTAGTAATGCTAGTTTCTGACAAAGCGGACTATAAACCAACAAAGATTTAAAACAAGGTGAAGGGCATTACATAATGGTAAAGGGTTTAATTCAACAAGAAGAGCTAACTATTCTAAATATATATGTACCCAATACGTGAGCATACAGATTCATAAAGCGAGTTCCTAGAGACCTGCTAAGGGACTTAAACTCCCACAGAATAATAGTGGGAGACTTTAACACCCCACTGACAATATTAGGCAGATTATCAAAACAGAAAATTAACAAAGATATTCAGGATCTGAACTCCGCTCTGGATCAAATGGACCTGATAATATCTACAGAACTGTCCATTGAAAAACAACAGAATATACATTCTTCTTGTCATCACATGGCACTTACTCTAAAATTGATCACATAATCAGAAGTAAAACACTCCTTGGCAAATGTAAAAAAAAAACAACATCATAACAGTCTTTCAGACTACAGCACAATCAAACTAGAATTCAAGATGAAGAAACTTACTTAAAACCAAAAAACTACATGGAAACTGAACAATCTGCTTCTGAATGACTCTTAGGTAAAAATGAAATTAAGGCAGAAATCAAGAAATTCTTTGAAACTAATGAAAACAAAGAGACAATGTAACAGAATCTCTGGGTTGCAACTAAAGCATTATTAAGAGGGAAATGTATAGCACTGAACGTCTATGTCAAAAAGCTAGAAAGATCATAAATTAACAACCTAACATCTCAAGTAAAAGAACTAGAGAACCAAAAGCAAGCAAACCCCAAAGCTAGTAAAAGACAAGGATTAACCAATATCAGAGCAGACTGAAGGAGATACAGACATGAAAAACCCGTTAAAAAGTCAACAAATCCAGAAGTTTGTTTTGTGAAAAACAAGTAATAAAAAGATAGACTACCGGCTAGACTAATAAAGAAGAAAAGAGAGAAGAATCAAATAAACACAATCAGAAATGATAAGGGGGATATTACCACTGGCTCTACAGAAATACAAACAACTATCAGAGAATACTATAAATACCTCTAGGCACATAAACTAGAAAATCTAGAAGAAATGAATAAATTCCTGGGCGCATATACCCTTCCAAGACTGAACTAGGAAGAAATTGAATCCCCGAATAGACCAATAACAAGTTCTGAAATTGAGGCAGTAATAAATAGCCTACCAACCTAAAAAAGCCCAGGACCAGATGGATTCACAGCTAAATTCTACTAGAGGTACAAAGAAGAACTGATACCATTTCTACTGAAACTATTTCAAAAAATTGAAGAGGAGGGACTGCTTCCTAACTCATTCTATGAGGCCAGCATTATCCTGATACCAAAACCTGACAGAGATACAACAAAAAAAGAAAACTTCAGGCCCGTATCCTTAATGAATATTGATGCAAAAATCCTCAATAAAATACTGGCAAACTAAATCTAGCAGCACATCAAGAAGCTTATCCACCATGATGGAGTTGGCTTCACCCCAGGATGCAAGGTTGGTTCAACATATGCAAATCAATAAATGTGATTCATCACATCAATGGAACTAAAGACAAAAACCTCATGATTATCTCTAATAGATTCAGAAAAGACCTTTAATAAAATTCAACATTCCTTCATGTTAAAAAACTCTCAATAAACTAGGTATTGAAGGAACATACCTCAAAATAATAAGAGCCACATATGACAAACCCACAGTCAATATCCTACTGAATGAGCAAAAGCTAGAAGCATTCCCCTTGAAAACTGGCACAAGACAGGGATGCCCTCTCTCACCACTCCTATTCAACATAGTATTGGAAGTTCTGGCCAGGGCAATCAGGCAAGAGAAAGAAATAAAGGTTGTTCAAATAGGAAGAAACGAAGTCAAATTATCTTTGTTTGCAGGTGACCTGATCCTATATCTAGAAAACCCCATCATCTCAGCCCAAAAGTTTCCTAAGCTGATAAACAACTTCAGCAAAGTCTCAGAATATAAAAATCAATCTACAAAAATTGCTGGCATTCCTATATACCAACAACAAGAAAGCAGAGAGCCAAATTATGAATGAACTTCCATTCACAATTGCTACAAAAAGAATAAAATGCCTAGAAATGCAGCTAACAAGGAAAGTGAAGGACCTCTTCAAGGAGAACTACAAACCACTGCTCAAGGAAATCACAGAGGACACAAACAAATGGAAAAACATTCGAGGCTCATGGATAGAAAGAATATCATGAAAATGGTCAGCTCTCTGCTCCTCCTGTTTGACAGACAGCTGCATCTTCTCTCGCATTGCCAGCCACATCCCTGAGACACCATGGTGAAGGTGGAGGCCGGAGTCAACAGATTTGGTCATGTTGGGAGCCTAGTCACCAGAGCTACTTTTAACTCTGGCAAAATGGATATTGTGGCCATCAGTGACCCCTTCATTGACCTCAACTACATGGTCTACATGTTCCAGTATGTTTCTACCCATGGCAAATTCCATGGCACATCAAGGCTGAGAACAGGAAGCTTGTCATCACTGGAAATCTCATCACCATCTTCCAGGAGCGAGATCCCTCCAAAATCAAATGGGGTGATGCTGGCACTGAGTACATTGTGGAATCCACCAGCATCTTCACCAACCATCTGATCTTCAACAAACTTTACAAAAATAAGCAATGGGGAAAGGATTCCCTATTTAATAAATGGTGCTGGGAAAACTGGCTAGCCGTATGCAGAAAAATGAAAATGGACCCCTTCCTTTCACCATATACAGTATTAACTCAAGATGGATTAAAGACTTAAATGTAAAACTCAAAACTATAAAAACCTTAGAAGAAAATCTAGGCAATACCATTCAGGACATAGGCATGGGCAAAGATTTCATGATTAAAACACCAAAAGCAATTGCAACTAAAGCAAAAATTGACAAATAGGATCTAATTAAAAAGAGCTTCTGCACAGCAGAAGAAACCATCATCGGAGTGAACAGACAACCTACAGATAGGGAGAAAATTCTTGCAATCTATGCATCTGACAAAGGTCTAATATCCAGAGTCCACAAAGAACTGAAACACATTTATGAGAAACAACCCCATTAAAAAGTGAGCAAAGAACATGAACAGACACTTCTCAAAAGAAGACATACATGTAGCCAACAAATATGAAAAAAACCTCAACATCACTGATCATTAGAGAAATGCAAATCAAAACCACAGTGAGATACCATCTTATGCCAGTCAAAATGGCTACTATTACAAAGTTAAAACAGGTGCTGGTGAGGTTGTGGAGACAAAGGAACACTTTTACATACATAGGTAAATGTTGTATGGGAGGGTTGGGTGGGTGGGTAAATTAGTTCAACCATTGTGGAAGACAGTGTGGCAATTCCTCAAAGACCTAGAGGCAGAAATACCATTTGACCCAGCAATCCCATTATTATATATATATACCCAAAGGAATATAAATCATTCTGTTATAAAGATACATGCACATGTATGTTTATTGCAGCACCATTCACAGTAGCAAAGACATGGAGTCAACCCAAATGCCCATCAATGATAGACTGGATAAAGAAAATGTGGTGCATATATGTACACTATGGAATGCTATGCAGCCATAAAAAGGAACAAGATCATGTCCTTTACAGGGACACAGATGGAGTTGGAAGCCATTATCCTCAGAAAGCTAATGCAAGAACAGAAAACCAAACACCACATGTTCTCACTTATAAGTAGGTGCTGAATGGTGAGAACACATGGATACACGATGGGGACAACACACACTGGAGCCTGTGGGATGGAGGGTGCAGGGAGGGAGAGCATCAGGAAGAATAGCTAATGGATGCTGGGCTTAATACCTAGGTGATAAGATGATCTGTGCAGCAAACCACCATGGCACACGTTTACCTATGTAACAAACCTGCACATCCTGCGCATGTACTCCTGAACTTGAAGTTAAAGAACAAAGTAATAAAATAATAAAAATGAACATTTGTCATGTAAAAAAATTTAGATTTCAACATGTGAATTTTGGAGTAACACAAACATTCAGACCGTAGTAGGTTCTAAATAAATATTTATAATAATATTGCTAAGAAATACCATTTTGCATGCTTAATCAGGACCCGGCATTATGCTAAGCACTTATTTTTAATCTTTGTGTGTACATAGTAGGTATATATATTTATGGGTTACATGACGTGTTTTGATACAGGCATACAATGTGCAGTAGTCACATCAGGGTAAATGACGTCTCCATCACCTCAAGCATCTATCCTTTCTTTGTGTTAGAAACAATTCAGTTATCCTCTTTTCATTATTTTTAAATATACAAAAAAATTATTGTGACAGTCGTCACCCTGATGTCCTATCAAATACCAGATCTTATTTATTCTATCTGATTATATTTTTGTATCCATTAATCATCCCCAGTTTCCTGCAACCCCATTACCCTTCCCAGCCTCTAGTAACCTTCATTCTGTTCTCTATCTCCATGAGTTCAGTTGTGTTAATTTTATGCTAAGCACTCTTAATCCACAGTCCCATTTTATTCTCACAGTACCCTTATGGAGTAGCTACTGTTATCACCCATTTTACACTGGAGGAAACAAACGCGCAGAGAGTTCAAGTAACCTGCCGCCGTTTACACAGCTAAGGACATAGTAAAGCTGAATGTCTGGGCCCTTAATCATATGCTCAACAACCTCTTCATTGTGTCTTTTACCTGATTCCGCCTCCGACTTGAAAATAATTGATATTTGTAATTACCACTTCTACTTTTCAGTGGCTACTGTCTCCATTGTGAATTATGACTTCGACAACTTAAGTTAGTATTTAGTTCACGTTTGGAAAAAATAGTGTAGACGAATATCATCATGAAAGATGATAAAGCTTTAAAAAAGGCTGCAAATTGCAACCCTTACAAGTGAGCGCACAAAAATGGGCAGACAAAAAAGGAACCAAAAGATTTGGTCAATACTCCACAAAAGTAAAAAAATAAAATAGCCAATAAAGATATTTAAATAGGGCTGAACATCATCAGTAATCAGAAGAACGCAATTCAAATCACAGTGAGGTGTGTATCCATTAGAATAACGATATTTTAAAAATCTGACCTTTTAAATATTGGTGAAGATGTACGTGGGGAACTGTCATGCAGTGCTGGCCGGAAAGGAGAAATTGATGGAGCCACTTTGGGAAATAATTTAGTGTTATCTAGTAAACTTTCTTGTGTGTCATAATTTAGGGTTTCTGCTCATAGGTATATGAGAAATTCATACACATGTGTATCTAGAGACATGTACAAACCTGTTCAAAGCAGCATTGTTCATAATGGCCAAAAACTAGAAGTGGGGGCAACTCAAACTCATCGATGGTAGAATAAGTGAATCTATAGTGATGTATGCGCACAATGGATCATTATTTGTCAATGCAAGTGAACTGGGGCTACATGCTGCAGTGTGGATGCAAATTACAAGTTTAATGTGTAGTAGAAATTGCAAGACCACAGAATCCAGACAGTATGGTTTCATCGATGTCAAGTTTCTAAATAGACTTCAGGATATTGTTACGGCTGCAGGTGAAGTGGTAAAACTATGAGAAAAAGCAAGACATGATCGCTACAGACATCTTGACGGTTGTTTCCTCGAATGGGAAAAGCACGGTGGAGACCTGTCATCCTTCTGGCTGCCAGTGATCTTCTACTATTCCCACTCCTCACCTGGGTAACAATTGCATGGATGTTTGTGTTATAATTATGTGCTAAAGTGCACAGATAAGTATTGTATTTTGTGATAAAAATGTTTTAAAACTGTATTATAGTCGATTAATAAAAATATATGAATGAATATATATAATTTGGTTTGAAATAATGCATTTAAATGGTTATGGCTGGTTGAGAATATGATGCAAATGAAGAAAAGTGTTTGTTTTTTTTTTTTTACTTCTCTCTCTTATGTGTCCTTTTATAAGAAAGGAAATAACTTATTTTAATACATACGTACCTTGGATGGCTGAGTCTCGATCTGACATCTTAACCAGATAACTTAGTTTAAACCATAAGCAATAGAAGCCAAAGACGGTTTAACTTACTGTTTACTTTCTATTTGTTTATTAGTCATTGTTTCCATTCAGTGGCAACTTCAATCACAAAGTTCCCCATTTATAAAAAAGAAGGCAAAAAATTGTACAATTACTATCCAATCAAAGGTAGCCTGATTTAGCCTCCAATTGGAGTTTCAGGGGAGTTCAGACTCACTGGAGGGAAACTTAGTAAGAATATTTGCCTTGGTCTAGCGAAGTGGGACATCATATAGGGCTAGAAACATTGTAGGCTGGACTCAAAAACAAACCCTCCAACCTTATTCCCCACCCTACTCTCCCTGACCTGTCTTCCTTCACCCCTGGTTCCTTTGCACGTGCTCACGGCCCCCACATCCCTCCAACTGCACTGCTCTGCGGTGCCCTTGGCCTCCTGACAAATCTCACATACTTCATGTCTCATCTCAGACATAACCTTCTGCAGTGAAGCCTTACCTGGCTCTTCCTCCACACTCCCAGAGAGAAATCTTTGCCCAAACCTCTGGGCTGGTGCTTGCTACATTATCTTGTCATTACTTATTTACACGCCCAACTAATTGGTGAATTCCTAGAGCTGAGGATTCTGTCTTTTCACTTTGAAACCTCCAACAGCTAATACCATATGAAGTACAATGCAGCTAGCCAATAAATATATGACAAATGAATGAATAAGGGAATGCTTAGGCTCTTACGAGAAAATGATAGCTCCAAAATTTTTTTAAAGGATGAGGCAGGCTTTCAAGTAAAACTACAGGATCTAACATGAGGACACTTAATACTAAAAGACCATGTTAGGGATTTTTAAATTTATGTGGGGAGAATGTTAGCTTTTAAAAGGGCATACTTTTATTGTGCTTTTGAATTAATGCGAAAGTAAATTATTGGGTAGAAAGAGGCAAATAATCCAGATCATTTATTTTATTTTGGCTTAATGAAAAGTGCCACCATGGATAAAATTCAAACATCTACCTGTGTAGTTTTAAAAATGCAGAGTATTTATTACCACTAGTTACTTATTCACATGCTGTCAGTACCTAATAGATCATGCAAAGTCCTGATTCCCCAGAAGTGGATTATTTTCTTCCTACAAATCCATCGTATTCAAAGCTTTACTCATTTTGTTTCAAGCAGTATGTACAGTGATTTCTCATTAATCATTTACAACCTGCTTGTTTATTATGTGGGAAGAGAGAGGTACTAGAAAAGAAACAAGAAAGATAAAATAAAAAGCTATTTAAAATGTCAGGAATTCCCCTAATCTCAAGGTTCACTTTATTTTCCATGGGGGAAGAATGTGATTAGTTAGTAATAATAACCAACTCATTTATTTATGGATATTTACTGAGTGGGCGATACTCATGAAGTGTGTTGTCTAATGGGGAATATGGACAGGTGAGAAGGCATTCAACCCATAGTGTAGTAAAGCTGTGGCCCCAGAGCATTAGAGCAGCAGTCTGAGGTGTGAAGGATGTGTTGGAGTAGAGGGAGCAGAGCTAACAGGAGTGATGAAGAGGTAGGGGGCTGCTGCAGAGCTCTCCCTACAGGAGGCATGGCACTGGTGTGAATTACGAAGTTGCAGTGACTATGAAAAAAAGTGGACTAGATTTAAGAGAGACACAAGATGTATATTTCAAAAGATTTGTCATTTTTTTGAACATAAAGAAGTGAGAGAGGGAGGAGATGAAGACAAGATCATTATTTCTGGCTTGGGCAAAAATCACATTTTCCAAGTTAGGGAAGCTAAGAATGAAAAGAGGCTTTGTTAGGTGACAATGAGTTCAATTTTGGACATATGGAGTGTGATGTGCATGGGAGACATCTGAAGAGAAACATTCATCTATAGTTTGGAGATTATACAGAGAGAGAAGATATATAATAAGATATATATCTACATGTATATGTGTATACACATATATGGAACGCAAATATTAGGAGTTCCATAAAAACAACAGAGAAATCAGAGGAGAGGAAATTATGAAGCAACATATCAAGAAAATTTCCCAGAACTGCAGAATGAGAGTTTACAAATTAAAAGGGCACACTAAGTGTCTAGCATAATGGATGGAGAAAGATCCACAGCAAGACACATCAGCATGAAATTTTACAACGCTGAGGAAAAGGAGAAGGCACCAGGAACCTCCCAAGAGAGCAAACAGATCACACACAAAAGGCTGAGATTTAGAATAACATCAGTAGGCTTATCAGTAGCAACCCTGGACGCTAAAAGAGAAATACCTTAGCATTTCTGGGGGAAATGACTGCCATGTGCCATGTTAAAATTCTGCACTGAGCCAAGCAACCAATTGGATGAAGAAATCTTCAGCTTTGGAAGCTGTCAGATAATTTACCTCATGTATACCTTTCTCCAGAAACTTAAAAAAAATGTGCTCTACCAAAGTAAGGAAGTAGATCAAGAAAGAGGAAGGCATGGGGGTCCAGAAAATAGGAACCGGAAGTAGGAAAAAAGCAAAGGAATTTCCCAGAATGATGATGCAGCTCAAATGACAGCCATGTCACAGCCCTAGAAATGACCAGTCTAGAATGAAATGGAGAATTGAGGGCTCCAGGAAGAATGGCTCCAAGAAAACAAAACTACACTGAGGTATAACCTTACATGTCATAACTGTGAGAGGAAAGTTATATGCTGATGGAGAACTCGTGGGAGAATTAGCAATATATACATAGAAAACTAAGCAAACAAAAACCAAGGCAGCTATTAAACCCAGGGAAAACAAAAGTCAGACAAGAAGATGGTTCAGTTGTAAATAATATTCATCTATGGTTTTAACAAGGTGAACTGAATTTTGACCTAACCAAAAATGGTACAACTGTATTGCAATGATGGGGGAGGTAGTGTGGAAGGGAGCCTGCAGAGAAAAAAAAGTGTCATTTGCTGTAATAAGAAGTTACTAAAATATATGTAAAATATAAATATCAAGAAGTAGCATTATAAACATATCTATGGAGATGCATAGAAAAAACAACTCAAAATGTGGAAGTGATGAATATGAAAGTGTATGGAGCGATGAGAGAAGATACTACTGGGTGGGTTTTGTTGTTGTTTAAAACCTTGCAGAATGACCTTTCAGAAAGGTATCAATACAGAACTTTGTTTTGAAAAATAGTTTTCTACCATATGATCTAGCAGTTCTACTACTGGGCATATATCCAAAGGAAAGGAGATCGGAGCATTGTAGAGGTATCTGGACTCTTGTGTTTATTGCAGCACTATTCACAATAGCCAAGATGTTGAATCAACCTGTGTCCATCAACAGATGAATGAATAAAGAAAATGTGATACATATACATAATAGAATACCATTCATCCATTGAAAAGAATGGAGTTGTGTCATTTATGGCAACATGGATGAGCTTGGAGGAGATTATGTGAAGTGAAATTAGCCAGGCACAGAAAGCCAGATATCACATGTTCTCATATGTGGAATCTAAAAAAGTTGATCTCTTAGAACTAGAGAATAGAATAGTGGTTACTAGAAATTGGGAAGGTAGGGAGAAGGAGAGAAAGTAAGAGATTAGTTAATTAATGCAAAATTACAGTTAGAAGGAATCAGTTCTAGTGTTCTATAAAACTGTAGGGTGACTCTAGTTAATTATAAGCTATTGCATATTTTCAAGTAGCTAGAAGAGAGGATCTGGCATGGTCCCAACACAAAGAAATGATCTATATGTGAGGTGATGGGTATGCTAGTTATCACAATATGATCACTGCATATTGTTTACATGTTCCAAAATATCAGTATGTACCCCATACATACGTACAATTACTGTGTGCCAATTAGAATAATAAAAATAGTTTTTTAAAAGGTATGCAAAGGATGAAAAGGAAAAAATGGAAGAAATAATTGCTGGACTTTGCTGTGGCCACAGTGATACCTGGTGACTATAAATTTGATGTCCCCATCTGTGTCATTGTGTGCTCAGCTGGGCTAGAAAAGGGTGACAACGGATTGAGCCAGGGTTGGGTCCTGCAGACAGTTGTGACCATTGTTGTTTCTGTTGTCTCTGAAATGAGAGCAAGCATGTGGCTAATAAAGTAGTAGAAGTAAAGGACTCTGGGGTAAACTTTAGGTTGGATAATAAGGGAGTTGAAGACAGAAGGAGACTGATGGTGTGGGGAAAGAGATTATTGTCTGCGTTGTAGATATGAATTGATAGGCGACAGCATAGTGAGATGGTGGAGGGATAGAGGGTTGTAACCAGAAAGAAGGATATGTGAATTTCAGAGGCGAAGTTTAAGGTGATGACAAGGTCCATGGTGATGCCCAGGGTCTTGATTCAGGGTGCCTCTTGGGTTGCAGGTGTCAAAGGACTGAAAGCTGGGATGCTAGATGAGGCATGCATTGGGGATTACTAGGGTGTCAGTACCTGAGGGTAAAGGGGAAGACCACACCTGTGGGGTGTGAGAGGCAGTAACCGTGCTGTAGGAATAGTGTTTGATTAGGCAGCAAGAACCTTGGAACCTCAAAGGAAAGGCACTTTACACATGTGTGGGGCCTCATGTTCTAGTGGGGTATTTGAGAGTTTAAAGGAGACCTCCTGACCAGGATAGAGTTGAATGTGGAGGAAAAGCACCAGTGGCAACCATTTGAGAAAACTGCTCTGAGAGAGATTGAGGACAAAGGTAAGGGATGAAGATTTTTTACCAAAGGAAGAAGGAGTTCCACATAGTACAGAGGAAGCATCGGAGGGAGAAAGGTTGGGGCCAGGGATGGAAAGGATGTTGGGATTCGCTGGCCCCCAGTGTTTGAAAACTAATGGCTTAAGCCATTTCCTGGTCTCTTAGTCACAGCCTTCCTGCCGTCTCCCCAACACCCCTACTCTCTTGTAAGCGTTCTTACCCCTTCCCCTTGCTTCTTCCCTTCAAATGGAATCAGACTCCACCTGGATCCACTGTGCTTCTGTGGGCAGGCGAGCAGGCAGGCGGTAGAACTCATTACTTCTCAGGACTCACTGAGGCCACTGCAGTGTAGTGAAACGCAGTCTAAGTAGGGCCGGAAGTTGCAGGTTCAGCCATGTACTGGTAGATGCGGATATGCTACAAACTCCATACTTTCAGTTCCTTCATTTGTGAACCAGTAACAATAATACCCACAGAGTTTGGACAGGTGTCAGGTGAGGTAACATACACAGAAGCAACTGCAACATGGTACCTGGTGTTTATAAATGCTTATGATAAATATCTCTCCCAAACGTGTAACTTCCGTTACAGCTCATACCTCTGTCTTTCACTAGGACAGTGCCTTATGGATTCTTTGTGCTTAATAATGAATCGATCAGTGAATGTATTGGGCTTGGGGGGGGGGGAATTTACAAAGCTTTTACACATATATATATATATTTCAAAAACCACTTGTTCACTCTTCTATCCTTACCTTTTCATAATTTTCAGAATGTATTATCCCTTAGTCTTATCCAGGTAATAATTAGGCTTCACTAGGCCTCTATTTGAGTACAGAAACCTCCCTATTCTCACTTAAATTCCCAGCTACAATCTCTGCCTTCATGCATGCAGTGCCTGGATGTTGAAATGGAACAAAGCTTAAATAGGTTAAAATCCACCTTCCCAATATAGCCCAATATTCAGATTGTTTCTCCTATTAACTCTCCTGCGTCAATATCAGATATTCCTCTTAATATTTAAAAAATTACTATTAGCAGCTGAAAACTGATTTCCTTTCCTCTAGTCCTTGCATCTAACTCTCCTGAGTTCGCTCTCACTCGCTCTCTCTCTCGGTGTCTCTCTCTCCTGTCTCTCTTTAGTTTATAACTCATCCAGGTGTCTCTTTTATTCTGTATATTCTTATCTAGATACGTTTCCTTTCTTCATTCTATCCAATCCCTATGAATCCTACCTTGAAATGTTGCCATTCAATTCGTCTTACAAATGGCTTCAGAATCTATATTTTCTGATTGCATCATTCATGTTTTCTATTCACCTCCTTCCGGTTGCACTGGAGTGATAATCATCACTTGCATTATGGCCACCTTTGCTTTTCCCTCTTCTTGCTTCGCTCCATCTGCATCTGCAGTCCTCGTGTTCGCTGCATGGGAGCTGATCTGTGGGGCCAGGGCAGGGTCAACCCCGTGACATGTGCTTTCACAGGCATGTGGAGGGAGAACCTTAGATAGTTGGGGGATAAAGTCTGTTGCTGTATATACTTCTTTATCCTTTCTGTTTCTTATCTTTTCTTACTTACATTGAGATTTACTTTCAGGAATTTGCAGCCTATTGTATGTGAGATTAAGAGCCTATAAAAATGTTTTAGGTTTTTTTTTTTTTTTTTGATGTGCTGACTTCTTTTTATTAAAAAAGTATATAGCTATTCTCTTAAATCTTTTTTTCCCATTTAGATGTGCTCAGTGAGGATCCTGAATTAGCTGTTGTCACTTGTTATTTCTTTCTTTTTTTTTTTCTTTTTGAGATGACAGCCTCGTCCTCAGAGTGAGCCATTATTCTTGTTTATGTTCAGGGACTCAGGGGACTAATAGAGACCAAGCAGTTAGTGACTTTCTGGTGAGTAAGAAGAGTTTCCTCATTTTTTAAAATCTGTAATTGACACATCAAGCCATCATTCTTGATTGGGCAGCTTTAGGGCCAAGTCATGTTTTCATGGGTCCTGTGCAGTTTGTCTGTCTTTTCAGCATTTGTAATAAACAAGTTGTAAGTCACTTTTATGATGTCTGGTTCAGGAATAAATTACACAATGGTGCTTCTGCCAGCTGTTGTGGAAGCCACTGATACCATTGTGGAAAGTCCTTGTCCGTGGGAGAAAATGAGCTTTTACACTATTCTTCTCTTTTCTGAGACACTCTCTGTGGATTGCTAGGCAGCACCCATCCCTGTAGGCTTTTGAGGTGCTTCTTGCTACACTATGACGAAACAGTCTAGGACCATCTGGGTTTGTAGTGATTGGCATTGGGTGAATATGATCAGTGCCAGTATTTCAAGTTAAACTTACAGCCTTCTCTTCTGAGACCAGACTGAGGCTGGCATTTCTTTCCCTCCTGCTGCCTTCTTCCTTCCCGGCAGAAGCCCCAGTGCTCTGGCGTTTGTGTACAAACATTCTTTCATGGAGCTCTGAATCTCAGTGTAGAGAAGGCACATGAGGAGCAGTTTTGACCAACATATGGCCCCATGAGAGAAGAGCATGTGCATTTATTGATTAAGGAGCTATTTTCTCTGGCCGGCATTATATTATCCAGGTCTTGTTTGGTGTCATGTTAGAGAAACCTAATTCAAATTGCCTTGGGCAACAAGAAAGCAAAAGGGCAGAGGGATTTGGGGCTCACAGAACTGAGAGGTTCTGGAGGTCATGCTGACGTGAGGCATGACTGTCCCCGGGGGGTACTTCAACTGCAGCGGCAGGAATACATGTCCATCTCCCGGCCCCTCGTTCTCCACTCGTGGCCTCATCCTCAGAAAGGCTCTCCCCACATGAGAACAAAGATGGTCAGCAGCTGCTCCAGGCCTATATCCTGCCAGCTTCGGCATCTCTCAAAAGGAGAATTTTTTCCTAGTAATTCCAGCAAAATTCTCGAGTTAGGACTGTCATCGTCCCAACTCACATCTTGTTTCATTCTCAAGCCAGGATACTGCGTAACACCAGAGCGGTGCGAGCTCTTATCTGGCAGGCCTGTGTCATACGCCCCCTCCAGGCCCTGGTCCCTCAGCCCCCTACTCTGACCACATGAAACAAGAGGAGGCAAGGGTCGATTCCCCAAAGGTCAGCAGGGGTGCTGTTCAAAGGAGCTACTGAGGCCTAGCACGAGATGCCCGCTAGCTTTAGCAGCACAGAGCCTGCACTCAGGGAAAGAGATCAGGGAAAGCTGAGTCGGGTCTAAGGAAATACTGCTATTCAAGAAGGGTCAAAAAAAATAAGGAAAAGCTTCATAAATAAGTATCAGGGACTCTGGGGATTAATAGATACCAAGCAGTTGGTGAGTTTTTGGTGAGTAAAGAGTTTCCTCGTTGAGCCATTCAGTTAGACAGGGAAGCTGTAGTATGCTGAGTACTGACCCCCGAATATGTCCATGTATGGATCACCAGAACTTGTCATTGTTACCTTATAGGGCAAAAGGGACTTTGCATGAAGTTCGGAATGTTGAGATGGGAAGATTATCCTGGATTACCCAGATAGAGACAATGTCATCACAAACATCCTTGTAAGAGAGAGGCAGGAGGAATTAGAAAGACGTGATGCAGGAAGCAGGGATTGGAGTGATTGCTTTCAAGATGGAAGAAGGGGCCACTAGCCAAGGAATGAAGGAAGCCACGAGAGGCAAACAAGGCAAGGAAATGGACTCTCCCCTGGAGAGTCTAGAAGCCACCAGCCTGGCCAACACCTTGGCTTCAGCCCAGTGAGACTGATTTCAGACTTCTGACCTCCAGAACTGGAAGGGAATAAACGTGTGTTGTCTTAAACTCCTAAGTGGTAATTTGTTACAGTGGTAATGGGAAAACTAAAACAGAAGGAGCTGAAATTGAAGATGACCTGGAGTGGGCCAGGCAGACCAGGGAGAGGCTGAGCACTCGGCCTCCGTGAACAGCACAGGCTGAGACACCCGGGGTCACATGGAAACAGCAGGGGCACCTGGCAGAGGACAGGAGATCCTGGTGGGTGCTTTCCCCACACCACAGCGTTGGGACTTCATTCTGAAGCCCAGGGTAAGCTTTGGAAAGGTTTTAACAGTAAAATCACGGGATCTTGTTAAAGGCTTAAGGTTTTTCTGGCAGTGCTAAGGAGGGTGAGTTAGGTAAAGATTCAGAGATTAAGGCACAAGACGGAGAAATTACTGAAGAGAAGTTTGTAGTTGTACCAGCAAGACATGATGAGGACTGAGCTGAGGTACAAAGTGAGAATGAATCAGGGGCCAGACTTAGGAGCTACTGAAGGTCAGAAAGATCTCGTGACTGCTAGATATGGTACGATGGAGAAGAAGACTGGTTTCTGGTTTCAGTGACTGGGAGGACAATTGACTAGGAAACAAAGTACAGGACAGAGAATGGGTTTAAGAAGAAGCTAACCAGCTCCATTTGGGGAACAATGGTTTTTGTCATCTAATAGATAAGGAGTAATGTCTATTTGGCAACTGAAAACAGGTCTGGATCCCAGGAGAGATACCTGGGCCCACCTGGATTGGAAATCACAGATATGGTCATCAGTGTATGTAAGTCGGTGATGTGAGCCTGTTGAGTGGATAAGCTCACTCAGAAGACTGGGCAGGAGAAGGTGGAGGCTGCACTGGGAATACCTTGTTCCAGGTCTAAGGAAAGAAGACAGAGTAACCAAGAAGGCTGAGAAGACAGAGTAACCAAGAAGGCTGAGACAATGGCCGGGGGACAGTAGGAAAACATGAGACCAAAGACCGCACTAGCATTTCTAGACACTCAGAGATCTCGTCGAGTGAATGAAAGCTTACCGTGTATTTAGAAGACATTTATGCTGAGTCTAGATTGTAAAAAAAAAATGGCAAGAAGAACAGAAGGTCTTGATTCATCACTGTAATTATCTGTGCCATCAATAATTCCCGGACCATACAAGAGTTCTCCAGGTGGCCTTGTGTTCCTGTGGTAAAGTTTGCCAGCAAAGGAAGGGTGAAACTTTCGGTTTGAGTTATTGCTATAGGATTGCTTGGATAAGACTTCTCTCTCCTTATCCTTTTATGGATCAGACAAATTAGTTTCATTACTGGTTTGGTTTCTCTCCTTTTCTTTTTGCTTATTAGTTATTATACAAGTAATGTGTGATGATTACAAAATATGGAACTAATGCAGAAGCATATTAAAATAAAAAGTAAAAACTCCTAAATCCTACTGCTTAGAAGTAACCACTATTAAAAGTTTGGTGCCTGTCTTTCAGATATTTTTACTTACTTGTAAGCATAATACAGGTGACATTTTGTGTTATAAAAATGGGATGATTCCATGCATGCTGTTCAACTAACTTTTTAATTTATCATGGACAGCTTTCCATGCCAGTACAATACAGAGCTATGATATCCTTTTTAATGGCTGCATAGTAGTCCCCGGTTTGAATATACCACAGTTCATATAATTTATGTTATACATGTTATAATTTATGTTTTTGCATACTTTTAGAAGTGTTTCAAAGAGAGATTTATACAAATGGAATTGCAGGGTCCAAACTATCAATATTTGCATTTTTGATACAATACAATTTGTACTCCATGAAAGCTGAATGGAAAATGCTGAAAGGCTACATAAATAATCATATTTAGTTTCCCTTTCAGCACAAAACATTAGGTTTAGGGCAGATTTGGGGACTTTAATATTTCCCTTCTCAGCTTTCAGGAGTCTCGGTGTCTTTCCATATTTGTTTATACCTAAAACCAAAGCCAAGTGAAGGAAGAGAATGGGGAGCTTAGCCATATAGTAGGTACCCTGAGGGGTCCCTGTGACTTCAGCAGAGTGCAGTGACTGGGCTTTCCAGACCTGGAAGGTGCAGCCTTCTGTGAGCCCTGAAATGCCTGGGCAAACCTGCCTGGAAAGAAGCCCAGAGGAGAGCAGGAGTTGGAGGGGCACACACTGAGGGGCCACCCTATCTGGGTCAAAGTTTGTGTTCTAGTGGGGAAGACAGACACTAAGCAAACAGGTGAGGATACAGTAGATTGTTGGGCAGTGACAAATGCTGTGAGGAAGAATGAAGTGGGTGAAGAGGAAACTGGCAGGTGGTGAGAGGGCCACATTAGCTGGAGCACCAGGCGTGGTGAGGAGACGTGGCTGTGCTGAGACTTCCTGAATGGATGGATAAGCCATGCTTAAGGGCTAGAGAAAGAATATTCTGTGCAGAGGAACTCAAGCCACAGGAGGAAGAATGGCATGTTTGGGGACCAACAAGGCTGGCATTGTGGCTGGCAGATGTGGGCAGGGACAGTGACAGTGTCTTTGAGGTCATCTGGGGCTGCACCATCTGATATGGTGGCACATATCATAATTAAATGATTGCTTAATTAAATGAATCGATTAAATGATTGAGACTTCAGTGTCAGTAGGGCATGAGGCATGTTGGAAGAGCTGTTCTCAGACACTGTTTGTTGGGAATATGAATTAGTGGATCCTTTTGTTGGACGATTGGACTTTGCATAGCAACACTGCAAAAGAGCAGACTCAATCCAGCAAAAGCAATTCTGTGTATTTGTCCTCTGAAGATCCTGGTCTGTGTGTACCAAGAAACAAGTATAAGAGTGTTTATTACAGCACATGAAGCTATTTCATTAGCTAAACTTGTAACCATCTAAATGCTCATCCATAAGACCATGGGGAACTGAATTACAGTATGTCTTTGCCCATCTGTATGATGTGGCTCTTTTTTAAAAATCTATAAATACACTGATAAGAAAAAGATCTCCAAAAATGTGGGTAGGTAAAAAGAAGTTACAATGTTTAGTCCACATATTTAACTAGTAGCTGTATTTGTATATGTGTGTACTTTTATAAATACCTAGAAAAAAATCTGGGAGAATAAACACAAAACTGCTAGCAGCAGTTACCGCTGGAAAGAAGAGTGAGGTCTCAGGGTTTGGGGGTGAGCGTGGGGGTGACATTCATGGTCTGCATCTAAGGAACCACAGCAAGCTTTGTTTTTGAAATGACCTAACAGTGCGCTGAAGCCAAGGCAGGTTTGGGTTAATCTAGGTCTGTGTGATTTCGCTAATCTCCCATCCACTGCTCTTTGACTTTCTGACAAAGGAGATGTGAAGGTGAGCACTGTGCCTAGAACACAAAGGAGAAGCTGCACTGTGCCCCGGGTATCGCTGGACACAATGTGAGGAGCGTCCACATGTTTTTGCTGGACCAGCTCTGGCAGCAAGTTCCACGAAGGCTCAGCTGTAGCCAAGAGAGCTAAAAGGCTGTCTAGGTCACCTCTGTGGACCCGCTGCATGGAAATTAATTAGAGTTGGACCATGTCCCCTGTGGCTTGGCTCCAGGTGATGCGAAAGTTATTAGCAGCTATATGCAGCTACAGCATCCTTCCCCATCTTCTGAAAATTTGTTTCGGCAGAGACAGGCAGGCAGACTAAGTTGGTGGCTGAGGACAGTAAAATTTTAATTCCCAGATAGTTTGGTCAGGGTCATTAGGGTGGCAGTGACTTTCAGAGAAGGGCATGTTTTTCATCAAATCGGAGACAGCAGTGTCCTTACTCCTCCCCTGACCACTCAAAACTAAATTCTTTTTCCTATAAACAAGTGTGTCATTCCTCAAGCACAGGGGGTGGTGACCATAGCAACAAATCACCCAAATATTTCTTTTGTTGATCTGTTTGACTTTTGTGAAGCCACCCTTTCCACAATTTCTGTTGCCGTTTCAATTTTAACTAGCTTACCTTCTATTTCTCTTCTCCAACTATGCATAGGAACAAAGAAAGACACTCAGAAAGATCAAGATACGAATAAACCTGCTGTTTCATCTCCTAAGAGAGTAGCAGCTTCAGCCACCAAGCTTCATTCACCAGGTATGTAGGAAATATGATGTGTTACTTGGGGAGATGACTTGAACTTGGAATTTATCTTATTCAGATGTCATTAATGGAGCAATGCCAGCCCATGTGATTTACATGATTGTTCCAGAGCTTGACATACATATGCTGATGTTTTCTGACTCTAGATGAAATGAATCAACTGTTCACATCATTTTATCTTGAAAAAACAAGATGCTATGCTACGTTTAACTGGGAGGATCTTCTCCGTGTAGGGGTATCTGCTATTCCAATAGCATGTAGAAATCATTTACAATTGAAAAATAGACTTTAAAGATCCAACCTCAAGAAATAATATTGTCTAAAAGGAAGAAGAACAGAGATAAGGGGTATCAAATGATTTGTTAGTCTGTCAATGAGGAAACCATTTATTTGCATTTATTCAGATATGAACAAACTACATAAGGTTACTTGAAAGTCAAAAATTGTTTAATATGAATATTCCTGGCCAGGTGTGGTGGCTCATGCCTGTAATCCCAGCGCTTTGGGAGGCCAAGGGGGGCGGATCACTTGAGGTCAGGAGTTCCAGACCAGCCTAGCCAATATGGCAAAACCCTGTCTCTACTAAAAATACAAAAATTAGCCAGGTATGGTGGCTTTCGCCTGTAGTTCCAGCTACTTGGGAGGCTGAGGCAGGAGAATCACTTGAACTTGAGAGGTGGAGGTCGCAGTGAGCCGAGATCACGCCACTGCACTCCAACCTGAGTGACAGAGCAAGACTTCATCTCAAAAAAAAGAAAAAGAAAAGAATATTCCTGTTGTAAGACGTTCCTGCCATTGTAGAACAGTATGCAATGCAACCTCAAAACATTTTCTTTAAGCCCAAAAATGGTGGCCTTAATAGCAGCTAATGTTTGAGCTCTGACTGCGTGCCAGGTACTGTCCTGTGCTCTTTAAATATGTTAATTGATTTAATGTCCACAATAACTCTGTGAGACAGGTTGTGTTATCGCCCCTCTCTTTACATGTGAGGAAACTGAGGCACAGACATTTCATTAATTTGCCCAAAGTCACAGGTAATAAGTAGTGGAGCCTTGGTTTTAACCTAAGCAATCTGTATTCCAGACTTGCATTGTTAGTTGCTACACTGTTAACCCAAAAGCATGGAGAATAGAGAACTTACTAAAATTGCTGATTAATTAAAAATTTATGGAAAATAGATTAAAGCTGTAAATGTGAAGGACAGGAGACAAAGCCTGGTAGTTGGGTGAGAGATCAGATCTGAGGACCCTGCATAAATCTGGAATTTCTAAAGGGCAACACTTTGGAAGGAAAAGAAAATTCACCCTGCAGGAGACTGGCCGACCACAGCTCCAGCTCTGTGGGAAGCCGAGGATTTTTTTGAGGATTGTTGCATCTATGTTTGTCAGGGAAATTGGTTGTAATTTTCTTTTTATTTATGATGTTCTTTCCTGGTTTTAGTATTAGGGTGATACTGGCTTTATAGAATGATTTAGGGAGGATTCCCTCTTTCTCTGTCTTTTGAATTCGTGTCAATAGGATTGGTACCAGTTCTTCTTTCAATGTCACATAGAAATCAACTGTGAATTCGTCTGGTCCTGGACTTTTTCTTGTTGGCAATTTTTTTTATGATCATTTCAATCTTGCTTCTTATTACTGGTCTGTTTGGAGTTTTAATTTCTTCCTGGTTTAATCTAGGAAGGATGTATATTTCCAGGAATTTATTTATCTCCTCTAGGTTTTCTGTGTTTTTCATGTAAAGGTGTTCATAGTAGCTTGGAATGATCTGTTGTATTTTTGTGGTATCAGTTATAGTATTTCCTGTTTTGTTTCTAATCAAGTTTATTTGGATCTTCCCTCTTCTTTTCTTGATTCATCTTGCTAATGGTCTATCAATTTTGTTTATCTTTTCAAAGAACCAGGTTTTTATTTCATTTATCTTTTGTATTATTTTTGTCTTTCAGTTTTCTTTAATTCTGCTCTGATCTTTGTTACTTCTTTTCTTCTGCTGGGTTTCAGTTTGGTTAGTTTTTGTTTCTCTAGTTTCTCGAGGTGTGACCTTAGACTGTCTGTTTGTCCTCTTTCAGCTTTTCAATGCAGGCATTTAATGCTCCAAACTTTCTTTCCTCTTAGAACTGGTTTAGTTGTATCCCAAAGGTTTTAATAAGTTGTATCACTGTTATCATTCAGTTCAAATAATTTTTTAATTTCCATTTTGATTTCATTGTTGACCCAACGGTCATTCAAGAGCAGGTCATTTAATTTCCATGTATTTGCATGGTTTTGAGGGTTCCTTTTGGAGTTGATTTCCATTTTTATTCCACTGTGGTTTGAGAGAGTACTTGATATAATTTCGATTTCCTGAAATTTATTGAGACTTCTTTTGTGGCCTATTCTGTGGTCTGTCTTGGAGGATGTTCCACGTGCTGATGAATGTACATTCTGCAGTTGTTGGGTAGAATGTTCTGTAAATATCCACAAACTACGTTTTATCTAGGATATAGTTGAAGTCCATTGTTACTTTGTTGAGTTTCTGTCCTGATGACCTGTCTGGTGCTGTCAGTGGGGTACTGAAGTCTCCCACTATTATTGTGTTGCAGTCTATGTCATTTTTTCAGGTCTAATAGTAAATGGTTTATAAATTTGGGAGCTCCAGTGTTAGGTGTATATACATTTAGTGTTGTGATATTTTCCTGTTGGACGAGTCCTTTTGTCATTATATAATGTTCCTCTTTGTCTTTTTTAACATTTTGCTTTAAAGTCTGTTTTGTCTGATATAACACTAGCTACTCCTGCTCACTTTTGGTATCCATTTGCATGGAATATCTTTTTCCACCCCTCTACCTTAAGTTTATGTGAGTCCTTATGTGTTGTTAGATGAGTCTCTTGAAGACAGCAGATACTTGGTTGGTGAATTCTTATCCATTCTTCCATTCTGTATCTTTTAAGTGGAACATTTAGGCCATTTACATTCAATGTCAGTATTGAGATGTGAGGTACTATTCTATTCATCATGCTGGTTGTTGCCTGAATACCTTGTTGTTGTTGTTTTTGTCATTGTGTTATTGTTTTATACATCCCGTGAGATTCATGCTTTAAGGTGGTTCTATTTTGATGTGTTTTGAGAATTTGTTTCAAGATTTACAACTCCTTTTAGCAGATCTTGTAGTGCTGCCTGGTAGTGGCAAATTCTCTCAACATGTTTGTCTGAAAAAAGACTGTATCTTTCTTTCATTTATGAAGCATAATTTCATTGGATAAAAAACTCATGGCTAACAATTGTTTTGTTTAAGAAGGCTAAAGGTAGGACCCCAATCCCTTCTGGCTTGTAGGGTTTCTGCTGAAAAATTTGCTGTTAATCGGATAGATTTTCCTTTATAAACTACTTGATACTTTTTCCTGACAACTTTTAAGGTTCTTTCGTTTGTCGTCACTTTAGATAACCTGATGACTAGGTGCCTAGGCAATGATCTTTTTGTAATAAATTTCCTGGGTGTTCTTTGAGCTTCTTGTATTCAGCTATCTAGATCTCTAGCAAGACCAGGGAAGTTTTCCTTGATTATTCCCTCAAATTTGTTTTCCAAAGTTTCAGATTTCTTTCCTTTCTCAGAAACACCAATTTTTCTTAGATTTGGTCATTTAACATAATCCCAAACTTCTTGGAGGTTTTATTCATTTTTTAAAATTATTTTTTCTTTGTCTTTGTTGAATTGGGTTAATTCAAAAGTCTTGTTTTTCAGCTCTGAATTCCTTTCTTCTGCTTGTTTGATTCTATTGGTGACACTTTCCAGTGTATTTTGCATTTATCTAAGTGTGTCCTTCGTTTTGAGAAGTCGTGATTGTTTTTTATTTATTTATGCTATCTGTTACTCTGGAGATTTTTTTCATCCATACCCTGTAACTTTTTTTTTTTAAGTTGGTATTCACCTTTCTTTGGTGCCTCCATGTGTAGCTTCATACTCAAACTTCTGAATTATTTTTCTGGCAATTCAGAGATTTCTTCTTGGTTTGGCTCAATTGCTAGTGAGCTAGTGTGATCTTTTGGGGGTGTTAAAGAATCTTGTTTTGTCATATTACCGGAATTGTTTTTCTGGTTCCTTATCATTTGGGTAGCCTATGTTGGAGGGAAGATCTGTGGCTCAAGGGCTATTGTTCAGATTCTTTTGTCACACGGGGTGCTCCCTTAATGTGGTGTTCTCCTCCCTTCCTCTAGGAATAGGACTTCCTAAGAGCCGAACTGTAGCTATTGTTATATTTGTTCTGGGTCTAGCCACCCAGCTGAGCTACCAGGCTCCAGGCTGGTACTGGGGAGTGTCTGCAAAGAGTCCTGTGATATCATGTGTCTTAAGGTCTGTCAGCCGTGAGTAACGAGCACCTGCTCCAGTGGAGGTAGCAGGGGAGTGAAATGGACTCTGAGAGGGTCCTCGGTTGTAGTTTTGTTTAGTACACTGGCTTAGTGTTGGTTGACCTCCAGCCAGGAGGCGGCACTTTCAAGAGAGCCTCAGCTGCAGTAGTGTAGGGAGGATACGAGCTTGCCCTAATGCCACTGGATGATAAGTATTTGGTTTCTTAGGTGGTGGGCAGGGCCCTGGAACTCCCAAGAGATTGTGTTATTTGTCTTTAGCTACCAGGGTGGGTAGAGAAAGACAATCAGGTGGGGGCAGATTTAGGCATGTCTGGGCTCAGACTCTCCTTGGTAGAGGGGGCTCCCTGGGGCTGTTGTGCAGGATGGGGGTGTGGTTTCAAGCCAATGGAATTATGTTCCCAGGGGCATTATGGCTGCCTCTGCTGGGTCACGCAGGTCGCCAGGGGGAAAGCTGGCAGTGACAGGCCTTACAAGGCCAGTGTCACTCCCACATGTCCCCCCAACAGCACAAGAGGGACATGCCCCAGGCTAAAAGCCTCCCTGCTGAGAAAGCAAGCGGGACATTCAGGTTTCTTGCCTCCCCACCTGTAGCGGCTTCTGTGCTCCTATCCGTACTCCCAGATCACCTCCTCTCCAGACTCTGTCCAGGAAACTGCGCAAATTGTTTTAAAGTTCAGCTGGAAGTTTCCTTCTCCCTGTGATCTTTCCCCAGTTCCACTGGCACCCCTCCCCCAAGAACCCCTGAGAGACAAAGGCAGAAATGGCTTCCCTGGGGTTCAAGAGTGCCCACAGGACTCTTCCACTGCTTCCCCTACCCTTATATTTTGCTCAGCTCTCTAAATTTGTCTTAGCTCCCGATAAGGTCAAATCCTTCTCCCGTGATCTGGTGCTTCAGGCTCCCCAGTGAGGACGTGTGTTTGGGGACAGTCGTTCCCCTGTCACACTTCGGACACTCATAGTGTTTCAGCTGTGTCATGCAGCCTGCAGCAACAAGCCACCTCTTTCAAAGGGTCTGTGGATTCTCTCAGCTTTCCTGGTGTGTTCTTCAGTAGTTCTTGGACCAAAAGTTCCCAGTGTGTCTCCACAAGCTGCTCTGTCCATCTGAGTGGGAGCCGTAGGTTAGTCCTGCCTCCCGTCTGCCATTTTCCCTGACTTTCTGATTTCTGTTCTTTTTACTCTTCTTCTGCTTATACTGGGTTTAATTAGCTGATGTCATTGGTTGGAGGTCTTTTGTTAATTATGTATGTGTTTAATACAGTAAATCTCTCTGTACAAGTTGCTTTAGTCATAGTCCACACATTTTGACACATTCGGTTTTCATCTTCATTGAGTTCAAAATATTTTCAGATTTCCCTTTTGGATTTCTTCTTTGGTCCATGATTATTTGGAAGTGTATTGTTTAGTTTGCACATATTTGGGGACCTCTCAGGGATCTTTCTGTTATTGATCTCTAATTTGTAATTCTAATTTGGTTGGAGAACATACTTTGGATGATTCAAAAAAAAAAAAACCACAAACCTATTCCTCCCGTCACAGCACCTCTGACACCACACATGTGAGGTTTCCACACCAAGCGATTCTCTACTTCTCTGTGGACACCACCCGAGTGTCCTACAATTTGATTCAAGTATAACACTAATTACCCAGAGTTAGCACAGGCCACACAGGTTAAGGGCTCAATCTCACAAGACTGACCCTCACTTTAGGTGCCAACTAAAAGTAGTAGGTGTGTATGTGACCCACACTTCTGTCTGACCTGACTACAAATTGGAGGTTCTCACAATCTTCTCCTTAAGTTGAATAATTTATTATAACAACTCACAGAAATCAGGGAAACATCTCAGTTATTTACCAGTTTATTATAAAGGATATGATGAAGGATACAGATGAAGAGTTGGATGAGGAGGTACATAGAGTCAGGTCCAGAGTGCAGGAGCTTGTGTCCCACAGAGAGAGGGCGCTCCACCATGTTGATACCTGGATGCATTCACCAACCCAGAAGTCCTCCGAATCCTATACTTCAGGAGTTTTGATAAGGCTTCATCACACAGACATGACTGATTCTTAACTCAGTCTCCAGCCGCGGAGGAAGGGGAGAGAGGGAGCTGGAAGTTTCAAGCTTCTAATCATGGCTTGGTCTTTCTGGTGACCAGTCCCTATCCTGAAACTATCCAGGAGCCACCAAGAGAAGCTGTCATTAGAGCAAATAATGCTTCTGTTACCCAGGAAATTCCAAGGGATTTAGGAGCTCTGTGTCAGAAACTGGGATCAAAACCAAATGTTAGAACAAAAGATTCTTCTAGCACTCATATCACTCAGCAAAGTACAAGGGTTTTAGGAACTCTGTGTCAGAAATTGGGGGCAGAGACCAAATATATATTTCTTATTATGTCACAGATGACTCGAATCCTTTTAAATTTATTGAGCCTTGTTTTAAGACCCACAACAAGATCTACCTTGGTAAACATTTCATGCATACTTAAAAAAACAGCGTCTACTCTGCTGTTTCTGTGTGGAGTGTTCTACAAATCTCATAGGTCAGGTTGGCTGAAGCATTGTCAAGTATTCTATACCCTCACTGATTTTCTCTCTACCTGTTCTTTCAGTAGATGAGAGAGGGCTTGAAATCTCAGACTGTAATTGCAGATTTGTCTGTTTCCATTGTCAACTTTATCAGCCTTTCCTCCATATATTCTGAATCAGCTCTATAAGGTATATAAAGTTTTAGTTTATCACTTTGATGAATTGGCCACTTTATCATTATGAAATGAACTTCTTTATCCCTGGTAATAATTTTTTCCTTGAAATCTACTTTTTTCATTGTTAATAGAGCCACTCCAGCTTTCTGTTATTTTCAGCGTGGTATAATCTTTCCGTACTAACCTTTTCATCTATTTTTCTATTTATTTTTAAGTAGGCTTCTTATAGGCCTCATGTAATTAGATCTTACGTTTTTATCCAATCTGCAATCTCTGCCTTTCATATACATCTGATGTTATTACTGATGTAATTGAGATTAAATCTACCATCTTGCCATATTTTCTATTTAACCCATATGTTCTTTCTTTTCTTTTCCCTCTTTTACTGCCTTCTTTTGGCATTGGAAAGTTTTTTATGATTCCGTTTATCTCCTTTGTTCATGTATTAGCTATCTGTCTCTTATTTTTGTGTTCTCAGTGGTTGTTTTATCCAGTGGATGTTTCATGATATATGTCATTAGCTTTCAACATTCTAGCTTCAAGTGACATTATATCACTTTGTACATGATGTAAGAATGTTATAACAGCATATTTCCATCTCTCTCCTGGCATTTGTGCTATTGTTATTAGATATTTTACTTCTACATATATTATGAACCTATACTACATTGTTATTATTATTGATTATCAACACTCAGTTTTCTTTTAAAGAAATTTAAATAATAAAAGTCTTTTGAGTTACTCATTTAATTGCCATTTTTAGTATTTTTTATTTCTTTGTGTAGATCCACATTTCTATCTGGTATCATTTTTCTTCTGTCTGAAGGACTTCCTTTAACATTTATTGTAGTGGAGGTTTGCTGGTGGTGAATTCTTTTGGATTTTGTTCACCTGTGCTTTTGATAAATATTTTTGCTTTGTTCCGAATCCAAGTTGGTATTTTTTTCTTTGAATATTTAAAGATGCTGTTTTGTTTGTGTCTATCTTGAATGATGTCTAGTGGAAAATCTGCTGTTATTCTTATCTTTGGGTCTTTGTACATAATGTGTCTTTTTTCTGGCTGCTTTAAAGATGTTCTCTTTTTCATGGGTTTTGATCAGTTTAATTACAATATTCCTTGTTGTTGTTTTCTTCGTGTTTTTGTGCTTGAAGTTTGTTGAGATTTTTGGATCTGTTTTTATAGTTTTCATCAAATTTGCGGTGTTTTGCCCATTTTTTTTTCAAATATTTTCAGTCCTAGTTCTTCCTCTTCAGGGACTCCAATTACACATATATTAGGCTTCTTGAAGTTGCCCTACAGCTCCTGTTCAAAGTGATATTCTGTTCATTTCTCTGAGTATTTCTTCTCTCTGTGTTTCATTCTGGATAGTTTCGATTGCTATATCTTCACTACTTTTCCTTTCCCTTTCTTTTTCGTAAAATAACATTTATTTATTAACTCACAGTTCTGTAGGTTAGACGTCCAGATGTGGCTTACCTTGAATTCTCTGCTCAAATGATCACAAGGCTGATATGAAGGTGTCAGCCAGGCTGAGTTCTTGACTAGAGGCTCTGGAGAATGTTTGCTTTTAAAGTCATTTAGGTTGTTGGTAGAATCTAGCTCATGTGCTTGTAGTACTAGAGTTTTTGTTTCCTTGCTGGCTATCAGTCAGGGACCACCTTCAGCTCATAGGGCCATCCACATGCCTTGCTATGTGCTCCCTTTTATCTTCAAAGCAGTAATGGTGTGTTGAATCCTTCTCAGACTTCAAATCTCTGACATGCAGCTCTATGACCAGCTGGAGATAACTCTGCTTTTAGTAGACTTGCTTGATTAGGCCAGGCTCACTCAAGATAATCTTCCTCTTAATGTGTAATATAATATAGTCTTGAGAGTGGTATCTCTTCATGTTCATGGTTGTTATGCAGTTGTTTTAGTCCACTTGGGCTGCTATAACAAATACCATAGATTGGGTGACTTAAACAACAGATTTTTTTTTCTCATGATTCTGGAGGCTGAGAAATCCAAGAGCAAGGTGCTGACTGATTTGTTTCTGGTGAGGGTCCTCTTCTTTGTTTGCAGATGAATACATTTTTGCCATAGCCTTACACGTGGGAGAGACAGATTATTGCTCTCATATTTCTTCTTATAAGAGCACTAATCCCATTCATGAGGGCCCCACTCTCAGGACCTAATCACCTCCGAAAGGCCCCACTTACAGATGTCATCACATTGGGAATTAGGGCTTCCATATATAAATCTTGAGAGCACACAGTCAGTCAGTTCATAGCAGCAGGGTATGTACATGAAGGGGCAGTCACTGAGGGCAAGTGTAGGGTCTTGCCACCACAGGTGGATTTCGAGTCCTAAAGAATGGCAACTTGGAAATGCTACATAACCACAGTGGAGAGGTCTGGGAGGGACAGTTTTTCTTTTTCCAGGATCTTCATTTCTTTTTGATGATGATGCTTCTTTATTCAGATTACTGAATATCAAAGAAAATCAACTGAAATGGTTAGTGCCTCCATCAGGCCTTTGGGCCTTCAAATGACATCTGGCCTAGGAGAAGCTTTCTGGGTGTCTCATTTAAGGAGAGTTCCTCTCCCCTCCTGGACTGTAAATTGAATCATGGCAGGAACTATCTTTTCTGTCATCTCTCCCTTCCCCAAAACAAAACAAGCCAGAATAACAAACATCCCCTGACCCTCATATTTCTGACACATTTTTCTCCCCATCTGGACACCCAGTTTTGAGAAAAAATTGTTTATGTTCCCCATCCCGGTCCCCATGCTTACAAATGACTCTACCTGCTACCATCTAGACACCCCACTATTCTACTACAAAGGCCACTACTGATTTCTTGGTTAGTAAGGTGTTTTGTTTTGTTTTGTTCTGTTTTTGAGACAGGGTCTCACTCTGTCACCCAGGCTGGAGTGCAGTGCGTGATGTCAGCTCACTTCAGCCTTGACCTCCCAGGCTCGAGCGATCATCCCCCCACAGCCTTCCAAGCAGCTGGGACTATAGGTGTGCACCACCATACCTGGCTAATTTTGGTTTTGTTTTGTTTTGTTTTTGTAGAGATGAGGTCTTTCTATGTTGCCCAGGCTGGTCTCAAACACCTGAGCTCAAGCCATTGTCCTGCCTTGGCCTCTCAAAGTGCTGGGATTACAGGCATGAGCCACCATGCCTAGCCCCCATAGTATTCTTAAGTTTTTTTCTGGAGTGAAGTTATGTCACTCGGAAGGAGTCTGATCATTCTGGGTTTTGCTTTTCAGCCTTATTAGGCAGGTACTGATCAGCAGTTCTTCCCAGCCAGTTTTTCTACACTGCTGAGCAAAAGCTGTGTGAATGCTTTACCTGATGCCCATGAAGTATGGGGTGCTCCAAACTGGCTGCTGGGAACAGGGACTATTTGTGGCCTTTGGTGGACTCTTAAGTATTGTCCCACTAATCCTTGGCAGAGTTCTGTCCCCAACCTGAGATCCTCTCTCCACAGGCAGGCATGCACTGATCAGAACCTGGATGAAACTTCGAGGTCACTCCTCAGATCTTCAGAATTCTCTCGGTGGAGCTCAGTCCTCTCTGGTACTCTACCTTGTAGGCTCTAACTCCTGACCTCCCTGAGCCCCCAGATCCACGTTCTCAACTCAGAGAAACCTCCGGGCTCTACCTGAGTCCCCCGATTCCCTGCACCAGAGTTTGAAAAGTCATGTGGGTGATGAGCTTCAGCAATTGTAGGTTCACCTCGTTTGTTTTCTGACTCTCAGGGATCACTGTGCTTCATTGCCTAAAGTTTAATGTCTTGAAAACTATTGTCTTGTATATTTGGGGCTTTTTTTTTTTTTTTTTTTTTGCTGATTTCAAATGAGAGGGTAAGTCTGATCCCACTTACTTCATCTTGGCCAGAAGTAGCTATATTTGAATATAAAAATTTGGCAATTGTCGTAACACCATTAAGCCACTATTTTTTACCTTTGGAGAAAGAAGGGATTCAGATTTACCTAGATAAATAGCACCCGTACTTCTTGTAAATAACAATAAGTTTCCTAAAGTTGAAAATACTGTATGCCACGTTTTATCTTGTCTAGAGAGTGGGTTATATGAACAAAGTGTTTATTGTTGGATCTGGAAACCCTGATTGTAGCTTCCTGTTTTTTCGGTTCTTCTGTACATCAAAACACGAAAGAATCTGCTCCTACCTTGGGAGTACCTTGCTCCTACAGGGCGTAGTTCTGGGATGGCCCGGTGCTACCCAAATTTGTAATTCCTGCCCCCATCTGTACTTAGGACCAGCTGGAAGGAAATCCCCACCCACACGCCATCTGCTCAGCCTCTCCCCACCACCAGCTCACCCCAGCCAAGCCATTGCCAGTACTAAGTAGGAAAATAGTGGGCCACTGGGCAGCGTTTTCTGAAATAAATTTAGATTGGTTTAATAAAAATAAAGCCTGTCCAAGTCCACAAAGAAATCAGTGCATGGACTCCCTAGGGTGTCCTGCTGTCTGTTATGATGCTGACCAAACCCATGAAGTGCTTTGTCTTCAAGTGGGAAGCTATCAAAGTTCTGTCCTGTAATTATTTGCCTTCTTGTCTATGGTGTGAAGGTCATGGGCCATCTCTGATGTTATAAATATGCAGGTTCCCATGCGGCACTGTTTGTTATTGTATCAGTTAAGCTTTCCAGCTTTAAAATTAAACCAATCTTTTTCATCCATTACAATCCTCTGGATAGGGACTGGATGACTGCCGATGAATTTTTAATATTTTCTTTCCATTTTCAAAGGCCGTGTCCTCTCCCGTGCTCAGCGTTTGCACGCAATGCCTAGCCTTTGCACGCAAACTGTTCGCATCCACCTTTGTGCTGTAGAAGGTCACCAGCTTCTCCCTGGAGGCCTCACAGTTACCAGCTGCCACTGAGATCAGCATGGATTCTATCTTCTCCTGACCAGAGTTATGTAGCCAATAGGATGGCTGCAAAAAAATCATGATTGGGGTAACATTTAGATGGCAGGAGGGTGTTCTAGATTTAGAGTATGCGCCCAAACCAGGGAGATCTGTTAGAGATGTTGTAGAGTGGTTCAGCAATGTGCTTAATTGGTAAGAGCCCTGGGCAAGGCAGTCAGAAGACCAAGAGCCAGGCCTGGCCAGGTCCCTACAGGACAACGGATTGCCTGAGGGCAAGAACTGGGCTTTACTTCTTTTCATTTCCCGCTGTGCCTTGCACAGTCTCATTCACAGAGTCAGTGCTGAAGAGAAGGTGTCAGGTGGTTTTGCGGCCGAAAACCACATGACAAGAAGCATGCATGTGAAGTCAGCTTTGTGTGTAGGTCAGGACAAAACACTAATCTAGGTATTTCTGCTCGTATATTTCACACAGAAAAGGAAGTACATTGGAGATAAGGCTCATTAACAGTTGGGTAGTGTACTAGGGCCAGTGAGTAAAAAATTGGCAATGCTACTCTCTTTTCCCTGCATTTAAAGATTCTAAATCCATTGGTAAGCCCTGTGTTGAAGGCCCCTATTCACTAATATCCATTTCCTAGTTCAGCTGGGTGGAAATCAGATAGACATTGTAGGAGACCAGAGTCTCACTTCTTTGGAAAGCATCTAAGTAGGTTCTGGCTGCCTGCACAGTGAGGTCAGTGGCATGCCTGCCTGCTTTTCTGCTTTGGACCTGAGACCACCCCAGAAGCAATAGAAGTACTGCAAGGAGCAGGGAAGGAGGCGATAACAAAACACTCCTACATCTGAAAGTGTTGTGGGGGAACGTGACATGCCCCTCCTTTAAAGCCTGCGCGGTGGCACTAGTGAGAAATATGATGGGGAAGAGGTCAGGAGTGGGTCACCACCACACCAACACCACTTCTCATCCCAGGCCCACCATGTGCCTTGGGAGCTGCCTGTGACCACCACCCTGCAGAAGTTGGCCCTCTAATTATCCCACAAACCTGGTGCTTCCTAAGCAGATGTGCATTCTAGCTTCACTATGTGCGGGCTCTTGAGAGAAAAATGAGAAGCAAACACCTGTTCTGAGACAGCTGAAGCTGGCTGTGTCAGTGATCTTCGTTCATCATAAGCTGTCCATCCCCAAGGTGGCAGTGAGCCTGAGCTGCGATCTTTATGCACCACCCTGGGGACCGTCTGACATGTGGGTGGACAGGAAAGGAGGTGACAGTACGTCAGGGAATCAGCTATAGAAGTAGTAACAAAGATCGACAGCACGAGGAAGAATACTGTTTTTAGCAAAGACAAAAGACTGCCAGTGACAGTACGCCAGTGACAGTACAATGATTATTAGTCCTAGGCAAAGTCACGCTGGATATGTTTAGAGAATGGCAGGACCCTTTTCACCTTAAAGCAATAGAGAACTCTACAATCAACTTTGTTTCTCAGCTTTTCCTTCCTAAAGTCTTAGCTGCCGGAGCCTTGATCTGTGCTCTGACAGTGATTGAGTGCCACCGGTCCTGAACCAGGATTAGTTTCACAAGGTAGTTTGGTGTCACAGAGCCGCCAAACTTTCGCTTGGTGTGTTGATCCCAAAAGTTGACGTTGTCAGGGGAGCCTCTATCTTAGCTCAGAACACGGGTTGTTTGCTGGCCCCAGAAGAAGAGGTGAGCTTTTTGCACTGTTGTTCAGTAGAACACTGGAATTTTGAATAGGTGAGTAAAAGCAATATAATAATGACACCAATATCAAAGTAAGTGCCAAGAGTAGAATTTCACTGAATCCTTTTATATTGTGCATTTACCATTGAGTATAATTTCTAACATCATGATGATGATATTATTAAAGGTGGTCGTTCTTAGGAGCTATCCTACCCAGAAATAAATCTAACATCCAAAAATACATGACAGTGTGAGCGCCTGCTAACGTCCACAAGCTCAGAGGTGACTCTCTGTACCATGGGTTACAATTAGTTCTAATTCACTGAGCTGGAAATTGTTTTATTATTTTCTTTAGATTTCTAAAAGAAGTGCCTTCTATTGTAACAGTGTCAGGCACCTGGTACCTCAACAAATTAATTAAAGCACTGAAGTGTTTTGTAAAATCACCAGCCACAGCAATAAAATGGAAAACAGCAATTGTGGGGAAAAAAAAAAATCTATCTTTGGTCTTAAGCTGTGTCTTAGAGTTTAATGCAGGCAATAAAATCTCTCACCTTTTCTTAATGATGTTTAGTTGGTAGTCATATTTGTTTTGTTTTCAGCATTGAGAATGTTGAGATAAAGGACATATTCAGGTTGATTTGCCTACAACAAACAAGTGAGTTTTCTGGAATATTATGTACTCTGCTATCGTAAAGACAGTCTCTGTGAAGCAGTGATTTCACATTCTGCTATTCTGTTAAGTCAGAATAATTTAAGATGTGCCGTATGTGAGGTTACATGGCAATCTCTGATGACTTTTTAAGAGGAGAAGGAATTAATTTTAAAATTAGCATGGTTACCCTTTTTTTTTTTTTTTTTTTTGAGATGGAGTCTCGCTCTGTTGCCCAGGCTGGAGTGCAGTGGCCGGATCTCAGCTTACGGCAAGCTCCGCCTCCTGGGTTTACGCCATTCTCTTGCCTCAGCCTCCCGAGTAGCTGGGACTACAGGCGCCCGCCACCATGCCCGGCTAGTTTTTTTGTATTTTTTAGGAGAGACGGGGTTTCACCATGTTAGCCAGGATGGTCTCGATTTCCTGACCTCGTGATCCGCCCGTCTCGGCCTCCCAAAGTGCTGGGATTCACAGGCTTGAGCCACCGCACCCAGCTAGCATGGTTACCCTTAAATTAACCATTAGAAGCATTTAGATCAATTAACCACTTTCCCCTTAAAAGATGAGGCCACTTGCACATTCACAAACCCGTTACTCTACGTTGTCTCAGTACACCAGGTGCTAAAGGGGCTACATTTTCTGATTTGTTTTATATGTTGCTCCCTGGTATCTTGGAGAGGAAAAAAGAGGAGGAAGAAAACATTTGAAATATGAGTGAATTTATGATGGTGCTGGTCAGTGTCTGTGTCGTGTCCTCTAGGAGTGTGATCTACTAGAGCGAAGGAAAGAACGCACCTTTGAGATGTAAGCCCATTGTCAATGGCAGGGGTTCTCTGACTGCCTGCGCGTCCTGGGTCTATCTGCGCCTCCCACAGAGGGACCAGAGGAAGGCGCCTGCCCACACACGGGTCTTGGGCCATGGTGGAGTGCTTTCCTCTGTGCTATTTTGGGGGACCTTGCCTTTTCTTTTTTTGAGCTTCAACCTAAAAATCACCACTCCTTTACCCCCAGAACCCTGTCCTCAACCCCAGGCAGAGCTCCTTGCCCCTTCATCTGTGGCCCTACGGCCCCTCACACTCACCTGGCCGGAGCCAAGTCACAGAAGGCTTTGCAGGCCATGATAAGGTGTATGGACTTTCTTTTTACTGCGAGAGAAAGTGAACAGAGGGGTCCACACGGGTCATGACCTGCCTCACGTGTGCAGAGGTCATTCTGGCTGTGGCGTAGTGAAGGAAGAGAGGAAGCAGGGCTTCCTATCAGAGAGCGAGAGGGGATGATGGCTCAGACTGCACCTTTAGCCACGGAGGTGGCGTCAAGTCACATTGGAGGGATGTATTGCAGGAAACCTCACAGGACATTGGTCCTGTAGGAATTTAAAGTCGGGAGTTGCTAGAGCAGAGGTGGCCAGGGCTGTGACTTGGACTTGACATTGAAGAAAAGGGTAGTAGCCTCTAAGGCGAAGAAAGGGGCATCGAGGTGTTGTTCTCTGATGCCCAGTTAAAAGGTTGCTAGATGATTATAGGTCTGACTTCTATCTGGATTGACTGATTGATTTCCCATTAGACATTTTCAAAGAGCAATCTCCTTTAAGAAAAAAAAAAAAATGCTTCTCTATCCAAGCAAGCCTAGAAGTGTCGGAAGCTGGAAGGAATTTGGCAATTTTGTCTATTGTCCTTTTTCCAAGCAGGAAACCTTGCACTTAGAACCACATTAATGGAACAATAATTTTAGTCCCTGTTTTTTCTTTTCAGTCCTTAAAGATGACAAACCGTGGGCAGTTTCTTCTCTACCACTTGAAGAACTCCTTGTGTAATAAGAAGCCGTTGTCACCTGTGTGCTGCGTGTTTTTTCACAGGTGACTGGAGTTTGGTTTTGTTTCTCACAGGATACCCAAAGCAGAGGACTGCGGCAGCTCGAAATGGGTTTCCGCCCAAGCCGGACCCGCAGGCCCGTGAGGCTGAGCGGCAGCTGGTGCAGCGGCTGAAGGAGCGGTGTGAGCGGCAGACCAGACAGCTAGGCATCGTGCAAGGGGAGCTGAGGAGGGCCATCTGCAGCTTTGATGCTCTTGCCGTGGCCACGCAGCATTTCTTTAGAAAGGTGAGGCCCCATTTCGTGAAGGTCCAAGGGCATTTTGGTTAGGGGAGAAGGTGGTGATGGTGACAGTTCTTTGTGTGTGTTGCTGTTTTGGGTTTGAGTTTGGATCAGAGTGGAGTTTGGATTTTCAGGAGTTCGGGCAGAATCTCCTGAGGCATCCCATCATCTTTGGGGAGCCACATTTATCCTTAGGTGTGAAAGAAATATGTCTGGGAAGAATCATTAATCATCTTCATTCCGAAAGAGGAAATTATGTAAAAAATGAAAGGAAAGGATATACAGGGACATTTTTGCCAGTGAGATCTTTGCAGCAAATGGAGCATATGGTTGTTTGCATTTTCAAGGCGAGAGGTCACTTTCCAACATTTCTGCTCACATCACATCAAAGGGAGACAGGGCCACAGTCCCGTCCACCTCGGCTGTTGGTGGGCAATGGAACGTGCATGGCCTGGGACTCAGGGCCATGGCCCCAGTTCCCAGAGCGGCATGGGGAGAGGTTTGGATTCTCCCTGTACCCTCGATTTTTCTGAAAATGTAGGGAGTTTGGTTTCTCCTCTGCAAATGTCTGGATCTGTGTGTGTACACTGAATCTATTATTAACCATGGAGCAGTTAAACTTCCCAGCCTTTCCCCGGGGGACAGAGGTGGGAGCCTAGTGTCCCACTGCATTTGTGCTCCACCTTGAAGTCACCAAGGTGTCCTTGGGGGAGAAAAAGCATAAACATTATAAATGCACATTTTTGAGATTCTTGTATGGACCTCCTGGTATCTATACATGGGGGGGATGTAAAAGTGCTGTATAAATGCTCTCCAAATAAGAGTGAATTAATGAAATATCCGGCCAATTTCAAAAGAAAAGCAGAAGAATGTGAAGTGACTCCATGTCCCCTGGCAGCTTCCTTTTTGGCCTTTTATGGCATCCTTCACCTTCCACTCTACTCCAGTATAGAAGCCTGAGCTGCTGTTTCTTTGTTGTTGTTATTTTTGTTTGTTTAAAGCTTTCAACAGAAAGAGCCATTTTTCAATCTGTTGTGGTAATAAATGACAAGATGAATAGGCAACCCTGAAATTTCCATTTACCAATAGTTTCAGCTTCCTCCCCAACCAGAATTTTAACCCCAGCAGAATATGGCCAATGTGAATTTCATACCTTCCTTTCTGGTCTAGTCATGATGCGTGACATGATCTGATAAGCGTGCATTATGTAACCCTATAAGAAAGTTACAAACACATCTTCAAGGAGCCCAGGGGCCTGACTGGGCATGGTCAAGATGAGCATTTTTGCAGTTAGGGAAGGTGCTTCGTCGAATTTCCCACTGACTGTCAGGTTGTGCCTAAAGAGGAAAACAGGGCTGTTCCTTGAAGTTCAGTGATCCTGTTGATATAGTTTATATCGCCGTGCTGCCTGCTGTGGGACTCCACCTTTCAGACGTCATCCAAAGAGTCAGGATGGACAAAGCAATAGATATTGATACACATATTGATAATATGTTCCATGTTCTAGAAGTTGGAGCTTTTAGGCCCCACTTTTGGGATCATGGCAGGGGAGAGAGTAACTGTGCCAAAATTAGGGGTCCCTGTAGTTGAGCATTTCCATGTTCCAGGGAAGTCCCTTGTTGGCCTGCAGACCATGGGTTTTACTTCTGTGCGGCACGCACGTGGCTCTCAAACCAGAGACCAACAGCGGCTGGCAGGTGATTTGCGGGCATCTCCACTGGACCTCCCTGCTACTACAGCTGCACTTGGCATGACATTTCAGCAAGACGGATGGTGGACATGAATTTCATTTTCTTTTCAGTAAATCACAACCAGTAACTCCAAATGAGCTTCAAAAATGACCGTGGCATTTCACCTCCCACACAATGTATTTTTTTTCTCTGTCTTTCTGATCTCTACGCTCTCTCTCTCTCACCAGATAAATGCCAGAAGAAAAAACGGAAGATAAAATTTTTTTTTTTTAAAGTTAAAGTCCTAATTGAACATAATCAGCATCTTTTATGCAGGCCGTCATGCTTGCCATGTAGTTTAAGGTGATGGATTTGAGAATTTGCTAGTAATACCGAATTAGACCAGGAGGTGTGACATGGGGCGGAGAATCTGGGAAAATAGAGGCAAAGCAGCCTTGGAACCTTCAACAATGGAGCCCTCTGAAGTTACCAGGTCAGGAGAACCCAAGGTATCCCATGTCACACTTGTGGGAAACCCATGCACTATTATTGTGAGTGAGATATGGTCTGAGTCGAGCACATCAGCTTTGAGGAAGCGTGACCTGTATAGCCTGAAAACGCACGATCTCTTTGCTCTACTGGTTAGAAGGCCCTGCCAGAATTCCGTCCTGTAAGGAATGCACGTGTATCTTTTGTACACTGTAGCATATTCATCTGCAGAGCATGCTCTGGTGGAGAGAGGACACGGTGCTAACCCAGAGTCAGTTCCATCTCTGCCCTGATCCAGTGGGGAGACCTTGAGCAAGTTCCTGCCCCTCAGTGCACTTCGTCATCGTCACCGTAGGAATAACATCCCTGTCCTTGCTCTCTTCCCCCCGGCTGACTCATTAACTTTGAATCTCAGTTTTCTCCACTTAAAATAGAATTCATAATAGCTCTTCATGAAGTCATTGTGAGAATGTAGTGAATTAATGTGCAAAGATGCTTTATAGAGATAGGTTTCACTATGTTTCCTAGGCTGGTCTCAAACTCTTAGTCTCAAGGGATCTTCCTGCCTCAGCCTCCTAAAGCCCTGGGATTATAGGCATGAGCCACCATGCCCAGCTGGCAAAGGCACTTTTTAAACAAATATTCAATCAAACATTCTTTTCTGAGTACAAAGATATCTGTCAAGATCTACCTCAACAATTTTACTCTCAAGTGGGAGAAGGTGAAAACACAGTCAAAGCCCCTGAAGAGCTTGGTCTGGAATGTACTTTAAAAATAATTTAAAAAAATAATTTTTAGTGGCCAGGCTCCACCAGCCTGGCCAACATGGTGAAACCCCGTCTCTACCAAAAATAAAAAAAATTTTAAAAATTAGCCGAGTGTGGTGGCACATGCCTTTGATCCCAACTACTTGGGAGGCCGAGGCAGGAGTATTGCTGGAACCCTGGAGACGGAGGTTGAGGTTAGCCAAGATTGCGCCACTGCCCTCCAGCCTTGGTGACAGAGGGAGACTCCATCTCAAAATACATTTTTTTAAAATAAAAATGAAAATAATTTTCTAATATAGCTCTTCAGTTACTGCTATATATTTTTACATGAATGTGCTGATGCCATTAATTTAAATATATGTTGGAAGTAAGCCTCACCACTAGAGAAAAAGAATTAGAAGCCCAGATAAGAATCTCCCTTCTCTACCCCATGCTTTATAGCTCCTGGCAGAGTAGCTGTGAAAGCTGTCAGCTCTAACACAGCCTGAGCCCAGCGTCCGGGGATTCTAAGATGCCACACTTAGGTGCCAACAGCAGCCTCACACTTGCGCTGGTTGCAGGCAGCTGTGCCCCTGCAGCAAGGCATGTTCCTCACCAAAGGCCAAACAGATCTGCTAAATCCGTGCTCCCAGACCCCCAAGTGGTGTCGTAATGAGTGTGACTCCCAGGGACTCGCGCTTCTCAGGGTCAGGTTGAATGGTGTGATGGTGCTCTTGCTGTGTGGTTCCCTGGAATGCTACTCTTTAGCATCCCCTGGTGGCTCATCCATGAAACAATCCACGGGATGGTCCTCACCCTGCAGCATGGAGTTTTATATACATTACCTTTGAGGGTACATGGATTTTCATGTTACTTTTAATCAGATTTATTATACTTACTCAGTATTTTTCATATCCATTCTTGTCTTCTTTTGTTAACTTTATGCATGTGATTGTAGATTACGGTTTTGAATTTTTTTACATGTTATTAAATAGTTTAGGCATAAAAGACCTGAAAATGAATGTCAAGCATTTTTGGACTCTCTAAGGTTACCAAAAAATTAATAGTGCACCAACCTCCTTCTTCTCAAAGTGTGTATATATTTTATGGCTTTTATTATTTGACCTTTTATCACAAAAACAATTTCATATAGAATAGTGGAAAGCATAAACCCAAATACCCCATAATTCATATTTAATATTTCTTAACATTCTGCCATATTTGCTTTCTCTATGTCTTGTTGTTGTTAGTTAGGGGTGTGTCTATTTTTTATGTATTTTGTGTATTTGAACTTCAGCCTTTCACCTTCAGTTCACATATATTAGTAGACAATCTTTAGCAACTCTGCCTCTACCCTACAGGGTGGGTAGGTAGGGAGGATTCAAAAAAGAAAGAGGTAGAACTTTAACAATAGAGCTCCTATTTATTGACCATCTACTATGTCCTGGGCGCTTAACAGACATTATTTTAACCCTCACAACAACCATAGCTGTTGTAGATATCATCCTCATGTGATACCTGGGGAAACTGAGGCTCGGGGAGTTTGCGTAGTCCTCTGACGACAATATAATTAGAAAGTGATGGAGCCAAGATACAAATACCAGGCCAGGCCACACCCAACACCCGTGTTTTTCCACTATATTATGATGCTATTTCTCCCTCTCCTCACAATCATTAGGGTGCTTTTGATGTATTAAGGGGGAAAATGCACAACTGCAAAACAGGTGAAATAATAAACTAAAAGTTAAACACACAGAAAATGACGTAATGGTTTAAGCTGTTGCCATAAAAAAATGCTATGTGCTCAAGTGGAAGCCTCGTCATTGATAATGGGAAGGAGTCTTGGAAGAGCAGGATGGAGAGAGAAGCAGAATGTGGGGTGAGCAAAGAGGAAGGAAAGGGTATTGGGACGAGAACACCCAACGCCTGCTGTCTGCAGAGTGCCCCCACTCCCTGCATATCTTTAAGCCCTTGGTAAATTAGTTAATGGCTTCTGAATAGAGATCTAGTCACTGGGGAACTGTTTTTAAAAGTGCAGTGATTGCTCTAGTATGGATTGCAGACTCCTCGTAGTGAAGCTGGCCCCAGCTCACCTTGAGTGCTCCATAACACCTGGTTGGTTCGTGCGTCAGGGCAGGGTGTATGAAAAGGGGAAGAGAGAAGAGACAGCAGAAGAACCCCTTTGGAAAATAAAGGCTTGCTAGCTTTATCTGTTTAATGCATTCAGATTTTAAATTCAGGGATTCATCAGAATGAATGTTGCTCTTGAGCACCTAAAGCAGTAGAGAAGCTGTTACGTCCACCAGCCAAAGGACTTCACATTTCAGAGATTTTCCCACTGAGTGGAGCTCTCAGAGCAGTAATTATACCTGATCAGAATTGAAAACAGTAAGCTCTTTGTTGCTTTCTAAATCCAAAACATGGTCATTTAAACATAGTGTTTTGTGCCTCTCCCACTTATAAATGATGCTCTGCGATTATCTTCTCTTCCCTTAATTTTATCATGAATAACCAAAGGCTTAAAGAAAATGTGAGCACTTAGGGTGGCATTTCTGACAGTTATTCAGTGTATATAACACAGTAGAGAGTGCTAGTGAAGTGGTAAATTCAAGGTAAATGAATGGTTCCTATGGTTGCTGTTCTGAAAGAATATTATGTGTCACAAAAATAAGTACCCCCACAGTGCTTTGCTAAAAGAACCATGAGTGTCTGTATGGTTTCACTTGTAGGACTTTAGCTAAAGGAATTTTTAGCAGAACCCCCAAACATCAAAATATTCCTGATATCAAGGGATAGAATCTCCCAGCTATGCCAAGCAGCTCTTCGAAGTAATAAGAACCCTTGGCCTGTGGTGTCAGTCGTGCAAAACATCATGGTCAGTGGAAAATGAAACTCAAAATAGCAAAGTCTTCTCAACATTCATGGAAGATCATTGGTACTGAAGCCTGATAAAACCCAACTCTATTGATGATAATATAAATTTCACAATAAGGTGCAATAAGATGAGAATAGATACCTGACCAAGGTGAAAACTAATTGTCCCATTCAGCTCATCTCACTTATGCTTTGTCATCAATGTGCTTTTTTGTTTGGGTTTTGTTGTTGTTGTTGTTGGTAATTAAATGACATTCTTTTGAAGGCAGATAGGTGCCATGGGAGAAGAAAGGTGAATTTCAGCCTCTCCTTTGCAGAAGAGGCCTGAGGCTTTCCCCAAACCCTGGTGGGCAGTTGGTTAAACCTGGTCTGTAGTAAAAGTGTGTGCCTTTAAGATATTCTGGGATACAGAATTCAGCATAGCCATCCTGCAGGCCAGAGAGGCTACAGAGCAGATGGGGCATGGAGTGTCACCTGGCCATCCCACCCAACCTTTCTAGACCCATGGCCTCTGGCAGATACCAAAGTCTTCACTTAAATGTCACTGGCAACTTATTTGAAAATAAATGCTGTAAACTCCCCTCCAACTAAACACAAGTCAAAGGAAAAACAATATTCAAAAATAATGACTCCCTAATGAGAGGAAATATGGTTTTCTCAGCCCCAGAACCTCTTTCCCGTGAGAGATGAGTTTATTAACTTTCCTAGACCTCAGTGTTTCTATAAAATGGAGTTACTAAGGGTCCAGTTTCAAGAACAAGACTAGAATGAAGGGGCTGTCAGGCCCAGGCTCTGTGATTTAATTCAGTGCCTCTGACTCTGGGGGGGGTTCTATTAGTCTGTTTTCATACTACTGATAAAGACATACTTGAGACTGGGCAATTTACAAAAGAAGGAGGTTTAGTGAACTCACAGTTCCGTGTGGCTGGGGAGGCCTCACAATCATGGCAGAAGGTGAAAGACACGTCTCCCATGGTGGCAGACAAGAGAAGAGAACTTGTGCAGGGAAACTCCCCTTTATAAAACCATCAGATCTTGTGAGACTTATTCACTGTCACAAGAGTGGCATGGGAAAGACCAGCCCCCATGGTTCAGTTACTTCCCACCAGGTCCCTCCCATAACACGTGGGAATTGTGGGAGCTACAATCGAAGATGAGATTTGGGTGGGCACACAGCCAAACCATATCAAGCATTATTTAAATACCACAAAATCATTGCCTGCTGCTCAGTTGGCAGAGCATGACACTTAAGCACCAGAAAGTGCTCTGCCCTTCCTCAGGGGGTAGGATGTGCCTATCGATCCCTGTGGCTTGCTCTAAGCATACCTGGTATGGGACCATCACAGTTTTGAAAATATAAGTTAGATTAGTCTCTTTGGGAAAAATCATTTAAATAACAAACGTCTGTGGAGCATCTGAATCATGAATCTGTTTCTAGCATATTATTCCCTGGAGACACCACCAAGTGCAGAGAGATGGGGAGAGAGAGAGCCCTCTAGTAGTTGCCTGTTGAGGCTGGGCCTTCTCTTTGGTTCCTTTGGCATTTGGTTTCTAGCAGGAGTCGAGAGACCTGGTGGCTTTTGGAGTACCTGTTATGTGGGACTAAAACTGGTACCTCATCGCCTGTAGCAGGTTATGACGTGAGCCTCCCTCCCTGGGTCTGCATCCCTCCGCCTCCTCCTCAATAGACACACACCCTGAATCATCTCCAATTCCAAACATAGGGAATGGTCCATCCTAGTCATTCTGTCTACGGTCCATCCACTTGGTAAATGGATGACTTGAAAACCACATCTCAGCCCCTGAGTTCCAATTCTAGGGAAGAGATGCTCACTGAAATCATGGGAGGGCAGAGTGGACTGTGAAGCCTGTCAAGCAGCCAGGGTGCCCGGGGCAGGGGCGCCTTGAGAGAGGAGTGTGGCTTGTGAAGTGGGCCAAGGAACACATAGGATCTCAGCAGGCAAAGGTGGGGGAATCGGGCCTTCCGGGGCAGCAGGAAGAACTTGGGCAGAGAGCGGTGCAGCGTGGGGAGAGGGCAGGACCACTCTGTGGAAGATTAAGGGTCTAATTTGCCTAAAGCTTTGGGTGCAGGACTGATGATGGTGGGGAATGAGGCTGAGGAGTTCAGGGCCTGGAATTGCAAATAAAAGAGAGGAGGCACTCACAGAGGCAGGCAGGAGGCCCTGAGTTTTGGACAACAGCTGCAGCACTGTGTTTTAGGCTGTGTTTTAGGAAGATTAACTCTGTGCCAGGTTTGAGATGGATGGCAGCAAGAAAACCCCAGGTAGGGAAAGCACGTAGGAGCCTCTGTCAGTGGAGTAAAAATCCAGGCAAGACGTGAGAAGGGTCGGGAGGACCTGGAGTCCCAGTGGAAAGGAGAGGGCAGATACAGAGCCTGAGGATCAGGCTGTGAACCTGACAACTAAGAGGGTTCAAGATACCCAGAAGATAAAGGATGAACCCACTTCACCCCAGCCCCAGCAACACCCACACAGAAATCACAGACTGCTGAGAACTTAGGAATTATGTGCATATACAGCTCCGAAATGTTTAAAGGGGTCATGGGTTCCCTTGAAGAAATCTGCTCTGAAACTGTACATTTTATGCATCAGTGAGCCCTCAAGTCCTCAAGTCCAGGGAAAAATAAAGCAATGCCAAGGAACCTGTAGTTTTTCTTTTTTTTTCCTCCCAGATTCTACGTCTAACCCATGTATCACCTGTCCCACCTCCTGGGAGTACCCTGTGTCCCACCCATCCTCTCCAGGAATTGCAAGGTGGCTCTGAATTGCTGCTTCTCTTGCATTAATTGAGTTAATGCTTACAGTTAGATAGAATAAGTTCTAATGTTTGATAGCATAGTAGGGTGACTGCAGTTAACAACAATATATTGTTACATCTCAAAATAGCCAGAAGAGAAGATTTGAAATGTTTGCAACACAAAGAAATGATAAATGTTTGAGGTGATGAATATCCTAAATTCCCTGATTTGATCATTAAACATTCAATACATTTATCAAAATATCAAATACACCCCATAAATAGGTACACATATGCATCCATAAAAAATAATTCAAAAAAATTAACGCACTTTATGCTTCCTACCATCCTGCATCCCTCCAGAGCTGGTACAGCCCACTGTGTTGATTTCCGGGACTCTTTCTGTTTGGTAATGCTCAGATCTCCATGAGGGAATTAAGCAGAGGTGTAGATGTCAGAGAAAAGGGAGGCTCTAGAGAAGCAAGCTCGGGGTGGTTTACGCACAGTGATATGAAAGGGATGAGATTCACAGGAGGGCATATGCAGAGGAGGGAAGCTGACCTGGGACAGCATCTTGGGAAATGCCTGTGCGTCCTTCATGGGGCCAGGCGAGGAACAGTAGGCCTGGCAAGGAGAGAGAGGAGCTGCTGGGAGGGGTCGCAGGAAAGGGGAGAATCCCATCTCGCAGAAGCCAAATGGAGGGGCGTCTCTGACAGGTGACAGTGATTTACAATACCAGGTACCAGGCGGCGGGAGAAAAGGTTACAGAATGAGGAAGTACCCTGGAGTTGGGCAGTTTGGGAAGAGTATCTGTAAAGAGGTAAGGACACCCAGCTTTTCCTGGTTCCTCTATTATCAAATGGTTTATTTAGTTTATTTAGTTCTGCCTCGTTTCAGCCCACAGAGAAGCCAATTCTTCTATCCTGTGAGGAGTGGCAATGGCACCATCTACAGGACATTGTCTAGAAATGAAAATCTCTGCCCAGAGAAAAGAACTCATGCCAAGTATTACCTTAAATTCCAGAGAGTTTTACCAAAAGCAAATGCTGCTCTCCTCCCTTTTGCTTCCTAAAGTGTGAGCTACAGTCCTGCCTATGCCACAAACCTGATTGAAACTAGTTTTGAAATTGAAAACACACAGCTCAGCTCCTTTCATTTTTCATTTTATTCCTGACAATCAAATTACTAAAACAGCAAGAATAAGATTTATGTGGTACACTGCAAACAGTTTGCCTATGAGATAATTCATAAAAGCAATTACATATGGCACAAACCTAACAATGAAAGTGATCTATACCTGTGATCCAGTCCCTGGAGAGAGTAAAATCTCATCAGTTCTGCCCTCCCAGGAAAAGAAAGAAAAACATTTAACATCCCAAAATACTGAAACTCTATTACATGACAGTATTCTCTTGAGAACAAAGATTTATCCTAAGTATTGTGCTGACAAAATAGATATGAGGTGATATTATTTCTCAAATTCTTCTTCAATAATATTTCCCCAATTTTTGTTTCAGGTTGAAACTCAGGGTCAGAATTCTGTATTTATTTTAAAAGCATGAAGGAGGAAGAAAAAGAAAGGAAAAAAGAAACAAGTATAATAAATAGAAAATAATTATAAAGATGGTCAATAGTAATTCAGAGATATCCATAATCACATTCAATGTGAATGGTCTAAACAGCCCCAGTTAAAAGACAGATCTGGCTAGGCATAGTGGCTCATGCCTATAATCCCAGCACTTTGGAACGCCGATGTGGGTGAATTGCTTGAGCCCAGGAGTTTGAGACCAGCCTGGGCAACATGGCAAAAGCTTAACTCTGAAAGGGAGAAAGAAAATGTTTTTTTTTTAAAAAATGTGATATAGTTTGAATATGTCCCCCAAAAGTTCATGTATTGGAATCTTAATCGTCATTGTAACAGTATTAGGAGGTAGTGCCTTTAAGAGGTGATTAGGCTGGGTATGGTGGTGTGCACCTGTAGTCACAGCTACTCAGGAGGCTGAGGCAGGAAGATCACTTGAGCCCAAGAGTTCAAGGCTATAGTGCTTTGTGATTGCACCCGTGAATAGCTTCTGCACTCCAGCCTGGGCAACATAGCTGGAGACCCTGTCTCTTGAAAAAAAGAAAGAGGTGATTAGGCTACACCCTCATTAAGGGATTAATGGCGTTATCCTGGAGTGGACTCTAGATAAAGGATATATTTGGCTCCTATCTTGTCCCTCTGTGTCATGCACTCACTTATGCCTTCCATCCTCCCTTCTGCCATGGAATGAGCTACACCAGATGTCAGTGCCATGCTCTTGGACTTCCCAGCCTCCAGACTGTGAATGAAATAAACTTATTTCCTTTATGGATTACCCAGTCTGTAGTATTCTGTTATAGAATCAGAAAATGGACTAAGATAACACCCAATTATATGTTGTCCACCAAAAAAAAAAAAAACCCAATTTGAATATATAGCTCAAATTAGAAGTACAGGAATGGAGAAACATACACCATGCTAACACTAATCAAAGGAAAATTGGAATAGCCCCACTAATTTCAGACAAGGCACACTATAGAACAAGATTCCCACAGATAAAGGGGGACACATAATGATAAAGGAGTCTGTTCTTAAAGAAAACGTAAGAAACATGAAGGTAACTATTGATATTTCAGGCTGATTCTATTGGGTTCCAGTGACTTGTGTGCTCAGGTGATGTCCAATTATTGCAGTTCTGAGAGTCCTGTTGCTTCAGCCTCAAAAATCAGCTGAAACGCTTCCAGGATTTAGAAGAAAAAATAATTGTAAACACCTGATGTATTCTGAGCACTATATGTTACTTATTTTTTGATGCATATTATTTCATTTAATATCTTCACATTAACTCTTTTTTTTTTTCTGAGATGGAGTCTCACTCTGTTGCCCAGGCTGGAGTGCAGTGGTGTGATCTTAGCTCACTGCAACCTCTGTCTCCTGGGTTCAAGTGATTCTCCTGCCTCAGCCTCCTGAGTAGCTGGGATTACAGGCACCCACCACCATGCCTGACTAATTTTTATACTTTTAGTAGAGATGGGGTTTCACCATGTTGGCTAGGCTGGTCTCAAACTCCTGACCTCAGGTGATCTGCCCACCTCAGCCTCCCAAAGTGCTGGGATTACAGGCGTGAGCCACCGTGCCCAGCCTCTTCACATTAACCTTTTGATGTAGGTATTTTGATGCCCATGTTATAGATAACTCAGGTTGCCTTGATCAAATAATATTTTGTTTATTATTTTATTCATTAAATGTTTCTCAAAAACCTGGCCGTTCTCCAAATAATAGAATTGATATGACATAGGACTTCCCTTTAAGAAAATTCCAGTCAAATATCCTACCTAATTGTTTCAAAACACCTCATTTGATCTTGTCAGCACTGCCAAAAGATAGGCAGGAGAACTCTTAGTGTTCCTGTTTTCCAGGTAAAGAAACAGAGGAAGAGAAGTGGTTCCTTGCCAGAGGTCTCATGATCAATAAGCCATAGAATCAAGACTTTGTGCAGATAAGTGCTGGAGGCTAGTGTTCAGCATGGTGATTATAGTTAATAATTCTGTGTTGTATACATGATATTTGCTAAGAGAGTAGATCTTAAGTGTCCTCAGCACCCCCCCACACACACAAGCACAAAAGGTAACTGTGAGGTGATGGATGTGTTAATTAGCTTGATCGTGGTAATCATTTCACAATTTATATGCATATCAAAATAGCACATTGTACACCTTAAATTTATAGAAATTTTATTCATCAATTGTACCTCAGTAAAGCTGGCAGGCGAAAGACTTCACAAGGATCTCCTGCCTCCAAATCTAGTGTGCACCTTCCACTCTTCTGGCTTTGATATTCCATTGACAAAGATGGGAAATTGATTGATCACATCTAGCAGCACCAACAGACCAAAACATCAATGCAAAATAGCATCTTGACCTCATGCTGAGATGCCTCACTTCTGACAATGAAGAACAGCATTCAGTGTCTGCAATGATAAGCCAAGCTCCATCGGACAGTTTGACACCATGAGTGAGGGAGCACTAGTACCTTGCTGGTTTCTTGCTGCCCTAAATTACCAGATCTTGGTAACAATTATTATATGTTAAGATTAACTCTAAGGTTGGCCCGGAGCTCAACACTCTACCCTGCACCTGGGGACAAACACCCACCCACAGAAGACCACCCACCATGCCCAGATAAAGCCATAAAGGAGATTCAGGTGTTATAGCAGGTGGCTGTTAAGTGAGAGCCACAAGCTGCTATGTTTCCCTCAGAAGTGAAGGCCAATGCTCGTTTTCATACCTAAGATAACCAGAATTATTTTTCTTGCTTGTATGGACCGGCTTGTTTACTTCTTCAGATCCATATGTATATTATCAGCAATAGCAGCTCCTCAGAATGACTGTAACTTTTATGAAGACCCAACACACAAACCAAGCAAGGGATCCAAAAGATCTCAGTTGAGTTCCAGTTCCAGGTAAGATGGAAGAGGCACACTCTACCCTGCTTCTCCCACTAAATGCAGCTATAAACAACTGGACCGAATGCATCTCTGAATAACAGAAAGAAAATAATTTTTAAAGAACAGAGCCTCAGGAACCTAACCGACAATTTACAAAGGGTCTAATATTTTTGTAACAGGAGTTCCAGAGAGAAGAAAGCCATTACTTTTGCAGTTTAGTGGCAAAAACCACAATTACTTACTTTTAATGGCAAAAACCACAATTACTTACTTTTAATGGCAAAAACCACAATTACTTACTTTTAATGGCAAAAACCACAATTACTTACTTTTAATGGCAAAAACCACAATTACTTTTAATGGCAAAAACCACAATTACTTACTTTTAATGGCAAAAACAGCAATTACTTTTGCACCAACCTACTATATCTATACACCTTGAAATACCACTCGGCTATAAAAAAGAATAAAATAATGTCTTTTGCAGCAACTTGGACAGAGCTGGAGGCCATTATTCTAAGGGTAGTTACTCAGGAATGGAAACCAAATACCGTATGTTCTCACTTGTAAGTACAGCTAAGCTATGGGTATGGCAAAGGCAGGCAGAGTGGTATAATGGACGTTGGAGACTCAGAAATGAAGAGTGCGGGAAAGGCATGAGGGATAAACTACCACGTATTGGGTACAGTGTACACTACTCAGGTGATGGGTGCACCTATTCGATAGTATTGGGCCACAGAGTCTAGCCACTTAACACAGACATGTATTTAATGATGGATATATATTATTTGTATTTTTGGCTGTTTCCTTGGCTGCTTCTAGTCTTGTTAAACGACATACAAGTCATGGCAAATGGAAAACACAAGTTTAAATGACATGAAAATTGAGTATGTTTTATATATATATATACTTTTTTTTTTCTCATGCAGATCTTTAGGCAGTGTAATGCCTACCAGCCATCTTAGTAAAAAATATATTTTAAAATAGATGTGAAGACTAAAGGAAAAGGAAAAATGTGAGGTCTATTTTAAGTTCATAGTCATCTCAAATATGGGGGGTAGTGGGGTGACCCAGTGAGCTCTTCTGGAGACCCTGCAGCAAGAGAGAATGGTCACTGTGCCTAGCGAAGGCAGGGACGTGTTTCTAAGGCAAGGATGACTAAGTGACTCGTTTCAAGTGTTGTTTCACATGGGAAAATGTCTTCTGATTTGAGTAAACAGTGTGTCTGTGTAGGGAAGATTTCTCATCCTGGGGCTTTCAGTTTTGCATTCCTGCCACACCAGGTCTGCCACCTTCCCTCCCTTTTGGGGGACAGAACCAGCCCCTAGCATGTTAGATCCCATCAGAAAGTGCACGCAGAAGCTGGGCGAGAACGAATCTCTCTCTGCCAAGGGCATGGACTGTGCCACGGGAGGGGCAGGCTGTTCAAATCTGCTGGAAAAGGAGATGCGGCACCTGGAGACGCAGCATCTTCCAGTTCCATCTGCTTATTACTGTCCTGGATAACCATCCACAGGCCACTTACATAGAGGAAACATTTGTCTTCAGCGTCTAACTGTCCACTTTTTCTCAGTAATAGGAAAACTTACTCATGCAAAACATACAAAGTAGTTCAGGGACAGCCACTTTGGGACCATTTAAAATAAGTTGACCTATATTGTATATAATTAAACCTGAAGTGGGGTTGCATTTTGAAAAATACTTTTAAGCTAATGAATGCTTTTTCAGTGCACCCAGCAAAATCCCCAAAGGGAGAGAAAAACATCTGTAGGTATTTATAAAATACTCTTTCTGTGACTATGTCTAGAGAAAGGTAGACAATAAATGGAAATATTACAGCCAAAAGAATAGTCTTCTATGGGAAGAAACTTTTCCGTAGTGCAACAAAGTAATGATGAGTTCCATTTACTTATCCAAGCCCAGGGGAAATCCTGTCTCCCTTAGATTTCTGATAGCATCTGAACTTTCTGTTAGAATCATAATTATTTATGACCCTTCCTCAATTAAAAATACCAGCTTTTTGTAGTCCAAGGTCTGACATGTTACATTCTGTTCCAAAGAAAATCTCCTCGGAAGCGGGACTTGACCTGGTGCACGCATTCATGATTTGGATGCTGTTTCAGCATATAGAGAGGAAACCCAAACAGGCCGTGAGAGGAGCTCAGGCCAAACTGGATTCTGAATTCCCATGTCCATTAGCAAAGTCTGGGTCTCTCAAGAGCTAAAGGATTAAGATAAAGGCCTCTGCTACTCGTGATTACCAGGGACCGTGATCCATGTGGTTTGTTCCTCTTATCTACAGTTCTGACAATAGCTTGGGAACACGAGACCTGTCTGCACAGCTGCTGACATCTCCCCAGGGTACACACTGCCGACATCCAATGCTTCAACGAGAAATAGGCTTGCCTGCCAGCCTGGATATCATTCAAACATGGCAGCCCCCAGCCTGGGACTCCAGCCAACAATGCCCCTAGCCTGTCTTAGTTTAAACTGCTTGCCTTTAACAGTTATTCCTAGCTGAAAACAGACCACAGCTCCTATTCAAGCTATGCTGGTGGCCTAAAAACACCTAGCTATGCTTTGAAAAGGACAATTGTGAGGACTGCTATATCAGTTGGTAATGCTAGTGTAGGGATGCAATTTTAATCCCAACCCTGTTCACATTTGTCCATTCATTACATTTGTCTTGAGGGTCCACGGTGGACCAGCCACTCTGCTGGGCTCCAGAGTTCAGCAGGGAGCAGGACCAACACGGGTTTCCAGGCGCCAGTTGTTGGTACAAGATAAAGTCTCAGAAGCATCATAAGGCTGGCTGAAAATGTGCCAACATTTGTGAGAAATACTAGGCCATGCTACCAAAATACTAGCGCAACACGTGTTCTTTTATGGTCCAACCAGAAGATCATGTCTGATTTCATTGTCCCTGTGGTCCCTAGGGTAGCTCTGTGGCCTGTCCCTGCTCTCTGCAGAGCGATGCTCAGAGCAGCCCTGGGTGCTGGGTGTTTCACACCTGCAGATTCCCAAGCTCTCCTTGTGACCAAATGCCCAGGCACAGAGGAGGCCAAAAAGTAGAGATGTCAGGGCCGCAAGAAAAGGTCCATGGAAGGAAGCCATCAGAATGCTCCATAAACCTTTTCTTAGGTGTCTTCCTCTACCCTTCAGAAAGGGCAGAAATGGGGACAGGGAATTCCTTTAGCTTCCCCGCCCCATCCCATCCTTCCTTGGCAGTTGCCTCGTATTCCCCAGCACTGAAATCTCTAATGCAGGTTTGCCTCTTGCTGCTGCTGCTGAGCCCTTCCTGGTCGTTGTCTGTCCTTTTTCCCCAGCTTAGGGACGAATGGATGTCTGGGTAGAGCTGCTGCATTCTGAGCCAATCAGGGATAGAACCACCTGCACCCAGAACGTCATCTCTTCCAAGCACGAGCCAAAGTGAGACATTTTCTTGTTTGCCAAAAAGGAAGGACTCCTACCCACTGGAAGAAAGATATGACTCATTTCTCTGATCAAACCTTTCCTAGTGCTGTCCCACATGGGATGCAGTGAACTGTCTCTCTGTCTCAAACAGGGAATCCCATTTCAGTCCATACAGCACATTTTATAATGAAGCCTATAGTAGCACAGGGGCCCTCAGCTTCTTGGACGCTCAGTAAATGTGGGAAAGATAAAGGAATTACCTACACAGAATGCTCTGAATAAATGAATGAAGAAATTTAATGTTGAATAATGCATGGAGAGAATGCATTACTCAATCCATGCAAAATGTCAAGGTATAAGACCTTCATCAGGAAAAGTCTTTCCTTTTGTTAGAGAAAAAAAAGTTATCCTGACACTTGTTAAAACTAAGGAAGACTTTATTCAGAACTATTGTGATCAGCGTCAAAACTTTTGCAATAGGAGAGAGAGATGAGACTCAACTCTGAATACTACAAAGGTAGCCAGTGACTTATAGCCCAGGGGCAGGGTGAAGGGTAAGGGGATGGAACATTTCTAAGAGGAGACATCAAGGGTAAGGGATTTGCGCTAATCTGACTTGACAGGTTTCTTGCTGAAGGCAGGACAGGGTGATCAGAGATCTAGGTGAGCGTTGAGGACTTTGATCAGCAATGGAGAGTGATCAGATAACAAGGGCAGGGGGGATTCTCGCTAAAATGACTTAGCCAGATTTTTGCTCCAGCGGGACTGGACAGGTGGAAGATGTGCCTCAAGGAGGAGGCCTGGTTGAAAAGAGGCTCAGAGGAGTCTAACCAAAGTTTAGTCAAGGAAAGAGTCTTTGTCACTTTTTATTTGTCAACAGATTTTTTAATGAGTTAATTTTCTTCTGTATTTATTCATTTACATTACGTACATTGTTGTAGAGCAGTGAGTCCAACTGCCCAGTTACTCCCCGTAAGAGCAACTCCAAAAAGCGTACATTCTAAACAGCAGATATCTTAGAGATGGAAATGCATTATGGCTCCCCCTGCTGGGTTTGCAAAAGTCAGAACTGAGTTGGGAGCAGACTACAGATCCTCATAGGGCCTGCTCTTCCCACTCACAGAGGGGAGGGGTTAAAAGGCAATTCCTCCAGCCTTGCTGTTTGTGTCTGGGTAGATTTACCACTAAGGGTTTAAAAGTATAAGGGCCCAGAATCTCAGAGTTTTCATTTGTTCACTCCACAAATATTTACTGAGTGCTTACTATGTGCTAGGCAGGATGCTAGGCACTGGGGATTGAGTTGGGGGACTGGGTAGCAGCCCCTGCCCTGACCGAGTTTACATATAACTTGAAAGATACGCGTACATTCAGAACTTCACAGACATGTGTCATAAGTGGCTCAGGGGAGAGCCCCACTGCACAGTGACTGCACATGGAAGGCAGAGCTGACCTTGCAGAGGAGATGAAGGAAACAGTTCTAGAGTGACCATTGAGCCGAGAGCCGAACAATCCATTGGGCAGATGCAGAGGTAAAATGATGCAGATTGCAAGTGGAGGGAGCTTTAGCACCACGCTCTGTGGTGGGAGAAGTCCTCTAAGAGCCTAAGAAGGAGGGATGGAGAAGAGACTATCAGGCTGGACTAGGCAGGGGCATGACAGGTGGGCAGATGAATGAAGGCTCTTCCCCTAAGAACAAGAGAAAGCTGGTAAGCTGTGGGGTGGACATGTGACAGGAGCATGTGATAGTCTAGGTCATGAGCCTGTGGAGATCCCTCTTGTACAGGACAAACAAAGGAGGGGAGAGGGGCCAGAGTGAAATGAGGGAGACCCGCAAGGGGATGTTAAAGGAATGAGACAAGAGATGATGCCCTCCTGGACAAAAGTGAACAGGAGCGAGGCAGGTGACATTAGGAGACACATGTGTGGTAAAAACCAGTAGGCCTTGGTGAAAGATGAGTTATGGGGGGTGTTTGGGGAAGATGTTTAGGGAGACATTGGCTTTGGATTACTTAATGCGTGCGTGGCAAAGCCACTTACTGGGACTGGCAGACTCCATTCCATCATCTAGTGATCTGAGGTCCCATGAAAGGCAGTCAGCATGTTACAATCATGTTAGGCCTATTTACAGTTACTCAGAGGAAGACTAGACACTCTGGTCGCTTTTTACAACTAGAAATCCAGCACATATATACAACTGGGCCACCGCTTCACTCTGAACATGCGTTTACCAGAGCACAGAGCTTTGTGCTGCAGTAAGTGCCTGTTCACTGCCCCGTGAGATGGCACACCTATGGCTCTGAGGACCCAGCATGGCCTCTACCCCCAGAGCCCAAGAAGGACTGACCCCCAACTCCAGTCTCCATGGAATTAATCCAGGTGTTTGGGACCAGGATGGGGAGGTTGTAACCATTCCAGGTCTCTTTGACTCAATCCCCATGTTTTTACCAGAGTTGACATTCAGTTTAGCACCGTGACAGGTACTGTGAAGTTGCTAATATCACCAGTGGGAAAATAAAGACAGAGTCAGGGAGGTTTGCTTTGTTCTCTTCTAAGTACTTTTTTATCGTTTATCTGATTAATTTTGTCATCACTTGATCAAATGTAGCACCTTGAGTGTTTTAAACATAGGAATCCAGCAAAATAGCTTCTAGTTGTCTTCCTTTGTAATGACCCAGGCAGAATGATTATTGAGGCTAAACTTCCTTCTCTAGGGGCCTAAGTCTGGCTCCATTTACACACAAAGAACTTGGATTCATTTCTTGTTTTCTTTTGGCTCCCAACTTATCAAAACAGCTGAAAGTTAACATTGTTTATAATTGTCAAAGTCAATTTAGACTTTCCTGCTGGGAATCATTTTATTTTAAAAATAAAAAAAAATTAAGCCACCTTTTAAGAATAAAAAATAATTAAGCCAACTTACAAAGCAGACATTGTAAGTTGGGCTAAAATTTAGACAGAGTCTCAAGGCTCATGTTCTGTCAGTGACTTATATTGGATTATCGCCTCTCAGTAGAATTTGAGTTTGGCTCCCTTGGTACATGATCTTTGATGGGCCCATTCTCAACTTTTGTGTCCATTTGAACTGAAAAAGGCATATTTATATTTTATGTCTCATTGTACTGTATATAGCTCACCCCAGGCTGTTGTCTTGGCCCCAGCAGTATTTCCCAATGGAACTTTCATTATAAGGAACCACCCTCATCCATCCACCCCCTTCTTTCCTCATAGCAGTGATAATCTGTAAACTCAGCTAATTAACATTTCATAGAGAATGTTACATACTTGGTGCCTTTATTCTCATTGGAAATTATCTACGTTGTTTTAATCACGGATTTTTTTTTTCCTGACAGGAGAAACTAAAGATTGTTTTGACTATATATATATATATACACACACACACACACACACACACACACACACATATTTATATATGTATATACTGACTTTATATATATACACACACAGACGCACTTGTGTGTGTATATGTGTGTGTATGAATATATATTTTTTTCTAACGGAGTGAAAGGACTAGAAGGAAGCAAGAGTAAAGATTCACAAGACCCAAATTATTTGTAGGATCAGGAGTGTATAAGAAGGTCAAGGGTGGCTTATGAGTCAAATCAACTTGCATATTGGAAGAAAAGTGGATTTGTAAGATTCATTTCCATTAAGTTTGAAAATATGTGGCCGAGTTGTCATGGCTCACACCTGTAATCCCAGCACTTTGGGAGCCTGAGGCAGGTGGATCACTTGAGGTCAGGAGTTCGAGATCAGCCTGGCCAACATGGTAAAACCTTGTCTTTACTGAAAATACAAAAATTAGGCAGGCATGGTGGCACGCACCTGTAATCCCAGCTATCCGGGAGGCTGAGGCAGGAGAATCGCTGGAACCCAAGAGACGGAAGCTGAGTGAGCCGAGATGGCACCACTGCACTCTAGCGTGGGTGACAGGGCAAGACTCCATCTCAAAAAAAAAATATGTATTAGAGTCCCTGTTGGGCCGAAATTGGTGTTGGTTTAGGAACAGAACAACTGCAGATAGTCCCACCAGATGATGATGATGATGATGATGATGATGATGATGATGATTGAGACAGAGTGTTGCTCTATCGCCCAGGCTGGAGTGCAGTGGCACGACCTTGGCTCACTGCAACCTCCACCTCCCGGGTTCAAGCAATTCTCCTGCCTCAGCCTCTGGAGTAGTTGGGACCACAGGTGCACACCACCGTGCCCAGCTAATTTTTGTATTTTTAGTAGAGATGGGGTTTCACCATATTGGTCAGGCTGGTCTTGAACTCCTGACCTGCACACCTGCCTTGGCCTCCCAAAGTGCTGGGATTACAGGCATCAGTCACCATGCCCATCCCAGATTATTTTTATTGTTATTATTATTTTGAGACAGAGTCTTGCTCTGTCACCCAGGCCAGAGTGCGGTGGCGTGATCTCGACTCACTGCAACCTCCATGTCCCGAGTTCAAGTGATTCTTGTGCCTCAGCCTCCCAAGTAGCTGGGATTACAGGTGCACACCATCACGCTCGGCTAATTTTTGTATTTTTAGTAGAGACAGCATTTCACCATGTTGGCCAGACTGGACACCAGATTACTTTTGAGAACTATCTGAGGGGCTGTTTATATTTACAGTGGCCTTCAGGCTTAGTGGACCCCTGAAGACTCTGGTTACAACTGGAGTGGATGTTCACCATGTAAATGGTACCATCTTCCCCAGGGCATTGCAGCGCATGACAGGAATTCTACTGGAGTAAGGAGCTGCCCAGAAGGAGAAGTCAAATAGGTCTGATTCCTTACTCCACATGGCTTCAGGGGCAGTATCTCAGAATGGTGATGCTCTTGAGAGATTTAGGGAATCCTCCTTTCTCACACTCTTGGTCTTTCTTTGGTCTTTGTTTGCTTTTTTAAAATGTATTTTTTTCAGTTTTAATTGTGGCAAAGTATAAATATAGTAAATAAATGATAAAATAAGTAAATAAAAACCAAACATAAGTATACAACAAAAACTGTGATTAAAAGTTACGATTTTAATCATTTTAGGTGTCCAATTCAGTGGCATTTAGTACATTCATATTATTGTACAGTTGTCACCATCATCCGTCTTCAGACCTTTGTCACCTTTGGCCGGGCACAGTAACTCACACCTGTAATAGCACTTTGGGAGGCTGAGGCAGGCAGATCACCTGAGGTCAGGAATTTGAGAGCAGCCTGGCCAACATGGTGAAACTCGTCTCTACAAAAACTAAAAAAATTAGCCGGGTGTGGGTGGCATGGCCTGTAATCCCAGTTACTCAGGAGGCTGAGGCAGGAGAATCACTTGAACCTGGGAGGTGGAGGTTGCAGTGAGCCGAGGTCACGCCACTGCACTCCAACCTGGGCAACAAAGCAAGACTCCATCTCAAAAACAAAGAAACAAACAAAAAAAACTTGTTATCTTTCCAAACTGAAACTCTGTACCTATTAAATAATAACTCCCCATTCCCCTCTTCTCATAGCCCCTGGCCACCACCATTCTATTTTCTGTCTCTAGGAATTTGATGTTCTCTGGTGCCTGGGTTCCTCATATAAGTGGAATGACGCAGCGTTTGTCCGCTTGTTACTGGCTTATTTCACCCAGCATAATGCCTTTAAGGTTTGTTCAGTTGCAGCACGTGCACTCTCAGCCTTTGGGATCTGTGCAGAGTGCAGGCAAAACAGCTGAACTCGCGAAGCCACAGGGACACACAGCTGAGGAAACATCTCTTCTCACACCCTGTCTGGATGGCTCTCACCCTGGGGCAATCAAAGAATGAATTTGTTTAAAGTCAGGCATATTGAGGAATTGTTTACCTACAGTAAATTTCACCCTTTGTGGTGTATATTTATATGAGTTTTGAGGCAGTGATGTTTTTAAATGCTCTTAGCTTGGCAACTGGTACAACTGATAAGTGGACATAGGGAGGTCCCTAGAGTAGTCAGCTTTATAGAGAGAGAAAGAACAAGGGTGATTACCAGGGACTGCAAGGAGGGGAAAATGTCCAGATCCAGTCTGGGATAATAAAAAAGTTCTGAAGATGGATGGTGGTGATACCACACTCCATTTTACATTGGTGATACCAATGTAAAAATGCCACTGAAGCGTACTTAAAAATGGTTACAATGGTAAACGTCATCGTATATGTATTTTACCACAATAAAAAATTAACCTAAAAAACCGGTAAGTGGGATCTATGCAATGATATCTGCAACTTGGGTATTCAGAATGATTTTAACCAAAAGAGGAAAAGACATCTGTTTCATTTAGTAAACTGAACTAAAGAAATCCATACATGAGACTGTCTCAGCACTCCCGCATGTGAATGAAGGTAGCGTCTCTCAGTACCGCGCCAGGGCCAGCTGTGAGCAAGGCAGTGACGAAGACAAGCAGCAGCTTGCAGTCCAGCAAAGCCTCCAGAGACCTTTGTTATTATTTTTGTATGTTGTAGTTTCTACTGATTCTTAGGGTTTGCCAGAGCACTGCTGGGCAACCTCTCATCTGAAAAGTAGCACAGTGAGTCCAGACACCACATACCATTTGTTTTTCCTCCTCTGACAGTAATTTCTGGAGTGACTGCCTCCAGACACTCCATCTCCTTGTCACCCCATTTCCCAGCTCCCAAGTGGAACCATTACCTTTAAAACCTTTTCCTTTAGCGTCTCTCCCGAAATGGACCTGCAGCTACCCCATAACTTTCTGATGAATAACACCTGGCTAGCTGTTCTCTTGTCAGGGAGGTTCTGTGCTCAGAACCCCAGCAAGATGCTGAGTCCTTCCCTTCCCCTGCAGTCAGGCAGCCACCAACGCAGGAGCCACACGGGGAAAAGATCACAGTTCTCAGTGACACTGAAGACAAAACTCAGGCTGTGTTCTGTGAACCCTGAATATCTGAGACAGGTCTTAGTCAATTTAGGAAGTTTATTTTGCCAAAGTTAAGAACGCATGCCCGTGACACAGCCTCAGGAGGTCTTGACGACATTTGCCCAAGAGAGTCCAAGAACAGCTTGGTTTTATACATTTTAGGGAGACATGAGCCATCAATCAATAAATGTACGATGCACATTGGTTCGGTCTGGAAAAGGTGGGACAACTCGAGGTGGGGAGAGGGCTTCCAGGTCATAGGTAGATAAAAGACAAGCGGTTGCATTCTTTGGAGTTTCTGATTAGCTTTTCCAAAGGAGGCAATCAGATATGCATGTGTCTCAGTGAGCAGAGGGGTGACTTTGAACAGAATGGGAGGCAGGTTTGCCCTAAGCGGTTTTCAGCTTGACTTTTCCCTTTAGCTTCGTGATTTGGAGGCCCCAAGATTTATTTTCCTTTCACAGCTCCTATATGATTTTGTCCACAGGGTTGATACCGCAGTGTCAGAGAAAAAAGTCAAACCCTGTAAATATTTAAAGAGGTGTATTCTGAGCCAAATACGTGTGATCAAGGCTCAAGGCACTTTCTCAAAAGGTCCTGAGAACATGTGCCCAAGGTGACTGGGTTACAACTTGATTTTTGTACATTTGAGGGGTTCAAAAGTTACAGGCAGACATCCATTCATACATGTAAGGTGTACAGATAATCATTGGTTTGGTCCAGAAAGATGGGACAACTAGAAGCAGAGGGGAGGGGAGGCTTCCAGGTCTTAGGTGGACGACTGGCAATTGGTTAAAAGAGTTTAAGTTATTATCTAAAGACCTGGAATCCATAGAAAGTAATGTCTGGGTTAAGGTAAGGGGTTGTGGCAACTAAAGTTCTTATTATGCAGGTGAAGCCTCCAGGAAGCAGGCTTCAGAGAGACTAGATGGTCAATGTCTCTTATCAGACCTAAAAAGGTTCCAGACTCTTAGTTAATCTCTCCTGGATCAGGAAAAGACTTAGAAAGGGAAGAGGATTCTCCCCAGCAGGGGTCCCCAATCCCCTGTCCACGAACTGGTACCCGTCCCGGTTCTGTGGCCTGTCAGGAACCAGGCTGTACAGCAGGAGGTGAGCAGGAGGTGAGCAGGAGGCGAGCAGTGGGTGAGCGCGAGCATTACCTCCTGAGCTCCGCCTCCTGTCCGGTCAGTGGCAGCACTGGATTCTCATAGGAAAACAAACCGGGTTGTGAACTGTGCACGTGAGGGATCTAGGTTGTGCCCTCCTTTATAAGAATCTAATGCCTGATGATCTAAGGTGGAACAGTTTCATCCTGAAACACCCCCCACCCGCCTGTCCGTGGAAAAATTGCCCCTTCCACGAAATCAGTCCCCGGTGCCAACAAGGTTGGGGGCCACTGCTCTGCGGAATATAGGTTATTTCACAAGAGACAGCTTTGCAGTGCCATTTCAAAATATGTCAAAGAAATGTATTTTGAGAGAAAATACTTTGATTTCTTTCAGGGCCTGCTATCTGTCATGAGATGCTATACTAGAGTCAGGTTGGAATTTGATGTGTTATTGCTACAAGGAGTCTGTTTTTCCAGTCTTAAGATCTCTATTTTAATGTTAACGCTGGTCAGTCGTGCCTGAGTTCCAAAGGCATGAGGGTGTAATGTGTCATGTCTGACTACCTTGTTCAGCCTGGAGGCTGTTGGTGTAACCCAAGCGAGAGGCCTGCTGCTTTGGACCAAGGTGTTGGCGAAGGATGCGGTGAAAGATAAAGTTGGGATGTATTTTGAAGATGGAGCACTCAGTGTTGGTGGATTAGATTGCAGGGAGGCAGTAAAGGGAAAGAGGAATCGGAGATGTCTCCTTGATTGTCAGTCTTCACAGTGAGTGAGTTGTGGTGCTGTTAATTGAGATGAGGAAAACAAGAGGGAGATGCCAGTTGAGAAGGTAGGGTCTCCTTGCTCAAAGGGTAGCTACAAAGTCACAGCCAGGGTTTGCTGTATTAAGCAAATCTGCCACACTTATGCATGGCAAGGCCAGGATTATGAATCAGAATGCCTGAAATCCATATTTGTAATCAGTCCACTAGGCTTTGCTAGACTGCAACTCAACACACCCTTCTGGGGATCCGACTTGTTTTGCTTAAATGGCTGTTACGAGAAGACAAGAACATAACTCTTTTTGTCAGAATTCATCAATATATTCATTATGCTGGGGGCACCCTGTCCTGTTATGCTTTCAGAATATGATGTCTTTCTAGTCTTTTTACAAAACTGGTACTCTGCAAAATTTATTATCAGCACACTGAGAAAGGGAAGGAAAAGAAGCCTTTTTGCAGTCTCATGCTGTCAGGTTTGAAGTGAAATAACACTCAGCAAGTTCTCCTCTACAGAAACAATGTTGGGCTTCATGAAACAAATCACAGTTGTTTGTGGACCAAAAAATGTGTATTTTTATGTACACGTGCTCAACTGTGGTTAAGATGTCACTAAGTCACTGACATTTGTTGGACACCCACTGGGGGCAGAATTTGGCCAGATGTGATTAAAAAAAAAAAAAAAAAAGACTTTTTAAAAAAATTGTCACATGGTCTGCATCATCTTTGTAATCATCTTATAATCCAAAGAAGGAAAGAGTGCCACCTCCCAAGACATGCAAACATTCAAAAGCACCAACATACTGAACATATAATTAATATGTAATAATTCCTTGTATGTATTTTTTCAGTTTTCTGGCATTTAAATATATAGAGGTAAGTGCTGTGTTGAAAAAAAATCCCAGAGTCACAATCAGCTGAGCCTAGACTAGTGCCTGGCGTATAGTGAGCATTTAATAATATGTGTTGAATAAATTCATGCCTTGAAAAGAATGATTTATAACATACATCCAAAAATGTAATATTAGGAATTAGGATTGTGACTACCACAGTGCTTGGTAGGGACTTACATTTTTAATAAAATTAAATTCATTAGGATTTATTGAGTAGCTGCTATTCTGCCTGCTTGGAATATAAGAAGGGAATCAAAGTCCACTGCATTCTTAGCGTGTAGTGGGGCTTAGGGAACTTGTAGCACCTCCTGTCAAAAATATTTACTCCGATTATGTAACTGCATGTCTGCAATTCCCTAAATCAGATACTTCTGGGGTGCTAATAAGCCAGTAACAAGGGAGCGAAACAAGGTTTTCATCCTTGTTCAGCCCACTGTGAGCCAGGACCATGGGGGCAACCTTACTGTTGCTTTTAACATCCAGTTAGGATACTTGAGGCCAGTGACATTGAAACATGGTCTTCATCCCTGCAGTCCCTGGCCATCAAATAATAGACAGCCTTCCTCCCTTGCCTATGGGTTCCTCATCCCTCATATGAACTTCCTTAGAGGCAGAGTCTGAGACAGGGATCTTGCAGCACATGAATTATTGGGGAGTTGTGCTCTAGGAAAACCTATAAGGGAGTAAGGGAAGCAGGATAGGGAAATGGCAGGGCTGTTTGGACCATATCAAAAAGACTGTAGGTTTTACTAGATTGTCAGCCCAACCAACAACTGACAACTGACCATCCAATCCTGGACCTTCCTAACTCCAGATCCCTTTACAGCTCCACTTGACCAGCCACTCCGGAAGTTGTGGGCTAGATTCTGTCTTAACCCAGACCTGCCCTACAACAGATGCTCTAAGCTATCAGGCCTTGCTCTCTACCACTCTTTTTTCTTTGCCCAGCTCTCATCCCTTCCTCCTGCAGTCCCTCTTCAATGTGTACAGACCTACTTCCAGTTCCTTGGCGCCTCTATTTTATTCTACTGTGCCAAGACCCTTCTTATCTCATTCCCCCCATAACCAGTACCACTTGGCTACTCCAGGGGGAGTCTCCAAACCAGCAGCATTGGCGATGTCTGGGAACATTTTGGAAATGCATGGTCTCAGGCCCCATCCTAGGCTCAATCAATCAGAATCTGCATTCTAGCAAGAGCGCCAGGTGATTTGTATCCACACTAAATCTGAGAAGCACTGCTGTGAATTACTGTACTGGTAGGTTTCCTAACTTTTTGTCCTTCTGCTGGACCCACAAAGCAGAACCCCGTTCATAGGTGGACACTGCAGTGTGGGTACCCACCATTGTCAGCCATTCCCGACCTGTGCCTCCAATCACAGTTTAGCTCTCAGAGCTCTTTATCAACCCTTTTATTTATTTTTGTCATTTCCTTCCTATTTCTCTCCACAAGTATTCCAAATGCTTACCTTTTCCTATGCACCCTGACTCAAACCAGTAATCCTCTTTATAAATTAAACCAGGTTTGTTTAATATATATTAGAGTAAAATCATTATATTCTTTTACATTTCAATCTTTGAATATGATTGTTGTATTTTGTTAATATGAATTGACATGTATGTTTTTCCATAAAACAGAGAATCATAAAATAATTAGAAAGAAAGAGAATTGTAAACAAACAGAGCAAAAACCATCTGTTTTATCTTGGTATTGTAAATACACGTATCTGTTATATTACTTACTATACTTCTCTGTGTGTTTGATATGACTTATAATTTCAAAATAAAATTTAAAAGGTCATGCTGAAGCAAAGAAAAAGGGCCAGGCATGGTGGCTCATGCCTGTAATCCCAGCACTTTGGGCAGCTGAGGCGGATGGACCACCTGAGGTCAGGAGTTTGAGACCAGCCTGGCCAACATGGCAAAACCTCGTCTCTACTAAAAATACAAAAATTAGCCAGGCGTGGTGGCGGGCACCTGTAATCCCAGCTACTTGGGAGGCTGAGGCAGGGAGAATTGCTTGAACCCAGGAGGTGGAGGTTGCAGTGAGCAGAGATCATGCCACTGCTCTCCAGCCTGGGCAACAGAGTGAGACTGTGTCGAAAAAAAAAGAAAAACTAAGAGTTTCTCCTGATAATCTGTGTCCACTGCCCAGCCCAGATGTCTCTCATTCTACTATTTGCCTGGTCTGAAAATGAAAAGCAAAGAATTTAAATTGGAAATGAACTTGGACCTGAAGTACTACTGCAGAAGAAATAAAAGGAAAAGCTCCCAGAGGAATGCATTCTCCAACCAGACCTCAAAGGGTTCCTACACATAAAGTGCTGAAAAGAGAAGCACACTTTTTTTAAAAAAAATCACAAAACACACACACAACACACACAAACAGCCCAACATTAGAGTCAGTAGAGACAATGACAGAACCACAGGCAGAAGACTTCTGAGATTAGAATTATCATAAATGGTGTTCAAAATAAGGATCTATAATATGGGTTTTTACAAACAGAAGTATTATAGGAAAGGGGTCCAGATCCCCAAGAACCCAAGAGAGGATTCTTGGATCTTGCACAAAAAAGGATTCAGGGCGAGTCCATACAGTAAAGTGAAAGCAAGTTTGTTAAGAAAGTAGAGGAATGAAAGAATGGCTATTCCATAGACAGAGCAGCCCCGAGGGCTGCTGGTTGCTCATTTTTATGGTTATTTCTTGATGTTATGCTAAATGAGAGGTGGATTATTCATGCTTCCCCTTTTTAGATCGTGTAGAGTAACTTCCTGACATTGCTGTGGCATTTGTAAACTGTCATGGTGCTGATGACAGTGTAGCAGCAAGGACGACCAAAGGACACTCTCATCGATATCTTGGTTTTGGTGGGTCTTGGCCAGGTTCTTTACTGCAACCTGTTTTATCAGCATCGTCTTTATTACCTGTATCTTGTGCCGACCTCCTGTCTCGTCCTGTGACTTAGAATGCTTTAACCGTCTGGGAATGCAGCCCAGTAGGTCTCAGCCTCATTTATCCATCTCCTGTTGAAGATGCGGTTGCCCTGGTTCAAACACCTCTGACAGAAGGAATCCAAAGTATGGTTCAAAGATTATCAAAAGTTATCAAAGGATCAGAAATTCAAGAACTTGGAAATAAAACTGAAATCAAAACTTAATGGAGCTCAGTTACAGAATAGATAATTCATGAACCGAACATTTGAAGAAATTACCCAAAGTGTAACCCGGAAACACCAAGAAAGGAAAAATATCGAAGATGTTAAGAAACTCCAAGGAGAGAATGAAGTGGGCCAATGTATGAAAGTTCCAGAAAAAAAGAACAGAGAGAATTGGAAGAGGCATTATTAAAAGCAATAGGGACTAAGAATTTTTCAGAATTAATAGGTAAAACCCAAAGGAGAACAAATGGCAAACAAATGAAAATTAAAGCCATAAACAAATCAATAGGAAACTCATAAATAGCATGAATCCTCAGACTTAAAAAGGAATAATGAAACAAGGTGAATAAAGAGAAGTTCATACCTAACCAGTGTGGTGAAATTGCAGAACATGAAGGACAAACAGAAGGCTTGTATAGCAGTCATAGCAAAGGAGTATCTGCAAAAGGAGAAACAGGTAGGCTGAGAATGAATGCTGTGAATGAATGCCTTACCAGTAACAATGGAAGGCAGAGGATGGTGGGGAAAAGTAACTACCAGTCTGTAATAGGACTTCCGGTGAAACCAGCTTTCACAAATCAAGAGATTTTTTAGACAAAGATTTAAAGATTTGCCCACCCACACACTCTCCTTAAAGGAACTTGAAAATGAGGAAAATAATCTCAGACAGAAGGTCCGAGATAGAAGGAATGTTGCATCTGGAAATGAATATGTATCTCCATGTTTAGTTACACATGTATCTGTATAAGTGGTCAGCGTGTGTACAGCATGCGTGAAGAACTCCAGTGACATGGTGGGAGGCAATGAAGAAGAAATAAAGATGGAACTTTGCCCTCGCAGAATTTATGAATCAGTTGAGATCTTAAGAGCATCTCTAAGCAGCACAGAAATTGTGGATTTATAAAGACCTGAAGTTCTGGAAAAGATGAGATCGCGTATCCACTTACCATGACATTTGCTCAACAGATTTAAAACACTGAATGTCTAATCAAAGAAGACAATAATCTATTCTGGAATCTCTCACATCTGGCCTTTGTTCCCTTCGTGTACTGAATAGAGGGTCATCAGATGGCCCTATGTCAACAATAGCCAGGGTTAATAACCAAAGTGTCATTAGCTGTTCATTCCTGTGCTTTTAGCAAACCCTCTCCCCAGGAAATATGCTTAGGAGTTCAAGGATACACATGGTAATTTGGCAGAGTGTATACAGGTATACATTTTCCCCCTAATCATTAGAACCTGTGAAAGTTACACTTTTTAAGAATGTCAAATCTTTGCACTATGCTATTCTCCAAAGAGAGAAAGCACTTCCCCATCCCCTGCTTATTCTTTCCTCCTCAAGTTGTTCGTCTTTTCCATATTGATTTGTAATAAATTACATATTAGAGAGCCTAGTGTTGTGTCTATCTTATGTGTTACAAATATTTTCTTTTCTCTTTCTTTTTTTTAAATTATACTTTAAGTTCTAGGGTACATGTGCACAACATGCAGGTTTGTTGCATATGTATACATGTGCCATGTTGGTGTGCTGCACCCATTAACTCCTCATTTCCATTAGGCATATCTCCTAATGCTATCCCTCCCCGCTCCCCCCTCCCCACAATAGGTCCCGGTGTGTGATGTTCCCCTTCCTGTGTCCAAGTGATCTCATTCAATTCCCACCTATGACTTAGAACATGCGGTGTTTGGTTTTCTGTTCTTGAGATGGTTTGCTGAGAATGATGGTTTCCAGCTGCATCCATGTCCCTACAAAGGACACGAACTCATCCCTTTTTATGGCTGCATAGTATTCCATGGTGTATATGTGCCACATTTTCTTAATCCAGTCTGTCACTGATGGACATTTGGGTTGATTCCAAGTCTTTGCTATTGTGAATAGTGCCACAACAAACATACGTGTGCATGTGTCTTTATAGCAGCATAATTTATAATCCTTTGGGTATATACCCAGTAATGGGATGGCAGGGTCAAATGGGATTTCTAGTTCTAGATCCTTGAGGAATTACTGCACTGTCTTCCACAATGGCTGGACTAGTTTACATTCCCACCAACAGTGTAATAGCGTTCCTATTTCTCCACATCCTCTCCAACACCTGTTGTTTCCTGACTTTTTAATGATTGCCATTCTAACTGGTGTGAGATGGTATCTTATTGTGGTTGTTATTTGCATTTCTCTGATGGCGAGTGATGACGAGCATTTTTTCATGTGTCTGTTGGCTGTATAAATGTCTTCTTTTGAGAAGTGTTTGTTCATATCCTTTGCCCACTTTTTGATGGAGTTGTTTGTTTTTTTCTTGTAAATTTGTTTGAGTTCTTTGTAGGTTCTGGATATTAGCCCTTTGTCAGATGAGTAGATTGCAAAAGTTTTCTCCCATTCTGTCGGTTGCCTGTTCACTCTGATGGTACTTTCTTTTCCTATGCAGAAGCTCTTTAGTTTAATTAGATCCCATTTGTCAATTTTGGCTTTTGTTGCCATTGCCTTTGGTGTTTTAGACATGAAGTCCTTGCCCATGCCTATGTCCTGAATGCTATTACCTAGGTTTTCTTCTGGAGTTTTTATGGTTTTAGGTCTAACATTTAAGTCTCTAATCCATCTTGAATTAATTTTCATATAAGGAGTAAGGAAAGGATCCAGTTTCAGCTTTCTACTTATGGCTAGCCAATTTTCCCAGCACCATTTATTAAATAGGGAATCCTTTCCCCATTTCTTGTTTTTCTCAGGTTTGTCAAAGATCAGATGGCTGTAGATGTGTGGTATTATTTCTGAGGACTCTGTTCTGTTCCATTGGTCTATATCTCTGTTTTGGTACCAGTACCATGCTGTTTTGGTTACTGTAGCCTTGTAGTATAGTTTGAAGTCAGGTAGCGTGATGCCTCCAGCTTTGTTCTTTTGGCTTAGGATTGTCCTGGCAATGCAGGGTCTTTTTTGGTTCCATATGAACTTTAAAGCAGTTTTTTCCAATTCTGTAAAGAAAGTCATTGGTAGCTTAATGGGGATTGCGTTGAATCTGTAAATTACCTTGGGCAGTATGGCCATTTTCACAATATTGATTCTTCCTATCCATGAGCATGGTATGTTCTTCCATTTGTTTGTGTCCTCTTTTATTTCACTGAGCAGTGGTTTGTAGTTCTCCTTGAGGGGATCCTTCACATCCCTTGTAAGTTGGATTCCTAGCTATTTTATTCTCTTTAAAGCAGTTGTGAATGGGAGTTCATTCATGATTTGGATCTCTGTTTGTTACTGGTGTATAAGAATGCTTGTGATTTTTGTACATTGATTTTGTGTCCTGAGACTTTGCTGAAGTTGCTTATCAGCTTAAGGAGATTTTGGGCTGAGACAGTGGGGTTTTCTAAATATACAATCACGTCATCTGCAAACAGGGACAATTTGACTTCTTCTTTTCCTAATTGAATACCCTTTCTTTCTTTCTCTTGCTGGATTGCCCTAGCCAGAACTTCCAACACTATGTTGAATAGGAGTGGTGAGAGAAGGCATCCCTGTCTTGTGCCAGTGTTCAAAGGGAATGCTTCCAGTTTTTGCCCATTCAGTATGATATTGGCTGTGGGTTTGTCATAAATAGCTCTTATTATTTTGAGATTTGTTCCATCAATACCGAATTTATTAAGAGTTTTTAGCATGAAGGGCTGTTGAATTTTGTCAAAGGCCTTTTCTGCATCTATTGAGATAATCATGTGGTTTTTGTCTCTGGTTCTGTTTATATGCTGGATTACATTTATTGATTTGCATATGTTGAGCCAGCCTTGCATCCCAGGGATGAAGCCCACTTAATCATGGTGGATAAACTTTTTGATGTGCTGCTGGATTCGGTTTGCCAGTATTGCAGTGAGGATTTTTGCATCAACGTTCATCAGGGATATTGGTTTAAAATTCTCTTTTTTGTTGTTGTGTCTCTGCCAGGCTTTGGTATCAGGATGATGCTGGCCTCATAAAATGAGTTAGGGAGGATTCCCTCTTTTTCTATTGATGGGAATAGTTTCAGAAGGAATGGTACCAGCTCCTCCTTGTACCTCTAGTAGAATTCGGCTGTGAATCTGTCTGGTCCTGGACTTGTTTTGGTTGGTAGGCTATTAATTATTGCCTCAATTTCAGAGCCTGCTATTGGTCTATTCAGGGATTCAACTTCTTCCTGGTTTAGTCTTGGAAGAGTGTAAGTGTCCAGGAATTTATCCATTTCTTCTAGGTTTTCTAGTTTATTTGCATAGAGGTGTTTATAGTATTCTCTGATGGTAGTTTGTATTTCTGTGGGGTCGGTGGTGATATCCCCTTTATCATTTTTTATTGCATCTATTTGATTCTTCTCTCGTTTCTTCCTTATCAGTCTTGCTAGTGGTCAATCAATTTTGTTAATCTTTTCAAAAAACCAGCTCCTTGATTCATTGATTTTTTGAAGAGTTTTTTGTGTCTCTATCTCCTTCAGTTCTGCTCTGATCTTAGTTATTTCTTGCCTTCTGCTAGCTTTTGAATGTGTTTGCTCTTGCTTCTCTAGTTCTTTTAATTGTGATGTTAGGGTGTCAATTTTAGATCTTTCCTGCTTTCTCTTGTGGGCATTTAGTGCTATAAATTTCCCTCTACACACTGCTTTAAATGTGTCCCAGAGATTCTGGTATGTTGTATCTTTGTTATCATTGGTTTCAAAGAACATCTTTATTTCTGCCTTCATTTTGTTATGTACCCAGTAGTCATTCAGGAGCAGGTTGTTCAGTTTCCATGTAGTCGAGCAGTTTTGATTGAGTTTCTCAGTCCTGAGTTCTAGTTTTATTGCACTGTGGTCTGAGAGACAGTTTGTTATAATTTCTGTTCTTTTACATTTGCTGAGGAGTGCTTTACTTCCAACTATGTGGTCAATTTTGGATAAGTGTGTTGTGGTGCTGAGAAGAGTGTATATTCTGTTGATTTGGGGTAGAGAGTTCTGTAGATGTCTGTTAGGTCCACTTGGTGCAGAGTTGAGTTCAATTCCTGGATATCCTTGTTAACTTTCTGTCTCGTTGTTCTGTCTAATGTTGATAGTGGGGTGTTAAAGTCTCCCATTATTATTGTATGGGAGTCTAAGTCTCTTTGTAAGTCTCTAAGGACTTGCTTTATGAATCTGGGTGCTCATGTATTGAGTGCATATATATTTAGGATAGTTAGCTCTTCTTGTTGAATTGATCTCTTTACCATTATGTAATGGCCTTCTTTGTCTCTTCTGATCTTTGTTGGTTTAAAGTCTGTTTTATCAGAGACTAGGATTGCAACCCCTGCCTTTTTTTGTTTTCCATTTGCTTGGTAGATCTTCCTCCATCCTTTTATTTTGAGCCTATGTGTGTCTCTGTATGTGAGATGGGTCTCCTGAATATAGCACACTGATGAGTCTTGACTCTTTATCCAATTTGCTAGTCTGTGCCTTTTAATTGGACCATTTAGTCCATTTACATTTAAGGTTAATATTGTTATGTGTGAACTTGATCCTGTCATTATGATGTTAGCTGGTTATTTTACTCGTTAGTTGATGCAGTTTCTTCCTAGCTTCAATGGTCTTTACAATTTGGTATGTTTTTGCAATGGCTGGTACCAGTTGTTCTTTTCCGTGTTTAGTGCTTCCTTCAGGATCTCTTGTAGGGCAGGCCTGGTGGTGACAAAATCTCTAAGCATTTGCTTGTCTGTAAAGAATTTTATTTCTCATTCACTTATGAAACTTAGTTTGGCTGGATATGATATTCTGGGTTGAAAATTCTTTTCTTTAAGAATGTTGAATTTTGGCCCCACTCTCTTCTGGCTTGGAGAGTTTCTGTCGAGAGATCTGCTATTAGTCTGATAGGCTTCCCTTTGTGGGTAACCCGACCTTTCTCTCTGACTGCCCTTAACATTTTTTTCCTTCATTTCAATTTGGTGAATCTGACAATTATGTGTCTTGGAGTTGCTCTTCTCAAGGAGTATCTTTGTGGCGTTCTTTGTGTTTCCTGAATTTGAATGTTGGCCTGCCTTGCTAGGTTGGGGAAGTTCTCCTGGATAATATCCTGCAGAGTGTTTTCCAACTTGGTTCCGTTCTCCCCGTCACTTTCAGGCACACCAATCAGACGTAGATTTGGTCTTTTCACATAATCCCATATTTCTTGGAGGCTTTGTTCATTTCTTTACTCTTTTTTCTCTGAACTTCTCTTCTCGTTTCATTTCATTCATTTGATCTTCAATCACTGATACTCTTTCTTCCAGTTGATCGAGTCGGTTACTGAAGCTTGTGCATTTGTCACGTAGTTCTTGTGTCATGGTTTTCATCTCTATCAGTTCGTTTATGGACTTCTCTGCATTGGTTATTCTACTTATTCATTCTTCCATTCTTTTTTCAAGGTTTTTAGTTTCTTTGCACTGGTTACGTAGTTCCTCCTTTAGCTCTGAGAAGTTTGATCAACTGAAGCCATCTTCTCTCAGCTTGTCAAAGTCATTCTCCATCCAGCTTTGTTCCGTTGCTGGCGATGAGCTGCGTTCCTTTGGAGGGGGAGATGCGCTCTGCTTTTTTTAATTTCCAGCTTTTCTCCACTGCTTTTACCCCATCTTTGTGGTTTTGTATGCCTTTGGTCTTTGATGATGGTGATGTACTGATGGGATTTTGGTGTGGGTGTCCTTTCTGTTTGTTAGTTTTCCTTCTAACAGTCAGGACCCTCGGCTGCAGGTCTGTTGGAGTTTGCTTGAGGTCCACTCCAGACCCTGTTTGCCTGGGTATCAGCAGCAGAGGCTGCAGAAGATAGAGTATTGCTGAACAGCATTGTTGCTGTCTAATTCTTGCTCTGGAAGCTTCGTCTCAGAGGTGTACCCAGCCGTGTGAGGTGTGAGGTGTCAGTCTGCACCTCAGTTGAAAATGCAGAAATCACCTGTCTTCTGTGTCACTCACGCTGGGAGCTGGAGGCTGGAGCTGTTCCTGTTCCACCATCTTGGGCGCCCCCCTCCTCTTTTTTTTTTGAGATGGAGTCTTGCTCTGCAACCCAGGCTGGAGTGCAGTGGTACAGTCTCAGCTCACTGCAAACTCCACCTTCCAGGTTCCAGCAATTCTCCTGCCTCAGCCTCCTGAATACCTGGGACTACAGGCACACACCGCCGTGACTGGCTAATTTTTACATTTTTAGTAAAGACAGGTCTCACCTTGTTGGCCAGGCTGGTCTCAAACTCCTGGCCTCAGGTGATCCACCAGCCTCAGGTGATCCACCCGCCTCGGCCGCCCAAAGTGCTGAGATTACTGTTGTGAGCTACCACGCTCAGCCACAGATCTTTTCTTTATAGATTTTTTACTTTGATCATGCTGTCTTTTAACATATATAAGATTTTACTTTTTATGTAGTGAAATCTATGACTGTACCCTTTATGTCTTATGGGTTTGATTCATACTTAGGTCCTCCCAAAGATTATGATACTCTTAGATATTTGCCTCTGATACCGCAAAAGTTTTCATTTTTATGTTTACATTTTAGCCCTATATGAAATGTTTTTTGGTGCATGACTTGAGATAGAGGGTTTACCTTTTTTTTTCGCATAAGTAGGCTGCTGTCTCAACACCACTGATTGAATACTCTGGCATCCCCCATGGATTTGGAGTGCCATTCTTATTATAGCATTAAGTTCCAAAATATGAACGGTTCTGTTTCTGGCTCTTTTTTGTTCCATGGATCAGCTTGTTTATATCTGTACCAGAACCCCATAGTTTTATCTACTATGGTTTATAACAAAATTATCTATGTCAAGTGTTTGCTCCTTACCATTGTTATTTTTGAAACATTTTCATAAATATTCTCATACATTTTCTCCTCCAGTTGACGTGTGAAAACAACCTGTCAAGTTTGAAAGAAAAGCTCATTGAGATTTAAATTTTAATTGCACTGGATTTGTATGTTGATTTGGAGACAATTGGCAGCTTTGAATCAGGAACAAGAAATGGTATTACCTCATTTACTCAATACTTGAATTGTGTGTGTGTATGTGTACACACACTTGTATACATAATATATATGGGTGTATATATACATATTCATGCTTTTTTCATATGAATTCTGCATATTTCTGGATATGAAGTCTGTGTACAGATTTGTTACTCCTTTCAACTCTCTGTCCACAACTATCTATATAGGAGAGTCACCTATGATCTTTGAGTGCCCTTTGATTACGTCACTGTGCTTAGTCCCCAGACCCCACCACCCTAGGCTCTACAAATTTGACCTGCAGTTGAGACAAGAACTCTACCAGATAGCATGGTCTGTACTGGAGAGTGCCTGCTTGAACCAAGCAGAACTTCTCTCTTAGGGACTTTGTTTTTCAGATGTAGAGTGTTAGCAGATGGTAGTAGAGCCAGAAGCTGAGAAAGAGAAAGCAGTAAGCAAAAGCCAAGAGGCAGTAAAATTCATGATAAGCGTAAAACACAAGAGATAAAAGACAACAGAGATAATAGTGGGCAGCAGCCTTAGAAAAACAAATAGAAGATACAGGAAGAAGCTGAATCATGCCGATGGCAGAGTTGCAGGGGCGGGATGCAAGGAACACCTGTTGCTGGAGGAGGATGAACTCACCATGGCCCCTGCTTGAATCATTCATATTATTAAGCTGCCAGAGCTATTTTGTCTCCTTATAATATTCCAGTTCTCCATAAGGTTGGTCTGCACTACTATTTTTTCACTTCTCTGTATTTTCTTCCAATATACACTTACGATCTTTTTATTTATGTATTTATTTTTTGAGACAGAGTCTTGCTCTGCTGCTCAGGCTGGAGTGCAGTGGCACAATCTCAGCTCACTACAACCTCCACCTCCCGGGTTCAAGCGATTCTCCTGCCTCAGCCTCCCGAGTAGCTGGGATTACAGGCACCCGCCACCACACCCAGCTAATTTTTGTATCTTTAGTAGAGACACGGTTTCACCATGTTGCCCAGGATGGTCTCGATCTCCTGACCTCGTGAACTGCCCTCCTCAGCCTCCCAAGGTGCTGGGATTACAGGCGTGAGCCACTGTGCCCAGCCCCAATACTTACAATCTTAAGACTGAACTTCAGGAGGGAAGAAGGGAAATTAGATGCATGTCCTCAGCCCATCTCACTTGTTTCTCGCTCGTCTTAAAGGATAAATAGCCCTATCCTCCAATTCAAATTAAGTATAATATCTTCCCCTTGCCCCCAGCCCTGTGCACACAGACTTGTACCTTGATAAGAATTCCTGGCCACTACTTTCGGGTCCCTGTTCCATTACCACTCCTCTTGTGTGTTTCTTCAGCAGCTCTTTCCCTCCTGATTCCTTCTCACGCTATAAACCTACTCCAATCTTGTCTCCCTTCCCTCTCCAGGCCCCTGTGCACCCTGCATCTGAGTTAATCTTTGTATTTTGGCACCATGGTCACTGAAACCAGGAAACTAGGAATGCTCTGTGATGGCTAATTTTGTGCATTTGGATGAGGCTGTGGGTGCTCAGACATTTGGTCAAACGTTATTCATGTTGTGTCTATGAGGGTGTATCCAGATGAGATGAACATATGATTTGGTGGAGTAAAACTGATTTCCCTTCTAAATGTGAGTGACCCTCATCCTATTAGTTGAAGGCCCTAAGAGAACAAAAAGGCTGAGGAAGAGAGAACTGCTTCTACCTGACTGCCTGTGAGCTGGGACATTGATTTTGTTTTTCCTGCTTGCTGGCTCATATGAAACATCAGTTCTCGCTGAGTCTTCAGTATACCAGTTGCAGCCTGGAGCTACACCATCAGTGCTCTTGGGTCTTCAGCTTGCTGACTTCAAATCTTGGAAGTTCTCAGCTTCTGTAATTATGTAAGCCAATTCCTTATTCTCTCTCTCTGTCTCCCCCTCTCTCTCTCCCTCTCTCTCTCCCTCTCCCCCTCTCTCTCCCCCTCTCTCTATCCCTACCTACCTATCTATCTGGTTTCTCCTGCCTTCCTTACTCTTCCTCATATTTTTCCCGTCTTTGTGTATATATATATAAAATATATTCCCGTCTTTGTGTGTGTATATATATATATATAAATGTGTATATACGTGTATTTATCCTTCCAGGACACTCCATCTATACTCTATTCACTACATCTATCTACTACAATGGTTTCAAGTCTTGGTTGCTTCAGAGAAGGTACTGCCTAAAACACCAGTCTGACCATGTCCCTTCCCTATTAAAGATCTTCCAGCAACCAGCCTAGCCAGCCTGGTAAAACTCCATCTCTACAAAAAAAAAATACAAAAATTAGCCGAGTGTGGTGGTGCATGCCTGTAGTCCCAGCTACTCGGGAGGCTGAGGTAGGAGGATCACCTGAGCCTGGAGAGGTGGAGGCTGCAGTGATCTGTGATTGCGCCACCACACTCCAGTGTGAATAATAGAGTGAGACCCTGTCTCGAAAAAACAAAAACAAAAAGTGAACAGGGCGTGGTGGTGGGTGCCTGTAATCCCAGCTACTCGTGGGGCTGAGGCGGGAGAATGGCTTCATGCAGCTTGCCAGCCTCACAGGGTCGACAAAATAAAGGGCAAGCTCCTTGACTTGAGATTCAAGAGCAGTATTTGTCCCCTGTCTTCTCCCTAACCACATCCCTCTCCACAGATACAATTTTAACATTGCTCTTAGAGCCACAGGTGGACTTGTGGCTTATTTTCCTCAAACCGAGGTCACCTAACTGGTCAGTCTTGTACACACACCTGAGTCAGCCCCTGCCTTCCTGAACTACCTCTAGAGCTTAAACACGAAGTATAAACCGAATGAAGAGGCATAAAGGGTAAAGATGTGCTTTATCTCTTACCCTAGAGAGCTTCGCCTCATGATAAAATAAATGAGACAAAAGTGTGGTTTAGTTGCCAAAAAGAAGATAGGCTCCAAGTAGTGTTCTGAGCTAAACTTAATAAGCTAAACTGAAAAACAGGAAAGCGGGGTTTCCTTCTGCTCTGTTTGAAAACCATTCTCCTGGGACCCTCACATCCTCACATAAAAGAGGGGACGCTGGAGACGTGCAGCAACGGCAAGTTCTTTTTATTTAATTTTAGGGATAGTTAGTAAGCCTCAAGAAGTCCTTCTTATTGTTCACCTTTCCTGTATTGGTTGTAGAGCTAAAGTATGCCTGATCTTTCTTTACATACTGACCAGTTAATCTGCTGCTTTCCTATGCCCTGGAAAAGAAAATAATCCAGCCATTCAATGAAAGAGTCGAATCCCCTGCTCTTCTGCCACTGAGGAGTAACTTAATGTCCTTGGAGAATTTGCCAGTAACGAATTTCGAATTTGAATAATCAGCACGTATAATCATGTTAAATAGCTATGGCTTGAGGATTTTGATTTGCTTCTTAATTAAATCGTTTTACTGGAAACTAAACAACATTTTTCAACTTTCAATCATGTCGACAACCTGTTTTTGACTTCTTTACTCTCCAAATATGATGGTTTTTAGAAAGTTTATAAGCATCACAATTTTTAAATAAAAAGATGAAGTCAAGTACAGTTTCTCATTTATTGTAATGGAAATCCAAATTACATAGCACAGCCCACTCAATAAAAGTCAGCTTCTGAAGTTCTGTATTTTAATTCAGTGTAAATGACGTAAGAACCCTTTCAGAAAAGACTTGGCATGTTCGCTAGTGAGAGAGCGGAGTCGCCCACTGCACGTTTGCCACGGCAGTGGAGAATGTCTTGCTACCAGCGAGATGCAACACTTGCGAAGCTCTGATCTTCTGTGTCTGAGATATTCCAAACAGGCATAAAATTATAAAGAATTACATTATGATGAACATGGGCTAATTAACTACTTTTTTTTTTTTTTTTGGAGACTGAGTCTCGCTCTGTCGTCCTGGTTGGAGTGCAGTGGTGCGATCTCAGCTCACTACAACCTCCGCCTCCCGGGTTTAAGCGATTCTTCTGCCTCAGCCTCTGGAGTAGCTGGGATTACAGGTGCCCGCCACCACGCCTGACTAATTTTTGTATTTTTAGTTGAGAGGGGGTTGCGCCACGTTGGCCAGGCTGGTCTCAAACTCCTGACCTCATATGATCCGCCCGCCTCAGCCTCCCACAGTGCTGGGATTACAGGCGTGAGTCACCGCGCCTGGCCTTAACTATGTTTAATAAGCCTTAACATCTTGCCATATTTGCTTTAGATCTTTTATTTTTAAAATAACATATTTCAGACAGAGGTATAGCCCACTGTGCACCTCTCCGTGATCCTGTGACTGTCCCTTACAAGAAGAAACCTACCCTGTCTTAGTTATCTATTGTTGTATAACAAATTACCCCCAGCTGAGCAGCTGAGAACAACAAGCATTTATCACCCTACTGAGGATCAGGTATCTGGGAGAAACTTAGCCAGGAGAAGCTGGCAGTTCTGGCTCAGGATTGCTCACAAGGTCAGGCTGTTGTCAGAAGCTGCAGTCACGTCAAAGCTGGACTGGGACTGGAGAATTCTCCTCCAAGTTCACTCACCTGTTGGCAGATGTCAGATCCTTGCTGGCTGTGGACTGGAGGCTTCAATTCCTCACCCCATGGGCTTTCCCTAGGGCTTCCCCCACCCACACTGCACCCCCAGCAACAGATCAGAGGGAGAATGAGAATGAGATGCTTAGGATGGAAGCCACAGGTCTTCTAACCTAACTTGGAAGTGACATACCATCACTTCCGCTATATACTACTGATGACACAGACCAAACCTCATATGGTGTGGGACCACACCAGGTGTGTAATACCAGAAGGTAGAAATCACTGGGGCCATCTTGAAGGCCAGCTGCTGCATTCCCAAGAATGTTTTTGTATTTTTACCAGATAAATATTGATAACATAGAAAAGTATAGGTATTTGCCTATTTTTACTCTATATAAATATCATGCTGTTAGCATCATCCTACATACAAACTGATATCTTTGAAATGTTTCCAGGTTGATACATTTAGATCTGATTCATCCGTTTTCTCTGCTGTATGTTTCACTGTATCAATATGCCATAATTTAGGTATCCAGTATTTAACTGAAAGACATTTAGGCCAGGCACAGTGGCTGACACCTGTAATCCCAGCACTTTGGGAGGCCAAAGCGGGTGATCACTTGAGGTCAGAAGTTTGAGACCAGCCTGGCCAACATGGTGAAACCTTGTGTCTACTAAAAATACAAAAATTAGCCAGGCCTGATGGTGGGCGCCTGTAATCCCAGCTACTCTAGAGGCTGAGGCAGGAGAATTGCTTGAACACCGGAGGCAGGGGTTGCAGTGAGCTGAGATTATGCTATGGTACTCCAGCCTGGGCAACAGAGCGAGACTCCCATCTCAAAAATAAATAAATAAATAAAAGACATTTAGATTATTTGGGTTTTCACTATTAAACATGAGCTGAATTGTTTTGTTTTGTTTTTTTTTTTTTTTGAGACAGAGTCTCGCTCTGTCACCCAGACTGGAGTGCTGGAGTGCAGTGGTGCGATCTCAGCTCACTGCAAGCTCTGCCTCCTGGGTTTACACCATTCTCCTGCCTCAACCTCCCGCGTAGCTGGGACTAGAGGTGCCCGCCACAACGCCTGGCTAATTTTTTTGTATTTTTTAGTAGAGACAGGGTTTCACTGTGTTAGCCAGGATGGTCTTGATCTCCTGACCTCGTGATCCGCATGCCTTGGCCTCCCAAAGTGCTGGGATTACAGGGGTGAGCCACCGCGCCTGGCCTGAACGTTTTTAAACATGTCTAATTGTGCACCTATACAAAAGTTTCTTTCTAAAGTATGTATTTAGACGTGGAAATACTGATTCAAAGTGTGACGATAGCTTCAGTTTTCTTACATTACCACATTATTCTCCAGAGTGATTGTACTTATTTATTTATTTAGAGATGGAGTTTCGCTCTTATTGCCCAGGCTGGAGTGCAATGACGCGATCTCGGCTCCCTGCAGCCTCTGCCTCCCAGGTTCAAGGGATTCTCCTGCCTCAGCCTCCCAAGTAGCTGGGATAACAGGCACCTGCCACCACACCCAGCTAACTTTTTGTTTTTTTAGTAGAGCTGGAGTTTTCACCATGTTGGCCAGGCTGGTCTCCAATTCCTGACCCCAAGTGATTCACCCACCTCGGCCTCCCAAAGTGCTGGGATTACAGGCATAAGCCACCACGCCCAGCCCTGATTGTTCTAATTTATACTTCTACCAGCTATATATGAATGTACCCTTACTCCACATGCTAGCCAACTGAGATATCATCAGACCCTAACTTTTGCCAGTCTGTTGGTGTGAATTGGTGTCATATTGTGGCTTTTATTTGCATTTAACCAATTATTATTTAAGAATTGACTATGTTTTGTATGTTTATGGATTATTTGCCTTTCTTCTGAGAATTGCTTTTTCATATCCTTTGTTCTTTTTTCTATCATGTTATCTTTATCTTACCAATTAGAAATAGTTCTTACAATCTGGATACTAGTTTATTTGTGGATTATATATATTACAATCATTTTCTTCCAGTTTGTGACTTATCACTTCATTTTTAGTGTCTTTTCTAAACCAAACTTCTAATTTTAAGGGGTGTCAAATGTATCATTATTTTTCTTTATTGCTTGTGCCTTTATTGTGTCTTGATTTAAAAAACACCCTCCCTAAAAAGGGCATAATGATATTTTGTTATAATATTTTTTAATGTTTTAACATGTTTAATTTCATGTTAATTTTCTTTTCTTTTCTTTTCTTTTTTTTTAAAACAGAGTCTCGCTCTGTCACCCAGGCTGGAGTGCAGTGGTGCATGGTCTCTGCTCACTGCAAGCTCCACCTCCTGAGTTCACGCCATTCTCCTGCCTCAGCCTCCCGAGTAGCTGGGACTACAGGTGCCCGCCACCACGGCCAGCTAAATTTTTGTATTTTTTTTTAGTAAAGATGGGATTTCACTGTGTTAGCCAGGATGGTCTCGATCTCCTGACCTCGTGATCTGCCCACCTCAGCCTCCCAAAGTGCTGGGACTGCAGGCATGAGCCACCGCACCCAGCCAAAAAGAATTTTTTTGACACAGGGTCTTGTTGAGTTGCCCAGGCTGGAGTGCCATGGTGCAATCATAGCTCGCTGTGGCCTCCATCTCCTGGGCTCAAGCGATCCTCCCACCCCAGCCTCCTGAGTAGCAGGGACTATGGGCGCAGGCCACCATGCTCAGCTAAATTTTTTTTATTTGTAGTAGAGATGAGGTCTTGCTATGTTGCCCAGGCTTGTCTTGAACTCCTGAGCTCAGGTGATCCTCCCCGCTTGACCATCCAAAGGGCTGGAATTACAGGTGTGAGCCACCACACCCAGCCCATGTTTAAGTTTTTAATATAACTGGAAATAGTTTTTGTTATAGGGTGAGGTAGATCATTACTTTTGTTTTCATATAGATAACCATTGTCCTAGCCTCATTTATTGAATAGCCCATCCTTTTCTCATTTGTGTGCAGTGCAATCTATGTCATTTAGCAAGTTTCTACACATGTGTATCTTTCTACTTGTATATATACTAAAAACATGAGTTCATATTGAGACCTTGAATTCCAATCCAACACCACAGTGTTTATTCTAGTGTCCCCTTTGCTTATTTTTAACTCAATTTGTCAGCAGTGAGAAACACTTCTTTCTCCAACAATGAAAAACATGGCTGTTTTTACACACAATATACTTTTTTGCTCTATCCTAAACTAAGCACAAAGTAGTTTCAATTGTTCACCCACTTGTAGCTGGGCATGGTGGCTCATGCCTGTAATCCCAGAACTTTGGGAGGCCAAGGCAGGCAGATCACTTGAGGTCAGGAGTTCAAGATCAGCCTGGCCAATATGGGAAACCCTGTCTCTACTAAAAATATAAAAATTAGCCAGGCATGGTGGCGCCTATAATCTCGGTTACTCAGGAGGCCGAGGCAAGAGAATCGTTTGAACCCGGGAGGCAGAGGTTGCAGTGAGCTGAGATCGTGCCACTGCACTCAAGCCTGGGGGACAGAGTGAGACTGTCTCAAAACAAAACAGAAAACCAAATTATTCACCCATTTGTGTGTAGTTCTTACTGTTTTAGCCTCATATGCTATGTAGTTAAGATACTGGTTTCCAAAGTTAGGTTAATTTTTTTCTTCCCCATTTTCTTCAGTGTTGTTAATGTAATTCCATTTGTTTTTAAAAAACAAAAGTTAGATGCATTTTATTCCCTTTTGGATTCCCCACACATCTGGGTTGGTTTTTAGTGATTACTTTGATGAGTATGTGACACATTGGTTCCCCTATTGTTTCTGTTTCATTCTCACCAGCCCCCTTGTGGTGGGATTCGTTGGTCTATCCCTGCTCTCCAAAGGAGCAGATTCATGTTTATTTCCTTATGCTCTTTCTTACACAAAAGATAGGATACTACAGTGTAAATATTATTTGGCATCCTGTCTTCTTCGCTTTACAATATACTCTGGAAATCATGCCAGATAAGTTCATGGACATTTTCTTCATTCTTCTTCTTTTTTTTTTTTTTTTAACAACCATAGTACTCCATTGAGTGCCTATACCATAAGTTGTGGAACCATTCTCCTAGGAAAGGGCATTTAGGTTGGTTTTTCATATTTTGTAATTATAAATGCTGTAATGAATGACCTTGTGCATTGTTAAAGATATATCTTCAGGGTAAAATCCTAGATATGCAATTTCTAGATTAAAAAGAAAGTACATGTATAGTTTTATTAGATTTTGCCAAATTCACCTACAAAAACTTGAACCAGTTTGCATTCACACCACATATAAGACTATTTCCTCAAACCCTTGCCCATTGAATATGCGTTGTACTTTTCTTTTCTTTTCTTTTTTTTTTTTTTTTTTTTGAGACAGAGTTCCATTCTTGTTGCCCAAGCTGGAGTGCAATGGCACCGTCTCAGCTCACTGCAACCTCCGCCTCCCGGGTTCAAGTGATTCTCATGCCTCAGCCTCCCAAGTAGCTGGGATTACAAGTGCCCACCACCATGACTGACTAATATTTTTGTATTTTTAGTAGAGATGGAGTTTCACCATGTTGGCCAGGCTGGTCTTGAACTCCTGACCTGAGGTGATCTGCCTGCCTCGGCCTCCCAAAGTTGTGGGATTACAGGTGTGAGCCACTGTACGTGGGCTATAGTTTTTAATTATAGCCAAATAGGTGAGAAATGGTATCTCAATGTTGTTTTAGTTTGTATTTTTCTAGTTATATGAAACTTAGAACAATTTTTATATGTTTAAGGGTCATTTTATATTTCTTGTAAGTTGTTGATTTTTCTGTTGGGTTTTTGATCCTTGGTTTTGTCATTTTGAAAGAGTTTTTTATATATTACAGATATTACCCCTTTATCTATGATACATGGTGCAAACATTTTCTCCTAGTTAGTTATTTTTTGACTATGTCTATGGTAATTTTCATCATCCAAACTTATAAAAAATTACATAGTCACATTTATTTTATAATGCATATTCGTTTTTTTAGTCATAGTTAGAAAGTCATTCCCATGCTGTTGGTTTTGTTTGTTTGTTTATTTGTTTGTTTGTTTTGAGACAGAGTCTTACCCTGTTGCCCAGGCTGGAGTGCAGTGGTGCAATCTCGGCTTACTGCAGCCTCTGCCTCCCGGGTTCAAGCAATTCTTGTGCTTCAGCCTCCAGAGTAGCTGGGGCTACAGGAACATGCCACCACACCCAGCTAATTTTTGTAATTTTAGCATGGATGGGGTTTCTCCATGTTGGCCCGGCTGGTGTGGAACTCCTGACCTCAGGTGATCCACCCGCGTTGGCTTCCGAAAGTGCTGGTTCACGCTCACAGGCATGAGCCACTGCGCCCAACCCCACACTATTGTTAAAAGAGAAATTAACTCATGGTTTTGGGGAGTTTTGTTTTGTTTTTGGTACTTGCATGGTTTTATTTTGAAATTTAGATCCCTTATCTATTTGGAGTTTGTTCTGGGGCACAGGGTGTGATGTAGACCTAATTTTATCTTTATTCAAATGGCTACCCTGCACTACTTATTAAAATGTTTATTTTTGTCTCAGTGATTTAAAATGCCAGCTTTATCTTATAATAAATTTCCATATGTCCTTAGGTCTATTTCTGAGCTTTCTGTTCTATTCCACCGGTCTATGGTATACACATAAGCCAGTACCACAGTGTTTTAATTATAGAGGCCTTGTGGTATGTTTTAATGTCTGCTAGGTCGAGACCCCCTGCACAAATTTTCCTTAATTTTTCTGGATATTCTTGCATGTGTGTTGCTTTTGCCAAATGAACTTTAGTATCAATGTGTCTGACTCCATAAACCACAGATTTGTTGGTATTTTCGCAGAGATTACATGAAACTTATTTAGCCTGGTGAGAACTGACATCTTTATTTGTGATGCTGAGTCATCTTTCCAAGAACAGGAAATGATTTCCATCCATTTGTCTAAGTCTACTTTTTTGTCTTTTCAGACTCATTTAAAGTTTTCCTCAGAGAGAGGTTTTGCATATTTTTGATGAGCTTCTTCCTGTGTATTTAATATTCTTTGCTGCTTTTCTAAATTGGACTTTCTTTTCCATTGCGTTCTCTAAATAGTTCGTGTTTGTGCATATGAAGACTATTGATATTTGTTACTTTTATATTTTGCTACCTTATGGAATTATTATACTGTTTGAGTCAGTTTTATCATTGTTGATTTGTAGGGCTTTCTAGTTACATTATCATATTATGTAAAAATAGAGACTGTTTTACTTTTCTACCAAATATTATGCCTCTAATTAATTTCTCTTTTCTAATTTCATTGGCTGATACCACTAGTATAACATGAATAGTGGTGGAGACAGTAGGAATCCTTGCTTTGTTCCTGATTTGAATGGAAATTCTTCTGTTGTTTACACATTCAGTAAAATAGTGGCTTTGGAACTAAGGATTTTTATCAGGTTAAGGTGTTTTATCAAGTTAAGAAAACACTTCAATTCCGATTTTCTTGAATGCTGTTAACTGGAATGGATATCAAATTTTTGTTGAGGACTTTGTCAGCATCTATGGAGATAATAATATTTTTCCCCTTAGATCTATCGGTATTGGTTTTCTAATATGGAACCAACCTTAAAATACTGGTGTAAGTACCAACTGGTCACAGTGTATGATTTCCATTCTATGGTGTTAGATTGTGTTTGCTATGATATAGTCCTTTGTACCTGTATTCATGAGTGAGATTTCTCCAGTTTTCCTTTTTTCTACTCTTTTTGTAGAGTTTCATCAGGCTTAGGTATCAAAATTAGGTCATACTTAATTATTAAAAGAATAAGGAAGGCCAAGTACAGTGACTCATACCTGTAATTCCCAGAGCTTTGGGAGGCTGAGACAGGAGGATTGCTTGAGCATAGGACTTCGAGACTAGCCCAGGTAACACAGCGAGACCCTGTCTCTTCAAAAAGTTTTTAAAAATTAGCCGGGCATGGTGGCTTGTGACTGTAGTTCTAGCTACTCAGGAGGCTGAGGCAGGAGGATTGCTTGAGCCCAGGAGTTCAGGGTTATGCTGAGCTATGATCATGTCATGTATTAGCAAGTTGCATTCATTTCTGAAGGCTCTGAGGGAAAATCCACTTTCTCATCTTTACTAGCTTCACAGGCTACCCGTATTCTTGGACTCATGGCCCAATTCCATCTTCAAAGGCAGCAGCAGTTGAGTTTTTCTCATATTACATGTCTCTGACACTGACTCTTTCCTTCCCTCTTCTATATTTAAGGACTATTACAATGACATGGGGCCCACTTTGATAATCCAGGATAATCTCCCTAGGTAAATTCAGCTAATCAGCTAATCAGAACCTTAATTTTTTCTGCAGTTTTAATTCCTCTTTGGTGTACAACATAACATACTTACAGGTTCTGGGGATTGAGACGTGGGTGTCTTTTAGGGGAAGGGGAACATTATTTTGCCTTCTGCATTTTTAAAGCTCAAGGGCAATTTATAGAACACTGGAACTATCTCATCTTTGAAGGTTTGGTAGAAGACTGTAGTGAAAATATTTGGGCCTGATGTTTTTTGTATGCAATAGTTGTTTAATAATTGTTTTTGTATATTATGGGAAATTTGCTTTATTTAAACTTTCTCTGATGGGCTCAATTTTGGGAACCTATGTCTTTATTTAATACAAAATTTCAAATATATCTTATGGTTGTTAATTATTTTCTATTTTCCTTTGTCATTTATAATTTTTTTATTTGTGTTCTTTTTCCCTGTTCAGGGTGGTTAGCAGTTGCTATTTTGTTAATGTTTTTCACGTAAGTCCACTGGTTTTCTATTCTCTACTTTATTAATTTCTGCTTTTATCTTTATTTCCTTCTAATTGCTTCCTTTTGGTTCACTTTGTTGTATTCTAGTTTTTTAACTAGGTATTTAAGTCATTTATTTACTTCTTTATTTTTTACTTATGAAAATGTTTCATTCTATGAATTTTCCTCTGACACATGCTTTAAATGCGTCCTATATGTTTGATTTTGGGGGTTTTTTTGGGTTTTTTTGTTTTTTTAAGAAATTATTTAATTTCAGTTTGTATTTTCCCTTTCACTCAAGAGTTGTTTAATAGGAGGCTTCCTGAACTTTTCACGTGGAAGATCTTTTTGTTTTTAGTTTTCATTAATAATTTCTTTTTTCCTTTTTGCATTGTGTTCAGCGTGTTGTTTGTAATATTTCTAACTCATGGAACTTACTAATATTTTCTTTGTGATCAATTTTGATAAATGGTTTCAAGGCACTTGATAAACAGGTATATTCACTATTACGAAAGTATAAAGTTCAATATACAGCTATAAGATTTACATAATGGATTATGTTGAATGTTTCTTAATCCACTTTATCCATTTTGAACCAAGAGTAGAAAAACTCCTTCATAAAGTTGGCTGCTGTGTTTTTTGGAGCATGAATATTTATAAGTGTTATGTCTTCATCATTATTTTGGCTATTAGCATTAAAGGGTGCTAATTTTTGTTGTGTTTAACACTTTTAGTCTTGAATCCTTATTTGTTGGATATCAGATTGCTACCTCTGCTTTCTTGTTGTTTCCATTTTCCTGGAATTTCTTTATCTATCCATTTATAGTTTGCCTTCTTATTCACTTTGTTTTATATATCTTGGATGTTGTACATAGCTGAGTCTTTTACATTGTGAGCTGAACTGAAAATGTGTTTCTTTCCATTGGTGATTTTAGTTCATTAGATTTATTGATATGGCTGATATGTTTGGTCTGGGTCTATTATAATGTTTTATAATTATATATATATATAATGTCATATTTCTTGTGTTTCTTTTATATGCTTTACTCTTCAATTATGAAAAATGAAATTTAAGAAGTTTGTTGTTGTTGTTGTTCTAGTGGTTTTTATATTTGCACCTTTTTTTAATATCCATTGTCCCATTTTCTTAGTTAACCTTTGACCACCTACTTGCCAGATTTTATTTCATTTTATTGTGAGACAGAGTTTTGCTGTTGTTACCCAGGCTGGAGTGCAGTGGCACGATCTCGGCTGACTGCAACCTCTATCAAGTGATTCTCCTGCCTCAGCCTCCCGAGTAGCCGGGATTACAGGCACTCACCACCACACCCCGCTAATTTTTTTGTTTGTTTGTTTTTTGTTTTGTATTTTTAGTAGAGACGGGGTTTCACCATGTTGGCCAGACTGGTCTTGAACTCTTGACCTCAGGTGATCCACTCGCTTTGGCCTCCCAAAGTGCTGGAATTACAGGCGTGAGCCATTATGCCCAGCCACCAGTTTTTAATTGTATCTTCAACTCCCACCTGTTGCCTCTACAACAGCCAGTAAGCTTATTTTACTCTCTTTATTCTGTCTTCCATCCCTTAGCCAGTTTTTAATTGCATTATTTCTGTTTGTCAAGACATATAGCATTTGTACATTAGTCTTCAACCTTCATTTTGACTTTTTGTCTTAGATCTACAATTATATGTATATAGCATACATATATGCTATATATTATCATATATATGCTAATATCAGTCCTTTTGCTGATATATATATAATATATATAGCATATATATAATATATATAGCATATATATATATGCTAGTATCAGTCATTTTGCTGAAAAATTTCCAGTCACTTATTAGGTGAATAAAACTCATACACTATCCAATTCCTCAAGAAAAAACTCACAGTTTCAAGATTCCCTAAGGTTTTGTGTGTTCCACACTTTTTCAATAGCCTTGATACTTGGGACAACTTAACTTTATATAAAATGAAGATTCACATTTTCTTTCATTGAGCTGTTTTTTGTCTTTTGGTTTTAAAATACTGTTCTGTTGTTGTCTTGCTTTGAAGATCTAATAATTTTGCCCTTGTAATTAAGTGACCTATTTGCCTAGAGGTTTTGTTTTGTTTTGTTTTGTTTTCAGTCTCTGAATTCTAACAGGTTTAATAAGTCTTAGAGTTGCTAACTCTGGGTTAACTTTCCCAAGTACCAGGTGGACCCTTTCAATAGTAAGTTTCAATGATCTGTAAAGTTTGCTTATATTATAGTCTCAAGCATTTGTATTGGTCCATTTTGCATTGCTGTAAAGGAATGCCTGAGGCTGGATAATTTCTAATTGAGAGGCTTATGGCTCACAGTTCTGCAGATTGTACAGACGTGGTGCCTGCATCTGTTTGGCTTTGGGTGAGGACCTCAGGAAGCTTACAATCACAGTAGAAGGTGAAGGGGGAGCCAGTGCATCACATGGAGAGAAAGGGGGCAAGAGAGAGAAGGGTGATGTGCAGGCTCATTAAACAACCAGCTTTATGCAAACTCCTTGCCATTGGGAGGGCTCCAAGCCATTCATGAGAGATTCGCCCCCATGACCCACACGCCTTCTACCAGGGCCCCACCTTTAACAGTGGGGACCACATTTCAACAGGAGATTTAGAGAGGGTGAAATCCAAACTATATCAGTATTGTTTTATTTTTTTCTTTTCAGATAGTCTAATTATGTATTAATCCTTCTTTATCTGTTTTCCATTTTCTCTGTTTTCCCTGTGACCTTTGATATTCTTTTATTTTTCTCATTTTTATGTTCTTGATGGTTTTCCTACCTTTTAAAATGCCCCTTAGTAAATTTTCATGTTAGTTTATCTTACTCTGGGCACCTTGTAATTTAATCTTCATTTTTGAGATAACTTTGTTATTTTCTTTCATTGCTTTCCTAAATTAATCAACTCTTTAGTATATTTTTGTTCTTTGTCCATTTCTATTCTTCATTTTGTATTTTTTATTCAAGATCTTTCTTCATATCCCAAATGCCAGTGTTAGTACATTTAACTCATTTTGAATGTTCTTGCTTCATGGCTGTTTTCTTGGAAAAAGTTTTCAACAGTTGAGATGTGTTGGATCTTATTTTCTAGTTCTTTGTAATAACTCTGTATCTGTTTATTCCGTTTTTTTTCATTTATTTTTTTAGTATTAGGCTGCTTTTTAAGATTCCTAATTTGGTGCCTTTTGTCATGGAACAAAGTCCAGACTTTTTAGTGAAGTTGGGGGGTGACTGGAACAAGGGATTTGTATCTTTCGATTTTTTGGTGCTCTTTTTGTCTTGCCTACATTTCCTGACCTGAGCTAAAACTCTGTTGATCACCTGACCTCCGTAAGCCCCTGCTCTAACTGGTAGGCCACAGGATGTTTGGGGGCTCCTGGAATTAGTGTCAGTTTAGAGCCAGTGTCCAATAATCCCTGAAAAATATGATTATTTCTTTTTCCCCAGTGAAGAATTACCTCGGTAAAAAGGAATAGGTCCCTTTGGCAGAGGCTGGAAAAAAGATTACATTTTTCTGTTGAAATTTTCAGTAGTGTATTGGGGTCCTTGAGGAAGGGATTTCCTCAAGGATATCCAGCTTCCCCTTCATTCAAAGAATTCTGAGTCTGTAAACTGGCCCAAGTCTGGGAATTAATTGAGTGGCCATGACTCTCTGTTTTTACGGTTAAGGTTAGACTTTGTTCACTTGACCCAGAACTTTTCTGCTCATACGGATCAACTAAGAATTTAATTGGCTTCGTATCTATTTCACTTCTAGGAATATCATGATCAGCTAGCCAGCTTCCATAGTTCTGCATAAGTTAGACTATTCTGATTGCTGTTTGGACTCTGCTGTCTACGACAGTAACCATACCTATCTTGCCTTTAGCAGTTGAGTGCCACCACCTGGCCCCTGCTTCCCTGGGGTTCAGTTACCCCTGCTGCATTTAGGTTTCCCAGTCCAGTGACTGTGAGGTCTGACTTACAGAGAAGAAGGATCACAGAGTTCTTCTAAGATGTTCGAGATCCCTTCACAAATGTATTTCTCACAGTCGTGGTGAAAGGTCTGCCTTCTAGACCCTCCCCGTGTGGGTGGGTAGGTCTCAAGTGACAAATCCATTCTGACATGCCAGTCTCTCTCAGCTTTTGAATCCCTTCCTCTACATTAAACCAAGGCATGGCCAGCACGTTCAGTTCACTCACTATGGGCTACCTTTTGGCCTGTGTTTCAGCCAGGCAAACTGTTAGAACCCTTTTGGACTCCTGAAACTGCAACATTAAATGCAGAATCTTTGCTTAGTGAGCCCATATCAGTAAATTCAGCCTGACCCAACTTTATGTTTCTTCCACCATTATTCCTTACACTTAGTGTACATCTTTATACATGTTCCTTGGAGTTCTGCCTGTATAAGTTAGAAAAATCAAGTAGTTCCTTTGGAATGTCATGCCCCTCATGGGTCATACATTGTACCTCAACTTTAGTCACCTGCTGGGACTCAAGTCTCATTATAGGTCTAGAAGCAAAGAGGAGTGGCAGGGTGGATCCTGGGGAGAGTGGATGTTGTCTTGCACAGCACCTGCCTCAAGAGAGACCATTACAGTTTCCTCAAGTAGTGCAGGGTTAATTCACTCAGAACAGAGGTGGACAGGCTGGAGGTGGAGAGGTTGATACCACTGACGGTGAGAAGGTCGTTTCCTCTGGGGTTAGGGAGGCCACTTCCATTGGAGATAGGGAGATCAGTTCTGCCAAGGCTGAGGAGACCTCTTCCACTGGCAAAGAACACTGGCAAAGAACACTCAACAGAATGTAGGGACTCCATGTCCTCGGTTTCATCAGAGCCTTCCCACATGTCTCCATCCCAGTTCACGGGCTCCCATTCTTTCCAAAGCAGTGCTTTCACTTTAACAGTAGACAATAGCTACTGTAGCTGGGGTTCAACTTGTGTTGTCATTCAGCCAGTGGCAGAATGAAATTTTTTGTTTGAGTTTCAGCAATGTCAGCCCTGCAGTTAAAAGGATAAGGGTCTTCTTCAGGACACATGTAGAAGTGCTTAGGTTCTTTAGGCAATACTTGAGCTGGGAATTTGAATCCCTGAGCTCATCCTTTTCTTGCTCTACTGTGTCTAGTGACATTAGGAGCAACCAGCCAATATCAGTATGTTCATTAATGTAAAAAAAAAATTGAAACTGTCATATACAGAGGCAGCCTTGCTTCTTATAAGTGGCTAATAAGGAGTATCCAATGCTGATATTTTGCATCTTTCCATAAACAGTTCAGCTGTGGACTATCAATGCTCTCTTTTCTACTGGAAATAGAATCATTAGCATCTTCAAATTTAATCAAATTAGAGAACTGTTCCAGAAACCTTATATACTAGTTTTATCTCCATCTTATAGAGAAGAAAACTGAGGCTCTGAGAGAGTTAAGTAACCTACCCAAAATCACCCAGCTGAAAATTGAACTGAAATCTATCTGATATCTATGTTGAAACTGCTCTTTTTTTCTTCCATTCTTTCTTTCTTTTCTTTTCTTTCTTTCTTTTCTTTTCTTTTCTTTTTTTTTTTTTTTTTGAGGTAGAGTCTCACTCTGTCACCCAGGCCAGAGTGCAATGGTGCGATCTCAGCTCACTGCAAGCTCTGCCTCTTGGGTTCAAGCGATTCTCCTGCCTCAGCCTCCCAAGTAGCTGGGATTTCAGGCACCCACCACCACACCCGGCTAATTTTTGTATTTTTAGTAGAGAGAGGGTTTCACCATGTTGGCCAGGCTGGTCTCAAGCTCCTGACCTCAAGTGATCACCTGCCTCGGCCTCCCAAAGTGCTGGGATTACAAGCGTGAGCCACTGCACCCAGCCTCCATTCTTTCTTTATAGCAACAGTCACATTGTTTGTTGATTTTCAGCTTATGGTTCACTGCGATCATCCTTTCTGTCTAACATATGTCAAATAGACAGATGCACTTGGGGGCTCTGCCAGCTGCTTCCCATCCCTCTATCCGATTTTACCTATCAATTATCCAATATTGTCCAACGTATTTATCCAGCTAGTAAAGATAATTTTGAATTTCACTTCTCTTATGAGAGTAGTCAGCTCCTCTGAATATACAGAAACTTAAGGAGGCTGCCTCTCCTGCAATCATCCTAGTCACTGACTTAAAAGGGAAAAAAAGGGTACTGTCAAAGACTAACAGACAAGAAAAAAGAAAAAAAAGATTATCTTCCATCAGTAGCAACCTTCCTATTTGGGTATTATAGAAAAGTGAAATTTTTTTAGTTCTCTTTTGACAAGTATCTGAGAACATATCTCAGAACAAAAACACATATGCCATTTCTCTCTTCTTTTTTCTCTCTTAATTTTCTAAATCCTGGTTATTACATCAAAGGTGCTTCAGAGTATCTCTTGTCTGTGTGTGGATGATCATAACCACCCGTCATTCCCAGTTTAAAGATTTCTGTTTTCTTTTTTCCCTCTGCAGCCTATTCTCACCTCTTTAAAATCTAGATGGATTGTGTTTGGTAATACGCATATTTTCCTGGCCCTGGCAGTCCCCTTTGCTAAGATCCAGCCCTAGAGCTCCTGCTCATACTTTAGATGCATGGAAAAAGGAGGGGTCTGGATGGAGGAACCCAAATAAACAGATGGTTGCCTTGACAACCTGTAAGAGACTCTTTCATGATCATTTTTCGTGGTTTTCTCTTGAAATAGTGAGACTGCGATATAGTTTTTAACTCTTTGACCTCCTGCAAATGGTACCAAGGTTCACAAACTGCATAGAACACCAAAATGCCTCTGCCACAGAGCTACCATTGGCTTTGACTCCTTCAAGGTCCTATCCTGCATTGCCCTAGGAAATGTTTATGGAGACCTATCTTCGAGGCAGATTCCAGGTATCCTGGGTGTAAACATGAGTGTGGCATAGCAAGGAGGCTGTGACACTTTGTAGAAGACAAAGGTAAACAATCATTATGATATCGGGCAGGAAATCCTGGGGCAAGAGCATATGGAATGCATGAAATCCCAGAGAAAGAGGGAATTCACTCCAAATTGGAGGGTTGGGCAGAGCCCTGGAGGAGGTGAGGTGGTGCTAAGGAGTACTGGGGAGCAGACTTTAAGCCAAGGAAACTTGAGCCTGACTAGCATGACGGAGGACAGGGGAGGGAAAGGAATTCCAAGTTTAAGGAAGACAAAGAAATAGAACTAATAAAATTGAACATTTTAACATTGACCTGCATGTTTCTACTATGTCAGTTTTTAAGTTGTTTGTATATTTGTTTGTAAATGTACTTTTTATAAAGCATTGAAATAGAGGCTCTTGCTCTAAGATAGAAAAATGTGGGGCAATTCCATTTATATGTTTGAATTTCCTTTTACATTTTCCTATGCCTGGATTCCTTATCCAGGTTATCACACAAGCCTGAAGTTCTATAGGCCTTGTAGATGAAAGGCTTCCAAATTACAGTGCAGTTAGTAAAGCACAGTGGCTTAAGACATAAGCTTTAGAGTTAGACCTGAGTTCATGACCCCACATAATCACTTCCTGGCTTTGTGTACACCTGACAGGTTGTGCAACCTCAGAGCCTCATTTACTCATCTGTAAAATGGAGATGATAATAGTGCTTATCTCACAGTTTTGTAAGAGTTACGTGAGATACAGTGTGCAAGCCGTAAGCACAGGGCCGGGCATCTGTTGTCAGTCAGGTAATGCTTATCATTAGTTATTGCTCCAAAAAACAGTGTTCATAAAGTTTTCTCCAAGGAGACCCACCTATGGCTTTCCTATGACTTTTCTAAATGTTTGTTGCTACTTCAATGCAAGAAAATATGCCAGGAGTAAAAATCACCTCAAACATTTTTAAATATTGGGAGCCAAAATGTCCCAAATTTCATGAGCCTGTGAGATCATGGTTTTTTTTTTTTTTTTTTTTTTTTTTTTGAGACAGTGTCTCGCTCTGTTGCCGGGGCTGGAGTGCAGTGGCGTGATCTCAGCTCACTGCAATCTCCGCCTCCTGGGTTCAAGCGATTCTCCTGCCTCAGCCTCCCAGGTAACTGGGATTACAATTTTTAGTAGAGACAGGGTTTCAGCACATTGGCCAGGCTGGTCTCGAACTCCTGACCTCAGGTGATACCTGCCTTGGCCTCCCGAAGTGCTGGGATTACAGGCGTGAGTCACTGCGCCCGGCCCATGGTTTCTTTTTATGACAAATTACAACAGTCTAAACCTTCATTGTGTTTGCCTTTAAGTTTATTCTTTCTTCAGGTATCCAAGCATTTGGGTGAGTCCCTGGAGAATTTTTATTCAGAGGGGACCTCCCTATCTGGCCTGTAGCTGGCCGCCATATTATCAGGACCAGTTTATCTCCCTCAAAATGAATTTCTCTGAGCATTTTTCCTTTACCTGGAATTTAGGCCCCAGCCTCTGAAAGCTTCAAGAGAAGGAGTTGCTTCCTTCTCACCCCAGCCCAAGGCCCCATGCTGATTTCTTCAGTGACTTCTTCAAAGGACATTTTGTCTGTGGGAAGCCTCACTTCCTTCAAAGGAAATCTTGCTCCCTTCATGTGGCTCTAAAAAGACAAGAAACAGCACCCATTGCTTGTGGTACCTAATTGTCATTCCCAGACGGAACTAGGGCTCTTAGCAAGGATAGATGACTCCACAACTGGAGGAGGAAATACACAAGATGAGCCTAGGATATCTTGTGTCAGGAAGCAAGGAAGGTAGACAAGTGAGTTGTGCCAAAAGGACAGAGGGGCCAAAAAGAAGGGCTGCAGGCCAAAGGGGGGATACACTGAGCATCTAAAAACGGTAATTAGTGCAGTGGACTAAAACATATTGTATATGTCAAAATAAAAACATGAGTTTATAATTTATAATGATGTTTCTAAAAGGTGAGAGGAAACATCTCAACAACAGCCTCACTGGGTACCATTTCCACACCAAGTCTTTATTCAGGAAATTGGCACTTAAAAGGTAATGATTAGGCATTTATCCTGTCCTTCCTGTACAAACTGTATTGCAGGAAATTAAAATTGCCCTAGTTGTACAAACATATAGTTAGTTAGAATAAGTTCTAGTGTTCGATAGCACAGTAGGGTGACTATAATTAATAGTATTTTGTTGTTTTTTTTTTTTTGAGACGGAGTCTCGCTTTTGTCGCCCAGGCTAGAATGCAGTGACACAATCTCGACTCACTGCAACCTCTGGCTCCCGGGTTCAAGGGATTCTCCTGCCTCAGCCACCTGAATAGCTGGGATTGCAGGTGCCTGCCACATGCCCAGCTAATTTTTGTTTTTTGGTTTTTTGGTTTTTTTTTTTTTTTTTAGTAGAGATGGGGCTTCACCATGTTGGCTAGGCTGGTATCAAATTCCTGACCTCAAAGTGATCTGCCCACCTTGGCCCCCATAAGTGCTGGGATCATAGGTGTGAGCCACCATGTGCGGCTAACAATAATGTATTGTATATTTCAAAATAGCTACAAGATAAGATTTGGAATGTTCCTAACACAAGGAAATGATAAATGTTTGCAATGATGGATGTCCTAATTACCCCGATTTGATTATTACATATTGTATGCATGTGTGAAAATATAACATGTACCCCATAAATATGTATAAATATGTATCAATTAAAAAATGTATATCAAAGAAAGTCACCCCAGTTGAAGAAAAAAAAATTTTATATAAAAATTCCATCTAATAAATGCAAAAAGACAAAAATAACCAGAACATTGTATTGCAGTCCCCAGTGGTATAATTGATTCAGGTAATAATTATTAACAAATGAATCCATTATATAAAAGGCTGATGGGAAACTTTACAATGGAGATGAGGCTATCACATCCTGATCCACTGTAGCTCACTAAAATTGGAACACCCAGACGTGGTGTGCTTCCCGACGGAATGCAACATGAAGCGCACAGCATCACCTCTGAGATGTTATCCCCAAAACTGAACTTGAATCTAACCCAGATTTGAGAGCTAAATTTCGCTTAAAGGGATGCAGGAACAGGTGAAGTGACATTACAAAGACACAAAGAGGCACATCCAGCATGTAGGACATTCGACAGGGTGGCTGACCCAGTTTCTGAGCAAGTCAGTGGCATGGCAGTGAAAGGAGAGGAGGGGTGGGGATTGCTGTTCATAGGAGACCAAAGATACTTAAAAGCTGATGTAATACATGGACCTAGTTTGAATCCTGATTCAAACAAAGAAACCAGAAAAAAAATTTTTTTTTTTTTTTAGAAACCAGCAAAATTTTTTTTATGAGCTGGGTATTGGATACCAAGGAATTATTGTCACTTGTTTTAATGGCATTGTGGTTATGTAAGAAAATGTTCATAATTTTTAGCAATGCATACTAAAGCATGTAGGGTTTTGCTTAGAAATACTTTACCATAGAAATATTATAACAGACTGGGTGCAGCAGCGGCTCACACCTGTAATCCCAGCACTTTGGGAGGCCAAGGCAGGCAAATCACTTGAGGTCAGGAGTTTGAGCCCAGCCTGGCCAACATAGTGAAACCCCGTCTCTACTAAAGTACAAAAATTAGCTGGGCATGATGGCCTGCACCTGTAATCCCAGCTACTTGGGAGGCTGAAACAGTAGAATTGCTTGAACCTGGGAGGCGGAGTTTGCATTGAGCTGAGATGGCACCACTGCACTCCAGCCTGGGTGACAGAGTGAGACTCTGTCTCAATAAAAAAACAAACCAAAAAACAGAAAAAAAAAAAAAAAAAGGAAAGAAATACTTTAACAAAGAAAAAAGAAAGACAAGACACAAGTGAGAATAAGGTAACAGTCTTGGTAATTGCTGAAGTGGGGTGATGGGTATATGAAGAAAAAGTAAAAAAATAAAAACAAAAAACGATAGATGAAACAAGTGTGCTCACACCTTTGATGACTGTTGAACCTGGAAATAGGGATGTAAAGACCTTTGGTATTTAGCTCTATTTTTCAATATGTTTGAAATTTTTGTAACATGTAAACTAAACAAGGCACAATTCTAGAACATGAATACATTTCTCAAAATCTAGGTCGTGTGCACTGAGATCATAGTACATGTACGATTTCAACAATGTAGGAAGGACTGGACTACGGAAGTGCCGTGCCCTTCAGTGCCCTCTGTGCCCTAGAAGAGAAGCTGAAAACGGCCTCTGTGTAGCTCCTCCAGTCTCACACTAATCTCCTGGGAGCAACTGGTTAGCAAGAGCTCTCGTACATCTCCTAAGAATACGAAGTCATTTTCTAGTATGGTGCACTCTAACCTCTAATTTAGAATAAAACTGTTTCCTAAGAGGACCTATCTTCAGGAAGACAACTGAGCTGGAAGAAAGCATTCTTTAAATCAATGTAGGGTGCTTAGCTTTGCGGCCTTCCCACCCTGCCTGGCTCTGTCCACAATAGGGCTTTGCTCTGTCTTGATTTAATCCACACCTGCAGCTCAGGAGCTGTTGCCTCCAGGTAAATGCAAGCTACCACTTCTCTTTTAGAAAAACTGTGTGTGGTGGCTCATGCCTGTAATCCCAGCACTTTGGGAGGCCGAGGTGGACAGATCATGAGGTCAGGAGATCAAGACCATCCTGGCTAACACAGTGAAACCCTGTCTCTACTAGAACTACAAAAAATTAGCCGGGCGTGGTGGCGGGTGCCTGTAGTCCCAGCTACTCGGGAGGCTGAGGCAGGAGAATGGCGTGAACCTGGGAGGCGGAGCTGGCAGTGAGCCGAGATCGCGCCACTGCACTCCAGCCTGGGTGCAGAGTGAGACTCCATCTCAAAAAAAAAAAAAAAAAAAAAAAAAAAAAAAAACACTGTGATAAAATATAACAAAAAATTCCCCATCTTAACTATTTTTTAGTGTACAGTTTATCGTTAAGTACACATGATCCTCAGCTTACAACGGGGTTACGACAGTGCACTTTCAACTTAACGGTATTTTCAATTTACCAGGGATTTATCCTGCTATAGCTCCATCGTAAGTCAAGGAGTCTTCTGAATGTGTCACGTCATCGTAAAGTGGAAGTCATAAATGGAACCATCAAAGTGGGGAACAGTCTGTATATTTGCATTGTAGTGTGAATCCAGAACTCTTCATCTTCTAAGACTAAAACTCTGTATTCATTCAGCAATTCCCTACTTCTCCCTGCCCCCAGCCCCTGGCAACCACCATTCCACTTCCTGTCTCTGTGAACTCGACCACTCTAGGTATTTCATATAAGTGGAATCATATAGTATTTGTACTTTTGCGACTGGCTTATTTCACTTAACATGATATCCTCAAGTTTCATCCTAAGATGAATTTAGATTAGTTGGGCATGTTTTGTGGCACCTGTCAGATTAGGTAGGCGTGTTATGTGGCACCTGTCAGAATTTCCTTCCTTTTTAAGGCTGACTAACGTTCCGCTGCATGCACACACCACATTATGTTCAGCCATTCATCTGTTGGTAGACATTCCGGTTGCTTCCACCTTTTGGCTATTGTGAATAATGCTGCTGTGAGCGTCGGGGTATACTAAGCCACCACTTTTTGCAACATAAAGTTTTTCTCACCGATTTCAAAGGCCCTAGGAACAGCTTTCAGCACAGGTTCGAGCTTAAGGTACTGTGAGCTGCTTTCCCTCTGAGAGGTCTGCGCAAGCTCATTGCCAAGGAGCATTAGCCTGAGTGAGCGGGAGGCAGCTCTGGACCTCACATCACAGAGCCCAGATGGGGGTCCCTGCCTTTTCCCTGGCACACTGTTTTAAAACGGTAAAAATAAAACATGCTCACGAGAGGGTAAAAAGTGGACAGTCACTCCCTCCTGGTTCCCATTCCTCAAGGGTTGGCTGCTGTTACATGAATGGGTGACTGTTTCCAAAGCTTTACTCCAAACATATGCACATGTGTATGTTTGCTTTGTTTTTTATAAAAGTTTGCTTTCTCAGTCAACAATGTATATCATCTCTCCATATAATAGAAAGGCATTGAAAATCTAAAATATTCCCCATTTTTGTGCTGTTACCAGCGATGCTGAATTGAAGATCCTTATGCATACATGCTTATATATGTATGTATTATTATAGCATAGACGTGCAAATGTTGGGTCAAGGCATGTGTACATTTAATATTTTGATAGGTACAGCCAAATCGCCTTCCTGAAGGATTATGCTAATTTACCTGCTAGCTTGAAAGAAAGGTTTCCATTTATTCTTTCAAGTCTAAGGCAAACATTCCAGTCTGTTCCTATTTGATCACTAAGTACTTGCCTTTCTCCGAGCCTATACTACTTAATTAAAATCTGCTTGGAAAATCTCAGTTAAGTTAGTAAAATCATCTAGTTTTAACAACTATTGTCTGTTTACAGCCTTAGGCAGTTTAGTGGGCAAAAACGTAATTGTATATTTCTAAACATGAGAAATTTCAAGATTTCTCCTCTGAGGGGTATCAGGGCATATAAAATCAATCATGTAAATATTTGCTTCTTTGACTTTCAGGATTACATAAATATATTTTTAAATACCAAGTCTTTTTTGAGAAAAAAAAAAAAAACAAACTTTTGCTCCCTGATGCTTTCCCTTTCTGATTGTTAACTGTGTGAAAAACTAGAAAGATCAAGTCCTTTAAGGCTTTTATGCCAGTTTGCCTAGGAGAAATACCTGCCCCAAACCCCAATTTTAATTACTCAAGCCAGATGAATGGTGTGTGTATGTCAGCCTAGGCAAGCGACTTCACAGTTATATTTTAAATATGAAGATTTCATCAAATAAGGCAAAAAATTTGTTCATGGCATGCAAATTAGAAAATGAGAAATTGGTGGTTCCCATTAGCAACAAATGTTCTGAGAAGAGTTTCATGGGAGGAGAGGCCATATACATCACGTTTATAAATATTTTTACTTCCCAGAAAACTAGGAGCTAGGATTGCAGCAGAGCCAAGCGCTGGCAGCCCTTTCAGGCGTCCCCAGGCAGTGCTCTGAAGCCCAGGCTCGCCTTTTGTGCTTCCTGCGTCCTCTCCAGGCGTGTCTGCGCGGTGCGGAGGCGCATCCCCGCCAGGGGAGGGCTGGGAGCGGCCACGCACCCGGCGGAGACCAGGCTGTCCTTTTAGGGAGCCGGCATTGGTAAATGCCCTGTGGTTATGCGACTATTGATTTGCCTCACCCTGAGGATTCCAGTGGCAAAGTGACCCTCCCTCCTGCCTGTCCCCTCCCTTCCTGGCTCCCGCCTGCCCTCCCTCCCGCAGCAGCAAGATCTGATCGCTGCCGCCCTGCTCTCCTCCTCCTCCTCTCATTCCTGTGCCTCCTGGATTCCTGAAGTTTAGGAGAAATAAGGTAGCCGAGGGGACCACATGGAAGTTGTGACAGCTCCCAGCGGCGCGCCCCTTTCGTGTGTGCCAGTACCTCGGCTTAGGAGTTGCCCGCTGACACGTTGAATGAAGGAGGTCCCCTTGCCTGCCAGCCTGCCGGGATGGGCCATTGCTGCTGCAAGCCTTATAACTGCCTTCAGTGCCTGGACAAGACGGTACTTTGCCTTCCCTCTCTCTTCTTCCCCCTCCTCCTTTGCAAGGGCAGAGAGAAAGCCGTGAGCCAGCCACCTCTGTGCCTGTCCCCCTAGCATGCGTGTGCGCTTTGTTGGTGAACAGGAGGCTCTCTTTACTCGTTCCAATATGCTGAATTGTGAGTGGTGTTCACAGAAACATTTGGTCTCACATACTCTGCAGTGCCTTACATAATTCTGTATTCCTGCAGTCTCAAATGTAACTGTTGCATTTTCCTGAAATAGTAGGATTCTGCTCCAACATCTTGAAATCAAAACTGCCAAGAGATCTTCGGAATATTCTTAATGCATTTTAATGTACCTGTGAAACCTAAGACGTTCCGCTGGGGAATTCAGATTAGTTAGGCGTGTTTCTCTTCGCCAAGTGCTAACTTTGAAAGTTTACCACTCTTTTTTCAAAACAGCACTCATTCTTGTAATTTATATTCTTCACATCAGAGAAGAAAGCGCACAGTATAGTTGTTCTCTCTGTACTTCTTTGCATCACAGAGAGATGAATAAACATAGAGGTGAAAACTTAAAAAGCCAGAGAGGCTGAGGGTGTGTTCAAGTCTTCACTGGAGAAAAATTCACAGCCAGGGAACTGAAAATAGAGTATGCATGAGAATTATATAGCAATTCCAACACAAAGCCTTTCTTTGCTTTTGACATTTGCCTACTCTTGTGAGCTAGCAGAGGGATTAGGATATGCTTTTAATTTCATTACTAGAAATCTGTTCGCAAGAACTCTCGTCTCTGTGAGATATTTTATTGTCATGCATATTTAGGTTTCTCCAAGATGCATGAAATGAGACTTCACAATTGAATTGTTGAAATTGCCTTCTCCCTACCCATGTGGGCATCAGCTATCTAGATCGCTTGAGATGTAGTATGTGACCAGGAGAAGGAAAATATGTGGCTTAATATACACGCTCATCAAAAAGCGGTCACTTGGAAGCATCTTAGTTACCAGTCTGCTTATGAACTTTGACCTAAAGTAGGGTTACTTACCACCTAGGAAAATTAAACTGATACCTTAAAAGTCACTTACTAGTTTTGCTCCAATAGAAATAACCACCTCAGTGGATTTGGCTTTGCTACCGTGAGTATGAGCTAAAATATTTATATACACGTTTATGTGCTTTTAACAAAAAGAACTATAAAGCATTTGCGCTCAATTGTCTGCACATCTAACATTGAAGTGACTAAGCCTTTTGCGAAGTGGTCACAAAAGAGTATTGAAGCCTTACAACAGTAGTTATAATAAAAGGGAAAGATTTGCTACATGTAAAACAATATTATAAATTTCATATTTCTAAATCCTAATACAAAAGTTTTAGAAATAGAGGCTGTAATATGGAGGCCTTTTGGTTTGAGAAAATATGTTTCAAAGGGAATCTTGTTTACCTATTTTGTTTAAATCAAGTTCTTGGAAATGATTATCCCTATGTCATTCTTGAATTCAGAGATTTTGGAAGATAATTTAATGTTATTTCATCTCTCTAGCAGTATGATGTTTGAGTAATTTTCCAGTGTTTTAGTTTTGAAACTTCCAGTTCAATACAAATTATTTTTTACTGGTAAAAACTTTAAAACTTACACTGCCTTTACCAGCTTTTTCATTATGTTCACACCTACATTTCTTGTCTTTTCTTTGCTATATTTCAGAATAGTATTCCCATTTGAAGTTTTATATGTATATTTTCATAGGTGCTCTTTAAATGAATTGAGGACTTTCTTTTTAAATTAAAAAACACATTGTTTTATGTAGTTGCCTATTTTGCAGAATAATTTCACAGGCAGTAGGCCAAAATCATTTATTTAATTGATAGTTACCTATTGGGCCAGGTATTGTGTACCAGGAGCATGATAGGATTCCATTCCAACTTCAAACTCTAGGAATCAGAATTCCCAAATCCCACAACAAAGTTCTTCAATCTGTTAATCAACTCTAACAACCCCAATGAGGTTGATACAATTTAAAAGAGGCCTGGTAAAATTGTTGACAGAGTTGTTTCTGATTACCTTAACCTAGCTTCATAAACCTTAAAACAATAACCATTTCCTCAGAACTTCATATAGATCAAAATAGCAAACTTCATTTTGAGAAATCAAAACAATTTAACAGTTTGATCATAGTGCAGCTAAAGCTGTTCTGAAAAACATGGCGAGACAATTAAAGATACTTTCAAAGTGATCAGTTTCAGAGATCTGACTAAAAACTGAATATCAACTAAAAACTGTGAATATGAGGATGCTTATTTAGCATGAATTTATTAGGGGAAACTGGAATCTTGCCTAGAGTGTATAATGAAAAAACTGTTAAATGAACAAATCGTTTAAAAACTGTTTGTGCTTATGTATTGCCAACTTATAAAGACCTATCCATTGGAAATATTTATTACTGGTTTACTCTGTGCCTAGTTACTATTAGGACCATCAAATAATTCTTAAAAGGCATCGCCGGCCCTTATGTAGCTTACCGATAAGTGGTTTCATTCTATTTCTGCCTTTTGCAGAGAACTTACAAGTGGGTAGGCAACAATAACACACACAGAACAATTAAACATTAGCACAAGACTGGAGTATAATTAAGTGAAAATTATGTGGTACTGACCATACCTGTTTCTGGAATTTAGTGAAAGGAGAAGTCAGTCTAGACCCATAGGCAAGGTTTCTTGGAAAAAGTGGAACATGAATTACACTTTGAAGAATGGGGTAGAATTTTATTAAACTAAAGAGAAAGAATGTATTCCAAGCGAGGAGCACGTAAGGAAAGGTCTTTTAGCCTCATTTTATGAAACCTGAGAGGGGCAATCTCATGGTGAACACAGTGGGAGCTACGGTGCATAGGGAGTGTGGGGAAATTTCCAGCCTGAAATCCAGACCCAGGTTTTTTGTTGGTTGATTTGGTTTTTGTTTTATTTGAGACAGGGTCTCCCTCTGTCACCCAGTCTGGAGTGCAGTGGTGTGATCATGGTTCACTATAAACTTGAACTCCAGACTCAAACAATCTTCGCACCTCAGCTTCCCAAGTAGCTGGGACCACAGGCGTGCACCACCACGCTCAGCTATTTTTTTTTTTTTTTTTTTTTTTTTTGGCAGAGCTGGGGTCTTGCTATATTGCGCAAGCTTGTCTCAAACTTTTGGGCTCAAGCAGTCCACCCACCTTGGCCACCCAAAATGGTGGGATAATAGGTGTGAGCCACCATGCCTGGCCAAAGACTCAGGTTTTTAAACTTGAGCTAAATAAAAAGTAGGGATCTATCTTGGGCTTTTGAGCAGAGATGCAGTCTGTGGAAAGACTTGTATACAGGTATTTGAAAGGAATGGTATGACCCAAATGGATTCCAAAGGGCCCATTCACCTACGGACTCAACCTGGTCCAGGATGAAGCCAGGAGCTCTATGTGCACAGAAACTCCTTATCCATAGCCTTCCTGAATTGATGGTTGTTAGAATTGTTGAGTTATTAAGAGGAATAAACTAGACGTATAAACTAGAATACAAGCGTCCTTTTTAACCATATGAAATATAACTGGCAAGCAAACGATAACAAGCCTGATAAACATATTATTTCCTTTTAGAGTCAAAAGTCTAGCTCATAAGAAACCTTGATGAGAATGGAATCTGAGCCAGCGAGTTGTTCTATAAGAATCCAGTGGCCTCAGAGCCTACTAGGTTCATCTCCCATATCCCTGCTCCCCTGAAATGTTCCTGGCCCTGGAGACTCCCTTTCCTAAGCCCCCTTCACTGTCCAACTCCTCTTGTAATGGACCTGTTATTCCTCACATCGTGTTACAGATTCAGTCCAACAGCAAGACTTGCTGGTTTAGGTATGGTCCTGTCCCTTTAGGGGTTCATTTGCATATCTCTACCCTAGCCTTTTATGTGTTGATTCTAATCTCAGAGACTCGTCTTACTTACCTTGTCTCTAAATTCTTGGCAGGGGCGGGAGTGGGGAGAGGCACCTCACTGTTCCTCCCAGGTATGCGCAGGTGCTCTGACAGTAATACATTTGGGAGGGTTATTAGAGAAAGATAGAATCCAGAAAGGTCAAGAAACTTCTTAAGTGATACACAAATGGGTTAAAACGCAGGCAACTGGCTAATTCTCCTTTCTGCTGCACTTACTCTGGGACCAGAATTTCCCAGCATGACTTCTTTGGATCAGCATTTCTTCTCCTTGGCCCCATTAATCTCTGTCCTTTCCCATTGTTCATTAGTAATCCAGGTATGGTGTGATATTCCCTTATTAACTACAGCCTCTTGGGAAAGCTAGATGTCTTTTTACCCAGTGGCTCTTCCCCACATGCACAAAGGCAAAGGCTGAAATTATGCATTTGTAGTCATTTTGATTTTTTCTAATATATGATATGACTCTGCTCGTTTTTCATAAGAGTAGGCACTGAAATGTATTGGAGTATTAAATGGGAAGGATACTTTGTTTCTGACAAGCCTATATGAAATTTCATTTCACAGCAGAAAAGCAGATCATTATACAAAAACACAGAGGCCCTAGTGTTAGTTATATGTGAAAGAAATAATACTTATTGATTAACTCAAGGCATAGTGTCAGTGCTGCCTTAAAGCTATAAGAACTGAAATGAAAAACAAAAGGTCAGTCCACCTCCCATGGGATTTTTCCACAGAGCTATTATATGTTATGGATCTGGCCAATCTTCGTAATATTAGTATTGAAAGTGAGTGCAATAGCCACAAAAGGTGGTATGAAAACAAGTCAGATACTTGTGTTTTGTTGCTGTAACCTTGCAGCTGGTTCATTTTGAAATACAAAAGAGAGTGTTTTCCTTTGAAGATGAAGTTCTACCCTGTTGATTTTAAACCCTGATTTAAACTCATGGAGCCCTGGGTAAAAAGCAATAATGTTTCTGAGAAGCGTGAAAAAAGCTTTAACCTTTTTGCAATTTAGTGTGCATGCATGTCATATTTGAATTTTTTTAATTCACAATTTTAACAGATCTGGATGTTTCCTCAAATACCAGAATTCTATAGATCTCTTATTTAATTTCCTGTTGTAGTTCGATTGTTTAGCTTGGGAAAAAAAATGGCCCAGCTCACAGGGTTGGATTTTCCTGATCCACACGGATTTCAGAGCAGGCTAAAAATATAGGAAAGATTAGCTGGGAGTCTTTGGGCTTACATATATATTTTTAAATTAACATATATATGTATTTTCTTTTAAAAAAAAAAATCAAGGGCCGGGCGCGGTGGCTCAAGCCTGTAATCCCAGCACTTTGGGAGGCCGAGACGGGCGGATCACGAGGTCAGGAGATCGAGACCAGCCTGGCTAACACGGTGAAACCCCGTCTCTACTAAAAAATACAAAAAAAACTAGCCGGGTGAGGTGGCGGGCGCCTGTAGTCCCAGCTACTCGGGAGGCTGAGGCAGGAGAATGGCGTGAACCTGGGAGGCGGAGGTTGTAGTGAGCCGAGATCGCACCACTGCACTCCAGCCTGGGCGACAAAGTGAGACTCTGTCTCAAAAAAAAAAAAAAAAAATCAGGTGGGGAACAAGGAGCTGATGAAAATCTGCAGTGAGTTTTATGAAATTGTCCTCAGTACGCCTGTAGCCAACCAAGAGTTCCTGCCAGGAATTTCATAGACCAGAGGCAGAACGTTGGAGGGAAAAGGGGCCTGTCTGATGGGCTGACCGAAGTTCCCAAAAAGTCCCAGATGCTGTTTTGCCTGGGGTGCTCTCGGCATATCCTGCTGCTCTCAGTTTAAATCTCCAAGACAGCCTTGCCCTGCTGGGTTAGACCACAGTGTTCTGTAATTGTTCATCCATTTACTGACTCTCTGAAAGTCAAGCTTCCTGAGAGCAGAAATGTCTGCCAGGCACATAGTAGGCACTCAGTGAGTATGTGTTATTTGGTGTACATTTCCTATTTCTGGATGAATTGGGGTGAAAGCACCTCAGATTTACCCAGCATTCAGTTTTAGTAGTAAATAGCTGTTCTGTTGGTTTCTAATTTGAGGAGTGGCACAGGTGGCTGATACGCAAGCATAGAATCACACAGATGATGCTAACAAGGACAGGCGTTTTCACTTCCCATTACCACCAGCTTCACGGGGTAGCACCAACCATCGGAAGAGATAATGCCCATTGAGCACACATGTTAAAATAACAGAGTATGGCAGGCTTGCCTGGGCTTTGGCCACACATCTGATTGCTTGAGGTTAATGGGATGATGAGTGGGTTGTCTGCTCTGCAAGGCTGCTCTAGCAAGGAAAAGTGAAAGGCAGTATCCCCGCGAGTTTGTGAAAAGTCTTAGATGGGGAGCCATGTCTAAAAAGAAGTGGAGGCTTCACTATAGCAGACTTGCAGGGGTATGTTTAGGGCAAGACGTACAGGGAGTGAGCTGGATGTTTCATGGGAGTAGCTTGTCTTGCATTTCATCTATGAATAAAGAGATAGATCACGCCAGAATGAATGGAGAACTCAGCGTGCAAAGGAGAGCGGTGCATGACCAAATAAAAGAGGTAGCTAAGAAGACACAGCTGCTGGTTTGGGGCTTAGATAAATGTTCTTAAAGTGTCAACTTCCAGTTAAGCCTGTCATAGAATAAACAGAAATTTTAGAGGGATGGCCTTGTTAGGCTTTGCAATTTCTGGACTATATCACCAGGACAGTTTGGATGATTAACGCTGAGTTCTATTTTTAGCCCTCTTGAGTGAAAACAGGAGCTCATGTACTTGGCACTCATTGGGAATTTTCCACTCATCCCCTGTTTAGAGAGGCACTGATCTAACCCTGGGCCCTCAGAGGAGGCCTTGCTCATATTTCAGTCAACCCACGGTGTCATCACCCAGACCAGGCATAGTTTGGGCAATAGAGGGGATTAGAGACTTGAGATCCTTTCCAAGGGAGTCCTGGGTGTTCAACAGAACCTATGGGCCTTGCAAGATCACACTGGATTCTGTTGAACCATGATAGATGGAGGAATAACTTTTTGAGGCAAAGAACAGTGAATGGAAGATTCCTTTAAGTTCACTCTTGCCTAAGGAACAGTGTTCCTGCAGTCACAGCTATTGACTCATTTCATTGCAGGGTAGCACTATGTCATTCTGGTTTGGCTTGCAGAAAGCAAAAAGTAACTTACTCTATGCAGAGAATTCATAAATTAAAAGAGTTGATATCCTTTCAAAAACAAGCACTTACTTGAAGGGCTGTCGCCAAACTGCACAGGCTGGCCTTAGCGAGCCAGAGCTGAGCTGTGCCAGCATCTTCAGCAGCAACATATTCAGAGGTCATGAGACAGCATCCTTCTAGAAGCTGGTGGGGAAAACTAAAGTCTCTCAGAAGTTATAGCCCAAGTAGGCTATGGCAAAATGGGTCCAGACGCTGTAAACAGACTAACGTGCAACTCACGAATCCACATCCAGGACAGAGACAGGCAGTTCAGGCTGTGGAGTGGGATGTGAATGCAGCCAGGGCATTGTTCTGTTGAGACAGAGTAGTCAGGAGCGGACCCTGCCTCTCTCCCAGTCAGACATGAAAAGCTTCTTGGTAATAAGTGCTCAGATCCAAGCCAAGGCTCAGTGCAGTTTGGATCTTGTTGCTTCTATCTAAGTATGGCTAGGAGGGGAAATCTTGGTGTGCTCATGTTTGATGAAGAGTGTGGACATTGGGTGGAAACTCTTGCCTTTGCCATTTCCTGGTGGGTTGTGCAGGGGCCAGCCACTTCACCATAGAGCCCCAGTTTCCTCCTCCATAAAGGGAAATAAAACCCGGGACGCTCTGGACAGTGTCTCGAGGAGTAAATGACATAAAGGGCTTACCTGACATTGTGTCTGGACTACAGAGAGTGTTCGGTGCTGGACAGCATGAATCACCTGTAGTAATTAGTAAATAATACTTAGCCAGAGCTTGCCAGAGTTAAGTTCTTTTCCTTGACATTTTAGTCATCAGGTTTGTTGCTTATCTTTGGCAGCCAGCCCTTCCTTGGTAAGCCATCTAATGACTATAGTTTGGAACTGGCTGGTTTTAGAGCCTGAACTTGCAAAAGAGTGGACGAGGTCATTTTCACTGGGTCTTCGTGATCTGTTTTAACAGCCTCTGCTTCCCCAAATGGAGATGGTACAAGGTCTCTAATCTCACTCTATTTCCTTTCCACTTCCTTGCCTATCTCTCCCCTTCCTTTCTTTACTTGCTTTTTTTTTTCCCCAGTTCTCACTTGGTTTCCATCAATCTTATTTGTGTTCCTCTTAAAGCAACAGATGGATGGGGAAGGCCTGGCCACAAAGTATCAGCATTAGCTTTTCAGCGAAGTGATTCAAGTCTCAAGGTCTTCCTCAGCAGCTCCCTCATAGTCAGCACCACCCCTAAGAGGCCTGTCCCTCTCATAGGGCCTTCCAGCCACTCCTTCCCCACAGGCCTGATTCTTCTGCGGCTGGGAGTGTGGACTGATCTGTTATGATGTGAGAGATCCCTGGGGCATGACTCTGTTAACGTCCAGCAGGGGCCATGACAGGGAGCTGAGGGAAATGTTGGCTTTGAGTTAGAAATTAGAGTTCATTTGTTGTTTTTGTTATGTTCTGATTGTTCACTGCCTGGCCCAGTCTAAGTCTTTGCAACTCTCATTGCTCTGAGAGTGACCGCTGTGTAATGCTATTTCTGGACTGATAAGCATACTATTTCAATTATCTGGCTGTGTTTAGGAATTAGAGAATGTGAGTATTCAAAATTATTCTTGACAGTAAAAGCAAGTTAGTTTTTCCACTAGGTTAAGATTATTTCAGGGTCAATACCAAAATTAGCACTCTCCAAAATACCAAATTTGCTTAACCTACAGGAACACATTGATTGTCATCTGGCCATATTATGCTGCTGTTAGAATGAGCATATAATCCCTGTGATCTGTCTGATTAGAACATGTTCCCTGTTCTGGCTTCTCTAATCTCTGAATCACATCAAAAATTAAGCAAAATCAAGGCAGACCAAGACGGTGCTTACAAAAACAGAGCATAAGGCCAGGCACGGTGGTTCACACCTGTAATCCCAGTACTGTGGCAGCTACAGATTGGGCAGATTGCTTAAGCCCAGGAGTTTGCGACTAGCCTGAGCAACATGGTGAAACCTCGTCTCTACTAAAAATACAAAAAATTAGCTAGGCATGGTGGCATGCACCTGTAGTCCCTGCTACTTGGGAGGCTGAGGTGTGAGGATACCTTGAGCGTCAGAGATGGAGGTTGCAGTGAGCCATGATCATGCCACTGCATTTCAGGCTAGGTGACAGAGCGAGATCTTGTCTCAGGAAAAAAAAAAAAAAAAAGAGGATAAGACTGATATAGAAATTCTAAATGCATTTAGATAATTAATATGGAAAAGCACCTGTTATATATAGGATGTTATCCAGTTGCAAATGAAATACAAGGAAACAGAAATATAGTAACAACTTACACTTGTATGAACTTGCTAAGTGCTGGACACTAACTACATCACATACATTAATGTAATCCTCATGACAACCCTGCACAGTGGGTGTGGCGTTAGAGTAGGAATATTGAGATACAGGGTAGGATTAGGCAAGAAAATACATGCTCTCAGATGTAACTGTTAGCTTTGAAATTCAGGGAAAACAAGGATGCTATGGACTGGGATGGAAGGAGAGAACTTCAGAAATGAGATGGGAGGTGTCCGTTGGGTCTGTCTTAGTCTCTTTGGGATGCTATAACAAAATATCATAAACTGGGTGGTTTATAAATAACAGAAATTTATTTCTTACAATTCTGGAGGCTGGGAAGCCCAAGATCTAGGCTCCAAAAGATTCAGTGTCTGGTGCTGGCCACTTTCCTGTAAACATTAGAACCTGGGCTGTATCCTTACATGGAGGAAGGGGCAAGGCAGCTCCCTGGGATCCCTCTAATTTTATTCGTGAGGGCTCCACCCTCATGACCTGATCACTTCCCAGAAGTCCCACCTCCTATTAGCATCAGCTTGGAGGTGAGGATTTCAACATGAATTTTAGGGGGATTTAGGGGAACACATACCTTCAGACTATAGCAGGGCCCATTTCCCTCAGGGACGGATCTATTGCTACATTTTCTTAAGGAAACTAGTAGCTAATAATTTTTGACTCCTGTGATGAAAATAGCTCTCAGTGTATTATGAAAATAGGGTTTTATTTTTGACATGATGAATATTATGACACAGCTTAGCAAATGCCCTCTGGATAACCCGAGACCCTCCCACCAACCCAAAGCAGCACACTTGTTACCCGCGTCTCAGAACAGCACACCGGAAACAATATTGTGAGAACGGTGTGGTCACATTCCGCACACGTCCTTCAGAGGTGCTGAAACCAAAGGCAATGGTTATTAAGGAAGAAAAAACATTCTCAAGGCCCCGATGATATTCACGCTAGGTATTTGGTCCACACTTTACTCAAAATTCTCTCTCTGGAAATCAGTTTGCTTTGAGAGTCTATGCTACAGAATGACAGAGACTTTCTTTGAAGGCCTGTATTTTTGGTATCTCAAACTTGAAGAGAATTTATGTAGCTCATCTTTTCTGGTAATTGTGAGTAATAAAATCATAATATGCTGTTTATGGTGACTCAATAATGCAGATTACAAATTCAGCATATCTTCAACTACTTCCCTACTTTGATTTGAAAACAACTTAGCAGTCATTTAGTTATATGTGGCATTTTTTGCACTAAATGGTATTTCAAGCTTGAGATTTCCTCTTTTTTCATCTATTGATGCTGACAGTGGAACAAAAAACTTGGAAACCTTAAATGTTGTTGGTCATATTACAAAGAGAAGTGTTTCATGCTAAGCCTTCTGTCCTGATCTTTATTATTGATTAAGTAGCTAATCATGTATGGACAAAAGGGTAAGTGTAAAAAACAGTTGGTAAAACAAGCATTTGGCCCTCAGAGAAATATGGCACAGACTTTTTTAATGGTTGGAAATCTCATAGTAGTGATAATAATAAACACTGTATAATAATATATGGCAATAGATTGCATGGGACATAAATATGCAAAGAATTATTGCAGGATGATATACAAGAGTGTAATCCAGACAAAAGCACAACCACGGGTGTTATTAATATTATAATGCTAGCTTTGCCATTTGAATGGGATACAAATGAATGAGTCAGACTTGACTTTGTAAGTTTTTATATGCTTGTATAATGTGAAAATTATCTCCTTAAGGACTAGACTTATAAATATTTGCTTAATACGATTCATTAATTAATCATGTGAAAGTGCTTATCTAGCATAAAACTAGGGGACTCTCGGTATCCGTTTTGTTTTTTCAGAGTGAAAGTGCCCTTGTGAAAGAAAAAGAGCTGTCAATCGAACTTGCAAACATCAGGGATGAAGTTGGTAAGTAGGGCATTGAAAATGAGGAGCATAAAGAATGTCTTTTCCTGATTCCTATGAATGTGTAACAAAAGCAATTACACCTCCTGTAATAAGCCAGTGCAAACCTGCCTAGATGAATGAAGTATCTTGCCCAGCGCAGTGGTGGGCTGCTGCGGCCTTAGCAGGGAACCATAATTTTCACGTCTCTGCTGTTATAAAGACAGCTTCCTAACAGTTCACAGTGGAACTCATCAGTCCTTGACTCTGCTATTTGCAGACGGCAGCTCATACACCAGTCTGCATTGATCCATCTGGGTCCCCTCTGATAAAATGGGGTGCTGTCTGTAAGACGCAGATGTTCCATGGCTTCCTGCCACTGTCTACCCCGTTGTGAAATACTCTGTGATCTAGAACAAGGTCAAAAACACAAATCTGGTTGGATTAAAAATGTGAGAGTTCATGTTGAAATTTCTAATCTTTGGCTGATGAAATGGTTTGGTTCAGTCTGGACCATAGAGACCTTATAAATAAAATGATCCCCAAACCCTGGGGATGTGGCTTTCACTGTAGGTCAAGGACAGGACCAGATATTTGCCATGTTCTCATTGCTTGATCCCATTTTCCCTCTTGACCATCTGTTATTCTCTTTCCCCAGGAATCAGTCAGCAAAGCTGAAATACACATGGTCTGTTCCCATTGCCCACTATTGTCTTTATCAGTGAGCACTTCTCCTCCATCTAGTGTGGTCCTGGGAACAGGCCACCATGTGCAGGTGTGGCTTCCTCCGTGAGGGGATTGGAGCAATCTCAGGTGTCCTTGGCACGTAGCTAGCCATGCAGATAGGCAGAAGGCTGGACTTCCCCAGGGACCACATGCCCTCAGGTGTGCAGTGGACAGAATAGTGAGATCCAAGCATAGCCTTCCCCAACCCTTTGTATTCCCCTCTCCTTTCGTTAAAATGTTTTCTTTTTCTCCCTTGTGAGTTCTGTGACTTCTTTTAACGTTAAAGTAGGTCTGCAGTGGTCTCTTCTCCTCTCTAAGGACAGCAGGTGCTTGTGGGAAAACAACAAATACAGGCCCCTTCCCAGCCTCGCTGGTGTGTGATCCGGAGCAGCAGGACCCTGCTACTGCTGCAGGGACACCTACACCCGGACACCCCTTCTCCCCGGCCAGGAGAAGCCCAGGGCTTGACGCCAGATATACGCTTCTTCCGACAGAGTCAGCTAGGAAAGGCAGGGTGTGAGGAGCCCTGGGAAGCTGAGGTCCATGAGGGCCATGTCTGACCTGGCTGGAAGGAGGAGCGGGAGGGGCGAAAGCGGCCCCATGCCCCGCAGACTCCTGCTGGAAAAGTCTCATCCTTCCTTTTTGCCATTGTTGTTGTTTTCATGGAGGTTGAGCCTAATTTCTGTGTGTTGGGTATCACCCCAAGCAGCATTCACAGGGACAGCTCCAGTGATGACCTCATTGCCAAGGCCGCCGTGGGTGAAGCCTCTGTGCCCCCATCTGAGTTTCTTCACCAGTGTGGCCACCCCTCATGATCCAGATGCCCACATCTGGCCTCAAAGACCAGTGTTGAGAGTGGCCCCCACTTTTTCCTGAAGGGAAACTCCTGGTACACTCACTGGTGACCCTGCCCAGTGCCAGGGACTGTTTCCGTTCTTCTCTAAGGAAGAACTCACCACTGTTCACCCATGGAGCCATGGGTCCCATGTGATTGGCTGCCCTCCCGTGCATGCACACATTGTACACACATGCACACACACACACACACGCACACACACACACGCGAGAGCTGTCCTCCTCGATGACTCCCGTGGTTCCTTTAAAAGGACCTTCCACCTCCTTCCACACTGATGGAAACTGCTTTATCAAAAAGGAGTTCCTCCTTCCTCACTGATGAACTGCAAAGACCCGCCTCTGCACCCATCCGCTTTAGGGCCTGCCCTCAGCTGGAGGTGACTCTGAGGCCTCTGCTCCTCAGCGAAGCTGCCAAAGAGCAGGTTTCACCTCTGCTGGCCTTCAGGTCAGTTCCCAGGGAATGTGGAGGTGGAGACAGCTGGGAGATCTTGCCTTGTCCCCTACTGGAATCTGCCTTCCACCTTGTAGAGGTAGAGACCCTTGGAGATGGCCCCTGATGACACTGCAGGGACAGCTCAGAGGCCTAGGGTAGAGGTTCCAAAATTCTCAATTCACAGTGAACACAGTGTCTCAGTAACTTTTTTTTCACAGTCTCAAGGCCAAATAAATACCTTGCAGCTCTATTTATTAAGGAGTTAGGTCTAAGCCACTTAAGTGTGTATGTCCTAACAACTTTGTGGCCATTTGAAAAACTGAACATAAATGGAAAGAAAACAATATATTTTTGTTTTATTCTTAAGGAACCACAATGACTTGCTTGTGTTTGGGCCCCACACAACTTCTCAGACCTTGGCATCGGATTGGATAAGGCTATCCTTGTATCTTGTTTCACACTGATTTTCACTGCATATTTTTTATCACAGCAGCAGCCAAAACCTCAGCTTTGCAAAGTTATGATATCAAAGGGGATGAAGTGTGAGCTAATGTTGAGCTAATGTCAAAACTCTGAACCCCCCAAACCAGGAGTTCGCATGGTATCCCCCAGGGAGGCAGCATCGGTGTGTTTCCCTTGGGAGTATTAATGGAAGAAACGCTGCAGCGCCCTGTGATTTGCCGCAGTGGCCCAGGGTGCCTCAGCACACAGTTTGCAAACCACAGGCTTGGGGACACTTCCCTGCCCTCAGTGGCCGAGAGACTTGAGCATGAGGAAGGTTGGGTCTCCAGAGACTCAGGAACAGAAAGATGCTGATAAGTTATGGTTCAGCTAGAAAAGTGTGCGGTGTTACCCCCTGTAATGTATAGCTCCTGCCGCCTTTCCTCCTCTTTTAGCAAGATATGTTAGTCTCAGTTAAGGGAGTGATAGAAAAGCATTGAATTATATGAGGACTGTCAAGTCTTGTAGCCCTGAAATGCTAGAAGCCAATCCCTGAGTATGCTTCTCTATGAAACAGACGAGTTTCTAGGGGGTTCCAAGGCTTGGCAGTTCTGAGCATGGGCTTTAGGTTCAGGTGGGGCGAGCTGGTAGACCTCTGTGTCCCACAAGTTCCCGTTCATAACATGGAAAGTCAGTTAAAGAAGATAGTGCGGATAGCTCTCCGTCAGGGTGACTCTCTTAACTCTCCGGTGTGTAGCACCTTGAACCCAAAGATAAAAGATGGAAATTTCCACTCCAGGGTGAATTTCTCCCTGGAGAGACTTCTGCCCTCCCCATGGGCAAGCTTTGGCTCTGAGGGCCCCGTGTCCCCTGATGCAGTTGGGTTGGGTGCCGGGTGTGCCAAGTGCAAGGCTGCTTCTCTCTGTGCTTTCCCGAAGCTTCTAAATGCAGCAGGCACTGCACAAGGATTACATTGGGTTTTGGGTTTAAGTCTTATTTGATTTCTGCCTAAGTGCTAAGAATAGAACCAGAATTATCTGCCAGATGAAAAAGCTACTGGAGGGAGGGCGGAAGGCCTTGGCAGCACCACTGCCTGGTTCCTTCGGCCCAGCTTTCATCCCCGGCACACACTTCAGCCGCAAGCACCCAGTTCACAGCTGAGATTGCATTGAGAGAACAAAGACGGAGGGGAATGTGGGGATCAATTGTCAACCGTAAAGCGCATAAGCTCTGGCGTCTTGACATGCAATGTATTCTCTTTTTGGGAGAAGAGCATTGAGCATGCAAACCTGGCTTACGGGTGGCCCAGAGAGAGTAGTATGGTGAGTCCCTTCCCCTTAGCACCAGCCCTGTCCTAAGTTAAGGCTCTTATCAGCTGAGTCTAATGGGAACTGGAGGTGGAGGGATGTGGGGGGACATGGGGGACATGGAATTTCTAAGGCTCTGATTTCAGACAAGGAAGAAGGGAAGAAGGTGCAGAAAGTCAGAATAGTTAGGTGTATTTATTGCAGATTCCAGAACAGGGCTGCCCTGTCTCCCAAATCTAAAAATTGCTGCTTAAACTGTTTCATATCCATTAAACTGATGCCTAAATTCCACCAATATCTGTTAATAAGTACCCATCCATTGTCCAAACTTTTGAGGTGAATAAATGCAATCGAAAGCTTTAGCATCTGGACTGAGTACAGTGGCTCACACCTGTAATCCTAGCACTTTGGGAGGCCGAAGCAGGTGGATCACCTGAGGTCAGGAGTTTGAGACCAGCCTGGCCAACATGGTCAAACCCCATCTCTCTAAAGAAAAAAAAAAAAAAATACAAAAAATTAGCCAGGTGTGGTGGCAGGTGCCAGTAATCCCAGCTACTGAGGAGGCTGAGGCAGGAGAATCACCTGAACCCAGAAGGCAGAGGTGGCAGTGAGCCAAGATTGTGCCATTGCACTCCAGCCTGGGTGACAAGAGCAAAATTCTGTCTCAAAAAAAAAAAACAAAACAAAAAGCTTTAGCATCTGGTCAGAATCAGCTTTGTCTGTGTTCACAGGCCTGATGCATATTAGAATCACCTGCAGTGATGCCCTAGGCAACAGAATCAAAACATTTGAAGAGGAGGCCTAGGCCATTTTTTTTAAAGCCCCCAGCTGTTTATTAAGTACAGTGAAGTTGGAGATTCAATGAACTACACTGAAGGAACGGGGGGTTTGATTTGGGCCAGGGACAGGGTTGAGGCAGGAAGTACATCAATTGGGATAGGCCTGGAAGGGCAGGATCCCATCATGGGGGGCCCTGGGCAGCAAGGCAGGCCAAGGGAGAGCAGCACAGGTGGGTGGGGAAAGGCGCAGAAAAGGAAGATGCGAAAGACAAATTGCACCTGTTTGGAGATTATACCGAGGCTGGCCTGGCTCCTGAGAAATGGCAAAGGATATCCCTTTCCTTCACTCCCGCCTCCTTCCTTCGCCTTTGCCCGCCTGCCTGGGGAACTCAGTCTTCTCAAGTCAGCTACCCTCCTGGTGAGATGGACTTTGGGGAGCAAGGCATGGAAAGCAATCCCCAGTACATTTGCAGACACTGCCCTTTTATACCTTCCCATTTGTGACCTCTCTGGTGGTATCACGACTGAATATTCTAGAAGGTCCGTAGTTGGACTAGTGCCCTCTACCAGAGACTCGATGTGTGTCCTCACACACTGGAAGAGAATCTCCAGTAGTCTTTAAGTAGGAATTTCCTGGCAATTGATTTACAAGTAAACCTTGAGAACATGCCCTAGTGAGTGCTGTTTTCTCATGCCCAGGGTATGGAGGGTTTCTCCATATTGACAGCCAATTCTTCCTCATCAGCTGAGTGTCCAGTGATTCCATTCAGTTCTGACACCAAGGACCCAGTGTTAGTATAGACCCCCAGGTTGAGAGCTCAGTCCCACAAGACCATGTCCACCTCAGAAACCAGTCCTAAGTCTCAGCGGCCACCCAAGGTTCTGTCCAATCTGCTATAAACTCAGAGGTTCCCACAACTGCCTCCTTAGATTTGATAATTCACTAGAAAGATTCATAGAGCAGGGTATTTGGCAGGGAGAGAGATGGGGAGTTTCCATGCCCTCTGGGTGCACCATCTTCCCTGTACCTTAGTATACTCACCAACCCCAAAGCCTGTTGAATCACATTCAAGAGTTTATATAATTTTGGCCAAGGCAGGTGGATCACTTGAGGCCAGGAGTTCGAGGCCAGCCTGGCCATGGCGAAACCCCATCTCTACTAAAAACACACACAAAAAAAAATTGGCCAGGCGTGGTGGCAGGCACCTGTAATCCCAGCTACTCGGGAGGCTGAGGCAGGAGAATTGCTTGAACCTGGGAGGCGGATGTTGCAATGAGCTGTGATTGTGTCACTGCACTCCAGCCTGGGCGACAGAGCAAGACTCTGTCTCAAAAAAAATAAAAAAGTTTATAAAGTTTATATAATTCTATCCCCAGCCTCCCTTCCTCTCCCTGGAAGTCGGTGGGTGGGACTGAAAGTTCCAATCCTCTAATGACTTCTTCATTCTAGTGACCAGCCCCATCCTAAAGTCAAATAGGGACCCTGCCCTAAGTCATCTTTAGCATAAACTCAGGGGTGATTGAAAGGGGATCATTATGAGTCACAAAAGGTAATCCTGCCACTTGAAAAACTCCAAGCATTTTAGAGACTTGTGCCAGAAACTGGGAAGAAGGACCAAATATATTTTATACCACATCCAGACCAGGTCGGTCCTACAGTCATGGAGAATGATTCACTCATTTTGCGAGGTTCTGAGCACCTTGTGTGGAGCAGACAGGGAAGTCATAGGAGTTTAGGGCTAGTCCAGACCAGAGTGACAGTACCCTATCCATTGCATTTTAGAAATCAGTCTACAGACTTGTTTCAAAGATCTTGGCTAAAGCTGGGATATGTGCCAAAAGCACCAAAGGAAAAACTTCGTTCTCCTTAATCTCAGTCCATTCATGCATCCAACAGCTGTTTCTAGAGCACCTACTTTTTGTCAGACACAGGCTGGTCAGGGTCACCATGGGTGGTGCAGTAGGTTATACTGTTTAAAGGGGCACCCCTCTGGGTCAGGGCTGAAATGCATCCAACTGCAGCCACCACCAAGCCCTGTGGCCTGGCATGAGGCTGCTGCCACTCAGAGGAAGGGACACTTTTTCCCCAGATTGCACAGAGGTGCTGTGTGGGCTAGATTGACCCGATACTTAGTACCAGAGATTCTGTGAAAGAGGTGCTGTCTACTGTGGACCTCATATGCTAAGATGCAAATAGATGCGTGTGGGCAGGGGAGGAGAGCACAACCATGGAGCACCTACCAACACCTGCTGCCCCCAGTAAATCCGCCCTGGAACAGTGGTTGCCATGATCATTTGCAGGCATTGCCCATTCTGCACACCTAAGGACAGAACGAGTGTTTCCCTGTTTCTCTTTCTATGTATCAGAGTCTTCATACTTGTCATTTCATAGCCATAAAATGTTCTGTAGTGCTGATAAACTAGAATACATTCCTTTTCTTTGAGCATTTGGATTTTTACCATTTTTGTTGTTATGCAACAAGTATAGTGTTTGCAAATTACTTTTTACCTCTTTTGTTATTTTCTTGGGAATATATTCTCAAAAGCACTGACTGATAATTTTGGGAGGATTTTACATTTGTCCCAAATGTATCTATAATGCAAAATGTGTTGGATATTTATTCTGTAAATCAAGATAAAAGATTATGGTGGATTTCATCTTGTGTTGCTAGGGTTGTCTTATAAAGAGGAAATTAAATCTTCTCTCTCTCCCTCTCATGCACACAAACATACACACAAATGAGAAGAGACACATAATATCCAAGTATGTATCAGGGTATAGTTTACGACGGAGCCTTTTGTGGTTCAAGAGTACAGTCCCTATGGAGTGGCTGAATTTGCTCATATTTGTGTTACATTGTACGTGTTTATTATCCATAGTTCAAAAATCCAAAATCTGAGATGCTCCAAAATCCAAAACCTTTTGAGCACCGACCTGATGCTCAAAAGAAATGCTGAGTGGATGCTTTCGGATTTCAGATTTTTAAATTAGGGATGCTCAACTAGTAAGTATAATGCAAATATTCCAAAATAAAAAAAAGAAAATCTGAAATGTGAAATGCTTTTGGTACCAAGCATTTCAGATAAGGGATACTCAACATATGTTTCCTTGGAGACAGGGCACTCTGGTGTCAAAAATGAAATCAGATCAAGTTAGAATTTTAGGAATATATGATGCATATGAAAGTATACGTCATGAACTGGGAGACCTCAAACCAAAAACTGCTACTAAGGCTCAACTTTACAGCAGTTGCAGCACAATTTCTAGAGCATAAAGATTTTGACTTTTTTCATGATTGGCTGTCATATATTCTTTTTTCAGGCAAATAGAGCTGTTTGAGCTGATTCATCTGTAGCTGATTGGTTTGATTTCATTCAATCATGCTTATAAAGACCAAAAGCTTACTTGTGTGTTTTGTTTAGGGATAGGATAATTGCCTGTTTGGGGAAATCAGGGTGACTTAAGTTTCGGTTACCTGGCTCTAGGTAGTTGGCGTTGGGGTATATAAACTGTGGCCTCCATTTTTATTTTTTAAAAATGCTGGTCATAAAGGATCTCATCCTCAACTCACCCTCCATGGGTGATGGCTCTTGTCTGTGGGGTTTTGGGGAATTGGGTGTGTCCTTGGAAAAGGCTTCCCCAGGTGGTGGTGGTTGTGGAGATTAAAGGGCATTTTGGATCCCCAGGAAACCAGAATCCAGCACCACACCCAGGGAGGAAGAGCAAAGATGCTAGAAATAGATTTAATATTTGATTTTTTATCACATTTAAAAATTTTCCAGAAAATAAAATATGACCCTTGATTTTTCTGATGGAACACCACACTCCAAATTCCAAAGTCGAATATTGAATCACTGAAGAGCACTGATGTATTTGTAAGCACTGAAATCGGTTTATAAGATGCTGTTCCCCAGAAAGGATTATCTCCTTTCGAGATCGTATGCCTCACGTTTTGTTTACTGCCATCAGGTGGATGTTTAAGGTTCTCTCCCTAGCCAAGCTGAGAGAGAAAATGACATCATAGTCACACTGTGACTGCCTTATTAGAAAACCTGAGTCTTAAAAATCAATATGAATTAAACAAACTCCACCAGACAGAAAACATGCAATGCAGCGGCGATACAATGGAGCCCTCCGGCTGGCACCCCTCGCTAACCCTGCTGCCCTGCCGGCCAGACTGGAAAGCCTGTTGAAATGTGCATGAACCAATGATGCTTCCCCAGCAAAACTCCCATCACGCTCTTCCCTGGGGCTGCTCAAAGCTGTGACTATCTGAATGTGGTGTGAAATTGGCTCTTAACTTTGGAGTTCTCAATCACCCCAGCTGCTGGCTTCATTGGCCAGGACTAAGTCACAAGGCAAATTTAGCCACAATGGAGATGGGCACATGTGTTTTTTTCCCCTTGGTGACCTTGCCCAGATATTGCCCAGTTCACCTGCAGCTACCCCCAGTCCCCATTACTGCTGGACAAAGCTGCCTCCTGCTCCTGTGCCCTTTTCAGAGCTTGTGACAGCCTCTGTTCTCGGTGTCCCCACCCAAGCCAGGCCACAGGTTTTCATCTTCCTGCTGGGTACAGATTTAAGATGGACTTTGCTTTTTTATCTTTTCTGAACACTTTAAAAATACTAAAAATGGAATATAGTTGAAAAACAGAATGCTCTATTTTTTTTTTTTTTTTTTTTTTTATTTTTTTGTTAACACGGAGTCTCACTCTCACCCAAGCTGGAGTGCAGCAGTGTGATCTCAGCTCACTGCCACCTCCGTCTCCCGAGTTCAAGCGATTCTCATGCCTCAGGCTCCCTAGTAGCTAGAATTACAGGCACGGGCCACCATGCCCAGCTAGTTTTTGTATTTTTAGTAGAGGCGGGGTTTCGCCATGTTTGTCAGGCTGGTCTCGAACTCCTGCCCTCAAGTGATCTGCCTGCCTCGGCCTCCCAAAGTGTTGGGATTACAGGCATGAGCCACCATGCCTGGCCTAAAGCACTCTTTCTAGCAGAGTTTCTCAGGTATTGTACAGAAATCCAAATAGTTAAATCTATGTTTTGATTAAGGTCAGTTTATTGAAATATAGCAAAACAATACCTGAATGTTTTCTATAATATAAAATAAAGATGTAAGAAAAAATTTTGAGAGCTTGATATAAAGATGTGGTAGGAATCTAAGTTTGTGGCAGTGAGCACTGAATTGTTATTTATTATGTTCTTAAGTTATTGACTAGCATGCATTTTTCAGTATGCTCTCATTTATGACTAGCAGCCCACACATACACACACATACAGTGGAAGGTATTTGTGAGATGATTTACCATTCATGATTATCAAAAAAAAATTATCTTCTGGTCTTAATGATTATAATCCCTTTTAGTTACACAGTGCTTGGTACCTCCAAGCCCTTCCATATGACATGTTTTATTTATTCAAACAGTAAAGTAGGCGTTGGTATCCTTATTTTATACATAAGAAAACTGAGGGTCAGAAAGAGTAAGTGATTTCCTAACAGCATACAGCTGGTGTCGGAGAAAAGTCTTAAATTCTTCCCACATACAGTATCTAAGTTCACCACAGCATTTGCACCCTGACTACCAAGTGGCTTTTTTTTTTCCAATTTTTAATTTGGTAAATTAAAATATCAGATAAACAAAATAAAATAGTTGTTACTCCTAACTCCATATGACTTCTACGCAAAACCATGATAGACGCTAGTATAAATCTGTCCAAACATGGATTATAACACAGTGTGATTTAATTGGTCCTAGGCTATATCCATTAGGATTGGGTTCAGGCATGAGGAACAAAATCCCGAAATAATGGTAGCTGAATCAAGGCAGCTGTTCATTTCTCTCTTACATAGAAGTCAAAAGGTGAGCACTGAGGAGCAGCTGTGGTACTGTTCCCCGTCCTTGGGGACCCAGGCTCCTTACAGCCACTGTCCTATGACCGCAAGGAGGAGGACCATGATACCCTCCCGACTGTGGTCCAGTGTGACAGTTGGTGTGACAGTCATTACATCTATATTGCAGGTGGCAGGCTGGAAGAAGGAAAGAACAAAGAAGCAGAGAAAGTGGATCTGCTCTCTCTGGGGGAAAGTGTCCAGGAAGTGTCCTTGACTATACATCTCTTTGGCCAGAACTAAGTCACAAGTCAAATTTAGCCACAATGGAGCTGGGGAAATGTGCTTTTTTCCTGTTGGTGACCTTGCCAAGATATTATGTTATTACTATGGAAGAAGGGGAGAATGTGACTAGCACCCTATATCATAGGTCCTCAATTGCCTCAACAGTTAGATGGGGATAGTAGTCCTGTCGTAAGTAGGTATGAGGTAGGTGAGGGCAAAGGATCTAGCAGAATGTTTGGAAGAATAGTGGGTGCTCAGTATGTGTTAATTCCCTTACATTTCAGATTAGATTCTGCTGTCTCCTCTCTCACCCAGCTTTAAAGAAGCTGACTCAAAATTAAGAAACCAAGAAACCAGCAGAAAAAAATAACCAACCTTGGGATCACAAAAAGAATGTACGTTTTCTGATTCATAAAACTATCTGTTCTAAGCACACCGACTAAAAGACAGAGTTTGTCAGACTAGATAAAAAAAGAAAAGCAAGACTTGGCTACATGCTGCCTAAAAGAAACCCACTTCAAACATAAAGACACAAATAAGTTAAAAGTGAAAGGATGAAAAAAATATATATACTATGTTAACATCAATCAAAAGAATATTGGAGTGTCTGTATTCATATCACACAAAGTAGACTTCAGACCCAGGAATATTGCTAGGAATGAAGATGACCATTACATAATGACAAAAAGGTTGATTTACTAAAAAGACATAATGATACCAAATACCTACATGCCAAACAATAGAGCTTCAAAACACTGAAGCAAAAATGGATAGAACTGAAAGGAGAAATAGACAAATCTACAGTTATGATTGGAGACCCCAGCACTCCACTCTGAGTAACAACAGAACAAGCAGGCAGAAAATCAGTCAGCTGATTTTCTGTAGAAGACCTGAACAACGCTATCTTCCAACTTGACCTTACTGACATTATAGAATGCTGTATCCATTCTATACATCCAAACATGTGTATTCTGTGTATTCCACAACAGAATACACATGTTTTTCAAATATATGTGAAACATTTGGCAACACAGACCATATTCTGAGCCATAAAACAAACTTCATCAAATATAAAGGAACTGAAAGTATACAAAATGTTTTGGACTATAATATAGTCTATAAATCAGTAACATAAAAATATCTGGAAAAAAATCTGCAAACATTTGGAAATTAAACAACATCCAAATAACACATAGGTCAAAGAGGAAACAAGAGAAATTAGGAAATATTTCGAATTAAATAAAAACACAACATATCAAAATCTATGGAATGCAAAATTCTCTCTGATTAGCAGAGTTGGATCTTCTCATTCAATTTGCCAGCAAAATTTAGGGGGCACCCAAAATATATACCAGGCTCTTTCCTAGGTAAGCTGATGGTGAGGTGAGGAGTGTTATTTGAAAGAAGGTTTAGATTTAGTAGGTTTAGTGTACTGTCCAAATTTTTTTTTGAAATGGAGTTTCACTCTTGTTGCCCAAGCTGGCGTGCAGTGGCACAATCTCAGCTCACTGCAACCTCTGCCTCCTGGGTTCAAGCGATTCTCCTGCCTCAGCCTCCCGAGTAGCTGGGATTAGAGGTGTGTGCCACCACACCCAGCTATTTTTTTTGTATTTTTAGTAGAGACGGGGTTTCACCATATTGGCCAAGCTGGTCCCAAACTCCTGACCTCAGGTGATCTGCCCACCTCAGCCTCACAAAGTGCTGGGATTATAGGCATGAGCCTGCATGCCCGGACTACTGTCAGAAATTTGCAAGTGACAATATAGCTTCAAATAAAATTACTGATTTGTTTGCACAATGGACCACTCAGCATGACTAGGCCCCTGTTATAGGAAAATAATATCAGTTCTAAGCGGGGAAAATTTCAGACCAGTGATGTCAACTGCCATGATTAGATTTTATTCCAGTAAATGTAATTTTCTAAAGTCATTTTAGTTTCTATCCAAACAGGTGCTTACCCATGCACAGTAATATCAATACTGCAAACTCCCTTAAATGTACCAGAGACTAGGGTTGGTTGCCATGGAAAATACATTATCAGCTACAATTTCACAAAACTGCTACACTTTGAGAAAATGATTCATTCCAGTTGGCAGCAACGTATTTTTTGATATTTATAAAATTATTTTACATCTATATGCCTAACACTTTCTGGTTATTTTATGTGGAGGTGTTTGTTTTGTAACCCTTTAAAATGTTTACTCTTTTATGAATAAAGATAAAGATAACTTTTTTCTGATATATGTTATTATTGTTTTTGAGACAGAGTCTTGCTCTGTCACCTAGGCTGGAGTGCAGACATGCAGTTGTAACTCCTGGGCTCAAGTGATCCTCCTGCCTCAGCCTCCAGAGTAGCTGGGACTACAGGTGTATGCTACCACACCCAACTGTGTGTATATATATATAGTAGATATATGTGTATATATATATTTTGTAGAGACGGGGTCTCACTGCGTTGCCCAGGCTGGTCTCGAACTCCTGGACTGAAATGATTCTCCTGCCTCGGCCTTCCAAAGTGCTGGGATTACAGATGTGAGCCACTGTGCCTGCTAATGTTAATATTTTTAAATCTGTGAGTTTAATCTTTAACTAACCTGAACTGACTGGCTAGAATAGCTCCAATACCAAGGGCAACCCCTAAATCACCCTGGGGACAAGCAGCTTCCGGAAACAGAGTCAGCTGCCTCCACTGGTTTAGGACTCCGTAAATCTAATATTTGAATAGTGGTATATAGTTTACAAAGCTCTTTCACACATTACTGCATTTGATCCTGACAACAACAGTAGGAGATAGGCAAGGGAGATAATACCACCATCAATTTCACAGTAAATATATCATGGCTATACAGAATAGAAGCAAACCCCAAATCACATACCTATTAAGAAGAACAGAGCTGCATCCTTATCTCTTCCCACCATAACCATATCAGGCTGCCTTCGCTTTGTAAGATCTAAATTGGTGTCTGAGAGAAGATAATAAATAGCAAGAAAAAGACATAACGTGTTATAGATTTAACCTGGAAATGGCTGAAGAGCATTTGCAAAATATATGTTGTAAATTACAGACAATCATGCAAATTATGCAAACATAATCGACTCAGTTGAGTTTCTCGTGAACAGGGACTTCCGCTTATTTTCCAGGGTATGTTAAGCCTCTGGCCCAGGGATTAGCACGATGAATGTGGGGAATTCAGCTGCTTCATTTTATAAACTTTATTCAACACAGATGTACTCTTTGCTGTGCCAGGAGGAAAAGAAAGATGTGACCAGGGCTCTGCACTCCTGAAATGCCTGTGTATTGGAGAGACAGACACATAGCAGGTCATTCATATCCAGTGTAGGGAGCAAGGTGCTGGTGGTCTGGGAGTTTAGAGGAGGGTTTGTAACCCAGTCAGGGGTCCAGAAAAGGAGGTAGGAGAAAAACAGCTTCAAGGAAATGTAGGAGTCGGTGAACAAGTGATTCTTCTGTACACTTGATCAGTTTCAGAGACAGCATTAATGACAACATTGACTTAATCTCTCTACTGGGAAACAGGAAAAACAGTGAAGACAGTTGTTTCTATATGGCTATCTCTAAGCAGGAGGAATAGAGGAAATGAGTTTGTGTTTATGAGACTTACTATTGCTTGCATAAAAAGCAGGGCTGGTGTCTGGGATATGAGGCTCAAATGATTCTTGGCAGATTTTTTAACATTTGGTTTTTTTTTTTGGTCATGTCTAAGCCATTATGAATTAGCCTGATTCACTCAAAGAACCACTGATACCACCAGGGCCATGGTTAGGTATTAAATGTACTGTCAGTCTATTTGCTTAATTTGGCAGATGATTTGAACAAATATATAAATTGCAGTGTATGTTTATATAGTGGTCAAGTCTCTTTTTGATAAGAATTGCACTTTTTCAGCCAAAGAAAGTTAATTCTGTTGAACAAGATGATAACTTGACCAATTCTGCATTGCAAGTAATCATGTAAAGACCTAACTAGGTCACTGCTACTGAAACCTAAGTTTCAGTATGAATCTGATGAAGATCCAGGGCTCTTCAACACAGCTGTTTTCTATTTACAAAGGTCCTGATGAAGAACATGGTCAGAGTTTAGCCAGTCAGATAGATGATTCCAGGTGAGGTGTCATCTGGAGAGCCCAGGCTGGCAGCTAAGTGCAGGTGCTTATGTTAGTGGATTCCCTGTGGTCCAGCTTTTTAAATTTTCCTTGTTAGTACACCAGGAATGGTTCTGACTTTCAGGGAAATACTTTTAACTCAGTTTACTGGAGCATGATCTAGAAAACCAAATTACCAATGTATTAATTTACAATGAGAAATACGTCTCTTTATAGGCAGACCTACCTGGGAGCAAGGTGGTAGTGGTCTGGGAGTTTAGAGGAGGGTTGTTACCCAGTCAGGGGTCCAGGAAAGGCCGTAGCAAGGAAACTGCTGAGCTTTAAGGAAACGTAGGAGTCAGTGAACAAATGATTCTTCCCTACACTTGATCAATTTTAGAAAGGCAAAATTGTAATCAGTGGCTGCTCAGTGGATCAAAGTCAGTCGTGTGCTCTATCAATACCAATGGCATCTTGCCACGATATCCCTGAGGAGCTATCTGCATAATGATTTCTTTTCTAGGTCCTCAGTGTTTAGACATCCCCATAGGAGGAGATAGAATCCTATTAGAATCACCGGAAGCTTTTCTCAACTATTCATGCCTTGTCTTCTGCTTCTAGCCGTAATAGCATAACTGGTACTGACTGTGATAACCACCGGTACGCAGCTATAAAACAGACGAAACATGAGGCAACTGTTTCTAAGCACTGCACAGTTGACACCATAGCCTTAATCCTTGGAAAAAGGGAAGCGCATGAAATGAATCAGTCCCCTGTTAGCCCCAGCTTACTGCCTGGGGCCGCTCACCAAACCTGGGCGCGGGAGGTGTGCAGGTTGTGGCCGCAATCTTGCTGGGCTGAAGAGGTAAACACGAGAGTACAGGGCAATTGAAGTGACTAGGAATTCCACTAGCTACTAGTGGGGTGAGCACTGGACAGGAGTAAGCTGAGCAGAGCAGGGCCCCAGGGATTACATGGGGGGGGGGGTTCCCATGTGATCTTAGGTAAAGGGTAGGCTGCACATATTCAGAAGGCCTGCAGAGGGCAGCTGAGGGCAGGTCTGAGTGCTGAGTGGAGGTTCCACCCGTTGTGCAGTGCTGGGAAATACGGGAATTCCAGCCCAGTCGGGGGGAAGATTCTCACCAAGTACTGTGAGCAATCAGTTGAGACCTGAGAAAGGCCGGTCTGTAGAATGACTGTTATCTAGAACAAGTGTCTCTCTAGCACGAAAGATGAATAAAACCATGTGTGACAGAATCAAAGGGATCCAGTAAGTGAACTGTCTGCCAGAACAACACACTCAATGCCCATTAAAGGAAGACAGTGTCGTACAGACTCCCTGCACTACCTCATCCACAGTGTTGAGCATGAACAAAAATAGACATACAAAGACGCGAGGCCTATCATCAAGGAAACAAGTAGTCAATAGAAATGGGTATTGAGGGTCAGGTATGTTAGCTCACACCTGAAATCCCAGCACTTTGAGGGGCCAAGGCAGGTGAATTGCTTGAGTTCAGGAGTTCGAGACCAACCTCCGCAACACGGCAAAACCCCATCTCTATTAAAAGTACAAAAATTAACTGGGCATGGTGCTGCACACCTGTAGTCCCAGCTGCTTGGGAGGCTGAGGTGGAAGGATTGCCAGAGCCCAGAAAGTGGAGGTTGCAGTGAGCCGTGATCATACCACTGTACTCCAGTCTGGGCAACAGAGCAAGACCCTGTCTCAAAATAAAAATAAAAATAAAGTTGTGTAAAAAAAAAGAAAGAAATCGATATTGAAATGCCCCAGATGTTGGAATTAGCAGATACGAAAATGTAAAAGCTATTATAAACACGTTCTAGCACTTCTACAAAAAGAGGAATGTAATGAGTAAACAGATAGAGGAGCACAACAGAGAAATAAAAACTATTATAAAAGAACCAAATGGAAATGTTAGAACCAAAAACAGAACCTCTGAAATAAATCATTCACCGATGGGCTTTTAAGCAGACTGGAGACTACAGAAAAAAGAGTCAGTGAATTGAAGATAGATCAACAGATAATTAGCCAATCAGAAGAAAAGAGAGAGAGAGAAAAAAAAAAAGGGCAGTAGCAGTGATCTGTGGGACTATAGCACCCAGGTCTAACAGATGTGTAATTGAGTTTTCAGAAGGACAAGAGAGAGGAGATTGAAGGGAAAAAATGGAAGAAATAATGGGCAGAAATATCCTGAGTTTGATTTTAAAAGAGCAACCTGAACACCCAAGAAGCTAAGTGAACCCCAAGAAGGATAAATGCAAAGAAAGCCACACCTAAGCACATCCGAGCCAAACTGCTGAAAATCAGACATAAAGAGGAAATATTAAAAAGCGCTTAGTGAAGACATGCATTACATTTAGGGGAACAAGGATGTAAATGACGGTTAGCCTTGTCAGAAATGAACAGAGCCCAGAAGGCAGTGGAATGACATTTGTATTAAATGCTGAAAGAAAAAAAAAACTGTCAGCCAGAATTCTATGTCTAGAGAAAATATCCTTTAAAACTGATGGAAACTTAGATGTATAGGAAAGAATTAAGATGGTCAAAATGGTAACCATGTGGATAAATATAAAAGACTAGGCCAGGCGCGGTAGCTCATGCCTGTAATCCCAGCACTTTGGGAGGCCATGGCGGGCGGATCATGAGGTCTGGAGATTGAGACCATCCTGGCTAACACAGTGAAACCCTGTCTCTACTAAAAATACAAAAAAAAAAAAAAAAAAATAGCCAAGCGTGGTGGTAGGCCTGTAGTCCTAGCTACTTGGGAGGCTGAGGCAGGAGAATGGCATGAACCCGGGAGGCGGAGCTTGCAGTGAGCCAAGATGATGCCACTGCACTCCAGCCTGGGCGACAGAGCGACACTCCGTCTCAGAAAAAAAAAAAAAAGACTATTCTTTTTGTTGTTTTTAGTTTATTTTTTAAATGTTCAGTTTGAGAAGTTTGGACTATGAATACATCTGTGTAATCAACACCCAAAACAAGAAATAGGATACTTACATTGCTCCAGAAAGTTCCCTCATGCCTCTTTCCAGCCAAGCCCCCCTTCCTCCAAAGCAACCCCTTTCTGATTTCTATCGCCATACATTAGTTTTACCTGTTCTTAGATTTCATATGAGTAGAATGAATAGTGTATATTCTTCTGTGTCTGGCTGCTTTTGCTCCACATAAGAGATTAATCCACAGTGCTGAGTGTATCTGTGGTTTGCTCCTTTTTATTGTTGACTAGCATTCCATCTGCATGAGTAACTATATACCACAATGCATTTATGCATTGCTGGTAGACATTTGGGTTGTTGCCACTGTCTTGCTGTTATAAATAAGGCTGTTATGAATATCCTTATTACAAGCCTTTTGTGGACATACACGTTCTCATTTCTCTCAGGTAAATCCCTACGTATAGAATTGCTGGTCATAGGTTAGATGTGAGTTTAACGTTAGGAGAAAATACCAAACAGTTTTCAAAAATGGTTGCACCATTTTGCACCATCCCCAACAATCTTGGAGGGCTCCAGTCCCTCTACATTCTTGCCAACATTTGTCCGTAATTTTGTTGTTGTTGTTGTTGTTTTAGCCATTCTAGTAAGTGTGAAAAAGTATCGCATGGTGGTTTTGACTTGCATTTCTCGGATCGCTAATGATGTTGAGCACATTTTATGTGGCAACTGGCTATCTGTGTATCTTCTTTTGTGAAGCGTCTATGGCCCATTTTCTGTAGTGCTATGTGTCTTCTTATTGAATGGCACCTGCTGTCTTCACCCAAGCCCTTGGGATGTCTCATGCTTGCCACGTGTCCCACCTGGCCCACCTCACTCCTTTGTGCTTGTGACCTGTCTTCTGTATCTCAGCACTTAAAGACTGACTCGGAATGGCCTAAGTCTACAGTCGTGAAATGGAAAAATAGAAAGCAAATCTATTGCCAAGACATAAAGTATTTTAAAAGTGCTGTTCTTAAGATAATTTTGAATGTCTGTTCCGCATGAAAGTATTCTAGGGGTTTTAATTCAGGGACCCAAAGAATTTATAATCAGGTGAGAAAACATGCATGCCAGCAAAAGATTGTAACATAAAATGAGGTAAGTGCTTTTTCCTTAAAATATTTGTCCTAGATACTGTCTTGGGCCTTCACTTTCCATGATCTCTCTGATGATCTCGTCTACCCCTAACAACTTTAACTACCGCCTATAAACCGCTATCTCCTAATCTCTAGCCCTGATCTCTCTCTTGTGAGCTCACCTCCTGGTGAACCACAGGCAGGACAACTCTCCATAGTCAAAACAGTCTTATTTCCACCCACTGCACACTCCCCACCTCAAAGGAAAACAGAATAAAACAAATCCCTGCTTTTCCTCCTATATGCCTATGTTAGTTCAAGTGCAAACTAAGCTTCTACAACAGAGACCCCCAAACACAATGAAATAAATGATACAGAGGGATGTTTCACTCTCATGTAATAGTCCAAAGCTGAGAGGCCTAGGGGTGGCCGTGCTTCTCTGCCCCAAGAAGGGCATCAGGGACTCATCGCCACCATCCCTAGGTTGCTGTCCTTGTGGATGGCTGAGAGTGATGCCCACAAAGGGCATATTTCAGCCTAAGGGAAAGAGAAAGAGAAAGTAAAGGGCCAGAAGTTTCCCCATATGACCCAGAAGTTGCACATGTCACTTCTTCGCATTGCTTAGACCCAAGCGGAGTCACGTGCCTGCACGAAGTTCCAAGGAGATTGGAAAATGGAGCCTCTAGTGGGAAAGCCATTTCGGTTATAACTTGCAGACGATTATTCACAAAATAAGGAAAGGGAGATGGGGATGGCGGGGTGATTTAAAAGTTCAGCCACAAATTGGTGGCTCCATTATTGACATGCCACAATTCACAGAATAAGCTGATACCTGATCAGGGAGTGATCGTCAGCTCTCTCCCTCCTCTCCTTCATACTTTACATCCAATAGGTCATTGGTTTGTTGATTATAATTCGGAAGTGTGTTCTAATTCTGCTTCCTCCTCATTATTATAATGACTTAGTCTTTCTTATTGCAAAAGCCTCCTCACTAGTCCTTACCCCTACCCTTGCCCCTAAGTCTACCCTCCTGTCTGCTACCACTGGGGATACATTTGAAAAACAAATCTGACTTCCCCTCCCTGATTAAAATCGATCAGTAACTAGAAACATGTTTTCCTCCAGCAGGAACAGCAGTTGTCTAGCTGGAAGGTCTGGGGTGAGAGAGAAATTTACTTTTTATTGCATTCACTTTCATAATGCTTTAATTTTTTTTTAGCATGCAAAAAATAAAAATCAAACCACTATGATAAAGAGAGATCCTTCTGTGACTTTCTATCATTCACAGGGTAGCTAGAATTCAGGCTTTTTAGCACAGCGTCCTCAGACTGCTGTCTGCCCACCCACACACAACTCCTGCTACTCCCATAAGATAGCCACATGCCCCTTGGAAGTTCTGCCAACTTCTCCTGCCCCTTCCTAAACTGTTCTGTCCCCCCCTTCGCTCCACCAACCTCCCCAGGTTTCCTCGAAGACTCAAGTCCACCATCCCCTCTGTCACACCTTCCCTGGGCCGTTCCGCAGATGCTTGCAGACCACATGTATATCATTCATAATCAAAGCTGCCATTTACTAAATGCCAATGAAATATCAAGGAGCATAAATGCATGGTTTCTAATTTTCACAATAACCCTGCAAGTTAGGTCATGTTATCTCTGTTTTACACATGAGAATATTAAGGCTCAGAGAAACAATCAATTGACTTGCCCAAGGCTAGCAGTTGTACAGAAAGGGAGTTGACTTGAGGGTTATCAGGCTCCAAAACCATGCCTGTTTTTCCTATAAGCACGGTGCCTCTCATGCATCCTCAGAGTTTTTGTTTTGTTTTAAACTCTGTTTCTCCACTCAAATCGTAGTGGCTCCCAATATTACGACTGGATTTGTTGGTTCTTCCCTCGCCCCCCATCCCGCCCGTTACTCATAGAGACACTGTCCTAAAATGCAGGCATCAGCAATTTGCTCCTGCTTTTCAGCTCGCTCCTCCTGACAGGTTGGGCATTCAATGTTTACGTCCAAGTTTACTTTCCTTCACTTTTTTCTTCCCATCAGAGCTTCAGTGCAAAAGCCTCCATTTCTGCTCTGCCATCCATGTTCTCTCCCTTTTCTATCCCCAAACCCTGTTTTTCCTTCTTAAATCATTCCCAGCAACAATGAGTTGATGAAGGGCTTCATCTGTCATGCTGAGAAATGTATCCTCTGTTCTGAGATGATGTGAAGTCACGGAGGACTTGACCAGATGGGGCCAGATGCAGACACAGAGTGCCCAGGAAAGGCTCCAAGTGTGGTCCTTCTTTACATTTACTCAACTTCTTTTAATGAGATCAGGGGATAGACTGATTTTTTTCTGACTAAAAAATATTCACAGACACATTCGTGGACAATATAGTTCCACTCCTTGAAGGAAAGTCAACAATCTAAAAAAAAAAAAAAAAAAAATTGGCAAATGCGTTTTGTATTTTTCTGTGGGATTTTTCTCTTTTCTTTAGTGAGTTTCTAAACCAGATAGCTTCTTAGGGGTGTCTTAGTCCATTTTGTGCTGTTATAACAATGTCTGAGACTGAGTAATTGATAAAGTACAGAGATTTATTTCTTACGGTTCTGGAGGCTGGGAGGTCCAAGGTTGAGGGGCTGCTTCTGGTAAGGGCTAACTTGCCGTATCATACCGTGGCAGAAGGAAAAGTGCAAGAGAGAGAGTGAGGGCAGGACAGAGAGAGAGAGAGAGAAGGGAAGGGGGGAGGTGAACTCATTCTTTTATCAGAAACTCACTCCCATGATAATGACATTAATCTATCCATGAGGGCAGAGCCCTCATGACTCAATCATCCCTTGAAGGTCCCACCTCTCAACACTGTTGCATTGGGGATTAAGCTTCTGATACATGCTTTTTGGGGTGATCCATTCAAGCCATAGTAGGGGGTCATTTAAAGGGTTTTATTTTAGATAACAAATCACTCCATCCCAGGAAGCAACCCCACAGTATACAAAGATACATACAGATACTCCACACATACACAAAGTGCATATCAAAGTACGTTCAACAGAGAACAGTTGGAACGACAAGGAATCTTCTTCCATTCCACTCACAGTTCTCACTGGTGGAAACAGGACAATTTGCTTGTGGCCACATTTGCATGGAGTTGTGTGTAGACCCCAGAGTTCACCAGAGTATCAGCAGAGTACTATCAGCAGGCAGAAACTACACCAAATATTCTACCAGTAAGAATTTAATATAAAGAATTGTTAATTAGGCATTTGAAAATCAAAAAGAGAACTCTTAGGTTATCATGAATGTAGCAACTGTAAGCAGCAGCTGGGGTACTCAGGAAGAGGTTGGGATTATTTAGTATTAAACGTAGAAGCTTGGCTAAGGCGCTCTGTGGAGTGAATCTCAGACTGACAAGGGGCCACTGGTCTGCTGATGCTCATGTCCCTGAGCCTGGGGAAGGGATTCCTGGGGCTCAGATCCAGACCCAAAAAGAAGGAGCCAGGTGTCTGCTGAGGAAGCTGGGAGAAGGGATTTCCGTGCAAGGAAAATCACAAGTACAAAGGCCCTGAGACTCTTCAGCATCAGAACCACTTGGAGGGTTTGTGAAAATGCAGATTACTGGGTCCCACCTTCAGTGTTTCTGATTCAGAGGAAGAGGGTGGAACCCAAGAATTTGCATTTCGACATGCTTTCAGGTGCTACTAGTGTTGTTGGTCTGGGGGTCCTCTTTTGAGAACCACAGGCTTAAAAGTGTTCAAGAAGTGGCAAAGTGTGGCTGGAGCAGAGTGAACAGAGGAGAGGACCGAGAAATGAAGTCAGAAGGCTACGGAGTAGAGATGGTGCAGGACTTGGCAGTGACCCTGAGGGAGGTGAGAGCTTTAAGTAAAGGAGCAACATGCTGCATCTATAGTCTTCAGAGTCTCTTTGGCTGCTGTGCTGAGACTAAATGGTACAGGAGACAAGGACTGGGACAGTGGAGAGAGAACAGTTGGGGCCATAGCAGTTATGTAGGTGAGAGATAGTGGTGGCAGCCAGGATGGTGGTGGTGAAAAGGGGAGATGTGGCCAAATTCCAGATATAGTGAAAAGGCAGAGCTGACATAGTGATCGCAGTAATTTGAAAGTCAGTGGGAGAAAGGGAATTGGCAGGGACAGGAGACCTGTGTTTGTTTTGTAAGGAAGACTATATAAAGAGGGAGAAAAGAGGGAGAGAAAAGGGAGAGAAATGGAGGGTAACCACATAGCTAGAGGACATCATAGGAGGGAAGGCTGTGCTTTTGTGTGGTCTTGTTCTGCTTGGGAAAGATGAGAGAGACACCACCATTTGTAGAGGCTGTGTGTATGGAGCCCGAGTGAAACCCTTAGTGCCAGAGGGAATCTCAGGGAGAGGCTCAGGAGAAATTCAGAAGATGCACTAGGTTGAACAACGTCCCCAGTGATGTCCTCGTTCTAGTCCCCAGAGCCTGAGAGTGTGTTACCTCCTGTGGTTAATGGACTTTGCAGGTATGATTAACTCAAGCATCTTGAGATGGGGAGAGTATCCTTTGGGGCCCAGTGGAATCATAACGTTTCTTGTAAGAGGGAAGTTACAGGCTCAGAGATGGAGAAAAAGATGTGAGGATGGAAGCAGAGGTCACACAGAGAGAGATTTGCTAATTTGCAGATTCTACACTGTTGGTGCATCTGATGAAGGAAGGGGCCATGAGCCAAGGGACACAGATGGCCTCGAGGGGCTGGAAAAGGGGAAGATATGTATTCTCCAGGGAGCCTTCAAAGGGAGCACACACCTGCCGACACCTTGATTTGAGCCTAGTGAGACCAGTTCAGGCTCCTGACCTCCAGGACTGTGGAGTCATAAAGTGGAGTTGTTTTATGCCCCTAAGTTTATGGGAATTTGTTACAGTAGCCACATGAGACTCCTAGAGAGGTCACAGGCCCAAGAGTGTGAGAAATGGTCATCAAGGAATATCACCTTGAATAAGACACTTCTTCTAGAAGGAGGAATTTTTTTAGTTTCAGAATGAGGAACAGGAGAGCTTTGTGCCTGTTGACTTCAGTTTTCCCAGCGAAGTAGGCTCCAAGGGCACATGCCCTATTGGGGCATTTTGTAGCTGAGGAAGTTGAGGCCAGAGCTAGGTGACTTGCCCTAGGTCACACAGCCACCGAAGACCAGAGGCGGATTCAATCCCAGGTGCTCCCACACTCTTGACCACTTCACCACAGAGCCTCTTCTGAGCAAAGAAAAGGGAGCCTTCAAAGTGATAGATGTTGTGGCTCCTGCCTGTAATCCCAGCACTTTGGGAGGCCGAGGCAGGCAGATCACTTGAGGTCAGGAGTTCCAGACCCGCCTGGCCAACATGGCGAAACCCCGTCTCTACTAAAAATATAAAAATTAGCCAGGTGTGGTGGCACGTGCCTATAATCCCAGCTACTCAGGAGGCTAAGGCCAATCACTTGAACCTGGGAGGCAGAGGTTGCAGTAAGCCAAGATCGCACCCCTGCACTCCAGCATGGGCGAAAGAGTGAGACTATGTCTCAAAAATAAAAAGAAAAGAAATGATAGATGTTGGCTGGTGGAGGTGGTGTGGTCGAGGCGTTCCTGCAGACTCTGGATGTCTTGGCTGCTGGCTCTGGACAGGATCTGGAGGTTGTGGTGTTGAGCAAGCCATTCTTATGGATGTGGAAGGTGCCTCCAAGGAGTCTGGGAACAGGCGTGGAGAGGACAGCTGTGAGCAGGTGCCTGAGAGCAGAAAGGGGTCACTCTGTGACTCTAAGAGATGTGGAGGATGGGAAGCTAAAGGCAGGAGCCTCAAAGGAAATTCAGTAACCTGAGACTCAACTAGCCAGGAGGGCACAGCCTCGGACCCAAGTGTGAACAGACAGTCCTAGGGCCAGGAGTGGGGGCTCAAGCCAGGGAGAGAGAACAGGAAGATCTAGAATTCAGACAGGTAGGAGGATCAGAGTGGCAGCCCTGGGCAAGTCCCTGTAATCAGTGGTAGGGCACCGTCTGCCCTCTGCTCTGTTTCTAAGCAGCCTTCTGGCACAAGTGATAAAGGCTGTTGGTCTTCCACACACCAGAGCTGGCAGGGCTCTGTGGTCCTGAGTCCTGAGTACAGAGACCTAGGGCCTTGTGATTCCAAGGGCGATCCCTAGAGCAGCAGCTTTACTGTCACCAGGGGGCTTGTTTGAAATGCAGACTCTCAGATTCCACCCCAACTAATTCACAACCTGAATCAGCGTCTGCATTTTAACAGAATCCTCCGTTAATTGGTATTGCAGTTTAAGAAGCACTGTCTTTGCTTACAGCAGTGGTTCTCCAAGTGTGGTCTCTGGACCAGCAGCACCAGCAGCACCTGGGAATGTGTTAGAAATGCAGGTTCTCAGCCCCTGCTGAATCAGAAACTCTGGGTGTGAGGCCTAGAAATCTGTTTTAAGCAGCCATGCTAATTCTAATGCATGCTTGAGTTTGAGAAGCACTGGCTTGGGACAGGATGATGTAGCAGTGATACGCATAGATTTGAGATTCCACAGATTCAGGTGGACTTGGTTCTGCTGCCCAGATTCCTGTTTTTTAACTTGAGAAAATTAAGCTGGAATCACACCTACTTCACAGGACTTTTGTGACATTCAGTAACCCTCTTTACACAGAGGATGCAGTAGAGCAGCCAGCATAGAATTAGGGCTCAGTACCGATTAGCTGTGAAGCCATCAACAGTGAATGCCTCAGCTAATATTTATTGAATTACTAGTAGAGACCAGGCATGGTGCTGAGCACTTACTATGAATTATCCCATTTAAACCTCACACTAGCCCTAGGAGGGAAGTCCTGGTGCAATCCCCATTTTACAGATGAGGACAGTGAGGCTTAGAGGGCTTAACTCCCTGCACAGGAGCATCAGCTGGTAAGCAGTGAGCAGGCCACAAGCTCCAGTGCATTGGACACGAAAGCCCATGCTCTTAGACACTTGTGCTTTACTTACCCCAGCACTGGGAGAAATGCCATAGCTGGAGGCATCCCCGGGAATGCATTTCACACCAGGTAATCACGTAGGCTACCCTTAAAATTATAATCTTTGCACACCAGTATTTCCGCTCCGTTGAGGATTTGCGTGTGCAGCCTTGTTTCCTGCCCTGGGGTCTGGGTGATGCCTCATCTGGTCCCAGCTTGTTTCTGTTTTTCCTCAAACTCATCATTCTTTCTAGCCTCACATCCTGAAACCCCTCAGTCCCTGCTCCTTCCACTTGAGCATCAGTGACCTTGGCGAGGGGCAGAGGCAGCCAGCCGCCGTGCTGGGGGCTTCATGAACAGAAATACATTTAATCCTGGCCTCTGCTCCATGAGGTTGCCTTACCTTCATTTTCTAGTTGAAGGTCGCTTCTCTGAATGTCAGCTCTGTCTTTGTGACTGTCTAAGAGCAGTCTGCCGGCTGGCAGGAAGCCAGGGCTCCGTGGAGAAGCCGCAACCATGGGTGCAGCAATTCCCGTGAAAGCTGTTCTGTTCTAGACGCATTCCAGGAGGAGACAGTTACCAATGAAATGGGTTTCACACCTGCAAGAGGGACACACACCCACCGGCCAGGACATCCGGCATCTGGAGGTTGGACACTGTCCCGGAAAGGGTGTGGCTCTCCAATGCTGCTGTCTTAGACATGTCTGCCCCTTGGGAACAGGCCACCTCCCACCTTTTGAGGACTCTGCAGGAAGGTATCGCCTTGCTTTGTTTCAAGTCAGCACATATTTATGGAAATGTGCCATATGCCTGGCATCGCATCAAGTGATGGGAATATGTAGATGAAGGCAGCCCAGCTGAGGTCTAGCCAGGACACTGGACAGGCATTTTTGTTAGCCATTGCCATCAGCACACTCTTGGGCTATTGATAACTGCCTGAAAACCTTGCTGCTTCTGTGTCTATGCCTAAAAGTTCCTGGGCGGAAACAATTCAAGGCGATCTCTTTTGTTCCTAGGAATCTGTTTGATGTATTTGGTTGTAATCAGGAGAAGCTGGGATGAGTTGATGAGGAAAATCATGTCTTCCATGTTTAAAGTTAGGTTCTGTAGATTTAAAACATAAACCCATCCCTGTGCAAAATTAAAAGCCGTAAACTGATGAATAATAAAGAAAGACAATCATATGGCCAGGTGCGGTGGCTCACGCCTATAATCCCAGCACTTTGGGAGGCCGAGGCAAGTGGATCACTCGAGCTCAGGAGTTCGAGACCAGCATAGGCAACATGGTGAAACCCCATCTCTACCAAACTATAAAAGATTAGCCAGGTGTGGTGGTGCATGTCTGTAGGCCCAGCTACTAGGGAGGCTGGGGTGGGATGATCACTTGAGCCTGGGAGGCGGAGTTTGCAGTGAGTCGAGATTGCGCCACTGTACTCCAGCCTTAGTGACAAAGTGAGACCCCATCTCAAAGAAAAAAGAAAAAAAAAGGAAGAAAGGTGCCTCCCACATCCTGTGGAAAATATGCTTTGCATTTGACAACCTGAAGAAAGGAATAAAATGTTGAACCTATTACCATCAAATGCATTCAGATTTCTTATCTAGCAGCCATTTAGTCTCCTACTCACCTAGGAGCAAATAAGGTCACCCAAACTATGGGATAGAGGAATGAAGTCAGCAACAGGCTGTGGAAAGAGGCCCCTCCAAACAGTGAAGCTTATTAAATGATTGGGTCACGGGAGTTCATTTTTTAGAACCCCGCAGGGCAATTCTACACAGCAAAGAGTGGTCGCAAACTTAAACTTCTGCCTCTGTTTAAACATTTTTCAGTAACTTGTTAAAAGCTCTTTCTAAAAGGGATATTCAACATGCAGATGATGGTACCTTATAATTTATGTAACAAATATTCATTTGAGATCAAATTAAAAATCATTTTTCGATGCCACTTTGCACAGGAAAAAAAAAATTAAAGCTAGTAAATGACCACTGCGACCACAGGGAGCCACTCACCTTGCCTTTCCAATGCTGAGCCTTCTGGATGGCCCCCATGTAGTGTATTATATGAACCGGTGCCATGGAGATCTTAAAACTCTGCAAGCCCAAATTAACCTGGAGGAGAGGAAGAAATGGGCTCTCTGCAAAACCATTTCCTATTAAAGCCATTTCCTATTTATGGGCAGTAGCGTTATTAGTTCTCACTTGGACAGCATTTTTTTTTTCTTTGCAAAAACTCATAATTATAACCATCCTCTTAAATCCATTTCCCCTTTCTTCCTTTGCCTCCATAAATCATTCTTGTATTTTTCTCCTCTCAGACCAAGAAGGTTATAACCTTGCAGTTATAGTCACACATAGGATCAGTCATTATCCATTTGTTGAAATGCTTATCCTGTAGCTTAAGAATATATAAAATGAGGCCAGGCGTGGTGGCTTACACCTGTAATCCCAGCACTTTGGGAGGCTGAGGCAAGTGGATAGCTTGAGCCAAGGAATTCAAGACCAGCTGGGTCAACATTGAGAAACCCTGTTTCTACAAGAAAATACAAAAATTAGCCAGGTGTGGTGGCGCACACCCACTGTCCCAGCATCGGTGGTGGAGGATGAGGTGGGGGGATCATGTGAGCCTGGGAGGTGGAGGCTACGGTGAGCCATGATCACACCACTGCACTCCAGCCTGGGTGACAGAGGGAGACCCTGCCTCAGAAAAACACAAAAACATCCCAAAAGAATACATAAAATGGCCAAGTATTTATTACTAAAAAAGAGCTTTAAACTAATCAGGATTTTTGTTCTGCTTTTCCTTATATTTCTTTGTTTCACTTCTTCCAAAGCATATGGCAGAATAACAATATTATTATTCTTCGAAAGAGCATTACTGCAGCTGGGCACAGTGGCTTATGGCTGTAATCCCAGCACTTTGGGAGGCCAAGGTGAGAGGGTCACTTGAGGTCAGGAGTTCTGGACCAGCCTGGCCAACATGGTGAAACGTTGTCTCTACAAAGAATACAAAAATTAGCCAGGTATGGTGGCGGACGCCTGTAATCCCAGCTACTCGGGAGGCTGAGGCAGGAGAATTGTTTGAACCTGGGCTGCACAGAGGTTGCAGAGAGTTGAGATTGCATCACTGCACTCCAGCCCTGGAGACAGGGTGAGACCCTGTCTCAAAAAGCAAACACACACACACGCACACACACACACGCGCACACACACACACACACACACAAAACTGAGATTTGAACACCTGGACTGAGTCCTGGCTGGTCTCTTTCTAGCTGTATTAGCTTAGATGAGTCACTGAACCCCTCCAAGCCACGATTTATTCTATTAAATCAGAGGAAAAATGCCTGCTTCACCCATCTTTGCAATATGCAGTGAAGGTTGAGCAAATTAATATTGAGTGTTAAGAACCTTTATAAACTATGAAACATACAGATGCTAGGCGTTGATATTGCTCTGAATTTCTCACGTCAGTGGGACATGAAGTGGTTCTGCAAAAGCACGTTCTTGTAATTGAAGCTTATCTCTTTAGGGGCCCGTTTTGGGAGGAAATTATAATAAAAACTGGTACCCCTTTCCCTGTTTGCTGTAACAGAAGAGAGTGGATGTAATATACACCCGTGCACCATCACAATACCCATAGAATTTTAGGATGCTAGGACAGAAAGGGGCTGCATACTGAAGGTGCCCAACCTCCTCATTTGACCGATGAGAATGTCGGGCCCTGAGAGGCCTGTGCCTTGCTCAAGCTCCCACAGCTGGTGTGGACAGAGCCTGGGCCTCACCTGCCTGGCCTCTGCTTTGTCCTTCTCCCTCCTCTGACCACTCCCCTTCCTGGACTTCCACTTTTTCCACCCACCCCTTCTAATCTCTCTCTTTCTGGAAACTCTGACCTGCAGGATTCAGTGTACAGTCAGTTATTTAAGAAAGAAGGCTGGGTGCAGTGGCTCACACCTGTAATCCCAGAAACTTGGGAGACCAAAGCAGGAGGATCATTTGAGCCCGAGAGTTCCAGGCTGCAGTGTCATGATTGCGCCACTGCACTCCGACCTGGGTGACAGAGCAAGACCCTGCCTCTGAAAAATAATAACACAAATAAATAAATTTTTTTAAAAAAGAAGAAGTAAGGGGTAAGACTTCAATGCAGCACTTCTGACATGGATTTGGGGATCCGGAGGCCTCTGTAGTCATCCGGTTTGGGGGCTGTGTTCTCAAAGTTTGGCTCACAGGGAAGGAAAACATCAGTGCCCTTTAAAATGCCACCTTGATAAGAAATCTCTCTGTATTTGTTACATCCCGTCCCCAACTCCTGATGCCCAAATTGCCCTTCACCTTAGTACAGCCAAATGTCAAATATCCTTTCGCAGACTGTTTGCAGGCCCTTAGGAAGAAAAACACAACTATTAGCCTGCCCCACCTCCCTGGGGGGTTGAATAACTAGAGTCCATCCTGAGGCTCTGTGCTTTTAATAACTCAGTACTGTATAAAATACAGCACAGCATGTGAACCAGGTGATAACCATCATTAATCATGAAAGGCTTATCAGAACTGAGCAGTCCTAAATTTTAAATTTTTCATACTAATTGGCAACCTCCAACATCATCCAGAAAGGCCTTTCCTGAACATTGTGACCCAGAGGGGAATTCCACGGTAAGATTCCTGTCTGTCCCACACCGCCCTCATCCCATCCATGAGCAAGCCAATTTGTCTTTGCCTCCCAAATGCATCCGCCATCAATCCATTCCTCCCCATGCAACAACCTGAGTCCAAGTCATCATTGAATGTCACCACCTGGGCTCCAAACACATTCTCCTCACTGATTGCCTCGCTTCCATCCTTGCATCCTAGGGTCTATTCTCCATGCAACTACTAGAGGGATTTAAAAGCTTCATTCGTTCCTGTTATCCCCTGTTTGATACTCTCTGGGGACTTTGCATTTTTACCTGAGCATAACGCTAACCCTTTTGAGGGCCCACAGGCCCTGTGTGATTAGCCCCTACCTTCCTCTAGAACTTCACCTCCTTCTGCTCTCCTCCATGGGCACTCAGGCCCCACTGGTTGTCTTTCTGTCCACAGTATGCCAGAATTGTTCCCATCTTAAGACCTTGGCATTTGCAGTTCCTTCTACCTGGGACTCCCTTTCCCTATCTCTCTATGTTCTTCTCTGTCATTCAAGTCTGTTTGAATGGCGTCTTCGCCGAACAGCCTTCTTTATCCACCCCAGCCGAACTTGCCTTCCCCTTTCCCCGGTCTTTCCCTAGCCTTGCTTCTATTTCACTCTCTTTACTGCACTTATCTAAAGTTTTTACTATCTGAAATTTTGCTTCCTGGCTGGGTGCGGTGTCTCACACCTGTAATCACAACACTTCGGGAGGCCGAGGCGGGCGGAACACCTGAGGTCAGGAGTTTGAGACCAGCCTGGCCAACATGGTGAAACCCCATCTCTACTAAAAGTACAAAAATTAGCCGGGCTTGGTGGTGCATGCCTGTAATCCCAGCTACTTGGGAGGCTGAGGCAGGAGAATCGCTTAAACCCGGGAGTCAGAGGTTGTGAGCTGAGATCACATCACCGCACTCCAGCAACAGAGCGAGACTCCAGCTCAAAAATAATAACAATAATAATAAAATGAAATGAAATTTTGCTTCCTACATTTTTTGCTCATTTGTTTTCCCGCCATGACAGCGTCTGTTCTCCGCTATGCCAAGAACTGTGCTTGTCACACAAGAGGTAACATAAAGTCAATGCCAGTTTATTGACTGTTGGCCTGCCTATCTGAACACAGACGCAAAAACGAGGATAGCACTGTCCTTGCGCACTGCTGAGGGAGACAGACAGGTGAAGAGATGTGTTGCAGTTTACAACAACAGCGGGTATTTTCAGGAAGCTGTGGTGAGGCATTGTCCTCCCTCCCAATATTACCACACGGGGGTACCACGGAAGCCCCCACCAGAGGGGTGGACAAGAAGAGAGGCCTCAGTTTATGCTACAGCCTCTGCTAGGCAGGCCTTGCCCTCCCACACATTGGTCTTAGATCACTTAGTTCCTCCTTCTGAGCCCCTGCCTGCTCTTTGCAAACGGATTAGGATACTTACGGGACCCCATAGGCTTACTGTGGGGAACAGTATGAGGCAGGTGCTTGGCACCCGGGAATCGCTCACAGTTGTCACCTGTGATTTTCACAGCGCCAGCTCCCTTTTGGTCACCAGGCCCTAGAGGTGCTGCAGGGACCTGCAGAGATGACAAGAGCCCCAGACACTCCTGCCCTTTCACTCTTGGTCCGTGAACTTTCTGTTGTTGTTGGTTTTTATATATATATTTTTTTTGAGATGAAGTCTTGCTCTGTCACCCAGGCTGGGGTGCAGTGGCGTGATCTCGGCTCACTGTAACCTCCGCCTCCCGAGTTCAAGCGATGCTCATGCCTCAGCCTCCAGAGTAGCCGGGATTACAGGCACGTGCCACCAAGCCCGGCTAATGTTTGTATTTTTAGTAGAGATGGGGTTTCACCACATTGGCCAGGCTGGTCTCCAACTCCTGACCTCAGGTGTTCCACCCACCTCAGCCTCCCAAAGGGCTGGGATTACAGGCGTGAGCCACCGTGCCCAGCCATGGTCCATGAAATTTCATCCTTCATTTTCAGCCATTCCTTTCTCACCTCTTAACATTGTCATCAAAAATCAGTAATTAGAGAGAGTAGGGCTCTACAGGGTACTGCGTCCGGGATCCCAGACAGCTGTGTTTCATGCAGCCCGCCTGACCACCTTGCAGATGTTCCTGTGACCTAACAGGTTTGGACAAAGACAGTTGCCACCAGAGGGCATTTTTCAGGCAGCATAGCTCCGCCTGGTGGTCACAGGTTTGTTACAAGGATCTGTGCTGCCAAAAAAGAAAAACTCCACTGCATAAAGATGCTCATAATATTTAATCCCATGTAATTTTACACCCAAGAATGTATCCTAAATGAAAAAAAGCAAAATGATATATGGGTGAACATGTTTGTTGCATTGTCTATAATGGCAAATCTTGGAAACAAACTAATTGTGCAATAACGAGAGAATATAAATTGTGTTACATGAACACGAGAATATAAAGTCGCCATAAAATGTTACGTAGGAAGACATGGGAAATTCCTAACAGGATATTAAGAATTCACACCACTGAAATGCTGTGAAGGGATTGCACAATTTAAATTTTCATTTTCTTTGTGTAGTGACATTAAGGGTAATTTTTTAAATTAAATTTTGTCCTTGACAGTTATTTTGTCTTTTCAGTTACTCCCAATCTCTTGAAGAAACAACTTAATCTTTTATCTAACTGTGGTATTGTCTTTCATCAGTATGTGATGATAGTGACTATTATAGTGACCTAAATATATATAATGTGCATGTAAATATATGTGTGTGTATATGTAATGGTAGCATATATATATTATATATACACACAAAGTATTGGTTCATCATTTTTTATAGCAATTATATATAAAGCTTTCGCTATGACATAAAAGGCCACGTAATATTCTTATTTATGATTTTATTACGAGCTATAGAGCCAAATAGTTCTCTTTTGTTTCAATCTAGTGCTGTAACTCCTATTTTTGCTGCCTCTTTGGAAAACCAGTGTGAAGTTACAATTATTCAAAAGACTCTTGGGACAGTCGTTGAGAGCAAATTGATCTTACTCGATTCTCTTACTCAAGTTATGAACTGTGGTTGAAATTAAGCTTGTCTTATAAATGGTTCCAACAGCAATTTTAGTCTGCTGTTGGCTCAAGGATCACACTACATCTTACTGGTTTATACTCAGAAGTTGGTAGATTGATATCTTTATATTATATATATCTGAGGATGTTCCAAATGCAGTTTTAATACTATTTTAGGTATTTTTATATCAGATGTGTGTGTATTATTCGTTGTCAATAAACATCAGTTATTTAAAACTGTACAACAGATTATAATCCTACTTTTGCTTTTCAAATTTATGCTTATGAATTAGAAATGTTATATACTCTTGGCCAATCATAATCTGATTATTTGAAAATGTATTTTCTCAGCTTCCTAGATTATAGGAGTTTATGATAGTGGTGTCTGCCTTTCACTCTGAAGGGCTAAGTGTTTTCACATGAATAGAAATAATGAAAGTGAAACTCCAGGTATTGTCTAATGCTATTAAATTAGCTTACATTAATCTCTGGCTGAAAAGTGCCCAAGTAGATAGACTTCTGAAGGTTTACTAGAGGCAACAGGATATTTATTTCTTTAGGGACTCCATTATTGGAACCATTTCCCCTGGTGCCAGCTGCTCTTATTATCCAATATTTTCTACAGGCGTAGGGCTTACAACAGAGAGCCACTGGAAGAATGTAGGCATCACCTCTCATTTTGTAATAGCAATTGGGAATTTGGGGATTGGAGCTATATGTGCAAAAAGTGATTACTTTGCCACTTTATAGACAGCAAAACTGAGGTTTACCCAGTTTGTGATTGATTTAAGACAATAGTGCAGTTCAGGGGCAGCCCTCGAATGAAACCCAATCATTTCTGAGCCCCTGGTAGAGTGCCTGATCCATGAGTCATCCTACACTGACCTGGGTAAAACTATCAGTGAAACTGAAAAGTCCAACCACTGGATACCAGAACTTTTGAAAACCCAGACTTCTCTTTAATTATGACAAATAATTTTTAAAATCTTTGTACTTCTAAGTCATGCAAACAATAAATAGGGATTTAATGAAATATATATCATTACAGGAATTCAATATACAGTGAATCCTATACCTTGGTATCCAACCTCCCAAAGGAGAAAGAGTATAAAATAGAGGTACAGTTTTATCACAAATGTAATTTTGCAATTACACGGCTTGGCATGTTGCCTTTTCTAGGTTTAACAATATATTACAGAGGTCATTCCATGATGCTACAAAAAGATTTGCCTTATTTTTTTACTGGTTACCCAAATCCCGTTGGCATAGGATTCAACCTATATGTGTACTGGGTTTGTCATCATCATTTAGCCCCCTACTAGTTCCCTAAGGCGAATTATGCTATAGTGGTTGTCCTTGACCCAGTTTTTTGTGCACTTGTGAAATTATTGTGTTAAAAGATATGTGTCATTTAATTTTTTTCACCAATGTAAATAAGTTGTTTTTATTCTTTTATGTACGTTTTGTCTGTTTTATTCCATCTATACAAGTCAACTTATTGCCTTGATCTTCTGGAGTTAAAACTACTGACGTTGGCATGTGATAAATAATTTTTACCCACGCAAAACAGTACTTTCTAAAGACAAAATAAATGGTTAGATTTTTTAAAAAATTATTTTCATTTGAGTTTTATGTGCTCAATGTATCTCTAGCTAAGAAGTGGTAAGAATGATTCCTAGGTTCCACGTACAGCCATGCACCGCATCACAACACTACAGTCAACAGCAGACCTCATGTACAAAGGTGGTCCCACAAGATTACAATGCTACTGAAAAATGTCTATCACCTAGTGACGTCAGAGCCTCACAGCACAATGCATTACTCACATCTGTGTGGTGATGCTGGTATAAACACACTGAATGTGCTGCCAATCCTAAAAGAGTCTGGCACATGTAATTATGTTCAGTGTATAATACTTGATAATATAAATGACTTTGTTACTGGTTTATGTGTTTACTATGCTATATTTGTATTATTATTTTAGAGGGTACTTCTTCTATTTATTATAAAACCAAATTCACTGTAAAACATCCTCAGGCAGGTCCTTCAGGAGGTACTGCGGAAGAAGGCATATTGTTTTCCTAGGAGATGACAGCTCCATGGGTGTTACTGCCCCTGAGGACCTTCCCTTGGGACAAGATGTGGAGTTGGAAGATGGAGATATTGATGGTCCTGAGCCTGCGTAGGCTTACGCTAATATATGCATTTGTGTCTTAGTTTTTAACAAAAAAGCTTAAAAAGTAAAATAAATTTAAAACTAGAAAAAAGCTTTTAGAATAATGATATGAAGAAAAACCATGTTTGAACAGCTTTACGGAGTATTTGCATTTTAGGCTGAGTGTTATTACAAAAGAGTCAAAAAGTTTGAAAAAATTAGAGTTTGGAAAGTAAAAGGTTATAGTTAGCTGAGGTTAACTTATTTTGAAGACAGAAAAAATTATTTTAAATAAATTTAGTGTAGCCTAAGTGTACAGTGTTTCTAAAGTCTACAGTAGTGTACAGTCATGTCACAGGCCCTCACTTTCACTCACCACTCACTGACTCACCCAGAGCAGCTTCCAGTCCTGCAGGCTTCATTCGTGGTAAGTACCCCGTGCAGTTGTACCATTTTTTTAATCTTTTATACCGTAGTTTCACTGTACCTTGTTAATGTGTAGATATGTTTAGATTCACAAATACTTAGTATTGTGCTATAACTTTCCTACAGTATTGAGTACAGTAACATGTGGTACAGGTTTGCAGCCTAGGAACAATAGGCTACACCATATGGCCTAGGTGGGTAGTAGGCTATGCCATCTAGGTGTGTGCGACTACATTCCATGATGTTTGCACAGTGATGAAATTTCCTCATAAAGCATTTCTCAGAACGTATCCCCATCATTAAGCAATGCATGACTGTATATCCATATATGTATATATGTACGTGTGTGTGTATATTCAACAGTGTTGTGGTAGGGTTTTCATTGTCATTTTGCCAGCATTTGCCTTCACCATTATTATATAGAGTTTTAAAATCAGAATATGAACTTTCCTTCTATAAAAACATCTAAATTTATCCTCTGAGATATACTCCATGTCATGTTAGTTTTTAAAAAATGTTCTTCCTCTCTTTTGGTAAAAATTTTATTGAGATATAATTCACATACCATACAACCCACCCATTTAAGGTATACAATTTGGTGGGTTTCAGTATATTCTGAGTTGTGGAAAGCTGTCACCACAATCCGTTTTAGAACATTTTCATCACCCCTGAAAGAAACCCAGATACTTTATCTCCCACCCATAATGCTGCTGTCCCTGTCATTTAAATTTTGAAATATATCTTTGCCCTCCAAGGCAGCTGCATCAATTATATTTCACCTGCAGTCCATCGAGTGACAGTTTCCTCATACTCTTCCTGTATTATCAGAACATTTCATCTTTATCAGCCTTATAGATGAAAAATGATTTCCTGCTTCCATTTGCAAGGACACTGAGCGTCTTTTCATGTTTCTTGGCTGTTTGTGTTACCTCTCAGTGAGCTTCTTGGTAAACCTAAATACAAGCAAATACATCGATGTCACTGCTTTAGTTATCCCATCCACAGGTACATGATACGTGAGGCGAAGGCCACTATGAAGCTACTTCACACTGAACTTTAGAGGCAAGAGCACTTTGCAGACGGGCCCCGTGCACTGGGAGCTCGTTCCCTGGACTGTCCTCGTGGGCAGCAGGGGACTGTGTTTTTGTCTGTAGGGTGACTTCATGCTTTCTCCCCATGTAGATAAAATTCTTGCTTCTCTACTTGACTTAATTTGACTTTGTGTCAATCTGTCAATCACTGTGTTTTAATTGACATTCTATGGTCTTTGTTCTATTTTCTTAACACCCAGTCATCCCAGGATAAACCTATCTTTATATATCCACCTCTTACCTCTTCTGTGATTCCTAAGAGCTTTGTTCGCTAGCTCAACTCCCTGGCGGAATCCTGATTACATTTTTTTTTCGTTGGAGGGTCTTTAGGGAGAGCTGGAGCTCGAGTAAACTGGGGTCTCAGAACTCCTGGGAACAGGTATGTCCTCACCCCTGCCACCACACCTGAGCCACATTGCCTATCAGTCATTGTTCATTAAGTTCCTTGTGTGGGGACTGTAGTCTCCAGTGATCAGAGGAAGGGGAGGACTCTGGGGGTCCCCTGCCACGACCTCAGTACAAGGAACCACAAAGTCTCTGACTAAGTCTGCCTTTCATACTAATAATTATTAGCAGGCAAGCAAAATGTCAGCTTCCTTCCTGTGCCCCGAAGCTTGGTGCCTTCCAGCTCTTTGTTCCTTAGAAATACCTCACCTAAAAGATCTACTTGCAACAGATGTGGCAATATATTCAGGGGCACACCTAACTTGGTACCCAAAATGGATCATTTTTGACACCCTGTCCTCTATGCCACAAAATTATTTTCAGCATCACCATGTAAAAATCAGTAATACGCATCATTTTCCTGACTCACTACATAAATAATTTAAAAAGAAGAAATTTCCATTTTCACGATATTATTTAAATTTATTAATTGAGAAGAATTCAGTGCCACTTCTGTCATATTCCTGCCAACCAGGAGTAAGCTCAATGGAATAAGAAGAAAGCATGAGACGCACTAAATTCAGAGTCATTCAACAAGTTTCCTGGCCAGTTATCTTTAAAAGTGTCCAGGTTCTAAAAGTCAAGGAAAGACTGAGGAACTGTGCCAGCCTGAAGGAGACTAAGGAGCAGGAGCCTCCTTTGGAGCAACTTGTGATTCAGGGCTGGATTCCTTTTCTAGAAAGGACGTCGTCGGAACAACTCGTGAAGCTGAAGTAGGTCTGAGCACTGGGCGGCACTATTGTAGCAATGTTTCTTTCCTGATTTTCATGACAATGCTGTGGTTAGATTGGGGAAAGCCCTTATTTGTAGGGAATGGACATGGGGTGATGTGGGGTTCATGTTCGCAGGTCAGCATCTTACTCTCAAATGGTTCCAGTTATACAGTAATGTCCTTGTACTGTACTTCTGTGTTTTCTCTGTGGTTGTGATTTAAAAAATAAAAAGCCCCCAAGAGTTCAAAAACCTGAAAGGTAAGTCACTGTAGCAGTTGTTCAGAACTTGGAGCAACAAAAGCCTTTTTTGAGAAGGAGTCCTTTTCCACCAATATTGTTTCGAATTATTGGTGCAAAGCGCTCATCAAAAGCCAGGGATCTTTTAAAGTCAGTTTGGTTTTCGCTTGTAAATTCTCTACCTACAGTGCATCTCCTTACTGCCTGCACATGGAATGAATAGCTCCCACCACCCTGCCCTCGGTGTACCCTGATTGCACTGGGAGATCAGAGTTCTCCATTAAATGATGGGATGTGGGACACTGGCCCAACGGAAGCCCTCGGGTAGGCTAGGAAGACCACTGGGGACAGTGTTAGGCTGTGTAATACAAGGGCAAGGTGCCTGTGTAATATCTAGCCAATCCACCACTTATTTCACCAGAAGAAAAAAACGTTAACATCCCTTATGCTAATTAAACTTTTCAGAGCCAAATGTGGCAAAGAAGCCCTATTTTATTAGCTGCCTCTATAGCGTGGGACTTCTAATTAGGGTGTTTCGAATGCCATCTAGCAACCTTGGATGTATATTCCCATCATCGGTAACCACCACTAGAGTCTGGATTACAGTTAATCAGCACCTATCGCTGCTCATTCGATTTTAACGTAAATGCCAGTGTCTCCCCAGTTCGTAGCACAGCGCGGCGAGCATGGTAGACCTTTGCGGAACGTAGATGATGTGTCTGTGTGCCTTGGCATTTGCATTTGGGTGTGTGTGTAATCAGCTCCATTTGACCTAGACGTGGTAGATTGTCAAGGTCTTGGAAGCAGGTGTGCAGTTCAGGGAGCGGTCTTTAGAATGGAAGCACTCGGCTCTCGCCCACAGCACAGGGGAGGCACGGACACTAAGACAGAGCAGGCTTGGAGGGGGAGCTCAGGCAGGAGCGGTGGTGGCTGATGTCATTGCCTCATGCCCTGTTCTCAGCTGGCACGCTTGAAGCCAACCACGACTCTGTGATTAGGGGTGGCGTGCCTATGCAAAAGAGATACCGAGTAGAAAACTTCAGGGTACCTGAAAGGAAGCCCCCACACCTTCTCTGAGATCATCCTGTTTGGCATTTTAGCTAGAATAGAGTAGCCTTAGGGGCCAGGCCCTATTCCTGTCTCCAGCTTCCGTAGTGTGCAGCTCTCAAGTCTTGAGGGACATGAGAGTCACCCAGGGATTTTGCTAAAAGTTGAGATCCTGAATTCCTGCCTCGTGGGCTCTGATTCACCCAGGGTGTATTTCAGAGCCTACATTTTTATCAAATGCCCCATATTTTTTATGTCTATGGACCACGGACCTTGTGACAACTTGCCCTAGAGGCCTTGCAATCAGAAAGCCCAAATTTGCCTTCCCAGCTCCTTCTGCAGCCACTGGATGACCTTGGGCAAGTCTCCAGACCTCCGTGAGGCTGCGGCTTCTCCTCAACATCCAGGGTCTGTCGTGAGGATCTAATGGGTAGAAAGGAAAGCACTTTACAAACCGTGTAGCCCTGCAGAAGTCAGAGGACCTCGCCCTGTTTATTACACCAGCCTTGATGATCTGACCGTGGAGGCTGAGGCCTTCCCATGCCTCCTACAGCCATTTGTTAAAGAAAGATCTTGTGCTTTGCACCCAGCCTTCCATACAGCAAAGTGCGAGAAACTACAAAAGGAGAAGGAGGAGCTGGAGAGGCGGTTCGAGGACGAGGTGAAGAGGCTGGGCTGGCAGCAGCAGGCCGAGCTCCAGGAGCTGGAGGAGCGGCTGCAGCTGCAATTCGAGGCAGAGATGGCACGCCTGCAGGAGGAGCACCGTGACCAGCTGCTGAGCATCCGGTGTCAGCACCAGGAGCAGGTCAGTCTGCAGTGCCGCTCGAGCTCTGCTGTTGGGTGATGGAGGTGGCAGGCAGAGGGGATCCAGTGCCCCATTAGCAAGAAGTCCTATTCAGTAGGTGAGCTTTTCCAACAGTTCACTTTCTGAGTTGCTTTCTCCTTTCTCCCCTGTCCTCTCTTCTCCTCCAGCCACTCTGGCCTCCTTCACTCTTCCTCAGGGTTTTCACACTTGCTGTGCCCTCTGCCTGGAATGCTCTCCCTCCAGACAGTGCATGGCTCCCTCTTGCCCTCCCTTCCAGACTTTTCTCCAGGGTCACCTTTCTCAGTGAGATCTTTATCCAAAAGTATTATTCCTCCCCCCACCACATACACACTCTTTCTGTCCCCCTCCCAGTGTTAGTGTTCCTTCACCACTTATCACTAACACATACATTTTGCTTTTCTACCTTATTTATCATCTTTCTATTCCATGAGGGCAGAAAGAATAACAAGCAAACATGTATCTAGCACTCATCCTACACCGGACACTGCTCTAAGCTCTTTACATGAACTGACTCATTTAGTCCTCACAGTTCCCCTAATGAGGAAGGTACCATTCTTATTCTTATTCTCATTCTACACGGGAGAAAGCCAAGCCCCCATGGTTCAGTAATTGCCAGAATTCACAGAGCTGGTCATGGAGAAGCCAGGGTTGAGCCAGTCTGGCTCCACACCCCTGCTGTCAGCCACTAAGTTAGAATTGCCTGTCAGCTCTCCTGCTGGATCCTGGCACCTGGATCCATGCCTGGCGGAGTACCCACAATATCCATTTGCTGGATGAAAGGATGAATGCCAATGGTTAACCTTTGCCCAGAAACCTTACTGGAGAGGAAAATGCATCCATGGACTAACCAGAGGATAATTCCCAGGGCGCTTGTCGGTATGAAAGCCGGAAGGAGGCAGGTGCTGCCACCCCCACTGCAGCCACCCTGTCCACGACTGCCGTTAGTACTGATGAGAGGCGGGCGGACGATTCAATGTACCCACCCTGCTTCCATGAGCACTGCTCCTTTCTTTTCTCTTATTTCTAAGTTCTCCAGCTCCGGTGCCTTCACCCCCACCTTCTAATTGGTGTGTTGCTTTATATAGTGTGCTCATGATATGCTTAAGGTAAGCTGACATTTGTGAAGGGCACCCTTTAAATCTCACTTGGCATTCAGGTTCGTGTCGAGTGGCCTCTTCATTGTCAAAAACCCTTGTGCTGCCCTCCTCAGCTGCTTCCAAATGGACATCCCAGACGGCAGTACCCACCCGGCCCTCCCACTGCCCCAGAAGAGGCTTGTGCATCTTAGGGGACCTGGGAGAAATTTAAGAGTAATACTAATTGCTGTCATTGTAATAAAAAACCTCTCTTACTTTGTGGCATTTTATTCTAGACAGTATCTCAGGTTAGTCATTCTCCTTTCCTAGAGGCCTGTAAAAACCAGACACACCTCCCTGTTTGAGGTGGGTTAGACCATAGAGACTAGGAAACAGAATAGGTTACAGCTAAAGTTACCTGTTGGTGTTAAGATGCGAAACTGAACCCCCAGCGTCGTGCCTCCCAGTCTGTCTGCGTATAACTCCTGTCGGGAGACATTTGCACGGGCTGCTGTCTACAGTCTTACTGATTTTACGGCCGCTTTATACATCTCAAGCCTGGTATGAATATCAGCTTGTTCTGTGCCTCTGTGTCTATGGGCCATTCATCCCCAGTTTTACACAGAACACGTTTATACCCATGTTTACCAAAGGCCTCTGATCTGAAGGTCTGAGTTGGTTGAGACGATGCCAGAAGGTGAGGAGGAGGGGTAAGAGGTGGTCCGCAGGCAGGAGACGCTGAACAAAGGCTCACGTGGTGGTGTCCTGGAGCTGAGGCACTGCTGAGGGGGGCATGTCCCCTCGGGGGCCAGGACGCCTCGCTGAGGCCTCACCTGTGCAGAAGTGTGTGCCTAGAGATGTGCTTCACCTCTTTTTAAAGCCAGGACATGGCGGCCTTTTAGATATTTCAAGCTGGAGTGATGAAAGGAGAGAAACCCTTGACGTTTCCACATGAAAATGACTTACAAAAGCTACCTGGGCGTAATTCAAACGTTCTGTTGTATGAGAGCTCTGTGCTCTGTTCATGATCCTTTATGATAGCAAAAGCCGTTTATTTATTTACTGATTCACCTGCGCAAAGAATATTTGTGGAATGTGCATTGTATGTACGCAAAGCGCCATGACAGGATACTGCAAGAGATACTGAGATTTATAAAAGGTGGGCTTGCTTATCTATCCATTGAGGAAGCTTCGAGATAAGTGCCCAAGGAGCTGTCACGTGGGTGAGAAATGCAGACAGCGTGTGGAGGAATTGAGAGTTTCACATCTTATCCTCACAGCTGGAAGTGTCAGAAATCATATCTGAATGCTTTTCATTTGGCTGAATCTTTCCTACAGAAACCCATTGGTTTGGGGGAACCAGAGAGTCAAGCCTATGAATTATTCAGGCCCCTGATTCTGCTCCTGCTGCAGAATGTTTTGGCTGTTTCCCCAGGCTTCAGTTTCCTTAGCAGAGAACATGCAGGAAGTGAGGAAGATGAAATGCACCCCAGGCCAATAGTCTAACTACCAGATAGAACCAGTGTTCCTGTTTAGTGGGAGAGGAGACTCAAGGGTGTGACTGAGATGGAGATGAGGATGATCCATGGTTTCAGAGTCCTTGGTGGACTCTCCACTCTGGGGGCCTCCTTCTCAGGGACGGTTGCACTGGGCAGTGCTAACCCCACAGATAGCAACATTTCTGTCCTTCTGGACCCTTAAAAATCAGGTTCACTGACTTGGCGTCTCCTCATGACCCTGTGGCCCCCAACAGCTGGCAATAGGGGCAGGTGCTGCTTCAGTTCTGATGCAGGATTTTCTGAGGCTGCAAATATCACTTTACTCAAACTGGGACTTGCCGGCTGAGGCAGGCTGGCCTCTGGCTTTGCAGCAGCACCTCCTTCATGACAAAGCCAGCCAGAGCTGCTTCTTGCTTGGCCCCCCGCCATCTCACGGGGCACGGGCTGGCTCTCTGCCCATGGTGTGTGCCCTGGCTACACAGGTGGGTACTTGGAGAACTGGCAAACACCCCTCCTCAGCCTCCGCTCACACTAATTGAATCAGCGTCACTGATGAGACCTGGCAGCAGGTTGTTTCTGGACTGTCCAGGGGATTTCTGTGTACAGCCCGGGCCCAGAACCGCAGGCATCGCGGGAGCTGCAGGGCCCTGCTGGCTCCAGTTAAGGACCTGAGGGAGGGGTGGAGGTGGTCTTGCCTCTTGGCTTTCTTAAGTGAGATTAAAGACAAGATGTAACTCTTATTTTCAAGGTGCAAGGATAAAGGTGTTTCGTGTGTGAAAGCCAGCTCTCCTTCTGTAGCAAGCTGCGCATCAACAGATGCCAAATGGCCACAGCTTCCCTTTATCAAAGCACGCAAAACAGACTCACTGTAAACACACACGCATTTTCCTTTTTTGCCCCAAACATGTTCAGCCCAGCTTCCAGCCCTGGCTTCTGGGCTGCCTTTGACTGTCCCCACAGAGCCTGGCATGCAAGTATCTGGCGTGTGACCTTGGACCCATTCCTCCAAGACCCTCAGTTTGTCTTACTCCACGACTTGCTCCAAAGCCACTGGCTTCAGGGACCGCCTGTCTGGATGCGTGACGATTCTGCTCCATCAGGCTCAGCACACATCCCCCTCCATAGGGAGCAGCAGAGCTCAGCCTTTGGAGTTTAAATGTTGCTTTGTCTCTTATCCAGGATGCACTTTCTATGCTTTCGTAAGGAAATCATTTTAAACTAAATGACTCAAGGAAAAGCATCCCAGGATTAATCCAAACGTACAGAGGCCACTTTGTCCATCATCTGCATTATGCCTCCTCAGCCCTCCTGCAGAGCAGGCTCACAGCTGCTGTGCAGCGGAAACCACATTCTGTCTAATCAAATAGAAAGAGATCCCTGAGGGCCCTCTGTCTCCCAGCACCAGAGCCTGCCATCACAGCCCAGACGTTCCATGCTCCGGAGAAGGCGGTGCAGTGGAGATGGGGCCTCTGTCAACACCTGCCTGCGTGGAGGGCTGCAGAGGGGCAGAGGCACAGCCCGGCATGGGATGACAGCAGACTGGGAGCTCTGGCATGGCTGAGCCAGTGTCCAGGATACTGCAACCCATGACCAAGTGAAGGAGGGCCCCCTCGTTATCTAAAAATGAAAATCATGAAGAGAGCGTGGGAGAGAGTGGGCCTGGGCAGGCTCCCTCTCTCTCATCCCATGTGGATGGGCGCAAATGGGAGTTTAATCTGGTTTGGGTTTAATGAATGAAGCTGAGACAATGTAAAACACACGTTTCTTCATTTGAAATCTAAGTCTTCTCCAAGTGACTTGCCAAAGCCCCAGATCGTTGCATTTTGTAAATGGCTAAATGAAGTCAAACCACAGCTATAGTCTCACCCGTCTGAGAGGGTGGTCTTCCAACCCTGTGCTCTGCTGTCAGTCAGCCCAGCTGAATAGCAGGCGGCTGCGGGAATGGAGTCATGTCACAGGGAACAGCTGCTTTTCCATAGAACGAGGACTACCGGATGTCTGTGTTGACAGACGCCTCCATGGCACAGCCCAGAACTCTCTCTATGGAGGGAGGAGGATGGCCCAGTGGTGGTCTAAGGGGCCTCACCAGGGTTCTAAATGGAAGCTAAGGGTGCTTCAGCCAGCCCAAGTTTGCCATAGGCCATAATGGTCGAGCACTTTTGTCTTTGATTTGGTCATCTTCAATGCATAGAAAGATCTTGTGCTTTCCTTGGGTCACCTTGTTTAAATCTCCTCCAATTCCTTCTGGTTTCAAGATCCTCTCAGGCTGGGAGTTCTTACTGGCTGCTTCATAAATGTGAACCTGTGCTGTAGAAAGAAGCCAAGAACCACAGGAGAAGTTGTATGGATGAATACTATGACAAGAAAGAGGATGGCCAACAGTAGACAGCTCCTTCCTCTTGGAGAGAACATTTTTTAAAAACCATAAAGTTGCATGAAACCTAAATTACTAAAGAGCAGGGATTCTTGTGTTCAGATTTTTTGACTCGTGGGCTCCCTTTAGTTTCCTTCCTAACATACTGGGCATTTCTCTAATTCCATATGAACTTTTAGAGTTAGGAGATCAGTGATTTCATTCATAAAAGCACCTCTGAAAGGCTGTAACAAATATACGATACCATTACATTACCCTTACTACAATGGGCATGGTATTCCATCACCACTGAATCAAAGGCTTTTTACCTTCCAGCAAACCAGAATGGCACACGTTGATGCCACAAACACAGTGTAGTGTTGCTGGTCAGGGCACATCCACCTCCTGGGACTCATAGGACTCTTCTGAAACTTAGTTCTTCCATCTGTCTGTCTTTTCTGAAACCACTCATGATCATTTGTGTAAGCACCCAATAAATGAGAATCACGCCAAGGACCGATGAAAGGTTTTTTGCTCTCCTGAACTGTGTGGCAGCCCTCCAAACAGTGTGTGTGGGGCGGAGGGGGGGAGGGTGCAGGGAGGGTGCGGGGGGGTGCTGTGTTTTTACGGTGTGCTGTGGCCTGAGTGACATCCGTAATGGAGCAGAAAGAAGAGGTATTTCCTTTTTAAGCTAGTGATTTATTTTTCCAACAGATTGAAAGGTTTTGGACAAAGATTCCATGAAAACCTCCTGTAAACAGGAATTGGACAATTAAATACTGTTGTAATCAGCCTTTCTGCTGGTGGGTTCATAGCTCTGAGCTTCGAGTAAATACCGTTTGATCAAGAATGGCCTTTAAATGCGAGCGAGTCATTGTGCACCGTGTCCATTCTCACACTGCGACGCAGCTTTCCTAATGCCATGGGTCCGCTGTTGGTTTTGCCCAGTGATACTTGTTTTAGTGGATGAAGTTCTCGTTTACCAGAAGAAAGAGAAGTCGGGATAATTTTTTGATGAAATAATAGTATCCGGAATGGGAATCCACCCCTTTTTAAATCAGATATATCCCCATGTGTCAACTTCACAGGCAGGCTTCTTTTCTTGGGGAGAACCCTTTCTCCATTCAGATCAAAGGTCAGCCCGTGAATCCTCCCCAGGGAAATGTGGGAGCCTCAGACGCGGCTGAATATGACCAGCTAGAAGCAATGTCTTCTTAACTGGGCCACCAAGGGGCTTCAAGACCAGCGCACATTTTCTAGTTCAGTGGTTTTCAAATGCCAAGTTTTGACACATGAGTAGCTTGTGAAATAAATGTAGCGGCTACTAACTCGCCTTTTGTAAAACGAAGTAAAACAGAGGAAGCATTTTTAAACCAGACTTTTCCAAATGGAAGGCGGAGTTTTGTTTCTGTGAAACTTTGGTTTTGGGTGTGGTTGTGTGTGGGTGTGTGCGCTGTGGTATTGTGTACAATGGTGATTTTTGCAGTGGATCACTGACAGAGAACTTGGATAAACACTGTTGTAGCGTATCCAGGAGAGATTTGCAATGATAGGGAGAGGTCGTTTTAGGCCATTACTCCTGCAAGTCATGTATTTGAAGTTAAAACAACAGCCGCAATAACAATAACAAAAACAGTAAACCTGGTAGGCAGGAAGGTGAGGGGTAGGGGAGGGGGTCAGGAAACATGAAAAGGAAGAATCCTGGACTGGACTGGCTGCACTCCGTGCGATTAAACTGCTAGAAGCATTCCTGCAGCTGGGAAGCAGCAGCCCTTACCAGGAGCACCACGTTGCCTGAGCAGAAGGTCCAAGTTATAATCTGGGGGGCAACCTTGTGTTTAAAAACAGACACGCAGACCTCCCAGCCTCACCTGGTACTGGTGAGAGAATCCTAAGGTGTCCGTTGCTGGTCTTGCTTGGGGGAGGTCAACACAAACCAATAGTGCATTCGAAAGAGCTTCACCTTTGAAGTCAGACAGACCTGGGTCTCACTGCTAGCTCTGCCATTTGTTAGCCTTTGGGCAAAACATTTCAAATTTCTTTGAGCCTCAGTTTCCACATCTGTCAGTTGGGCATAATAAGATCTACTTCAGAAGGTGGCTCTGAGGGTTAAGTAGAGTAACGTATCTCGGGCAGCCTAATAAGTATTCGTTCGCCTCCGTTTACCTTGTGTACTGTAGCTCCCCCTGCCTCTGGGAAACAGACCACCCCGTAGGGAGGACCCATTTCTTTTCCTTTGCCGTCATCGCTCATAGCGGTGCAAGGGGATGGACTAGGAGTGGGAAGGGGATGGACTAGGAGTGGGAAGGGGATGGACTAGGAGTGGGAAGGGGATGGTCCAGGAGCCACACTCAGGACTCTAAAGAGGTACCTCAGGCAGTGATCCCCTGCCTGGAGTTGGATCCTCCTGCAAAGAGCCAGGTTGGGGCAGTGACCTCCTCTTGACTCTGAGGGCTGCCACATCACCACCAAAGTCCAACTCGCCTGCTTCCGCACGAGGCTGTGACTTGTCATTGATGTTTCAGGTCGTGGACCTTTTCCACTCACAGAATTCCACTTCTGTTCTCCAAGCAGCTCTCTGTCTAACCGGTAACTGCGACTCTCCTCCAGGTGGAAGATCTCACCGCCAGCCATGAGGCTGCTCTCCTAGAGATGGAGAATAACCACACAGTTGCCATCACAATCCTGCAGGATGACCACGACCACAAAGTCCAAGGTAGCTCCCAGCCTCGTGTGCAGCAGGCAGGGGTGGGTGGTGCAAGCCGAGCCTTTCCTGCTGCAGGTGTGTGGAGCCCCCCTTCCTTTATTGTTCCTCCTTTCCTGTCTTTCCCTCCTGGTGCATTTTTTTCTGTTGGCTCCTGGGAAAAGAAGAGATAGGAATTAAGGATGCAGGTAGCTAGCTGCTGCTTTCTTCCAATGCAGTTATCCTCAACCTTGCTGAATACTGGAATTCCCAGTCCTCTGGGGAGCTGTAACAAAAGACCAATGCCAGCCTCAGTCCCACCCCAGGGATTCTCATGTCCTTGATCCGTAGTGCAGTGTAAGCATCAAGATTTCTTAAGACTCCTTAGGTGATTCTAATGTGTAGCCACACTTGAGGGCCACTGTCTAAAGTAGGCATGGAAATAGTGCACTTTATGTTTTCTTTTCCCCGTTTTTTTTTTTTTAGACAGAGTCTTGCTCTGCAGGCTGGAGTGCGGTGGTGCGATCTCAGCTCACTGCAACTTCTGCCTCCTGGGTCCTGAGCAATTCTCCTCAGCTGGAGCCTCCAGCCTGAGTAGCTGGGATTACGGGCACCCGCTACCACACCCGGCTAGGCTTTATGATTTTTATGGCCTTATAAAAACAAATGGAAGCCCCGGCATGGATACACTTTCCTCATATTTGTGATGCTTTCCGGGCTCCTGCAGCATCTGGTTGGATCGGGATATCCAGAGCTGACACTCATAGACCACATTCACCGTGGGTGGGCATTCAGTCTCCAGATCTTTCTTTTTACATTTTTGTAACTTTGAATTATCTTTGGGTTTTATGTGGGTCGTAACGGCGTCATTACTAAGTTCCAATGAGATTTTCCTTTGTGAAAGAAGCAGCATTTTATACTTTCACATGCATTTACATTAATACATACAATTTGTTTTTCAACCTCCTCTCGCTTTACTTTTCCCTCCCAGTCAGCTGGTTGTTAAAATGTATATTAAAGGCGGGAGCAGTGGCTCACACCTGTAATCCCAGCACTTTGGGAGGCTGAGGCAGGTGGATCACCTGAAGTCAGGAGTTCAAGACCAGCCTGGCAAACATGGCGAAACCCCGTCTCTACCAAAAATACAAAAATTAGCCAGGCGCGGTGGCCTGGCTACACGGGAGGCTGAGGCAGGAGAATCGCCTGAACCCTGGGAGGCAGAGGTTGCAGTGAGTCGAGATTGCACCATTGCACTCCAGCAACAAGAGTGAAACTCCGCCTCGAAAAAAAAAAAAAAAAGTGTGTATTAAAAGCAACGACAGTTAACAATAACATTGATAAACTTTTACAATTTTACAATTTGAGAATTAGCATCAGAGTTTGTATTATCGTAAAAATGTTCTCTGTGAACAAGACCCAGTGTGCCATCACCAAGGTCTGTGTTGTTGTCGCCCTCAAGCACCACCCCCGCTGCCTCTGGGAGCTATTAGTAGGTGACCAAGCTGGAGGCAAGGGACGGCATTTTCCTGGGGACTAGTTAAAGGGATTGCCTGGGTCCTGGTAGTGTGTCTCACACTCGGAGTACTGGCCCCTACCCTTGGCTACACATTGGAATCACCTAGAAGTTTTTAAAAATACACTGATGTGTGGCTGCCTACCTCTGATGTTCCCATTTAATTGCTCTGGGGTGCAGCCCAGGCATCAGAAGGCTTTCAAACTCCTTAGGTGATTCTAATATGCAGGAAAACTTGAGAACCATTGTGTTAAACACCCTATTAAGCATGAGACAGTGTCGTGAGTTTGAAATAAAGAAATACATGATGAAGACACAGATATTAGCAATGGTTTATGTCATCTTCAGAATGGATACTGCCTCTTCTTTTCCCTTGGGGCATTGGGATCCTTTGAAAACACCCTGAAATCTGTCACTAGAGGAAGCTGGTCTCACGCGAGGGAACGTGAACGGAAATGGCACAGTGAGCCGTGGTGTTGCCTTTTCTTTCTGGATTTTCACATAAATAGATCGGGTGGATTTTTCTGACGAATGAAGTCTCACTCAGAATCAACACAAACGTTTCTTTTCCAAATGTAAATGTCAGCTGTAACACCTGGATTTCTTAGTGGCCCTTACCACCATTAGTTAAAAGATTTGAGTGAATGAAAACCACAAAGTCTTTCCTGATTGCAGCTCACGCCACACAGAATGGTAATGGTCGGTCTCCGGTATGCTGCCATTCTGAGCATATGATCCCGGCTGATTAATGAGACCCTCCTCCCTCTCCTTACAACATGAAAACAAATTGCTTGTGTAGCCAGAATGAGATGGGCTTCACCCAGCTAATAAGACTCTTCCCATCTGGAGGAAAAGAGAATCCATTTGCTTAATAACTCTCACATGACAACTCTTCCTGCCTAACTTACAAAGTATTGCTGGGATGACACTTTTCACGGAACAGAGTTGTTTCAGACCCTCTTAAGAGGAATCAGTCCAATTAGTTCTTCCTTGCATCTGAGTTGTCTTAACACCGAATCTTTGCTGAAGCAAATCCCAGGGATGTGTGGTTCTCAGAGGGCAGCCAAGAGGCTACCGAGGTGTCCGTGTAGACGCAGCACTGAGCCTGGCTGGCGAGCCCGGCTGGCAGGATGGCTGCTCGCAGCTCCACTGCTTTCCTCAGCCACAGATGGCTGCTTTGCAGTGGGAAGGAAGAGTGATCCTGGGAGGGGAGGAAGATGGGATTTAATATTAATTACCTAGTTATTTTGCCATGAGGACAGTTTAGAGAATCAATGAATAACGTGAACAAAGGATCTGACTTGGGCAGGATGGTGGTACAGCTGAACGTAGAAGTGTGTGTGTGTGTGTGTGTGTGTGTGTGTGTGTGTGGTGGGAGGTATGGGGAGATGTGGATGTGTGTGTGTGTGTGTGTGGTGGGAGGTATGGGGAGACGTGGATGTGTGTGTGTGTGTGGTGGGAGGTATGGGGAGACGTGGATGTGTGTGTGTGTGTGGTGGGAGGTATGGGGAGACGTGGATGTGTGTGTGTGTGTGGTGGGAGGTATGGGGAGATGTGGATGTGTGTGTGTGTGTGGTGGGAGGTATGGGGGGATGCAGGTGTGTGTGTGTGTGTGGTGGGAGGTATGGGGGGATGCAGGTGTGTGTGTGGTGGGAGGTATGGGGGGATGCGGGTGTGTGTGTGTGTGTGTGTGGTGGGAGGTATGGGGGGATGCGGGTGTGTGTGTGTGTGTGGTGGGAGGTATGGGGGGATGCGGGTGTGTGTGTGTGTGGTGGGAGGTATGGGGAGATGTGGATGTGTGTGTGTGTGTGGTGGGAGGTATGGGGGGATGCAGGTGTGTGTGTGTGGTGGGAGGTATGGGGGGATGCAGGTGTGTGTGTGGTGGGAGGTATGGGGGGATGCAGGTGGATGTGTGTGTGTGTGGTGGGAGGTATGAGGGGATGCAGGTGTGTGTGTGGTGGGAGGTATGGGGGGATGCGGGTGTGTGTGTGTGGTGGGAGGTATGGGGGGATGCAGGGGTGTGTGTGTGGTGGGAGGTATGGGGGGGATGCAGGTGTGTGTGTGTGGTGGGAGGTGTGGGGGGATGCGGGGGTGTGTGTGTGGTGGGAGGTATGGGGGGATGCAGGTGTGTGTGTATGTGGTGGGAGGTATGGGGGGATGTATGTGTGTGTGTGTGTGTGTGTGTGTGGTGGGAGGTATGGGGGGATGTGTGTGTGTGTGTGTGTGTGTGTGTGTATGTGGTGGGAGGTATGGAGGGATGTGTGTGTGTGTGTGTGGGAGGTATGGGGGGATGTGTGTGTGTGTGTGTGTATGTGGTGGGAGGTATGGGGGGATGTATGTGTGTGTGTGTATGTGGTGGGAGGTATGGGGGGATGTGTGTGTGTGTGTGGGAGGTATGGGGGGATGTGTGTGTGTGTGTGTGTATGTGGTGGGAGGTATGGGGGGATGTGTGTGTGTGTGTGTATGTGGTGGGAGGTATGGGGGGATTGTGTGTGTGTGTGTGTGTGTGTGTGTGTGTATGTGGTGGGAGGTATGGGGGGATGCAGGTGTGTGTGTGTGTGTGGTGGGAGGTATGGGGAGATGTGGATGTGTGTGTGTGTGTGGTGGGAGGTATGGGGGGATGCAGGTGGATGTGTGTGTGTGTGGTGGGAGGTATGGGGGGATGCAGGTGTGTGTGTGTGTGTGTGGTGGGAGGTATGGGGAGATGTGGATGTGTGTGTGTGTGTGGTGGGAGGTATGGGGAGACGTGGATGTGTGTGTGTGTGTGGTGGGAGGTATGGGGAGATGTGGATGTGTGTGTGTGTGTGTGGTGGGAGGTATGGGGAGATGTGGATGTGTGTGTGTGTGTGGTGGGAGGTATGGGGGGATGCAGGTGGATGTGTGTGTGTGTGGTGGGAGGTGTGGGGGGATGCAGGTGTGTGTGTGTGTGTGTGGTGGGAGGTATGGGGAGATGTGGATGTGTGTGTGTGTGTGGTGGGAGGTATGGGGAGACGTGGATGTGTGTGTGTGTGTGGTGGGAGGTATGGGGAGACGTGGATGTGTGTGTGTGTGTGGTGGGAGGTATGGGGAGATGCAGGTGTGTGTGTGTGTGTGTGGTGGGAGGTATGGGGGGATGCAGGGGTGTGTGTGTGTGTGTGGTGGGAGGTATGGGGGGATGCAGGTGTGTGTGTGGTGGGAGGTATGGGGGAATGCAGGGGTGTGTGTGTGTGTGTGTGGTGGGAGGTATGGGGGGATGCAGGTGTGTGTGTGTGTGTGGTGGGAGGTATGGGGGAATGCAGGTGTGTGTGTGTGTGTGGTGGGAGGTATGGGGAGATGTGGATGTGTGTGTGTGTGTGGTGGGAGGTATGGGGAGATGTGGATGTGTGTGTGTGTGGTGGGAGGTATGGGGGGATGCAGGTGTGTGTGTGTGTGTGTGGTGGGAGGTATGGGGGAATGCAGGTGTGTGTGTGTGGTGGGAGGTATGGGGGGATGCAGTTGTGTGTGTGTGTGTGTGTGTGGTGGGAGGTATGGGGGGATGCAGTTGTGTGTGTGTGTGTGTGTGGTGGGAGGTATGGGGAGATGTGGATGTGTGTGTGTGTGGTGGGAGGTATGGGGAGATGTGGATGTGTGTGTGTGTGGTGGGAGGTATGGGGGGATGCAGGTGTGTGTGTGTGTGTGTGTGGTGGGAGGTATGGGGGAATGCAGGTGTGTGTGTGTGGTGGGAGGTATGGGGGGATGCAGGTGTGTGTGTGTGTGTGTGTGTGTGTGTGGTGGGAGGTATGGGGGGATGCAGTTGTGTGTGTGTGTGGTGGGAGGTATGGGGGGATGCGGGTGTGTGTGTGTGGTGGGAGGTATGGGGGGATGCGGGTGTGTGTGTGTGTGGTGGGAGGTATGGGGAGATGTGGATGTGTGTGTGTGTGTGGTGGGAGGTATGGGGGGATGCAGGTGTGTGTGTGTGGTGGGAGGTATGGGGGGATGCAGGTGTGTGTGTGGTGGGAGGTATGGGGGGATGCGGGTGTGTGTGTGTGGTGGGAGGTATGGGGGGATGCGGGTGTGTGTGTGTGGTGAGAGGTATGGGGGGGATGCAGGTGTGTGTGTGTGTGGTGGGAGGTGTGGGGGGATGCGGGGGTGTGTGTGTGGTGGGAGGTATGGGGGGATGCAGGTGTGTGTGTATGTGGTGGGAGGTATGGGGGGATGTATGTGTGTGTGTGTGTGTGTGGTGGGAGGTATGGGGGGATGTGTGTGTGTGTGTGTGGGAGGTATGGGGGGTGTGTGTGTGTGTGTGTATGTGGTGGGAGGTATGGGGGGATGTATGTGTGTGTGTGTGTGTGGTGGGAGGTATGGGGGGATTGTGTGTGTGTGTGTGTATGTGGTGGGAGGTATGGAGGGATGTGTGTGTGTGTGTGTGGGAGGTATGGGGGGATGTGGATGTGTGTGTGTGTGTATGTGGTGGGAGGTATGGGGGGATGTATGTGTGTGTGTGTGTGTGTGTGTGGGAGGTATGGGGGGATGTGTGTGTGTGTGTGTATGTGGTGGGAGGTATGGGGGGATGCATGTGTGTGTGGGGGGGGTGGGAGGTATAGGGATGTGGATGTGTGTGTGTGGTATGTGGGTGAGTGTTTATAGTGTGTGCAGTGTGAGTGTGCATGTGTGTGTATATGTGTGATGTGTTTATGGGGAGTGTGTGGTGTGTGTATGTGGTGTATGGTGTGGGGGGGTGGGTATGTGTTACAAAGGTGTGGGTGCTGTAAGGATGTGGGGGGAGGGCATGTGTGTGTGTGTAAATGTGTATGGATTTGGAGGCGTGCGAGCATGGCAGGCTATGAGGATGTGATTGGTGTGTGTGGGTGTGTTATGCGTGTGTGTGTTGTGTATATGTGTGTGTGGTAGGTGTGTATGTCGTATATGTGTGGTATGTGTAGTGTATATATGTGGGGGTGTGGAGGAATGTGTGTGGTGTGTGTAGTGGGTGTGTGCTGGAGGTTTGTATGTGGTATGTATGTGTATGTGGGATGTGGGCAGTGTATGTATGTGGGGGTGTGGCGGGCATGATGTGTGGGGGATGTGTGTGGTCTATGTGGGGGAGTGTGTGCAGGGGTGTGTGTGATAGGTGTGTATATGTGTGTGGCATATAGTGTATGTGATTGCTTGGTGTGTATGTGTGTGTGGCATGTAGTGTGTGTTTGCGATTGTGTGGTGTGTGTGTGGCATGTGGTGTATGTGTGTGGTGTGTGTGGGTGTGTGTGTGCATGTAGTATGTGTATGTGATGTACATGGAAGGTGTGTATTGGATGTGCTCTTGTGGGTAGTGTGTTTATGTGATGTGTGTGTGGTAGGTGTATGTGTGTGGCATGTGCTGTGTATGTGATGTGTGGTAGGGGTGTGTGTGTGTGGTATGTGATGTGTGTGTATGTGATGTGTGTGTGGTAGGTGTGTGTGGCATGTGGTGTGTATGTGAATGTGTGGTAGGTGTGTATGTGGTGTGTATGTGGTATGTGTGGTAGGTGTGTGTGCCATGTGGTGTGTATGTGAATGTGTGGTAGGTGTGTATGTGGTGTGTATGTGGTATGTGTGGTAGGTGTGTGTGCCATGTGGTGTGTATATGAATGTGTGGTAGGTGTGTATGTGGTGTGTATGTGGTATGTGTGGTAGGTGTGTATATGTGTGTGGTGTATGGTGTGTGCATATGTGATGTGTGTGGTAGGTGTGTATGTGTGGCATGTGTGTATGTGATTGTGTGTCATAGGTGTGTGTGTAGTGTGTGGTGTGTGTGTGATGTGTGTGGTAGATGTGTCTGTGGCATGTGGTGTGTGTGTGATGTGTGTGGTAGGTGTGTATGTGTGGCAGTGGTGCGTGATGTGTGTGGTAGGTGTGTATGTGTGTGTGGCATGTGTGTATGTGATGTGTGTGTGGTAGGTGTGTGTGTGGCATGTGGTGTGTATGTGATATGTGTGGTAGGTGTGTATGTGTATGTGTGGCAGTGGTGCGTATGTGATGTGTGTGGTAGGTGTGTGTGTGTGGCATGTGGTGTGTATGTGATTGTGTGTCATAGGTGTGTGTGTGTAGTTTGTGGTGTGTGCGTATGTGATGTGTGTGGTAGATGTGTGTGTGGCGTGTGGTGTGTATGTGATGTGTGTGTGGTAGGGGTGTGTGTGTGGTGTGTGTGTATGTGATGGGTGTGTGACGTGTGTGTGTGTGTAGTGTGTGCTCTGTGTGTGTTCATATGTGCTCTCTCTGCCCCCATCTTCTCTTTTTCCCTCCCTTTCCCCAGTCCCTTTTTTCTTTCTCTCTCCTAAATACTAACCCGTTCATCACATACAATTTCAAACCAGTGGAGGAGTCCCCGTAGGCTTGAATCTGCTATCCGGGAGTCATTGATTTACCTGAAGTCACGGGTCTTAGTCTGCCAAAAGAGCCTTGTTTCATCCTTTTCAAAACGAAGACCAACTTAACAGTTTCATGTCCTCTTTCCAGAATTGATGTCCACTCATGAGCTTGAAAAGAAAGAATTGGAAGAAAATTTTGAAAAACTGCGGCTGTCATTGCAGGTTAGTATTTCTTTAATTTTCTTACCTGATACCAAGATAATGGCAGCATCGTTATTCGCACCCACAGACATTCATTCAGCACCTACTGTGTACTAAATCCTGTACTAAACTTTGGAACATAAGGTAAATAAGTCATACTGCCTACCCTGAAGAAATGTGCTGTCTACTCGGAGAGCTGTGATGCAAATAGTAACAGACAACAGGTAACACATACTTGCACCACATGAATAATACCGTTAGTGAATGCCACAGGCATTCAGAGAGATTACTGTGCACTTGCTGTGGTCTGGAGTATCCGAGGAGTAACTGAGCTATGTTCAAAGCCAGAGGAGGACTTGGGGAAGAGAGTGTTCTAGGCCGGGGAAATGGTGCAAGGAGGGTTTTGCAGGTCAGAATTCACATGCTCTGAGACTTACAAAACATGCTGTGAGACTTACAAAACATGCTCTGAGACTTACAGAACATGCTCTGAGACTTACAGAACATGCTCTGAGACTTACAGAACATGCTGTGAGACTTACAGAACATGCTCTGAGACTTACAGAACATGCTCTGAGACTTACAGAACATGCTGTGAGACTTACAGAACATGCTCTGAGACTTACAGAACATGCTCTGAGACTTACAGAACATGCTCTGAGATTTACAAAACATGCTCTGAGACTTACAAAAGGGGCTGCAGTTACCTGGAGGTGGCTGAGATGAAAAACACTGTCTCCACCTCTCACCATCACCTTTAGGAAATGCTGGTCTCAGATGCCAGAGGAGCTGCCTGTGTCCTGCAGGCCTCTAAGGAGAGAATGCAGCGTGTCCCGGATCACCTGTGTGTCCTTCCTGCTTCCTTCCTGCCTTACAGAGACGCAGGCAGCTGCTTGTGTGAAAAGACATTGACAACCGCCAGCCCCATGGAGGAGCTGCCTGGGAAGCCAGGGGGACGCTGGGGGCCCTGCTTCCACTTCCAAGTGTAGCAATTCCAATCACAGCAAAATTATTTTTTAAATGTTAGGCATACTCTCATCTGGAATTGTGGGAGGTGAACCCCATAGCTTAATACATAGGCAGGAATTCTACTTTTTTGATGGCTCACTTTCCTCTGGCAACATACATGGCACTGAGCCTGCCCCGCCAAGAGTCCAGGACTGTGGAGAGAGCCAGGGTCACACCCTCCAGTGTACTCTGCAAAAACTAAAATGTGTTATGCCTGCACAGTGCTCGTGTGGTTTGCCCTTGGCCAGTGAACCCAGACTGCCTTCCTTGTATACACATCCTGCACCAATAGTTGTGCTATCCTTAAAGGAACACAAATCAGGAAACTGACAGCCATACAGCCATGTCACAAAAACCCCATCCAATCCCAAACCCAAAGAAATGCGAGTTTTTGTCTCGTCTGGGAGTCGGCGCCCTGCCACTGACACCAGATGGTCCTGAACTGGGCATATGTTCGTTGTGACTCTCCGTCCAGCACAATCCATTTGGGCTGGAGGTGATTTGGTGGAAGGAGGGTGGAATTGCTCAAGCCAACCTCCTTAGTCCACAGGCACCTGGAGAAACAGGTTTGGTGGTTAGAGATTTGAATTTGTGTTTAAATCCCCGCTTCGCTAGCTCTTACTAGCTTTCACATCTTGGAGAGTTATGTAGCCTCTGTAAACCTTAGTTTACTCTTTAAAATAAGGATGATGACACTACTTTCCTCAAGGTGTGAACAGATTAAGGAAAATAACGTGTCAGAAGTGCCTAGCCCTGGGTTGGCTTAGGTCGGTGCTAATAAGCGGCAGCTATTGTGACTGTTGTAATAATAACAAGCATTGTTACATTTATTGTGATTATTGTCATGATGTCGGTTGACTCCCCAGTGACCCACACTGGGTCAGGCCACCAGCCGGGTCTTTGTGCATGACATAAAGAAGGCAGCCCACGTTAGCTGCAGCAGCGTATGCTCTCCCTGCAGATCTGTTTTGAGTAATGGTGAATAAGGCAGACACATCAGTTTGGTATTTTAGATCCATCCTAAGTTGTAATTGCCTGAAGAGTTTGCTGTTGTTTTATTTTTTAATGGAGGGAAAGAGGCTTAAAAGAAATGCTTTCTCTGGCAACACTGAGGAGGTTTGGTGTAGAAGCCATGGTCATTTTTATAGTCAGTATAGCAGGTGACCTGTGCTGCGGGCCTGGAGGGGCTGCCCAGGCTGCGATGAACATTTCAGCTCATAGGCCTGCAAGCTCCCACCTGCAGCGTGCTGTCCCAGTGCACTGGCATTTGCATTTCATGGCACTGTGGGAACTTTTATTTCTTTCTTTTTTTTTTTTTTTGAGACGGAGTCTGACTCTGTCTCCCAGGCTGGAGTGCAGTGGCCGGATCTCAGCTCACTGCAAGCTCCGCCTCCCGGGTTCCCACCATTCTCCTGCCTCAGCCTCCTGAGTAGCTGGGACTACAGGCGCCCGCCACCTCGCCCGGCTAGTTTTTTGTATTTTTTTAGTAGAGACGGGGTTTCACCGTGTTAGCCAGGATGGTCTCGATCTCCTGATCCACCTGTCTCAGCCTCCCAAAGTGCTGGGATTACAGGCTTGAGCCACCGCGCCCAGCCTGGAAACTTTTATTTCTTAAAAATAAAATGGAAGTAGGTTGGGTGCGGTGGCTCATGCCTGTAATCCCAGCACTTTGGGAGGCCGAGGGGGGCAGATCACCTGAGGTCAGGAGTTCGCGACCAGCCTGGCCAACATGGTGAAACCCCATCTCTACTAAAAATACAAAAAAAATTAGTCAGACATGGGCCAGGCGCGGTGGCTCACACCTGTAATCCTAGCACTTTGGGAGGCCGAGGCGGGTGGATCACACAAGGTCAGAGTTTGAGACCAGCCTGGCCAGCATGGTGAAACCCCGTCTCTACTGAAAATACAAAAAAATTAGTTGGACGTGGTGGCGGGCACCTGTAATCCCAGCTACTCAGGAGGCTGAGGTACGAGAATCTCTTGAATCTGGGAGGCGGAGGTTGCAGTGAGCCAATATCAAGCTACTGCACTCCAGCCTGGGTGACAGCATGAGTCTCTGTATCAAAAAAAAAAAAAAAAAAAAAGAAGTAACTGGAAAAGAGAACAAAAAAAGAGGAAAAGGAACCTACTCAGGGAGCTTGCAGACCAGGGTCGTCCACCATAAGAAAGCAAGCAGTCAAGCCAGTGCTTCCCATGTTAGTGTCACTGTGTACACTTACTAGCATTCACAATATCGCCTCCCATTATTTGGCGGATGAGGCCATTTCTCTTGCCAGAACAGTCCACGGGAGGCTGGGCACGGTGGCTCACGCCTGTAATCCCAACACTCTGGGAGGCTGAGGCGGGTGGATCACTTGAGGTCAGGAGTTCAAGATCAGCCTGGGCAACATGGCGAAACCCTGTCTCTACTAAAAATACAAACATTAGCTGGGTGTGCTGGTGCGCACCTGTAGTCCCAGCTACTTGGGAGGCTGAGATGGGAGGATCCCTTGGATCCCTTGAGCCTGGGAGGTGGAGGTTCCAGTGAGCCGAGATCGTACCATTGCACTCCAGCCTGGGCAACAGAGTGAGACCCTGTCTCTCTCTCTCTCTTTCTCTCTCCTTCTCTCTTTTTTTTTTTTTTGTGTGTGTATCTGTATATCTATATACTTTTTTAGAAGAGTTAATGGGAGACCCTAGTTTCTGTGTTTTGATATTATAGAAATGGTGCTGGGCAAAGAGCTTTGGACTGGTCTGCATGAGTGAGACATGACGGGTGAAGCTCTCCTTGGGCATCAGCGGTCCTTTGCCAGCCTGTGGTCCTGAGAGTCATGGCCGGAGCTGAGTGGGGCAGGGTCAGTGCAGGTGCATCTGCGCTGGGAGCTGGGGAAGGGGTGCAGTGTCTCCATAGACACCCTTATATTCCTTCAACCTGCAGGTGGAGAGTGGCCAGCGGCCTGCCTAACTGGCAGGCATGGGAAGGCTAAGGGCTGGGAGCGCCAGTCTGGCCACGGGGCGGGTCTGAGCAGGGAGGAGGAGACTGTGTGGAGTTGGCTTACGTGGCAGCTCCTATCAAGGACATGCAACCCAGTCCTGAGGCCGGGAAGGCTGTGTGGGAGCCAGAGTGAAGCGGGAGTGAGAGGGAGCTGGCTGGAGGAAGGCACTGGCAGCAGGAGAGCTGGCACAAGAGGAAAGGGAGGCAGCGAGGCTGGGAGGACGCTGTGTTAGGGAGTGTGCACTGCAGCTTGAGGGCAGTGGGGTAGGAGAGAGGAGAAGGACAGGTTCCGGTTTGCACGTTAGAAAGAGTGCCTCACTACAGTGTGAGGGCAAAGGAGTGATCATTCAGAAAAAAACAGGAACCGTCTCAGAAAGTAGCCAGCAGAGTGGCCGGAGCTCAGGGGAGTCTGTGGGTTCTAGGGACATTCAGGATGGCAGGACTTGATTATGGACTTCGTGATGAGAAGGTTTGGTGATGTGGGAGGGGTCCCAAGGGAGAGAAGGAAGTCAAGGAGGGCTTGAAGGGTTCTGGATTGAGCTTCCTAAATGAGAATACATCTTTGAAATACGTTCATCGTGGTCCTTCCCAAAGCCAGGGGCTGGGTGCCTCCTGGACAAGAGGCGCCTCTGAGGATTCTCTCTGAGGATTGTCTGCCTCTGTGGGATCAGAGGTTGTGAAACGCCCCCGGCTCACTGTGCTTTTGTGGTCTCTTCCTGACAAAGCACCAAGGAGGAGTGAGCTGAGGGCAGACGCGGGGGGACACCCTCCTCCATTGTGTGGCTATGGGGGTTCCCCTTTGGCATCTCTTTCTCCAGCCCCCAGGGAAACACTCTGAGGGTGCTCAGGGCACAGTGGTGGCCCACTGATCACAGCTGCCCAGGCTGTGGTGGCTGCTGTCTGTAGTGGCCCCAGCTGGACTCCTTGTATCATTACTTGCAGGACCAGGTGGACACGCTGACCTTCCAGAGCCAGTCTCTGCGGGACAGAGCCCGCCGCTTCGAAGAGGCCTTGAGGAGGAACACAGAGGAGCAGCTGGAGGTAGTGTCTGGATTCCAGGCTTCCAGCCCCGCAGGGACCCCGCCCCAGCGAGGCCAGCGGGGCTCCCTCAGCAGTCCAGTCCCGAGACAAGGCCTCTCTGTGAATCCACTGCTGAAGTGACAGCTGGTCACGGCCTCCCCTGGATTTTTAAACAATTGCTGTCAGCACCTCTCCCCTGAGACAGACAGCAGCTGTGGGTTTCTCCAGCGACGTGTTATTTTTGCCAAATTCCGCAGCATTCCCCAGCTGGAGTCCCAGGGCTCCTGTGATAAGCATGGTCTGGAAACCCCCACCCTGGCCCGGCCACCCCTTCCAGCCCGTTCCCCCGGCCCGGCCACCCCTTGCGGCCCGTTCCCCCGGCCCGGCCACCCCTTCCAGCCCGTTCTCCCGCAACTTTTTAGGCTGACGTGGGGCAGCCTTGGCTGCAGCATGCGTTAACAGGTTGAGGGGAATTTTTTCCAGAAAAGCTGGCAAAGTTCCTTCCCTCTAATGTAGGGTTGCCAAATAAAATACAGGACACCCAGTTAAATTTGAATTACAGATAAATTTTTGAGTATAAGTCTGTCCCATGCAATACTTATACTGAATTTTTTAAAATGTCATTTATCTGAATTTGGATTTAACAGGACCTACTGTATTTTAATTTGTTACATCCAGCAGCACTACCCCAACGTGACTTTTGTCTAAAATGGCTTTTCTGCTTCTTAAACCACTTGACTCATTTCCTATGCATGGGCTCTTTACGGGCATAGGTGAGACCTGTAAGAGTCCCAGCTACCTCGTGAATCAAGTCTTCCGGGTGAATGTTAAAAGCCAGTGTTGGGTTTACTCTTTCTACCCCATGAGCTCCCTGCTAGGCATAGGCTGGCAGCACCCAGCAGTTCTGGAGTCAGACTTTCCAGTTCACGATGGCCGTGTCTCACCTGCTCCCCCATAGAACTGGATTTTAGGAGGCTTCTCAGTGGGAAACTTTATCAGGGAAGGCTGTAGCATCCTCTCTCTTTGGTGTCGCAGTTGCCATCAGGGCGCTTGTCCCAGGAGGATGGATTTAGCTGGATTCGTGGTATTGGTTAATACTGGGTTTTGTCGGGAGCCCTGGTCAACAGCTCATGGCTCTCTGCCCCTGTAGATTGCATTGGCTCCTTATCAGCACTTGGAAGAAGACATGAAGAGTCTGAAGCAGGTATTAGAGATGAAGAATCAGCAAATACATGAGCAGGAAAAGAAGATTCTCGAGCTGGAAAAGCTGGTGAGTTGGTCCGTTTGCTCGCGAGAGTAACTAACCTCCATGACATTCCTGCTGTCATCACTGAGGTCATCGTTGACACTGAGGTGTTCAGCCAGGTGTGTCTGTTACCTGCCCATTGCTTACACCTATGCAGAAAATCCCACCGCAGGCCTTTCCCAGGAAGCCAGGAGCTCTCATAAGGAATCTTGGAGGTGGCCTTATCTTGTCCAACTCTGGAGCCTTTCTGATGGGTGGCCTCTTTCTGCTTTGCGCTGGTTTTCCCACAGTCCTGCTGTCTCCTTGCCCTCTCTTGGGGACGTGTGGTGACCCAGCACAATGCAGCATCCCCAGTGCCCAGGCACTGCACGGAGCACTTTCCCCGAGCCTGCTCCTAACTCCTACAGCTGCCTGTGGAGGAGCTGCCGCCCCCAGCCGCTTTACAGATGCGGAGATGGAGCTAGGAGTCCTGGCCCAGTGCTTCGGGTCCTCACAAGGCAGTAGGGGCCAGGGATCTCCCTGGGGCCCTTTTTATAAGGGTATTAATCCCGTTCACAGGGGCTCACCCTCAGGACCTAATCCCCTCCCCACAGCTCTGCCTCCTAATACCATCACTTTGGGGTTAGGTTTCAGCATAGGAATTTTCAGGGACACAAACATTCAGTCCAGAACAGAGTCCTTGCTCTCACCCACACTCGTCCACCTCAGCCCACCAGCCTGGCTCCTGCAGAGCTAGTAAAGGGGAGCACAGAACACCCAGGATTTCACACAAGCCCCTGGCCAGGGCTAGAGTCCCAGAAAGGTGTGCAAAGGGAATGGAGGAGAAGCCTCCTTCCAAGGGCAGCCCATCTTGATCTGGAAGTTGGCCCCAGGATCTCAGATTCTTATTTTTTCCCTTTATTATTGTTACTTTAAAAATAAACTTCTGATACTATCAAAAGGAAATATGTGTACTCTGGAAAATTATGAAATAAGATAAACAGAAAATAAGCAGATTATAGCATCATATTCCTACCAATGCTTATACTTTCCAGAACTTTTTCTCTGTAAGGCAGTGTCTGCACACACACACGTACTGTACCATGTGTTTTATATCCTCAGCTTGCCATGTCAGGCAGAAACTGATCATAACATCGAATTTTTAAAGCTCCCCATTTGTGAAATGTCCCTTGCATCTGTACAACCAAACCAGGAGTTGATCTAGGGCCACCCATTACATTTGGTGGCCATGTTGCCTCTCTCTCTGGAAGCATCCCTTTTTGCAAACATCTCTTGCTGCACGAGTGCTTCTCAGTTAATGGGGGCAGACCAGGTGATGCTGGATTGTCACCAAGATTCTGGGCAATGCTGACCACTCTGCACCCTCCAGCAGCTCAGGACTTCCCAGCTCAGGCCAGGCCTAGGGCTGGCAGGGAGCTACAGGACAGCGCCTGCCTCAGCCGAACCCTGCCTTGCAGCCTTGCCAGTGTGGGGACCAGCTGCTCTGAGAGCAGCCACCCTTCCTCCCGCTCCTGGCTTGGCCACCTTCATTGGGTCACCAGCAAACCTCTGGGTTTACTTGGCTGATTTTAGCCCTGCTTCAGGCTTTCTGCCTGCCCGTATGGCTTCTCATCCCAGAAACCTTTCCAGGCAAAAAGGAACCTACTTGATCACTTCATCTCCTGGGAGCAAAAGTGAGGGCTGGGTGAGGGGCCTTGCTAAAGAGGGGGCCAGAGGCCAGTCCTGGGGCCAGGATTCCAAAGTCCTGTTCATGGACTAGGGACCGTTTTCTTTAAAGATTAACTACATTAACAGTGAATGTGTCACATTCTTTTCGGAAAAGAATTTATTTCTAAAGTGGTCTTAGAATTGAACTGTACTTCAGCCAGGTCTCAGGCCCTCGAGGACATGCTAACAGAGGGAAAGCATCAATTGCTGGGGAGTAACAGCCATGGCATGATGGGACTTGGCGAATGTACCCAGCTGCTCTCCGGCTTTGCATTCCTGGCTGCCCGTAGCCTCTGAAGGAAAAAGCGTGCTTACGTTATTTAGATTTCCTGCCTCCGTTGATTCAGGATGTCGTGTCGTGCACGGACGGCTGGCCAGGGATGCTGCTACAGTGTGGTTGACACTTTGGGAAGAACCATGAGACCCAATAGTCAAAGGAGGTCCTAGTGGTATTCATGGTTTATCTCTGACAATGGCAAGGGCCTGGGGACACTCACTATAAGAAATACATTTTACATCAGAAACACACACATAATATATATAAAATAAAAATACCTGAAATTTGCTACATACGGTGCACATGGGCGTTTTCTATGCTGTTTCGTTTAAAGAAGAAATGCTAGTCGCATTCCTCTGACCTGATTTTACAACCCACTAATACATTGCAAACTGGTATTTGCAAAATGTTGTTCTTGATAATCCTCCAATGCCCAGAGCTGAGGGCACCGGTTTACTTCCCATTTGATGGCCTTGCTAGAACCTCTTAAACACTGTTTCCTTTATAGGCAGAAAAGAACATTATCCTAGAAGAAAAGATCCAGGTTCTCCAACAGCAGAACGAAGACCTCAGAGCAAGGATTGACCAAAACACAGTTGTCACCAGGTAGGTGGGCTGGGTGTCACCTACAAAGTGGCTTTCCTCTTGGCTTCTTTTTGTTGCAGCACCCAGTTTCCCTCACTCTGGGCTGTGAGTCTTTCCCCGCAGTTTCTTGCTGTTTTCCCCCAAGACCTGAAGAACAAGAGCGTGCCCCTGTGGCCATCTTGCCTATTCCTGGCCACATATCAATGGGCCCCACCTTGGGAGACATGAGTGAATCAGCAAAAGTGTGCAGCAGGGTCCTCCTGCAGCACTGGGAGGGGAAGGGGTTTATTATTGGAAGAGATTAGGAGAGGAGGGCCAGCTGGGTGTTCCCAGGCCAAAAAGAGAGTCACCATTGGTTGATACCGCAACTTCCAGAAATTCACAATTTCCATCCAGGTCTTGCCTGTCCCTGTGGGGCCCCGCTCTGAGGTGCCCCAGCTTTCAAGAAAGAGTGTTCAGGCTCCTCCCTCACACAGCGCAGTGTGCGGATAAAGCAGAGTTTTGGCTTCCTCAGCTGCTCTTCCAAGCGGGCTCAGCCATATCAGTAAGACCCAGGCCCGAACCCTTGCCCACTCAACTAGGCTCCTCAGCATTCACCTGTGGTGTGTTACCGTTGCACACATAACTCGTGCATATGCACACACTCACATGCACTCACACAGGCACTGCATGCTCGCTCACACACACACTTGCGTACTCCCACTCATGCACACTCACTCTCATACACTTATGCACACACACTCATACAATCCTCACACCTATTCATATGCCCTCATATTTGCACACTCGTGCACGCTTATCCCCACATGTACATGCTTATTCTCACATGTACATTCTCACACATACATATGCTCTTACACACATGCACGAACGGACACACAGCCATTGCCCCCATAACTAAGCCCCTAGTGCGGGCATTTTGTTCTCAGCTCAGAGGCACATAGGAAAGGCTGTGCTGGGGGCAGCAGTCTCCCTTTGCTCCGGAAGCTGCCAAGGTGCCCTGTCAGCAGAGCAAGTACAGACTTTATCCAACAGAGCTGATTCTTCTGGACCTCGATCTGTCCAGCTTTAAAATGCATATGTACTTGTTCCTGTCAGTTCCTCAAAGGCGCTGTCATTCTTCAAAAATGCAACAAAGCAAGCAACTTAGATTCATTTTTTCACCCACCAGTCTTTATCAGCAAATATTAACTGAGCATCTGTTATGTGCCTGGCACCAGCTGGACGCTGGGGGTTCAGCATGCAGACGGAGCCTTGGCCTCTGTCCTCCGGAGCTCCCAGTCTAGCAGGCGGACACAGACCCCTAGCGCAGCATGTCCATCAGGGGAGGACGCTGCTGTCGTGCAGGCACAAGCCTAGGGCAGGGAGGCCAGAAGGCCCCCCCAGCTTCCCGGCAGGCTCAGGAAGGCCTGCGGCTCGTCGCCGCTCTTGTGCTGTTGTCATTGTGAATTGCCAGCTCCGCGGCTGTCTGTCCTTTCGGAGCCCCTGGCAGCACACCCGCTCCAGCTCTCCACTCCCCTCCTTTCAGTCGCTGGCCTTTGCTCTGTCCAGTGGACAGCCAGTGCCCCCGCTGACCAGGCAGAGGGCCTGTGAGATGATGGCTGTTGGCCAGAGAGGCTCTGGGAACAGGTGTGTCATTGGGCTAAATGGAAATCATGACTCCACCAAAGTTCTTGGTCACTGGGTCGCCCTGGTCCTTGTTCTCCCTGATGGCATCATGGCCTCCTCCCTTTGTCCTGCACCCATTGTCGTGACCTCAGGTTCGGTGTCCACTAGCATGATTGCTACTTGTTTTGTCACTGTGCCCGTGCAGACAACTGTCGGAGGAAAACGCTAACCTCCAGGAGTATGTTGAGAAGGAAACCCAGGAGAAGAAGAGATTGAGCCGAACCAACGAAGAGCTGCTTTGGAAGCTCCAAACTGGGGACCCAACCAGCCCGATTAAACTCTCGCCCACATCTCCCGTTTACCGCGGCTCCTCCTCGGGGCCCTCCTCTCCGGCCAGAGTCAGCACAACACCCAGATGACGCCACTGCGCGGCCTGCGGGAGCTCCGGCTTCTCGTCCTCCAGTCTCCACCCCGAGGGAGCACCGAGCCGGTGCCGCCGGAGCTGGCCCTGTGCGCATGCTCAGTAGCTGCGAATGCATCCTAGGCGCGTCCTCCTCTGATCCCCGTGTAAGACTGCCCTGGTGTCAGCACTTAGGAACATGTAAATGGTAAAGTCTGATGTGCAAACGTTTTACCATAGTTAGAGCCAAAAGAAAGACACTTGCAATTGTTCTTGAGCAATGAACTTTCACTGCAGAATTTCAGGTTACAAAAAGCTCAGTTTTCAATATACATTGAATAATCATTGTGTACTGCACCGATATGTGTGTATATTTAGATATACGTATATACACATGCTGCGGTTCTCAATTTCATTTTTTATAATATGAAGTGCTGACATATTTTAGTGACGGTCAGCAGTTTTCTAACTTGTGCCTAAGAATTATTGGGAAATGAAAATGCATTTCTATCTAGCTTCCCAGGAATATTTCTACCCAAAATAGAAAAAGGAAAAAAAAATAAAAAAGATACAGAGAAGAAGCGCCTTTCAACTCACCACCAAGTGGTGCTCTCTTTAACACGAACACCAGCTATTTGTGAACGGTAACTGCCTTTGGAACAATCAGCTTCTTAGTCAACATGATGTGAGATCACTATTATTCCATTCGCAAGTTTTCATTATCGAGACTCCTGTCATGAGCGGCTGAGGGAGAGCAGTGGGAAACCCGAAGGGGGTTTAACAGTTCTGCAGACGTTTCTCATGACAGTGACTCATCTCTAACAGTCTTGTAAACACAGTTTTGCTTTTTTCCTAAATGGCATCTCAGACTCGGTCATTAAGCTATTGTTGCACAATCCGGAAAACAGGTTGCACCCTCCGGAAAACCTTTGAGAGAGAGTGAGGATGACCCTGGAGATGACAGCGCCCATTCGCGCTCCATCCTCATGAAGGAACTTGCTGCTAGGGTCTGTATTTTGATCAGGCACAGAGGGGGACGGCACTCCAGCTTGCCATGTGGTTCACTCTGACGCGATGCCGTAAATGATCAACTCGTTGAAATAGGACCCTCAGGCCCCCATTTCATAGCAGCCCCCACTTCAGTTTGGTTCTACAACTCAGCCCCTTCAGTGCACACTGAGATGGCTCAGGGGTTCTGGCAGGGGCTTCCAGAAAAACACACCGTTTCTATCCCTGGGGAACCAGTTCTGAGCTGTGCTAGATCATCACACGACCACCCAGAAACCCACTTCCACCTCCTGCTGGATGATCAGCCAACGCTGCTGCTGACCGTGCGCCCATCTTAGACCCAGAAGGTTCTCCCAAACAGAGGAGCCCAGTGAAACAGCCAGCCAGGGGCCACCAGCTCCTGGACTGGCATCTGTCTCTAAAATGGTAGAATTAGGATATGAACAGTACTCATGTAGTGGTGCGGAAGATTAGGAGCATGATACACAAAAGAAAGAAGTAGTTTTAACATATATGGTGATGATGATGATGCGCTTGTTTCCTGTATGCGACAAAGACCCTGCACTTTCTCCCTGAGGCCCCCCAAAATTGTCCTGAGCACAGGCCTGTCTTTGAGTGTGCCCAAGGCGAGAAGAACCATGAGGGGATCCTGCAGGGGCCAGAGCCATGGAGCGGGGAAGAAACAGCCAGCGGACGGAGTCGGCTTGCCCAGGGCGCGCCTACGCGGCACACGTGTGGCCAACATGAAGGCAGACATGGTCCCTGGCCCTAGCCTGAGTCCAAGCTGAGCTTCCGGGCCTCGGGTACATCTCCAGCAAACCTCCAAAGGTCTTGCTCCTTCTGGGGACATACACAGTAAATCCACATGGAAGTGCCACCATTTCTCTTTGCTTTAGTGGCTCTGCATGATACTGTGATACTGAGTTGGGCATTCCATTAGAGTAGATCATGCCACATTGACTAAGTACACAATCATTTATTCTTGTAGCAGGCACAACCTGCAAACACACATTCGGTTCAGCTTAGCTGCCCGAATTAGGAACCGCTTACATAGCCGCACCTGCTAAACGCAGTTACACAGCAATACCGACTTCCGTGTGATGCTAGAACGTGGTACAGTGTGTTAGGCTGCTGTGGTCAGAGCTGTAGCATTGTTAGCACTAAGTAATTCCTCATTAGGTGGACTTTGGTGAGAGCTTTACCCTAACCCACCCTGACCTTGGGTACTTGAGCTAATTTCCACATGGCCCTGGCTTCGTGTTTTTTTTTTTTTTTTTTTTTTTTTTTTGCTTTTTCTTTCGTTATGGACACCCATCGTGTATGGCTCCTCATCTGAGCCATCACTGCTCCAGAAACACATGGGGCAGCAGCTGCTGTGCCTCCTCCCCGATTCTTCCACCCCCCACACCATCAGAATTCAGATTTCTCTCCACGTGGTGTCTGCCTCTGTCCCTTTCCAGGCTGGAGCGACATTTCCATGTTCAGATGCTGCAGCCTCTGCACCTGCCTCAGACAGACCCACCAGGTACCACCTGTCTTTTTGTGGCATTTGGGGGATGCATGGGCGGCCTGCCCCCCACCCCCGCCCCTGCCCGTCACATGCTGGGACAAGGTTCTGGCTGGATGTTAGAACGGATGGGGGTGGGGACAGCCCTGGCAGTGATTGGTTGAATGAATGGGGTCACAACATCCCTTTTCCCGCCCCTACAGTTTGTGTTGCATATTTGTGTTTAACTCTAAAGCCTATTAAAATAAACTTGAGGGACTTTCTGCGATACCTACTTGATTTAACTGGAGTCCTGTCCCTCTCAGGCTGGGGATTCCAGGCAGGGAGGCAAGGTGGGGGGTGGCATTTGCAGGCTGGACCCCTTTTCTGTGTGTGCTGGGATTGGGTGATCGTCCATGCGAGAAGTCTAGAGACCCCCTCTCCCCTGACTCAGCAGGTCTCAGGTCCCTGCGCCCACCCTTCCAGCCTGGGGGCTTGAGCAGCCCCTCCCCTGGACGTGGGAGCGCAGTGCCTCTGCTCTGCAAGGCTGGGGTGTGCTGGAGTTGGCTGGAAAGAGAACACAAAAGGTCATTCATTCATTTCAACCTGAAAGTGCTTGCTCCCCCCATCCCGATGGCCTTCAGTTTGGGCTGCAGCTGGTTTCGCCAGCTGGACCTCAGAGTGTCCCACAGGTGCCTGGCACTGGTCACAAGGGAGAGAGCTGGGCTCGCAGGTTCCCTGTGGTGGTTTTGCAGGGTGTGTGGGAGTGGCAGCTATTTTAGGGAGATCAGCGAGTCCCTCCTGAACAAGTACTGAATGACAGGCCCTTTGTAGAGGACACACAATTCCCTTCGGGACCTCACAGGAAACATCCCAGGGCCACCTCTGGGTCATCCAGGCCTCCCAGGGTATCGATGGCAATCTAGTTATTAATAATCTACCTGGCCACGTGTCCTAACCCGTTTGTTTCTTCTGGGGTATCTTGAGCACCCTTCACTTTCCTAATGACCCCCTCCCCTTGTCCTTACCCACCTTATGCGGTAAACAAGGCAGATGGCAGCACCTCCACATAACAAAGGAGCAAATGGGTGCCAGCCACCCACATGAGCAGGTGGTGAGATTAGAGCCAGCTTTCCACTGTCCGTGAAGAATGGTGGCCCCTTCCATGGCCAATTTGCAGTAGGCAGAGGAGACTCTGGAAGTCAACTCACTCACTGACCTCCTCTGTGCCAAGGAGCCTTGAGAGCTTGGCTCTCCCTGCGTGGGAGACTTGTATCCCCCTAGCAAGAAAAGAGTTATGGAGTTAAGCACAGGTGGAAACCAAATGGTTGGACAGCTTTCCACCTGCGACTGGAGTTGAAGGATGGTCTCAAAGCCATTGCTGCACCAGTGTGTACGCTTTGGGCAATGACCGGGATTGCACCATCACCTCATCCATGACCACCAAGCGGTGAGGATCCTGCCCACGTGAGTCTGTCAAATGCTTAAATACACACACCTCCCCCCCCCCCCCAAAATCCCGAAGGCTGGTAAGTCATTCTGGTGGTTAAGACAGAGCATGTTAATTCACTTAAATTAAATTTGCTAAATACATTTTTGTGAGCCAGCCTGCATCTCTCAAACTTCTTGCCCCAAACCTCATAAAATACAACCAAGACAGACATCTGGTGTTTCTGACGGCCAGGCGTGGGTCACTCACTGCAGCGTGATGCAGGCCAATCTTTCTCGCTCACTACGTCGGGAAGTTTTTTCCAGGGCCAGAGCTAGGCAGGGTCGGGAGGCCCTGCAGCTCTGAGCTCAGGTGGCCCTGCCCCTTGAGTGTGTACAGACCTCCTGGGTGCCCATGCCTTCTCCCTCTAAGGCACTCACACCACAGACACGAAGAGAGCCCCTGCCACGCAGCTGCTGGCTCTGCATAGCGGCTTCTCACATGACTGCACCACCAAATTCACACAGCAGGCACTGGGCTTCGTCCCTCCTGCACTGTGGGAACAGCGGTTCTGAATCGGTTGGCACTCAGGTGCATTGTTTTAAGGAGTAGAATTTAAAAGCATCCATGGCAAAGTCCCACCCAGCACAGCTTTTTCTTCCCCACTGTCCCAATCCACTGGGATTAAGTGCTTGGCCACACCAAAAGCCAAAAAGCTGTTCTCCTCATCTGCAGACATATTGCCTGTTTCATTCCTGAAGACTTCTCTTCACATTGTGTTTTCTAAATGGCTGTATTTATGGCTGAGTGGACAGGCTTCATTTGGTAACACTGGTGTTCCCTTTGAACAGGGCTTGATGGGATTGATTACCTGTAGTTGGTTTCAGCCCTCCCCGCTGCAGCCTCAGACCCTGCCCAGGTCTGTGTGGTGTAAGGGCTGGGCTGAAAGCTGGGTTGGAAGCCAGGCTAGCACCCCAGGCCATGGCTCCACAGGCTTCCTTGTTGCTGCGAATGCTGTTTGGGGGCAGCTTTTGAATGACCAGAGGTGCTTCATAACCAAACTGTGCAAGGGAAAACTTTCTCCAGGTGGTGCCCCTCAAGCCTCCAGCCTGGCATCGCCCCACCGGTCAGGGTTTTCGAAGAAACTGCTGGAAGACTTGGCATGGCCTTTTCAAGCTGCCTGTGCGGCACCAAGCAGTAGCCACTAGGTGGCAGTGTGGCGCTGCAGGAACTGGGGTCCACCTTGCACTTGGCTCAAAGTCATCCTTAGGGACCAGAGGTCGCCTTCCTACAGGACACATACAAAAATCCAGGAACAAGGTATGTCCCGTGCTTATTTCCCAATTCTGGAATCTATCAGGCTCTCTGGGCCGCTTTGCGAAGCTGGCCCCTTTTGTGAATCAGCTTCTGCATCAGCAGAACCTCCCGCAGTAATTACGCTGGGCCAGAGACCACGCCCACCCTGTGTCCCAGGGGCACGCTGCGCAGTCTTGCTTCCCCACCGGGCAAGCTCTGTGGTCTGGCTTTCTGTGTGGCCAAGGAACACGAAATGTGCATGATGCTCTCAGGTGCAGATGCTCGTCACACATTCCAGATCACAGGCACTCTGGGGCCAGGAGAGCAGCTTGCCTGCCCTCCCCTCCGCACAGCTCCCTGGGTATCTGCTTTCAGCACCATCCATCAGCTGACAAAACTCAAAGGTCAAACCTTATCTTCCGGGCAGCAGATCTTCTGGTAGAGCCGCTGTGAATCCCTGCCTTTTACTGTCTGGGAATTAAGACCCACTTGACTACATTTGCCTCCAGTGCAAAAAAATGGATCCTTTCTCAAGGGAGTTGAGGGAGTGAGAGAGTAACAATTACCAGGATAGCTACACTCCCCACAGCCCCTCTGCCCTGCATACACTCTGCTCCAACAGGATGGGGTGTGTCAGGATGGTGTGTGTGTGTCAGGATGGGGTGTGTGTCAGGATGGGGTGTCAGGATGGGGTGTGTCAGGATGGTGTGTGTGAGGATGGTGTGTGTCAGGATGGTGTGTGTCAGGATGGGGTGTGTGTCAGGATGGGGTGTCAGGATGGTGTGTGTGAGGATGGGGTGTGTCAGGATGGGGTGTGTCAGGATGGGGTGTGTGTCAGGATGGGGTGTGTGTCAGGATGGGGTGTGTCAGGATGGGGTGTCAGGATGGGGTGTGTGTGTCAGGATGGGGTGTGTGTGTCAGGATGGGGTGTGTGTCAGGATGGGGTGTGTCAGGATAGTGTGTGTGTCAGGATGGGGTGTGTCAGGATGGGGTGTCAGGATGGTGTGTGTCAGGATGGGGTGTGTCAGGATGGTGTGTGTGTGTCAGGATGGGGTGTGTCAGGATGGTGTGTGTCAGGATGGGGTGTGTCAGGATGGTGTGTGTCAGGATGGTGTGTGTCAGGATGGGGTGTGTCAGGATAGTGTGTGTGTCAGGATGGGGTGTGTCAGGATGGGGTGTGTCAGGATGGTGTGTGTCAGGATGGGGTGTGTCAGGATGGTGTGTGTGTGTCAGGATGGGGTGTGTGTCAGGATGGGGTGTGTCAGGATGGGGTGTGTCAGGATGGTGTGTGTGTCAGGATGGTGTGTGTGTGTCAGGATGGGGTGTGTGTCAGGATGGTGTCAGGATGGGGTGTCAGGATGGTGTGTGTGTCAGGATGGGGTGTGTCAGGATGGTGTGTGTGTGCAGGCCAGCACAGGCTGCGGTGGCAATGGGCGAGGGCGGTTTGTTGCCGGAGACCAAGTCTTTCCGCAAATGCCTGACAACTGACAGCCTCTGAGCTGCTTTACCCCAACAGCTTGGTTGGAAAGAAGACATCTGTGGCCCCAAAGCCAAATAAATCTGCAGACAGTATCAGAGCATCCAAAATGGGGGCTCAAGGGATTCTCTGGTTGAGGCTCAAATTGTTGGAATAAAGATTTCCCCCAAATGGCTACAGGAAAGAGAAGATGGGACTAAAGTCATGGGCTGTGGGGAAGCAGAGCGGGATCTGGACCCACGCCTGGGTCCCAGCAGAGACCCGCCAGGATTCTTGAGATCACGCCGTGCACATGGAAGCCACAGAATTTATTAGAATTTGCGGAAGCGCGAGATAATGTACCACAAAATAGTTTGATTTTACAACATAAAAGAAGTTGTCAATGTACACAGGGTTGTTAGCAAAAAGGGGAGGCAGGGCAGTTTCACATGTTTTGAAAGGTGGTGGACGACAACTACACTTGTCCTTAAAGGAAAATAAAAGCAGGAGAGACCCAGCAGAGACCAACCTGATTTGCAGTTAGCATCGGAATCTAAATCTAGTATCACAACTTTAAGAAACTCTAAGAAAACTATTAGAAAAATAGAACATCAAACAAGCAAAAAAATATACAAATGTACATAATAAAAAACATACAACTCTTAATAATGGCTCCATGTTCAGTAGAAGAAAACATTTACCGGAGAAACCACAGCTATTCAGGTTTGATAATAAACCAACCCTCATTGGTATCATTACCCTTAGTGCTCCTTAAACTCATTGAAGCTGAAAGGCACAACTTAAGCAGGAAACTTATCTTAAATATATATTATAACTTCTCAAATGGGAAAATAAGTCCCAAACTTAATAGCTTGTCATCAAGAAACACAAAACCATTTGCCTTGTTAATAAATTAACAGTCTGAATGCATCTTTCCATCCCTGCTTCCTGACCCTGCTGGACACACTAATAAATACCCTGAGAAAATCTTCTCTTTAAGCTTGGCCAAGGCACTCCATCTCCTGTGGGGCTTTCAGCTGGCACTCAGCACATTTGTAGAATGACCCAGGAGGGCTCCATGGTAACTGTGCCCCGAGACTCCAGGCCCAGCCGGGTCCCGATGGCGAGAGCATTGTGGCTCAGGGATGCACTGGCACAGAAAGGCTGGACTCGAGGAATTGAGGGGTGAAGATGGAGTCGGCTGGCATTTTTTGCCTTAAAAATCCATTAGGAGTCATAAGCGTGATGACACATGGAGTGTAGCTTCTCGCACCACTGGATCAACAGTAATCAATTTCATGACTCAAACAAAGTCCACAGGAGCCTGGCAGAATGTACATCTCCCTCTCCCTTAAGAGTCTTACATATAATCTTATGACGATGGCAAACAGATATATCTTAAATTACACATAACAATTATACATAACATATATCCAGATCCGTCTGCCGGCGAACTCTGCAGCAGTTCCACATACGAGCCTCACAGCCCCGCCACCCAGCAATTTCCCCGTCCTCGGAACTGTGTTAGGAGACCAGCAGCGCACGGACACAAACATGCCTCTCACGCACCCCAGAACACAGCTGTGCTGGGCTTGGGCACAAAGGCCCCTCACTCCCTGTCTTCACGGTGTGGGTTCTTGGGTGCCAACAGAACTGTCAGCTTTTATTAAGAAGGAAGGGTCTGCGTAAAAATGCGACGTGTGAATCAGAAGAGGGGCCCTGGCACAGAGCCAGGCGGGCTTGCGTTAGCAGTGAATGCTGCGTCACGCAGTGCCCAGGACCTTGCCTATAAGCCTGGGTGAGGCCCCTGTGGGGCATGTCCACGTGCCCCCCACCAGGACTCATTGCTCTGTCTCCAGTCTCCACCATGGGTTGGGCTGGAGGCCACACCACGTGGGACTGCGAACACCAGCCAGTTCACAATGCCTGCTCGCGGCAGGGGCACGGCAGGGAGGAGCTGGCATCATCAGATTTCCACCCGTCTGGACAAAGGTGGGCGGGCCATGCACCCTTCCAGCTGTGCACATGGATGTGCTGACGGCGCAGGAGGGAGTGCGTCAGGGCCTTGGCGACTGGGGTAGGTGGAGAAGCCCACTGAGCCCACCGTCCTGCAGTCACCCCTGGCTTCGTATCAGCTCTTGGCCCCTGTACTACAGTCAGCACAAGGGACCAGGGAGCTGGCTGCCTGAGAGAAAAGAAGTTGCAGTGGAGAGAGAGTTTTTGCTGCTGCAAAAACCAAAAGTGGGGGGAGATCTCAGCAATTCTAACAGTATACATTTAGCGACCTTTCCGAGACAGCCTGGGGAAAATGCATCTATCACTCTGTCCTCTTCATTTGGAAAATTAAATCCGCTGCACAAAGCCTTGGCCAAGGGGGTGTGAGCAGGGATGGTAAGCAGAGTGGGGGGCATGCAGAGGCCTGGTCTCCTCCGGACGGCGCTCCTCCCCACTGCAGAGCTGCCCTCCTGTAAGCCGGCTCCTGAGCCAGCCGCCAACAAGGCCCCCGCTGCCTCCCTGGAGACCCTCTTCATCCCTGTCTTCAGCAGAGGTCCTGAGGCAGGCGGGCTGGGGATCTGCTGGGTTTCCTGCTTCATGAATTCGGGCCTTCAGAGGTCATGAACACATGCAGGGCAGTCACGGGGGTTGTGGCAGACAGGAAGGGATGTTTACCCATCACATATGGGTCTTTCCAATGAGGGTATTTATTTGTGGCTGGTGCACAGATAAAAGTAGACACCATACTCCCTTGGCGGGTGTGCCTCTAGTAATGTGTAAGTTCTGACTATGTAGGAAAATCCTGGCCAGCGGAACTAAGAATATTCTTGTTTGGGCAAGGGAACTAAGAGATGTGAAACTATCAATGGGTTTGCTTGTATTTTTATTTCAGGGAAAGAACTGAGGGATGTGATAAGAAAAAAGTCTATTAAAATTGTGAGGCTTACTCCAGACACCATTGCTTAAATTACTCCCCTCGCACACAGCAGAGAAACCCCCTGGCAACTGCACAAAAAACTACTCATAAAAGCACGGTGACCAGTGAACTATTATGCAAGGCACCTCCACGTGTCCTTTCCTAACCAGGAAGCCCGTCCTCTAAGGAGGGGGCGCGGGGGGGTCCCATCCCTGCCGAGCCTAGGCGTGCTTCCGCATCGAGCTTTAAGGCCTCTGCGTGAGGAAGGCCACAGACTCCCAGCTGTCAGTGAGCCCTCATGAGACGGAGCAGGGGAGACACACCTTCTCAATCTACAGAATGATTCACGGCGCCCACTGAAACGTCAAATGTCAACTCTACATAGTCTATTGGGTGCTGTCTTCACAGAAATTTCAGCCAGAAAGAAAAACTAGAGAAAAAGAAAAAAACAAAAAAAAGCAATTCTCTCCTACCACTTCACTTTTCTTGGAGACTGTCTATCCCTTGAGTTCTCTTTGCTTATGTAGAAAATAACGGAAAAAAAAAATCAAGCAAATAACTACCAGGTCCTAAGACAAGAGACAACCAAAACCCCAACAAAATAAGTTAGTATTTATCAAAATATGTTACAGCACCAATCTATATAAATGTCAATACCTCTCTTTGGAAATCGGAGCTTTGGGCTCTTTTGATGCTCCCTCTGGACCATTCAAAATGACATCAGAATAAAGCTCCCAGCAAAGTGAGCAGGCCTGATACGGAGGCCCAGCCCATGGCTGCCCACCTGCCCTCCACTGGCGTGTTCACAAATTCTTGCACTTCTCTCCGAGAATCTTCTGGGGGCACAGGGAGGACACAAGTGCCCTCAATTTATCAGGCTTCTACCAGATTTGTATCAAAGGCCAGACTAGGAAGAAATGGAAAGGAAACTAAGTTTTGAAAGCAACATTTCCATTTCCCCTGGCGTCCAAAATGCCTACCTCCCTTTCCCTGCCCCATCAGCATGGGCCTTCTGTCTCCTGAAGTCGACTCTCAATGGAATGCTCCACCCACGTTCAGGTTTCCTCTGGCTTCCATCTACAAGGAGTGTGCGTGAAATGGTGTTGGCCGCAGGCCCCGACCCAGGCAAGACAGGCCGGGGTGGAGTGCATTGTAGCTATGGGGGCGGGGCGGATGCTCGGGTCTGTCCCACTTGTGGAGGCGTGGGGTACGAAGCATCCGGATGACAGATACACAAAAGGGACAGCAATATGCCTGGAAATCATCTCCCCTACGAACCACACATCTCAGCAATACGCCAGCCACCGGGGTGATGACGTGGTCATTTCCACGTTCATGTTATGCCCTAACTTAATCTGGGGGAGTGAGTCACAATTTCATGGACTGCAGATTGATTTCAATTTCATCACGTCACAGAGAGGCCAGACAGCTCATGTCAGGGCCAGAAACGCATGCCCCCGACATGTCCTAAACCCGCACTGAGCTGCCACCAACCTTGAGAACTTTCCAAGAGCCACCAGACTGGCTCCAAAGCATGGGAGGGTAAGACTGAGCGAACGGCGGCGACGCACAGGAAACACGCTTCTAACTCGGCCGCCGTGAGGCCAGTCCTGCAGATACAGTCTCATGTTCCAGTTACTCAGGACACAGCCAGTCAGAGAAGACGGCAGGAGCAGCAAGAACTGGCCCAGGCCTGGAGGCCACGAGCTGAGGAAGGTCCCTGGTTTACACACGTGTGCACACACATGCATAAGCAGAGCAGGCCCTAATGGGAGCGATCCCTTCTTCCTCATTTGAGAGGAACCAGCTGCCCCCAGCCCCACTGACCAGCCAGTCATGGTGTCAGGGCAAAGCCCTGAGAAGCTGAGGGGCAGGCGAGGTCCAGCCCTAATGACCCATCTGAACGCAACGGGAGAAGGACAACAGGCCTGATTTTCCTTTTTAAGCACACTACTGTCGTTTGGCTCTGAGGGTGGGGAGCTGCTGGGGACACACTGTTTTGTGGTACTCATCTGGCTTGATTGCTGGGTGTCTGGGGCTGAGCGGGAAGATGGCTGCGAAAGTTTGGAGTATGCACAATTTCAATCCCAGAACAGTCCCCGGGGAGGAAGGCCTGGTTCCCAAGATAAGGAGAGAAGGTGACCTCCGTTCTGCCTGAGGCTGTGGCAGATCCGGGCTGAGCTGATAGGGGAGGAACTGTTTGTTCAGAGAAGTGAGGAGACACAGTGGCCGGCTGCAGCCTAGTGGCCCCAGCCAAGCAGCTGTCTGGAGGTGACCAGGACCTGGAGAGCCGGCTGCAGAGCCGAGGGTGGGCTGGGGCTGCAGTTCAAGTAATTGCACCTTCAGCTGCAGTGAGGGTGTGGATGCAGGTGGTTTCTGTTGCACTGGTGGGGAGCGGGGGGTGCCTCCCGGTCCTCTGGGGGCGTCCCTCGGAGCTGCTGCCACTTCCGGGGGGCGGGGCTGTGTGTCACTTGCACTGGTCCAAGTTGCCGTCAGGAGTCCTTGCTTGGTCAGCATCCAGGGACGCCTCCTCGCTGTGCCACAGGCCGTAGCCAAAGTAGATGATGAAGCCTGCGGGCCGACAGCAGAGACGGGTGTGAACAGAGCGCTGGCTGCACCACCGCAGGCAGGGCTGGGAGCCCAGGGCAGCCCCGCAGCAAACCCGCTCAGGCAGCCTGCCCCTGCCTGGCATGAGCCCGCAGCCAGCAGCCCTTGTGACCTTTCCACATCTGGAGCAGCTGCCACACGAAGGCCACTGCGACATCTGGCAAAGCCCCACATTCCTCTGGACGGCCTCATGCTGCAGCATTTCCTGAGCAGACAGAGCAGCTGGGCCAGGGCCACCCGAAGCCGTCGGGTCCTTCAGCTTAACCCCCTGATGCCCCCTGAGGCCACGAGAGTATCGGGAATGTGCACTATGGAGATGGGGTTTCCCGCAGGCGCTGGAGGTCTCCAGGCTCTCAGCCTGGACGGTCCCACTGCCCGTTTCCTCCACGTAACTGACCATCAGACTGCAGGAGCCACCGAGCCCCGGGAACGGACTTCACACAGGAGTCCACAGTCTGTTCCTGTGCCCAGGACTCCGGGGTGGGTCCAGGACCTACGCTTCTAACCACCTGCCCAGGGAACGTGGCCAGATGGCCCCAGGTAATTGGGGCCACCTTGTGTGGCCGACACAGTAAAGAGGCCTGAAAGCAAGGACTCAGCCACCCAGCGCCCAGGAAAGGAGCTCAGGCTCCCAAACACAGGGGCTTCGACAGGGATGCTGGGAAGAGGCAGCCTCGCCTTCACCAGGCCTTGAGGAACTGGCCAGTGGGCTGTGAGCAGTTTTTTCTCAGAAAGGCTCTAGGAGACGTCTGTCTAACTAGATATGGGCTGGATTTGCAGAGAATGAGGACACCCCCCCCCCCGGTGCCAGCAGACAACAGGCCGCCAAGTACTTCCTGGAGGAAAAGCACCCCTCGAGGGTCCTGGGAGATGAGGCAGCAGCCACCTGCCCGCAGCATGCAAACTCGGGGCCGCGAGGCTGTAGGGACATGGTCCTGAGGGGCAACGGCCAGGGCCACTCTCCTGGCTATCAGCACGACGACTCGGATGCTGAAGGGAAGGAAATGAGTCGCTCCCCTCCAGCCCCTGGGCCAGACGTCCAGAGGGGTGGGACTCAGCTGGCCCTACAGGCTGCACCCACCCCTGGTGATCTATCTCATGTGGGAGCCCCTTAGCCCAGTGGCATCTCCCATAGGCTCCAAAGCACTCTCCCTTCCACAAAGACGATGCCATCACAGAGAGCCCATGACACCCACCCCTGCCTGGGCCTACTGCCCATGCCAATCTGGTGCTGGGCAGGCGGGGGGCCGGGAGGCACAGGCCAGACTTTCCTGTCCGGGGTGAAAATAACTGGTACCTTATCTGTAGCAGACTCATCACTTTGTTCCTGTGAATACCAAGGTCTTGCCCAATGGAATAAATAGTTTGGGCAAGAGGCAATGAAAACAAAAAGTATCTAACAGGGAGGAGAGGACTCAGCCTACCAGGGATTCAGCATCATCTTCGAGAAAGCTGCTGACTGCATGTGCGTCATTCTGTTATGAAATCTGAAACAAGGGAGGCTCCCGAGAGATGCTGGCGGCAGCATCACATACCTATCAGCATCCACACGGCAAACCGCACCCAGGTGCCCTGGTCCAGCTGCATCATGAGATAGACGTTCACAAAGATGCTCAGGACGGGGAGCACTGGCAGGAAGGGAACCTGCAGAGACAGGAGGCGGTGTCAGTCCACGGCAGTGGCGCCGGTTCCAACAGTTCAGTAAAACTGTCTAGCAAAAGGCAGCACACCTGAGAGTGACGGGGACTGTCGGGCGAGCGTGGGGAAGAGAGAGGGAGCGCCCACCCCCACCCCCACCCAACACACACCCCGCACCCAAACACACACACAAACACACCCAAGGGTCAATCTTAGTAGGTGGAGATTTGGTTCTAAGCTCGGAATGGCCAAGTGAGCTCCATTCTAATTTTCCTCTGTTGCGATTCTCCCGCTAAAGAAAGGACTAGAAGACAGACCTCCACTTTACCTCTCAGGTCAACAACATTTTTTAGTATTTCTGTAATCTAAAAATGCAGAGGCCTTGCCCATCTCTGAGGCTTGGAAAACTCATGCGATCAACCTGAGCAGACATTTACGAGAAGTGTCGCACCGCCCCGGAGGGACTGCTCCACGGGGTCTGCTATTATATATACACTTAGGGGCAAGCGGCTTCATCAGCAGCACCCTTGATACTCTCTGGGGAAGAGGCAGCACATTTCACAAAACACTGACCATCAGGAACGCTTGTTTTCCAGACAATTCAGAAATGGATGCCGAACCTCCAGGTACTGGCGAGGTCTCCCTTGGCCTGTGTCATGCAGGAAGGTGTCAGCCTGCCCTTGACTACTCAGGGAAACGTCCAGCGGAGGAGGGCTGCTGCCTCCCCTTCCAGGGTCTGGTCCTCTGTGTGCCTTCAGTGCCCCTGCCCCATATTACCTGAAGCTGGCTGACAAAAACCTTCCTCAGGAGCACCCAGGCCCGGCTGAGCCCACACAAGGCTAGCCCGGCAGCAGGAGGGCCAGGGTCTGTGTGCCAGGGTTCCTTCCCCAGGCCGAGCTGCTCACCTTAAATGAGAGCTTGGTCTTGCTCTCGGGCTGCCTCCAGATGACACCCGTGACCACGGCACAGAGGAGGGCAGATCCTGCGAGCATAAAGACTGCCCACAGCGCCCCTTTTGTGAGAGCCTCCCTTCCAAGCACCGTCACAATGCAGAAGGTGATGATGAGAACAGCTAAGGGGGAAGGAAGAGACAGAGCGAGCTGCAACTCAACCATTTCTCAATTTCCCACTGGCATCCGCTGCTCTCCCCTCAACTTGTGGCGAGAGAGGCTCCATTTCCGAAGGCATCAACTTCAGTTAGCACAGAGCAACTATGTCCCAGTCTAGGAGCGAGACAGATGCTCATCTTCTCTGGCACCTTCCCCCAACTCTAGCTCCACTGCCTAGACACCATGCAATGCCAACAAGCAAGGCCCCAGGGAAGGGCTAGCTCTTACCTATGAGGCTGGTTGAAATGTTCACAATGAGCCCGGAGATTTTGGAAGGCTCCATGTTTTTGGGCGAGAGTATGGTTTTCAGAGAGAACAGCTCTGCCTCTGGTAAAAAGCCCAGCTGGGAATCATTGCTGCTGGCCAGCTCATTTTGGTCTGCTTGATCTAACTCGTCAGAAGTACTGGCCATCTGGTATACCAGGTTAGGTTGCTCTGGCTGATACCTGGAAAGAAAGGTATTGTGTGACCACCATCATCCGCTTCAAGCAAAAGGACATGCACCAACTCAAGTTCTCAATAAGCCTCCAAAGTTAGCTGCCCGGGACACAAGGTATAAAATGGGAAGGATATAGTCAGATGCTGCGTTGTAGACAGACGAGGAGAGACCGGGACCACCACCTCCCACTGTTGCTTCTGGGGAACATCCCCCACGGTCTCTGCTTCGGGGTGACATGACCTCCACCATGAGCAGCCCAGAGGAATACCCTGAGAGATCTCTCTTGCTCTGAGAAGTGGCAGTGGCCCTCAGATGCTAAAGATATTAGGCCACTTCCCACAAAATTACTGCTGTAGGGAGCAAAAAGGAAGGAGAGAAATAGAAAGCAGTAACGCCAGGATCCTATTTGGCACAGAGAGCCAGAGAAATGCGGCTGCAGGCTGATGGATTTGAGAAATTCTGTTTGCGTGCCTTAATTGGATCAATTTATTTTAAAACTCCAAGTACCTCGGAGTAAGTAATTCTGTGCGGCTGGTCGGAGGGCCGAGCCTGCAGCATGATTTCCAAGACATGAGTTACCTGCCAGTGGAGCATCCGTTCTGAATGAGGTGCCTTATCTTCCCACCCAAAGTGAACAGAGTGCACATCTTTTCCACCAGCTTTGAAAAGCAGAGTGCTGTATGAATTATTTTGCATATGATCAATTCTAAGAGGGAGTATAAAGATATTAACCATTTTTGTACGGATTCGCTTGTGCAGCACCACTCAGTCAATTAAGAAAGTGGGAGACCTCAGAGAATCTTCTAGCGTTGGGCCTGTTGGGAAGAATAAGGGGTCCCCAATAGTCTTAGCTGATTCTACAGAGCTTCTGCTGAGGCTCAGCTCGGGCTTTATGTGCATCGGCTGCTGAGCACCTTGGAGATGCAATCAATGGCCTGGCAGGTGGGAATCCCTGAAAAGAAAGGAGCAGGCTCTTGAGGGCAGACCAGTGCTGAGTGTCTCCATGAGCACCGGTTCTCAGGATGCCAGCTGCCCAGGGATGCGCTTTGGGAGTGGGCGCTGGGGCAGGTGAGAACACCGAGGCACCAAGCCCAGGCCCAAAGCAGCTTTACTGCGACTGCGAGAGGCTTGCCTGGCCCCAACCAGGCCACAACAAGCCGACTCCACAGTGTCCCTGAACATCAACCTAGGGCACCCCATGCCACGTAATGGGATTCATTCCTCCAGCCAGAGTGCAACGAAGCTTCAGAAGCATTACGCTGACCTGGGTTTCACAGGCCTTGGGTTTCCCTAACTCCTACCAGGGCAGCCCTCAATCCTCTCTGTCCCAAGAATCTGAACCAAGTTGCAATCAGTCTTCAAAAATTCTGATCCCAGGATCCTGGCCTAATAGTTGGGCCGAGAATCTATTTCTATCCACCCAACATCTAGCCATAAAAATGAGGGCACACGATAGAGGGGGGTGAGGGGCCACCCAACTCTTGCCAAGGACGTCCTCCTAACTGGGCTCTCAACCCAGGTCCTCCCCTCTCCTTGGCAGCTCCCATTGGAGCCATCACCAACCTAAAAGTTTCATTCATCACATAAACCATAGCGGAACTGTGAAAAGGCTACCAGGTGCATCTGCATTCTGTCATGAAACCCCAAAAAGCCATACATACCGTAAGACCAACACACAGGCAGCCACCAACGAGTAAGCCAGGAGAGTGCCAATGGACATGAGGTCCACCAAGTCCTTCAGGTCAAAGAGGAAGGCCATCACAGCTGGGAAGAGACAGACACCAGGATCTGTGGATGGCTATCTGCATGCACAGACAACCAGGACCACCACCACCTACCATCCAGGGCAGCGAAGGGGGCTGCTTTTACTCCCACTTTAAGCTTGATTAAAGTCAAGCTTCCCTTTAAGCTTGTGATTAAATCACAGACACAGTCAATAGACAGTAATAATCATTAACATTTGTATAGAGAATACCTTCGCTCTTGTGATTTTAATGGCAACTTTGTAAGCCATCCTTACATTACAGATGTTAACATTCACACAGGTTAGGAGACTTATCTAAGATCACACAGCTCATAAGCATAGGTATAAGGATGTGAACTAGGTTCTTATGACTCTGAGTCCTGTGTGTCTTCCTCTAGACCATGCTGATTCACAGACTCATGTGCATCCATCCCATCGATCCATCCATTCTCCATCAATCCATCTATCCACCCATCTTTCATTCATCCACTCACCATCCATCAATCCATCTCATCCATCTGCCCATCTTCCATCCATCTATCTATCCATCCATCCATTCATCCATCCCATCCACCCGTCCATCCATTCAGCATCTATCCATCTACCCATCTTCCATCCATCTCATCCATCTATCTATCCATCCATCCATCCCATCCACCCGTCCATCCATTCAGCATCTATCCATCTACCCATCTTCCATCCATCTCATCCATCCATCTATCCATCCATCCATTCATCCATCCCATCCACCCGTCCATCCATTCAGCATGTATCCATCTACCCATCTTCCATCCATCCAGCTCTGGTGAGAATGTGCCCATCACTGGGTTCTAGGCACTCACTATTGAACAGGGCAGACCACAGGCCCCAGCCTTCCGAGTGTACCCCACCAAGACACAGGCATCAGTGGGCAACAGTGCTGGATGATAAAGAAGGGCAGGTCTGGTGCTCTGGGGGGAATCACAGGGGGTCCTAACCCAGGCAGGCGAGCAGGAGAGCAGAGTTCTTCACATGTGAAGTCACTCACATGGAAGAAATCTGAAGACCTGTTCTTAAACAATATAGTATCAGCCCCTATCACCGTGCCCCTGGCCTTTAAAATGAATGAAAACCTGCACCCTTATTTGAACATCTTTTGTGAGTTTTGGGAGAGTATGCATGTCTATGCATGTGGGTGTGTATGTCAAGTACTCATTAAAAAACAACTTGGCTAGATCTGCTTTGGGATATTTTCAAAACACATGCAATCAACACAAGCTAAAATATAAACACAAAACCATTATTTTTCCACAAATATCTCTCAAGCCCCTCTAGATCACTGCAACTAAAACAAATTTAAATGGAGAATAAAACATAAAATTAAAGAGCAATGAGGGAGGGCCTTTTGGATAATCAGAACAGCACCCAACTGTGCATGCCACAGATGCCGATGCTCCTACTCATGGGAAACTTGAGACTAATTTCTTCCATGTGAGGTGATTTTAGAAAATCAAATACTTATTTACCACTCCCACCAAATGAAAAGGGTAAATCCTGGATTTTGTGAATGGCACGTACTTCACAGTCCCTTCAAAGAGCATGATTTGATCTCCCTCTATCAGCAGGGGAAGGAAATTAAGGCCAGTCCTGAACATGATCAAATTCCGGGTAAAGACTGAGAAAACAATGACTATTTCCAAATCCTTAATCCTGTAAATATACTGGTCACATTCTGGTGTATAGTGCCTCTCAATCTGACCACTGTAGTCACTCTCAAGAACATAGAATCACATAAAAAAAAAGTTTCATAATTTAAAAATAGGTTTGTTTTATTACATAATATTAATCCACAAAACTAAGCACAGTTTGCTAAAGGCATGAATGCTAATAAAACTTAGTGAATAATTCATTCATTTAAGAAGGTCAAGGGCCTTACCAATGGCTACTTGACAAGTTGCTGTGTTAGAAACTATGACTGATATCACATGCCCCAATTTGCCAAAAAGACCCACTGCTCTGCTCAGACCCTGGAAGGAGCTTGGCTACTTTGGCATGAAAACAATCCTGGAATCACAAGGCCGCTCCACCGTCCTGGGTGCACATCCTCACTTCACCTCCCTGGGCCTCCACTTCTACATCTGTACAGTGGGCTGGCGTCTGCCTTTCCGGGCTATGAAATGCAACCGCGAAAGAAGGAGACATAAAACCACAGGTACAGTGTGCACGCGAGCTTCCTTTTGGGTTCTCCTTTCCATCATCTACGGCCCTGGAACACCCACATGGCTCAGATTAGTCATCCATCAAAATGATCCTCTCAGCAATGATGCTCATCTGACAAGATGAAGCTCTACTGGGTCTGCTGTTACGTATAAACTTAGCGGCAAGCGGCTTCATCAGCAGCACCCTTGATACTCTCTGGGGAAGAGGCAGCACATTTCATAAGGGACACTTATTTTCCAGAGAATTCAGAAATGGATGCCGAATTTCCAGGTGCTGGCGAGGTCTCCCTTGGCCTGTGTCATGCAGGAAGGTGTCAGCCTGCCCTTGACTACTCAGGGAAATGTCCAGAAATGGGAGGAAAGGGTTTTGGGGGAATACTGTGTGTTCTAAGCTCTGCCCAATGAGATGAAAACCAGAGTGCAAGCTGTTCGAAAATTCTCTCCCATCCTCTGTCTTTTGTCAAAAGGTCAGTCAGCTTGCAATGAACCAGGCTCCAAGTATGAAACCCAGGAGTTAAAAAGACCAGGTGAGATTACTCACAGACCAGAACAAGGCAAGATACCTCCTTAGGGAGTCATGACTCCACTGGTAAAATATTGACATGTGAAATGAGTTCTGGTACTCACCAGCAATGGCACCCGAGGCTAGTGTGGCGATTATTGGTGTTTTGGTCCTATCATTGACCTTAGCCAAGAATTTAAATAGCAGTCCATCCTCAGCCATGGCATAGATAACCCGAGGCATGGGAAACATGGAACCTAGAAGGCTAGATGGGGAGAGGCAAACCACGTGAGTGAACCTGGCTCATAAGGGATAAAGGCACCACATCCATCCATGCTCAGTTTACCACAGAGGAGAGGGAGTCTGAGCTCACCAAGAGCTGCCATCCCTCCACGCTGGGTGAGGCCTGTGGCTAAAAGACTTGGCATTTAATAAATCAACCCCAGAAAGAGCACACACTGTGAGTAAGGGTTAAGGTAAAGAGTAGGGAACATCTATCTAACATACACTAGCATGAGACCCAGCACCGTCTTTACAGATGGAAAACTGTATTTATTCCTGCAATTATTTCTAGCTGAATCAAACAGAAAATACAAGCATCACTGCATTCATGAAGATTTCCCCATGGTAAATCAATATTTACCAAATAGCTCTGTTTATACAGGCTAAGAGGAAATACATTGGTGAAAATGTTTCTCATTAAAAGGCATTTATTCCCTTCTTCAAAGTAGCTTCTGCATGACAGCCAAACTGAGGGCCAAACTATGGTGTTCAAACAGGGAGCCTGTTCCAGGGACCAGATTTAGGGACAGAGAGCCAGTCCCTTGCTAAGCAGATGATGCTGAAAAGCCAGCCTCGGGTTCTTCAGGATGAAAATCTCAGTAACACAACTCTTGGGATGATGAATATTGACAAGGGTTTGAAAGCCACATGATCAAGGCTAGGTTGGGTGCTCGGTCTATTTTAAGGGTAAAGAATGCTGGCAGCCAACGTGTGTCTCGCACGGCTGTACCTGGTCTGCTACAGCCTAAGCCCTGCGGTGGTTCCACCCCTAGGAGCAGCCAGCACAGAAAGTCCTCTCACCTGGCAGAAAGAGCGCAGAGGGAGCCCACGGCCACTGCGTACTTGGCGCCTTCCCAGCCCACGTGCTTAAAGGCATCGGGCAGGGGGCTGTTATTGTCCAGGCAGAAGTAGGGCATCATGAGCGTGAGGGCGGCCGACACCCCGAAGTAGGCGATGAAGCAGATCAGGAGGGACGCCACGATCCCCACAGGGATGGCCTTCTGTGGGTTCTTCACCTCTTCACCTAGAAGCACCAAGGGGTTAGCAGAGGAGGGCACAGAGCAAGAGGCAGCGCATCTGCCCACGTGACACCCAAGGCCTCTCAGTGCCAGGGAACCCACGCAACACTACGGGAAACCTCCCCCCAGCGCTTGGCCCTGTGGCACTGGGGCCTCCTGTGCTTCCGGGAGCGGAGGGGTGGTGCTCAGGAAGACACAGCCGACAGCCCGCGGCCCTGCAGCAGCGCTCTCGGCTTGAATGTGGCGGTGCGGCCGAGGAAGAGACTTGCTTCCTTTGGCAGAGGAAATCTGGCCTGTTCAGTCCACCAGGATGACAATGTTGTGAATGGCCTCACTCCTCCCGGAAGATGCTCAGATAAGGAGTCAGGCCACAGCCACGCAGCTATGATCCCATTCTAACAGCGGAACCTTAGCCTCATTCAGGATGCAGCTTCCATCAGGCGTTGACACTTGGGGATGTGATGATGGTTTGAGGGTGGGAGGGGTTGGCAGGAAAGTACAAATCTACACGTCACCCATGTGTGAAAGAGTGGCGACAGGACCGTGCCAGCAAGGAGGGAAATGACAAGCCATGGGCAGCATTGGCTTGTCTGCCCGGGATGCAGGAGGACCCGGGACCACAGTGGGCTGGCAGGCATACCTGTGGTGGCAATGCAGTCAAAGCCCACGAAGGCATAGAAGCAAGTCGCTGCCCCCGACAGGACACCAGAGAACCCGAAGGGCATGAATCCACCAACACCGGGCTTCCCTTCTTTTGTGTCACTAGAAAAAAGAGCCACAAACAAATGTCACGTCACTCGCTGCACAGTCTGGCGTAAGCAGCTGTGCTCATCTCCGGATACGAGCGGCACCTGGCAGTCAGCCCTCCCTGTTACCGCTGCCAGGCCCTGGGCTTCAGACACCGAATCCAGCCACAGCATGCTGACTCCGTGGGCACAGGCCTCCCTGATGTTCGTGGCCCAGGCTCACAAGGCTGCAGAGTATCGCCCTTTCCAGAAGCACCTTCTAAACAATGACTAGGGTAGGGAGACGTGGGGACTATGAGGCAGGAGTTCAACAGGAAATGGGGGAGAAACCAGCCACGCGGCCAGCCCCACACCCTTCTCCCCAGGACCCTCGGAGGAAGGATGCAGAGCCGCCAGCCAGTCCTATATTTACCAGGAATAAATACCCGGGTCCCATATTTACCAGGAACTCAATCTCCAAACAAATAATTCCAGAGAAGCTAAGGCTAAACTAAAAGCCTCTGTCAGCAAAGGCATTCCTTAAGTGCCTGTATGCACAAGGTGGAGTCCAGGATGGCGCAGCTTTTGCCAGGTGTGTGGGTCCCAGGCACAGCTGGGCTCTGGCCCACGGGAGGGTCTCAGCACATCTTTGCTACACTGATGAATGCAAAGGCAAAATCAGCACAGTTTACAAACCCAGTAGTCCAGAAGAAGCAGGCTGCTTAAACATTCAGAAAACAGTCCCATAAATCTGACACCCGTTCTGAGACACGGTGCCCAGGTTCAGTGTGGCGCTATGGCCCCTCCCCGGGCCCCGTCGGGGGTCCTTCAAGCCCCTGTTCTGCGATGTACAAAGCCCTGGCCTGTCTGAGTCCCCCACATGCCGCGTTCTGGGGGTGCACCACGCTGTCAGTGCAGGTGGCTTCCCTGGCCACCATCGCCTGGTCAGAAGGCACATAGCCCCTGCTGGTCACCAAGTAACCCTAAGCTTTCTGCATCCGGCCCTCTGCTGCCACCCAAAAAGCAACTGCACTCCTTGTGGTTCAAGAAGGGCACCCCCTACTCCCACATCTTTGCCAGTCGCAGGGCCGCAGGCTTTCTGTCCTGTGCCAGGGTCCCACTGGCTGGCCTGGAGCCCTAGAGGATGCTCACCACCCACCTGTCACACCCACTCAACCATACTGACAGCCGCCCAGCGGCACAGGACAACCTGCCCTAAACCTCATCAGCATGAAGAGAGGAACCCTATAGAATGCTCCCAATCCTATCAACACTGACGTTCCTCAGGTTGGCTGGGCAGCCCATTTGGTGAACTTTGCTTTCAGTGGGATTTACTGACTGGCTGATAAAACAGACAGACAGATAGGATGGACCCAACTTTCTAATAGGGATTAAGCCTTACTAATTCCTAGAGGATATTCACATCTCTCAGTTACAGAAACTGCCATGAAGACACTGCAAGTACATGCATGAGAAAGCTCATGTACATGTGGGGTTTACTGTGGTTCCATAAACAGTAACAAGAGGAAACCCCCAGAAATGTACAAGTGATGGATGTAGGAAAAACTGTGGCCAAACAAAATTTTAGTTTGTTGTGTTAGAGTATGACTAAAATTAGAAACCCAAGCAGCCCAGGACAGACAAGTCAGCAGAGCCACAGGACAGCAAAGGGTTGGAGCTGTGCCCACCTCATCCAAACCCCCTCGCCTCTCAGGCCACAGGCCCTGCCGGCTGCCCACTCCCACCCTGGCTAACGGCTTCTGTTATACAGTGGCCTATGCTGAAGACAAAACAGGTGACAACCAAATGGCTCAAGATGGGGAGGAGGAGGCCAAAAGAGGAGGGGACTCAAAAGTCAAAATGGCTTCTGTGGGCCCCACTTCGGTCCCCTGTGGTGGCCAGGGTGACAGACAGGCAGTGAAAAGCCTCCAGATCCCCACTCAGCTCCTATGACATCAAGAGCTAGCAACATGGCCTTGCATTAAAATAAATGCATGCCCACTTTGGGAGGCCGAGGCGGGAGAATCACCTGAGGCCATAAGTTAGGGACCAGCCTGGGCAACATAGTGAGACTGGGTTAGTGCAAATTTTTTTTTTCTAATTAGCTGGGTGTGGTGGCATGTGACTAGAGTCCCAGCTACTTGGGAAACTGAGGCAGGAGGATTGCTTGAGCCCAGGAGTTTGAGGCTGCCTTGATCCATGATAGTGCCACTGTACCCCAGCCTGTGCCACTGCACCCCAGCCTGCACAACACAGCAAAATCCTGTCTCTAAAATAAATTTTAAAAATTAAAAAATATATATAAATGAATGCTATCATGGATAGATGAGCTTTAGGCCACCACGAGGCAGAGGCACCTAGAAAGGTCCTGAAATTCCCATTTCAGGGCAAGTGGAAAGTGTAGGGAACTGCATACAGGATTAAATCCCAGAAACAGGTGAACTCACAGAAGAGGACTAAGAAGGGCTGGAATGTGTCTTCCTCACGCAGACAGGTAAAGCACGCACAACAATAAAAGCACGGAGAGAAGGAAGCAAGGGGGATGGGTGAGTGCAAAGGAAGGAGGCAAAACAAAAGGCATCCTCCCTGGCTCCTCAGGACAGTTGCAGGAGACACTGGATAACCCTCCAGGTGACAGAACATGGGTGAAGGCACGCGTGAGCATCCGAAAACTGGCCCCGCTGACTGTGACCCTGCCACACCTGCTCCTCGTACTGCACCCTCACCTCAGGAGGACCTACCCCCGACCTCAGGAGGACCTACACCCGACCTCAGGAGGACCTACACCCGACCTCAGGAGGACCTACCCCCGACCTCAGGAGGACCTACCCCCGACCTCAGGAGGATCTATCCCCGACCTCAGGAGGACCTATCCCCGACCTCAGGAGGACCTATCCCCGACCTCAGGAGGACCTACCCCCGACCTCAGGAGGACCTACCCCGACCTCAGGAGGACCTACACCCGACCTCAGGAGGATCTATCCCCGACCTCAGGAGGACCTACCCCCGACCCAGGAGAACCCAGGTGCCGGGACCCTGGGCAACCATAACAACGAACAAGGGCCTGATTTAAAAAAAAATTTGCAGGGTATGCTAGTAAGCGAGAACGCAAGGTGCAGAACAATATATACGGAATGCCGCGTTTTGTGTAAGAAAAAAGGAATAAAATATACATATCTGCATTTGCTTGTGCTTACACAGAGAGAAACTGGAAGCTTACACACACACACACAATTAGAAAGTTTACCTGTGGGGGTGGGAGATGAGGTGGATGAAGAAAGGAACGCATTGTAAATCTTTTTTTTAAAGCATTATGAACCACGTAGTATTTCACCTACTCAAAAAGTTAAATTCAACCTTTAAGATCGGGTGTCACTGATGCCAGTGGCAGAGTATTAACACAAAATAACCACAGAATCCATTCTAGAGGCGCAAACCAAAACATGTAGAGGTATTTCTCAACGGTCTCTTTCTATATAATCAATAACTAACCTTTTACATGCATGCGGCAGTTGTGTTCACTCATCATCTGGCAACTCACATGTGAAGGAGAAGGGCTGCCAAGAGCCCTCACCCAGCAAATGTTGCCCCGAGACAAAGTGAGCTTGAGTCCTGGTCTCAGCTCGGCGCTGCCTGCCCTGCAGCCTTTGACCAGCCCTTCTGTGTTCCAGTCAGCTGGCCGCTCAGAAGCAGCAAAGACAAGGCCTGGCATAGAAAGGGGTCAGGCCCAAAGGTCTCCCACTGCATCAGCAGTGAACATCCTGCAGCAGGGCTCCGCCCCCCTCACTTACACCAGCCACCCTGACATCAACTGTTAGCTGTGCTCAAAAGCCACACTCCCCTGTTCTTCTACGTGGTAACAGAACCCTTGTTTCAGCTGGACATATAAGCCTTAAGAACCAGGACTGCATGTTTCCCAGAGTCGCTAGCTACAAGGGGTAGCCATCTGGCTAAGTTCTGATGGAGGAGGTTTGAGCAGACATGGTGTCTACGTCTGCTGAGAAACCCCAGGGGATGAAGTGGGGAGGCAGGGGGCCCTCTGCTGTTCCCTTCTCCATCCTGCTGGCCGGAGCAGGAAGAGCTGCCTTGGGCCCTGGGGCGTCTGGCCTGGATTCCTGGCCGGGTGAAGCGACATGCTGGACCTACCACCCCCAGAGGTTGACCAAAGAGAACCAAACCCTTATCTTGTTGAAGCCAGTGTTATTTTGGGGCTTCCATCCTAACTGGCAGACACCATCCAACAAAACTTTCTCAACAGGCTTCCACGCGGGGTTGATGCTTCACTATTGCTGTGTCCACAGAACACTGGATGGGAATGCCAGCGGCAGCCTGAGTCAAAGGCATGAGGAGCCATCCAGACTGCAGGGTAACACTCCTCTTCACAGACCAACGGACAGACCGACCTAGTTCCTGGGGGCCTTCTCGGACGGCTAGAAGACAGCATCCTGAAATCACAGACCCACGTGGTCACACGGCCTCCCATGCAAGATGAAGCCCCCGTACGTTACATGGATTGGTTGGGCCGTGCCCTACTATTTCAGAGGAACAAGCAATTTCATGCAAGACTACATGGCTGTTGTCGGAAACACAAAGCTATGGCTGGAAAAACAAAAGACAGAAAGATGCTTAGAGATTTTAACAACATGACAGAGCATGCCAAGGAGACTCCAGTCCTGCAGAACGCCACCTCCTCACACAGCCGATCCCCTGCTGGCCCCGTGGTCAGGGCGCTGGGCCCTGGCAGTGAGGCCGTCAGATGTAGCCAAGGGGGCCCCACCTGTGATCGGGGGTTGGGGCAACAAACGCTGCTTTGTCTGGGGGCCGGTACAGCTAGCTCATCATTACCAGGGCATCAGCGTGAGGATGACCAGTGAAAGTAAATACCATCGGCTGGCACAAACAATCTCTTCATAAAAATAATAAAATTAAATCTCGATTGGCAACCAGTTAACAAGAGGTGCCCTTTATATTTCATTCCTGACCTGTAAATAGCAACCGCTCAAATACGCTCTCAGAGTTTTCAAAGGCTACTATGTTCCTTCAAGGCATATTTGGAACTGGCTTTACGCCACCGTAAACTAATGCGCATCCATAAATTTGGCATAAACATCACTCTGAAATGCTTGGGATGACATATTCAAAGTCTTCACTTCTCTGTCACAGAGTTTAGGAAGCAAGGGTATTCTTATTAGAACGGCTAACCACAAAATATTTGTGTTAGTGAAGTTTCGTGCGACCGAGCGCCATAGTTTCCTGTTTCCATTCAAGTAGTCACACGTCAATGCCTGCCCACTGGTGACAACACTGGACAACATGGCTGGGCACCTGGCCCTGAACTAGTGACCAACTGGGCATACGTGACTGCTAAGATTCCCAACGTGGGATAGTGCTTCTCAGCCTCCCTTGCAGTTCGATGTGGCCCCCAGTGGACTCTTGCCCGTGGAATTTCTGTGTGTCTTCTGGTCTGTCCTGAATAGCCCTGAGCACTCTCCTCTACCCTCTCTTCTCCCTTCTGGAAGAGCTGGGTCACGCTTGTACCTACAGCCAGCTCTGACCGGGCAGATGAGGACAAGGTCCCAGAGCAAGACGGAGAAAGACGGAAGATGTCTGGGTCCACAGAGGCCTGTGGTAAAGCTGGCCAGCCAAGTTGGACGCTCATTTCAGGACTGAAAACATCTCTTTAAAGGCACTCCATTGTGGCACCTGGGGCGGCCTCTTTATCAAGGCAGTTTCAACCTTTAGTCTTAATGAAGAATCACACACAAAATCCAAGCCCCCATTCTCTATCCAGGGACCTAAAGAATTATGTGGAGATCTGACAGAAAAGATAAAAAAGATATGCTGTCACTGTTGAGCTTTTTTTCCTAGGTTATCTGAGCTTGTCGGTGAGGGCTGGGTGAGAGACCTGAGATGGCACAGGGTGGAGGTGTCACCTCCAGTTCCGGGTGTCTGCGTCAGAGACATGAGGGTGATGGGGCCACTGTCACCAGGGCTGGAGCAGCACAAGTCGAATGTCGGCGAAAGAGACTGTTGTGCTCACACTCTGACACTTCAGTCATTCTGCAAACCTTCAAAAGCAGTTTCATCTATTTATCTTCCCTCTGCATTATTAATGTAACAGGAAGGTATTCAAAGGTAAAGTGAGGTCACCATGGCACTGCAGAGAAAAATCTTTTCTGAACACAAAATTCGAAAGTTGGCCATCAAACAGAATCTGGGGAAAGAGGGATCATTTAATGAGTCTGACAAGAATCTTGAATGATACACAATTTGGAATTAGGGTGATGATTTTCTTTCCTTCAGTCTTTCTTGTCATACAATAGTCTTTCCAATTCAGGGGAATAAACCTTCACACAAACTTGATACACACAAAATACCCTCAGCTACTTCACTGCAAAAAAACAAAACAATTAACAACATATACTCCAATAATGTTTTTTTAAAAGCACAAGCCATCCGAGCCAGTTATATCCCCCATACAAGTCTATGTCATTAAATACCAAATAAGAAGAATGGTCAGAAGCAGCAACTCACTTGTTCAAACAGAGACGGCCTGATGTGTTCCCAAAATCTTCCTCCGTGAGCTGCCAGTTTTTAACCGACCCTTTCACAAATCCTGACACCATAATGAAGCCCAGGACCAGGACGTTGACACAAGTGAATATTTTGTTGACCATGGCTGACTCTTTCACACCAAGAGTTAAAAGTCCTGAAAAAGTGCACAGACACAAAACCTTGTCTAAGTGTTAACCACCAACTGGGAAGGTTCTTCCTGGATGGGGATAAGAAGGTGACTGAAAAAGAATCCAAGTGCATCGAGCTTCTGCAGACCTCTGTGAGCCTCTGGGATTGGGGTGGATTAACGATCTTTCTGGGGGCAGGGATCGGGGTCTAAATCACCAAGGTTGTGGGTGCTTCCCAGGCCCTCCTAGGTGACCTCCAGATCCCCTCAGAAGCCCATCCAGAGGCACCCCAGGACTGCAGAGATCTGGAGCACGCACCCCTCTCATAGGGAGGGAAAGCCTGGACCCGCATACCAAGCCGCTCCCGCTCACTAAAAGAATGCATTGCTGGGAAACAGCCTCCAGGAACGATTCCAGGAAGAAACACTTTGCTCAGATTCCTGGGAGAACGGGCATTTTTCAGAAGAGGAAATTATTCTGGTTGACTTTGGGATGTTAGTGATACTAACAGTATGGTTCTGGAACCACTAACATACATGGTTCCTCATCGGACTCAGTGCATATAAAATAACATCTGAGCTAGGCTAGCTCTAGCTTGCAAACTCACATTTTTTTTTTTTTAAGAAAACTAAGTAATAAAGATGCCCAGGAACCTCTGATAGCGCTGCCTTTGAGGCGTATGCCCCAGCACCACCTTAGGGTGAAGAGCTCATTCAGGTACTTCCGTAGCTGGAGTCTTTGCTGCGCAGGAAAAGTGGCACAGAAGGGGCTGGTACCACTCAAACACAGCCAGGATTTGAGACCACTGCTCTGCCATGGACGCCCCTCATAGTTTTAAAATAAAAACTGGTTGGGTGCGGTGGCTCACACCTGTAATCCCAATACTCTGAGAGGTGGGCAGATCAGTTGAGGTCAGGCGTTCCAGACCAGCCTGGCCAATATGGCAAAACCTTATCTCTACTAAAAATATAAAAGATTAACTGGGTGTGGTGGTGCGTGTCTGTAATCCCAGCTACTTGGGAGGCTGAGGTGTGAGAATCACTTGAACCCAGGAGGTGGAGGTTGCAGTGAGCCAAGATCACGCAACTGTACTCCAGCCTGGGTGACAGAACAAGACTCTGTCTCAAATATAAAGTAAAATAAAATAAAATCTGCTGTACTTTTGAGATGGAATTATAAAGTACAGATGTTAGAAGAGAATTGTGTGATTAATCACAGGGAGAACACCCCAACACAACAATCTATTTCTTCTTTACTGTTCCTCCTTCTTAGGTTTATTAAAATGAAATCTCACCAGTGCAGACTTACTTTCTGACGCATGTTTCTGCCAGCTGGACCAGAAATACTGCTGAGACCAGCCTGAGTGAAGTTATTTCAATTATGTGGTGTGTAAAATAAAGCATGTCATTTTTAAAACTCATCCAAGATTTTCCAACCCCAAATGAGAATTTATCTGCATTTCAGCTTCACGTTTATACAGCCCCACAGAGCAAAACTCGCATTGCACTGGCCAAGACACGCACAAATGTCACCAGCAAGAAGTTGCCATCAGCTGTGTTCAGGCAGTCTTTGGGATTTTTCAAATTCTGTAACCACAACTCTGTCATGAAACTTATTTATTGAAAGGGTGTTTTGATGGTTGTTAGGTGTAAAACCATCCAAGTCGTCTTCAGACGCCCCAGGCACACATTAGTGTTCCAGACGGAGCTCATTCCTCCACATTTTCCTGGCTGATGAATGACAGCTTTGCTTTCCAAATGGTCATCCTCTGAGTCAAAAGAATTTTTATTCCCAGGACACTCATACAAAAAGCCTGCAGTGCTGACAAAATCTTATTCCACAAACAGCTAGGCTAAACACCTAAGATTCTCTTTTAATGAAGTGGCACACAACTCAGCAGCTATGAAGCAGGCCAGCCCTATCTGAATCTACAAGCAGCCATGAAGACAGGGACAAATAAAGATGCCTGCATGAAGTACAAAAACAAAACAAAAAGAAATGGGGTTGTGGTTTAAGAGATAAGTAAAGAAAAGAACTTAACAGGAGCCTCTCACAGAACCTTTGACCGTCACTCTGACCTGATCTCTTTTTCAGTGTGGGCTTTCTTTACCTGTCAAGATGAGAATTATGATCACCGCGAATATGTCAGGGTTTTCGGCCAGCACGCCGGGGGCGTTCAGAGCCATGTGTGTCCGTGAGAACTCCCCGATGGGTCTGCCTATCAGCTCGTCGAAGGTGGCGCTCCAGGCCCTCGCTACGCTTGAAGTACCTGCCCCAAAGCACACACAACAGAGGGGATATGAGGACAACGGTTAGCCAGGTACTTGTAGTGGAGCTCCATGTTCATAACATCATTGCAGGAGTCACTGACGGTGCACTGGAATCTGGCGGCAGCAGCCAGACCACAGCGTATGCTGAGCCAGAAGTGACGGTCAACTAGTGCTAAGTGCGAGAAGGCTTCTAGGGCCCACAGAGGAATGCATTTCACATCCCACCCAATATGCACAGGTGTATTCTATCAAATATACATATCCGAATAAAAAGTTTGCAAAACAAGTGTTACCCTTACCACCTGAGAGGCACTCTGATAGTATGCAATGCTACCTATTTTGTTGCATTGAAAAAGTAAACATTGATGACAACTCATGAAAAACTGATTTCATAATGCACTCCTGGGGTGCAGCTGGCAGTCTGCAGGAACCCCGGTCAGGAAGCCCTTTTCTAGGAAACTCTTGGCAACAGAGGTGATGGCGCTTGCACCATAATTCTTCTCCCAGCAAGAAGAGGCATCCTAGGAGGTCCTTGAAGGGGCTGAACCCCAGCTCAGGGACAAAGCCACTTGCTCACCTCAGAGTAGGCATCAGCCACCTCTGCCACTTTGTGCCTGAACGTGACTCGGAGGCCATGGCATCCCCAGAGTGCGGGACCGCAGACAGACCCCAGCTCTCCTCATTCTCCCCTCAGCCTGCACCCTCCAGCGCTGAAGAACACCAACAGGGCAGCACCCAAAATGCCAACAATAGTTGGCTGCTGTCTTTCACTCTCGTTCTCTCCTCTCATATAATTCTGGAGAGAGTCAGAATGCATTTCCATTGGTGTTTCTCAGGAAATGTCACTAAAATTCCAGTATTTTCATAGAGCATTTTCCTTTGTTTTCAAAGGGGGCCTTGTCGGTGACCATGGTCCCAATTATTCACCGCATACTGCCAGAGTCATCTGCAGAGATTCAATTTCACTATTTGGTCTTATGATAAGTAAGTATCTTTCCAACAACTCAGAAGTTTAACCACATTTCTTCCTCCTGAGCAGCCAATCTATTATGAATTCTGTAAACATGGTCTCACCATCTCCCTGTCACCCCCAAAGCGGCTGGCTCTTGGCAAATGTGGCTCCCAAACCCTGTCCTGCTCGATGAGAGGGGCTACCCCAGCCTTTCTTCCCAGCCTACCCTCTCCCAATTTCTGAATCATGCCTTTAAAAAAAAAAAAAAATGTTTGCTGGAAAAACTGCCCTTCCCAGCAGCTAAGGCTGCAAATATATTTTCATAATGCATGCAAATGTTCTCCCACAAGCAAATGGCACTCTGGCAGAGCCTTTCATTTGCTGGTCTAGAAGCTGCAAGCAGTTCATGCTCAATGTATATTTTATGCTCAGGTAAATCCTCTGGAAACATAACGGTCCATTTACAATAGCTACATTCCCAGGGAGAGACCTCAGCTTGTGAGAACCATGTGTGGCTGTAAAGTTTTGATGTGGCATTGAAAGAAAACATTATGAATTTTATTTTAGAGCCCAGAAGACTAAGCTAGGTTGGCTCTCAGCAGATACTGCAGCTGCTGGAAAGAAAGCGAAGGTGCCGTTCAGAGAGCGTGAGTGTGTGCCCTCTGCCAGCTGTCCTGGTGAAGGGGGAGTGGTGCCCCCCATGCAGAGATAGGGCTGCGGGGAGCCCAGGGCTGGGACGGTCCCAGCAGGCAGCATGCATGGCAGGGCGGGTGTGGTAAGGTCCGGTGGGAGCTGGCACAGAAGCAAGGCGGGACCCACATGGCTCGGCTGACCAGGTCTTACTGTTTTCTCGCTATTACCAAAAAATTTGAGAAAAAAAATAAATGGCACGTTGAGTGGCCGTGTGCACCCTTTGCTTCTTCTGAGACTTAGGTTTTTGTTTCTTTTAAGTTGACGTGTTCAACTTCAGTTGTAATCAAAATACAAAAAAGCATAAAGGGAAGCAAAGCGTGTTTACCTGGCAAACTGGAAAGATTTTCTACATTTGCTTCTTTATTTGCTGGGTGGTTGTGTTACAGGCCGATGTCCAGTGTCCACACTGCAGGGTAAGGGGGCCCTGGCTACGTGGAGGATCACAGTCAACAAAGGCCTTAAAAACATGCAGACCCACCAAGAGCCATTCTGCTCCTTAGACAGTTTTAAGGAAAAGAATCATGGCTAAGCACAAAAACATAAAGTAAGTAACTGTTTATAACAACAGCAACAACATAATGGAAACAATCTGAACAACCCATAAAGACATCCAATACGTTACACGCTGTGTATAGAAATCTATACAAGGGTAGGCAAGCATTAGAAACGTTACCATGGAAAAATAGCTAATGATATGAGAAGTGTTTACTCTATGTTGTTTTATAAAGAGGTATACTGTACAAAAATATACATTTAAATTCACAAAAATGTTAAAACAATAGTTCTCTCTGTAGACAGTAAACTGCTGAACAGAGTCTTATGCCTTCGTGGGATCCCTAGTATCTAGCACAATGCCCAGCACAGAGCAGGTACTCAATAAACATTTATTAAAAGAATGAATGAATGAATGAATGAATGAATGAATAAGAGAATTAGTTTCTCCACATTGTCAGGCAGGATATTTCTACTTTCTTCTTTGTGCTTTTCTTTATTTTCCCAGTTTTTCTCTATCAGTGATGCATTTACTCTAGTAACTAAAAAACATACTAAAAGAAACTAAATACTTTTAAATGAATCAGAAACATCCTCTTAATTCTGTGCCTCTCTTGTTAACAAGAATGACCTCCCCACGGGGCATCCGCCCACACTTTAGAGGTGGGAACAAACAGAAAAGTGGTAGAGGGCACAAGCTCCGGACCCCCGGTACCTACCGATGATGTAGGAGAGGATTAAGTTCCAGCCGGTGATGAAGGCCCAGAGTTCTCCAACGGTGACATAGCTGTAGAGGTAAGCTGAGCCCGTCTTGGGGACCCGAGCACCAAACTCGCCGTAGCACAGGCCAGCCAGCACCGAGGCCAGCGCAGCAATCAGGAAGGAGATGACAATGGCAGGGCCTGCATTCTCACGGGCCACAGCTCCAGCCAGGACATAGACGCCAGCACCCAGTGTGCTGCCCACCCCGAGGGCCACCAGGTCAAAAGTGTTCAAGCAGCGAGACAGCCGCGTCTCCTCCCGGCTACAGTCCACCACCTTCCGCCGTAGCATCTGCTGGCCAATGTTGAGCAGGACTTTGCACCCCATGTTGCTGTTCAGAGCTGTCGAAAAAGAACAAAGATGTTTCCTGATTGCTCCTCATTTCATTCCATCACTCTCATCTTATCACATTATTGAAACAGACAGTGATCAGGTCCTTCATAATCATTTCCTGCTAAAAGGCTTTAATTCGTAGAATTCCATTGATTGTCAGAAGCACACAGCCTTCTCCAGTTTCACCAGCACATACAGAATTATCCCAGCAGGCCAACAGATACAGCTGACTTCATTTCGAGGTCTCTGAGCTTCCACATTGGTATCAGGTCCTCTTAATGGAGACTCTTCCATGGGTGGAAATTGTGTAGTAGAGGAAACACACATCAATGACATTGTTCCTACACTCAGTCATCAGATAATATACCAGGAAAAACAAGGTGTTAGTTTAAGTATGCTGTAATAGAAGGCAAACCAAACCATATCGTAATTTCATGATTAAATTACATTATTAAATTATTAAAACTCAGAAGCCCTGAATAGCAATAACAATGGTTTTTTTAAGATCTTTCTAGGATCCCCTGAGGGTAAGGAGCCAGTTGTTTTCACTTTTAAGGTAACACAGAGGTAAGTGGAAGCAGAAAAATGTTGAGTTATTACCAGTGAGGGCTTTTCATCACTTACTACTCCAGGAAGCACTTTTCTTCTGGACTGAAATGTCAGCCCAATGTGCTCCGTGGTACATGATATATATGCATATCTGATGTGTTCTTGGGCACTTATCACGAGAGGACATGTATCCATCCATCCCACCCTCACATGGGACATAGCCCATTAGGGCCCAGGACACCCTGTGCCTTGTGGGATGGCTCTGAGATTGCTTTCCTCCAACCTACGGGCCCACCTTGCCTGGCCAGACGCAACAGGTGAGCCCTTGGCAAGGACAGGCCAGCAGCCACCCTCAAAAAGGCGGAACTTTGCCCCCCACATCTGAAGGGAAGAGACTTCCTTCCACAGAGTCCAGGATGGAAGGGTGGGGGTGGGAAGACAGATAAACTCTTCAGTGGAGAAACCCGAGGACCACTGCCTGCAGCAGGTGACCGAGGCCAACGACAGTGACAGTCATGTTGGCAGAGTGATGTGATGAGAGGGGCACTTCATCTCCCTGGTCTTTCCCCCAAAACCCACAGCCCCAGGCTAACCATGGGAAAACCACCAGACACATTCCAGTCTACAAAATACCAGACTGAGTGTGTCAAGGTCATCAAAAACTAGGAAGTCTGAGAAATGGCAGAGCCTAGAGGAGCTAAAGAGACGTGAGGACTAAATGCCATGTGGGATCCTGTATGGGATCCTGGGACAGATAAAGGACACCTGGGAAAAACGAGGGAAACCTGACTCAAATATGGATGTCAGTTAGTGAGAGCACATCAATATTGATTGTAACCAGTGTACCCACCAAAATAAGATACACATTCCTAATATGAAACGGTGAGGGGCACATGCAAGCTCTGTATGCTTCACCATTCTTCTGTAAATCTAACACTATCCTAAAACAGAGTTTATTTTAAAAATCTAAGACAAAACAACAGCACGTGCACAGAGAAGCTATCATCATGACTTTTGGCTACTGAGGTACACACAAAAAACCATCAATTATTCATGTTGATCATCAGTTGGTATTTATTGACCTAACTTAGCTGCAATTAAGTCACTTGAGATGGTAAGTCTAGAAAAGTCCGTGCCTAAGCACCTGAACACTTCCCTGCCTGCCCACACCTTTGCACCCGCAGCTGCCGGGCAGGCACAGCGCAGCAGGGCCTCCCCAGGCTGCAGCTCAGGGCCCCTCGGCAATGGTCACATCACTGATCAGCTCCAGGTCGGGCAGCAACTGGGAGCGGTGCCTGCTCTGTTTTATCTGACAGGCCGAGGGAAGAGAATAATCCCAAGACTCAAAAATGTGAGCTAGAATGGGGAATAAAAATCATCTGATCCTATGCCTTTGTTGCAAAGATGGGGAAAACAGCTGAGAGCCAAGTGTCAAACAGGGTCACGGGCTCTGCAGGCACCATCCTCTGGGGTTCCGGCAGCATCACAGGTAGGAAGGAAATGATATCATGGTGTAGCAGGTGGGGCAAAGTGGGGAGGAAATGAGGAGGGAGCGCCGCTTGTGGAACAGCGATGGAGCGGGGAAAATCAGACCTCAGAGTTTGAGAAGAGCAGGAAAGGGCGCCTGAGGCCAAGAGAAGAGCAAGCCGAGAGAGACGGATGGCTTCCCAGGTTGTTTACAGCAACACACGGGACTGCTTCTGCAAGCTGTCGAGCCAGAGCAGTTCTGAGCTGTCTCAGCAAGGCAGGGATGCCTGCGGCCTCCTAGGCAGTTAAGTGAGAGCCTCTGAGTGGCACCAGGGAGGAGGAGGAGCAGGAACCAAGGACCTAGTGGTGCTGGGACCCCAGGATCTGCAGGCTCAGGGGTTGATTTCTCCTGGAAATGCCTTTTTCTTTTCTTCCTTTTGGGGAATTAGCCAGATTTATTCAAGTCAAATTGTAAATCACAACAAAGCGTTTAGTAAACAATTGCTTGCATAGCAAATTGAAAGGGAAAATGCAACATAGCCCTCAGCTGAAAAGCCTGTGCTGGGAGATGTGCAAACATTACTACAGTCACTTCTCAATATCCTTTTTGGCAGGGAGGGGAGTAGTTTAAGTAGACGAGCCTTGAAGAGAAACAGGGTGTGAAAACTCCTTATGACTTGCACTGTTTGGGATCTGGTGGGGAAATGTGGCTGGGGGATGCACAGACAGTGCCTGTCTGCGTCCAACCTCTCCCAGATGTCATTTCTGCTCAAGAATAAGCAGATTCTCTCCATAAAATACTAAAGGCCAGCGGGGCACGGTAGCTCAAGCCTGTAATCCCAGCACTTTGGGAGGCTGAGACGGGCGGACCGCAAGGTCAGGAGATCGAGACCATCCTGGCTAACACGGCGAAACCCCGTCTCTACTAAAAAATCCAAAAAAACTAGCCAGGCGAGGTGGCGGCGCCTGTAGTCCCAGCTACTCAGGAGGCTGAGGCAGGAGAATGGCGTAAACCCGGGAGGCGGAGCTTGCAGTGAGCTGAGATCTGGCCACTGCACTCCAGCCTGGGTGACAGAGAGAGACTCTGTCTCAAAAAAAAAAAAAACTAAAGACCAAGTGCAAGGGAAAGACAATGCTACTCAGTAGCATTTTCTTTCCTAGGCCTCATAGGATAACATAACCTACATGCCCAGAAGGTGAGAAGGGGTCGCCCTGCCTTTCTCTGTTCTGGGCTTTTCAGGAGGGCTGTTCCCTGTTTGCACTCCTTTCTCAAAAATGTGCTGTTGTCCTAGGCAGAACCAAAGCTACAAGAGTAACCAAACGGATTCTTGGCAAGGAGTGCACCGGAGCCCAGACACACTCCAGTTACATAGTTCTGGGCCTCCATAGAACAGAAGGCTAATGTGAGCCGGCTGCTCGCATAAGAGGACAAATGACGCCTGTGGAGGTGCGCAGATGCAAAGCCTTACACATGCACCTGTGTCACCACCAGCACAGATCACTGCTACCAGTTGAAAACCCACTCAAAGAACCAAGCAACTTATGCTGGGGGGACCTCTGTACACCCTTCAAAATGAAGGGGCAGGTGATTACATCACTGTAAGCTTAGATACAGATAACGGTTTTCTAACATCATGTGAAAAGGGCCTTTCTGGTGAGACATCTGTGCGCAGATGCAGCTCATTTTCCCTGAATAGGTACGCAGTGGCCCATTTGCTTTCGGTATAGTTCTTGGCCTGTTTCCCCCTCACCAAGCCCAGGGAAGTGCTGGAGGGAAGTGTTTGGGTCTCAGCGGGGTGGGGTGGGGACAGCTGGGACCCCTACAGGAGATTACTTTTACCTTGGTTACTTCTTAAGTATTGCTTGCTATCTAGGGAGAGGGCAAACTCAATTCCTTTGGAAGACACTGGAACAAAGATGCTGCCAACTGCTGCTGAGAAGCCCAGAGCCGATAATCTGGAGAACATAAATGTCTCAGGCTAGGTGTTCACTCCTACTTCCCAGGGTAGGAGAAAATGAGACACTTACTCTGTCTTGGGTTTATTTTAGGAAATATCCTGTCTCCTTGGAAGTAATGCAAAAACCTGTTCTCCAAGTGGTTTTATCTGTCAGCATTTTGTACACATTATACCAGTTCTTACATTCATGCCAGGACTCCAAAGCTGGTTGTTCAACCAACAGTGAGGCTGCACAAAGCTACTCTGCACAGAATTAGCCTAACCATTCCAACCCCAGCAAGCAAAGTCAGGTTGGTAGAGACTGCCTGCTGTTGGGGTTTACACAGAAAGTTGCCAGAACACTTTGAGAGCATTACGTGGAAATTAGGTGAGGAGGAATTTATACAACAGTCGACGCCTCCTTTTATTTGAGGGTTTGATGGAAATCTTGCAACCCCAAGTGTCTCGGATCCATCTTGCTCCCTGTCATTTATTATCAAAGAACATTTAGCTGCGGGGTATCCTCAGAAAAGCAAGTTTCCCACAACAGGAGTTCTAACTCTGCATTCTATTCTAGTAACCACTACATAACACCAGGAGTTTTACTGGCCCAATGGGTCAGAATTTGAGATAAAGACTCTTTTCCGCTCTATTTTAAAGATTTCTGATACAAGCGAGCAGGGGTGGATGGTGTGATGTTTCCAGCCTTGACTTTAACGGATCTTTCCACCACTGATACATTCCAGCTTAATGGCCTCCTTGGGGGACGGGAGGAGTCAAAAGCAAGCTGTTACACTATACTTGGAAATGCCCTTTCAAGAAAATCTTCATCTTGGGATCTTTAAGAAGCCAACACTTTTAGTTTGCCCTTTCAGTGGCCTTCAGAATGGCCGGGTCCCGGGAGACCCCTTTCTCCAGGCACCTGGCGGGAGCCAGCCAGAGGAAAATCTTTCACCCTTGCAGGAGAAAGACTGTGGTCCACGTTTGTACCAGGCTAAGGAATCTCTGTCTTTGCTAGGGTGGTAGCACTATTATAGGATACCATGAATGGGTGGGCATAGTCAATGGCGTCTTTTCAGCTTTCCTCAACAAGAGTGGCTGGCCAGCCTCATGGCTGGCATGTGGGCAGCTGCCCAGCAGTCCCAGAGTGCTCTAGACTGAGTGTGCACAGAGGGGCAGGGCTCGCACAGCTGAGTGGGCTGCAGCCACAGGTGGGAGAAGGGGACACTGGCCATGGTGGGAGAGGATGTGGAGTCTCAATGACAAGGGCAAAACCTGTGTTGAAGGAAGTGATCTCAAACCAGGATCCACTTCCCCACAGATGTTAGGAGGCCCAGGTGCAAGAACTCAAATTTTAAAAAACAAGTCAGATCAGATGGGACTGGCAGACACTAAGGATGGAGACGGAAGGAGGTAGGCATGGTGTTATAAAAAAAAAAAAAGAGGTACGAAAGTGATAGAACTAAACACAGTCTTGAGAAGCAGCAATGGAGGTCCCTTAACAGGCAGAAAGAGACTCAGAACAGAAAAGGAAAGTAACGGTGGTCAGTGCCTGAGACCATCAGAGGACAGGTCATATCTGACCTAACATGGACTCATTAATCCCGGGTGAACTGAGCCTGCTACAATGGTAGATATCACGGTCTTTCTCCTGTCATCAGAAGCCACTGCCAGTTTGGGCATGAGGGGCAGGGAGCAGATAGGAGGACTGATCTTAACAAGTTTAGTACATATCAAAGGGAAAATCCTTATTTATAAAAATTCAGTTCACATACAATGTATAGAAGACTGACAAATACAGACTAGCATAATTGGGAAAATCATGAGTGACATGCTCACAAATGTTGAATATAGTTTAAGATCATTCTGGATGTTAACATGATGTCACTAAGAGAAGTGGAAAAAATGAGAAAAATTCCTGTCCAAGAGTAGGAAAAATTATGAATAACTTGTAATAACATATGACAAAATAATGCAGCCATTAAGAATGTCTTTCTAGACTATGTATGGACAATGAAGAAACGTTCACAACAGGTTCACAGAAAAATACTACAAAAGTATATATTTTTGGATAAGCAAAATACATATATATATCCTTTAAATGCCAGATAAAAAGTATATCAAAATATTAATAGCAGTAATTTTATTATTCACTATCGTAATACTTTTCAAAATTCTCTTTAAAAATTCTCTTTTATTTTTGTCATTAAAAAATACATACAATTCTTTCCACAGTCATTCTGCATTGCAGAAGGCATGTTCACCTACAGGGAGTACAGGCAGAGAAAACCTTTCACCGTGCAAAGTGTCACTAAAGACTACATGAGCTCGGCCAAGCGCAGTAGCTCATGCCTGTAATCCCAGCACTTCGGGAGGCCGAGGCGAGTGGATCATTTGAGGTCAGGAGTTGGAGACCAGCCTAGTCAACATTGTGAAACACCATCTCTACTAAAACTACAAAAATCCCAGCTACCCACGAGGCAGAGGCAGGAGAATTGCTTGAACCTGGAAGGCGGAGGTTACAGGGAGCCGAGATCACGCCATTGCACTCCAGCCTGGGTGACAAGAGCGAAATCTGTCTCAATAAAAAGACCACATGGGTTCATTCGAAACCAGCCTGGGCCACGTGGCAAGACATCATCTCTACAAAACATTTAAAATTAGCCGGGCACTGTAGTATGCATCTGTGGTCCCAGCTACTTAGAAGGCTGAGCCAGGAGGATGGCTTGAACCCAGGAAATCAAGACTGCAGTGAACTGTGATCACACACTGCACTCCAGCCTCGGTGACAGAGGGAGGCCCTGTTTCAGAAAAAAAAAAAAAAAAAAAGACTAAATGAGCTCCACGACCATAAGAAAACTGAATTGGAGAGAGTAAATCAAAGAATCAAAAGTATGAGGATGGGAGGGGTGGTTCAAAATTATGCAGCTTAAAAGAAAAAAAAAAAAAACAATAGTCCACTTGTGCAGTGAGCAGCAGAGAAGGAAATGGCACAGTGCAAGGCCCCAGTCTCACTGGGAAGAGGCTCTGCCTAGAATGAAACATGACTTCTGGGCTTGGAGACTCTTTTAAAGGCCCCAGGGTCTACATCTGGCTGACCCTAGGCAGCTAGTGACATGCTGAGGATATAACTAAATTCCACCCAAAGTGACTGATCCCATGCCTGTTATGTGCAAAGCACTGTGACAGCTGGGGTTTAAGAGAAATGGGCAAACCCCGTCCTTATTCTTGGAAAGCACAGAGTGGTGGGGTGGGGTGGGAGGCTGTGAACATACACGGTGACTCCTGGAGCACTAGGGTCCCGAAGGGGAGTGTGGGACAAGGAAAAGGTCTGTCTCAAAAAGCCACTACTTTCATGGGGGAAAAAAAAAGGGGCCTTCCCTCAAGAAGTACAGAGGCACAGAGCCATTTGGGCACTTCTGTATATCGAGCTGGAGGCCTTGGTTGTAGACACTTTACACTCTTCTAAAATCCACAAGCTGCAGGCAATGTGACTGCTTGAGTCTGGCACAAGGCGGGCCAAGGGCCAGCGTGATGGCTGAACCGGGGGTTTCAGTCCTTCAGGCCTTGGTGACTTCACAATCAGAAAGCCTGAGAGCCCCGCCTCCCCGCCACGGCTTCTGCCTACTGACTCAACAGGACTGGTGGTAGAAGTTCCCAGGGACCTCTGAGGTCCCATAGACAAGGTTTACAGCCCACCACTCTAAGTCTTACAGCAAAGGCAACATTACACGGAGAGGAGTGTGGGAGGAGGCAGGAATCAGAGGTTCCGCAGGAGGAGGGAGAGGGGTGGGGAGGAGGCAGGAATCAGAGGTTCCACAGGAGGAGGGAGAGAGGTGGGGAGGAGGCAGGAATCAGAGGTTCCACAGGAGGGAGGGGATGGGGAGGAGGCAGGAATCAGAGGTTCCACAGGAGGAGGGAGAGAGGTGGGGAGGAGGCAGGAATCAGAGGTTCCGCAGGAGGAGGGAGAGAAGTGGGGAGGAGGCAGGAATCAGAGGTTCCACAGGAGGAGGGAGAGAGGTGGGGAGGAGGCAGGGATCAGAGGTTCCGCAGGAGGAGGGAGAGAGGTGGGGAGGAGGCAGGAATCAGAGGTTCCACAGGAGGAGGGACGGGGTGGGAGGAGGCAGGAATCAGAGGTTCCGCAGGAGGAGGGAGAGAGGTGGGGAGGAGGCAGAAATCAGAGGTTCCACAGGAGGAGGGACGGGGTGGGAGGAGGCAGGAATCAGAGGTTCCGCAGGAGGAGGGAGAGGGGTGGGGAGGAGGCAGGAATCAGAGGTTCCACAGGAGGAGGGAGAGAGGTGGGGAGGAGGCAGGAATCAGAGGTTCCGCAGGAGGAGGGAGAGAGGTGGGGAGGAGGCAGGAATCAGAGGTTCCGCAGGAGGAGGGAGAGAGGTGGGGAGGAGGCAGGAATCAGAGGTTCCGCAGGAGGAGGGAGAGGGGTGGGGAGGAGGGAGGGATCAGAGGTTCCACAGGAGGATGGAGTGGGTGAGTGGGGGTCATGCGGGGAGGAGACGACACGAGGCTCTACCGCAGGTGCCATTCCCTGGGCTGAGCAGCCACCAACTGCAGAACAGCTTCCAGGCACAGTGGGGAAGTTGCCCAGCCAAGGAACAACTGCCAACAGAGGCCCCAAAGCAGGCATGGCAGAGACCACACGCACAGCATCGGGCTTCAGCCAGGTAAAAGCAACTAAGGAGCGCCAGGTCCTACCACTCACACCGTGAAGAGGCCCAAACAAATAAACTAACAGCCCACAGGCCGAAAGTGGACAATGCTGTCCCAGGAAGGAGCCCAGTGAGATCTTTACAGCGTGAGTCTGTTGCTGAAATGGTTTGCAGTCAGTAAACCGTTTTCAACTTTTAATGTCATGAGAAAACATCAAGTCCAAAAGAACATAATATAATCCCAATGACTACATATGTGGGTGTAAAATCCTAAAATATTAACTCAGATTATAGGTATGTTTTTGTTATTTTCTTCTTTTCCATCATTTGCTGTGTAGTCTAGAATGACATGTCACGTTTTCAATGAGAAAACAACAGTAATGACTAAAAACACCTAACATCCTGGGGCACTGGCCAAATGAAAGTCCTTTACATAGTTTACTTCATCTTTTCGCCCCTTATCAGGTAGGCAATACCTTGCATTCTAGAGACAAGAAGTTGCAGGCTTGATTACAACTCAGTAATTCTCAACGCTGGTTGCACATTACAATCATCTGGCGAGATTTTTTTTAAGTAATGATTTCCGGCCCCACCACAAATAAAATAACTTCTATAGCATTCTCCCAAGGAACGTCCCCAAGGGCATTTGACTAATGAAAGGTGCAGCTGGGGCTCAAGCCTCACTGCCTCCAAAGCCTTGAACTGCCCTCTGAATTGGATCAACAAATTCTGGGAAATGGCATGGCGGCGAGGGCCGTGGGGAGAGGGTATAAAATACAGAAGAGGGCACAGATGGCACTGTGGCCTGGCAGAGGGGGCACAGGCGACACCACACATGCCTCATCGGAGGGGGGGCAAGCTCTTTCCACTGACTCAACTCGGCCCCCTCATGATGCTCCCCCAGGCCAAGGGCTGCATCCCGATCATCCCTCCATGCCCCTGGCACCTAGCAGGCACCAAATAGGATTGACAGGACCACAGCACGTGCAGCACTCAGTAATTACCAATGACCTGAAATTCAGGAAGCTAACGGGACACTCACTTTTGTCTCAGGTAATCATCACCATGACCATCAACAACTTGTGAGGGTCTTTCTATCAAAGGAGATCTTATTAGCTGAATACTGAATGGTTTCATTCACCAAGGAATACATGTGTTTCTCTAAATGAATATAAATGTAAAAACCTGCTAGTTACAGATTAAAATCTAAAGCAACAATCTTGTCTAGGAAGCCCTCTCTAAGCCCGTCTCCTGACAGGTAACCTCTGTCTGCGCCCTCTCCCCACCCCCTTCACCCCCATCAGACATCGCCCCCATGCCACTGTGGGGACCAGCTCAGGTCCCCACCACTCTTTCTGCCCAGGTTTCCATAGGCCCAAATGCATTGTGTTCAACAAGGCACAGTGTCAGGGTCTCTGTTTCTACTTGTGTAAAATGAAGATGGGATGGTCCTGCCACTGCAAGGTGCTGTGAGGCTCACATGAGGCAACGTACTAGGAAACACCCAGAAAACAGAGCTCGCTGCTCTTCAAATGCAAATAACTATCAGCATCACCCCATTAGTAGCTATTACTGCCTCATAATAATATTTTCTTTTAAATCTCAATTACAATCTGTTGGTCACTGTCTCTGCCTCACAGAAGCACAGGGCAGACAATCCCCATCAGCTCAAGGTTCCCATCACCAGGGTTTCCCTTCATGGAATCTTTGCCACAGGCACTGTGAGTACCACCCACTCCACTCAGCTCACGTCACCCAACTCTGTTTACCCAAATCAAAGACTGACTTAAAAAAACGAGAAGCCGGTGGAAAAGCTATCAACGACATCTTCACAAAATCCAGAGAACACCCGAAAAGCGTTTCCTCCTGCAGCCAGCAGGATGAGTGGAGAGTTGGTGTCTCTCGACGTGTTTTCATCATCAGAGGGCAGTGCTTCATCGGGAGAGACGCCCACACCCTGCATGCAGAAGTGTGTTACAACAAAAACAGGTATCCTAGCCTATCCTACTGGAGCCAGGGCTCCTCTGACACGTGCCTTTTCATCACACTTGGGCAGCATGGAAAGAAAACATCAGTCTGCACACCCTGTGGGCAGGTCCTCGGGGAGACTCTCTGCTGCCTCCCAAGTGCAGCATCAGTGAGCCAGAACCAACCAGGGAGCTGGCCTGACACAGCGGGAGCTCCCATGCAACAGGCTTTACGTCTGCGCGCACTGCATCGGGGCCTTGGAAATGGCTATGGAACCGGCTCTCACATCTCAAGAAGAAATCTGTTCTTTAAACAAATTTGTTCATTTATTTAAAAAGAAATGTTTTAAACAAAGCTCCCCCAAGATTAGAACACTGGCACTTCAATTTTCTGAGCCTCTAAGGTATCCTGGGAGTTAAATTAGTTTTCTTTCCCTCCTTCTAAATATTTCCTCTTTCAAAAAGCACAAGGAGAATCAGCATTGCAAACGAGAGCAAAGCAGAGGATTCCATGCCAACTTAACTGAATTTTCACTGGACATTCACAGACTGGTATTTTCCTACTCACTCACTGATTCACTCAACAAACCTTTAATAAACCCAGGCAGTCCACCAATTCACACACAGGCCTGGGAACACCTTAATCCATAAACTCCTGGAAATGTTCACTTCTCCCCCACTCTCCCCACCATCACAAGCAACTTTTTTTGTGAAAAAACTTGGAACTCCTAGAAAATTCACTGGTTCAAGAGGAGACAAAGAAAACCTATGAACAATGGGGCACAGCCCAGGAACAGCCTCAGAGTGAGCGGGGCCAGCTAGAAACAGCCAATATCACACAACACCAGCTCCACGTCACACACATGCATAGATGTACTGCTGCATTAAATCCTCACAAGGAAGCAATCAAGTCACAATTGCTAGGTAGCTGGCGGATTATATTGCCTGCCGTCACATAACTCGTAATAGTGAAGCCAGGATTTGAACCCAGGTCACCTAATTCCTGAAACCCTATGGCCTGCCAGGTGCCAAATTGACTCAACTTTGACCAAGCTCATTCTCCCTGCTGCCTGACAATTCTTACTTTATTTGTTACCCTGTCTGAAATCCTACAAACATAAAAGAGTCATGAGTTAAGTGACAACCTCTTCTTGAATGTGACACCCCTGTAAAAATGAAGCCTATTATTATTCATGCAGTGGAGTGAATCAATGTAATCCATCCACTTCCCATCCAGCCAGCTGCTAGCCAACACCTGCTGCCTGTGAGGTAACAGGAACTTTATCTGGGACTGAGGAAAAGTGGGTAATTTTGGCCGCAGGACCCAACCGGGGCTTCGGTGGAAAGTTGTAGAAAGGATACAGATAGCAGAGGCCTGGAAGGGGTATGTGGAAGGAAGTGGCAGATAAAGCAGATGGATTACATATTACGCTGGAGATATGATGTCCCTGATAAAAGTAGGGAAAAAGTGTCAAAATAACATATAGCAGTCCTTAAAACAAAAACATAAAAATAAGTGTATACAAAGAATGGTAGTGCAGGAGGAAGTGAGGCATTTGTCTCTAGACAGAAGAAGATTATGAATGGTTCCTTCCGTATTTCGACGATTTTTAAATAATGAGTATGCACTGCTTCTGAATTAAGGGAAAGAAAATCTCTTTTAATGAAATCAACAAAGAGGGAGAACAAAGGAAGGCATGAGGGTCCCAGGACAAGCCAAGCCCACCTCGAGTCTGTCTAGGAGATGCTGATAAGCGGGTACACGGGGCTTCATTATGCTTTTCCCTTTATATTTGTACATGTTTGGAAATTTCCAAAATTAAATGTAAAAACAAAGGACTTCGTCTGGGGCTGACCCAAAAAACACTGAGGAAACTCCACTACCTGCACCAAGTACCTCACTCCCCAACCCCAGCGCCAGGACAGCCCCAAAATGCTGTAAGTGACAGCCACATGTTAACTAGTTAAAGGGTCTTTTATATGGGATTAGGTTGAGCCCTATGAAACTGTCAATATTCAACCATTACGACCTAGAAAAACAGCCAAGAGTCAAAGATGTGTAACAGGCAGACCTGTCCTTAACTCTCCTGGCGGTGTCCTGAGACACTTCTCTGGGCCTAAGTCTGAATCAATAGAAAGTCAGACTGAAAAGCAACCGTCTCTCATACTATAGCCTCTACCAGAAAAGCTGATGTGAGCACCAAGGAACAGACTTAGGCATGGTTCACAGGTTATGCAAAAGCTGGTGGCTGTCTAAAACGTTAGGCGCACGCGTTTAGAAGCTATACACTGGAAGGACCACAAGTGAATTCTGCGGTTCACTCCTTCTTACGTTTCGACAGGTAACAACCTCACTGGGGAGATGGAACCCATGCCCGCCGGACAACAGGTGGCATGTCAGTCACTGGGCAAGGCTGGCACGCTGATCTGTGATCTGTGACTTGGGGCAGGGCAGGGTGGCCCTTTTAGGGGTCTTCAGTGGTCAGCTAAGGGATTTACACCTTTATTTAGACGCAGAGTTTTAAAGAAAAGGAAGAGCATCCACAAAACATGATCTTGGGCAGACTAATCTGGTCTGTGTAAGAAACATTGAGGGGGGAAAACAGAGCACGAGGACTTCCAACTTCTCGAGGTCCAGCCTTCTCCTTTTCGGTAGCAAATCAATATGCTCGCCTTACAGCCCAATATTTTAATCCATCTCATATAACACCTTTGCGTAAGCACATGCTGTGACCTTTCCTATTGATCTCTTTGTTCCCCGGTCCCTGTTTTTTCTCAAAGAGCCCTGACACACACATAAAACACACGCCCGTAGTTACCATGGGGATTATCTACGCAGTTCATGTCATGCACCAGTAATTCCCACCAGGAAATGCCACATTTATGGCAGGTCTTCCTGCCACATTCACAACCACACTTTTTCACTGGTGACCAGAATTTCAGACACTCACTCCAGAAGGAACACACTTTTAATCTGACTTCTAATCTCAAAAGAATGTCACAGCCTATTGGCCTGGCTGACCACCTTGCCTGTCTTCAGTCTTCAACAAGTACTGGTTGTACTTTTCTAATGACGAGGCCTTCTCTTTATGTGGAGCGGACGTGCTAGTGGGCACTGAGAGAATAGCCTCTAGCAGAGAGGAGAATGTGATTCAATTTACCTGCAATTCCTTTCAGGTATCTGGAAACAAATGGCCAATTGTCCGCATGCTCGCCTGAACGATCAAAGACCGGGAGAAAACAGTGCCCACGGACCAGGAGGAAGCCAGCTCCATTCCTTCCCACCGCATGAGAGTGCCAGAGGGGGTGAAGGGTGGAGCGGCCCTTTCAGCACACCACGTGGTCCGTATTTTATCATCCGTCACTGGCAGTGCCACCTGCATTGCTTTCATCAAAGGCGCCAGACCAACACCATGACCACACACTGTCACTCTGGAGTGCCACCCCAACTTGACCCTGGAGCCAGCCCCTCAATATGCCAACATTCAACTCAAATGTTCCAGACCATGCATAATCAAAATTCTTCCTTTTTTGGTTATGGCTTTGTGACAGTCAGACTCTACATTTCACAGAATCAGGAGAAAAAGAGAGCACAGCTTACATCTATTGTTTGTTTGTTTTTTGAGACAGAGTCTCACTCTGTCGCCCAGGCTGGTGTGCAGGGGCACCATCTCAGCTCACTGAAGCCTCCGCCTCTTGGGTTCAAGCAATCCTCCCACCTCAGCCTTCTGAGTAGCTGGGACTACAGGTGTGCATCACCACATCCAGTTAATTTTTGTATTTTTAGTAGAGATGGGGTTTCACCATGTTGGTCAAGCTGGTCTTGAATGACCCCAAGTGATCCACCCACCTCAGCCTCGCAAAGTCCTGGGATTACAGGTGTGAGTGACCATGCCCAGCCACTTCTATTGTTTTTTAAGGAGTTCTTAAAGGCTGAAAAGAGACATTTTAACATATGCCACAAATAATATTCTCTACAGTCCCCATGGCCACAGAAAAACCTACTGTATAAGGACCTCTTGCCTGCTAAAGTTCACTGACATGCCAGTCATCTGAGACCCAGGACCACATTTTCCTATACAAAGAACATGACAAAGCTGCAGTTAAGTTCCAAGGCAGCTCACAAAAAGCCATTTAACCCACCTCGCTCCTAAAGTAGGACTGGGCACTCCGGAGCCACCCACCAGCCAGCAGGGCCAGTGATGGCTCAGGGCATCCATGCTGGCTGCAAGGGTAAACGGGTCCTGTTGGGCTGGGACCCTGTAGAAGGTTTAAAATCAGGGACAAATGTAGTGAAAAAGCAAGGAAGAAAGTAATTTCTTATAAAAATAGACAGCAGATGGAAACTACTTTTCAGCTCCCCCTTCCAAGGAGTAAGGAAAGCTGACCTGTGCTGGGCTGGCTTGATGAGGCAAGCAGCCATGCTGGGTAAGCTCACATGACAACCAACTGCAGGTGGCTTCTGGGAGATGCAGGCAGCTGCTAGGAACCGCGAGTGGCCTCTCAGAGCTGACAGCAGCCTCCACGTCAGCCAAAAAGAGGCCACGACTCCGTCCTACAACTACAGAACATGAATTCAGCCAACAACCTGAGGGAACGTGGAAGAGGACACTTCCCTAGTCAAGCCTCCAGATGAACACCAAGCCCAGGCCAGCATCCAGACTGTAGCCCGGTGAGACCCCAAGCACAGGCCCCAGCTAAGCCCTGACTCCTGCTCTGATTCCTGGCCCATAGAAACATTGAGAAAATAAGATGTGTGTTGTTTTAAGCCAGAGAAATAGATGACTAACCACGGTCCAAACACTCTCGTGTGATAATGAGTGAACTGGCGTTCATTTGCTCACTGAATCCTTGTGGGTCTAAGAACAAGAGCAGCAACTTTCTTTAATACATTGCTTCAGTGGTGGGGATAACCACGACTTTGCCTGAAACTATTTCATTTAACGGAGGCTGAATGATTTGAAAGTAATTTCCTCCTTCTGGAAAAATGCCATATATTAAATAGCTGTTACTTCATTTTTTAAAAATTGGGTGATCTTCCTTGGGCCATGGTTGTAGGGAGTTATGGGAGCTATAAAGATGAGACCATACATCGTCCCTGCCCTCAGAGTGCACACTATGGAAAGAAAGAAGCAAGCAAGTAACTGTTCACAATGATCCACCCATGCAACAACTACCTATTATTCCCCTACTATGTGCCCTCTCTCCTTGCAGAGACTAAGGAAGCGCAGGGAACAGAACAGAAGAGAGAAGACAGAATGTGATAAACCAAACAACAAGCGTGGCCAAGACTGAAAGGCCTCCAGGAGATGTGGCACCTATGTTACCACCTGGCCTGATTCTCTTCGACGGGAAAAGGTGACATCATGGCGGTGCCCAGTAAGCCATAAATTCCCCCGATTCAGACAGGGTTCAGGACTTGTGCCCCAACACCACCCAAGGGCTTCCCCTCACACCTTGATAATGCACTGCCCAGCCCTAGAAGCGGAAGACTGACTTAGGCTATTCACTCAGATGTCAACGCCCAGCCCCAGTGTCAGGTAACACCGGAAGGTGTTCTAAAATAGTCTGTCAAGACAGCAGAAACACATCTGACTGGGGCGGTGGAGGGGGGAAGAATGCAGAATGAACTCACTCTAATTCAAGTCATTCTACTAATTAAGCACCTAAACAGGGAAGGAAAGAAAAGGGTGCTCAAGGCTCACATACCCCAACACACAGTGGCTTCTGGCCTGTGCAGAACATCCTCCCACTTCCCTGCTGGCCGGCAGCTAATTTTACCCACTGTCTTTGGGAAGGTGCACCTGGTAATTCTGCACCTTTGTGTCTGACATTGACAAGGCTGTAGCAGCCTCATTAAACAAGGTGCTTACTTATAGCCTAATCCTCCCCCGGAGCTTGAAGCTTGTGGGCAGCCCCTCCTTCCTCCTTAGTTTTTATTTCAAGGCAGCCTGCTCAAAGTTGCTTACATGTGGCAAAGGTCACTGGCCATATCCCCCAGAAGTCCTTCTGATTAAGATCTCAGTGTGGGCTGCTGAGCCTGGGTATGTCTGCATTCCTAATATAGCCATAGTCTCAGAATTAACTATATGAATGGCCTCAAATGACTGTAAGAATGTGAGAGAGTGGGAGACAAGTCAGGTGAGGGTCATTACACACACACACACACACACACACACACACTTTCCCTCAACTGAAGAGTTTTAGCTCTATTTTGTGTAATAAAATAGCAATGATAATGATGAAGCCTCCATACTCAGTAAACATTTTTAGTTTAATGGAGAAATGGCCAGAGCAATTAGTTTAAAGTATTTTATAGCGGAACTCTTTTTCCCAAATGTTGGGAACAGGCCCCCAAATCTGGCCATACACCAAATCTCTGCAGCACTGTGTTATGTTCGTGATGGCCATGATGCCCACGTTGAAGGTCGTTGGTTTACTGGAATGAGGGCAAGGAACACCTGGCCCACCGAGGACAGAAAACCCCTTAAAGGTGTTCCTAAACCACAAACATTACCATGTGTGATCCATGCCTTAAGGACACGCTCCTGCTGCAGATAACTAGCCAGACCCATCCCTCTATTTCCCATAAGGAATGCTTTTAGTTAATCTATAATCTATAGACATAATGCTTATCACTGGCTTGCTGTCAATAAATATGTGGGTAAATCTCCGTTTGGGGCTCTCAGCTCTGAAGGCTGTCAGCCCCGATTTCCCACTCCACACTCTATATTTCCGTGTGTGTTTCTTTAATTCCTCTAGCGCTGCTGGGTTAGGGTCTCCGACCGAGCTGGTCTCGGCACCCAAACTACATCCTACGCCAAACCCAAATAGAAAAATCAGACAAAAATGAAGCTACTCGTATTTAAAGAAAGAGAGGGGACACAGAGCCTCAGTGGCCAGCCTTGACTGCCCCCCTGCCCCACTTGGCTCTTATGCCCACTTGGAATTAACTCTCAAGCTGCAAGGAACAGCCTGAAACACCACTGCCCTAGAGCAGACGGCTACAGCCCCTGAACCAGGAACGAGTTACAGCAGAATTCCTAAGTAAAAGGGAGAGAAGTAAGGAGAAGAGTCAGAAGAATGGGAGCAAGATGAAAAGTTCTGGGGTAGGAAGAGAACTGGAAGCAGCCCTTGACCCTGAGAATTGCAAAGGCTCCAGGACTCACACAGAGAAACACAGCAGGACACAGCACAGCCGCTGTGCTGCACGCCAGTGCCCAGGAGCTGGGTGGCGCACAGAGCACGAGACACAGTGCCCAGTGTCCGCACCAGGAATGACGTGGGACAGCTCCAGGCTGATCCTTCCCCAGAGCCTGCCCTGGTGACCAGGCCTCAGGGACGGAAGGCCTGGCCAGCCACAGGATATCAAGAGTTCTGTTGGAAGGAAATGCAGGAATTTAAGGAACACACTCAAGTGAAAAGACAAGCTTGTTTTCTGCTGGGTTAATGGGTCTGGACAGTTAGCCACATGAGTCTGAAAAATTACAGCAGTTGGGAATCTGAAAAAGACGACAACTGGGGGGTTTTAGTTGACAGTTAACTTAAAAAGTCAACAGACAACCAGCAGTCTAAATGAATAACATATTCTAGCACAAAACAGAATAACATATTCTAGCATGCTGCTGTCATGCTGACAGGTAGACTGTACCTGGACTACGACGTGAAGCCTCAACACCTTCTCACCAGAGGACAGCCTCGATCTTGCAGCAAAGAAGTGTCAGGAGGGATACGAGGAAGGTTTCAGAATCCTGAAAGGCAAGGAAGAGCCATCAGATATGTTCAGTTTCGACCCCAGAATCTCCAAGTCTGTGGCTGGTACAGTGAAAACGGATTCAGCTCAGCCCTGCAGTGGGAAACACATGCCACCTTAACAGCAACTGAAGACAGGGTTGACGGCAAAGGGGACCACCATGGGGCATCATCAGGGGAATTCAGGGAGAAGATGGGAAGCCAGACTAGATGCCCTCCACACCAGAGATTCCACCGCTTTACCTCTGAAATCGACTCTCATATTTCAAAGAGGAAGATATAAAAGCGTCACACTGGCAATTTCCACAAATCTAGGGCACAGTCGTAGGCATGCAAAAGCTCTGAGGAAGAAGGGGAGCGAGTCCGCTCCTGACACTGGTATTGACCAGCAAGGTCAGCAGGGGCAGAAAACATTAGCTGGTGTCTTCTGAAAACACTTGGACTCCAATTCGTACAATCGAGCATTCGGTGATGGAGTTCTATGGGTACTATTAACAGCTGCCATGGCAGCACGGAGCACACGTCTGCCCATAACACCAAGAGTCTCAGCATGGGCAGAAGGTTATCCTAAATCTGGGAAGCAGGACCTTGTTGCCTTGGAATGGAATCGTGCTGGCCAGTGACTGGGAGTACCTGGTGTGAACGCAGCCTGAGGACACGCTAGGAAGAACCTTGTAGATGCATGGCATATAAAGTCCTTTGTTTTCTAAATCTTACCATTTATACTCTTCACAGAATCTTGCACTCGCCCGGGAGCTGAAGAGGTTTAATTAAGCTGTCTGAAATATGATTTGCACCTAATGTGAACCCAGATAAGATTATCATTACACAAAAAATGCACATAAACATGCTCATCAACAGCTAGAGTTGTATAACTTAGCAGCAAACCAGACTGCCCACAATTGGAATCTCATTCCATTCCCACCTGCGTCATCTTTCATACATTGATATTTCATCCTACATTGATATTTCATTCCTTTTCACTTTCTATGTTGAAAATGTCAAACCTACAGAAGTTGAATGCTTACTCTTTATCTACACTTCCCAATATTTAACATTTTGCCATATTTGCTTTATCCCTCTTTAGACAAATATATGCTTTCCTTATGACCATTGTGATAAGCAAGCTATAGCTATCATGACAACTACCTCTAAATATGTCAATAAGTAATTGCTAAGAATTACATTGTGTTACCAAACTGTAATGCCATGATCACACCAGTGGAACTGAACATTAATTCAATAGTATTTAAAACACAGTCCATAGGATTAAGAAAATGTGGTACATATACACCATGGAATACTATGCAGCCATAAAAAAGGATGAGTTCATGTCCTTTGTAGGGACATGGATGAAGCTGGAAACCATCATTTTGAGCAAACTATCGCAAGGACAGAAAATCAAACACCGTATGGTCTCACTCACGGGTGGAAATTGAACAATGAGAACACTTGGACACAGGGTGGGGAACATCACACACCGGGGCCTATCGTGGGGTCGGAGAGCGGGGAGGGAGAGCATTAGGAGACATACCTAATGTAAATGACGAGTTAATGGGTGCAGCACACCAACATGGCACATGTATACATATGTAACAAACCTGCACATTGTGCACATGTACCCTAGAACTTAAAGTATAATAAAAAAAAAAAAAAGAAAAAAGACACAGTCCATAATTAAGTGTCCCTAATTGTCAATTACCGCTCTTTCTTGATGCTCTATCATGTACCATGAGAGCACCGAGAACAATGAAGGTTGATAAAGTCAGGCTCACAGCCCACCAGGGACACAGCATACTGGTGCCCCACTGCAGGGTGGGTGCCAAAGGGCCATGATTGGGATTCATAGTTTAAAAAGTTAACTCTGGAAAAAAAGGGGCAGAATCTAGAAGGGAAACAACTGACGACATTTGCTGCGAGTGATAAAATTTGAGAGCTTTCAAGAAAAAAATGGGAATTTCAGAAAACTTGTATTCGTCATCAAGATGTGGACAGCTCCCTAAAAGTTGAATTTTTCCATGACACTGGGGGTGATGTTAACAAATGTGATATTTTAAAAATATATGATGAAATGTGCCAGCATTTGGAAGACCTACATGATTCAGTAAAACAGTAATTCAGTAAAACAGAATCATAAATGTGTAGACTGATTCGAAGTGCAAGATAGACCCATCATTTTAGAACAAAGAGCTTACCGAGATGGCTTCAGATTCCACAGTGGAACCCACTATTGCCTGTGGAGTTTTAATGTAGTATCAAGAAAGAATATCTACAATTACCTGAAAAGGCCACTAAAGTGTTCCTCCTTTTCTAGGTACATCCCTGTGAAGCCAAATTTTCCTTATATACTTCAACTAAAACAACACGTCCAAACTGACTGAATGCAGAAGCACATACATGAATCCAGCTGCCATAAGCTAAACATTAAAGAGGCTTATAAACATGTAAAACAATGCCACTCTTCTCACTGAATTATTTTTGTTCTGGAAAATAGTTACTTTTCATAAAAATGTTACTTATAGTAACACAAAATGGGTTAATCCTTGTTATTTTAGGTAGATTAAGACATTTATTTCAAGTCGTTCTAAATTTTAATTTCTTTTTTCTTGTTTTTGTTTTTGTTTTTAAGACAGGGTCTCACTCTGTCACCCAGGCGACAGAATGCAGTGGCACAATCTTGGCTCACTGCTGCCTCGACCTCCCTAGACTCAAGTGATTCTCCCACGTCAGCCTCCCAAGTAGCTGGGACTACAGGTGCGCACCACCACGCCTGGCTAATTTTTTGTATTTTTCATAGAAACGGGGTTTTGCCACATTGCCCAGGTTGGTCTCAACATTCCTCAGCTCAAGCAATCCACCTGCCTCAGCCTCCCAAAGTGCTGGGATTATAGGGGTATGCCACTGCACCCAGACTACATTTTATTTCCAATTCATAAGTGTTGATAGACACAACCCACATAAGCGAAGCTTCTGGGAGTCCTCAATACTCTTTAAGGGTGTCAGAGGGGTTCCAGACCCTACAGTTTGAGAACCAGTGCTTAAAAGGTTGCCCAGTGAAATGAACACAGCCAAGCTTAATATACACTCAACAGGAGGAATGCTGCTGTCCTGCTCCTTAGGCATGAATTCAGCAGCCTGCCGCAGTGACGCTTGCTCCAGTCGCAGTCTCCTGTCGTGGTATAAAAGCAGTTAATGCTAAACTTAAAAGTCTAAAGAAAGGCATGCCATATGTTAAGCCAGGATGAACTCATCAGGATTAATGGGACTGGAATGCATAGCAAATAAATTCATTAGCATCACTTCCCTTTAATCCAAAAATGTTCCAACCAATTTATTGTAATTTTTGAGATTTGAAAATTCCTTTGTTAAAAGCAGAGTAATGCAATGCTATGCCTCAGACGTAAAGAGTTCAATTCCATTTGTTTCAAAAATATAGCAAGCAGCATTCCAACATTACCCTTGATGGGCTTCCAGGAGTACATGCGGACTGTAAAAGTGTGATTGTGACACCATGTGGCTATATTGTAATACAGTCATGTGTCATGACTTAATGACAGGGATGTGTTCTGAGAAATGAGTCTTTAGGTGATTTCATCCTTGCGTGAACATCCTGCAGTGTACTTAGAGCGTACTGACAGAAACCTAGGTGAGATAGCCTACTGCACACCTAGGCTGCATGGGATAGCCTTGGCTCCTAGGCTACAAACCTGTACAGCATGTTACTGTACTGAATACTGTAGGCAACAGTCACACAATGGTAAGTATCTGTGAATGGAAACATAGAAAAGGTACAGCAAGAATAAGATACAAAAGATAAAAATTGGTACCTCCTTATAGGGCACTTACCATGAACAAAGGCTGCAGGACTGGAGGTTGTCCTGAGTGTCAATGAGGGGGGGGGGGTGAACGTGAGTGGTGGGGGGGTGAACGTGAGTGGTGGGGGAGTGAATGCGAGTTGGGGGGAGTGAATGCGAGTGGGGGGAGTGAACGCGAGTGGGGGGAGTGAACGTGAGTGAGGGGGGCAAGAATGTGAGTGAGGGGAAGTGAACGTGAATGAGAGGGGAGTGAATGTGAGTGAAGTCGAGTGGAGGGGAGTGAATGCGAGTGGGGGGGAGTGAACGCGAGTGGGGGGGAGTGAACGTGAGGGGGGCGAGAATGTGAGTGAGGAGGAGTGAACACGAGTGGGAGTGAACGCGAGTGGGGGGGAGTGAACGCGAGTGGGGGGGAGTGAACGCGAGTGGGGGGGAGTGAACGTGAGGGGGGCGAGAATGTGAGTGAGGGGGAGTGAACACGAGTGGGAGTGAACGCGAGTGACGGGGGAGGGAGTGAACGCGAGTGACGGGGGAGGGAGTGAACGCGAGTGACGGGGAGTGAACGCGAGTGACGGGGAGTGAACGCGAATGAGTGGGGAGTGAACGCGAGTGACGGGGAGTGAACGCGAGTGACGGGGAGTGAAGGCGAGTGACGGGGAGTGAACGTGAGTGACGGGGAGTGAACGTGAGTGACGGGGGAGTGAACGTGAGTGACAGGGGAGTGACGGGGAGTGAATGTGAGTGAACGTGAGTGAATGTGAGTGACGGGGAGTGAACGTGAGTGACGGGGAAGTGAACGTGAGTGACGGGGAGTGACGGGGAGTGAACGTGAGTGACAGGGAGTGAACGTGACTGAGTGGGGAGTGAACGTGACTGAGTGGGGAGTGAACGTGAGTGACGGGGAGTGAATGTGAGTGACAGGGAGTGAATGTGAGTGACAGGGAGTGAACGTGGAGGCCTCTGGGACAGGACCGCACACTGCTGGAGGCTTCAGGAACACTGTACAATGAAGCTACACTAAATGTGTAAAAAATATTTTTCCTTCAGTCATAAATTAAGCTTAGCTTACTGCAACATTTTTACTTCACGAACTTTTTTGTAACTCTTTTCCTTTTTCGTAATAACACAGCTTAAAATACAAACATTACACAAAAGTACAAAAATATTTTTATGTCCTTATTCTACAAGCTTTTTCTATTTTGAATTTTTTTTTTTTTTTTTAACTTTTTCAACTGTCTTGTTAAAAACCAAGATGCAGACATACACATTAGCCTGGGCCTACACAGAGCCAGGATGATCAATGTCACCGTCTTCCACCTCTGCGTCTTGTCCCACTGGAAGGTCTTCAGGGGCAGGAACACACAGGGAGCCGTGATCTCCTGTGATAACAATGCCTTCTTCTGAAATACTTCCTGAAATAACTGCCTGAGGCGACTTTACAGTTAACTTTTCTTGTAAATAGGACTACACTCTAAAATACTGATAAAAATTATAATATAGTAAATACATAACCCGGTAACACAGTCATTTATTATCAAGTATTATCTACTGTACCTAATTGCATGTGCTATACTTTTAGATGGCTGGCAATGCAGTACGTCTGTTAACCCCAGCACCACCCAAAACACGTGAGTAACGCGTAGCAGGACAATGTCACAAAGGATAAGACATCAATAAGCAACAGGAATTTCTCCGATCTATTATAATCTTATGGAACTACTCTCATAGATGAGTTCTAAAATAAACCAAAACATCATTACAGGGCCCATGGCTGTATATTTATAGTGGACACCCGGCAGGCCAAGAGAAAATCTGTGCATAAAATAACTCCAAAATATCAGAAAACATATCCCACTGAACGATTCATAAATCAAAAGGACTCAGGTCTTTCCACTAAGTACACTGATAAGAACCACTAAAAAAAACTTTAAATTTATTAAACATAATGCCCAACTTTTTGGCAACTTACACAGCAGCTTCGCCTGTTCTTATTCTATTCTTCACTCAACAGTTATGTACTGAGTGCCAGGTACAGTTCCAGAAACTGGGGATGCAGCAGTGAACTAACTAGACCAAAATCCCCATCTTTATGGACTTAATGTTCTATTAATGGGAATGCCTCTTCAAAAAATAAGAACGGAGCAAACCCTAATGAAGGCAGCACACTTCTCATCTCCTGAAGTAACTGCATGAAACAAGGAGAAACAGAATGAGCGCCAACCATACGCGCAGGTGCTCATTCCCAGCAGGAGGTCGATGTCACCATTATCGGTGACGCGCTGAGGGGGTGTCAAGAATGAAGCTACAAGGGACCACAGTTCAAGGCAGTGGGGAGACCTCTGTGAAGTCAACCAATAACTCTGGTGAGAGCCGAGCCCTTTGGATGGCCAGATTCCTGCGGAACAGCCCAGGCAGCTGCCGAGGGGATAGGTCGGGGGTGTCAGAGTCTTGGAAAAAGAGGGGGTTTCTAGTTTGAAAAGGCAAACTACAATTAGTTCAATTTTTCCTTTGACATAAATATTGTCTTGAAATTTCCATGAGTTTTCTGTTAACAGCATTGCGCTGAGACTGAAATAACTTTACTGTTCAAAGAGAGTGATGGAGGACAGAAATCAAAACCTAATGTGCACAGTAAAGACTTCAGCAACCCTGGAACCACAAGGGCAGGCCCCAGGCATCACCGAAGAATCCAGAACTGCTCTCTGAGGCTCTCGTGGTCTGGGGCCCTTCCGCCCCTTCGTTGATGGGCCCCACACACGGCACCACCGGACTGTGTCAACAGGTGACCATCCTAGAGGCTGTTCTGCAGACACACTGAGAGCTGCGATTCCCAAAGGGTTTTCTGGACCACAGAAACAGGGGCATCCCCTCTGTCCTTGAGCCTTCCAGTCCTGAAAGTCCAAATCTTAGATTTATCCAGACTCTTGTTAACTGCAGCAATACAGAGTAATGGCAAGGGGCACAAATGAATGGTACTACAACCAAACCTGTCAAGTATCACGTTCCCCTGCATTCCTGACTTCCGTAGTTCCATCCCAGCATAGCATTCTCAGCCTGCCAGTTTCCCCATGATCATGCCCTGTCCTTTACCTGATGACAGTGAATGTTCCAGCTGTTACTCAACAGTCCCCAGGCTAACTCATAGAATAGATTCGTCTCCACGTGAGAATGTCAATAGGTCTTCCCCTACTTTAAGATTATTTCATTTTATATTTCACACTGACAGACAAAATTGTATATATTTACTACGTACAACATGATATTTTAAAGTGTATACACAGGTTGGGTGTCTCTAATCCAAAAATCCAAAATCTGAAATGCTCCAAAATCTGAAACTTTGAGCACCAACGTGATTGTCAAAGGAAATGCTCACTGGAGCATTTCTAGTTTCAGATTTTTTTTTTTTTTTTTTTTTGGATTAGGAACGCCCAGCTGGTAAGTATAATGCAAATAGTTCAATCTGAAAAAAATCCCGAATCCGAAAAGCTTCTGGTTCCAAGCATTTTGGATAAGGCATCCTCAACCTTTACACTGTGAAATGACTGAACCTCGCTAACTAACATATGCATTACCTCACACAGTTATCATTGTTGTGGCATTCTCCTAATTTCTAATGTCTGCCCTGGCTCCACTGTTATTTGGAACCTATACCAGTTCCTGTCCACTCCCTGAGGAAGCAACAAAATTTAAATGCAAAAGCTGCTGGAAAGACCACACAATCTATATAGTATTTGTGGTTCTACAATACTTACTAGGGGATGGGAGATGACAAACTCTAAAGAAAATGTGGTCAAGGAAGAAACAGCAAGATATTTATCCTACCTCCAGCCCTTCAATAATTAAAACTACTCCAGCTTATTTTGCACCCAGGAAAAGATCGTTTGGCTCAAAATTGCATGATTCATCCTTCCTTTGAAATGCAAAATACTTTGAGAAAAGGCTACACACGCCTTCTGTGCTGTGCACTGCAAAAGGCTAGAGAAAGCCATTCTAAACTACTGGTGTAAATCTAATGATGGCTCCAAAAGGGGCAAAAAGAGAGACCGGGAAGACAGATTTGGGGGCTGCAGTGCAGTGGCTCTCAACCGGGGGTGACTCTGTCCCCTGGAGGACATCTGACAATGTCTGGAGACATTTTACGTTGTCACAGTTGAAGGATGGTGGTCGACTAGCAGGCAGAGGCTAAGGATACAGCTAAATCCTACCATGCACAGGGCAGTTCCCTCAACAAAGAATGATCCATGATGTGCCAAGGCAGAGAAAGCCCACCTTACCGTGTGCAATGGTGGACGGCAAAGTGTTCTATAAATTTACTTGAGTGGGTTTTTTAATGTTTCACTATTTAAATTATAATATTAAAAATTACAAATGTTGTCTGCAAAATAGGCACAAACATATTCACAGGAAAGCAAAACTTTGTCACCACACCCCGGGAGAACCCTTGATGTCCCTGAACCAGGTAGTGAATAGCTAAGAAGAAGCAGGGGAAGAACAGCAGTAAAGGATGAGAAGATGCAGGAGACCAAGACAAGTTTCCCACTGGAATGAATCCAGGCTCTGGTTTCTAAGAGTGAATGTGACAGCTGGTACAATGGCTGGGGATGCCTTTGCCCTGCGGGCAGCATGGAGAAGATAGGCAGCTTGAAGAGACGGGACTGCCAGCACCACTCTGTGCTGTCATGGGTCTCCCAGCACGGGCAGGGATACCCATCCCCGCTTTATGGATGAGATGCTGATGCTCAGGAAAGGCAGCTCAACTCTGAAACTAAGGCACCACTGCCAATTTATTAACAAGTCCTCCTGTCCCGAAAAAGACAGGGTTTTGGTGCTCCTGGGGGAAGGCAATCTTTAGCTGGTGAGAGGCAGTTTTCACCATGGGGAGCGCAGCTTCTCTACAAGTGATGCTCTGCCGGCCAATGAGAATTTAAAAACACCAAGTCCTAAGCTGGAAGAGCTGGAAGGACCACACAGTTACCGAATGCACGAGTCCTCTCAAGACAGTAAAAGGAAAACCATGACTAACACAGGAAAATAGTGGGGAGAAAGAGGAAGGGAGGACAAGGGCTGGAGGAAGGGGTGGTCTGGAAGAATACACTGATTTTCCACTCGGTCATTTCCCGCCTTCCATTTGACATGCTCTCACCAACTATCCTGCACAGCTCACCTCTGGCTCAGTCAACAATAAGTGCACCCGTGAAGTCAGTTACAGGCCCACTGACAAGAATAACAACAAAGGCTAACACTGCTGCTAAGTGCCTGCGAGGCACCAGTGCCCTCTCCTCAGGCACATCTTCTTAAATGAGTATGTCATCTCATTTAATACTCAAGCCAAGCCTTTGAAGGTGATACAGCTGTTACACTTGCTTCACATGTGAAAAAACCAGCTGCATAAAGTAGGTTCTGTGAAGCGGAATCTCAGCTCAAACCTCAGGGTGTGCATCTAACTAAATCCACGATGCTCCATTATTTTCAATACTACTGAAACTCTATGCCAGACTTACAATAGCTCCCCTAGGGCAACAGCCATAATGAAATTACAGTACAAGTTTAATTAGAAGCACGGACGATCCTCCCACTTAGCAAATGCAGTCAGAGGCAATGGGATGAGGAGGCGCAAGTCTTGAGGAAGACATTGATATCAATCCCTGCTCAACCACGGACTAGCTGAATAAGCCTGGACAAATTATTCTGAATCTCAATATCCTGCCTTCTCCAATGCAGAAATGACTGCTAAGCTCAAAGAATTATTTAAGAAAATAGAGATTATGCATATAAATACATTAAGCGCTTTTCAAAATAAATACATTCTTAGATAATTTCTTTGAATAAATGACATGCTTCCAGAAATACTTTCGCTTCATTACATTCTGTTCTTCAACTGCACTGGCTTGTAGCTGGCATTCTGAAATTTCTCTGCCAAATAGCTAATAAACTACACAAAGAGATAAACGCAGCCAGGGGGAGCTGCTATTTAAAGAAATCCTCTAGTTTAAGTGAAGAATTGTTTGATGTGTGAATAATCAGCTCTTAATTAATGGTTTGTCAATATTTTTAAAGAATTATCTCATTAATGAGCTGCCTGGGTAGACTGTGGCATCCATCCTGAATTAGGATATTTGATGTTTCTGTCTGCCAGTGACTTAACCCGAAAGAGTACAAAATACAGACCTTGCCAGTGAGGAGGTGACTATGTTACTGAGAAGGGAAGACAGCAGCTCATGGAGATGCATGAGTACAGTGCAAACGCAGCACAGTAATTTCAAGGTGGCCAGCAGAGAGAGAAAGGAGGCCTGGCGAGACTTCAGGGCAGAGCCAACAGACCCAGCAGGCATTCCCAGAACAGGGCCTGGAGGAGTACAAAGGGTTCAGGGAGCGCCAGGGCATTGGCCTCCCAAGAGGCGGGGCAGAGGGGGCCTGCTGTCGATGATCTAGGCCCACCTTCTCCAGGATCTCTTCTAGGTCTATGAAGGTCTTCCCTAAACACGCTTACACACTTTGGCCCACACTTGTACACTCTCCCGTGACTCAGCAAATCCAATCCACAGTCCTTTATACTCAGGATCCCTTTCTGCCATCTGCCAGGGCACAGGTGGATCTCAGACCACTTCAAAAAAAAAAGCCCCTGTGCACCTACTTATGCCCCGGAAAAAGGCCTGGGAAAGACAGTGTCCCTCAAACACGCCTGGTGGGCTCCTCTAGGATGCAGACAGTAGCCCACCTTACCATTTTCCCACTCTCAGTTCTTGGGCAGCCTCTTCAAGTTATCCCCACCCTGCTCCTCTTATCCAAAGCTTCCTAACACAGCAGCATCTGTACAGAGAAGGGATCCTGAGGTTCTGGGCCAAGGAACCATCACCCTGTCTAGACTCTCACACCTCTCAAAAGGCGGTGCGTTCGATCATTGTTAACCCACCTCTTTGCTGAGTCAAAGCCAAAGTTATTTATCCTTTTTGGGGCCTAAGAGATGGTGTGGACTGTTTCACCAAAACCCAAGTAAAGGAGGGCAGCAGCGCTGGTTGTGTAACAACGTAAATGTAGTTAATGTGGTTGAACTACACACTTAAACACAGCTAAGATGGTAAGTTTGGTTATGTGTATTCTCCCACAATTAAAAAATACTTACAATTCAAAATGGAAAAACAAAACAACTAGGAAGATTCCTCAGAAAGTGCACGGAGGTACAATACAGCAATCCCATTAAGGTCCATGCTCAAGACAAAGGAAAGCAAGTGTCCACACGAAAATGTACACCAATGTTCACAGTAGCATTATTCATAATAGCCAAAAAGCAGACACAACCCAAACGCCCATCGACTGCTGAATGGATACACAAAATGTGGCACATCCAGACAAAGGAATATTATTCAGCCATAAAAAGCAATGACATTCTGACACACGCTGCAACATGGATGAACCTTGAAAACACGATGCTGAGTGAAAGAAGCCAGGCGTAAAGGGTCACATTCCGTGTCATTCTGTTTATACGAAATGTCCAGGATGGAGATAAAAAGGAGTTCGGTGGTTGTGCAGGGTTTGGCTACGGGTGCGGAATGACTGTTAATGGGTACGAGTTTCCTTTTAGGGGTGACAAAAATATTCCAAAATTAGGGCGATGACTGCGTAACCCTGTGAATTTGCTAAAAACCACTGAATTTATACTTTCAATGGGTGAGCGTTATACTATGTAAATTAGATTTATAAAACTATTTTTTGTAAAAAAAAAAAAAAAAAAAAGGCCGAGAGGAGCCCAATCCAAAGGGACCCCAGTATAGTTTTCCCACTAACCATAACAGGCAGATTTGAACTTGAACTTCTATTCGAGTTCAGTTGCTAAGGCAGCACTTCCTCCCACATACTTCGATTCTCCTTCAAGTCAAAACTCTACCACCCCACTCCCCCAGAAATCAATCATCATGGCTCCAGTTGCCGTCGGTAAGAGGCTCTCCACTCTACTTGCACAAGCTATTTATTATAGGCAACCGTCATTCTGCTTTGAGAGTTTCATGAGGGTGAAATTAGCTCCTATCTGATAAACTCTCCCTACAACTGCCGCCTCATCTTCTGGTGTTCTGTTACATTGCAAATACAAGCTCCCGTTTTAACACACAGCTTAAATACTTCACGACGACAGGACACAGAATAATAAAAACGGGGAAGGTTGCAGTATTTTTTGGTTTACATAGTGCCATACACATGGTTTTTAAGCTTTTAGGTCAAAGTAGGGTGTGGGGGGAGGGAACCCCTCTCACTGTGGGTGCCTATGGTCCAGGATCTCAAAAAGAAAGGGTGGCTTAAAGAGGTAATCAGAAGAGTAAAAGCTCATCAGGCAGTCAAAATGCAACAGTCTCTTAGCCCAGGCCAGTATTTCCCAAGGCCGTCAGGGCTCACTACCAGGGCAAAGAAGTCATCCGGGAGGATAGGAAAAGACATGCCCAACTCAGTGAGTGGGAGACAGATTTTGGGATGCTTCCAGCACTGAATGTTCGGAATGCTCACAGGGCTTGGCCGCAGCTTCTTCTCTGCCAAGGCACACCTGACAGGTAAGCTCGTGCCACACTCCTGGGCGTTTACAAGCTGCTGGGTACAACTCCCTGCAGGCGGGCATCCCTCCCACAGATGCAACCCGGACAGTGCAGCAGTTCTAAAGAGGCCCACAGAGACAAGTAAGTCTCGGGTGTGGCCAGGAGCTCATGAGAGCAGCACAGGCTCAGGGACAGGGAGACTGACAGCGGTAATTACCAAAGGGAATTAAGCAAGCACTCGCAAGTCTTGGCCTCTGAATTTCTGTACTTTTTTTTTACGGACTTAATTTGTTCTCCTGGGCCTAAATCACTAGCTGTGTTGCTGGAATGTGCATGCCCTGGAGGGTGAAGTGGCTCTAACTTCGAGGAGGGGTTGACTCCAAAGAGCTCCCAGCCAGGGGACAGCCCTTCACAGAGGGGCAGTGTGGGCGGGCTGCCCACCTCCATCGAAAAAACGGCTCTGCCCTCTTGTTTTCTCCTCTCAAAGTGTGGAGAGCATTTTCATCAATGTGAAATGGTCCAACAGGCTACATTTAAAACATGGGATAATCAAGGAGTGTGGTGTTGGAGAGGAGTGAGCTGATCTAATCCACTCCAGCCCACAGTCTACACTGTACCTCTTCTGTGAGGTTCTGCTCTGTGTGGTATGGACACTGTCCTTTATAACATTTCTCCTTAAAGGAATCCATCTTTTAATAATGTAGGCAATGTTTTAAAAAACCACCATGTATTACTCTCATAAATGGAGCACCACCAAAATTACCTGGAATCAGGTCTTAAAACTCACATCCACCACCCAGCCTGCGAGAGCCAACTGTTTCCTGGAGGGCCCCGCATAGCTACATCTATGGGTAGTGAACTCTTAAGGTGCTAGTCATCTATTTTTCCCAATACACATTAGAACTCACATACCATTAAAATAAAAATGCGTGTGCATTCCCTAAAATCACCTTGCACACAGAAGTGCACAAAGCACACAGGGGACTGACGATCTAGTCCAGGAGCTGACACACAATGGCGCTTCACCCATTTTTGTATTGACCATGAATTATGAATGATTTTGGAGGGAGAAAAAAGAGAAAGAAAAAGGAGATGATGATCATGCAACTGAGACCTTGTGTGGCCGCAAAGCCTAAAATATGTACTACCTGGCCCTGTAGGCCACCCGCTTGATAAGCCCTGATCAAGTCCATCCCTTTATTTTGCCACAGGGCAACTCAAGTCCTAATACACCGAATGACTCAGACGCACCTGAACACAGGTCTCCAGGCTTCTAAGCAAGTAAAGGAAGATTACCCAAGAAGCCACCAGCTTAAATTCATCAAAACGGGTCTCTGTCCAGTCACTTTGATTCCATTTTAGGAACTGACTCCTATCTAAAGCAAACAAAAATGTGGGCTGCACAACTCATCTGACTTGTTTTTGTCCTCAGCTCAGCCAAGGGCACCTGGCTCTGTGCCCCATGCCTGAAATTGCATCCTGTTTGCCCTCAGAGCCACTCCCTGCCTTCCCCACTACAAGGCCCACCTGTGCATCCCGAGCTCTCTGGACGCCGGCAGGGAGGAGTGAGGCGAGGGAGGACCCTCTCTGCGGGCTGTCTCATGGGAGATCGGCCCTTCACAAAGCCAGCTGCAGCCTCAAAACCGTCCCTTCCCCTCAGGTTGAGGGTGTTAGAAGTGGTCAGGGCTCCCTCACTACTCCAGGCTGTGAACCCCCTGCCCTGCCTTTGTAAAAAGTCACTTTATTTAAACTCACCTCAAACTGCCCAGCCTGAGAAAGCACTCTGTTCCCTGCAGGGCCCCTGATGGCAGCAGCCTTAGGGGCAGTGAGCTCTGGATGTCTGCAGCCACCAGGTCCACTGCAAGTGTGAAGGCTTGACCCCACGAGGCGGGGGCTGCAATAATCACACGACACCCCTCCTCCTTCTAAATCGAGTTCCTAAGGACACCAGACTAATCACCACCACCCCATTCTCAAGAGTACCCACAGTGAGTCCAGTGATCACTTACAACAACACATTGCACTATCAAGACAGATTTTTTAAAAATTCTTCAACGTAATGCAATGACATCTGAGCAGCTGGTATGCAGCAGACACTGTGCTAGGTCTTTCACACACCTAGAAAAGCAACCATCAATCCTCATTTCATAAATGAGAACACTGAACCTCAAAGAGTTTCAGTGGTGCTTATCAGAGCCCGAAGAGGCTGAGGCAGGAGTCGCCCCAAAGGCCCCTCGGATCCACCTCCGCGGCTGGCCAGGCTCCAACTAGGGAACAAAGCACACGGCTGCCGGCTAGCCGGGCCACAGACGTCCTGGTCACATTACACAAATTAAAAGAGAAACAGAACCAGAAACAAAAGTTTTCTAACATAATGCGGAAGCTCCCTGAATGCCACAATCACATAATCACATTGCCTGGGTGGGCCACCAGGTGCAATTACCTAGCAGCTCCCCACCCGCCTGGGAATCCTGGGGAAGCTCGTTCACATGTTCCTCTGGCGTTAAATGAATGGCTGCTATGCTATGTGCAGTGGTCCCTCTGCTGAACCTCCTCTGCCCTGAGCTCAGCATGGAGGAGGCAGCCAGGGCCTGCCACGTGCCTGGGTACAAAGGCCTAGCGGTTTGCATCAAGCACTGTCATTGACTTGCCATTGAATAGAAAAATTCTTTCCACGTCCCATTTTATATTTGCTCACTGATCTGATGAGGAATCAGAAGGCCTGCCCTCGCCGTGTGATCTAGAGCAAGCTACTCCATGCTGCTGTTTCAGTTCTACCATCTGAAACTGGAATAATGACAGTGTCACCCACACCCGCCACCCTACCTCCACCTTGTTCCTCCTATGAGGCTCAAGAGACAGTGAAACAAGATAGAAGCTAAACTCTCAGGCCAAACTGGATTCAAAAAATGATGGGACTGGGCACAGTGACTCACATCTATAATCTCAGCACTTTGGGAGGCCAAGGCAGGCGGATAGATGGCTTGAGCCTCAGAGTTGGGGACCAGCCTGGGCAACATAGCAAAACCATGTCTTTACAAAATACAGGAAAAAAAAATTAGCCAGGCATGGTGGCTTGTGCTTATAGTCCCAGTAACCAAGGAGGCTGACATGGCAGGATCACTTGAGCCTAGGGAGGTAGAGGCAGCAGTGAGCCATGGTCATGCCACTGTACTTGGGTCTCAGCAACAAAGAGAGACTTTGTCTCAAAAAAAAAAAAAGGGCAAGTTATTTAATTTCATGAGTTTCCCTTTTCTCCTTTGCAAGATGAGGAGGTTTCAATGAATTTATGTATGTAAAGCACTGCAGAGCACCTGGTGCATAGTATGTGCTATATGTCAACTATATTACTATTATTAGTTTCTTAATGTATAAGACATCTCATTAGTAACCAACTTATAAAGTGCTGTGAACATTAAGTACCCAAAATGACACCTGTTTTTGCCATACCATATGAAGGTATTAGCTTGATGCAAAAATAATTGCAGTTTTTGCCCTTAAAATAGCAAAATGTATTTTGTAATCAAAAACGTACTATACAAATATACAGTTTAAAAAATAAAATAAGGTTATTGTTTGACTTATTTTCATCTGCCCTGATTCAGATGGTGGAAGACTTGAGGGCTGCTGCCCAGAAATATTAAAATTGACTTAAAACTATTAAAAACAGAAACAAAATGGGGAAATTGTAAAAGCATAACATAACGACACTTTATGGTCGATTTTAATTTTAGAACATTTACATATGTAAAGGTCCCAGTCTCTATAGCACCAACCACCAAAGCGCTTGGCAGTGCCTGAATGCGGGGTGGTGGAGGGCTGGCCACGGCTGTGGCCTTTCTAGATTGCAGTGAAGTGACCACCAGACATCCGCTGGGGTTCCTCACTCATGGATGGTCCCGTTCCACCCAGAGGCCTTTTCATCTCAGTTTGGCTTTTGGGCCAAATTTGGAAGCATTACATTTCATTAAGGAAATGAAAGGCTTTTGCTTTACTTATTCCACCAGAGGGGCGGCTTCCCCAATGTCTTCCACTCTGAACTCAGGCGGAAAAGGATTGCCCAGTCCAGAGCCACTTTCCTCCTTCCAGGAGGTCTGGACACTCACAAAGCCCAGTTATTTGTTTTGCAAACTGTGTATACATTGAATGGAAATGTTTGTTTTCCATGTCCCGCTTTACGTCTCTAAAGACAAATGATTAAAGCATCATCTCAAGGGCATTTTTTGTTTTGCTCATCCCCTCCAACCTGCTTGTATTAAGCAGCCTCATTTCCTGCCTTTTAACTTACATTTCTGTCCACCTATCATCCACTCTTCTTTGTTGACCTTTGCGTGTACAGTGTTGCTTTAAAAACCTTCAAAGGAAAGGTCAAAGTGAAATGTCACAAGGGAAGCAGGCCTCATGGCCAGTGGCCAAGGAGGCACCAATGCCCAGGTCTGAGGCTGCCTGTGGCATGCCTAACACTGCCCCAAAATGCAGGTGGTGAGGGTGCAGAGGCCGCCTGTGGGTCCCAAGCACACCTCCAAGTGCGACACGCTGTCTGGGCCACCTGGTCCCACACTAAGTCACACCTGTCGCCAGAGAAGCCCAGTGGACCAGTGTGGGCTCCCCCAGCCCTCGGGGCAGAGCCAGGATGCTTCACACAAGAGTCACTCATTGGGTTTTCTACTCTACGCACACGCTGTCAAGAATGGCAGGCACCGTGTAAAGGGGTCGGTGCCAGTGTAATCTAACAGGGGAGAAAAAGTACAGAGGCCACGCAGGAGGACGCTGGAAAGACAGAGGGTGAGGAGGTGGGAAGAAACACTCAGGACTCACGGCACGAGGGCGTGGGACTAGAATGAAAAGGAAGAAGACCGTGTGAGGGGTAGGGAAGGAAGGACTGGCCGGATGCCATCAGTTATCAATATGAAGGGAATGAGCCCAAGGTAACTCTGAAATCCTAAACTTGGAAGCACTGAATGTCAGCTAAGGGTGGCCCTCACTAAGACACTGTAGCCCTACCCCTCTGGCTCCCCCAGTCGCTCTCTGCCCCAGTTTGGAATCTACAAAGTGATCAGAAGCTCATAAAACACGGGCACGAGCACTATAGTTAACCAGCGCTGGGCAGGGAAGGTGACCCTGGGAAACCTGCATGGGACTGCTCTCAGCACACCAAGCAAAAGCAGCCAACGCACACAACCGCAAAGGTCAACTCAGCATGGTAACCAACATCTAAAGCTGCACAATTCGAGGGAGGAAAACTCAACTTGGAAGGGATAAGTGGTCCAGGAGAAACAGAGACAGAAGCCAAAGCCATCAGATCTGCCACAGACAAGTGGCTGGTACATACAAGAAAACCTTTCTTGAAAATGTAGATAGCAAATAATCTATCCTGGAGAGAATAATGTCATGAAACATGAAAAATTTAAATGGTTTATCTGTGCTCTAAAAACACAATGATTTAAACTAAAGTTCAATCAGGACAATCTTGTCATCAAACAACTCTTCGGTGATGACATGTATCTGATAAAATATTTTTACTCGTAAATGACAGTCAAAATATCCTCGGATCAAGAAGCAGTCTTGCCACATGTCCTGTGTCCAGCAGAACAGAGAGGACTATCTGGCAAGCAGTCGGGGATGTGAAAATCTGAAACGAGGAACTTGGATGCGGAGCACACCCAGAGGCATGTGTTGCTGGGAGTGAAATCCCTGGGAGAAAAGAAGGCAGCTGTTAGCAGAATCGCGGGGAACACCACACTCTGGGAGCCGAAGGAGGAAGTAGCACACAAATGACAGGGAGGTGCAATTCTAGAGTCCAAAGGCAGACGGACTTCTCTAAAACCAGAGTGTCCGACTCCGAGTGTCTGCCTTAAGGCCCACATCCTCCCCTTTCAAAGTGCACCAGGAGCCACAAAAGACGATGTGACTCGATGGTAGCTCAGCAAAGAGCTGTCAGATCAAATACAGGACTGCCCAGTTAAATCTAAATTTCATGTGAATGACCAATAATTGGTTAATGTAAGTATGCCCCAAATATATCACAGTGATGTCCCAAATATTGCCAACAAATAATTTTTTAGTATAAAAAGGTTATACTAAAAAAAGGATCCACTGTTTATCTATAATTCAAATTTAACTGGGTATCCAGTATTTTTATTGCTAAACCTGGTAACCCTAGTTGGGTACGGACAGCTCAGGCCTCAGGCCTAAACACCTCACCTTCGCCCAGCACTTTCTAACTGCAGACCATGAGCTCTGACTTCCACAGGCATTTCTGCATACCCAGCGGCTAACAAGCAATGACTCCGTTCTTTGACAAGCTCTCTCACATGCTGTACATGAAAAAAGCCTCCTTCAACAGACCCAAAAAATGAGAGGATCTGTAGAAAGGAATGGCCAACAGTATTAAATGTTTCACAGACCCCGCAGGGGGTGACGACCGAGAAGAGATCAGGAGATTGTCTAATTCAAGAGACAGGAAATTGAAATTGCGAGCGGTTTTAGAAGAGTAGGAGCTTAGTTTACAAAGGGATGAAGATAGATGGTAAAAGTGTGACGTTCTCTGTCATTCACTTAATCATTAAAAAACAGGGTTCTTGGCCAACTGCCTGTGCTATCACTCTACCTGTATGATGCCAGGGAGTGATGGCCCACAAGGGCAAGAATCTGGGAAGGTCAGTGCCAGCACCTGTAGGAGCTCACCCGATACCTGTGGAACAAATGAATACATGGATGGGGGCTGTCTTCTCAAAGAACCTGTTTTGAAATTTGAAATCTTATCCAAAAATGGAAAGCCAAGGTCTAGGGTAAACCTTAACATTTCGTAGCACTCACTGGAGCAGCTAATATCCTTTACTTTTTAACCAGTCTCTCAGTGGAGGATTATTTGCAGCACAAATCACAAGTATCTGTCCTGGGCCCAAGTCAAACAAATGAACAAAAACACCTAATGAGGCACATGCTAAGATTCACACAAATCAAGCAGAGAGGAAAAGCTGCCACCTCCTAAACTCAAGCTAATCTTGTTCAGAAGGCACTTTTTCTATGCCCTCTGTGTAACCATTGCAACTGTTCTTTAGTTACAGGAGCGTTTAAGTAAACAAATATCTAAGAACACCATGATTTTCTTACTTATACATAAAACTATGATTCTACCCAGTGCCAATTTCTCTCGATCTGTGCTGGAAGAATGCCCAGGGAGATCTTCTCAAAACAGTATATGCAAACAACAAAAAAAGAAGAAGACATACAGTTTTAAAAGCCAAGTACTGTATACTGCTTCTAACGTATGATAAATCCCCAGTACACAATTAATTTTTAAAAAGAAACCTTTACTTGTTTTGTTTCTGCAAACTTTCCATTGTGCTAAAGGACCCAACTGTAGAATTTACAAACTTAAATAAGAGTCTAAACTAAAGGTGTATTTAGCTCTTGGATATGCTATTAAATACCACTTGTAATAAAACAAATGTGCCCCTGAATCCCCTAAAATATCTACTTTTAGGTAGTTTATGACGCAGTTAAGAGTGAGCCTAAAAGTAAGTTTATGTACAAACTAAACCAAAGGTTTTTCATACCAATGTCTAAAAAGTTTAGATTCCAAATGTAGTCTGTTTTCAATACAGTACAAACGTTTTCAAAGTTGGCCCACAGAAAGAGATTTCTGTCCCTGCTTGAGGGACATGAGTGCCCACTGTGGTCATCTGCCCCTGCCCTGCAACTTCCAGAAAGGCCTACAGAGCTCCCCATTCAGAGCTGAAAGTACATTTTTTATTAATTTTCACCAAATATCAATGCTTAATGTTGCCTAGTGCTCACATGAACAAGAACATGAACTCACGGCACTGGTGGAGTTATCAAGAAATTTAGGCCAGGTGTGGTAGCTCATGCCTATAATCCCAGCACTCCAGGAGGCTGAAATGGGAGGATCCCTTGAGGCCAGGAGTTTGAGAATAGCTTGGAGAACATAGCAAGGCTCTGTGTCTACAAAAACTATTCTAAAATATTAAGCAGGTGTGGTGGTGTGCACCTGTAGTCCCAGTTATTCAGGAGACTGAGGCAGGAGGATTGCTTCAGCCCAGGAGGTCAAGGCTGCAGTGAGCTGCGATCACCCCCTGCGGTGTCTGTGAAACATTTAATACTGTTGGCCATTCCTTTCTACAGATCCTCTCATTTTTTGGGTCTGTTGAAGGAGGCTTTCTTCATGTACAGCATGTGAGAGACCTCTAGGAGGACCGAGAAGAGATCAGGAGATTGTCTAATTCAAGAGACAGGAAATTGAAATTGCGAGCGGTTTTAGTAGAGTAGGAGCTTAGTTTACAAAGGGATGAAGATAGATGGTAAAAGTGTGATGTTCTCTGTCATTCACTTAATCATTAAAAAACAGTATGAGGTCCTGTCTCTAAAAAAAAAAAAAAAAAAAAAAAAGGAAAGAAAACAAAAGAAATTTAAAGCTTCCCGCAGGTAGGAAGAACCACACAAACTATATTCAGATAAGACTGAACAGTTTTCTAACAGCAGAGAACTAGGTAATGCGACTGACATGCTGTTGAAATTGGGAATCTGTTACTTGCATTATATCACCATTTCTCAGCGTCATACACCCTCCCTACGTTCCAAAGGCTGACACCAACAGTACCAAGTTCAAATCAAACCTATACTTGGTGGAGCTGCAGAAAGTGAGAGGAGGAGGGGACAGGACAGGATGTCTGGGCCATCCCAATGGTCCACTTGGTCTTTTCATTTGCTGAGGAGCCTTGTTCCGAGTGCCCTGTGGGCTTCCAGGACAACAGATGCACCATCTCTAGTGCCATTTAAAACTAAATGAAAGAATGAGGAGGAAAAAAAAGGAAACTGGTAACTGCTGCCCAACTGATAAATGTGCAGCTCTGTACTGAGAACTGGCCAGCCACTGCCTCAATTCTCAGATACCCTGGAACACGGCACCTGGCGAGTGGGCAGAGGAAGGCCTGGAGCAGGTTCCTACAGCCGGTCAGCACCAGAGACCAGGCTAGAACCCAAGTCTGTCTGGTGCCAACACCTCTGCTCCTCTCACTTCCCATTCAGGTAGCCCTGGGTCAGAAGGGCCCTGGCCCGAGCCTGTCACCTCCATTCGCTGGTTGTCTTTTTTTAATCACCTCAATTTAAATACCAATACAGAAGTTTACAAATTGCTTTATCCACAGTGAAACACAAGGTCGGTTCTAAAATTCAAATGAAATTTGGCATAAGGTCTTTCACTGTAGCTTGAATGAGCAAAAGGTACAGTGAACTCAATGGTTGGATGGGGCAGGGGCTTCCTCTCCCTGCACCTCGACAGCCACCTTCTCTCCCAGCCACTTTGTTGCTGAATGCGTCTGGGGCTTTTCTCCACACCTCATGCTGGTGGCCGGGCTGGCATCCAGCTCTGACTCTGAACTCCCACCTAACTGGGTCAGGGTGAGCCAGAGCCAGGCGCCAGATTCAGCAGGCTCCCACAGTTGGAGCCAAATGCACGAGTCAGCTCCAAGTACCTCGTTGGTGAGGGGGTTGGTGAGGCTGTGGAGGAAGCTGGGTGCCCAGTGCAGGAGAAGTGACACTAACTGAAAGGTAGCAGTGTCTCCTGGGCGTGTGGCTCTGAGAAGTCCAAGTAAAGGGGGACAGGTGGAAAACGCACACTGGAGAGAACAGGGAAATCTGAACTTTGGCTCCAAGAGGTTTGTGTCCATGCTGGGGCTGCAACTTGCTTTACAGTGACGTGCAGAATGCATGCCAGGCATCTCTGATGGACCTCTTGGCCACCAAGTTGTCCTGCTCCTCGCTGAAATGCCACAGAGCCTGTATTTGGAGAGCCAAGATCACAAGAAATAACATCTTAGTCAACCTTAGTCGCCACTGGCCGAGTATCCTGTCTTTGGAGGAGCTCACAAAGCAGGCTTTGTGGGCCGGCATGTCCCATGATAGCATTTGCAAAAGATTTGTCATCACCCCAAGCACTGCTGGCCCTGACGTGCTGGGCAACCACAGAGAACCACGTTCTTCTGGACCCCGAGACCCTCTCCTCCTCCACTCCTCTGCTTGGGTCGGTTTGTCACCAGCTATGGAAAGTCCTATTTGCTTTTCATTTATTCTAAAACATTTGCCAGTTCTGACAAGGAACACATGCTGACTTCTAGAGCTGGTCACTAAGTCTGTGGTTCTCCTCGCTGTGGCCTGTGGCATTGGAGACGCTGAGGGCATCTCTTACTCTCATCTTCGGGATCTTTCAGTCAGCCCTCTTAGGAAGTCCTTGCTGTCCCCAGACAAAAGCCAAGGCTTCTTGGGGGCTGGCAAATGAGATTTCCCCTCTCCCGTAGCACAACCCTTCTCAGATTTCTATCCGGACAGCAGATATTTAAGACATCTGAACTTGGGCTGCACAACTGAAGTTTTTTTTGTTTGTTTGTTTGTTTTTTTGCAGATCGAACTGTTTGCCATCCTTTGTCCTACTGCAAACCTTACGTGAACTCAGTGGCACAGCCGAATGTGCTCTATTCAATCCAAGGGCGTGTTATTTTAATACACACACATCTGCAAGTGTAAATAAGAATACCCTGTCATCGGCAGGATCACATCTGCTAAGACAAACCTAAAGGACCTTGGGCAAACGTTGTGAGGCCCAGGAGAGGTGCCAGGTGTCCACCGTCTGTCCCCAGCTGAGTCTACCCAGAGTCCAGCCGTGGCTGAGAAGCCTTGGAGGGGCTGCGGAGAGGAATGCGAATCTGGCACAATCCACTCTCAACTATTTCTTCCTGGAGAGGACACGGCAAGCTACTGGGTCAACCAGACACCCCGGGGAGCTCTGGCCTGGTGCCTTTTCACTGGGTACCCTGAGAGCTCCAAGTCCACTAAGGATCCACCAATGCTGGAAAAGCGATCCCTCAATACGCCGGCTCCCTGTCACAGCCTGTCAAAAGCCACAGACTTGAATGAGTCCTCTTGTTCTCAGACCCGAGGCCTCTTTCCACAGCCCTGCCCTTCTCTCCGCAGGCGGGATCTGGCGGCAGGCAAGAACTCTCTCTCTCACACATCTTTTAATTTGCCTTTTTCTTCATTCCGCTGGGGACAAGCATGTTTCTCAGGAGGGCAGAAGAGAAACAAGTACACGTGGTACCACCGTGAAGGGCTTTCTGAAAGAAACCTTTCAGGCAGCAGCCAGCTCTCTCTAGATATCTCGACGCGGAGCTTCGGCCTGACTCCGCTGTGGAAATGCTTCATCCTCAATTCAAGCTGGGTCTCTTTCCTTTGATGAAACCTGTATATATTTTGATGTGTATGGCTCACTAATCCTTTTGAAAAATAACTTCTCTCAGGCTTCCTCCCTGGTGAGATAGTATGGAACTAAAACTTCTCATGGCCTATCCCGACATTCCAAACTCCACCTGAGGCGCCCCGCACAACAGGACACCGCGGCGAGGGATCTGACACCAGGAAACGGCTGCCCCTGTCATGAATGGATAAGCATTCACTAGCATTTTTTTTTTTTTTTTTTTTTGAGATGGAGTCTCGCTCTGTTGCCCAGACTGGAACACAGTGGCACAATCTCGGTTCACTGTAACCTCCGCCTCCTGGGTTCAAGCAATTCTCTTGCCTCAGCCTCCCGAGCAGCTGGAACTGCAGGCACATACCACCATGCCCGGCTAATTTTTTTACATTTTTATTAGAGACAGGGTTTCACCAAGTTGGCTAGGCTGGTCTCAAACTCCTGACCTCAGGTGATCCACCTGCCTCGGCCTTCCAAAGTGCCATCGCACCTGGCCAGCATCCACTAGCTTTTCATCAGACCATGAAATGTTTGGTCCACAACTGCTCACTCTTTCCACAGCTGCACTGGAAACACACTATTCTGAATGGCCCATTTCCTCCAGAGTATTCCTCTGACGGGGCACAAGCCTGGTGGACCACATGGATGCTGGTACCAAGTGCTTTTTATTTTTACAAGAGCCATTCTGTTCCTTCTGGTCGAACCGGTGCCCTGCTCAATGTTTCTGGGCTAACACAGGCAAAGTGACACTTCTCAGTAGAGGTCTTTGTCGTCGTCCTCCTACCAGACCCTTTGTTCCTACTAGATCTGATGGCGTGGTTCCCACTCAACGTTCACTTTCACAGCATGGCCACCGAACCGCTCAGAGCTCTTTGGCGGATCCATAATCATGGAATGTCCCTCACTTCCCGTTTAGGGCTGGAAACCTCACAGAGGGCAGCATCTTAGTGCAAGCTCTTCAGACCCCCAAGGCAAAAAGTGCGGCCTGGAGTGCCTGCCTCTGGCCCAGGATCACATGAGTCCATGGCTGAGCCGGTGGGGTGCAGGTCTCTCTACCTCCAGGCTGTGACTGCGGAGGGGCCGGGGCATCCGGGAACTGCCATGCAGCAAGTGTGGTAAGTCCCCAGGAGGACTTCCGAGGCCAGGCAGGAGGGGACAGCAGAGGGGACATGTCTGAGTTCTCAGGCTCCTAGGTACTTCAAGCTCTGTTAAGAGTCCAGGACTCCTACACCGTGTTTCCTCTCTGCTTTTCTACATTTATTTCTCAGTGCCTTCATAACTGCCTCCCCCTTTTTGAGATCTGTTCCATGTTACCCCTCTTCATGCCCAGACAATACATAAACACATGTGGAGAACACACTTTCAATGGCTGGCAGAGCCTTCTCCTTCACAGGCCTTTTTCCCACCTGGAAACAAGCCTTCATTTCCTCACACGGCTGCTGCGCTGAACAATCAAGACATGTCCCCTTACCTGAATGATTTTCCCTCTCCAGCAAGGTGATGAGTGCTATAAAGCAGAGAGACTATTCCCGGGCCCAACTGCAAAGTTTCACCCATGGAATATGTTGTTAATCTTAACGCCTGCTGAGGCAAATGAATAATATGCCAGTTTCTAGAGACTGAACAGCGTTAAGAAGGTGATTAAAAGCTACCCTCTACATTCCTGCAAGACGTACCATACAAACGAAATCAGATTTCCCCAAAGAAGCATGCCATGATGGGATTTTCAAAAGGCCAACACACACATGGCTCAAAAATTCAAAAGCTACCAAAGGTCACAGGTTAAACCTCGATCCCCTGAACCCCCCATTCCCGCCAACACCAGAGCCTCCCGGAGAAGGGACAGCCTTGCCTCACATTTTACATAAGTGATCTCAAGTTCTGAGTTTTAAAGAAAAATGTAAATGCCATGTTTCTACTTGCTATTTAACAGAAATAGGATATTTCTAACGAACTCTTCAGCCTTCTAAAGGAGTTTATGAATTAATGAACCAGGCAACAGAGAGAAATAAAAATCACATACAACTGAGCTTAAGAACGCTCCATTCCCATGGCATCCCGCCCCCGCCCCCACCCCTGCTTCTCCCCCTGTGAGAAGGTACAAGAAAACCATTTCGATCAAGGAATGTTCTGGGAGTTTTCACAGGCATTTGCGGTAAAACACAGAAGCTTGGGCCCCCTTCAAAGCCTCCCGAGACACCGATCTACTCTGCTCTCTTCTTTCTTACTTTAAATGTCCCTGTGCAAACCCATGTGCTAGGCATAAAGCTCTGAAGTAAACACAGGTCAGACACAGCCAAGATTTCCCTCAGTACTCGTGCCCAGCACCTTTGGGGTGATAGACATGTGTGGGAGCCATGCCTCAGCACCCCGTTACCTTTAGCCAGCCACTTCTAAGACTTTTGAAGAACCAAACATAAGTAAGTTGCAAAGAGGGTTAAACACCAGAGCACGCATCCAAGCGTGCGCTGTCCCCTCTAAGTGGCACTCTGGTTTAAGGTCTTACGGGCAAGGGTCCCTGGAACTTCGCCCCAGCGCCAGCGCCAGCGCATGCCTGCCCCTGAGGCACACCCCAGAGACACGTTCATCTCCCCTCTCACCCGCCTGTTAATTAGAAAGCTCCTGACATCCGCCTCTTCCATTAAGAATTTCCTGAGGATGAGGAACAAGTAGCAACCTCCCCTTGGCCCATTTCGCCACCCCCAGCCTTCTGGAGGAATCACTTTGCATGTTAATTTACACCTACTCTTTTAGCGGCAAAATACCAACACATTTATGTGCAGCCTCAGGAATGGGATTTTTCTTCTGGGAGAAACCTCCCTGAAGGCTGGGGCGTAACCCTTTACACACCAGTCCTAATTACAACTCACATTTATTGCACTCTCATGCTAAGCCTGGCAAGGCGCTAAAAGCTTCAATCCTTAATATAACCTACAACAGGGGGACTGTAAGTTTCTCCATTTTTCAAATGAGGAAACTGAGGCACAGAGTTGCATATGGGTGTACAACACAGACCTCCTGAAATGAGGAGGGCTGCTTGCCACTCGGCTAATTATCCCAGACGGTGGTGGTTACTGAGTTCTTGCCTCTCTTCCGTGGGTGTTCTGTCCTTGTCCTCACTGCCAAGCCCTCGACTATCACTCCTTGCCGGTGCCAGGAGCCCGCTTCTGCTGCCAAATCCGCACAACCTATCTGCAGATGGCTGTAAAGCAATAACCAAGCTGGGCTGAAATGAGTGCACAGGCTATCACTGGATCACCACACCCCTGCTGTCCCAAGGCCACTAAAGCAAATGGGCTCTGGGACAGCAGCCTCTTCAGTCCAGTTGAAGAGATCACTTTGAGCATCTACTTCATACCAGGCACTGCCCTTGGTACAGGAGGCACAAAGACACATGCATCCCAGACCCTCAGGGTGATGTGGTCTAATGGGCAGCTCAGGTCTCCCTGCAGTTGTCCCAGGTTCCAGCAGTTTTGGAGGTGCTTGCTACTCCAAGTGACCCTGAGAGCTGGTTAGAAATGCAATCTCTCAGACCCACTCCCTAAGCTACCAAATCAGAACTTGCATTTCAGGAGATCCCCGGGGGAGGATCTGTATGCATGTATTAGTCTAGACAGTTCAAAGATACCCACAGTATGACCTTAGGATATGAAAGGCACCACTACATTATGCCAAGTACTTAACTTGCACACTTGCTGAGATGCGTTCCTTTTCCCCATCCTTACTGCCTGCCCCTACTGCCACCTCTGCCCAACCCATATGATCTTATCCACCCACATGCTCTTTAGAGAGCAACGAAGGAGTAACAGTCATAATGAACAGACACATTACAAAATACACCCAACGTACACAACTACAATGGAAACGTGTCCTGCTGTGTGTGCTGCGTTTCCAGAAACAATACGCTCCAGTTAGTCTTGTCCTCAGATTTGACTTTTTATTTTACACAGCTTACATCTTCAGGTGCAGGCCCTTCGTTAGGTCTAGACCTGGCAGCGATGTGGCCTTCAGGCCCCACCCCAGAACTGTAAGGAGCCCATACCCGTGCCCGCATGCACAGTAAAGTGTGCCCTACGGTTCCGTTCCTTCAAGGAAGTCTAGCAACAAGGTCAATTCCAGGAAAAGGTAAGAGAATTCAAATGTCTGAGTCGCTGCTCGTTTGGATACAGGGAGTATTGCTTGCTTCCACAAAGCATCCGTGTGGAGAAGCCCATGCTTTCCCTCTGTCCCTGCTCCCAAGTGCCTCCCCAGGGCGGAATGGTGCTTTCTTCCTTCACACAGCAGGACCCTTTGCTGGAAAGAGACTCTTGCTGGGACCTCTGTGGGTCAAGGCCAGCAGCTCTTAGTAGACTTCAACTCTTCCAGCAACTCAAACGCTGCGCAAGGTGACTCAGCAAGACCTCCCTTGCAGATGCTCCACACCGGACCGCTCATGGGCAACCAGGAGCCACAGGAAAGTGATTTAGATTTGTGCGGAGAGCTTTCTCCTCCCCTGGGCACTGCCCTACACCAAATCACCCAAGAAACATGAGACAGCAATGCCCTCACCTTGACTCACCAGACCACAGAGTCTTTCGGTAATTAGGCCTGAATCCCAGCACAAATTAGATCTGATAATTTTCTAAAACTCTAATTGTATCCAACTCTGAGACCAGCAAGACGGACATTCTTCCCAGTTCAATAAAATTACTCAAAGAACTAATGAATGCTCTTGCTTAATTTCTCCCAAGATTGCCCTCTGGAAAGAAAGCAATCTGAAAAAGAAATGTCTTCCAACAAAAGTTAAAAAACAAAAACAAACAAACAAACAAACCCAGCGGCTGAAACTGTGAGGTTATAGATTTGCGGGGGAAGTGCGGTACACTTGCAATAACAGAGTCATCACTTATTTCAAACATTAACATACATAACAGCATAAGATCAAGTTCATGAGGTTTCTTCTCAAACACCAACAATGGTGGTGGTAATATTTGTAACGGTTTTTTTTTTTTTCTTTTTGAGACAGAGTCTCACTCTGTTCCCCAGGCTGGAGTGCAATGGCACAATCTCGTCTCACTGCAACCTCCACCTCCTGGGCTCAAGCGATTCTCCTGCCTCAGCCTCCTGAGTAGCTGGGACTACAGCTACTCGGGAGCTGTACTGCACCACCACACCCAGCTAATTTTTTGTATTTGTAGTTGAGATGGGGTTTCACCATGTTGGCCAGGCTGGTCTCTAACTCCTGACCTCAGGTGATCTGCCTGCCTTAGTCTCCCAAAGTGCTGGGATTACAGGCGTGAGCCACCGCACCCAGCCAATATTTGTAACTTCTATATGAACTTTTAAAAATACTGTGAAGTAAGTACTCTGAATTCTCACAACAAATTTATTTTTATTAAGAAGCATAGTAAATAAAAGAAACTTCCAAAGAACAAGGACAGACTTTTGCACATTGTTTCAATAAATGAGGCCATTTATCTTGTTCTAGTTCTGTTATGTCACTATATCCTTGTTAGGCAGAGTCAATTCCCTTGATTTACAATTGTTTTGTGAATTATACACACAGACTAAAAGACATTTAATTTCTAAGAAAAAACAGAAAAAACATTCAAGCATTTCTTAAGCAAAAATCCATCCAACCTTTTCAAGAAGAACTATTTAATGGTACGGCTGCTATTGTTAATATAGTTTCAACACCATTCGATTTTAATCCATCAGATTTAGTCAAAAAATAACATTTCTACGAGTATGTTTTCTCACTCTTCCCAAAAATCCTTAACTCTTTCAGATAGGTTCTTTGTCACATCACGCCGAATAAAATAAACTCAAAGAAAATCAGACCACCGAAATTAACAAACGTATGGCCCATTTCTAAAGACTCACATACAGCCTGACCAGGCCACCTTTGGGACACCAGTGTGTCAGGTTAACTAAGGACAGATACCCCAGTTTGCATAAGCAAACCACACCGGGGAAATTAACACAGATCTGCCCTGAAAACCTACTCACCTTCTTGGGCATCACCACAGAGAGTAATATCTCCTTCAGTCAGAAACTCTCAAATCACCACAGAAAGAAACCTCGACTCCTCAACTTTCTTTGCCCTAACTGGTCTGGATGGAGAATTGACTCCCATTCCCTGGTGCTAGCAGTGAACATGAAATTCAGGGCAGTGCAGTGAAGTTGCAGGTGAGGTGTGGCTCATATGTCTAAACGTAGTGTGTTTTGCAAACTCCAAGTTGCCACCAGGAATTTTTCTTGTAATGAAATAGAAAAGAATAAAAATTATCTCAGTGTATCACAGATAGTAAAACTGAGTACTGTTTCATAAAAATTGTCATTTTAATCTATGTATCAATATGTGTGCCTCTGTGTGTGTACTTGATCACAATGTAAATTTAGGTCTTATTGTAGACTGCAGTCAAAGAAGTTTAAAAGCTGCCATCCTCAGGAACACCCAGTGAGTACCAGTGTGTACGTGTAACCAGTAGCCCCATCCCAAACAGCCCAGAGAAAGGCTTTCCCAGCACCGGGCTTCCAGAATCCTGTGCTAAGCTAACAGTGCAGAAGAGGCAGTCAACAGGGCTCTGAATCCCAAGTGCCTGAAGGAGGAATGAAACAATCTCACCGGAGAGGAAAGGACAGCTGTGACAGTCACCCTCCCTGGATAAGATCACTGAGACCACGGATGGACATCTTCTGAGCTAACCTACAGTACAGGTAAGAATGGGAAGCTGCATTTTTAGACAACTATCCATTAGAAACCAGGACAACATATGAACAGTGCATGTTGGTAGCCTTGGATGCTGAAGGATGAGAAACCTTGGGCAAATCAGGCAAAAATTCTCAACCACAGGACAGGACAAACTGGCCCAAAGGTTCCTTAACTACAGAGTAAGTAAGAAGAAGCTGTAATTTTACTCCATCTGGGAACATTAGGAAAAAGGCAACTTTCTGATACTCTGACTTCAGTAGAACCGGATTCTTCCAAAAATATAAATGTCAAAGTCACCCATTCACAGTATAATTTGCACCAAAGTGCAAAATGGGGTACATGTGTGTACCAAAGAACAAAATCAACCAGAACTGAGCTGCCAGGGCAAAATTACAACAGAAACTTAAAATAATATATTGTCCCATCCACCTGCCAAAACATTAGCTCAAAGACATTCCTCCTTTAAATACAGTTTTACTAATTATAAAAATAATCATTCAATAAATATTTGTTGAGCACTATTTTAGGTGCCACAAACACTGAGTGAGAAAAACAAAGTCCAATTTTACCAATTTTTTTCTTTCTGTGCAAATACAAAGATCTCATTAAGATAACACCAAATATGGAACATTGCACCCAGATGGTTTCACTTTTAACATTAAAGTTTCCCCCATAAAATCAAATGTTCTTTGAAAACACCATTCTTACTGGCTACATAATATTCTAACATGGAAACGGTATCATGATTGACTGAAAGACACTCCCAAATGCTTACCACAAGATAAAAACACAAAGGAGGGACATCATGAAATAGAACGTTAGACCTAGATTCAGAACCTTAAGGAAAAAGAAGAAAAAAAAGGAAAATACAGTCTTACGAATGTCAGAGACCCCACTATTTTCCTCCACAGGGATGAATAATCACGTCCACACCACTGGCCACATCAAGCTCTAATTTGTGCATCTCCCTTTATAAGCCCCACTCCCTCTTTGATCGAAGAGAACATTGTCCGCACAGAACAATACGTTTTCATTTCAATTTCCCTTCTTTTCAGGAAAGGAAATGTTTGCACTTCAAAGGGTTTCTTTGAAGAGTAGCCCTTCAGCTCTGGCCTGTCCGGGTTGGGCGTTACGTGGACTCAGCGGGGTGTGTGGAGTCTGGGCGGCTGCCCACCGAAGTCACTCTCAAGGCCAGCTCCTTCAAGGAGAGGGTCTGGGGCCGGAGCAGAAAAAACAAACACATGGAAAAATACTCAAGGCTTTTGATCATGACCTTCAGAGGCCCATTTTCACACATAACGTAGACCTACAGCTCAGGGAAACTGAGGTACAAACGATGGGGAGCTGAGGACAATGACGTAGTAGCTTCTAAGAACAAAATCCTTCCAGACACCAGACTCGCTTAGCAAAGACCCCTCCTGGGTGAGGAAATGGGAGAGCCACTCTTACAGCTGTTATGACGAAGGGACCACCTAAGCAGACAAAGCAGAGACGTGAGATCCAAACTTCACTATCTGCACCAGTTTTAAAACCTTTCCCTAGGAACTTACGAGACGCACAGTCATCAGCAAACAGCAAACTTCACGTGGTAAAATTTCACATTTTATTTCTTCTGTAGCCCACTGGTAGGGGCCAAGAGGCTTATTAAAAGGCAAGTCTAGCAACCGCATGAAGCACCCAAGAGGTCACTGACACGGGGCCAGTGCTGTTTCCCTCAATCAGGCTCCAGGCCCCATCCTTAACCTCTGCCAAGTCCAGGAAGCAAGGGGTATAGACCAGACAAGAGTGGGCCTGCAACATTTCTTTTCAAGTCTCAAACAAGTTCTGGATATTTATTAACAATCTCCACCCTTCCCCACCCGGAGGATATGCACCACAAAGGCACCACCAAGGCTGGTTAAGTCCGCCTGCTCGGTGGGCACCTGCCCAAGGGGTGGGCAGGAGCATGAAAGACCGTCAGCTCCAGACAGGGCCGGCTCCTCCCACAGCCCCAGGACTCCGCTGCGGGGCTCCTGCCTGGTGTGTGGGTGGTAGAGGGACCACGGGACTGCGTGGCCAGGTCACCAGAGCTGAAGGAGCTGAGAAAGTCTTCCCACCACCTTTCTGGTTGATTACTCAGCCTCTGAACTGGAATTATGAATGGTTTTTATTTTCTCCTTCTTTTAATTTTCTGCAGTTTCCAAAATTTCCACAACAAAGCATTCTAACTTTTAGAAACATTTTTTCTTAAAAAGGCTCATGAGGTAGAAAATTAGACTACAGCTTTTTTGAAAGAACCCCTACACTGCACAACTCCTTCCCCAAAAATACCTAGCTATAAAGGACATTATGTGGACGACTGCAAGTCGAATATGGACTGTCTAGCAATCTGACTTTGCTATCGTACCATGGTTATATGAGAGAAGGTCCTTGTTCTTAGGAAATATACACCGAAGTACAGAGAGCAAATAAAAAGGCATGATATCTTCAGCTTACTCTCAAATGGTTCAGAAAAAAATGTATATGTCTGTGTGCATGTGAGTTTGTGTGTGGGTGGAGAGAGAATAGAAGGAGGCAAAACATAAACCACCTGCACATCTGAGAAGAGGGTACTCAGGAGTTCCTTGCACTCCTGCAACTTTTCTTTTTTTTTTTCTTTTTTTTTTTTTTTTTTTTTTTTTGAGATAGCATCTTACTCTGTCACCCAGGCTGGAGTGCAGTGGTGTGATCTCAGCTCACTGAAACCTCCGCCTCCCAGGTTCAAGTGACTCCTGTGTCTCAGCCTCCCGAGTAGCTGCGACTGCAGGCATGTGCCACCAACACCTGGCTAACTTTTGTATTTTTAGTAGACATGAGTTTCACCATGTTGGCCAGGGCTGGTCTCAAACTCCTGGTCTCAAGTGATCTGTTTGCCTCAGCCTCCCAAAATTCTGGGATTACAGGTGTGAGCCACCATGCCTGGCCTCTGTAACTTTTAACTTTGAAATGTTATCCAAAAACTGCTGAAAAAGAAAAGGGGAAAAGGAGAAGGGCAAAAAGGGTTAGGGAAGAGTTTTCCTAACTCTAATTGCCAGTCTTTCCCAGGGGACCTCCATGGGGTCCCAGAAACTGCACCCTAATGCCCCAGCTCCTGGACCAGGCCTCGTCCCAAGGGAGGGCAGGAGGTGTCCCTGACACTGTGGAAAAGCTGCGGACCAGGAAGACACTCCCAAGTCACTTTGGGGAAGACGGGCCCTCACTGCAGGCTCTGGGGTGGACAGCTCCTGCCCCAGGCTCTCTGAGAGTGTTAAAGCAGCATCCTCTATGGAAAGGCGGCACCTCTGCAAGATATTGTAGAAATCATCAAAGCCAAGCCAAGGGCAGGACGACAGAGGCCACTGGCCTTAAGAAGGATGGAATACACAAAAGGAAGCTGACTTTCCCCTACGAACAGTCTCTGGTTCCCACAAGACCCCCTGCAATGGGGTCTCCCCAGGTGGAGATGGAGGTGGAATGTGGGCATGGCTGGATGGTGATAAATCAGACAAAGCAACCTTGTGGTCTGGGCAGGAGGCATTGCATCCAGCCAAAGGCTGGTGATGTAAATGCCAAACTACTGACCCAAAAAGAATGCAGCCCAGCCTGTCATACACACTGGTTCCTGACACTGGCCACGTCCCAGCGCAGCTGCCCCAGGGACCCCAGGGCTCCAGCTGTGCCAGACGCCTGGACTTGGGAGGGGGAAGACCTGCGTTCAGAGACAGCAGAGGGAAATCAGGGCAAAGAGAGGGAAGGCAGGGTGCCATCCAGCGTTGGGGCGCGTGACCAGTGCCAGCACCACTTGGACTCAGCCAGAAACAGAGGGACACAGGCAGATGGGCTTCAGATCTGTCTGCCTCCTACTCACACAGGGCAGGCCAGACCAGGCCTATACTGAGACAGGCTGGAGTCCAGGTAAAGGCAGATATCTAGGTTCCAATCTTCACTCGGCCGCTGACTGCCTACCTGTGTGCCCATGGGCCACCTGCCTCCCTCCCCCCATCAGTCAAAGCAGAAGGGCCGACCTCACTGGGTGGCTGGGAGGACTCAAATGAAACATAGATAAAGCGTAGAGTACATGCTGAGCATGAAATAAGTGCTTGCAAGGATTGATCTTACCTAGCCCCGGGGCCCCTCCCTTCCTTCCTACTTCGCCTAAGAGACTTTAGCTAATGGCACTTGGTAGGCAGACAAGATGCAGAGAAGGACACTCCGAAGACATCCGTAACAGATCAACTCCAGCCACTTTGTGGGGAGGTGAGCCCCTGCCTTCTCACTGCTGCCCCCCCCGGTGGGTGTCCCCCACCACCCCGCCCTGTATGGAGGCATCCTATCCTACTGACACAAGCACGGGATGAGTGAGGTGGGAAACGCACGGCCCAGAGTTTCAGCTTCTCAGCTTTGCTTTTTCTAAAACCCAAGGTCTTCAGAGTAATTTGAACAAAATGTTTAGGATGACTATAGCTAGGGCAGTCACTCCCGTCCTGCCTCCCACCAAACACACACACATACACATACACATACAGCAAACACTAAGAAAGGGGCTGTGAGCTCTGTTTCCCAGGAGTCCTAGGAGTCACCAAGCCCAAGCTGTGTGGGTCTGAGACCTAAGCAAACCTGCACCCCATGGCCAGGGGGACACCAGGATCCCAAAGAGAGATGGCTTCAAGTCCATCCAGGCAGTCAGAGTCAAAACAGCCCAGAGACTATTGTTCCTTCCCTCAGAGCTAGGACCAGATGAGATGGTGAACCTGTCAGCAGATGCCTCAGAGGCCCACATCCCTCCTTCAGCACCCTGGGACTATGTGTGCCCCTTTCTAATTCAGACACAAACCCAAGGAAAGAGCACAACATTTTAATGCCTTGGTAAAATGAGAGAGCAAAATGAAGTTGTTATAAAAATTATTTTTCTCAGGGCCAGGCTAAGTGGCTCACGACTGTAAACCTAGCACTTTAGGGAGGCAAGGCAGGCGGATCACTTGAGGCCAGGAGTTTGAGACCAGCCTGGGCAACATAATGAGATCCCTCCTCTACCAAAAAATAAAAATTACCGGGTGTGGTGGTACATACCTGTGGTTCCAGGTACCGGAGAGGCTGAGGTGGAGGATCACTTGATCCCAGGAGGTAAAGGCTACACAAGCTGTGACTGCACCACTGCACTCCAGCCTGAGTGACAGAGCGTGACCCTCTCTCAAAAATATATATATATATCCATATACACATAGATATATATATTTCTCCCACGCCTAAATCAAGGAACTGAGCCTTCTTTCCAGTATGATAGTTAACACTTATATGCAACATTTAGACTTGTGCCAGAGGTTGTGTTAAATCCATAGCATGGATTATCTCGTTTAAATCCTCTCAGTCCTATAAGGTAGGCACTAGAAGTCAATTATTATGCAAACAATATGAAAAAGAATTTAAATGTGGTTCCGAGGACTATCAGAAAAAACACTTATCCCAGAAGTGGAACCCACTCTGGGGCTCTGCTCTTTCCGCCAGCAGCGGTCATGACGTCTCATTCGACCCCACAGCGTAGAGGCCCCCTAACCTCATGTTGCAGAGGCCCCACATCGAGCAGAGGCCACTCCCGGAGTCACCACTGCTAGACGGTCTCTACAACACAGAACTCACTGTGCAGGACACGGGGATCCACTTCTAAAGAAACAGGAATGCAGCTGGTTGTCCTCACAGCCAAGAACCCGATCTGAACGAATATTCTGAAGAAAGCACTGCAGTAGGAATATGGAAAGCTAGGAAACAAAACTGCCATGCCCTCTGTGCCCCCAGGAAAGGGAGGGGCAAGGGGACAATCAGAAAACAAAATGGAAAGACAATGTAGCCACACACAGTCCTACTAGAAGAAGGGGCCTCCTCTCCCACCTCCAAATAAACCCCCAGGTTTCCTTGCTCTTGACTTTCGGTTGCCACGGTCAGAACTGCAGGCTGCTAACAAAAGGACTGATCTCAAGAGAGAAATTTAAATGCATGGACTTGGTGCCTTTATTCTTTCAAAGAACACTATGGACTCCATGCTTCCTAACTTCACCACTGTGAGGCTGAGAGGGACAGGCTCTCCCAATATACAGATGGAGCCAGTGTAGAAGGTTCAGGAAGTCTAAATTACCTCAGAGAGAAGCAAAGCCAGGATTCCAGAAGCCAGGAGGAGTGCTGTTCCCAGTATTGGTCTTGACTCCCCTCAGTTCCTCAAAGCAGCATCCTTCGTTTCAAGGCAGATAATCATCCCATTCTGCATTGAAGCTGTGAAGGCCTCTTCCCTCAGTCACACGGCTCTGGCTCCATTATCCAGTGTGTTCACCAAATGCAATACCTGCCATTCCCCACTGTTTCTGACAATAATTAGATGAAAAAAGCTCAATGAAAACCACTGGGTGTGGCAGGAGGGACAAACCTCAGACCAGCCAGAATCTGGTCCATGTTCCTGGGATGACCAAATCCTGACCAATGGGCCAGGTAAACGGCATCCCCCGGGTCTGCCAATGCTGCACATCTGAACGAATGCCTTGGGAGAGAAATGAACACGGCTAGCAAGCCACCAAATCACTTTCCCAGTTTTATGCCCATCCTTCTGGTAATTCCATTTGGCAAATGCACTAAACCTGGCTTGACAGATCATGACCCACACTGAACCACAGGGGTGGTTATTTTCAAGGCTGCTTTGCAGTTGGGTATGGGGGTGGGGGAGGAGGCAGATTATGACAAAACAGAAAGGGAGGCCACTAAAGTTTATCACAAGGCAGGTAATCTGCCGCAAATGAAGCTACTACTCTGTTCCCTCACTGGAAGAGAGGTCCAAACCCTGGGGTGGACAGCAGGTTGGCCAGGGATCTGATGCCTCCCCACCCAAGGCCTGGGAAACCCGAGGGGAGGCAGATGTCCTGATGATACAGGAAGATCCCAGGACCTTTGAACCCCATGTTTAGAGGGTCCCCATTCCACAGGACAAGCCCACCGCCAGGTGGCCCACTAGAAGGCGGCAGAGGAGCAAAGGGAGGCCATGGGCAGCAAGGAGCCAGAGGTTGAAGAGACCCCCCAGATTTGGCGAGAGGAGCCAGTGAGGCTAGGTGAAGGGGAAGGACGCCAGCACCCTGGACGGCTGGCTGCAACACACAGGCAGGCACCTGAAAGGGGCTCCAAGAAGATACGTCTTCTAGCCCTGACCCTGGGGATGAGAGTTCTAAAAAGGGCAGTTGTGACTTTCAGAAAGTCCCTCTTCCATCCAACAGGTTCTTTGCTCAGCCTTCCCATCTCATTAATACAGCAACTCTGATGTGCTTGGAGTCATATTTGACCTTTCTCACCCTCCATGAATCCACTGGCCAATCTTATTGGATCTGCTTTAAAATCTGTCCAGGTCTGCAGGGCCCAACTATATAGAAAAACACCACAACCCATCGGAACGTCTTGCTTGGAGTGAGGACCAAGAAGCAGGTGGAGTGACAGGCATCTCTGAAGATGCCTCTGGAAGAGATAACTCCGAGACCCAAGTATCTCCAAGGTTTAGAGGGAAAAAAATATTTTTCTCCATAACAAGGATGCACTTATTCACATTTCAAATTTGTCCCTCGGAATAACAGCAATCTCTCCAAATACATGGTTGATAATGAGAAAGGATTAATTTAATTGGACATAATTCTGAGCCCTCCAACATAATTACCTATTTGTATGGACTTTGGTTAAAATAAACTACAGACCGGCATAATCAATCAACATGTATTTAATTCCATCAAAGAATGAGTTCTTCTACCAAATAGAAAATTGAAACTCCCTGAAGTCAACAACCTTGTCTTTCAAGCCTTTTTTTTTTTTTTTCACCTAAAGCAAGTAATCATATGCACAGAAGCATGTGGCTCTAGGATCCAGACCCAGACAAGGGAGTACATTTCTGATCCACTTATTAAGCCGTATCCTCTTTACTCAAAACTCCTTTGACATCCTTTGAATTTTACCTTTATAATAATTAAACGTGATCGTAATATGCTAAACCTATTTTTAAAACTATTTTAACCTATTGTTGACTTTTCCCCTAAGTTTCTATCCTGTTCGTGTGACTTAAATAAGACCTTTTGTTTTAATAACAGGAAGGTGTGTTCATATGAAAATCACGATAATTTCCACTGACACCAACTAAAAATACCAGAGGAATAAATGTTTCATGGTTACCTATTATCTGAACCAAACATAAAGGGCAAGAAATATTAAGAAAAATCCCAAATAAATTATAATTCGAATTAAATACAATTAGGGCATTCAGCCAGAGGCCGACATACACAATTCTACTAGTCGAATGGAAAATAAAAGGCACATTTTTTAGGGAGATACACCTGGGATTGAAATCCCAACCATCTGGTAACTATGTCTGGACTAAAACCCAACACATGAGGGCATGGCGGTGATGACGTGAGTATTGGGAAATGCAGGTTATTTATTTTTCCTGAAGGCACATGTCTGACTATCCCAGTCACACAAGTCAAACACAACTGCTATCTGGGTCCCCCATCCCCTCGAAAGGGTCAGGAGCTGAACCAACAGGCCGTTGTAGTACTACCGCGCAGCTGCCGCTCTGAATACACGTAGGTTTTAGAATGACTGTGACCTGCCCATGCCCGGGAAGTTTTCTACTACGCAGAAGGGAATACCCTGAGAATACGGTGTCTTCCCAAAGGCGGAAGAACTTCCTCTCACTCCAAACCATGTGGAGGGCCTGAGGAACCCGGTCTTTTCAGGCCACACTGGGTCACAAAGAAGCCCACCTAGGGGAGACTTCATCGAAGCAATATTGGGGACCCAGACGAGAGGTGCAGGCGGCGCGTCCCGGGTTCTAGGAACAAGCGGAGGGCTAGGTGCTCTAGGTCAGGGCGACCACCAGGCGGGGATGGCGACAGAGTCCCCGGGCGGGCCACCTGCCGCAGGACCACCCTCGGGGCGGCCGGGCAGGGTCCCCACCCAAGGCTGATGACACATCCCCGGACCTCGTGGCGGGGCGGGGTGCTCTGCACCGCGCCATGTAAGGGAAGGTCTCCTCGCTGCCAGCGGGCTCCGGATGCTTCCCGGGCTGGCCAGTGCACCCGCCGCCCACCTACCCACCCCGACCACCCGGTGCGTAGCGGCGCGCGGGTCCCCGGACAGGCGCGCGGGGCGGGCATCGCCAGGTCGCCCACGCTTACTCACTCGGTGTTGCATCATACACCACGCCGCGGCTTCAAGGAGCCAAAATGGACTCCGTGGAGGCGACAGCCGCATGGGCACCAGCCCCGCGTGCCCACTCCAGGGCCCGCCCGGTCCAGGTCCTGGCCCTTCCCGGAGGATGGCAGCGCTCCCGGCGCGGGGACCCTCGCCACTCCCGCGCCGCCCTCCCGTGGCCCCACGCAGAGCCAGGGCCGCCTTCGTGATAACCCGGGCCCAAGGAGCTGCCCCCTGCATTGGCGGGGGCCGGGCACTCACCGAGCCGGCGGCGGCGGGGCTCCGGCAGGACAGTGGACGGACAGTCGGACACGCTCAAGGACCAACGGACGCTCGGCCGGGGAGACTGGGCGGGGCGGAGGCGCGGCGCGCGGGGAGAGGAGTGGAGGCTGCGGTTAGCGGGAGCCGGTGGCCGCGTGCGCGCCTGCCAGGCGGTTGACCCGGGGCTCACACCTGCCCGCGCTGACTGAATGGGCGCGGAGGACTGGCGGAATCCGGCGCCAGGTTTCATCAGCCGCGCGCCCGGCCCCCGCCCCTCGCGCCCAGCTCCCCGCGCCCGCCTACGGACCAGGCAGCCCCGGCCCGCTCGGCCGCGTCACCGCCGGGCACCAATGGGAGCGCGGCGCGGTGGCGGCTGCCAGCCCAGAGGCGGCGGCCGAGTACCGACGCGCCCTTGGTGGGCGGGGCAGCTGAGTCTTCGCGCGCCCGGCGCCTCAACCTGCGGTTCCCGCGGCGGGCGGGCGGGAGGGCGGGCGGGCGGGAGGGCGGGCGGGGTGCACCTCCGCTCGCCTTCTCAGTAGCTCGGCAGGCGTGTGGCCGCTTCTCCGCCAATCTCAGCCCGCCGCGCCACAGCATCCTATGGTCCCCTGCAGATCCCACAGCGCCCGGCCAGAACTAGTGCCGCAGGTCCGGCTGTGCCAACCCCGTCCCGGCGGGCCCCAGGGAGCTCACACGGAGCTCGAGACCAGTTTTCCTTCTGGTATAAGATTTGGTATGCACGTAAAGGGTTTAAATTGTCTTTTCTTTTTAGAGACAGAGTGTTGCCCTGTTGCCCAGGCTGGAGCGCAGTTCACCTTAACCTCGAAATCCTGGTCAAGTGATCCTCCCGCCTGGGCCTCCCAAAGCGCCCTAGGATTACAGGCCTGAAACACTGCACCGGCCTAAAAATTACTATAAATCTTCATATCTTTGTTATTGGATTATTTTATTGCTATTCCCTTGCCCTTGCTAATACTTTATCCTTGCCAGTTGTCAGAAGAGCCCCAAAGCTTGAATCTACCAGTGCCCCCTTGGCGGTGGCAAATGCACAAACAGCTAAGTCAGAACGGCTCACTTTTGCAGTTACCTCCCAGGAAGTGGCAGAAACTTCAGTCCTGAATCACACCGTGCTCACCTCTTAAGCTCCTTCCTTGTCTCCTTTGGTACCAAAAACCAAGCAAGAATCATAATCTTTAAAGATTCAGTGATCTACGACTTGGGATAGGTAAGCAGGGCATAAATTAATACTGCCATCCTTCTTCTTGTAGGAAAACAAAAACAGTGGACGGTGTCCGTGGCCTTTGAATCCTTTCTACAGGTGCTTCTCAAATGTCAGCTGCTGAACTATTCCCTTGGAATTAGACTAGCAATTTATAAAGTACATAATTGCATGGTGCTAGCTTCAGAAAAAGTGTTTTGTTGTTGTTGCTGTCGTCATTTGTTTGTTTTTTAGAGACAGGGGTCTCACTCTGTCACCCAGGCCGGAATGCAGTGGTACAATCATAGCTCACTGTAACTTCAAATTCCCAGGCTCAGGTGATCCTCCTGCCTCAGCCTCCCAAGTAGATAGAACTACAGGCTTGTGTCATCACGCCTAGTTAATATTTTTTTTATATATAGACAAGGGTTTTTGATATGTTGCATAGGCTGGCCTCAAATACCAGCTGTCTTGCGATCATTTTGCCTCAACCTCCACTAGCATCTAGGACTACAGGGATGAGCCACCATGCCCGTTCCCAGAAAAAACTGTAATGAACACATGCAGATGGCTTAGCAGTTGTAAAATGCGTTTTTGTTTTTGTTTTAGAGACTGGGTCTCACTCTGTCACCAAGTTGGAGTGCAGTGGCAACATCATAGCTCACTGCAGCCTTGAACTCCTAGGCTCAAACAATCCCCTCACTTTAGCCTCCCCAGTAGCTGGAAATATAGGCGAGCACCATCCTGCCCAGCTTTGTAATGTGCTTTGAACCGTGCTTGACATAGTAAGCCGCCATATACGCTTTGTTTTAAAACAGCAAATCTGGCTGGTCACGGTGGCTCACACCTGTAATCCCAGGACTTTGGGAGGGCAAGGCGGACAGATCATGAGGTCAACAGATTGACACCATCCTGGCCAACATGGTGAAACCCCATCTCTACTAAAGATACAAAAATGATCTGGATGTGGTGGTGCACGCCTGTAGTCCCAACTACTTGGGAGGCTGAGGCAGGAGAATTGCTTGAACCCAGGAGGCGGAGGTTCCAGTTAGCCAAGATTGCACCACTGCACCCCAGCCTGGTGACAGACCGAGACTCCGGCTCAAAAATAAATAAACGACATATCTTCGTTCAATTGCACAGTGGTGAAATGATGCCCTCCACTCACAGATCTCCCAGATCCCACGCAGCCTGCTCTGCCTGCTGAGGTTTTGCCCACATTTAAAAATCCAAGTGTGGGACTCATAGAAATGAAACACATTATGGGTTCACTTAACTTTTCCAAATTTTTACTTGGAGAAACCTATAAAGTTCTTGTCAGTTACATCCTTAAGTTTTTCAATAATTTTTAAATGCAAAGGTCGGGCAAGACTTGTAAAGAGGTACACACATACGGCCTGGCGCGGTGGCTCACACCTATAATCCCAGCACTATGGGAGGCCGAGGTGGGCAGATCACGAGGTCAGGAAACCGAGACCATCCTGGCTAACACGGTGAAACCCCGTCTCTACTAAAAATACAAACAATTAGCCAGGCATGGTGGTGGGTGCCTGTAGTCCCAGCTACTTGGGAGGCTGAGGCTGGAGAATTGCATGAACCCGGGAGGCAGAGCTTGCAGTGACCTGAGATCGCACCACTGCACTCCAGCCTGGGTGACAGAGGGAAACTGTCTCAAAAAAAAAAAAAAAACAAAGGAGGTACACACATACGTGCCATGTTCTTCTCTGAAAGAGACGGGCTCTTTTTTAAAATTCCAGAAGTAAATGTGGTTGTCACCCTGCTTTTGAGAGGATGGGCTGTGTTTTAAGCATGAACAGACTTTCCTCCATGCACCAAGGATGCACAATGGGAGCAGTGCTGCCGCCGCCTCCCCACTCTCTGCTCAGGGTGGGGCAAGGGGAGCTCCGTTGTCTCCCGTATACACCGTCAACAGGCCAGGTGCTCAGAAGGAGGCTTCCAGGACTCGCTGTAGGCATTCGTCAGCAGGGCAGGCAGTGCCTCGTGCTGGTGGGCATCCAGCAGTAAGGGGGTCTTGCACTTCACTCCCTGGGCCCAGCCCCAGAAAGAGGGGAAAGAGACACCTGTATCGTAACTCATGTGTATTTATAGATACACAGAGACTCTGCAGTGCAAGGTGCAGAACTAGAAGGAATCATGGAAATAAGAGGGAAGACATTTGGTTACGACTGGCAGAGTCACCTCAAGCCTCAGCACTTCCTGCCGGAGCCCTCACTGACCAGACTCCTCCAGGGTCACTGCCACTGCCTTGCCCAGCTCATGACAGGGCAGACAGTGACAGAGCCTCAGAACAACCTCCCACTCCTTCCTCACCAGCCCAGGGGACGAGCTGTTCATGAGTGTCCCAAAGCCTGAATGCGGGAACACAGAGGTGACTGAGCAGAAAGGGGGACAGCTACAATGGCCGCGCGTGTGCAGATATTGCGGGGCACCCCAGCAGCCCTTTCCGTCTTAAAGAGGATGGCCACAGGTGTGCTGATGCTCCCGCATGACCCAGCCGTCATTTCCACCTTATAGTTGAATGGCCACGGGTGTGCAGCTATTTCCGGGTGCCCCAGAACCCTTTTCACCTTAAGGAGATTTTCACAGTCTCATATCAGTCTCCAAACTATTCAGTGAGGTTGGAGGAGTATCACTGTGGACCAACACTGATTGGCACCAAGTAAGGGCGATTTTATAACCATGTCTCAACCATGAAACAATCAGGTCTTTGGCCATCTGGTCTAAGCTTTTTCTGTAACAAAGTTGGATAATTTAGTTGAACTTTGGTTTTCCAAAGCTTGTTACAGAAACCACATCTTCCTAGGTGTGGCTCTGTGGTGTCACGTGCACACATCAGTAGCCAGGCTTGCCAAGACTCACGGCACGTTACACGTTCACCTGAGAAGGCTGCTGAATCATTGAGGGCTCTGGCGTACTCTGAAATGAATTTTCCACTTCAGCCTACACTCTACTCCCTTGTTTGGTTAAAGAAACCCAAAAAGCAGAATTTGTTTTGGCCAATCGCCTGCTGACCCAACTGCAGAGGTTTTAATTAGAGTACTTTCATTGCATCATAGAAGGCAGTCATATAGATCAACTCATTATTACCACTCCAAAGGTTTAGTAAATCTCCAGATACTCAGGCAAACATTTTAAGAAGCTACATTAAGGTTTACAATACTCAAAATTTAAAACTACATCCATGCTTCAAAAAACCACCATTCCCATTTTAGATGGCCAAATGCGTATGAGAAAGAAAGAAAAACGTGCTGAGCGCATTTTTTGGGCAATCTTATGGAGAAACTGCCACTTTAAAAATGGCTCTAGTTCCTGGCTCCAGATGGGTGTGGTGGGTTGCCTCACTCAATTTCAACTCCACCTGAAGCTGGGACACTAGAAATCCATTCCCACACTCCAGGGCACCAGAATTCCCACTTCTGGAAACAGCCAGGAATGCAGACCTGTAGCAGAGAATTCTTTCCTGCCCACCCTAACTGTCCTCTGTGGAAGGCGACAGTCAAAGACAAGTCCATCCCCCTAGGCGCAACTGCACCACGAAGAACCATTTCAAGGTGGGAAGTGATTGATCAGTGGGAACAGGCAGTTTAGCTAATCACTTATAAGGCAGAGAAGGGGGATTTGAAGGCCTGTATCTGGTCTTGTCCTCGGTAAATGGTCATCCCGCCAGTCAGCCTAAGCCACATGGGAAGGGGCTTCTTGCAGTAAAAGTGGGGGCGCAGTTGTGGGGAGGGGGAATGTCTTAACCATCACTGTTTTACAGGATCACAGGGCTCAGGCAATGTTCAGTATTGTCACACACCAAGGTTTTTACAGTCTGAAGAAAACTACAGTCCTAAGGTGTCAGTTCTCAAAGCCCTTAAGTTCCTCCTGCTAAGATTCCCAGAGAGTCTCCACTTCTTGCACCGAACCCCAACTTACACAGGCACCTGCGTCTTCCTCCTGCAGCAAATGCAGATAAGAAGCTGTGGCTCTGCTGCAGTAATGATGCCATGCAGCCCTAACACCACAGCAGAGCAATGGCTCTGGCCTGAATGTCCCCAAAACCTCATGCTGAAACCATCTCCGACGGGATACATTAAGAGGTGGGGCCTTTGGGACGTCCTGCTCTCAGGACTGGGCTTGGTGTCCTTGTTGGGAGGCCTGGAGGAGCCCTCCTGCTCCTCCACCACGTGAGTTCTGACGAGACGATCGCTGCCACGCAAGACGCGGCGAGATGCTGCCATCTGTGAGCCACAGGCCCTGGGGCACCAGATGTGCAGGTGCCTTGACCTTGGACTGCCTTGACCTTGGACTTTCCAGCTTCCAGAGCTGTGAGCAATAAATGTCTCTTTACAAATCACCCAATCGACAGCAGCCGGACAGAGGCAATAATGTCACAACGTAAGTCACTTTTCTCAGTGGGCCAGAGGACTCCCCATGAGCCACCACTGTAAAGCAAGAACTCCCTGGAGGATGGAAAGGGGTTCACAAGAAATTCTACCCAGCACCAGGGTGTCTGTCCTTTCTTGCAGGAAGATAGCTGAGCCATGGCAGGAAACTACAGGGTGGGTGGGGCTGGACAGTAATGTGTCACCTGCTCATCTAAGCCTCAGTCTCCTGCCTCTCATCACAACAGTGGGGGTAACACCCCCCTCACCTGAGCTGTTGGGGGAGGTAAGAGTGCTGGGTGATTAACAATTGTTAGCTCCACAGAAGTTAGGCAAAGAATCCGCCCCATGTCTTATAAAACCAAACCAGCCCAGGAATTCCACATCACTACTAACTTGCATAGGAAAATACCAGATTCTCCTAAGTTCTGGCATGTCATTTGTATTAATAAAGTTTGCAGAGTTTTCACATACTAAGTATATAAAACAGGAAAATAAATCATGCAATTTGGAGGCTGAAGCAGGAGAATCACTTGAGCACAGGCGGCGGAGGTTGCAGTGAGCCGAGGCCTCGCCACTGTACTCCAGTCTAGGTGACAGAACGAGACTTCATCTCAAAAAATTAAAAAAAAAAAAAGATTTTGCTGCTTCATACTAGTAAAGTGGGCAGACTCTACATGCCAACTCTTATTCAAAGGTCGCCTAACACTGACTCAGGCACTCTGGCCCTGATGTGCTTGGAGTTTTAATCCTAACGGTGTTAAAGACCACTCCCCCAGGAGCTCTGAACAAGTACTCCAGGTATACACTGAACAAGACCACACACTCTGACCGAAATCTAACTTCCCAGACCCAAACTACAGAACCACAGAAGACACTGCTTCTGTCCAACTTTTTGTTCTGCCGTCGTTTGTGTCTATTATTTCCTACAAACCATCTCATTAGAATTTAGGGCACACAAAAGGCCAATACAACAGGGTTACTTTTCAAAGGTTTGGAGGTGAAGAACAGATACAATGCATTAGCTTCCTATTGCTGCTGCAACAAATTACCACAAATGCAAACCTCCTCTCAGCCCTGAAAGTCAGGAGTCCCAGGGCTGAAGTCAAGGGGTCAGTAGCTTGTATTCCTGCCTGGAGTCTCCCAATTCATAGAAGCCACCATGCAGCTTGACTCACAGCCCCACACCCCTCCTACCACTGCCCCGGCCTCAGCCCTGCACCCCTCCGGCCCCTGCCCCTGCCCCTGCCCCACACTCGCCCTCAACCCCACAGCCCTCTGGCCTCTATCTCGTCCTCAGGTCTCCTCCTCTGAGGCAGACCCTCGTACTGCCTTCTCAAAAGGCACATGTGAAGACACTGGACCCACCTGGACAACCCAGGGTCCTCCCCCATCTCACTGTCCGTTACACTCACATCTGCAAAGCCTCTTTTGCCATGGAAACTTCATTATACTAATAATCATTTAACAAGTCCATTCTAATGATGTGAAAATTGGCATTGTTTTCCTCCTAATGAACAGATCAGTCACCCATGTAACCTATAAATATTTGACTATTAAATATACAATACTGTAGGAGACAGAGATGAGGAAGACGGTTCCTCCCTGAAAGACGACTGGACCCTAGACGGAGGGATAAACATTCTGAACAGAATCAACATAACTCAACATTTGAGTCAGAGAGGTCAAGCAATAAGACGTTCAAAAAAGCAACCAGAAAGTATGTACTGTGCCCGTAGTTCACATCTGCGCCTGGCGTCATGAGCACGAGCATGCGGACACGCACACAGGGCCCAAGTTTAAGATCAAATATAAGGAGCTTTCCACTGTAGTATTTAACTAGATCTTATTACAAAATAGCCTCCTGATTTTTATCCAAAAAGTTCTCTGTAATTAAGGAAATTAATTTTCCCCTAAAAGGCATTTCTCTAGCTATCATTCCATATAAACTAAATGGGCATATTAAAGAAAAAAGACAAATGTTTGACTTCGGGGGTTTGCCTACGACTTGGATAAGCATGATTTTCTTCTGGCCAAGCAGGGAGCAGCTGGACCAGACTGGAGGGAAGGAAGAACAAATTTCCACTCTGACCTCAGTTGGGCACCAGAGTCTTCCCTGTCAGAATGCGGGTGTGGTGCTTCCCACACACCAGCCTCGATGAAACTCAGCCCAAGGGTGTGGGAAAATGCTGTCTACTTCTGAAAAATCTATAAAGTGCAGACACATCAAAAGCTTCAGAAGACTGTAAAGGGCCAAGGAGACCACTACACCCTTGGAGTTTACAGAAAATGGTCAGCATCACACGTGCCTGAGGTCCAGGGTCAGCTCCCAGCTGCCGCAACGCCATGAGTGCAGCCCTGGCTTCCCCTCTGATGCAGCGAGCTGGTCACTCTGCCGGCAGCACTCAGAGCTCAGAACATTCCAGATGAAAGCAATGTGTTCCTTTTAAAATGTGGAACCGGAGCAGCACAACTGAAGCTCTACGACCGTCTCAACTACTGGGTTTCGGGGTAGCATTAGGAAATCGTGAGAATCCAAATCTCAATTTCATACAGATTCCAGATTCACTGCAGCTTCCAGAATTTCCTGAAACATTCTTCCAATTTATCACTCAGGATTCCCTTGCCAAAGCTAATAAAGTCTACATTCCTTATGGAAAACCCACCATAAGCACCACCACAAATAAGATCAACTGACGCCCGCCCTTCGCACCAAACATAGAAACTGTTACTCACACAAGACTGTGCTGGAGGCAGCTCTCAGCTGAAGCCGAGTCCGTGAGACTTCATTATCCCCATTTTTGGATTGAGTGTGAAGACTGTCAGCAAACCAGGGCCCCAGTGTGAAGCAGAGAACAGATCCTCTGATGCCTGCCTGAACATTTCATTCCCACCTCTGTCTTGCATACTGAACACCCTCAGAGCTACTGAGTCACCCACATTTGCAGGTCATTTATCCAGCCACCAGGATAACACAATTATGCGATAAAAATGGTTCTCAGGGCTTTGTCATACTCAACAAGGCAGCTCAGAAGGCTAGGTAAGCGCAAGAAAGGGGGAAGCGTCCTCCAAACAGACAAAAACCAAGGAAAACCGTGCAGAGACTCTCCAGAGAGAGCAGAAACAGAGCCCGCTGTAGCCTTTCAGGTCCTGCTAGCCACAGCCCTGCGTTAGGTGGCACCATTTCCACGGATGCATCCTGCTGGGCCCATTTGAAAGGTCCCACTTGCGAGACATTCACCCCCACTTCCAGCTCCTGCAAGACCCGCTGCAGCCCCACTCCATCCTGGGGGCCGACTGTGCAAGTCTTCCCGGCGAGACCCCTCAGAGCCTGCTCAGTGTGAGACTGGGAAGCACCAACGATCCAGAAAGGCACAATCCCGTTCTCCTCGTGCTGCTTTCTGGGTTCCAAGTTGTCTAACGAGTCCTGCATAAACCCCGGGCTGTGGAGCCAGCCAGGGCCCAGCAGCACCCAGCTTATGCCCTCCACCCACCCCACAGAGGACCACGGAGGCCCCAGCACGCTCTGTCCGCGGGGCAAGACACCAGAAACAGCCACAGTTCAGGGTTCGGCCACCCGCCCCTCTGCTGTAATTACCTGCTGGGATCTGAATTCTCATTGGTTGGAAAGGCGATCCCACAGCTCTGCTGCCTTAATTACCTGCTGGGATCTGAAATTGCATTGGTTGGAAAGGGGATCTCACTGCTCAAGCACTCCCTGCTGCCTCCTTGCAAACAACATAAAAAATCCAAACCCCTCGTAAAGAAGGTTTACTATAACCTCAAAACAAGACCCATCCCGAGACCAAGGAAGATACACACGCACATCTGACACCTGGTGGACGTCAGTGACCGACGGCATGGCTTCCATGTGGCGTGTGAAGCAGGAGGCCTGTCACGGTGACTCAGGCTGGGGTCTGAATAGGGGTCTTCCAAGCAACTAGGCAACCAGGACGCACACCCCAAAACCCAAGTCCCCGCACTCATGTACCTGGCAGAAATGCTGCGTGGCCATCGACACCAGTTGTGAACCAAGACCGATCTGTGTCCTGTGGCCCTCACAACGTCCGTACATGCCTGGGCCCAGCACAGGCCCACAAGGCACCCTGCTCGCCTCCAGTGGGGCTCTCTCCTGCCAAGGGGGATGGCCCTGAAGTCTGTTGAGATTTCCAAAGCTCTACAAACTCTCCCTTCCTGCTTGTTCAGAAGGCCTAAAGCCCTGAAGACACCAGTGAGTATTGACCTAGCCTCTTAAGGCAGCTCAAACACCTAAACACAGGAACGCTGGACCTCTGCTCTCGAGAGCAGCCGATAACAGACTGGGCTAAGCAGAAGGCACAGATGTCACATCCAGAAGCCAGTGGAGCTCAGGATTGCATTCCAGGAGCCGCCCATGTGAGTCCCTCCAAGGCTTCCAAGTCCCACTTGATTTTTTCATCGTATCTCTGTAACATCAGAGACATTATATCTCACGGTATCTATGAGATCGTCTCTACTTTTATGAGCACATATGCTCCCTGACTTACCACGGGATGAAACTGTTCCAATAAACCCAGCGTAAGCTGAAAATATCCTAAATAGAAAGTGCATTTGACATCATAGTTTCAACTTACAACGGGTTCATCCAGAGGCAGCGCATCTTGGGCCAAACAATGCACTGAGTGTGACTAGTTCACACCATCACAAGGTTGAAAAAGAAATCACAAATGTAACCATTGGGAGCCAGGGACCCTCTGTATTGGGGCTCCTGTCTTCAGAGACAACAGAAACCTCTTCTTAGACAAGAATCACAATTTATAATCCTCAAAATGTGAAACTTAGTTTAACAATCTAGACATTCAAACAAAGCCAAAGTAGGCCCCACAAGGCCGTTTGTGCCATTCACTAAGACACACGACTCTGTAATAACCCTCACCACAGCCCCTCAGGGTGGGTCCCAGAGGCGGCTGAGGCTTGTGGCTACGGACACTAACGAAACCAAAATCAGAATACGCAGGTGCAGTCAAGTCATATGACTTCTCCACTAGCATATGCACAAATGTTCATCAGCAAATCTCATCTTCGCTTTACCTCCCTCCCATGACCTAAAAAGGAGTCCACTACACACACCCATACACACCCACACCACTTCAAAAACATAATTAGTACTTGCATTCAATTCTGGGCATTCGGAATAGACCTAATGGCTGATTAAATCTCTCCTCCAACCCATTGCTTAGTCTTCTTAGAGGATGAAGGATTTTGCATAACACAAGTCAACATATAAAAGATCTGCTATAGAAACAGACTTTCAAGTGGTCCTCATTATAGTGATTCAACTAATATACAAAGGACCCAACACACAGCACAGTGTATATTAGAAGAATGATTAATTTGTTCCCCTAAAAATCCTAATATCTACACAGAAAAAATACCCAATACACATTTTATCATTCTTTACCAGTATAGTCATACAAAGGAGTATCACAAAAGCAAAAGAACACATTTGGTTTGACTCACAGTTCTAAGTTTAATATAAAATTGCTAAAACCACCAAGACAAACATGACTATGAAATATTTAACGATCTTCACCTAAATTCAAGTCACCATTCAACCACCAATACCTCTGCTCTACTTACGGGAACTTTCCAAAAGTAAATTCTGGAATTAACAGGACAAAATCTTCTGGTGATAGAAATTAGGAAGAAATTGGTTGAAGGCCGTTCCTTGGCTGTCAAACTTTTTCTCAATAATATTTTGTAAAATAAAAGCGTCAAACAGATCTTTACATTAACTTACAATCTATCAAGCAATACTGGAGCAAGCTTTAAATATTAGCCACATTCTGTCAGGGCTGACTAACATTAAATCAGTATCAGTCTCATGTCTTGCAGGATCCACAGCTCATCTTCTTAAAACCACTTAAGATTTCATAATTAACTCAATTAAACAATGTAAGTCATCTCCTTGATCTTTGACATGAAGGGGTAATTTTCCCCCAAAATAGTACCTCTTTTCTTGACATGATTTAATCTGTGGTTAGAGTATTTAACAGGATTTCTTTCCTTCTTAGAAAATAAAATATACACCTTTCCAATATGAAAAACTCTAACTGATAATGCCATAGCTTACCCAGGTCAAAAGCATTTTTTTTTAAGTTAAAAAAAGAACCTAACTGCATCTTTGGACCTTATGTGAGGTAGTGTCCAGGGTCACTGGGACCCCTGCTTGGCCAGTGTAGCTGGGTACCAATTAAAGACAGAAACCCAAGCATTCACTCAAAGCCCCTTCCCAGCTGTTCATCCTAGTGGAAGAAGCCATGAGTACAAACGAATGCGGCATTCTACGGAGGGCTTTGGGGATAGGCTGCTTGAGAACATCAAAGTGGCTCACGTCCACCGAGTATAAAGCCAGTGACTGCTCTCAGCTTCCATCCACAGTAGCCAAGGTCTGGAATCACCTGAGTGCCCGTCAACAGGGGATGAAGGGAACGTGGCCCGAACACACACAGGAACAATACTCCACCACACAGCGGAGAGCCCTGTCATCCGCGGCAGCATGGATGGAGTTGGAGGACATTACGTTAAGCAAACGAGTCAAGCAAGGAAACTGCGCATGTTCTCACTCATAAGCAGGAGCTGAGAGCAGATCTCGTGGAGGCCAAAAGTAGGTGGTCAACAGGGCCCAGCAGAGCCCACTCATAAGCAGGATGGGCAGAGGCTGGTAATGTGCACAAACACACAGCCTAATGGGAACACGAGACCTACTATTGATAAATCAGCAGGGGGATGGCATCTACCGTGTATTTCAAAACAGCTAGGAGAGAATAACTTAACATAACCAGCACAAGGAAAAGAAACTATTTAAAGTGAAAGACATCCCAAGTACACAGATTTCATCAATATAGGGGTGAATCAAGGTATCACATGCACTCTGAAAATATGTACATATATTATGTATCAACAGAAACAAAAACCAATGACAGAACCATTTGCGAAGCACGTGCAGGAGAAGAATGGGAAGCCTGACATGGTGTGGCTGTGTGTCCCCACCCAAATCTCATGCTGAACTCTAACCCTATGTTGGAGGTGAGCCCTGGTGGGAGGTGATTGACTCATGGGGGTGGTTTCTAATGGTTTAGCACAATCCCCCAAGTGCTGTCCTCATGATAGTTCTCCTGAGATCTGGTTGTTTGGAGGTGCATGGCACCTTCCCCTTCACTCTCTCTCCCCTTCCAGCCATGTGAAGACATGCCGGCCTCCCCTTCACCTTCCACTCTGATTGTAAGTTTCCCCAGATGTAGAAGCCTGTACAACCCACAGAACTGTATGCCGATTAAATATTTTTTCCCTTATTACCCAGCCTCAGATAGTTCTTTATAGCAGTGGAACAGTACAGTCCTCAGGACCAGCAATGTTTTCCTTCTACCCAGCGGCCAACAAGGTCCTACACCGTAGCTGGTTTTCCAAAGCTTTGCCAGAATGCTGAAGCTGTTTTGGGGATACTAACTTTCCCCATCTCTGGCAAACCAGATGGGGCATCCTATTTGCCTCTTACCACCTTTCTCAGAGAAACCCCACCTCTGAAACAGCCTCCACCAGGGGCCTCCTTCAGCAGCAGCAAAGCTGAGTGTGCCTTGCACTTCCCTTCTTCTGAACAAGTAAACATCTTAAGCTGGTTTTTCCATCTTCCCAGCTCATTGAAAAAAATATCTTATGCTTTCTATTTTCCTAACACACACACATGGAAGAGAAGTGCCGTGAGGGCAGGGGCTCTTGTTTTCCCGGATCTGAGCCTGGCCCTCAAACACTAGCCGAATACTAACACGATATCCAGAGGCAGAAATGCAAATATCCATATGACTTCAAATACCCTAAGGACCTAACAGGCCGAGTGGCCCATGTAACTATGGTGTGCTGGGCCATTCAACTGGTGTCCAAATCCCTGTCCAAGTGAGCTCTTTAATTTCGAGACTTTTCAGACAGCTGTTTGTTGTTGTTGTTGTTCTGTTTTGTTTTTATTAAAGGGATATGTTACAGTTATAATCAAGAATATCCCAGGCCGAGTGTGGTGGCTCGTGCCTGTAATCCCAACACTTTGGGAGGCCAAGGTGAGTGAATCACCTGAGGTCAGGAGTTCAAGACCAGCCTGGCCAACATGTTGAAACCCCGTCTCTACTAATACAAAAATGAACCAGCCATGGTGGCAGGCACTTATAATCCCAGCTACTCAGGAGGCTGAGGCAGGAGAACGGCATGAACCAAGAGGTGAGGCTGCAGTGAGCCAAGATCGTGCCACTGCATTCCAGCCTGGGCAACACAGCAAGACTGTCTCAAAAAAATAAAAATAAACCAATACTCCCAGTTAGTTCTTCACCAATGTCAGATACATCAGTTTAAAGAAAAATATGAAAGCATGTTTTTATATTTCAGTGTTGAATTTAACCATATCTTTTAAGAAGATATGAAGATAGAACTTCCTCAAGCATTGGGGGAGAAAAAAGCAGTTAAGAAAATCTTAAAACCTCAGGAGAAAAACAAGTATGGGTTAAGACCTCAAGGCAAAACTTTTTCTTTGCACTTTGATTTCAAAAGAACAGAGATGCCCAAATTATGAACTCTCCCATCTGCATTTTATATTCGTCTGTGTCCTTTGAAAGGCTGGAGATGGGATCCCAGGTTCCAAAGTGCCTGGCCATGGCTCACATCAGGCGGCATCTTTCACAGCCGTTTACTCCCCTGACTGTGCCTAGAGAGCTCTGTGGCCCAATTTACAAAAAAAACAAAAACAGGTCCTAATTTACTCACGTTCATCACTTTGAGCAGAGTCTCAAGAAATGAGACAAATATTGAGACTCCACAGAAGCAAGTACTCTCTTCCAAAAAGTCAAGTGTCAGGTTCCCATGAGCCAGGCAGCTTGCTTACAGAAAGCACTGGCTGACTTGCTGGTTTAATGTTAAATGCATTTAAAATGTTAAGTGATCAAACGCCCTCCTAGTGGGTGTGCGCGTTGAGCTGGCTGCAGTAGTGATGCAGACCACGTTCTTTCCTTTGGTTTTGCTTCAAGCAGAGCACCCCACACCCAGGAAGAGGCCGAAGGATGGCATCGAGGTCTAGGACAGATCTAAGGAGAGCTGCAGGCTGACTGCCTCATCTGCAAATAGTCTCTCATTTCAGAGAAAATCACTGAACAGAGTTCATAACACGTGAATTTTTAAAATTCATATTTCTAATTTCATCCCATTAGAACTTTTGAACCTCCACCTCCCACCTAGAGAACGTCAGCTCAAGCCGATCACAGCGCAGTGCGATTTTCTATAAATAATGTGCACGCCTGCATCTGAGCTGAGATGTGAATGTCTGGAATGTGCCTGCCAGGCCCAGGAGGAACTGCAGCAAGTGTGGGGACACAAGCCGCTAAGGAATCTGATTTGGAGGGAACTGGAGGCAACTAAAACTAGGTCCACTGGTTTTTCTTGGTAAGGTTTGACCAGGCAAACTGTTATCACTGTTGCTAATTTATGGTAATTGGGATGGGGACTTAACAGTAAGTAATTAGAGCAATTACAGAATTTGCTACTCAATTACAATGGCACAGATTCCTGAGAATGGAAGAACTGTTGCCCAGGAATAGAGTTCAAGAGGTCCTCCCCATGCTCCGAGGAACATGGCATTTCCACGCACCCCTGCTTTGGTCCCTGGCCACCACCATCCTGATCTCGGCCATCTGATGGCATCAGTCGCCAAAGCTGGAAACACCTGACACCTCTTGTCACCCTCCATCTGCCCTGCCTTCCTCCAGCCCGGGATATTCAGCGATGCCCACATACAGGACCAGGAAACCAGGGTTATCCCAAACCAGTGCCTGCATTCAAAGTCCTCCACGGCAGCACAATCACCAATGGCCAATACTCCCAGAACCTTCCACCTCAAAACGGGAGCACATCTGGATTCAAGCTGACAACGTTGCATTCTCTTTGCCATGTACACACGGAGGCATGTCAGGTTCCACCTAAAGGTATCAGGTTCCACGCTGGTCAGGAACCCAAACCTAGTCACTCTGCATGATCTCAATTCACCATCCACAGGGAAGCCTGCAGTTTTCCTCTGGTGCACGGTGTGGATGGTGGATGGTGGATGCATTTCCCCTGAAGACTCGGAAACAGGAGCCTGGCCAAGGAGGCCAGTCACCCCATCCCCTGCAAGGCCCGGACGTGACCCTCTGCTGTCTGCACACAGTACCCAAGTCTAGCAGTGCTGGCTCTGTGGTGGGATCCATCTGGGCCTGCAGAGGACCCGGGGCACAGGAACCGTGCAGCCTGGCTGCAGCCGGAGGCCTAAGGGATCCCCACGAGGCTCTCCAGCCTAGGTGCCCCTCACCACAGGCAGAGCCATGCAAGAGAGTTGCCTGCTGAACTGGAAACACCCCAATCTGCTCAGCCAACACAGAAAGACAACAGCCACCTACAGCTGCTGAGCCCCGAAACGTTGCCACTGGGCCTGAAGGGTTGAATCTGGAATTTAATCTGTGAAGTTCTTTTCAAATGTGTTTAGCTATGTAATCAAATCTTTATTCTAATTAAATTTAAAGGAGCCTCTGGCTATGGGCTCCCTTGTCAGGCATCACAGCTCCAGGGAGTAAGAATGGGAGAGAGAGAGGCCCAGAGCCTCTCTGCATTCTCCACGTTAATTCAACAAGTCATCATAAGGAAAGGCACTCCAGCAGGAGAGGTGTACACGGGAAGAACTGGGTTGGCCCTGACAAGCATGACCCCCATGGCATCACAGCTGCCTCAGGCAACAGGCAAAAGACAATGATGCCCACCTGGACAGGCCACCGGATGTGATGCACCCCCAAGCCCTAGTCCCACAGCAGCCAGAGACCACCCGCTGCTCATCCCGGGTGAAACAGGCAGAGCTACCCGAGCTATCAAAAGCAGGAAGAATTAAGGAAGCGATTCCCACGACACACGTGACACTCCTTGGAGACAGACACAGGCTTCGCTGTGAAAGTGCAGAGGACAGTGGAGTCCCTAGGCGGGCTGCTTCTTCCAATGATCAGGAAGAAACCAGATCCATTTCCTTGTAGGAGAATCATTTGTACCGTGATTAGACAGAAGACAGAAGGTGGCTGATGTTATCAAATCATCAAGCACCTCACGGCTGCTTCTCCAAGGCAGGCCTGGAAACTTGCAGCCACCTGCGTAGGGGCCGCAGTGTTTACAATGGAGATACGGGTGACCGAGGTCTGGCTTCCTCAGGGAAGCTAAATTTGAACTTTCACCACTGAGGAATCGGTCATTTACAGTCACTCACCCTCAATGCAGAATAGGGCTCAAGACACTGCACCAGACTTCAACACTCAGGGTTGGGGTTAGGGTCAGGGTCAAATTCACAAGTTTTACAAGATGTATTTACTTGGGATGCCAGAAGAGATGCAGCTTCACACCCCCGACCTCCATGGTTTGCTTAGCCCCTTCACCAGTGGATCTCACCAACAGATGACACATCCACGCCTCATCCATGGCAGCACAGAAAACCACTTGGAAGACAGCCACTCCCACCAAGCTTCCTGACTTTGGTGTTTAAAATCTGCATCATTTAAAATCTGCATCTCATAGGTGAGATTACACTCCTCTGAACAACGACATTGCCACTGTCATTTCACCCAAAAGGGCTTTAGGAAATGACATGAGGTCCAGACGCCAGAGGTCACCGGCCGCCTTACTCTAGCCTAATTCCTTTGTGCCTGTATGGAGGCTTCACAGATACAGCCCATTAATGACTGTATGAGAAGCTCAGGGCATAGACGAACTCAGTGCTGAATTTTTTCCATTTATCACCCTTTGTTTTGTCCAGAAGACAGCTGAGAAAGGCGGGGGCAGATAATCTCCTCGAGTGTAATGACTCCAGACACTTCTCTTCACCCCAGGTCACCACTCAGTCAACACGCTTTTGAGAAACCAAAGCAATTCTGTTCCCTTCACTCTGGGTTCCAAGCACTAAATTCCTCCGTTTTATCAATTAGATTATCAAGCAGCCGTTTGTGATCTGGACTGCAATCTGATACGAAATTTAAAGCTAATTTAAGTTGCGGTAATAGCTCCTATTTACATTATAGATAAGGCATGAATGAAAACTTTAATCTGTTCATAGGACCAACTTTGTAAACAAACCAATTATTCAAGCAATGATTGTCTTCAGTTAGATGCAAATTACTTTGCTCATAAAAGATTTTCCAGTAGGAATTTTTAAATCCATGGTCTGTCTTTTCTGAGCCCGTCTCTGCACCTTCCCCTGAGTGCAGGACTTCTCAGGGCATCCCATCAGCAGACCCACTGAAGAGAATAAGCCCGCAGCCCCCAGCCCCCAGCCCAGGAATCAAGTCCGAGCCCCAGCAGCCCCTCGTCCAGCCGGGGCTTCCTCACCAGCACAGCACCCAGAGGTCTTCCAGGTTTAATGCCATGTGTGCGTGGAAAGTAGAGTGCTGGAAGGAACACAATAGACATTCAACAATGCAAATTCCCCCCTGGAACAGCCCAGCAATCCTCTGTACCTTCCCCAAAGTACCCATGCTAGGCAGGCGTAGAGTCCAATGGGGGTGCCTAGGAATCGGCATTTAACACTATTCTGATGAATAAAAGTTTGAGAGGTCGGTCAGCAAGAGGCTGTCGTGGCCTCCACTCATTTTCAGGCTCTGAAGAGACACAGATTCAGGTAACAGGCCAGACAGGACAGGACAAGGATGAGGAGGTGGAGGGCAAATTCCATGGACCACCAACCGCCCCGCCATCCCCACTGAGACTCCGTGATTTAAAGAGAGGCAAAGCCAGGGAGAAAAGACGCCCGCACCACACGAGCGACTGAGATTTCACCTAAAGCACGCAGCATGTGGCTGAGGGCCAAGGTTGGGCAAGCCAGGAGCACAGAACGGGGTTCACTGGCCCAGAGGGGTCTCCCATACCCACACCCCGTGCAGACCCCTCCCAAGCACTGCCTGTGTCTCCTGCCTGGTTTAGTTCCTCCCCGCCTTCTACTGTGTTGGTTTCTCAGCCGCCACCCACCACCACACAACCCTCTCTACAAGCTTGGTGGACTGAAAAGAGCAGGGGCGGGTAAGATCTGGGCTCTGGGGCCAACGTCCTGCCTGAGACATTAGTTCCAACCCACCTAGCTGTGATGTGAGCCCCCGAGATTTCTCAAATGTGAGATGGGAAGGTAACTGAACCCACTCACCAGGACGGCTGTGCAGACTGAGATTACATATAGCCACACCTCGGCATCCACCACACGTGGGACCCCAGTCGTGTTGCCCCTGATGGGAATCCCTCTATCTATGCCCCTTCTGCTACCAGAGCCAACTCCCAGCAGTAGCTGTGGAGGGTGCATCCTCTATTCCCACTCCACTCACCTCCCATCGCTCCACACAGTGACCTGCCACGCAGCGGCCACCAGCAAATCCGGCCCCACTGGATAACCGACCACCAGCCCCCCCTCACTTTGGGGCGTCTTCCACTTGCAGTTCCAAAGCAGGCCGAGAAACCGCCCTCAAGGGCAGTCACCTGTTCCTTATTGCATGTAATGACCTGCCACGCAGGACCACCAGCAAACCCAGCTCCACCATCCAGGCTCCTGTGGATAACCAAACCCCCACCCCCCACCTTGGAGCGTCTTCCACTTGCGGTTCTGAAGGGGGCCGAGAAACCGCTCTCAAGGGCACTCACCTGTTTCTTATTGCATGTAATGACCTGCCAAGCAGGGCCACCAGCAAACCCAGCTTCACCGTCCAGGTTCTGGTGGGTAACTGCCCCCGTCCCCCGCTTCCTCCTGGGGTGTCTGGGAGGCTCAGAAACTGCCCTCCAAGGGCACTCATCTGTTCCTTATTGCACTAATACCTTATTTACAGAAATCCACTTTGACTTTCCAGCACTGCAGTTGTGACAATTTAGCAATCCTGCTTGCAAGCTACAAGAGCTTGAGGTCACGTCCACCTCACCAGTATCCCAGAGACCCAGCACTATCCCACTGTGTTTAAAATTCCAAAATACTCCTTCAAAATGCTACTGGCATTTGCTTTGCACATAAAATGTTAAAAACCTTCAAGTGCAACAAATATCTTCAACAGTTTGATACGACGACATGTGAGTTACACATCTGCCAAGTTGTAAAGCCTCATGCATTTATAACATTTTAGGTACGGTCAAATGGTTCATTAATATAAATTATGAGAATCTCTAAGAAACAGGTTTTTTCTGGCATTAGATGACCAAAGGAAAACTGGGTTCTGGCTGGCTTGCGGGCCTGTAGAGGCAGACATATCTGCTGACACAACCAAGCTCCTTCCCACTGATGTGGCCTCATCCCAGGCCCCTCACCCAGATGCCTGCAGGCCCCTGGAGGAGCAAGCTGACCTGTCCACATTTCTCAAATGCACAGCTGTTGCTCACACTGCAGATAGAGTTCAAGGCACGAGCAGGCCACCACGCTAAAAATACCATGCGGCGTCCACGCCAGGTGACGGTGATTTTCACTCCATCCCAAAGCCCCAGGTATGCGTTTACAGCCATGATTACCACATGGATTTTTGGACCCTCAAGACATACTTTGTTTCCTTTTATGCAACAAAGTTAAAAGACTATCACTCAGATATAGGCTCTGAAACTGTGGAATAATTATTTGGGAACAGAGCCTCTGCCAGATCAGGATTAGCACTTGGGACAACACCCCGTGACCTCGGTCCACACAAACCCATCCAGACCAGAAGCCTCCCGCACTGTAATTTCTGTGGATTTCTGTAAATGAGGTATTACTGCAATAAGGAATAGATGAGTGCCCTTGGAGGGCAGTTTCTGAGCCTCCCAACCACACGGCCATTTTCAGGCTGAAGCCGCACCACCTCCAGAAACACTGTCCCTCGCCGAGGTGTGCCTGGCTTCTCCCTTTTTCCAAAACTTAACAAAACCTGAAAAGGACAGGTCTGTGTAGAAAAACACAAACTACTTGCGATTCCTCTTCCCAGTTCAGGCTGTAGGAAGCTCGTCTCGGCCCTCACCGTGTTCTGACTGTGGCTTGGTTCCCATAAGAAATAAAGTCAGAATTCCAGTCCCTCTCTCCTGGGCAGTGTGGCAGGCATACATACCTTCAGTTATATGAGGAAAGGCGTGGCGAGCCCCCTTCCTTCAGTAAAACTGCACAGTTCCCAGAACCCCGATGCCATCCCCCTCACACCACTGTGAACACCTGGACAGAGCACATTTCAATGCGTGCACCTTTGTGGGCTAGTTTTCTATTTCTCCACTAAATCACCCCAAATTTAGCGCCCTAAACACTGACTTATTTTCTCACATTTCTGGGAGCTGGAGTCCAAAACAGGTCCCACCATCTAACGTCGAAGTGGCGGCAGGGCTGGCTCTGGGGAAGCGACCGTCTCCTTGCCTCCCGCAGCCTCTAGAGGCTTCCGCATCCCCTAGAGGCTTCCGCATCCCCTGGTCCATATGGCATCCACTGTCTTCAGGACCCACAGCGGCTCTGACGGCCCCTCAACTGGAAGATGCAGAAACGTCAGGAGACCCGGATCTAGTGCTAGGGCCAAGCCTCCCCACCCTCCCAGCTCCTCCCACACTCCCGTGTGAGCTAATATAGATTCCACTTTAACTAGTGTCACCTGTGGAAGGGGTAAGTGCCCAGCTGTGAACTGGTTAACCTCGCCCACACAAACCCCGAGAATAAACTCACAGGCCATGGACCACTCCACAAGCAATAAGTGACCACCTGCTCAGGGACCTCCATGCCCCAGCAGAGCCCTCCGGTACCTCCTTGTGAGCTCAGACTGGCGGCAGGGGTCTGCAGCGCCACAGGGCCCTGGATAAAAAAGATAGCTCCCATGTCGGGAGGCACCCGCCCGCGGTTGGGTTCCCAGTACTTTAATTGCCCAGGTGGACAAGCCGCGCCGCATGCAACCCCATCACCAGAATAACGGCTGCACGTGGCGAGTGCACGGGTGGCCACCACTCAGCCCAGCTGGCCGCGCTAAGCACATCACCACCGTGAGGCCCAATCAGACTCAACTGCTGGAACAGTCCCGGCATCGGCCCCCAACAACATTCTGGATCACAATTCAGAGTAGTGATTGCGATCAGGGCCACACGTGGCTGAATGTTTTTACAGGAGGATGCCACAGCTGGACTGACGCCACAGCTGGATCTGGCTGGACTGAGAGCATTTCCCACTGGACATTCTTACAACACCATTTTATTTGCGCTTTATTAAACTTCTATGGCTTTTTTCTGCTTATCTACTTTATGGGAGTGTTTCTTGTTCTTATGACTGCGGTGATACTTCAAGCTACAACTATCAATGTGTAAATTAGTTTGGAAGTCGCCTTATCATTAAACATTTCACAAGCAAGCAATCAGAGGCACCTAACCCGGAGGCCTCTTTTCTTCTCTGAGCCAAAGCTACCTTGGACTCAAAGAAAAAGGCACATGGAGAGGGGCTGGATCTCCAGCACCCATTCCTAGGGAGCCTCCTGGGGAGCAGATATGGAGGGAGAAGCCCTGGGTTAAGGCACTGTCGTACTAAAGAAAAGTCTATTTGGGTAATGTAAGCACCAGACTTAAGAGATTAAGCAAACCATGAAAAGAAACCACTAACTACAGCTTCTCCAAAACAGAACTAAACTCCCTTTAGTTTGAATTGGAAAAGCAGAAGTGATGATCAGGATACAAAAAAAAAAAAAAAAGAAAAAAGAAACGACACAGTATCTGAACACAGGAGAATAATCAAGGGCCACTGTCTCTTCCTGTGTCAGTGGGAGCCTCGCATCTAAGCTGGATTTAGAACGTTGCTACTTTGGACTGAAAGGTATCCCCAACCCTAGTTTGTAAGCAAGTGGAGCAGAATGCTTCAATTATTTCAAGGTTTAGCGGTAAAGCTCTGCAACTCTCACAACCATTTTAATTGGTGTGAATTTTAAAGTGACTCAATCTGTTGGCTGGAGTATCTAACGGCTTAACCACGGGGTCACGTTGGAAAATTTTTCCAATTGCTTTTGTTTTTCCTACTGAAGATGCATTTGAACGTTCTTGTACTTTGCAGTTGGCTGGTTCTGACGTTTGGTCCTGAGGAGGCCCAAGTATCCGCAGAGGAAGAATCTGAAACCTCAAGCCACTCGAGTGCTGTCTGGGCAGATGGAGACCCCAACCCGAGGGCCACTGACGGACTCAGCATGGGCGCAGGGCCGCCCGATGCAACGGGCCACGTATTTGCCGGTTACAAAACAACATAAGCACACACCCCCAGGTGTGCACACACGCTCTGTACACATCTGTCCCTGTCAACACCAGCACACACCCCCAGGTGTGCACACACGCTCTGTACACACTCACGTCTGTCCATGCCAACAACAGCATACACCCCGAGGTGTGCACACATGCTCTGTACACATCTGTCCCTGCCAATGCCAGCACACATCCCCAAGGTGTGCACACACATTCCATACACGCTCACATCTGTCCCTGCCAACGCCAGCATACACCGCCAAGGTGTGCACACACGCTCTGTACACACTCACATCCCTCCCTGCCAATATGAGCACACATTCCCAGGGGTTCACGCAGGCTCTGCACATACTCATGTCTGTCCCTGCAGCCTGAGCCAAACAGTCACAGAGAGGCAGAGGAGGAGGAAGAAGGATGCGATGGGCACTAAGGTCCTGGGCTGGTTCCCCTCCCTACCTCGGGAGAGACCCCTCATGTGATCCTGCCATCACTCACCCTTCCGCCTCCATCCTCCATCCTCCCACAGGAATCAGGAGGATGCCCACTGCACAGAGCTATGATGAGCATGAACAGAAGATGGCAGGAGCTCACGCCAAGGTGCTGAGCACGGGGCCTACGGAGTGCTTCTTTCTGCTGTGGCTGACATCATCAAAGAAGAGACTGACACAGCTTCTGCAGAGAATGTCACTTGCTGAGAAACTGAAACGTGTGACCTAGGAGCCTGTGAAGGTCTAAGAACAAACCAACAAACCAAATGGTTTTGTTTGTTTTTCAAACACCATAGCCTGTTTTTTCTTTTTTTTTCATGCTCTACCTTGGGTATCATTTAGTTTAATTTCAAAGTAAGTCCAATAATTACACAAAATCACAGGACTGAGCATGGAGCATTGTTTCACTTCATGTCCTCCAGCCTTTAGGACACATTAAGGAAAGACATGATTCCAGGATTCCCATTAGAAAGGCTGCCCTGAGGCACCTGCTGGGGCAGCCAAATTGCAGCTGTTGATGCTGCCCCCAAGCTGCTTGGATGAAGCAGAAGATTCCGGAGGTCTCCTCTCTTCTGCCCCTTGTCCAGGAGAGAAGGTGGGGGGAGAAAGCTGAGAGAAGATAGGAAGAAGGAGAGGGGAAGGAGGGAGAGAGGAGGGGAGAGGGAGGGAGAGAGGAGGGGGGAGGGAGGGATAGGGAGAGGGAGGGAGGAGGGGTATGTTCCATCCACCAAGGCAGCTACACTGCAGAGAGAATGGAGGGTGTGTTGCCTCTCAGGACAGCAAGTTCAAGCTGTTTATAATTGTTAGCGTAAACAGTGACCAGCTGAGGACAGGGCTGTCACTGGAGTTGACGTTTTATTTTCATAGTTGATATTGGGGACCTGGACCTAAAGCACCGTGCCTTGCCCTTTTGCCAGATGGGCCTATGCTTCTCTATACTTGAGTCTATTTGACTAAATACCCGATATTGACTAGGAATTATGACGTGTAGGATACCCCTTACCACAGTAACGTCAAACTCATATTCTAAATGCAATTTATTCAGGGACTGGCTTCTAACTCTGGGTGGGAATGTTAAGCTCAGTCTAGTTCAATTCAGTAAGCATTTATCAAGAAACTCCTAGACCAAGAGCTCTGTTAGACACTGGGTATGGGGTGATGGGGATACGAAGATGTGGAATTAGAACTCGAGAAGCTCAAATGCTTCCATTTAATTCCCTAATGCAATTACTAAGCTTCAACCTGATGGCTGTAATGTCTAAATTCACTTTTTCTTTATTCCAATTCTACATAACAAAGCATAAATAATCACAGAGGAATGATTCTGTGTTGGACTATTCAGTGGACAGAGAAGAGCATTCTGACCAGTGTGAGACACTGTCTCCATTCCCAGGGATCCCGTGAGGTGGCTGCACAGAGCACACGCGTGAAGATTCAGGAACACGAGCATCAGGTGATGGGAGGGGCACGGAGGCAGCACCAGAAAGATGCCTGCCGAGAGGCCGCTGCAGCCAGGCTGGCCGGGAAGGTCACAGGAGTGGGCGCAGGCATCTCCCTCCAGCCGCACTTGGTTTTCATGAGGACGCGTGCACGGAAGGGGATGACACCGAAATGCTGTGGCGCTGAGGGGAGGAGGGGAGGGACATAGGGCCGACGGCTGGCCCCCACCCCTTCCGTCCCTGCCCCTATGAACGCTGCCAAAATCAGCCCCAACGGGGAGAAATGAGGTGGGTGAAAGAGGTGGACAGACTTGGCTTCCATGGAATTCACAGATTCCAGTCATTAAAAATCCCTTCTGAGTTTTCACCTGGAAAACTTTGCCAATGTACTTAGGGACAAGAGGCGGAAGACGAAGCCAACACAATTGGGCTCAAACTGCCACCCTTCTCCTTCTCTCTTCATCCACCACCCTCCCTGGGCCCCTGAGTGTGAGAACCAGGAGCTGCACAGCCCAAGGGTGCAGCCCCTGACCAGAGGAGGGAACCGCACGGCGGGGGCCCCAGGACGTGGATGGCAGGATCTGTGCTATGTCAGTCCCAGGGCCCCAAGCAGAGAAGGACTGGGGCTCCCAGCTGAAGTTTTGCTGTCTCCTCTCTCACCAAAGTTGAGAAGGACTGAGTGGGACCAACGCCGCACCTGGCGGCTCCTCGGTGGCTGCCGATGTGGTCCTCAGGCTGCGGGTGAGACCCTCTAGGGAAGCCCAGACAGTGGCGAGAATCACAGCCACGAGTGCTCCAGTTGCCCCAAAACTCAAGCATAGCCTGAGGAAGGCAGCGCCCGCTCAGATCCCCATGCAGGCTTGTGTGGCACACTGGTGAGGCACACAGCACCAGAACATGGCACTTTAAGTGGCTTTGTGGGGTGTAGGAACACAAAGTGTGGTCTGGAGTGGCTCAGAAGTCACTCCCACCAGCCTGTGGGACCCGGACGGCCCCTTTGGACGTGGCTGGAGTCTCTCCAGGGCGGGCTCCAAAGTCCCAAGGATGAGGTGAGCGTCGGTCTTGCTCTGAGGAAGGCCCCTGACAAGTATCTTGAACATGCAGGTACACAGCTGGCTGACTCATCTGAAGGGACCTGCTGAGCTACGAGCCAGGGATGGCTAGAGAAAACTGCGTGAACCTTTGTGACTACTCACAGGTAGGTAGCTACTGCCTGAGACACAAAGGTAAAGAATTAACCTGAAACTGCATATTATAAAACTTATTTTTAAATGATGGTGCTTAATTGAAAAGACTCCCAAAGAATACTGCATTAGAAAGTGACAGAGTAAAACCGTGAGGCTGACCACAGGAGTCCCTGGAAATTTCACCAAATGTTGTGTCAAAACTGGGAAACAGAAGAACTGCACCTGATGAAACATTCGATTAATCACTCGAGTCCTCCCCACATACGAAGCTATGTAAAAAGTGTTCCCAGAAGGTAAAGTGAGCAGGAGGGCTGTGAACACACAAAGAGAGAGCCACTTCGTCCACGGACCACAACAAAAGAAACTCTAATGAGTGCCGACGACACTCTGGAGTCCAGGGCTCTGGGCACAGCTGGGACGGGGACACTCAGGGTCCCACTCTCCAGATGGGAAACCAGGGTGGAAACACCAGGGAGCCTGTCCCAGGGTGCAGAGCTAGTGAACAGTGGTTCATACTGCGACAATCCCAGCTGCCAGGCTCTGGGGCTCCTTGGGACAGAATCCTGTTGACTTCACTCTGGGGTTCGAGAGGCGGCAGCATCCCCCAAAGGCACCTGGAGAAGTGGTGTTACCCTCCATCCCCTGTCCCCGGCGTTACCCTCCATGCCCCTGTCCCTGGCGTTACCCTCCGTCCCCCTGTCCCTGGTGTTACCCTACGTCCTCTGTCCCCAGTGTTGCTCACCATCCTCCTCACCTCCAGGCCCCTCTCCCTGTCCTCCCTCATTTTCCTGTTCAGCCAGAGCACATCATGTCTCTTCCCTTTTCAAGAGGCTCAGCTGTACCCAGAGGCATTCCAGCCTATTCGGGATGGGGCACACACCCTGGGGAAATGCCAGCACAGGGCCGGAAGGGCCTGAGACCCTCTCACTGTCGCCCAGGAAGGATGGAAGAGCCCACGGTCACGCTGATTGTCAGGCAGGATGAAAACTTCTGTGTCCGAAATGTTCTTTTCACTGGAACTGTTTGGACCATTCGTGAAGGAATCAGTTAAATACCAGCAAGTGCCACTCCCACTTATTCTCTGGCTACAGTTTTCCACCCACCAGCAACCACACTCCTAGGAATTATCCCTAACGCAGAATCAGCGCCTTGTGCCTTTAGGAAAACCTCTTTCTCTCCAGCTTTGTCCTCCTTCCACAAAAGGTGCCTCTGACTGCCTCACTCGCCGTACCAGGATTTCACTCGGCTACGGAGGAAAATCTGCGTGGGGCTCAGAGGTGGGTGGTCCCTGCATGGGCAGCAGGTCTGTGACATCCTCCGAGGAGCCTGGCCCAGGCCTGCCTCACACGCCAGGACTCTGCCTTCTGGCCCTCGGGCCCCCGAAGCTGCTTTCCCTCCAGGTGTCATGCCCCGGGCAAGAAGGCCGGACAAGGGCCCAGGGCTGCTGTGGGTCGGGAAAGCCTCCTGACACCTCCCACTCCAGGACTCCCCATCAGCATCCCAGCATCTGGACCTGTGTCACCAGCCGCTCCGCCGTACAAGAGAATTGGATTTTCAGCTGGGTGTGCTGCTTCCCTAAACAAAGTAGGGTGTTGTTACTCAGGAAAAAGGAAAAAATTGGCATCTTCTTGGCAACCCCGTGACATCCAGCCACCGGTTCTCACCACCCCAGAGATGTCCATCCAGGGCAGATAGTGTCTTCAACCGAGCGCCACTGACCCAGAAGTGCAGTAATTAGTACACTTTCACCAGAATCACCCACTCCTTCACCTTTACACCCAAGAAAAACATGTTTGCCAGGCAAACTAGATGTCCAGGAGGTGTAAGGAAACCCCAAGCCTGCTTTAAGCCTCAGACTTTTGAGACCGTTGAGGGCTGTGCGCACAAGAGCAAGGCTGCACCCGAAAGCTCTGCTCCTGCCAGACGTCATGGACAGACCACACGGCTCAGCCACATGGACCCTTCCAGGACTTCACGAGAGGGACCTCCGTGGTACGTGCAATGATGTGCACTTCGTTCAGCCTCGAACAGACCACGCCCTCGTTACAGGGTCGGTGGTCCACCTCCTGCCATCAGCCCCCCACCTCACGGAGGGTCTGTGTCTGCATCTGAAATAACTTTGCTGTTTTACTTGGGTACCAAAATGCAGCATCGCGATGTTTAAAGGTCTTTAAATATCAACACTCCGGGTGCAGTTCCTGGCACTTTAATGCGGTCACTCGATGCAGGCCTCACTCACAACTCTGAGGTAGCTCATACCTTCCCTACCTAACCAAGGAAGAAACGAAGGCATGGAAGGTGCAGCTCCTAAGGAGAAGATTAGGATTCAAACCAGTGATCTTCGTCACATGCTGAGCTACCTCTCAGACTGAGATAACGTTGAAAATTAACCAGGTAGAACAGCGTTCCATAAATCAGCTGGAAATGGTCCTTGTGGATGGGCCTATGGTTACTCCCTGAAGAACAAGACCATTAGCCCAAAAATCCACCTGTGTCACACTCAAATGTTTACATATACAACTATTTTTAAAATAACCCAATCAAGCATGTTCACAGCCATTTAGAGCCATATAGATTGTCTGCTTCGCTGACAATCAACCCAAGACCTCTGTCGGCAAAGGCCACGGTGCCGGGTCCAGAGAAGGCGGGACAGAGACACAAGCAGACACAAGCAGGAACCTCTCCATCCCTGGGAGCCTCGCTCTGATCGGTCCGTGAGGACACGGTACAGACCGCGGGGCACAGGCAGACGGCAGGCCAGGAGAAGGGGCTGCATTGCCGGGAGGCAGTGTTTTGAGCTCTAATGGATGGAACACAGCTAACCAGTGAAGGTGGAGAGAGGGCACCCGTCTGAGAGCATGTAGAGGCAGCAAAGCACAGCCAGCCTCGGGGAACCAGAAGCCACAGGGACATCAGGTTGGGTGCTGCTGTCTGCCGGCCACCGGCTGGGGGACTGTACTGGGCCTGGAGGGACATCCCTGACATTCCCCTCCAGATGCCAGGGGCACCCCCAGCCCCAGGTGAGAACCACGGATCCCATGGCGAATGAGGCCAGCCTGTGGGAAGTGGGGCTGGGACAGCTCTGTACAGCTTAATAGGAAAGTTGGGTTCTATTTTGTGGGGTTTTGGTCACGCCGATGGCTAGTCACGGCTGTCCATCAGGAAGTGATTTGAGGACAGACTAGAGAAGGGGCTGCCAAGGCCAGCGGGGCATTCGCTGCCTGGGTCCAAGGAAAAGGAAATAAAGGCTGGCGATGTGACAGTGGGGGGGGGGGGGAGCACAGAGCAAAGGAACTGGTGGAGACACAGGGCTGGCCCCGCACAGGGCTTTGAGCAGCTACCCGGGGGTTGTCCTATTAATTCTCCTCATGGCCCCAAGAGGCGGCTGTGAGGATCCATCTCCTGAGGACAGAACTGCTCCAGAGCCACACAGCGAGGATCCACAGAACCAAGATCCGGGCCAGCTCCAAAGCGGGTAAACTTGACCCCTCAGCCATGGTCCTAAGACAGGGATCGGAGCCCCCTGGACACACAGACACAGGAACTGCGGGAAGGGGAAACGGATGCCCCGGACCAGTGGCGGGACCCAGGGTTTCAGCCCTCCAGGGCCACTGGGACCAGCCACTGCACAGGTGGACACACGGTGCTTTAACCCGCGCTGGGGGAAGGAGCCCACACTCTCAGGGTGGAGACCGCAGCTTGATCGGGCCAGCCTCCCTGCTGGGCACAGCCTGAGCCACACAGGATGCTGAGGTGCCCCAACGTTGGGGTGCTCAGAGCCACTCAGCTTAGATCGTGGTGCCTTCTGTAACCACCCTCGATTCTTTATGGCATAGATCTGGACTCCATCCTTTGTAATGTGTGGGGTTCTAGGAAGAGGCTGGCCAGCCGGGGAAGTGTCCTGGGCTCTGTCCCAGTGATGACGAACTTGGCTCCCCACAAGGGCGGCCTGTTCACCACAGTGACCCCCGGGGACCACGCCTGCACCCACCTTGCTGAAGATAATTCACTTCTCATCCATGAAAGAATAAAGCTAGACTAACTCAATTTCACACTCACTTCCAACTTTAACAACTTGTGTTAGGAAATCAAAGACAAGGACTCTGACCACGTCACAAACCCAGGAAGCAAAACCCGAGACTAACGGAATGATGCCACCTTCGCAGTTCCGAGCTTTACTAGTTGTTTTTCTTTTCTGGTCTGTTTTTCTCTTTTGGTTTAAATAATTAAAGACCCTCGTTGACAAGAAAAAAAATTCTCTATGAAACTAAAAAAAGTGGTTCTAATTAAACATTTAAACATTCTTCCATATGCTTTATAAACAGTTGAAATTACAGCTCTACTTAGTGTTAAGTACTTTAACCAAATGAAAGGTTAATTATACAGACTGGCAATTATAAAAAATAAGGCTACATATTCATGGCATCATGAATAATTAATAAGAACCGTTTCATTTCATTCAGACCAGGGATTCTGTGCTAATAGGCTCTCAGCTGTCTTGAAATAACGGTGAAATTTTAAAATTACTTTTGTACTTAAATATGTCCCCAAAGTGAAGCACAGCGGCTAACATCCATCACGGTGCCCAGCAGAGCTACCCCCCCTACTATGGCCGACACCCTGATACCCGAGGGCTGCATCCCGGGGCTGTACTGGTGCAGAGAACGTTCAGGAAACAGACCAGGTGGCAGAAGGGGGTCTTGTCCTCAAGGAACCTCATGAGTCTTGCCAGGGGGACAAACAGCAAGAGAATGTAACCGGCAGCCACGGAATCCGGACAGCGATGCCCAGGCCCCGCCATGCATACCCCCTGGCTGGCACCTCCCTGAGACCCGTCTGGCACAGGCAGCGGCAGGGTCCGGCCCTTGGAGCGCAGGGATGGCAGAGCAGGGCCATCAAAGCGGGTGGCATGCCGACAGCGGCTTCTCCGCAAGAGCTCCTGGCTCTCAGGGAGTTGAGGGCTCCTCAATGGGAAATTCTGGCTGAGCTCCAGGGGAAAGCGGGTGGCAGGCCTGTCTCCTCTGCCCCCATCTCCTCTGCCCCAACCCTGGAAGAGGGTCAGATATCAATGCTAACTCTTGTGCTGACTCAATTAATTCAAACAATTCAGAAAACAAACTTCCTTTAAGTATTAATTTCCTAAAAAGAACTAACATGAATTCAAATAATTCACATAATTAAAATGATTTTAATTGCTAATTTAATTAAAACATCTCCGTTTTCACAGCATCATGTACCTTGGTACTTTCTCCTTATTGCATTTCCCATCTTCCAGGGCAGGTTTCCTTCCACCCAGGGCAGCAGCGACTCTGGTGTCTCGGGTATTCCCAGGCTTCCGTCAGCCCCTGGGGGGCTTACAGTTCTGCAGCGGTCTCCATCCTCATTAATCTGCATAAGAACATCCGTCTGCAGGGATGTCCTGTGGCCCCGTGGCCACATCTGACATGCAGCTAAACGCTGGGCGTGTCGCCCGGTGACAGCAGATGACACAACTGTGGGCAAGGTAGCACCTCTGGGCGCCGACACTCTCGATGAGTTTTTTACAAGACCATTCTTTAATGGGTGAACCCCGACAGGAAACACTAAAGATTGTTTTTAACTATTTTTATATCGAGACAAATCTTTGTCAAACGTTCACTCAATGCTAAATGTCACTTCTCCAGCCAACCCCTTTAAGAATACCTAAAACTTAAGACTGGAATGACGCTTTCAAACACATACTCTACTCATGCATTCCCGGGAGCAGAGAGCAGCTTAATGTTTTCACACTACACAGGCATGAAGTTTGGCGAAGGCATTTTAGTATTTTTACCTGAATATTTTAATAAAATCAAAAGATCATTTTCACTCTAATACTCTACTTAGAATGTAATTTTCCATTAAATAAACAGTCAATGTTCAGTAACCCACATGCTGATAAACTTTTGAAAACTTTAGAAAGTATTAAGTATAATCAAAGATTACTTTTAATTTTCGAGCTGGTAAGAGCCTGTGTCAGGGAACAGAGTTGAGATTGAAGAGATAAAAGCACGATGATTTTCTTAAAGAAAAGCGAAATTCGTAAAAGAGACCAGGTGATTATATAAAGAAACACAGAATCCGTTTTCAGAAATGGCAAACATTGACCACAGAACACCAGTGTTGCCCGTGATGAGAGAAACAGTTAAAAGGAAGAATTCACGGTGGCCCAGCATAGATCAGGTGTGGGAGGACAGAGACATGATGAAATGATCCTCCTTCTAACTTCCCAGAAAGGCACAAATCTTCTAACTTCCCAGAAAGGCACAAATGGCCAGCACTGTAACTGAAGACCATGCAGGCACCAGTGTGAACTCAGACTCCATGGCCAGCACCGTAACTGGAGACCACATGGGCAATGGCGTGAACTCAGACCCCACGGCCTGCACCGTAACTGGAGACCACACGGGCACCAGTGTGAACTCAGACCCGACGGCACCTGCCTGGGCTGCTCCAGCCACCACCAGAACCTGTTCTGCAGCTGAACTGGAAGCTGATTCTGGAAGGAACTGAGGAGCATGAGGACGAGATCCTTCTGCCTCAACAGGGATCAATTTTTTAATGATTTCTTTCTTTTAGAAAACTGTTAATAAAATACTTTGTTCTAAAATGACCAGGATTTCAGCAGCCTCTACATTCCTTCATGTCAATCAAAGCTTAGGCACGTGGGTTACTTCACTGTTCGCGACACCCTTTTGAAATAAAACCCGGGGCCGCCTGTGTACCCAAGAGCCTGGGCACTGAACATTCAGACAAAACGTCCAGGGCGAGAGTGTTCACGTCCCAGCGGTGCGGTAGAGTGGATGGGGGGAGTTCGAGCCACAGGTGGCCACGCCTCCCCTGCCTCCGGCCAGTTCCCACTGCTCACGCACTCCTTCCTCGGCCCATCCTGAGCCACGGGGCCCTCGCGTAACCAAGGCCACTGCGGTACCTCCAGGAACAAACTGGTTACAGGTGGACTGCTCTCTACGCAACGTACAAAGATTGTTTTTAAAACTGCTCGTCTCTGGAACTTATCCCAGTAACAGGCTAGATTAAGAAAACTGACTAAAAACAGTAGGAAGGAAAAACTCACTCTACCCATTGAGGCAAGAGAAATGTACACAGCCTCTGAAATAACTGCAGAGGAGTTTTCCTGGGTTAGGTACGCGGTGGGGTGACCCTACCCCATAGCGGGGCGATGGCACACGGTGGGAACCAAGGAACATCTCCGAGTAAATGTAGGAAAATGCACTCAACTCCCAGAGAGAGAAACTACTTTTTTCCTTAAAAGCTTCTCTCTTTTATTCTCAGAAAGACTCTCTTTGGTGTCTTGACTGCTGAAGGGACAAGCCTGTCATCCCCAGAAAGCAGCCCTGGACAGTCTCCAGATCCTATGGCCCTCTGGCCCACCTTGCCTACTGATGATCCCACATTACGAAACCTAATCATCAGAAAAAGCCTCCCAGTCCACAGCTCACAAGTGACATTTTATTCAGGGAAATGCTAATAAAAACCTGGGGCTCTATGTAAACGCTGTCCCCTAGGTACTGAGGCTCCACACAGATGGCACACAGGGAGACAGGCCTCACCCCTTCCTGGTGCCCCATGTCTCTCCTCACATTTTATTAGCTGAGTTTTGTGGCGGTTTGTTACTTTTAACCTGACTGTCCAAGGCAGCTGCACTAAACTAATTGTCCAGGGCAGATCCACTCATAATGACCATCAGCTCAGAGTTGGAAGTAGCACTGGAGAATGAGGTGGTTTCAGGGCACTATGCTTCCCTGCCCTTTTTTCCAGGGATGCCAAGTAAGTTTCTGCTATGGCTGATGATGTCAGCACTACACTAACATTAGTTCAACGGCAGGCCACCCATAAATACTTAATGAACAATGCCCTTAAGAGCAAAACCCTTTCTCTGCCAAAAATACAAAAAATTAGCTGGACGTGGTGGTGAGCGCCTATAATCTCAGCTACTGGGGGACTGAGGCAGGAGAATTGTTTGAACCCAGGAGGCAGAGTTTGCAGTGCACCGAGATTGCACCATTGCACTCCAGCCTGGGCAACAAGAGTGAGACTCTATCTAAAAAAAAAAAAAAAAGAAAGAAAGAAAGAAAGAAAGAAAGAATGAAAGAAAGAAAGAAAGAAAGAGATTCTCATGACACTGTCAACATCTTCAGTTCTTTCCAAGGATAGCGTAAAATTATCACACACAACGTAAACCCAATTAGATCAACGTTCTCTCCTCACCAATCCATACCCAAATCCTTATTTCAAACTGGCCCCCAATGTTTCACAATTTAAGAAGACTGAGAGGAATAACCATGAACAAGCAAGGTTTACACACACGTCAGTCTTCCCAACTCTCGCGCAGGAGCTCACCCCAAACTCCTCCTGTGGAATCAGCCCGGATAACAGTTCCTGGTGGCCGCACAAGAACAGAGGGTCCCACGAACCCATGACAGACCCCACCATTCAGCCCCAGGCAGAGGAGGGAGGTGGACGGTCACGAAAGACAGAAAAGCAGGGAACTGTGATTCTTCTGAGTTAATGCAGGTGATTGGGCCAAAAAACAAGGCACATCCACCTGTGAATGGGGTGAGCTCCCAGCTGGCTATGCAGAGGCTGTAGATATGAAGGAACTCACTTCCCTGCCCACTGAAGTGCATGAGCATCTCCACATCGACCGCACCTGGGCTCTGCTCGCCCCTCACAAACTAGGATGACAGTGGCTGCTTCTGGACAGAATGTCAAGGACAGATGGACAGACATCCTGGACAGACACTGTACGGAGACCAGGGGCTGGGCAGGGGGAAGCAGCACAGCCTTGGGGCCAGCAGGGGCGAGGCCAGGAAGCCTCGGTGAAGGCCTGCATCTCCTCATCCAACAGAAGCAGGAGGGGCCACCCAGTGAGGGCTGCAGCTGCGGTGAAGTGGCCAGTGGGACATAGCAGGAGGCCGTGGCCAGCCTTACCCCCAGCCCAGGAGGAGGGGCCCAGCTGCGGGCACTGCCCCGGGAGCCAGCATCCTGAGCCCCAGGGAAGGTGGGAAATTTTCCCTGGGCACTGGGTGCTCAGGCTGGAGGTGGTCAGATCTCGAGACCCTGCAGTCGGGGAGGCGAGGGCAGAGATGGCCAAACTGCAGCTCAGTGAAGGGCTTTGTCAGGAAAGGCCCTCAGAGGCTGCCTCACCAGCCAGGGGGAGGTTACTTCCAGCCCAGAGGCTCAACAGGGCCCTCGGTGGTGATGCTTAACCTTGTCCTCTGACAGAGGACCATCGAGACAGAGTCACTCAAACCTCTGCCAAGCTCTGCACCCAAATGAAGTTGTTACCACAGACGCTGAGGCAGGCAGTGCTCATCTCAACTCTGTACAAGTGGTTTCTTTAGCCAGTTCTCCAAATTCTTAATGACAAACCACACTAAACGTGTGTTTTCAGTATCACCTATGCTCATAGCTATGTGTAAAATAACTATCACAAGGAAAACTAAGTGGTGAACCCAGGAGGAGGAAATCCCCACGACGAGTCGAGAGAACACCAACGGACCGTTGGCTCTTCCCGGCTGAACCCAAGAGCACTTGGCTGGGCTCACTTCCGTTCTAATTTCCAGATTTATTTTTACTTTCCCACATTTTCATTATGAAAATGTTCAAACATATTTAAAAAGTGGAAGAACAGTACAACGAGTGGTCAAGTTTTCTCCACGTGGAGCTCCAACAACTGCTAACATTTCGTTAGATTTGCTTTCTCACTCTCTCTGTAGATCAGACAGAGAGACAGATTTGTTTCTCCTCTGGAGCCACTTGAAGGTGAGAGGCTCCTGCTGCCTCACCGAGTCCTCAGGCACACATTCCCTAGGAATAAGGGCCCCTCTGCAGCCGCAGTACCATCATCGGCAGACAAGAACGATTTCAGAGCATCGTTGTCCAGGTTATGTTCAGGTAGCACAATCGTTCCAAAAACGTCTTTTCTATCCGGGCCACACACTGTGCTGAGTGACTCTCCTTCCCCGTCTTAGTCAGGGACAGCCTTGCACCCCTTTTATCTGTGATCTTCACTTTTCGAGAGTCCGGGGCCATTGTCCTGCAGAATATCCCCTACCCCAGAGGCATCTGTTTCTAGGGCCATCATTAAATTCCCTACTATGCACCTCCATTCCCTGTAAACAGGAAATTTCAGTCTCGAGGCGCGATCACCTTCTGTCAAATGCTTCTCGGCAGCTTCCGGGTGAGGCTGCTGGTTCACGAGGGGCGCGAGCTCCTACTCCTGGTCACTGACAGCACGGCCGCGACCAGCACCACACCCCGAATCAGAAACGTCTGGAGGGGCCGCGGGCAGCCGAGACACCTGGAGGTGTGAACGGCACAGGCGTGGGGCAAGAACAAGGTCAAATTATAACAGAACGTCTGATTCCAGACCGTCCCACCTGGGTAAGATGTGACATCTCCCTAGCAAGTATCTGAAGCCAGAAAGTACGACAGAAAATTCACGACCTGCCTTCGTTCACCCAGGCTGCTCTAACAACACACCACAGGCTGGGCAGGGGCTGGCAAATGACACAAGTTCATTTCTCACAGCTCTCAGTCTCAGTCTCAGGCTGGGAAGTCCATAGTCAAGGCCTGACAGGTTTGCCTGGTGAGGGCTTCCTGATTCATAGACGGCGCCTTCTCACTGGGTCCGCACACCGTGGAAAGAGCGAGGGAGCTCTCTGTAGTCTCTTTTTTGAGGGCACAAATCCCATTTATGAGACCCTCACGACCTCCTCACCGCCCAAAGCTCCCCCTCCTAGCACTATCTCCTCGCGGGTGAGGATTCCAACTTGTGAATCTTGGGGAGACACAAACATTACAAAAGCCCATCATTTAATTTTTTTTAAAGGCATTTTTGCTTCTGCAAAGTCTCAAGATAAAATCAAAAGAAAGAGGTCTGAGTCAATCCACACAGTTCTCCCAAAAAGGGAAGTGATCAATTGCCACCACTTTTTATCCGAGACCTGCTGGGTGCCCCCGTCTGCATGACTGATTCTAAATCACCATCCTCTCCTCTGCCACTCAGAGGTCAGAGTCAGTCCAGAGCTTAACACCAAGGCAGAGCTGACTGAATGACACCAGCTAATCCAGTAAGACAAGCCAAGACTCCTGCCCAAGGCCTAATCCTTCCCCCAGGGAAATATGGAAGGGCCAGACACCTGGCAGCCCTTCCTTCCTGCTCTAAAGCCCCAGAGACACAGCCCCGCCAGGTGTGTGCCTTGGGCAATGCACGGTAATGTCAGCTGGGCACCGAGTCTGAGAACATGCTCTCAAGTAAAAATGAAAACAAGACTGCTGAGAAAAGTTCATGCTTAATCACCTCTGGGCTAAATTCTAAATGCAATGTTATTTCAGAGCTAGATGGAAGTAATTCCTTAAAAATATATATGAACAGTGACTAGCAACCAGGGTGATAAGTACTCAATATGTGTTTGATGAATAAATGAATTTTTAAAATTTATGAAAAGAGCACGCTCTATTTAGGAGAATTCTATTTAATTGGATGTCCTAACTATACAGTGGTTCCTTCGTGCTGACAGCAGAGTTTGTTTCAGTTAACTCAAAAAATGGTAAGTCACTCTAACAGAAAACCAAAAGGCTTTACAGAGAGTCAAATTATGGTGCCAATTCAACTGTGCATGGCAATTTCACCTTAATATTTAAATTCTCGAAGCACCATACTCAGAAAACAAGACATAACATTCATAAATGCATCGACTAAAGCACCATCATCTAGAATTTGACAAAGTTTGACTGTGAGTTTCAAGAAAAGGGCTGATGAGGCCAAGAAGTTCCTTCCCCTCTCCCTTTACCTCCCATTTTGGTGACCAACTTAATGCAGAGAAATTCCTGTTTCAGGTTTGCACACATTGGAACAATCTATTCCTCCAAGACACCAACAGGCTGAAGTCTGCAGGGTGCACATATTGAAAAATCACAGGAGCACTAGAGTAGTGGAAAGAGGTGCCCGTGAAGACGTCATCCTTTCTAAGACAGGGTCTGATTCCGCCTCTGGGCCCTTTTGCAAAAAGCCATTGGTACAAATTCACAGCCACCAGGAGGAAACACGCAAAAGACCCCACTGCCCTCCTGGCTTCCCAGAAGGCCTCAGAAGGACGAGACACGGAGCCTGCGTGCAATCCTGGACCCTCCTCCCTGCATTCAGTTTGACATGTGTCACTTGTTTGACTGACGGAGGTCCCCCAATGGGCACAAGGAGACCCGTCAGGTCAAGAGGGTGCTGCTCGGCTCATGGTCCACACATGCGGACCTGTCAGGTCAGGATGCCCGGCTCATGGCCCACACATGGGGATGCGTCAGGTCGGGAGGGTGCTGCGCAGCTTTCAGTATCAGCCACATATGCACATTCTCCACTGAAGCCACTGCATGAAACCACTGCATGAAGCCACGCTGGAAGCACTTTCTGGCAGGTTTAGGAGGCTCGTGTCCAAGGTCATTAAACACATGGCAAGCTCGCCTTGGAGGCATTTTACTTTGCTTATGACAATGAAGCATTCTCATTGCACTGAATAGAGCACGCTTTCTTGTTCAGTGCCTCGTTGAAATAGGCATTTTGTACCTGTCTTACAGATTACATCAAGGCCCTAATACATTTAGACCCTTGTCTCAGGTACACACAAAGCAGCGGCATCTCTAGAACGTGTTTTGGACCACGGGAGGAAACCAAATCGCAGCATTATCGATTGATGTTGCTTAAAGTGTATTTCCAAATGTGTCTCCCGAGCCCGGCCTGTGTTCACGGCTTCCGCTGACCACACGCCATCTGCTGGGCACTCTGTGCACTTTCTCCCACACCCGCCACGCCTGTGGTCCTGTGCCTATCCCTCCACACGTCCCCACGTGGCTAAATCTCCCACACTCACCATGCCTGTGCCTGTCCCTCCAGGCGTCCGCACCTACCACGCTGCTAACGCACACTTCCTACAGGCGGCAAGTGCCTGAACATCCCCACGGCTGGAGGGGCTTTGGGTAGGTTCTACAGAACCCACAGACAGGCATGGCCACCCCGCCCACGGCCACCAGAGGCTTTGCTTTGTCTCTAGAGGTGCCCTTCGATGAGGCGACATGGCAAATGACCCAGTGTTAGGTAATTAAGACTCAGGAAATCACGGCCGTCTTACCTTTAGAACTCACCTCTCTCCCCAGCACTACATCGCGAAGGGTGGGTCGCCAGAGTTGGGGAAGAGATGCCCAAGGCTCCCTCCTGCCCTGACAAGCTGGGACACTGCTCCCCTCTGTTGGTTTCTCACCGCACCTCAATAAACTGAGCTCACAGCAAGAGGCGGGCATGGGGTGAGTAGAAACACACAGCAGACCCTGGGTGGGCAGGACGGAGGACGAGGGTGCTCGCGGAGACGAGGGTGTGCCCCAGGAAGAAGGTGCACGCGGGGTAGAGGGTGCGTGCGGGGAAGAGGGTGCACAGGCCCCGAGAACCTGGTGGCAGCAAGGCCGGTCAAGGCTGAACTCCAACAGAGGCAGCAGCAACGGTGTTGGGCAAGTCACAGAGAAAGCACCACCCAGAGGGGCTGCATGAACCAGCAGCGACCCCAACCCAACGTGCTCATCGGACCGGGCACACGCACACGCTGTGGACACGTGTGAATATGTTCCAATTAACGTGATGTTACGTAATAATTAACAATGTTAACCCCACGACTTCCTTACATGGCATCTGGCACATTGAGACTTTTTATTCTGTCTCTCTTCCTATACAAAGAAGTGGAAAATAGGTCCAAGATCATTCACAACAAATTATTGCTAATTGAAAAAAAAAAAAATTACTACCCTCACCTTGGAGGATCTCAAGGCAACACCTCGTTCTTTGAGGTCATGGTTTGGATGCTCTCCGGACCCCTAGGTGGGTCTGAAACTGCAAGGAATCCCCAAATGGGCAGTTTTGGGGCCAGCAGGGACGCCAGCCGTACATCCAGGCAGGTCTTGGCAGGTTGCTCCGTGACTTCGGCTGGTTCACTAACCTTTTCTTGCACTCAGAACCCGCCAGGAACGAGGGCACTGGCCCGCACGTCTCTGCTCCCAAGGCTACATCCCCTATGTTCCGCTGCACTCTGGGTTCCATGCCTTAGATCCCAGGCACCTTAAAGTTGACATTTCCCCACCAGCCCTCATGAAGTTGATACTCAGATAACGTCCTTCCTCTCCCACCTGGTCAGTACCCAGGGAGAAAGGAACACGGGTCTCAGTTTGATTTTCTGCCAGTCCATCGAAAAAACAGCTGGCCAGCAGCACTGGTGCACAGCACTGCCAGGTTACCCGTGAGGAAAACAAAGCAAAACGAGATATACTCAAGTCAGCTGTGGCAAGTGCTTCTACATCCCTGTTCCAACAAGGAAAGACAGGAGGCCAGGAGTGTGGCTCACGCCTCTTGGCCTTCCTTGTTGGGTCAGGGGTACAGAAGCATTTTGGGAGACTGAGGCAGGACAAATGCTTGAATTTGAGACTAGCCTGGGCAACATAGCAAGACCCGTCTCTACAAAAAAAAAAAAAATACAAAAATTAGCCAGGTATGGTATCATGCCTGTAGTCCCAGACACTCAGGGGGCTGAGGTGAGAGGATCACCTGAGTCCAGGAGGCGGAGGTTGCAGGGAGCCAAGATTGCACCACTGCACTCCAGCCTGGGCATCAGGGTGAGACCCTGTATCAAAAAAAAGAAAAAACAAAAAACAAAAAAAAGATAAGAAATACAGGAGACCACTAATAATTCCAAATAGCGCCTGCTAATTTGAAATCTTTTCCAGATATGGTGAAGGAAATCATTTTTCTTCCTACGCCCATTCTAAGGAAACGTTTCTATTTTTCTGCTATACAATTTGGTAACCTGCCATTTCAGTTCCTGGCCTCTTTAAGCAGGACTTGCTGGAGTGCCAGCAAAGCAGCGCTCTGAAACCTCAGCATCCTCAGGCCCACCTGGAGGGCAGGTGAAGGATGCTGGGCCTCCACCTCCAAAAGTCACACTGGGGTGGGGCAGATCTGGGGTGAGGCAGGGTTTGCATTTCTAGTCTAGGGCCACACCACCCTAAACACGCCCATCTCATCTAATGCATACCAGAGGGAGAAGCCACGTAGGGCAAGTCACAGAGCAAGCGTCCAGGCACCAGGTCACCAGTTGTCAAACCCGTCAAACAGCTTAAGTCAAACAGGTTCACCCTCCTAACACATTGGCCAACACAGCTAGTGATAAATATCACTGCTGTTAGACCTTCTGCTCACTGATGACCAGAGCAATGGCCTGAAACATCAAAGCTGAAGGGTGTGTGCTACGGTCAGGGCTCTGCACACCCCCATCCCAGGCCATCTCACATGGGTGCCTTCACTGGCACCGGGGTCTCACAGACCAGCTCCACGCTCACACTTACTGGGACGCAACCACCCTTTCAGCCCTTCATGCATCTGTACCCTATAGCAGTGTTCAAGGGAGGCTAATTTAAGTAAGAAATGTAATACGGACATCTGTGAACTCTTCCTCCATATCCACTGAGTGGCCATCCAGAAACAGAAATACTAAAAAGAAAAAGAAGATTTAAGAGTCAAACACAGGGCTGGGTGCAGTGGCCCATGCCTGTAATCTCAGCACTTTGGGAGGCCAAGGCGGGCGGATCACATGGGGCCAACAGTTTAAGACCAGCCGACCAACATGGCAAAATCCTGTCTCTACTAAAAATACAAAAATCAGCCAGGCATGGTGGCACATGCCTGTAATCCCAGCTACTAGGGGGGCTGAGGCAAGAGAATTGCTCGAACTGAAAGGCGGAGGTTGCAGTGAGTGGAGGTTGCAGTGAGCCTAGATCATGACACTGCACTTCAATCTGGACGACAGAGCAAGACTCTGTCTCAAAAAAACAAAAACAGGCCAGGCACGGTGGCTCACGCCTGCAATCCCGGCACTTCAGGAGGCCAAGGCAGGTGGATCACAATGTCAGGAGATCGAGACCATCCTGCTTAACGCTGTGAAACCCCGTCTCTACTAAAAATACAAAAAATTTAGCAGGGCGTGGTGCGGGCACCTGTAGTCCCAGCTACTCGGGAGGCTGAGGCAGGAGAATGGTGTGAACACGGGAGGCGGAGCTTTCAGTGAGCCTGGATCGCGCCACTGCACTCCAGCCTGGGTGACAGAGAGAGACTCCATCTCAAAAAAAATAACAACAACAACAACAACAAAAACACAGAAACTCGTAGAACAAGCCCTTGCCCCACTCCATGTCAGCTGTGCTGTGCCACCCAGGAGCATGCAAAGCTCAGAGTCATCCACCTGCCTTGCGTAAACGATGTCACTACTCGAATCACAGAGACTGAGATTCCCTAGCCCTCACCATGTGCATGTCACTCACAAGCAGGCATGAGGACCCCCGCAATTCACAGGGAATCCCTCTGGCCATCTGATGACCATCCATTCATAAATAAAAAGCATTAATTCCAGCTGGGTTGCAGAGGTGTACACATCAATACTTGTTACTGTTCACAAATGTTCCACTTGAGGATGGAGTGACGTTACAGAATTGGGAAGAACTTCACAGACATACGAGGGGTGCATTTAAGGAAAAAGTGTAAGGAAAAGGTGAGAAAATGGAATATGCTAACCTCTGTCTTTTCATCACCCTCTAAATCTTATGATTCCAGTTCTGTTCATTCTGCAGTGAAAAATAACAAGTGATTCACATTCAGACACAAGGTGGCTTAGGAAACTGTGGCTGTTTTACAAAGATGAAACAATTTAGAAGATCAGGATTCCATGAACGTACTTACTTAAAGAGAGAAGAGACTGGGAGTTACACATCAACTTACCAAGGCTGTCCCAAAGTCCAGGAGCCCCTTAGGAGAACAGAGAATGTGCAGCCTCCACAGACCAATGCAGGTGGCTGGGCCCAAGAGTGGGGACGGGGAGGCTGCAGGAGGCTTGCAGAGGGAGCTGCCCCGCCAGCCTCTCGCAGATTCCTAATTAAACCCTGACAGCAGCTCTGTTTAGTGAATCGTCTCCTGGTCACTAAGAAGAGTGAAGCTGTTGAAAGCCTACAGCCAACCCTCTGGATAACAGTTGAGATGTATTTTAGAGAAGGAAATGATCCTGTCACAATCCCAGTCCTGCCCACAGCTGCAAGCACGTCCTGGGAGTGCGGCTTCTTGCTCTGTCAGCACCAGAGCCCACCGTAGAGCCACACGGGTTCTGCCCAATGTTCCCACTTCAGGGAGTCTGGGCAGGTGCAGCTGAAACACCCAGGGGGCAACCCCCACCCTCACTTGTCAAAAGTACATGCAGAGGCAGACAGAATGAAACACGGCCCCCAAACCTCAGATGTACGGTTCAGCAACACGGCCCACCATAGAGCCACATGGGCTTTGCCCGACGCCCCCAATTCACAGAGTTTGGGCAGGTCCAGCTGAAACAGCACCTGGGGGGCAACCTCCAACCCCACTTCTCAAAAGTACATGCAGAGGCAGACAGAATAAAACACGGCCCTCGAGCCCCAGACATAAAGTTTGGCACGGGCATCTGTGAAACAAGAACAAAAGTTGCATGGGAAAGTGAGCACAAAAATGAAAAAAATAACAGAATTACATACAGTGAAGATGGATGAGATGGGGAGGATTGCGAGGAAGTTGAGAAAGGGACCGAGGACCTGAAGGGGCACATAAGGGCTGGACATTCCCGACAAGGTAACAAACACACCTCTGGATGAGATGGGACATCATCTTCATTATGGAAATAAAGGGGAAAAGCCTGAAAACATCAGTTTCCTACCACGAAGCAAAAATCAAACTGGCTTCAGACTTCTCCTCTACAACACTGGGTTCCAAAAGACGAGGATGTGGCATCCGTGGGGTCTTGAGGGAGAGCTGGCACAACGTCCCAGAGCTGCCGTCTCCAGAAGCAGCTGAAACAGCCTCAGATCCAGCAAACTCTTGTCTTGAAAAATCTATCAGAGTACACCCCCTTATCAAAGGGACGCATGACTGCAGGGGTTGTGGTGTAAGGCAATTTAGAAATCTTACTCCGTGCAGACCCTAAACTTGGGAGGCTGCTGGTCACACCCTGGGAGGACCTCAGCCAGCGGGAAGCCCTGTGCCTCCTCTCTGCTCCATCTCTAATGCCAAGAAACATTTTATGCATAAAATTATGTTATTTCCAATTTGTTAAATTGTATATATTAAGTCCATAAAGAGACCAAGAAAATGTATAAAAACATTGATGACTTCACGGTGGTATTATAATTAATTTTTAAACAAAACATGTTGTCTAAATTTTCCAGACTGAAAAAATACTCTTTTTAGCAAGAAAGGTGCTTTTAAAGTCACCATAAACAATTATATATCCATCCTACGAACGTGGTCTTAAAATAAAAAGTGAAGAGCAAGGCCGGGCGCGGTGGCTCACGCCTGTAATCCCAGCACTTTGGGAGGCCGAGGCGGGCGGATCACAAGGTCAGGAGATCGAGACCATCCTGGCTAACACTGTGAAACCCCATCTCTACTAAAAATGCAAAAAATTAGCCGGGCGAGGCGGCGGGCGCCTGTAGTCCCAGCTACTCGGGAGGCTGAGGCAGGAGAATGGCGTGAAGCCGGGAGGCGGAGCTTGCAGTGAGCCGAGATCGCGCCACTGCACTCCAGCCTGGGCGACTAAGCGAGACTCTGTCTCAAAAAAAAAAAAAAAAAAAAAAAAAAAAAAAAAAAGTGAAGAGCAAAAACAGCAGAAGGAAGTGCATGAATATGTTGATAACGTTTATCTCTGAATGGGGGGGGGCTGTTTTGCCTTCCATTTCCCTATGTTTGAAGTGTCACCTCTGTAATGTAATAATAGAGCAAACACCATAGTTGAGGAAACACTGCTGCCCACTAGGACATAAACCAAGTCTCCTCCAAAATGCTGTGACCCCAACCTCTGATTTTATCTTTTAAATCAGCTAGGTTTTCTCCCCTAAAAAGAAGCATATTGTATCATTACTCTTTAAAGTTAGGTGACTTAACAGGCATACAGACTTAAACACCTTCTGGAAAGGTGATGTGTCAAGTTTAACTAAGATTTGTTTTGTTCTGAAAAGAGCAGGGGTACGTTCCCAGCTGAGGGGACTCCAGGAAACACTGGCTGTGTCCGATGGGCCCTCACCTGGAGAAACAAGCGCTCGACGCCTCCACCCTCCACTCGGACTCAGCAGGAAAGGGGTGCAGAGCTGAAGACAGACTTGTCTATAAAAACCCCAAGGGCTGTTTCCAAGAGCTACTCACTGTCCCATGCCGCTGCACCCTGCCCCCCTGTGCAGGTACCGGAGCTGCTGTCCAGCCTTTCCCAGGCTCTCCACGCCTCCTTCCACCCCACGTCAACCTGCACCACCCAACTCCCCACCGTCTCTTACTGACCACCGGCCTCAACTCCCGCATAGCCTGGAAACTGCAAAGCTGCCTGGCAGCAAGAGGGGACGGGCAGCGAACGCACCAGCCAGGTGGCACCTGCTCCCACCAGACTGCAGGGTCACAGCGCCTGCCTCATGGAGCTGTTGTTATGCACAAGTACAGTGGGAAATCAATGCAGCTTTAGCTTTACTTTGGTGCTAAATTAACTTTATAACACTTGGTTATAACATACATTAATTTTTACAGCAATTACTAAAATAACAACTCATAATGCATTCATTTACCATATTCAGAAAAGCAACTGAAAAACCAAACACACAGTAGAATTTTATAGGACTGTAGTAGTTTTTGTTAGGTTGTCAAATTATTTTAAGCTCAAAATTAAAGTAATTAAATCTGTGACTCTCAACTGGGGGAGGTGGGCACACACAGAGAGGGGAAGTTAAAATCCTTTTTTTCTTCCAAACCTCACACAGACCCACTCGGCTGGTCATTTCCATTGCTGGAATTATGTCCTGTTCCTTAGGTTAAAAACAACTGCCTTTATGCCTATTAAAAATAATGTTTCTTTCTTTCCTGAGTGATTGTGAAATGAGCCATGGTGGCAAGGTAGGCACGAACAGAGGGAAACTGAGTCCATGTCCACATTTGATGGTGGGCAAGAACAGAAGGAAATTGGGTCCACACCCACATTTGATGGTGGGTGAGAACAGAAGGTAACTAGGTCCACATCTATATTTGATGGTGGGCAAGAACAGAGGGAAACTGAATCCGTGTCCAAATTTGATGGTGGGCAAGAACAGAGGGAAAGTGTGTCTAAGTCCACATTTGATGGTTAGCAAGAACAGGGGGAAGCTGGGTACACGTCCACATTTGATGGTGGGAGAGAATGGGGGAAACTGGGTCCACGTCCACGTTTGATGATGGGCGAGACCAGGGGGAAACTGAGTCCACGTCCACATTTGATGGTGGGAGAGAACAGGGGAAAACTCGGTCCACGTCCACATTTGATGATGGCTTTTAATGCACTGCAGCCTGTGTCCCCTTGACCTTCACGAATTTTCAGGTAGTAAGAAAGCAATTTTTCTTACTGGAAAGGAGAAAACTAAGTGGCTGCAAAGTAATATAATTTCCTTAAAGCAAAACAACAGAGAACCAACTTTGACTTTTTCCACATTACCCAGTAATTCTAAGACTAAGGGTTTTGTCATGTTACAGCAAATGCCGTTCATTAGGGGGAAATTGGAAGTCAGAACAGTGTGTGCTATTCAAATTCTCAATGAATAATGAACTCAAATGGGTTTAGAGTGCTATAAAATGAAATTAATTTGTTTTTAGTTTAACCCCAAATCCCCAATCCTTTGCCAAATGATCCTCTATGTATCCTACATAAAGGACAGGGTCTTTCTGGCAGAAAACCATTAAAAGTTTTTATTTGCAGTAAGAGAAGCATGCCTTCTTATCAAACAGGTGCATGGCCCCCTTGCGGGGGGGTCACCCATCACCTGCATCCCCGTGTGTCACGGCGTTGCCGCACACCATTAACGCATCAAAATGGAAAAGGAAATGTAAGCAGTGTTTGCTGTCCAAAGTTCACGTCAACAACTCCTTATTATGAAGGCACTTCTGAGCCTTTCCTCCTGCATCTGGGAGCTGCCAGCAACCCAGTTCCAGGAGAGAAAATAGCTCGACACCTCCTGCAGCCCATGGAGTCCTCTTGTTGGGACAAGGTCCCCCCAGGAGAAAGAAGCCCCCAGCAGGGTCAACACTGGAGGTCCTGGGGGTGGGTGGTGCTGGGGAGGCCATGCGGGGAGGGCTCTTCCCTGTTCCCTTCCCCTCAGGAGACAGCTGGCCCAAGGTGACACAGCACCGGATGGGATTTCAGGGTCAGGGACCACGGAGCCCGGGGCTGTGGACCACACCAGCCCACGGCCACTGTATGCCCCAGACCAACACGAGAAGAGTGCAGACCAACAACATCTTCGTCTACGGTAGGTGTCACGGTTATCGTTCCTAAGACAGTCCACGGCCACTTCTACCAGGTGCCCTCCACTCTTCCCCTGCCCCAGCTGGTCCCCCTGTGACAGCCGTGTCTCTGAGAACGGGGTGTGGTGCCAGGGGGAAAACACAAAATAAACCACCTGCTACTAGAAACAGCCTCGCTGTCCTCAGGGAGCCAGTCCCGGGGCCAGCCTCACTGTCCTCAAGGAGTCGATCCCGGGGCCAGCCTCGCTGGACTCAGGGAGTCGGTTCCAGGACCCCATGGACACCAAATCCAGGCACATTCAAGCCCCACAGGTGGACCTGCCGAACCTGCGTGTACAAAGAGTCGGCCCTCCGACACGCGTTTCACATGGCAGGAACACTGTATTTTCTGTGTGTACAAAGAATCAGCCCTCCAACATGCGTTTCACGTGGCAGAACACTGTATTTTCTCCCTGAGTTTGGTTGAAAAAATCCACCTATAAGTTGACCCGCAAAGCTCAAGCTTGTGTTGGACAAGAGTCAACTGTATGCAATTGACACTGATTCCTACCAACAATATCCAAATCTTATCATGACCAGCACGATAAACAGAATGAGCAAAATTTAAAAACTAAAGCAGAGTTTTTTCCTGCTAGTTGGTGCACTGCGTATCCCCTGTGGGAAAGACAACACTGGCTGCTGACCAAACTCCACTGGCCTCTTCCTCCATCCTGAGGGCATCTTTCTCCATCCTGACAGCAGCCTGGGCTTACCTCAGTCCCAGGGCGGGGGAGGAGGACGCACTGTGCACCCTCCCAGCTATCCTCCACCCCTTCCCTCACGCTGGCCCAAGAGCAGCCTGGACAGTCAGGTGCTCGGGACACCGAGCTGCCCCTCCTCGCCCCACAGCCTCAGGCCACCTGTCTCATCTGTGACTGAGAAACAGCTGCAGCTGGAGGCGGGAGGCGGGACACGCTGGGATCTACCCATGGCCAGGCCGAGCTGCTCTGATCACTCAAGCTTTCACTTTCATCACTTGCTCTACCAAATAAACTAGAATAAAATACGCCACGTCCTCCTTTGCACACACTCCCAAGCCTCCCATCCCACTTCCCGGCGCTGACCCCATAAGAACACTTTCTGCGCCTTTCCAGGTATTTTCCATCCTCCTCAAGCACAGAGCCACATTCAGAGTGAATTTTTTCTTTTTTTTTTTAACAGAAATGGCACCAGGGCAGATGATTTTTTTTTTTTTTTTTTTTTTTTTTTGAGACGGAGTCTCGCTCTGTCGCCCGGGCTGGAGTGCAGTGGCGATGATTTTTTTGGTACCATTTCTTTAGTTTCTTGGGCATTTTCCGCACCAGGACAGATGGGCTCTGCTCTCCTTCCTCCCCACCAAAAGCTGCCTCATAGCAGCCACACACAGAGCCGTAAGCCCTCGCAAGACTGTGGGTGTCTTGGGGTGCCCCACGTCCCCAAAGACCAAGGGGTCACAGATCCACACTGTCCAACAACACTTCAGACATGGCCTCGAGCCTGGGAACCCTGCTGGCCAGCCCAGGCCAGCAACAGAATAGAGGTGTGAGAGGTAACATTTGCACTTCTTAAAAAAAAAAAAAAAGGCAGATATTCAGTGCCACATTTAAAATGATCATGGCGGCCAGGCACAGTGGCTCATGTGTGTAATGTCAGCTCTTTGGGAGGCCAAGGTTGGCAGATCACTTGAGGTCAGGAGTTCAAGACCAGCCTGGCCAACACGGTGAGACCCCTGTCTCTACTAAAAATACAAAAATTAGCTGGGCATGGTGGCAGGCACATGTAATCCCAGCTACTTGGGAGGCTGAGACACAAGATTCTCTTGAACCCTGGAAGCAGAGGTTACAGTGAGCTGAGATTATGCCACTGCAATCCAGCCTGGGTGACAGAGCAAGACTCTGTCTCAAAAATAAAAATAATAAATAATAACAAAAGAAAAAATATATATGCATTCCTAGTCCCTTGGAGCTGCAGCAACAAAGCTGGTGATATATTTTGGGTGTTTCTAATCAATGTTTTCCATGAGCTACACTGCAAGTCTCAACCTTGACCCTGCTACAGTAATCATCTATTACAAATTAAAACAAGAGCCATAACTCTGTCTCCTACTAAAATATTCTAATTGAGACATGTTAACAGAATACATTTCTTTGGGTGAGAAAGTATCCACCAGGGTGGGGAACAGACGGCCCACCGATTGTGCTGTGGCCCTAACCACCAAGGACTCATGAATCATCCACAGCAAGGCTGGTGACTCAAAACGAACACTAAATTGCTCTTTGACATTAATTCTTAAACCTTGAGAAACCAAAGTTCTCTTTGTAACAGACTTGAAAAAGGATGAAGTCAGAAGTAGCTCAGCAGAGATGCACCAACTCTTACCTGGGAGAGACACCCCTTGCTAATCACGTCTGGATTAACGGATGTGCTAAAAGCATCTCTTCCAACAGAGACACAGACTGCAAACAGGAATGCCATGAACACCTTCCCCAGATAACCCAGTCCTCACCCATCCACCCCTCAGGAGGTCCCCAGACAAGTCCAATAAGGAAATGACCCCACAGCAGATTCAGGTGCAGGCAGTGAGGGTAGTGGCGTCAGGGAATTCCGCCGTAAACCTTGGCAGCACGCAGGGAGGTGTACCCAGCTGGACAGGTGAAGTCAAAAGTGCAGGACGATCTGGCCATTCCAAATATGCAGGGCATAACAATTTTGTTAAAATGAAACCCAGCCTTTGAAAAGGCCTGGACTTCCCACAATGTGTGGTATTTATAGTGTGGAGGGCACTGTAGAGAAGTTATCAGAGGGTTCATGACGGCAAGATCCACGGAGGCTCTGCCATGTGCCAGGCATGAGACAACAATTTACATAAAACACCTCATTTCACCCTACACAGAGTCCACAGACTGCTCCACAGTCTCCCAGGTAAGAGTTGGTGCATCTCTGCTGAGCTACTTCTGACTTCATCCTTTCTCAACTGCTTCATGTTTCACCCTACACAGAGTCCACAGACTGCCCCACATTTCACCCTACACAGAGTCCACAGACTGCCCCACATTTCACCCTACACAGAGTCCACAGACTGCCCCACATTTCACCCTACACAGAGTCCACAGACTGCCCCACATTTCACCCTACACAGAGTCCACAGACTGCTCCACATTTCACCCTACACAGAGTCCACAGACTGCCCCACATTTCACCCTACACAGAGTCCACAGACTGCTCCACATTTCACCCTACAGAGTCCACAGACTGCCCCACATTTCACCCTACAGAGTCCACAGACTGCTCCACATTTCACCCTACACAGAGTCCACAGACTGCCCCACATTTCACCCTACACAGAGTACAGAGACTGCTTCACAGAATACTACCAAAGGGGACCATCAAATGATCCCCAAGAAGTAATGAGCGCCTTAAAAGTAAGAAAGCCAACCTCCTCCCCCTCTCTTAACTCCCTCTCCACATTTCTGCAGAACCAAAGAAATATGAAGGGCCAGTGACGCCCCACTGAAGAACGCTCTCCTGGTGGTTACACTCTGTACATAGGGAGCACAACACTGCTCCGTGCTGCGCGAGGCTACTATTCTATACTACACTAGTACGATCTGTTTGTTCTATTCTATACTATTCCATTCTCTATGATAGAATACTACAGCTTCATTCCATACTATAAAATACTGTACTATCTGTTCTATTCTATTCTATTTTCTTCTATACAGAAAGGAGTTAGCCAGCTTGCTTTAGGCAGACAGTAAGGGAAGGGTCCCAGAGAGCCTCCAGTCCATGTTTTGTGCAGATAGGGGGACTTGCACGGGGGGCTCGCCTAAACATGCTCACAGCAGACTAAGGGTCCCCATGCACACGAGGGAAAGGGGTGGAACCACCAGATATTTGCTCCTTAGACAGTGAGCCCAGCCCCATCAGCTTCTATATAAAAGCCCTTGTAGTCAACTGGGAAGGGGGCGACCAGCAACCTGCTCTCAGGACCCCTCTTTTCGCTGACAGCTTAACTTTTAGCTTAACGAGTTCCACTGCACTCACTCTTCGATGTCCCCGTGCCTGTTTCTTCCTGGTCATGAGACAAGAACCTGGACCCAGCTGAGCTAAAGAGCAAAACTCCTGCATCAGTGCTACAGAACACTATCCTCTCTGTTCTGTGCCATGCGACTCTACTATTCCACACCACACTACGTAATATTAATACTATGCTGTGTGTTCTAATCTAGATTGTATTATGCTATGCAATACTACGTCATTAGTTCAACTGTATACTCTACAATACTATCCCACTTGTTCTATTCTAGACCACGTAATACTATTTGTCCTATTGTATACTATACTACATAATGTTACACTGTTTCTTCTATTCTATGCTACCCTATATAACATTATGCTATTTGTTCTATTCTGCGCTACTCTATATAATTCTATTGTTTGTTCCATTCTATACAATACCTTGCATCATTTTACCATGTTCCACGATACAAGAGTAGAGTCAGTTATACTTTCATAATCTCTTTTCCAAGCTCTTACCCAGTAAGAAATGTGATGTTTTACTATGCCTCACATAAATGCACATTTCATGATAATCAATGCCATTTCCTATGGTTGTAGGATTCTGTCTCTATGATTCTACTGATACGGCTTCTTTGGGCTTTTCTTTAAGTCCTTTGCAGTGTCTGGTTTCCTAGTGAAAAGATGACTAAGGTCCCGATAAGATCCTACGAAACCAGCATCCACACAGGCTCACCTGTGTGCACTCTGCGGGCCTCCGTGTTGAAGGAGTGACAGGAAGACAGATGGCTGTCGGTGGATGGAAGGCAACAAGCACAGAGTAGATTCCAGAACTGAGACATGTACCAAGGCTCTGGCACAGCTGAGGGTCGATCCCAATTCTAGCCTCTCACAGAAAGGCAGAGGAGACTTAGCACAAAGAGCATGGAACTTTGCTTTAATAAAGCCAATGCTTACCATCCACTGTGAGGAGCTCAAGGAGAAATGGCAGTAGGCTCTAGTAATAACTACTGCTTTAAAAAATGGAAGGGAGAGGGTACATTTTCACATGGGCCATGTGGAAAGTTGGCTGGACCTGCCGCTGGACCTGACACTGGACCTGCCGTTGGACCTGCCCCTGGACCTGCCACTGGACCTGCCGCTGGACCTGTTCCTGGACCTGATGCTGGACCTACCGCTGGACCTGATGCTGGACCTGACGCTGGACCTGCCCCTGGACCTGCCACTCGGTCTGCTACTGGACTGCTAACAAATGCTGCAGATTTTTATGGAGAGAAAAGTACAATGCATCTGAGAGCAGCTGTCCCAGCTCTGGATGAAGCCGGCAGAAAAAGGAAGCAGCAGAGAGGCTGGTATCATTCAGTGGGCAGAGTCAATGACCCTCCTCTAAGTCCAGCAAAGCTCAACCTGCATGTCTGCAACTAGAAATACCAATCATAAGCCAGACCTCCTGGCAAATACCATTGACCCGCTGTAATTCTGTGTGGTGTATTATGTCCCATGTACAGGAAATTATTCACAAAGCCTTTAACCAGGAAGTACTAACATGACTTTTAATGCAATATAACAGCTTTGCACCCATTTAACATATATTTAACCCCAGTGGTATGTTTAAATATATATTTTGTAGAACATCAGGCATGTTTACCTAATGGCTCGAACTTTCACAATGTCTCTTTCCCTGAGAGGACAGCGGAGGATCCCATGCACTGTCTCCAGGAACATGCCCCTCCCAGAGAGGATTCACAAATCAAATGTGCACATGCATGCATGCACAGACACATATCACACACACACATACACATGGACACGCACACCTACATGCAATACATACATTCACACATGCACACACATTCACATAATCACATAATACGACCACATAACACATGCATACACATACACACAACACTCAAACACACACGCACAAACATACAACACTCAAACACACACGCACAAGCATACACACAACACTCAAACACACATGCATATACGTACACATTCTGACACACATACATATGTAAATGCATAGACATAACATGCACAAATATACATGTATAACTATATACACATGAGCATCCATGCATGCCTACTTGCACATATGTGCAGTCGTGCCTAAACATGTAACACATGCACACACACACATGCAACACAAATACACATGCACACATATACACATGCATGCACATGTACATTACACACAAAGGCACACATACATGCACAACACATATACATGCAATACACACTTTCATACACATAAATGCAAACACACATACTTATATACATCCCTCAAAGACCCCATTATTCAATTCTAAACAAAGTGGTTTATCCCCCAAATGTACCTTCTCGTAATTAATAAGCTCTACTGCACATTTCTTGTTTCAAATAATGAGGTCTCACACAGAGCACACACACATTTATACTCCAATACGTGTGAACATATAAATAGAAATAGGCACACGGGCACGAAGACCCTCTTCTGTAAAGGTATTCTCAAACTTGAACTGAACGAATTCTGCTAATTATAGTCAGAGTCAGCAAAGATATATATTTGACCTCGGAATGAATATACTCGTTCTTTTCGTTACCCCTGGCAACAGCAAGAATGTAAAACAGAGTTGTGCGATACCATATCACTTATTCAATCCCACTTCCTGGGATCTGACCCACTTGGAATAGCATTTCTGTCTGAGTGATTTCCTTCTGACTAAAATCATGAGATAATTCCTTCTCTTCCTGCTTTCTCTTTCCCAGGCCTTTTCACTGCCCTTTCATCATCTCGGAAACTAAATCATACTTGTCAAAATGGAACGCAAAGAAACAGCCTTAGGAGAGAATCCCACAATGGAATGGACCCAAGAGAGGAAAAAATATTCTTTTTGAAAATGTACAAAAGGAAAAGTCAAGAGGCCTGGGTTCCTTCTCATGACAGAAACAGACGTCAGCATAGCAGGTCGCTCAGCACAGTTCAGCTCTGTGTATGAAACAGAGATTCTAGTCCTTGTCCCTGTTTCAAGTTCTGTGTATGAAACAGATTCTAGCCCTTGTCCCTGTTTCATGATGTTGCAGTGAAGGTAACAAAACAGACAAAGGGCACAGGCTGCAGAAAAGGATTTTAAAAGGATGACTTTTAAAATGTGAGCCAGCTTTTCAAGGGCAAAATGAGGACATTTTCAAGTATATTAAAGCTGATTTATAAGAGATGGGTATAAAGACTCTACAAGGTCATTAGACTTTAGACTTACAAAGAAAACAAATCACATTCTCCTAGCATCACCAGTCAGGTGTTCCACAAATACTAAGAAGAGCCACTGCAACGGGGTCCACTATGAGGGGTCAAAACATAACCCATGAAGCATGGCCGAGAGCTCCTATAACCTGATTTCTAGGAATCTAATTTTAAACATCCTCACAGCTAGCACATCACAAAAATACAGAGCTCCAAATGCTGTAACACAAGTGCTAACAACACCTAGCCAAAAATATACGAGGCATTTCAGGCAAAAATCCCAGAATCAGAAGAACACAAGTTTTATAAGTTCTTCAAAAGCCGGTGCTGGTTGAGGCTCTTCTGCAGACTTCAACAAAAGACACGCTAGAATTAGCCATTGACGGTAACCCTGAGTCAACACGCACAGTGTTCGGAAAAGCACAAGGCCTGCTCTGGCTTGAGACCCCTGGGAACTTTCTCTGGACCGCACCGAGTGGACGACTTTGAGAACTCAAAATAACCAACAACCAGTCCATGAACAGAGAAAGAAGACTGCAGCCTCCCTGGGGACCTGGCTCCATGCCTGCCCCCTTTCTTCCGGATACCTTTGCCCTTCCTGGCTCCCTCCTCCACCTGGAGATGCTCTGGGTTCAGGCCCCTCTCCAGTTGTGTCTCGGTCCACAGCTGGCTACCTGTGTGAATCACCAGGCCTTGAAGGACCATCTCCACCTGCTTCCTGCACTTCCCACCCACTTCCACCATGACGCCCAGGCTCTGGCTGCTCTCAGGGATCAGGGCCGCCAGGCTCCCCACACAGGCTCCAACTGGAGTCCTGCCCCCTGGTTTTCAGCAACACTTGGAACTTTCTCCTGGAAACTCTCGGCTCTGGGCTTTCGTGAACTGCGCCATCCAGCTCTTCTCTGGACTCTAAGCAGGGCCTTTTCTGGGTCTTCCAACCCTTCCTCCATTTCCAAATGTGGGCTTTCCTTTGGCCTCCTCTCTCCAGACATGCACGCCTCACACTCTGGCTACTTGACCTGCACTTCTACCTAAGAGGCTCCCAAATGCTCCCTGCTCCAGATTTTCCCCAAGCCTCCTCCTGTATTTCCAAACTTGCAGCTTGCAGTGGTGTCTCTAAGTATCTCTGAGTCAGGTCCACACTTGCTTCTCCTGATTTCCGGCAAAGCGCAACGGCGACCTCGGGGTGCAGACTCGCAGCTTCATCCGCCTTCCTGTACTCCCTCTTCCCCTCCTGACCCAGGCACCGAATTGCTCAGCTCACTGGCTGCCTTCTCTCCTCCTCCGGCCACGGCGAGTGCCCTGCATGAGCCTGCCCTGTCACCCCTCGGCTCCACGGCATGCCGCACATCAGAGACACGATTCTCTCCGAAACCCTCAGTGGTTCCCTAGTATCCCACAGGTAAGGACTTCCACATTCTGGCCCCAATCTAACTTTCTGGCCTCAGATATGCACATGCATATTTTATCTATGCAAAGAGAGTACAGGTCTCACACCCGCTCTCATTCCTGGGCTCCTAGCTCCTCTTAAAGGTGCTGTATGAGGTACCTATGCACTTTCCAAACACTAACTGAATATGCGCTTGGAGAACACTTACTTGATAATTTTGTGGCATTGTCGGATAACGTGGACAAAGTGAGAACTACGCAGGTGTGTGGATGCTGCCTTGCCCAGACCTCACTTACCCAGACACTCCCAGATGCTCAAGGTGACCAGCCCTATTGGCGCACAGGCAGGCGCAGGCTGCACCCCCACAGCTGGGCCCCACGAGCTGAACTATAATTACGAAGCAGCTGTTTGCTCCTAAATCTGTTTATGCTGGTGCATTTGTTACACATTACTGAAACCAATAAAGTATGACTCCAAAGAGAGAATAATTGTATGAAAACTAAGTTGGATGCCTTTCAAAGACTTAATATAGGGGAATTTTTTTTTCATTTTAATCTTTTTAAAATTGCTATCAAATTAGGCTACAGTAAGCATGTCCCGTTCTCACAGAGAGAAGCCTGGTAGGATTAAAGACCACCTCCTTTGCCCTTGCCACCAGATCAGGATTTGAATCTGAACTCTACCAGTTCATTTGCTGTGAGAGTTCTGCAAACTGTTTCACCCCTGTTTGGAGCTTGTAAATCTTGTATTCTTAAGAAAAATAAAGCTATGCCTTGGTGTTTGAAATATGACTGTGGAATTTTCTCTTTCTGCCTATCTGTCTGTCTTTCTTTTTCCCTGTGCTGACTTCTGGCAGTAAAATAGAATTTCGTAGATTGTAGAGATGCTCTCCTTGGGCAACACAGAGCGCCAACATGAAGTTAATGTTTGTAAATTCTAAGAGCAAGTGCTCCAGGCCCTGATGGGAGTATGGGTGAAATTTAACCCAGGAGACTTTTAGCACTGTGCTCCGTTTAGCATTCCCACTCAGCAAGGTCCTGTCTTCAATACAACAAACTCCATGAGCAAGTGACTTCTCAGGAAAAAGGATTCAGTGTGAACCAGGGAAAAAATAGTTATGCACAAGATCTCAGCAAAAAATTAGAGGATGCTAATAAAGTGGGCTAAATGTTTTAAGCAAAGCCAGTTTTTAGGCAGGTCATGACTCACATTACAGGTTCAGAGAAACCATGAATGACAGGCAGCCTTGATTACAGTCAAAGAGCAGCTGCCCAAGATTCCAGCAACCATTAAGAAAAGGAGATGCTACAATGTAGGCCCTACAGAGCAACATCTAAGGTTAAGGTTGACATACTAAGTCTCTTTCTAGCACCATTGGGCACCTTGGGAGCAAGGAAAGTGCACAGAATCAGAGCCAGACAGATGTGGGTTTCAATTCTAACGAGCTGCTGACCTGGGGAGAGTGGCTTTCTCTTCTGGGAAATTCTGCTTTTGAATTTCCCTACCAGTTAGTGTGACTTCAGAAGGAACTTCCATCCCAAAAAATCCCGTCTCCCTGGCATAGAAATTTTGTTGGGGGTAGAAAGCTCCTGGCTGACCATCCCCTGGCTATAGAGAGGGCCCTCAGGGTGGACAAAAGCCTTCCTTGCCAAGGACTTTCAGAACTGGAATAAGGAGAAGTCTCTTTGCTCCCTGTGGACAGAGCTGGGCAGACATCAGCCAGGTGCTGCCAGCATCCTCGGTTCCGGCCCCAGGGAATAAGCCAGTCTGAGAGAATAAAGTGGACACAGACAGAGAAATCAAAGAGGAGCCACAAAGTAAGAGTTAGTAGCCCTCGATCCCTTTTCCAGTGCTCACTAGCCCTCACCCCCGTTTTTTGCTGTCACCACTTCATCTTGGGTTTCTGTCACTTACGTCCAACAGTCCTGATTCACACAGCTTTCCCATGCTAGGACCATTCTACCCTGTTTCAGTGAGGAATAATTAGAAGCACCTTGAGAAAACAGTGCCCCAAAGGATTGCAGAAAAGACAGAGAGCAACATCTGACAAACACTTGGATTTTAAAATGTGTAGCTGTTGGGCTTAGAGGATTTGACTATGGTCATTTAGTACAGAATAAAATTTAATCCTGCCAGAATTTTGAGGAGACCTTCGAAACCAGCTGCATGCATGCCTGTGGCATGGTAGAAAGTGCTTTCTCTACAGCATAAACAGTGTACTCTCAAGAGAAGAGGACTTTCTCACAATTTACATGTTTGTAAGAAAATACAGTGTATTAGGGTTCTCCAGAGGGAGAGAACTAATAGGACATATGTACATACAAAAGAGAGTTTATTAAGGAGAATTGACTCACACGATCACGAGGTGAAGTCCCACGATAGGTCATCTGCAAGTTGAGGAGCCAGGAACCCAGCAGTGGCTCAGTCCCAGTTTCAAAGCCTCAAAAATAGGAAAGCCGTGGCCGAAGGTTCAAGAGCCCTTGGCAAACCACTGGTGTAAGTCCAAGAGTCCAAAGGCTGAAGAAGCTGGATACTGATGTTCGAGGGCAGGAAGCATCCAGCACGGGAGAAAGATGAAGGCTGGAAGACTCAGCAAGCCAGCTTATCCCACCTTCTGCCTGCTTTTGTTCCAGTTGCACTGGCAGCCGATTGGATGGTACCCACCCAGATTGAGGGTGGGTCTTCCTCTCCCAGTCCACTGACTCAGGTGTTAATCTCCTCTGGCAACACCCTCACAGACACACCCAGAAACAATACTCTACCAGCTATCTAAGCATCCTTCAATCCAACCAAGTTGACACTTAATATTGACCATCACACACAACTATAGGAAAATGATGAGAGATGCTCACAAAGGTTTAGATACATATATGTCTATCATGGAGTCATTTATCATAGCAAAAGAGGAAATTTCAGATACCCATAAGCAAAGGGTTGGTTAAATACATTAAGATGCTTTTGCTGCTGGAAAGAGGGGTCCCGATCCAACCCCGGGAGAGGGTTATTGGAACTCGCACAGCAAGGAATTCAAGACAAGACACAGAGTGCAGTGAGAAGAGGTAGCTTACTGAAGGCTACTCAGCTACCGGATAGGGCATCCTCAGAAAGTGTCTTTGTTTTAAACTCTTCTCATACAGGGGTCTTATCTACGTAAAAGATGAATTATGTCTACCCGCAGATGGGCTGACAGTGAGACAAATTTTAGTAATTTGCCAATTTTTAAAAGGTTATCTTTGGCATTTTTGTGCGTAAGTACATCAACGCATGACTGTAATTATTTTAAAAGCATATTTTGTTATGTGATATTAGGACATCTGGGCATTTCGTTATCATAGGAGTCTGTCCTTGTGGGCATTATTAGGCTGCTTCCTTAGTTGTAAACATCTTATGACCATGGGTTGTGACTGGCAAGGAATGTGCCTTGGTAGTTTTAAGATAGAGTTGATTTTAAAATGCTGTCACCCTAGCTCTGCTATGCTCTTGTTTCCCTACCGCCTTCACATAATGGAATATTAAACAGTCATTAAATATCATGCTTTCAAATAGCATTTAAAATTGTAGAAGGTACTCAGACTATATTATGAGAATGGGGTCTAATATTTTGTCTGTAATATACTTCCAATTTTTATATATACATACTCATGTGCATATCTGCAAATATAAGGCTATATTATATTCACACATACATGTAATATATATATTCAGGGCAGAAACATATACAAATATTGTCCCTACAGAAAGTTTTAATTCTTTTGTATACTTACCTCAATTTTCTACATTGAAAATTTACAATAAACTCAATAGATGCTATTAAAAATTAGAATTTTACCAAAAACCAAAATTGTTTGGGACAAATCTATACAAGTCAAGGAACATCCAAGCCTCCCTTCTCAACTCCTGCTGTCTCTTGTGGTTTGTTAGGAAAGGGCTCAGGCCTGGCATCCAACTGTTGACAAGATTTTCAGGCCATTGGCACTAGGTAAGAAGGTAATCAGGGTAACAAGCTCTGAAAGGTGATAAGAACCTGTCCTCCGCATGAGTATTTGAAAATAAAAATACTGTTGACCCTTGAACAATGTAGGATTGAACTGGACGGGTCCACTCATACATGGATTTTTTTTTTAAATATAAAAGTCACACCAAGGGTGCCTGCCTCTCCCAACTCCCTTTCCATCTCCTCCATTTCTTCAGCCTCTGCCAGCCCTGAGAGAGCAAGACCAACCCCTCCTCTTCTTCCTCCTCCTCCTCAGCCTACTCAGTGTGAAAATGAGGATGATGACCATGATGATAATCCACTTTCACATAATGACCAGTAAATATATTTTGTGTTCCTTGCGATTTTCTTAATGATATTTTCTGTCCTTTAGCTTACTCTATGGTAAGAATACAATCTATAATACTAGTAACATACAAAATATGTGTTAACTAACTGTTTGTGTCATCAGTAAGGCTTCTGATCAACAGTAGGCTATTGACAGTTAAGTTTTGAGGGCTTATACATGAATTTTCCACCATGTGAGGAGTTGGCACCCCTAAGCCCCATGTTGTCCCAGGGTTAACTATATTAAAGTAAGTGTGAGGCGGTCCAACAAATTGTTTTTTTCCCCAAGCTGTTCTGATTCCCTTCAGTCTTTTTTCCCTTTCATACCACATTTTCCAACAACTGTCTTCAGGTTCTCCTATTTAGCTGAAGATTTAGGCACAAGCAGCTTGTCAGGTGAGCATTCGAGCCCTGATAGTGACCTCTCACCTGAGCCTTGGTCATCATTATCACCAAGAGGATGCTTCCTCACTCACCTTTCCGGTTTAGATGTCTTTCTGATTTGAAGGCCAGCGGCATGGGTTTCTGTAGTGTTTGGAAGTTTTTTGTGTGCCATGAAGCAAGTACTTAACTAACTTCCCATACCTTTGCTACATTTTTTTAGCATATGAATGTCATATCCATTGACATTTAAATTTATAAAGCACATGAGAACATTCTGGAACATATAGTATGTTATGGGCTGCACTGCATCCTCCTCAAAATTATATCTTGAAATCCTAATCCCCAATGTCTCTGAATGTAATTTGGGGATGGGGAGACAAACAAGTTAAAATGAGGTCATTAAGGTGGGCCTTAATCCAATCTGACTGGTGTCCTTAGGAGAAGAAGAGATTAGGACATACAGAGACAGACACCAGGGAGGCTTACTCACAGACCACGTGAGGACATGATGAGAAGACGGCTGTCTGCAAGTCAAGGAGAGAGGCCTCAGAACAGACCAAACCTGCAGGCATATTGATCTTAGACTTCTCTGCTCCAGAACTATGACATAGTAAGTGTCTGTCGTTTAAGCCTTCCAGTCTGTGGTATTTTGTTACAGAAGCCCGAACAGACTAATATAGTGGAAATCATATTTAAACAGAAGATTGGCTGTCAGAGCTGAAAGAGACGACTAACAATGGCCCAAGCAAACCTCTGGTTTTACAGCTACACGGGGAGCCCCATGCAGCCCTCAAGGTCACAGGACCAAGCAGAGGCAGAACCAGGCCCTCTTATTGACAGTGCCAGGCTCTTTTCAGGACGTAAGATTGAAGCTTCCATTTGTTTATTTATCAATTTGTTGCTTTTAAGGTGTTTCCTACAATTGCTGTCCTCCCTCTTGGCTCCTGTGCCCAACGCGGAACATAGGAAAGTCTTCGAGAGTCTCCACGTCATCCTCGTCCCTGTCATTTGCCGTTCAGTAGATGTGCTGCCAACACAAGCAATCCACTTGCTCTGACTGATAGGAGCACAATGCTATCAGCTCCCGAAGGCTGGGACGTCCCACTGTGAGCAGAGTGGCAGAGAGGAAAAAAAGCAGAGCTTTTGGCATTGGACAGGCATGGGTGTGAATCTGAACTCCCTCATCAACCAACTATGTGACCTTGGTCAAGTTAGTGAACCTCTTAAAGGCTCCGTAAAGGAGGACAACAATGTTTAGCCTTGACCGATCACTGTGAGGATGAGATGAGGTGGTGCGTAAAAGGAAATGTCAGATCACTAGCTCCCTCCTCCCCTCTCTTCTTTCTTCTATCCTCTGACTCTTCCTTTCTCTCTCCTTCTTGTGAAAAGAAAGGAAATCAAAGAAAGTGTAGCAAGGCCTGTACCGAGGTCCCTGACTCTCTTCCATGGCCATTTCCACCAAAACACATGTGTCTCTCTCAACCAGGGAACACCTGCCTGTAAACCATAGGGCTCTGGGTGGCACTGGAGGTGGCTCACCTGATTAATGCGCTTTGTTGGGTTTAGCTAATGTCTGCAGGGATTTGATTTGACAGAAGCCATCCCCTTCTTTGGTTTTCTAGAAGGGTGTGCCATGTGAGTGATGTGCCATCCTGGGCCAAGCCTAACCACAGTAGTTTTTTCATCTGAAAATCCTCATCACAGATAAGGCTTTCTTGCTGCATTAAGATAGAAAAAGGTATAAGAGATTTCATCCCACTTGAACACCTCAGAAGCTTCAACTCTATGAAGCATAAATATAAGCCTTGTATATATTATATTTGAAGACATTTTGGACTTCTAAACAGTTTGCCCATTCCCTAGACGTCCCATTCCTGCCTTGAAATACCCTAACCTCACAGCCTTAGAATTAGGTCTCTTCTGTTTGCATTTGACACAGAACATTCCTACAAGAGTGGGCTATCAGGGGTGTGTGGACAATACAGTGGCTGAGAACACACATAGTAGAGACAGAGTGACTTTCAGCAGGTCACTGAACTCTCTAGGCCTCAGCTTCCTCATCACAAAAATGAGACATCTAATGAGCTTCTGTAAAAATTGAGATAAAGTCTGAAAACTCCCTAAGAAGTGCCTGGCACATAATAATAATAACTTCATAAAAGCTGCCTTTCATTATTGTGGTCACCATAAATAATTTTCACCTAATGCATGCTCTGCTGGTATAAGAAAACACCAGCAGAACACCTTCATCAGTGCCTGGCCATTTTATTGTTTGACTAGTAGATTTTAAAGTGGAAAAGAGCCACAGGAGCAGTGGTATTTATAAACGGCTTTTTATTGTGAACTCATGGCACACCCCCAAGATGACAAGCTGATAGGACTCTGCCATCAACACTATCTTGTAAAGGTTTGCTGTGATTCACAGCATGGGAAGCTATTGCTCATGCTAAGGGTATCTCCAAGAGGACAGTTCCCCAACCTCACTACTATGAAAATTTGGGCCAGATAATTCTTTGTTGTTGTTGCCTTGAGACTTGTAGGATAGGTAGCAGGATCCCTGGCCTCTACCCACCAGATACCACGACCAAAAATGTCTTCAGACATCTCCAATGTCCCCTGGAAGGCAAAATCAGCCTCTACTGAGAGCCACTGGCCCAGAGGAATATCTGGTTGTCTTGCAGTAGATATTGGATGCTGTCTTTTGGGTGAAAAGAGCCTTCCTGATCCCCACCAGCAGGGCTGAGAGTCAGTTGGTGAGCACAAGTTCAACTGAACCATTGCATGTAGCTCAGCACCTGTTTTGATTGGTTGATGCCTGTGCCATGTTGGCTGTTAAATATGCTTAATATAAATCCTGCATGCTGGTGAGCCTTTGGTTGAGGTCTCTTTAAGGAAGTAAAGATTGAAGCAGATCTTAGTCGTTCATGTAGCAGAGACAAAGTTCACTCAAAGAGCAGCACGGTGACTAAAGGTAGTCAGATGGTTGTTACTGTACCTGAACGGCATCCAACGATGCCTCTATATGGTCTTTTCACCCATTGTCATCTTCTCCTCCATCTTTCCCAATCATACTACAGAATGGGATTTCAGATGACTTGACCATATTGATGACCACAAGCCTCAAACTCTTGAGCTCCTTCACCTCCTGAGGAGCTAGAACTACAGACATGTGCCACTGCACCCAGGTCTGCGCTGGTTTTAAAAGATGCTTCTCCTCTAAATATTTCTGTAAATAGAAATATAGCACTTCTGATACTGTGTCCTTAGGCTGCGGAGTGGTGCACACATATCGTGTTTCTCTGCGGGATGGTTCGAGACTTCGGGCCCCAGAGCACTCATAGTGGGGATGGTGACCTGTTATTAAAGTGAAAGACATCCAGAAGTGTAGCCACTGGTGTTTGATCTATGCCCAGAAGAGCACTCCAATAGGACAAAAATGAGGAAACAAAACAAACCAAAAAACCCAAGTGACTGGAGTACCAATGAATTCAGGACCAAGGGAAAGGTTGCAGATAAATTAGGTTGGCTGATCTCTCTAAAATTAGCCCACTTGCCAAATAGAGTCACTCAACTGCAACAAGCAACAACAGAATTATTGCCATGTTGTTAAAACCGTGAGAATAATAGGTCACATCAGGCAGGCTTTTTTGAAAGATCAGTTTTAATCAAGGTATGCTTTTTGATCAGAGCATTGGGCCACGTTTCTAGAAATGAGCCGGGAATTCAGTGCAGCTGATCCAGATCCTTGGCAAACTGCATGGAAACGTGGGTCTCTGAAAACAAGACTCCGAAATTACAGTCAAGACAGAGGGGAAATGGTCTTACTAACATCCCCAATTTGCAGAGCTCCTTGTCCTCCCGTAGTCCAGGCTGTGATTCCTCAGTGATTCCTTTGGGTCTGTCCACATGCTATTTCTCACCTGGATCTTTCTTTCCTCCCACTTACCTTACCCGACACCCTATTCATTTACTACCTATAGGACTGTGAATATGTTATTTAACTCCTCTGTGCCTCAATTTTGTTTCTCTAAAATGGACAAAACACTGGTTTTTATTTCAGAGGTTGTGGTGAAGAATAAGTGAGTTAATATATGTGAGGTGCTTTGCATAGTGCCTGGTACATAGCGAGCATTTGATAAATATTAGCTATTGATATAAGAATTGAGCCAGGCATGGTAGAAAGCATGCCTGTAGTGCCAGCTACTCCGGAGGCTGAGGCAAGAGGATCACTTGAGCCCAGGAGTTCAAGGCTGCAGCGAAATATGATTGTGCCACTGCACTCCAGCCTGTGCAACAAGTGAGATTCTGTCTCTAAAAGGAAAAAGAAAGAATTACTACTCAAGCTTCACATGAGCTTCCTCTAATAAGCCTCTCCGGAAGCCCTACAGCAGGACATTTGCCCTGTTACGTGTTCCCATAGTACATGGTATAAGTTATGCATCATATCCTTAGGGGCTGCCCCTAAAATCTTTAAGAATACACCTCCTAGATTCTTAGTGCAGCCTTGGGTTGCACCTGTAAACCAGACAGCTGCAAATAAAACCTTTAATCTCTGGGTATAATTATTGATCCAGTGGTGGGCACGAACCAACTGAATAGTTGAAGGATTGCTATGGAGACTGAGAGAGAGAGAATTTCTTTTTATATGAGATCTTAGGATCTCATTATAATTAGGATAATGTATTTCTGGAGTTGCAGGGGGCTATCTTTGCCAGCAAGAAAGCCTGCCCGAGAAGAAAGCAAAGGTCAGAGAGACACAGAGATAGGGGCAGAGGCAGACAGGATTACACCACTGGTGTGCTGGATCCAGTCAAACCTGAAGACATCTGAATCCAGGGCTATCGTGCAGTCAGTAAGTAGACTCTTTTTATTTAAGCTAGCTTGAATTTGGATTCTCTCACTTGTCACCAAGAGTTGATTAATACAGTCAACTACATTAATCAAATACATTAATAATGTCTCATTCATAACACCTATCACATTTCATCATTAATTGCTTGTCTGTCTTTCCCATCTAGGCTATAAATTCCGTAAAGGCAGTGTCCTATCTTCCCACCATTGTGTGCCATGCAGAATGTCGGCCTGGAGCAGGCACTCAAACATTGCATGGTTGTGTGAATGCTGAATGGCTTGATGAAAATGACAGGTTCTACGTGAAACAGTGACGTAAGGATAAAGCCACACTGTCTTCTCCCCAACTCCTCCCCAACTGCCCAACTGGATGCAGATCGGAAATCTCATTATCCCCAACAGACAGACAGCTTCCATTTCATTGTCTCCTATTCCCCTCTTTTTTTTTTTTTTTTTTTTTTTTTGGAGATGGAGTCTCACTCTGTCGCCGAGGCTGGAGGCTGGAGTACAGGGTCGTGATCTTGGCTCACTGCAACCTCTGCCTCCAGGGTTCAAGCGATTCTTCTCCTGCCTCAGCCTCCCTAGTAGCTGGGATTACAGGTGTGTGCCACCACAGCTGGCTAATTTTTGTATTTTTAGTAGAGATGGTGTTTCACCATGTTGGTCAGGCAGGTCTCGAACTCCTGACCTCGTGATCCACCCACATCAGCCTCCCAAAGTGCTAGGATTGCAGGCGTGAGCCACTGCGCCTGGCCCCATTCCCCTCATTTCTGGATGCCCTGAGATCATTGCAGGCTGTTGGAAATCAGGGTCTCCAATCCCCTACTACAAGGTTCCGTTCCAGAGAAGGGAGATACGAATACTTGAAGGAAGCATTCCTGAGCACATGGGATTTACCAGTCACCGTCACTTTTTAAAAGAATTTTCAGACAAATATTTATATACATATTAAAAATTTCCTTGGAACAACTGGAGATATTAGGTATGAGACTGAGGAAGGGATGATTTGTTCTGCCTTCTTCCTCTGAGATACGTGTTTCCACAGGTCACAGCTGCTCACCGTTTCAAATGGTCAAACACAGAAACAAATAATCCTTCCTCTATGTTAGTCAGGAGTCACTCAATTGTAAGTCATCCATAAGATTAAACAAGGTGTAAAAGAATTTTAGAAATTTTGAAATTTCATCATTGTGTGACTGAAATGTTTAGGATTTGAGCCACGTGTATATATGGCTAGAGCCAGGTCCTCAAAATCTGTCTCATTCTCTCTATCTCACAGTTTCCCTGGTGACTTTATGATTTTCTGTCAGATCTCTCCATTGGTAGGAAGAATGGTCTTTACAGATTGCACGATAGATGGAGATCCCTTGCAGCCATCATTTCAGCCCTGTGAAAGGCCTCCGATTGGCCCTGCTAGGGTCCTGTGCCCAAGTATGTGCCTCTCTCACGATTCCGGTGAGAATGGTATTCTGAGTGATCGAGACTGATCTAATGAGAACATCTGCAGAGCACAGGGATAGTCTACCTGAAGCAGAAACGGAGGAACCCTTCAGAAGAAACTCCACCTTAGGGGAAAAAGTCCAAGTCCACAGTCTGGTTCAAGGCTAGCTTCAAGGAGGACGGGCATTCCTGATGATAGCCTGTTTGCTCATATTGTGTCCTTCAGCCTAGTTCCCAGGATTCATGGGGGAGAGGAGACTAAGGAAATGAGACAGAGTGAAGCATGACAAGTCTATCCAGGCAGTGAGGGCACAGGCAGCACCAATGTGTGGTGTTGTGTGGCTGTGCGACAGAACTGGCCACACTGGACGTGAAGCTTACTTTCCCTATCTGGAGTAACACTGGAGCATAGGGCAGACATAGTTGGAGAGATGACTGGGGTTGAACTGTGGATGAGGTACAGATCCTCTTGGACCCTCCGGGAGTGAGTTGGGAGATGTTCGAATGAGTGAGGGTGTGGCATACGTAGTGGATACCTGATCATTCCTTGTCTGCTCACCTTTCTTTCCTTCAGGAGTGGATTTTTCCTCTATCTCAGGATGCTTATGGAGCTGCCAATCTCCCCCAGCCCCGACAGCCCTCATAGTCCACAGAGGTAAGTCTGTGACCCAGGCTAACCAACAAGAGAATTCACCAACCAAGTTTCTTCTGTCTTCAGGAGACTCACCTAACACATAAAGACTTACACAAACTTAAGGTAGAGGGATGGAAAAAGATATTCCATGCCAATGGACACCAAAAGCAATTAGGAGTAAATATTCTTATATCAGACAAAACCGACTTTAAAGCAACAACAGTTTAAAAAGGCAAAGAAGGACATTATATAATGATAAAAGGACTAGTCCAACAGGAAAGTATCACAATCTAAATATATATGCACCTCACACTGGAGCTCCCAAATTTATAAAACAATTAGTACTAGACCTAAGAAATGAGATCGACAGCAATACAGTAATTGTGGGAGACTTCAGTACTCCACTGATAGCACTAGACAGGCCATTAAGACAGAAAGTCAACAAAGAAACAATGAACTTAAACTATACCCTAGAACAAACTGACTTGACAGATATTTACAGAACTTTCTACCCAACAATTGCAGAATATACAGTCTATTCATCATCACATGGAACATTCTCCAAGACAGACCATAAAACAAGTCTCAATAAATTTAAGATGATCAAAATTATATCAAGTCCTCTTCTGACCACAGTGGAATAAAATTGGAAATCAACTCCAAAAGGATCCCTTAAAACCATGTAAATATGTGGCAATTAAATAACTTGCTCCTAAATGATCATTGGGTCAACAATGAAATCAATTTAGAAATTTAAAAAATTCTTTGAACTGAATGATAATAGTGACGCAACCTATCAAAACCTCTATGATATAGCAAAAGCAATGCTAAGAGGAAAGCATTGAGTGCCTATATCAAAAAGCCTGAAAGAGCACAAATAGACAATCTAAGGTTATACCTCAAGGAACTAGAGAAACAGAACAAACCAAACCAAAACCCAACAAAAGAAAAGAAACAACAAAGATTAGAAACAACAACAAAGAAATTAAAATTAAAAATGAAATTAAATGAAATTAAAACAACAAAGAAAAACAATACGAAAGATAAAGTAAGCAAAAAGCTAGTTCTTTGAAAAGATAAACAAAATCGATAGACCATTAGCAGGATTAACCAAGAAAAGAAGAGGGAAGATCCAAATAAGCTCAATTAGAAATGAAACAGGAGATATTACAACTGATACCACAGAAATACAAAAGATCATTCAAGGCTACTATGAACACCTTTATACACACAAACTAGAAAATATAAAGAAGATGGATAAATTCCTGGAAGCATACAACCCTCCTAGATTAAACCAGAAAGAAATAGATACTCTGAACAGACCAATAGCAAGCAGCAAAATTGAAACAGCAATAAAAAAAAATTGTCAACAAAAAAGCCTAGGATGAGACAGACTCATAGCTGAATTCTATCAGACATTCAAAGAAGAATTGGTAGCAACCCTACTGACACTATTCTACAAGCTAAAGAAAGAGGGCATCTTCTTTAAATCATTCTATGAAGCCAGCATCACCGTAATACCAAAATCGGGAAAGGATATAACAAAAAAAGAAAACTACAGACCAATATCCCTGATGAACATAGATGCAAATATCCTTAACAAAATACTAGGTAACTGTACTCAACAGCATATAAAAAGATAATCCATAATAATCAAGTGGGTTTCATACCAGGGATGCAGGAGTGGTTTAACATATGCAATCCTGTTTATGTGATACAACACATAAATAAAATTAAAAGAAAAGCACATGATCATCTCAATAGACACAGAAAAAGCATTTGACGAAATCCAGCATTGCTTTAAGATTAAAATCCTCAGTAAAATCAGCACAGAAGGGACATACTTTAAGGTAATAAAATCCATCTATGACAATCCCACAGCCAACATTACACTGAATGGGGAAGAGGTGAACACATTCCCCCTGAGAACTGGAGCAAGACAAGGATGCCCACTTTCACCACTTCTATTCAACATAGTACTGGAAGTTTTAGCCAGAGCAATCGGACAAGAGAAAGAAATAAAGAGCATCCAAATTGGTAAAGAGGAAGTCAAACTCTTGCTGTTTGCCAATGATATGATCATATATCTAGAAAATCCTAAAGACTCATCCAAAAAGCTCCTAGATCTGATAAATTAATTCAGTAAAGTTTCAGGATACAAAAATCAATGTACACAAATCAGTAGCACTGCTATATACCAACAGTGACCAAGCTGAGATTCAAATAAAAAACTCAATCTCCTTTACAATAGCTTCAAATAAAATAAAATAAAATACTTATGAATATATGTAACCAAGGTGGTGAAAGACCTCTACAAGGAAAACTATAAAATACTGCCAAAAGAAATCATAGATGACACAAACAAATGGAAACACATTCCCCACTCATGAAAGGGTAGAATCAATATTGTGAAAATGACCATACTGCCAAAAGCAATCTACAAATTCAATGCAATTCCCATCAAAATACCACCATCAGTCTTCACAGAACTAGAAAAAACAGTCTTAAAATCCACATGTAACCAAAAAATAGCCTGCATACCCAAAGCATGACAAAGCAAAAAGAACAAATCTGGAGGCATCACATTACCTGACTTCAAACTATACTATAAAGCTATAGTCACCAAAACATCATGGTACTGGTATACAAATAGGCACATAGACCAATGGAACAGAATAGAGAACTCAGAAATAAAGCCAAATACTTACAACCAACTGATCTTTGACAAAGCAAACAAAAACCTAAAGTGGGTAAAGGACACCCTATTCAACAAATGGTGCTGGGATAATTGGCAAGCCACATGTGGAAGAATGAAACTGTATCCTCATCACTCATCTTATACAAAAATCAACTAAAGGTGGATCAAAGATTTAAATTTAAGGCCTGAAACTATAAAAATCCTAGAAGATAACATAAAAAAACCTTCTAGACATTGGCTTAAGCAAAGACTTCATGGACAAGAACCCAAAAGCAAATGTAACAAAAACAAAGATAAATAGATGGGACTTAATTAAACTAAAAAGCTTCTGCACAGCAAAAGAAATAATCAGCAGAGTAAACAGACAACCCACAGAGTGGCAAAATCTTCACAAATATGCATCTGACAAAGGACTAATATCCAGAATCTATGAAGAACTCAAACAAATTAGCAAGAAAAAAACAAACAATTCCAGCAAAAAGTGGGCTAAGGACATGAATAGATAATTCTCAAAAGAAGGTATACAAATGGCCAACAAACATATGAAAAAATGCTTGATATTACTAATTGTCAGGGAAATGTAAATCAAAATCGCAATGCAATATCACCTTACTTCTGCAAATATGGCCATAATAAAAAAATCAAAAAATAATAAATGTTGGCATGGATGTGGTGACAAGAAACATTTTTACACTGCTGTTGAAAATGTAAACTAGTGCAACCACTATGGAAAACAGTGTGGTGATTCTTTAAAGAACTAAAAGTAAATCTGCCATTTGATCCAGCAATGTTACTACTGGATATCTACCCAGAGGAAAATAAGTGATTATACGAAAAAGATACTTGCACACACGTTTATGGCAGCACAATGCATAATTGCAGAAATATGAAACTAGCCCAAATGCCCATCAATCAATGAGTGGATAAAGAAAATATATATGGAATACTACTCAGCCATAAAAAGAACAAAATAATGTCATTCACAGCAACTTGGATGGAATTTGAGACCATTATTCTAAGTGAAGCAACTCAGGAATGGAAAACCAAACATCATATATTCTCATTCATAAGTGGGAGCTAAGCTACGAGGACGCAAAGGCATAACAATGATACAATGAACTTTGGGGACTCAGGGAAAAGGTTGGGAGGGGGTGAGGGATAAAAGACTACACATTTGGTACAGTGTACATTGCTTAGGTGATAGGTGCACCAAAATCACTCAATTTACTGCTAAAGAATTTATCAATGTAACCAAACACCGCCTGTTCCCCAAAAACCTACTGAAATAAAAAATTAAAATTAAAATTAAAAAAGAATTTTCCCTGCAGTTGTTCTTAGCTTTAAGTTTTTATGTCTTCTGCTGTACGGACTTTTCATTTGTATCTAGTTATCTTTCCTTTTGTTATTTCTCTAATTGCTTCTGTCCTTAGAAAGTTTTTTTCTGACTAGAGATTATTCATTCATTCATGTAAAATAAATTTTACAGCTTCTTTTATTTTCAGTTGTTTAATTTATGACAAATTTACTCCAGTGTATGCAATGAAGTAAGAATATGAATCTCAGTTTTATATTTTACAAACACCATTTGCTGAAGAATCAATTTCTTAATGACTTGTGATGAGTCATTTATCAAACATTAAGCTTATGTTTTGGGGGTTTACTCTATTTAGGCTCTTCCATGGAATTCTTGTTAATTATTATCTCATTTTTCTTTGGACAACTTAGTGACGTAGCTTGCTATCAAGTAGGTAAAGTCTTCTGTCTTCCCATTTCTCTTTCTAAAATTCTTATTTTTCATGCTGATTTATTCCGAGAATCATTTTACCACATTCTTCCTCGCCATACACAGAACTCCGGAATGTTGAATGGAATTACTTTAAGACTACATATGAATTTAAGAAGAATGTATACCTTTGCTGTAGTCCTTTTATCCACTGGGAATATAAAATATCTCTCAAATAAGGTCCAGGCAAGGAAATAAATCTGAGCATCTACTAAAATTAGTAAATCTTATAAGATCTACTCCTATAAGGAGATACCCTCTTCTGCATTTAGCTGGGACCCCAAGGGCAATGTTTCATGATGGGATGAAAAAGAAATAAAAACTGATATGCAAATGGAAACAATGGAGAAACCTCCTTGTCTTGAACTTGACACTTATTGGAGGGGTAATAGCAGTCTTTATTGAGAATTCATCACCTCGATCTGGACCCCATGTAAATTTTGGTACAAGTTCATACTGGTAATGATCTGAACAGTCTCAAGCCAGGATTAAATTTAAAGAAGTCTCATATTGGCAGTGCCTCCTAGTTGCTGGCAAAAACAAACACAAATCTTATTTAAAAGAGTGTACCTTCAAGCAAGGTACATGGGAAAAATTCCCATGAATAAATGCCTAAATAAAATGATCAACTCCTAATTTTAAACCAACTAAACACAGACTAAAAAAGCACCATCAGTGAAATAATCAGTAACAAGTGACAATAGAAACAGATGTGCAAAAACTTCAGATAGAGAAATATCACACCCAGGATATAAAATAACTATCTTTAGCAGTGTTAAAGAAATAATAGATGTTTTTTAAAAATGGAATAGAACTCTAGAAATGAAAAATATAATCACTGAAACTCAATTGATCACACCTCCATGGTGGCTGTTATCAAAAAAAAAAAAAAAAAAAAAAAAAAAACCAGAAAATAAGTGTTGGTGAAGATGCACAGAAATTAGAATCCTTGTGCATTGTTGGTGGGAATGTAAAATGGTGCAGCTACTATGGAAAACAGTGTGTGGTTTCCCAAAATATGAAACATATAATTACTATATGGTTCAACAATCCCCTCTCTGGATATATACCCAAAAGAAATGAAAGCAAAGACTCAGTTACAATCATGTGTCATTTAATGATGGGAATACGTTCTCAGAAATGTATCGTTAGGCAGTTTATCGTTGTGTGAACATCATAGAGCATACTTACACAAACCTAGAAAATAGAGCCTACTATAAACCTAGGCTACAAACCTGTACTATACACACGCATGTTTCCTTACTGAATATTGTAGGCAATTGTAACACAATGGTAAGTACCCAGGTATCTAAACATATCTAAATATAGAAAGAGACAGTAAAAACATAATTCAGAAGATAAAAATGATTGGTGTACCTACATAGGGCACTTACCATAAATAGAACTTGGGGACTGGAAGTTTCTCTGAGTGAGTCAGCAAATAAGTGGTGAGGATGTAAAAGCCTAGGATATTATGAAACACTGTACATTTAGACTACACTAAATTTAATTTTAAAATAGAGTTGGCCGGGCTCAGTGGCTCATGCCTGTAATCCCAGCACTTTGGGAGGCCAAGGTGGCTAGATCATGAGGTCAGGAGATCGAGACTGTCCTGGCCAACATGGTGAAACCTGTCTCTACTAAAATACAAAAAATTAGCCTTGCGTGGTGGCACGTGCCTGTAGTCCCAGCTACCTGGGAGGCTGAGGCAGGGGAATTGCTTGAACCTGGGAGGCGGAAGTTGCAGTGAGCTGAGATCGTGCCACCGCACTCCAGCCTGGTGACAGAGCAAGACTTTGTCTAAAAAAAATACAGTAATCGTGCTACAACATTATTATGCTATGATGTCACTTGGTGATAGGAATTTTTCAGCTCCATTATTATCTTATGGAACCACTGTTTTACATACAGTTCATTGTTGACTAAAATGCCCTTATGTGATGTATGACTATATCTGGACATCTCTATTCAAAGCATTATTATTCATAATAGCCAAGAGGTAAAAGCGAGGAACCTCTTGAGTAAGATTCATAATTGCTCCAGGCCACCTCTGTCTTGCATAGACTACTTCTAGTCCACAGGAAGCACCCACAGTTCCCTGTCCCCTGCATCAGTGAAAGTGTGGTGCAGGCCAATACAGTTTTTCGCTTTGCTGCCTTAGGGGACTGCAGTCAGCCCTTCACCTGGAGAATTATTTTGGGGGGCAAGAATTAGAAACCCTTTACTGTGATCTCAAACTTCAGGGGACACATCTGTAGTTCTCCCTGTGGTCTCCTGAAGCTCTTCTCACCAGTTTGAGATGAGGGGAAAGGGCCCTTTTCCCTGCCCCCTGGGGCCATGAGAAGGAAACTGCCACAGCCCTCCAAGAACCCTCTCCAAAAAAGCCTCCCTCAATCCCAGCCTCTTCTACCCTCTGACTCTTAAGTGGCTGTTGCCCTCTGGCTTTTGAAACCAGCCCTTAACCGCTCCTTTGCAAGCCCTGCATATTCTGTTGCAGGACCCTACAGAATGGGAAAAGCATCACCACTTCTTTACTCTGACTCCTGGAACCTCAGGCTAGAATTGAGCCTTGTTTTGCATCTTGTTAATTTACATTCTCCTTACTCAGTCATCCCACTTTTTTCAGAATCTGTTTTATAGAAATAAAAGTACTGGTATACAAAAATATTTACAGAGACAATATTTGTAGTAACAACAACAAAAAGGACTGGGCGTGGTGGCTCACATCTGTAATCCCAGCACTTTGGGAGGCCAAGGCAGGCAGATCACTTGAGGTCAGGAGTTCAAGATCAGCCTGACCAATATAGTGAAACCCCATCTCTACTAAAAATACAAAAATTAGCCAGGTGCGGTGGTGAGTACCTGTAGTCCCAGCTACTCAGGAGACTGAGACAGAATTGCTTGAACCCAGGAGGCAGAAGTTGCACTGAGCCAAGATCATGCCACTGCACTCCAGCAACAGTGAGACTTCATCTCAAAGAAAGAAAGAAAGAAAACCTAACTCTCCATCTATAAAGGAATGGCAGATGTGCAATTAACCCATTGTATGTTCATACAATGGACTATTAGGCAGCTATTACACACAATCAGTTACACTATCTTCATTACCTGGAAGGATATTAATTATATACTGGTTGCAGAGAATAAAAGAAATTGCAGAATAATGGTGTTTGAAATGCTTGTTCCCCAGTGCTGTAAGGAAATAGCACTTGAACATAAATTTAATTTACTCGGCAAGGCCATTTTTATACTTTCTGCAGAAAGGGTACACTCACCAGCATTTTTGCCATGGTAGTACACTGAACAAAGGAGACAGGGTCATTTATAACCTGACGTGTCCACTTTACTGCTGTGTCCGGTTTCTATTGGCTGGAACAGGACCTCACATTCTGTATTTGTCCTGATTGGCTAGCAACTTAGAACTTTTTAAAGGAGGCAAAAGTAGAGGAGAACAAAGGAAAGAGGAAGTAACTTGTGGAAGACTGAGAAAGGTAAAAACACCTTCAAATAAGGAAGAGGAACAGGCTATGACCTAATGCTTGCTTGGACCAGTATAAGCATGCCAGGGCAAATATTGAAGCTAAATTGTGGGAGCTAAGAACATAAAGTACATTGATTTCTTTATCATGGCTAGCAGATATTTAAGAATGTTAGCACAGGTCTTTGAATAAATGTTGCTTCTAAGAGAAGTTACTATTTATTCCTAACTAAATGGGGAGGAAAATCTTTGAAGAGGAACCTCTACTTTACTTTTTACAAAGTGTACAATGTGATCCATTAAAAAAATGCACACTTTACTTATTTGTGTACATTTGAGTGAGTGTGGAACCGGGTGGGAAAGGATGCACCCAAGATATCAATATTGGTCATCTTAGTGGGTAGTAACACAGCAGGAACAAGGAGAGCATCTTTACTTTTTATGTCTATTTTAAAGTTGTTGTGCATATTACTGCATGCATTTTGGGGGATTAAAGAATAATATAATAAAGAAAAAGTAAAGGAAGAAAATGAAATTTGACAAAACTATAAGAAAAAAATGCTCAGAAAGTGTTCAGAGTTCTAAAAAATATTCAAGGAAGAGATAATTCCAACATTATAAAAACTATTACAGAGTAGAAAAATGGAAATCGTCTAACATAATTTTTGGAGGCTAGATTTACCATGGTACTAAAACTAGAAAGGAAAACTTGAGCCCAATTTCACTTGCAATTGACCATCCCTGCAAAAAAATCCAAAATAAGACATTAACAAATTGACTTAGGTTATTAAAAAGATAAGACAAATTATCCAGTAATTGAAGGTAGTTTCACATTAGAAAATCTATTAATATAATTCTAACCTTAACAGATTAAAGGAGAAACTATAAATGCTGAAAAAAAAGTGTGACATTCCTTTTTTTTTTTTTTTAAGAAAAATCAAGGCTATTTAGTAAGTTGGGGATATAGAGACCCTTCCTTCAACTGATGCACCATGCTGACTGTATTCCCTGGGCCCGTAAGTTCCAGTTTTCACTCATCTGCAGAGACCCTGGCAAAGGTTTCTACTTGCCTGGTGTGTCCTCTGGTTTCCTGCTGAAACTGACTAACAGGAAATTCACCAAAAAGATGGAGGAAGGAGGAGAGTGGGTCAGGGTATTTGTTTCTGGGTCTCCTCCCCGCAAAGTCACCTGAGTAGTTGCTGGAGCTCTCAAGGCAGCAGACTCCACAGGACTCTTCCTTCTGCGTTCTGGCACCTGCTCCCTCTTCATCCCTCTGCCTTAGAGGTGTTGAGTGTGCTGCTGCTCCTGAGCCCTGGATTGCTTCTCTACCCTTTGTGGTACCCTTTACCTGAACCTTTGTCAATACAGCAAATTCTTGTTATTGTACGTAGATCTGTCCTACAAAGTCACTACAAACACTGAATTAAGAAATACCGAATCATCACACCTAGAGGAAATATAAAGTTAGGTACCTGAGAGCCTGTGGTCAAATATTTTCATTAACCAATCAATACATAACCTTGCTTTCTATGTGTTTCTTACACATATTTAATCTATATCATTGACTTGTTAACATTGAACTTACAGCCTTATACCATAACTCATGCCTGAATGAAGCTTCTCCAACACACGTATTTTCTCCTTAAGGCACATCATAGCCTTTGAGGGCTAAATTCTGATTTTTTTTTTATCTTGCTGAAATTCCTATCTAAGGAGTCTGGGGAATCATGCCCTACAAACCATAAATTCTCATCAGATGGGTTTTATTCAACCTTGTATATCGTGACTTACTTTCCAATCTAACTCTGAAATAATGAGAAAGAAAATCAAAATGTTCTACTCCAAAATATGTTTCTCTGCCATATCTTAAACTTGACCTGCAAAGTGTCTTGTGGGAAAATCTACATTCTATAGAAAATCCCCTTTCCCCTTTGGTTTCCTTCCTTCCTTTCCAAATCCAGGAGATAATCAACCAAGAGTCAGGCACCATTTTAAGTCCGATGAGAAACATTTTACAACCGCTCTCTCTAAAGTCTGCTATCTGCGAGCTCCCTCTGCACAATAAAACTTGGTCTCCATAATCCTTTATCTTAACCTGAACATTTCCTTTCTATTGATCCCAGGTCTTCAAATAAACTCAACCAATTGTCAACTAGAAAATGTTTAAATTTACCTATAGCCTGGAAGCCCCGCTTTGAGTTGTCCCACCTTTCTGAACCAAACCAATGTATTTGTTAAATGTATTTGATTCATGTCTCATGCCTCCCAAAAGTATATAAAACCAAACTATATCCCAACCACCTTAGGCACATGTTCTCAGGACTTCCTGAGGGCTGTGTCATGGGCCATGGTCACTCATATTTGGCTCAGAATAAATCTCTTAAAATATTTTGCAGAGTTTGACTCTTTTCGTCAACACCTTCTTTCTCTAAATAGACAGCACCTCAGCAATGTGTTTCAGGGCCATTTTAAACAGAAAAATCACAAGAAAAAGCACAGAAATTCAACAAAATGTGGCACTAAATAAACCACGAAAAAATGCATGTTTATTTATGAGAGCTTAAACAAGAAGGCAGATGACACCTTGTTTGACATCAGCTGGGAAGATGCACATTGGTGACTCCATTTGTTTTTCACCATTCTGTGTATAAATGTTCATGAATTACTGAGAAAGTAAGGTGGTTACTGGTTATAGGGTTACAAATAAATTTTAACAAGTAGGTAAATTTGCAAATATAGAATCGTGAATAATGAGGATCGACTCTTTATAAACAAACTCTTCTCAGATTATGCTATTTCAAAATGTTATCAATTTCTTATTGGGAGTCTGATTTAATAGGTACATATGACAGAAATCTATTGCAAGTACCATAATAAATGATGAAAAATTAGAAGCATTACTATTAACGGAACAAGGAAAGGCTGTTGCATCATTCTCTGTGCTGGACATCCTTAGCCAATGTGATAAGGAATAAACAAAAACATGAATATTGACAAGAAAAACCAAAAATGTCTTTGATTTAGAATGACATAATTATCCACCCATGAAGTCCAAGAAAATAAATTAAAACCCTATTTAGCCAGAGTTCAACAATGTGAATGCACATAAAATCAACATATGAAAAGTAATAGCTTCTCAATTTGCTTACCAAAACCAATTAGAAATTGAAAAAATAATTGCATTTACACCACCAATAAAACCTCTAAAATTCCTAGGAATAATAAGCAAAATATAACATTCATAAGGATAAAAAAATAAAACTTATTAAAGACAAAAAAAATCTGAATAAATGGAGAGTTATACCATGTTCCTTATTTGGATGACTCAATATTTTAAAAATGTCAATTATCCCCAAATTGATCTATAAATTCTTTGCAATACCACTCAAAACCTCCTCCCCATCTCAAATCTTACAACATATGTCAAATGTTTTTATATTTTTATTTGGAAGAGAATATGTGCCAGACCAGAAAAGTCTATTTTGAAATAGGAGACTAAGGAGGCTATAAAAGTACACTATAAGTTATAATAATTTAAAAAGTGTGACATAAGGAAGGAAATAAAGACATCAATGGAACATAATTTAGAGTCTAGAAACAGACCTATGTATGTATAGAAATTTAGTAAATGACAAAGGCTGCATTTGGGACCAGTAAGTAAAAAATTCAATAAATGATGCTGGAAAATAAATGGTGCAAGATGGTATTTGCAACATATATAATAAGAGACAGCAGATGAATATACAGAATATATAAGCAATTCTTACAAATCAGTAAGAGAAAACGCAAAAGAAAAGTGGACAAAGAATCTGAAAAGACAATTTAGAGGAAAACATGCAAATGACCAGCAACTAAAGGAAAAGATCCTCAATTTCAACAGCAATCAAGGAAATGCAAATTAGAGGAGCAATGAGATATCACTTCCAGCCATCAGTTTGGCAAAAATGGAAGAGACTGATCTTAGCAAGCATTAATGAGGAGGTGAGGAAATGGTATTTTCCTGCATTATAAGTGGTACAGTTCTTTTGGAGTACAACATGGCAGTAGAAATTAAAATATGAAATACACATACTAGATGATCCAAAAATCCACTTCTAGTTATCTAATGTAGAGAAGTACTTGCACATAAACTCAAAATATTGATTGTAGCAGTGAAAAAATTGGAAACCAACTTAAATGTCCATTAAGAATGGTTAACTAATCTGTTATACTTTTATACTATGGCTCATTGTGGCAATTTTTAAAAAGCTTGAACAGTATATATGAGCACTGAAATATATCTAACACATATACTGTTAAATTTTAAAAGCATATTGTTGGTAAATACCATGTTATGTAATATACTATGTTAAATTTAAAAATCTACACAAAACTGTTTACTTCTATTTTTGCTGATGTTGGTATGTATGTAAACACATTTTAAAATACCTGTAAGAATACACTCCAGACTCCCGGGCAAGATGGCTGAATAAGAGCGGCTCCAGTCTGCAGCTCCCAGGGAGACCAATGCAGAAGGTGGGTGATTTCTACGTATGCAACTGAGGTACCTGGTTGATCCCACTGGGACTGGTTAGACAGTGGGTGCAGCCCATGGAGGGTGAGCAGAAGCAGGGTGGGGCATCGCCTGACCTGGGAAGCACAAGAGGTGGGGGAACTCCCTCCCCTAGCCAAGGGAAGCCGTGAGGGACTGTGCCATGAGGGACTGTGTTATCTGGTCCAGATACTACGTTTTTCCCAAGGTCTTCCCAACCCACAGACTGGGAGATTCCCTCAGGTGCCTAAGCCACAAGGGCCCTGGGTTTCAAGCACAAATCTGGGCAGCTGTTTGGGCAGACACGGAGCTAGCTGCAGGAGTTTTTTTCATACCCCAGTGGTATCTGGAATGCCAGCAAGACAGAACCGTTCACTCTCCTGTAAAGGGGGCTGAAGCCAGGGAGCTAATTGGTCTTGCTTATTGGAACCCACCCCCACAGAGCCCAGCAAACTAAGATCCACTGCCTTGAAATTCTCGCTGCCAGCACAGCAATCTGAAGTTGACCTGGGAACACTGGAGCTTGGTGGGAAAAGGGGTGTCTGCCATTACTGAGGCTTGAGTAGGTGGTTTTCCCCTCACAGTGTAAGCAAAGCTGCCAGGAAGTTCAGACTGGGTGGAGCCCACCACAGCACCTCAAAACCTCTGCAGCCAGACTGCCTCTCTAGATTCCTCCTCTCTGGGCAGGGCATCTCTGAAAGAAAGGCAGCAGGCCCAGTCAGGGGCTTATAGATAAAACTCTCATCTCCCTAGGACAGAGCACCTGGGGGAAGGGGCAGCTGTGGGTACAGCTTCAACAGACATAAACATTTCTGCCTGCCAGCTCTGAAGAGAGCAGCAGATCTCCCAGCACAGCACTTGAGGTCTGCTAAGGGATAGACTGCTTCTTCAAGTGGGTCCCTGACCCCCGTGCCTCCTGATGGGGAGACACCTCCCAACAGGGGTCAACAGGCACCTCACACAGAAGAGCTCCTGCTGGCATCTGGAGGGTGCTCCTCTGGAACAAAGCTTCCAGAGGAAGGAGCAGGCAGCAAACTTTGCAGTTCTGCAGCCTCCACTGGTGATACCCAGGCAAACAATGTCTGGAGTGGACCCCCAGAAAACTCTAGCAGACCTGCAGAAGAAGGGCCTGACTGTGAGAAGGAAAATTAACAAACAGAAAGCAATAGCATCAATATCAACAAAAAGGACAACCACGCAAAAACTCCATCCGAAGGTCACCAACAGCAAAGACCAAAGGTAGATAAATCCTCGAAGATGAGGGAACTACCAGCAAAAAAAAGACTGAAAATGCCAAAAACCAGAATGCCTTTCTCCTCCAAAGGATCACAACTCCTTGCCAGCAATGGAACAAAACTGGATGGAGAATGAGTTTGATGAATTAACAGAAGCCGGTTTCAAAATGTGGGTAATAACAAATGACTCTGAGTTAAAGGAGCATGTTCTAACCCAATGCAAGGACGCTAAGAACTTTGATAAAAGGTTGGAGGAATTGCTAACTAGAATAACCAGTCTAGAGAAGAACATAAATGACCTGATAGAACTGAAAAACATCGCACGAGAACTTCGTGAAGAATACACAAGTATCAATAGCCAAATTGATCAAGCAGAAGAAAGGATATCAGAGATTGAATATCAACTTAATGAAATAAAGCACGAACACAAGATTAGAGAAAAAAGAATGAAAAGGAAATAGCAAAGCCGTCAAGAAATATGGGACTATGTGAAAAGACCGAACCTACGTTTGATTGGTATACCTGAAAGTGACAGGGAGAATGAAACCAAGTTGGAAAGCACTTCGGGATATTATCCAGGAGAACTTCACCAACATAGCAAGACATGCCAATGTTCAAATTCAGGAAATACAGAGAAAACCACAAAGATACTCCTCAAGAAGAGCAACCCAAGACACATAATCGTGAGATTCACCAAGGTTAAAATGAAGGAAAAAAATGTTAAGAGCTGCCAGAGAGAAAGGTTGGGTTACCCACAAAGGGAAGCCCATCAGACTAACAGAGGATCTCTCAGCAGAAACCCTACAAGCCACAAGAGAGTGAGAGCCAATATTCAACATTCTTAGAGAAAAGAATTTTCAACCCAGAATTTCATATCCAGCCAAACGAAGCTTCATAAGTGAAGGAGAAATAAAATCCTTGACAGACAAGCAAATGCTCAGAGATTTTGTCACCACCAGGCTTGCCTTACAAAACTCCTGAAGGAGCACTAAATATGAAAAGGAACAACCGGTACCAGTCACTGCAAAAACATACCAAATTGTAAAGACCATTGACACTATGAAGAAACTGCATCAACTAAAGGGCAAAATAACCAGCTAGCATCATAATGACAGGATCAAATTCATACATAACAATATTAACCTTAAATGTAAATGGGCTAAATGCCCCAGTTAAAAGACACACTGGCAAATTGGATAAAGACTCAAGAAATATCAGTGTGCTGTATTCAGGAGACACATCTCATGTGCAAAGACACGCATAGACTCAAAATAAAGGGATGAAGGAATATTTTCCAAGCAAATGTAAAGCAAAAAAAAGAGCAGGGGTTGTAATCCTAGCCACTGATAAAACAGATTTTAACCAACAAAGATTAAAAAATACAAAGAAGGGCATTACATAATGGTAAAGGGATCAATGCAACAAGAAGAGCTAACTATCTTAAATATACATGCATCCAATACAGGAGCACCCAGATTCATAAAGTAAGTTCTTAGAGACCTACAAAGAGGCTTAGACTCCCACACAATAATAGTGGGAAACTTTAACACCCCACTGTCAATATTAGACAGATCAACAAGACAGAAAATTAACAAGGATATTCAGAACTTGAACTCAGCTCTGCGCCAAGTGGACCTAATAGACATCTACCGAACTTTCCACCCCAAATCAACAGAATATACATTGTTAGCACCACATAGCACATATTCTAAAATGGACCACATAATTGGAAGTAAAACACTCCTCAGGAAATGCAAAAGAACAGAAATCATGACAGTCTCTTAGACCACAGTGCAATCAAATTAGAACTCAGGATTAAGAAACTCACTCAAAACTGCACAACTTCATGGGAACTGTACAACCTGCTCCTCAATGACTACTGGGTAAATAAGGAAATTAAGGCAGAAATAAATAAGTTGTTTGAAACCAATAAAAAGAAATATACAAACCTGCATGTTCTGCACATGTATCACAGAACTTAAAGTATTAAAAAAAACATGCACTCCAAATTGGTAAGCCGATGTTACCTGTGGTGAGGTAAATGCGATTGGAAGGTGGTCATGAAACCCTACCTTATTTTTTATTTTAAAATTTAAAAAATTTTAATTGTGGTAAAAAGCACATGAAATTTACCATCTTAGTCATTTTCAAGTGTACAGTTCAGCAGTGTTCAGTGTATTCACTTTATTGTGCAACAGATCTCCAGACTCTTTTCATTTTGCAAAACTGAAACGCTGTGCCTACCGAACAACAAACCCAGGCTGGGCACAGTGGCTCACGCCTGTAATCCCAGCACTTTGGGAGGGCGAGGCAGATGAATCACTTGAGGTCAGGAGTTTGAGACCAGCCTGGTCAACATGCTGAAACTTCATCTCTGTTAAAAATACAAAAATTAGCTGGGCATGGTAGAGGGTGTCTGTAATCCCAGCTACTCAGAAGGCTGAAGCAGGAGAATCGCTTGAACCTTGGAGGTGGAGGTTGCAGTGAGCCAAGATGGCACTGCTGCTCTCCAGCCTGGGCCACAGAGCAAGACTCTGTCTCACAATAAATAAATAAATACGTACATACGTACATACATGCATAAATACATAAATAAATAAAAAATACAAAACAACAGACTCCAATTTTCCCCTCCCTCCAACTCCTGGTGACCACCATTCTACTTTCCGATTCTATGAATTTGACTATTTCAGACATCTCATATAAATAGAATCACATAGTGAAACCCAGACCCTGTCCCAAATCTTCCTAACACATAGTATTTGTCTTTTTCTGACTGGCATGCTTTACTTAGCATAATGTCTTCACATTGTGCATGTGTCAGGATTTCCTCCTTTTTTAAGGCTGAGTAGTATTTCATTGTATGGATACACCACATTTCATTTATTCATTCATCTGTCAATGGATACAACAGCCACCCTTTGAACATGGGTGTACAAATACAAGTTTGAGATCCTGCTTTCACTTCTTTTAGAACAAGTAATCCCTGCTTACTTGTTCCTCAGGATACATTGCAAGACCCCCAGGGGCTGCCTGAAACTGCAGATAGTACCAAACCTTACTGTGTTTTTTTTCCCTGTACATGACATACTTACGATCAAGTTTAATTTATAAATTAGGCACAGTAAGTGATTAACAGCAAGAACTGATAATAAAACAAAACAGTTATAACCAATATGTCAGTATTACTACTATGGCACTTTGGTGCCATCATTAAGTGTAATAAGGATTACTTAAACACAGCACCACCGAGATAGCTACCAAGTGACTCATGAATAGGGAGTGTAGACACTGGAAAACGAGAGGATTTATGTCCTGGGTGGGATAGAACTGACCTAGTGGGATTTCATCACACTACTCAGAATGACAAGTGATTTATAACTCATGAATTGTCTATTTCTGGAATTTCCCATTTAACATTTTCAGACTAAGGTTGACCATGGGTAGCTGAAACCACAGATAAGGGGGGGAAACTACAGTATAATCGGTACTGAGATTGCTGGATCATATGACAGTTCTATTTTTAATTTTATGGAAACCACCATAGTGTTATTTTAGTTTTATTGTTTGAATATTTTACAACAAAAAATATATTTATGCATTATTCATGTAATTAAGGGTAAAGGAAAAAATTAGTCTAGACAGATGTAGTTCAAAGGAGACCAAGAACCAACTAATAGTGGTTTTGGCAACAGCTAAGAATGGGCATGTTTGGTGGTCAGTGGTCTACCAAATGGCCAGTGAACTGGAAGTGCTGAATGAACTGGAAGTGCTGAATACTAAAGACCAAGCATTTAATTAGCATTACTAATTGTTTTGTTATTCACAAGTATCCACTCTCCTTGCCGGTGGGAGGCTTATAAGTCCCCACCTAACAGTGGCCATATGAGTTGCTTTGGCCAATGAACCACGAGCAGGAGTGCCTTGCGCCCATTCCAGGGAGATGCTTTAGGAGCAGGGCCATGATTTTCAAGTCCTCCTTCCCGTCTGCTGAGTTAACCAGCCATGTCCTACACACAGGCTGTGACGGCAGTCTGGGGCCCAAAGGGAAGGTGCGTTCAACAGAGCTGCAGCCAAACTTTGACGCACAGGAAGTGTGAATGAGAAATCGAATTTGGTAGTTGAAAATCGCTGGACTGGCTGGGGGCGGTGGCTCACGCCTATAATCCCAGCGCGTTGGGAGGCCAAGGTGGGTGGATCCCTTCAGCTCAGGAGTTCAAGACCAGCCTAGGCAACATTGTGAAACCTCATTTCTAAAAAAAACTACAAAAATTGGCCGGGCATGGTGGCTCACGCCTGTAATTCCAGCACTTTGGGAAGCTGAGATGGGCAGATCACCTGAGGTTGGGAGTTCGAGACCAGCCTGACCAACATGGAGAAACCCCGTCTCTACTAAAAGTATAAAATTAGCCAGGCATGGTGGTTCATGTCTGTAATCCCAGCTACTCGGGTGGCTGAGGCAGGAGAATCACCTGAACCCGGGAGGTGGAGTTTGCAGTAAGCTGAGATTGGGCCACTGTACTCCAGCCTGGGCAACAGAGCAAGACTCCATCTCAAAAAAAAAAAAAAAAATTAGCCAGCTCTGGTGGTGAGAGCCTACAGTACCAACTATTTGGGGGGCTGAGGCAGGGGGATTGCTTGAACCTGGGAGGTCGAGGCTGCAGTGAGCCAAGATCACGCCCCTGCATTCCAGCCTGGGTGACAAAGTGTCTCAAAAAAAAAAAAAAGCTGGACTTATTTTTGATACCACAGGACACTCTGGTCTGCCTCATGCAAGCAGTCTACCCAGAACTTCTTACCTACATGAGGACCGTGAACTCGGAGTGGGAAAAGGGATCTGTAAACCAGAGGCCTCCTCCGCTCCAGGAGCTCTCAGTCTTCTGAAGGTGGGTACACATCGCCCCCAGGCCAGGAAAAATTCCCAACACCATAATGTGTCCACATGGCATTCCAGGGATGGGGCCTCACTGCTCACGACTTGGCCTCTCAGAAATTAGCCAGAGCCCTGTCAGCCTGAAAGGGACAAAGAGCATTGCCCTGAACACTCCCTGCTATGTTAAACACTCCCTTGTATGATCATCAGAACGAACTTCAGACGTAGGAGGAATACAAGGACTATTCCAGAGGAGGCTACACCCCGTTCTCTCCCATCAAAAACCTTCTCACGTTAAGGCAGAGGAGTAGTAGCTCCGTCTCATGAACTGTCTTCCAAAATGCAGTGTTGAGAGGATTGACCAACGTGTGAGGCTAGAAAGGGCAACCAGCCCATCATCTCTGGAGCAATGGCAGGCACAGCATGTGGCAGCCGCTTCCAGAGTGCCCTCTGTCAGGAGAAGGACAATCAGCTTCACTCTGGTAGAGTGACATCTCCCTGCTTTGCTTGCAGAGTTTTACCTGGTTGGCACCAGTCCCATTAAAAGGGAAGGTAAAACTGGGCCCTGAGTTTAGCCTCATTCCGTGGAAATGGCTAAAAATTTCCCTTTCTATTCATTTGTTGTCTTAGTATTTTTTTTCACCAGAAGACTATGCGAGAAAAGTATTTTAGACAAGCTGTGGCAAAAGAAAACTGAATCATTACAAAGATTAATCATCACTGGCCAAAAAATAAAAAAATAAAAAGATAAGATAAAAGCCTGACATTAACTCCATGAAAGCAGGTATGAAATCAAGAGCATCAGACTCTTCTGGCTAATGTTCTCATTTTTCTGGCCTATCTCCAGCTGGCCTGAAATGTTGACGCAATTGCTGAGAAACAGTGACAAATAAAAACATGGTGGAAATCCATAGGACTTAAGGTTTTCTGAGATTCTGTGAAACAGACGTTTGTTGAAGCAAATGTCAATTCTCAAGTCTTGGTAAAAACATTCTAAGTATATGGTTTTACTGTCTCTACTGAAATGTACGACGTCGAAGCTGAGGCCTATGAGGTAGGTGTTTTCTCCTGACACTCTATGCCCGTAGGCAGTGGTGGGAGTTCCCCCTACGTGCCCGAGTCAATTAGCCCTTCCTTAATGAGCATTGTCCAGTCTCCCTTTGAAGACAAGGGTTCTCTAGGGAGGAGAATGGTGCCCGGGTACAAGGAATTCAGAATTCTGCCCTCTGACTTCAGCATTAAGGAATCTTGGGCAAGTCATAGCATCTCTGGCCTCATTTCTTCTGTCTATAAAATGAGGGCAAAATAATTATGGCCCATATATTCTATTATCTGATTTGTTAGGACAAATGTCATGACCACATCGGCATGAAATGTGGATGAGACTGAGGAGTACATCAGAGACACTTAATCAGGATGGTGAAAGAAGAGAATCAGGGCAGAAACACCTCATCCCCTGCTCTCCCGGCCAGCCGGCGGGGAGCAGGGGCAGGGAGCAGAGACTGGTGGTGGAGCCAGTTTGAAAACATAAGTGTGAATGAAATGTATGGTATATTTGCTATATCTATGTTGCCTTTTTAGTAAATTGCATAACATATGTATGATTCTAGATGCCATATATTATGATTTTTAGATAGATAGATAAAGAATATGTTTCAGTTGTTTTCACTGGATGCTTTCATTATGTTTAAAAATTTTCAAGTTAGAGGAATCCTGTGGATGGTATTAAGGAGAAAAACCCAAAGAATATAGGTCTGCCTCTGATATTTTCATTAATGAATCCTTTTCAATTTCCATCCTGGTGCCTCAATGTGGGGAGCAGAGCCAATAAGCAGGTCTCTCTTTAAACATGGGGAGATAACAGGCATCATTCTGGCGTGGGTTAGCCGTCCCTTTGCATCTGAATCTTTTCAAATTGACACATAAAGCTGATGCTAGCAGTTAGCAGAACGCTGCATCCTTGTAAAGAGAATTTCTGTTTTTTGAGACAGAGTCTTGCTCTGTCACCTAGGCTGGAGTGCAGTGGCCCAATCTCAGCTCACTGCAACCTCCACCTCCCAGGTTCAAGCAGTTCTCGTGACTCAGCCTCCCGAGTAGCTGGGATTACAGACGCCCGCCACCACGCCCAGCTAATTTTTGTATTTTTAGTAGAGACGAGGCTTCATTCACCATGTTAGCCAGGATGGCCTCGATCTCTTGACGTTGTGATCTGCTCGCTTCGGCCTCCCAAAATGCTGGGATTACAGGCGTGAGCCACCACGCCTGGCCTGTAAAGATAATTTCTATGCCATTCTAGGTGCGACTATAAACTGAGCGGAAGCTCGTGCTTTCACACCTGGCACCAACATACTGTGCATTATTTACATTGCAATTTTCCAAGAAAATAAACAATAGCAACAAAAACCTGAAGCAGTAATTAGCAAAAACAAAAAGTGTGTGTATGTGTGTGGGGAGGGATGAGTCATTGTCATTTGGAAAAATCTTAGTGCATTTCTTATGTATACCCATTTGGGAGCATTCTTTAGCTAATCTACATAAAATCAACTTGGGCTTCATCAACTCTGCTGGAAAAAGAAGATGAAACACACCTTGTGACCACCAGCAAGGGACCTAGGGGAGGACAGATTTTTTAATTACATCATTAATTTCCAAAGACACAGCCATTGTTCTTGAGCTCACCAAACATAAAAATGCGCCAGAGAAAACGTAATTTTGAGTGCTAATAAAAAGAACACAAAAGGTTTCATTCACCAGCAATCTCTGCTTCCTTTGATTTACAGTTTTCAGAAAGCAACAGTGTCATTGAACTACAGGGTCACAGAGCCGCCTCCCGGTGGAACGCTGATTAGATGGCCTTCCCTGACGTACATTCAGTAAATGAGTGGATGACGGCCAACTCCTCATCACCCAGACACAGCGGACCTGGTGATCACGGTGAACGTGCTCACAGGAAGTAGGGCCAATCACTGCCCGGCTGGTGTAGGTCTGCTGCACACAGAGCCCTTGGCTGATTTTATTTCAGACATCCTCTCAACTGATACCCTCTTGCCAAAGGAGGAAAGCATTACTGCAGATAACACAAAATGGTAATTAATCAGCCCGAGGCTTTCCTTAAATTCCTTCTCTCTACTTCCTGAGAGGCAATTTCTGGAATTTCCATCTGCATCACACAGGACAACTGCTACATTAGTTACTGGGTTGGCCGCAGAATGTAGGAGTAGTTCTCACTTCTCTTGGAATTATGGAGTAGACTGCACAAGGGAGGGGTTCACAGGGCACCTTCACTATACTGGTCATGTTTCATAGCTTGAGCTGGGTGATGAGAACATGAGCGTCATGTTATTCCCTAGCCCTTTTCTTACATATCTCAAATATAGCATAGCATATTCTTTCTAAGAAAAGTAGACTCAAATATGAGGGCTTTGGGAACTAATTCAATTCTCATAAATTATTTATGTCCGTATGCCCTTTTTTGCTCCAGATAAGAATTATTTCATGCAATTAAAATTTTCTCCACTCAGAAGAATGCCTTGCTATCATTTAAATGATAAAGATATACATAAAAAAGAAATAGTAAGAGCAAAGCACTATTTTTTGTGTGTGTGTGGGGGTGATCCCTGTTCTAGCTTCACGCCCCTCATCAAAGATAGCCAATCTCTCTTTTCTACTCCTATAGGTACATATATTTCCACATTGCACTTCCAAATGTAATGTGAGGTTTTACTCATGCATCTTGTTCATCTTTTCTGGGCATTGATCACTTAAGGTAGGCAAGAAGCAAGGACTAATGTCCTGGGCTAGAAGGGACGGGAATGTTTGGAAGGAAAACTTCCATGATTAGAGAGACAGCTATGATCTTAATGGAAAAATTTTGATGGGAATCGCGACATGTTAAACTTGCCCTAGAATCATGTGCCCAGAGACTTGTGCAAGACGTTCCAAGTGCAGGAACAGAAGGGCAACAGCCACCAGCTGGGGTCCTTGAGACCTTTTGGTTAGAACCAGCAGGTCTCTTGGCTCAAGGGCTGAGTGCTAAGATAAGGAGCCTAAATGGGCCAGGCACAAACGGGTCAAAACTGAGCAATGGAGCCGGTTTTATGATTTAAACGGACTCCAAAGAGGCTGCACATGTGGTTCGTTTATAACTGAGATGAAGTAGATTTTTCTAAGGGCCATTCATCTCAGAGCGTCAGGAGCTGGGTGATTCCCGGCTGAGCAGAAGCAAGGTCACATGTGAGGAACAGAGCTGTGGTCCTATGGTCCCGACCTAAAGAGGGGTCCCTTTTTATCCCTTGGGTAGTCACGGAAGATACAAGTATCAAATCTTGGCAAGCCTGCCACTTTATGGCTGCTTTGGGACAAAAGCTCTTCTTTCTACAACTCTTTGGAATGAGAATCTCCAGCATAAAGTGGGACTCATCAGCTGCCCCGGTGCATGCATGGACACTTGCTGTGTGAAGACACAGGGCGCTGAGAGCCAGGCTGCCCCTTGTCAAGCTGTGAGCATCTCCCATCACTTGGGGCTTCCTTACTCTTCCTCCACACCTTTCTTTTCCTTCTTCGGGTGTCTAACATGAAATTCTTTTGTGGAGATTTTTTTCTCTTACAATCTTTTAAAATTGGGGATAATAATTCACTTGCTATAAAATTCACCACTTTAAAGTATATAATTCAGCCAGGCATGGTGGCTCACACCTGTAATGCCAGCACCTTGGGAGGCAGAGGCAAGTAGATCACCTGAGGTCAGGAGTTCGAGACCAGCCTGACCAACATAGTGAAACCCTGTCTCTACTAAAAATGCAAAATGAGCCGGGCATGGTGGTGGGCACCTGTAATCTCAGCTACTTGGGAGGCTGAGGCAGGGGAATCGCTTGAACCCGGGAGGTGGAGGATGCACTATACTCCAGCCCGGGCAACAAGAGTGAAACTCTATCTCCAAAAAAAAAAAAAAAAAAAGATATATCTTTCAGTGATCTTATTGTAAACTCGTTCCTTCAGCAGAGCCTGCTTTGCCTTTTGGTGCTGCAGACTGTTCTCTGCCGTGGCTCTTTTGGGTGGTGTTCTTCCTGCGTTTGTTTCTCTCTGACAAAGATGAACTAGAACAAAGCAGGAGCTCTGCTTTCCCCTCCAGCTGCCTCTGCCCTCACCTGCAGTTGGCAAGGATACCCCTGCCTGCAGTCCTACCATTGATTGGCATCTGACTGCCCACTGGCTCCCCATATGCTAAGAGCTCACTCCAACCTGCCTCATGATATTTGGTGGAGGGAGGGCGCTAATAATTCACGTAGACTCCATTGATTTTTGCCATCTTCTCGGTTCCTCTTACTCCCTCTTTTTCCCTAGAGATGCAGTTAGGAAACTAGCTAACAGTCCTTGAAGCCAAACTGAGTTTCTGAATTTACTGCATTCCTAAAATAGTGGGGAAAAAAATCAAGAAATGGGCCTCAAGAAAAATCACATACTAGCAAATTGTGTTCCTGTCTGATTGTGTTGTAGGAAAAACCAGGTTCTTGTCACACCACCAGGAAAATTTAGGCACACAGACACGTTGTAGGGTGAGTGGGGCAGGGTTTATTGGGTGAAAGGGAAAAAGGGAAAGACGAGCTCTCGGCAAAGTGAGAGTCCTGCTGGCAGGCCCCCACCTTACAGACTGAATCCCAGGCCACCACACAGGACCCCAAGAGGCCAGGCTCTTCCCCCACTGCAAACAGGGTGAACTTTCCCTGGCTCCATCCCCTTACCCCAGTGCGAAGGTGGCCATTACATAGAGAGCATCAGTCGGGAAAGGGCAGGCTTCATCCAGGACCAGCTGTTCGGTTTTTCAGCCTTCAGCCTGTTTTAGGCTTGAAGGTGGACTTTTTCCGGAGACGTTGACTGTCTCCTGTCTCTATCAATAGTGAAGCGGTCTGGCAAATCCACACCTTCAGGGATATGACATGTGCTGAGAAAGGATATTCTTTGATGTTTAGAAAATAATGAGATGGCTCAAACAAGTGAGTATCTTTCTCCATGAGAATAGAGAGTTCAGGAGACATAGCCAGGGAATATCTGGTATTTGTCTGATTTCACTGCACAAAATGACCATCCAATGGCCAGAAATAACCATGGATGCATACAACTTTATGAGAATACAATGAAGAGAATTCCAAACTCAGAAAATACTAAGAATTAAGGAGTATTCATTTTCCAAAAACAATGCTGCATTTTTGTGTTGCTGAAATTTGGTTGTACTGGGTGTGGCTGACAGCAAATGGGTCAGAGACTGCACAGATTTCCGTCCTGATAATTTTTACACTCGAATATGGATCCCTCAGAATGTAGAGTAGGATGAACCCTCAGAAACTCAGGACCATAGAGCTGTGTGATTACCCACAATTATGGGCCAGATCAGAGTGGATTTTTGTATTTTAAATTGATGTTGCTGGAGACTTCCTCCATAAAAGCTAATGAAAACCATATCTCCTGGAATTCTAGTAAAGTTGAGAGGTGAAGAAAGATGGTAAATTAGCAGTTCAGACAGCTGCTTTTCTACCCACAGAACCCTGAAAAACCACCAGGCAGGAGACTGGCTCACACAGCCTCGTAAATGACGGCAGTGTTGTGAATTGCCTTCCCCTGGGAGCTTAGGAAAAGCAGAGAGGGCAGGTCCCATCCTCAGCTCATTCAGCAGGTCCTGAGTTGGTATAGAAGCCTCTGAAGTTTCCACAAGCTCCCCGATGATTCTGCACAGCACACCAATATTTCAGAACCTCGAATACAATGAAAACAGTTTACATTTGAAATCAAGTAGGCATGAGTTCAATTTTAGAGTCATGCATTGGGTGACCTTGAGCCAGTTGCTTCTCTCTGAGCTTCAGTTGTCTCTACATTACCTACCTTGCAGGGCTATTGCAAAGATTCATTTAATGGATGCACTGAGTGTTGATCTCAGCGCTTGACACTTCGTGGATGATTAATAAACATAGCTTCCGTATTAGTCTGCTTGGACTAACTCCTCTGACAAAGTACCACGAGCAGATGCCTCAAACAACCACAATTTATTTTCTCATGGCTCTTGAGGCTGGGGGTCCAGGGTCAAGATGTTGGCAGGGTTGGTTTCTCCTGACACCCCTCTCCTTGGTTTGCAGATGGCCACCTTTTCGCTGTGTCCTCACGGGCCTTTTCTCTGTGTCCACGTCCCATGTCTCTTCCTCTTCTTATAAGGGCACCAGTCTTATTGGATTAGGGCCCCATTCTATGACCTCATTTAACCTTCATCATCTCCTTAAAGGCCATGTTTCCACATACAGTCACATAGGGGTTAGAGCTTCAACCTATGAATTGCGGGGGCCACAACTTAGTCCACAACATTTTCCTTCGCCTTATCCTTTTTCCTGTTCTCCTTCCCATTCCTATTAGCATCTGCAGTAGTGTATGAATGAACTATCTTTAACTCAAAAGAATACTTTGATAATAATTATTTGATAAGAGCTCTGATTGAAGGTAAGGGTGAGGAGGGGGTGGGGGCATTTTGCTCAAGGCATGGGCTTTGTGGAAAGCCAGACCCCCAAGCCCTCCAAGAGACTCAACTCTTACCTAAAGGATGTGATTACTCTTGCTAGTTCAATTTCTCTTGAACTAGCAAAAGTTTCTTTTGAACTAAAAGAAAATAGAGATGGAGAAGGCACAGAATTCTCCTCTGTCCAAATTCTGAGGCCTTGCATTTCCAGATTTTGAAGGCTGGTTTGTTTTACTCTCTTATGATACATCACAGCAGAGTAAAAGAAAAGTCCTTTCACATTTCCTAAGTGGAAAGCATAACTTTGCGGCATATTATTTCTTGACAGAGTGGTTACTGAGCACCTATTTTTAGAGGCTATAATGTTCTGTTTCAGACATGTGAGTCTCTATCCCAGGCATAGTGTCTCTCCCTTCCCTGTCCCCAAATGTCTCCTTCATGGTTGCATACAAAGTTCCATAAAGGCTGGCAGCCTCAGAATCGAATTTGTGATGTGAATTTTGTTCATTCTGATGCTACATGGCAGCACCTTAGTGTCTCAGAATCCGTCCTTTATATAACCGGCAGCACACTGAAGTGGTTCAGTCTATGAATCACAACCACTGCATTGTTCTCTTATTCATATTATAACGAATTAAGTTTTCTGGCTCAGACTATGAATTTTACTGCTTTTCTAATTTCTCACCTTCCTTGGCTCTTTGTTTTTTCACACGAAACTGAAGCAGCCTTCCAGAAATATATGCATTTATCATATATATATATATTCATATTTCTCTGCTTGATTTAAAATGTGCTACTATGATTACTCTGAATTGTAAATGACAAATTGAATGGAGAAGGCTGGGGAAAGTTACTTATTTATAGTAATGTATATTTTTCTGTGATAACTTAGGCAGAGATTAAGGCCTAAGGTATGGCATTAATTAAGCCCTCATCTCCGCCTAAGTTAGGAGCATTTCAGATGCATTATCATCCAGACAGTTCTAACCACTCTAGTGGCCTGCAGCAGTTGAAATACCCATACTCTTTGCTCCTCTCTTTTCCTGTTTGCCCCATACTTGGGGAAGGGGTTATATGGTTAAATCCTAGAATGTCAGAGCCCAAAGAGCTCTTAGCATCTCTGAATCCAATCTCCCCTCTTTCCCTCAACTTTTAATTAAATCAAAGTCAAACCACATCATTTTCCAGCACCTCCAACCCCCCTGCTGTGAAGCAAGGTGCAATCTACTGCTCCCGGGTTCAGTCGTATGACTTGCTTTGGACAATGGAATGTTAACAGATATAGTGTGAGGAGAATCTTGGAAAATGCTTATGTATTTGGGCTGCTCTCTGGTACTTCCGCTAGTGCAAACAGAATGTGACTGGGCTAGCCCATTGGTTTCAGGGGGGATAAATGAGACATATGAGCAGTATTGTCAGCAAAGCTTCCTCAGCACAAGACTAAGGCAGAGCTCCCCAGCTGACCTGCAGATAATTGAGTGAACCAAGCCAAGATCAGCAGAGCCACCTAGCTTAGCCCAGCCCAACCTCGATCCACCAAATTCCAGACAACTCACAGATATGTAAGTTATAAAAATAAATGGTCACCATTTCTAAGTCATTAACTTTGGGGAGGCTCATCATGCATATTTTTGTGGCAATGGCAAATACATTACAGTTGTGTCACTTGCTTTCTCTTGTCGTCTGCCAGATCTCTCCGCTTGAAAAGTTCTTTTCACATTTTGTAATTTATAAGTAATATGTAGGATGATACTTCTAAACTATGTATATTCATTCACATTTTATTCAGTTATTTCAGCAGCTATTCATGATCTTTATCTGAATTAAGTATTACACTAAGAATTGCAAACTGCTGATTTTTCTATGATTCCTTCTATATTAATCAGCTAAGAGTGCTTTTATAAAGAGCATTTCCTTGCCCATTTTTTATTGTAGTATGAGTAAAAGCTTGTGGGTTCTCTTTTATTCAATACATTATAATCCATTCCTATAATCCATTGTTATTAATCCATTATTATTCTTTTTGATGCCCAAATTGTGTCAAGTTTGGCCAGTGGGAGCTCCTTCAAGTCAGCTTTTGGGTTCTTTCCGCATGTTCCCTTCAGTCTTTAAACACTTTCTGCCTTTTGGCAATGTGAGATGCCCTCTGTTGCTGGATTTAATTTGCTAGTCTTTTGTTCAGGATTTTTGTATTGGTGTTCATGAGAGAAGCTGATCTGTAGTTTTCTTGTAATGTCCTTGTCATGTTTTGGAACAAAGAATTGGTCTCATAATATGAATTGGGTAGTGGTTCCTTCCTCTATTTTCATAGAAGAACTTGTGTAGAATTGGTATTATCTCCTCCTTACATATTTGATAGAATTCATCAGGGAAGTCACCTAGGGCTGGGGTGGCTTTTGTAGAAGGGCCTTGTCCTTCAAATGCTTTCTCTTTGTAGTCTTCATTTGATATTAAGGACTCAGCCCCTGCTCCATTTTTGCTTATATTTATTTGCACAGTAAATTTTGTCCATCATTTTCCTTTTAACCTTTCCCAGTCACTTGGTCAGATAATATACATTTTGGGTAGAATATGGTTGAATTTTATTTTTTGCAGGTTACAACTTCTTCTGTTCTCTGGGACTTTGACTTCTCTATCATTGTCTGAGTTCTGTCTTGAAGTCTCGTCTGTGCTCTTCCCAGCCTTGTTATTTCTTCCAAATATGCATTCCCAGTTGGTGGTCTTTTCCTGTCTATCCCTGACAGCCTCAAATTACCATCGCCTCCGCCTGCACATGGCCTCACTGTTACTAGCTTATTCAAAATTAATCTCAGAGCCCATAACAGGGCCCAGCCCACAGGAGGGTCTTAATAAAGATTTATTTAATGACTGGTGATAGGTATGGCATTAATTAGTATCAGGTTTATTGGTTTAAAAAAAAAAAAAAAGAAAACCCAAATATCAGTGGCTTAAAAAGGTGATTTATCCCTTCCTTATATAAGAGTCTTTAGGCCTCTAGGCATTTTGTCCAGAGTTTGGTTCAATAAATCCTCAGAGACATAGGCTCCTTCTAAATTATTATTCTGCCATCCCAAGAGTATACATACTTCTCATCCTCATAGTCTAAGATGGCCCACATCTGAGGCCACAGGACGGAAGAAGGAATGAAGAAACAGCAGAGGTCATGTTCCCGGAGTCTGTTAGGGAAGGTTCCTGGAATCTGTCACACACACAGCACTTCGACTTGGTATCATTAGCCAGAATTTAGTCACGTGGCCACACTTTCTACGAGAGAAGTTGGAATGTGTTGTCTTAGTCTGGATAGCAATGTGCCCAGCTTAAATTGTATTACTAGAGAAGACAAGGTAGTGATTTCCTGGGGAATCCTTAGCAACTGGAGAAGACTAAAGACCTGAAAAGGTACAGCATATTTGTGAAAACAACATGAAGTGTGACGGAGCGGGATCATAGCATGAATGAGGCAACGTGGTAGATTCACTAAAAGGATAGGGAGGGGCTAGACTTAGACAATAAGACTTAGACTTTGGATATTATCCTGTGGACTATTTTTATCAGTCAAGGTCTTGAGAGAAATAAATGACACTCTTGAAAGGGGTGAAATGTTTTAATGAAGAGATTATTTAAAAAGTGGGTAGGACTGAGAAAAATGAACAAGGGATGTGAAGTGCTCCAAGGCAAGCAACAGCAGGAACTTCCAGGACTGCCAGGGCACGTGGACAAGCAGTTGCTGGAACCCAACAGGTGTGGTTGTAGGAAACGGGTCTCAGACAAGAGCGGTGCCTTTGGGAGAGGAACATTGTTCCTGCAACATTTACCCTGAAAGCAGAACTGGTGATACAATTTGCAGGGCCCAGTGCAATATGAAAACGAAGGCCCCTTGTTAAAAAATTAGTCCAAATTCCAAGGAGGCAACAGCAGACTGTTAAACCAAGTGTGGAGCCTTTCTGAGCATGGTGCCCTGTGCAACTGTGTAGACTGAGTGCCCATGAAGCTGGCTTGCCTGCCAGGGAAACCTAATAAGTGATAGCGAAACCTAATAAGTGAAAATGTTACTTCCTTTGGCAAAGGGATTCAGCAGATTTGATGATGTTAAGGACCTTGCCATGGAGGTTACCCTAGATCATCCAGGCAGGGCCAATGTAATCTTGAAGGTTCTTACAGGTGACAGAGGGAGCCAGGAAAGTCAGAGCCAGAGAAGATGTGATGAAGCAAGCAGGGTCCGAGTGACACAGCAGGCAATGGATGGCTTGGATGAAGCGGAAGTGGATCGGGAGCCGAGAAAAGTCAGCAACCTCTAGACGGCAGAAAATGTAAGGGAACGGATTCTCCTCTGGAAGCCCCCAAAGGAATTCAGCCCCCAGGGAAGATGCTGGAGGAAGAACACCCGAAACGACTCTATCTTCCAGCCCTCTGACTCTTGCCAGTGGATCCCTTTGCCCACAGCTGAGTAGTAGTCAAACTCTAGGAGCCTGATTGAAGCCCTCCATGATGGTCAGGCATCGGAGGGGATGAACAGTGCATCTGGAGGAGCTGGGGAGATCTAGCTCCTCTATGGAGGGCCACCAGAAATTTTTAAGCAGAATGGCATATCCAATTTATTTTTAGAAAGAGCTTTTTGGCAGCAGTGTGGAGGAGGGACTGCAGAGCCTGGAGGCAGAAAGGCCAATTAAGAGGCTGTTATGATAGTTCTATAGTTGTTTTTTTAATTTTATCACAACTCACAGTAAGAAATACATTTTATATCGGTAACCAGTGACAGATACATACATATCAAGGAAACCCAAAGTCTGTGAAACAACATAAATCCTTACTCAATGTAACAATACTTAACCTTATTAGAAGCAAAGTGCTCTGGTTTCATTTTTAAAAAATGCTGGCTTCAAACCACAAAATTGATTCTATGAATCAGAGCTTTTGATTTAAAAAAAAAATTTGGTCTAAGTAGTGCGGTAAGCAGAAAAATGCCCTTCCTACAAGATGTTCATGATCTGATCCTTGGAACCTTGGAATGTTTGAACAGTACATGGTTGATTGTTATATACATAGCGAAACCTAATAAGTGAAAATGTTACTTCCTTTGGCAAAGGGATTCAGCAGATTTGATGATGTTAAGGACCTTGCCATGGAGGTTACCCTAGATCATCCAGGCAGGGCCAATGTAATCTTGAAGGTTCTTACAGGTGACAGAGGGAGCCAGGAAAGTCAGAGCCAGAGAAGATGTGATGAAGCAAGCAGGGTCCGAGTGACACAGCAGGCAATGGATGGCTTGGATGAAGCGGAAGGGGATCGGGAGCCGAGAAAAGTCAGCAACCTCTAGACGGCAGAAAATGTAAGGGAACAGATTCTCCTCTGCAAGCCCCCAAAGGAATTCAGCCCTGCTGACACCTTGGTTTTAGCCCAGTGAGATCCACAAGACTCCTGACCTCCAGAACTGTGAGATGGTAAACAGGTGTTGCTTTAAGCACTCAAGTTTGCCGTCATATGTTATCGTAGCAACATGAAACTAATACATGGAGGGAGACGAAGACAGTGGGGTGAAGGCGGTGTCAGTGTGGGAGGGGTGGAGAAGAAGGGGCCTAATATTCCAGCAGGACTCTTTTCTTTTTTTTTCTCTCTTAAGGTCAAGGACCACAGCCCCAAGACAAACCATGGTGTTTCTTCCCTTCAAGTTTTATATTCCTGGGGAAGTTAAAATGAGTATCAAAGACTTAGAGGGGGACAAAAGTCTGTTTTAAAACTGTTTTACTGACATGGATGTATGGACTCAGGGCAATTAGATGAATGTGCAGTACCTATGAGCTAATCTCGAAAATGGAAGGAGCCACCTACGTGGTGTTTTTTTTTTACTTAGTTTTAGCTGCTTGAGGAAATGAACTGAATCAGCAAAGCTCTCACAGATGGTTCTATCTAGACCTCACAAAGCAAAGCAAACACTATTGATTTTTCCAGAAATGAAAGAAGAAACTGCTACCATGTAGAAAGGGCCATCAGACCCACAGTGAAACTAGGAGATGAGTGATTAGTAAAAGGGGCAGATGAGCAAATGAGTTAGCACAAAACTAGTTGTATCTATTGTTGAACGCAGGACAAGCAAATCAACAATCGGATCTGGTAATGATGTGCTTCTAGGAAGGTTACTCTTATTTATAAGTGTCATGATCAATTCATATTTATAAGGATACTTATTCTGAAAGCACAAATCATCTAAAAAACAAAACAAAACCAGAAAGTATAATTTAAAATAAGAAATCATTTACAACAGCAAGAAAAAACATAAAGTACTTAAGGAAAAAAATCCACAGATATCCAAGACCTTTACCTAGAAAATTATAAAACTTTATAGAGACCACATGCAATGGCTCACATCTTAATGCCAGCACTTTGGGAGGCTGAGGTGAGAAGATTGCTTGAGGCCAGGAGTTTCAGACCAGCCTGGGCAACATGGAAAGACCCTGTTTCTACCGAAAATTTTTTTAAAAGTTAGCCAGGATTGGCGGCGCACACCTGTAGTCCCAGCTACTCTGAAGGTGGAGGTGAGAGGATCGCTTGAGGCCAGGAGGTACAAACTGCAGTGAGCCATGTTTGTGTCACTGCCTTCCAGTCGGTGACAGAGAGAAATCTTGTCTCTAAAATTAAAATAAAGAGAACTTTATAGGAAACATAGCAAGATCTAATAAATGAAAAGTAAGTTCATGTTTGTGGATGGGATGACTATTTCAAAGATGCCAGTCTCCCTCCAGGTTATTCTATATGTTCAGTGCAGTAGAATTCAATGAGTGTGAGTGTGTGTTGAGTGTGTGTGTACTTTAACAAGATGATCCCAGAGTCCATGCGGACCAGCAAGGCGAAGAATTTACAGCAGTATGGGAAGCACTGACCTTTCAGATGTCTCCCTTATCCTAAGGCTCTGTCAATAGGACTATGGCATAGAGGCAGGAAAAGGTACACAGACTCACAGGACAGACAGCAATGGACCATGCACCTGTGTAACCTCGATCCATGACAGAGGTGACGTTATAGCTCAGAAGCAAAGAGTGGACGATTCAATAAATAGCAATGGGACAACTGACTGTCAATATGAAAAAGCATACAAATAGACCTAAATGTGAAAAGCAAAATTTTAAAACTTTTAGAAGACTATAGGAGGATATTGTTGTAATATCAAGGAAGGCAATAACGTCCAAAATATATACACAAAACACAAAGGAAAACATGGATTCATTTGATTATACTAAAATTTAAAGCTGAAGTATAATAAAAAAACACCACAAACACCACAAGAAGGCCCACCAAGCCTGGGAGAAAATTGTAAATACAGATAACTAATCATGGAGTAGAGCCCAGACTATATTAATAACCCTACATATCAATTCCAGCCAACCAACCCAAGAGGTAGGTGGGCAATGGGTATATACTGGCAAGTCACAGTAGAGGAAACCTATAGATGGTAAATACACAATGACATGCTCAACTTCACTAGTAACGGAACAAACAAAAGCAAATAAGAGATGCTATCCCACTCTCATCAAAGTGCTTCCACTTTGTATCCTACTCTCATGTGTATCTCATGTGTACGAGAGTGTATCCCACTCTCATGCAAAAATGTGTAAATGTGGCAATACCAAGTATTGGAGAGAATGTGGGAAACAGAAACTTTCATGCTATCCTAGTAGGCATGTAAATTGGTACAAACATTTTGGCAAACAATATGATGGCATCTAGAGAAGTTGAAGAGGTGCATATTCTATAACCCAGCAACTCTGCTCCTAGAAATGTTCCCCACAGAAACTCAGGCCTGTGTACAAGGAGACTCATACGACCCTTATGTCAGCATTGTCTATACTGGAAACAACAAAATATCCATTATTAGGAGAATTAATAGTGACATAGTCATCCAAAGAAGTACTATAAGGTAGTCAAAAATGAATTAACTAGGGCCTCATGCATGTTAAGCCTTTTTTTTTTTTTTTTTTTTTTTGGAGATGGAGACTCACTGCAACCTCTGCCTCCCAGCCTCAAGCAATTCTCCTGCCTCAGCCTCCCGAGTATCTGGAATTACAGGCGCACGCCACCACGCCCAGCTAATTTTTTGTATTTTTAGTGGAAACAGGTTTCACCATGGTGGCCAGGCTGGTCTCAAACTCCTGACCTCAAGTGATCCACTGCCTCAACCTCCCAAAGTGCTAGGATTACTGGCGTGAGCCACTGTGCCCAGTCTCAACAATAAGTCTTAAAAAACATAGTGTCAAACAGAAAGTAAAATTGTAGTAAAATACATATTGTTTATGTAGTAAAATACATATTAGTAAAATAACATGCAAAACAATCCTGTATTGTTTAGCTATACAAACACATGTGTGGAGATTATGAAAAACATCCATAAGAATGGTAAGGCCAAACTCAGAACAGAAGTCAGGTTCAGGAAGAAGGGAGGAGAATGGAATGCAGGTGGGTGGGAATACACAGGAGGCTGATCTGTAAGATTTTATTTACACTTGATACTCATTATTGTGTTTTATGCTAGTTACTGATACTTTTTTGTATGCTCGAACAGTTCTATTTAAAAAAACTCCAACCCTCCAATGTGGCAACAAAGCCACTCACCATCTTCCCCTCTCTAAGGCATCTTTGCCAACCTTTGCAGGCTCCTGCCTACTGCTCCCCATGTACCACTGGGCTCTGGATGTACCAAAGTTTTGGGTCATTTCCTGAATGTGTCTCTTTTCTTTATGCCGTTGCTTACTGCTTCCTCTCCCTGTAATGCCTTCCCTCTAAACCCCACCTGGAAAGCGATTCCTCCTAGATTCATTTCATGTATCATCTCTGGAGTGAAGGGTGCTTATTCTTCAATGTTATGTCTCTGGAATGTGCACAGGACTCATCTGGAGATCTTATTAAGGCTGGTTGTGGTGGCTCACGCCTGTAATCCCAGCACTTTGGGAGGCCAAGGTGAGAGGATCGTTTGAACCCACAAGTTCAAGACCAGCTTTGCCAACATAGCAAGAGCCTGTCTCCGCAAAAATAAAAATAGTAAAACTAGCCAAGTATGATGGCATATGCTTACAAGCAGGAAGATCATTTGAGCCCAGAAATTCGAGGCTGCAGTGAGCTATGATCGCCCCACTGCACAGCAGCCTGGGTGACAGATTGAGACCCCATCTCAGCAAAACAAAAAACAAACGAACAGAAAGGAAACTGCAGGGTCTGATTCGGTAGGTCTAGTTGGCGTCCCTGATTCTGCATTCCTAATGAGCTCTCCGGCGGTGCCAATGGGGTGGTCTGTGAGCAGCCAGATCCTCATGACCCCACCTTCTTCCTGGACTCCCACCCGCTCCTCTGTATTCCCTCCTTGCAACACTCATTGTGTTGTTCTGGGTCTGTTTTTTGGTATCTGTCTTTTCAATGAAACTAGTAAGGATAGCAACTGCAAAGAGTAACATTCCTGCCCCGCACTTCACAGTATTACCAGTATTCATTTGTCAAACGTTCAAAACATTCCAATGTTGAAAGTACGATTGTATTTTGCGCCTCAGGTGAAACCTTATGAAATCTCTTAAAACAGTTCTGTTTAAGTTGAGCTTTATATCCCAGGCCAGTGGGAACAGGTATACAAAGCTGTCAATGAATATTGTCTGCAGATCAGGTCTGAATAAGTTCCTAATTACAGTGCTCCGTGGGAGGGGAGAGCTGGAAAAATGTTCTGAACCCCAGGGCAGAGGAGCCTTTGGAGTTCCGGGGATTTAGTGACTTAGTCACAAGCCAGGATTTTGCTATCAGCACTAAGATAGCTTATAGGAGGTTTGCAGACCTGCTCTAAGTATAGTACTAAATAAATTAATAAATAAATAAATTAATTAATAACGCAGGCAGAGAGAAAGGGTAAATGAAGCTGCCTGAAGATGAACTCGAGTGACCTGGCCAAGGTTCTGCTCCTGCAAGCCCTCTCTGTCGGCTGAGAGCCCAGCCAGCTCCACCTGCGAGAGGCGGCACAGCCAGGCAGGGTGGAGCCGAGTGCAGGCTCTCACCTGCCCACGAGTCCAATTCTGGCGCTGCCACTGGGCGGCTAGGACATCTTTAGCAACTTGCTTCACCCTTCTGGGCCTTCGGGTGCCAGATTTAGAAAACGAAATATTGCATGAGACGTATGTATACCAGAAAAGTATTACTGGTTTGCCTGAAATTCAAATACAACCGGATATCTTATATTTTATCTGGCAAGCTTATCTGGACCTCAGTCTCTTTGTGTCTAAAATAGACATAATATAGTACGTACCTCCTAAGGTTGTCAGGATGAAATGATTCTATAGATGTAAAGTGCTCACCCTAGAGCGTGGCTCCAAGGAAATGCTCAGAAAGGCAACTTTCCTACCACTTCCTCACTTAACGATCAACATCTGTTGCCAGAATCGTTAGTACAGGTTCTAATTGTCATCCTAATTCCAATTTCCCCTGCCTTTCACTTCTTCTCCGCATGACTGCCAGAGATAATGTTTGAAAAGATCAATCTGGGCCAGGCACGGTGGCTCAAGCCTGTAATCCCAGCACTTTGGGAGGCCGAGGAGGGTGGATCATCTGAGGTTGGGAGTTCAAGATCAGCCTGAACAACACGGTGAAACCCTATCTCTACTAAAAATACAAAAAATTATCCCAGTGTGGTGGTGTGTGCCTGTAATCCCAACTACTTGGGAGGCTGAGGCAGGAGAATTGCTTGAACCCGGGGGGGCAGAGCTGAGATCGCACCACTGCGCTCCAGTCTAGGCAACAGTGAGACTCTGCCTGAAAAAAAAACCAAACCCTTTACTTCTAAAATCCAATCAGTCAAATATTAACCTTTATCTTAAACTATATTTCTTTTTTCAATAACTTTTTTTTGGAATAGTTTTAATTTTACAGAAAAGTTACAAATAGAGTACACACAGTTCTCATATACCTCCCATGAAGTTTCCACTAATGTTAACCCCTTTCATTACCATGGTACATTTGTCAAAAACAAGAAATTAACATTGGTACAGTATCATCAACGAAACTCCAGGCATTATTCGTATTTCGCCAGTATTTCTACTAGGGTCCTTTTTCTGTTACAGGATTTCATCCAGAATCCCACATTACATTTAATCATCACATCTCCTTAGTCTCTTCTGACCTTCTCGGTCTTTTCTTGTTTATCAGCACCCAGACAGTTTTGAGTGCTGGCCAGGTATGTTGTACAATATCTCTCAATTTGGGTTTGCTTGATGTTTCCTCATCATTAGAATAAGATTATGGGTTTTGAGGAGGAATACCCAGGGCATAATCCTGATTCTACATTGTCTCACATTAGTTTACAAAAGTTGATACTGCGGAAGCAGCCTCCAAGATGGTGAACACCTCCTGGAACTCATTCCCATGTACAGTCCCCCCCGAACCATGAATTAGGATTAGTCTGTGGATCTCATAGAATACTGTGGAATCGATAACATGTGACATCTGAGGCCAGGTCATAGAAGGCATTGCAGCATCCTCCTCGGTTTTGTGGGTAGGATTTGCTCTGGGGCAAGTCAGCTGCTGTGTTGTGAAGACACTCCAAGACAACTGTGGAGGGGACCCACCCTGCCAGCCACATGAATGGCATCACCTGGAAGCAGATCTTCCAGCCCCAGTTGAGCCTTCAAGTGAGCACAGCCCTGACACATCTGACTGATCCTCATGAGAAATCTCAAGCTAGAGCTATCAGTCCACCTGTTTCCAAAGTCCTGGCCCACAGAAACTGTGACAGAAAAGAAATGCTTATTATTTATGCAAGTTACTAAATTTGGGGACAATTTGTTACAAAGCAATTAGATAATGAATACAGAAACACTCAGAAAAGTATCCAAAAAAAAAAAAAACCATCAAATTTTACAATTCCAAAATAAATTCATTATAACTTGAATATAATCCCTTCTTTTAATGCTTAACCATACTTAAACTATGCCTTTGTATAATTTTAAAAAATAAAACTGGGATCATAATGTAAGTTCACTTTTATATACTGACATTTTCCCCACTTAGTGTGTAAATACATTGTAGATGACTTATCCATGTTATTAGAAAATTCTTCAGAAACATAAGTTTAATGGTTCTATAATATACTAAATGGATAGTCCACAATTGAGTCAAATCTTTGGACGTTTAAATTGTTTCCATATTTGTGCTATTATAAATATTACCACAAAAAAATACCTTTGAAAGAGAAAATACAGGAAACTGCTGGGAGCATAGGTTGGAAGCTCGTTTTGTGTAGGCATGTTCTAATTCTGCCCCTCCCTAGCTCTACAGCGTCGAGCAAGTTCCTTGGTATCTGTGCCTTGTTTTCCTCTCCTATAAAATAAGGAATGCAGTACCCTTCCTGGCATTTATTATTAATTTTTGTGGTAAAATTTACATAACATTTACCATTTTAACCCTTTTTAAGTGTACAATTTCGTGACATTAAGTACATTTTCATTGTTATATAACCATCACCACCATCCATATAAAAACTCTTTCATCATCCCAGACTGAAACTCTGTACCCATTAAATGGTAACTCCTCATTCTCTCCTCTACCCAGCCCTGGTAACCACTGTTTTACTTTCTGTCTTTATGAATATGACTACTTTGAGTATACTATTTGTCCTTTTTGATCTAGCTAATTTCACTTAGTATAATGTCATTTTTAAAGGGCTGAATAATATTCCATTATATATACCTTTTCCATATATTATAGAACTATGTATATATAAATTGCATATATTGTAAAAATTATATATAAAGGGAAATTATATGTATAAATATATATAAAATGTGATATATATACACTACTATATATATTTATGCCACATATATGTATTTATACCACTTGTGTGTGACCTTGACTATCTCCATTGCCTGCATCACCCTGGCTAACCAGGAGTCCTGAGTCTGTACACGTGACCAGTTCATTCCTACCACAACCAGCATTTGAGAAAGTCAGTGCACTAAGGCTATACCCAAGGAATCTCACAGAGTCTACATCACTCTCCTGCCACCCCATCAGAACTGGTGCTGGTACCTATCACTTCTCTGGATCCCTTGCAGGCATTCCCCAACACCAGCTTGGAGTGTGACAGCCCCACTGGGCAGCTAGACCCATAGGAGCAGCAACGTTCACAGTAGTCTGGCTCTCAGGGACTCCTACTTCTAGGACAAGGAGGAATGCACAACATCAAGGGAGCAACCTGTGGGACAAAAGAATTCAGAGAGCAAGGCTTCAGTCCCAGAACTTTCCGCTTGTGGAAAGTTTATTTTAGTAGAGGCACAGGTGCAGTGCGAGGCTCAGTGGGAAAAGTGTGTGATTTTATCTCAGCAGTCAGGCAGTGAGGTTGAATCAGTAATTTTTTAAAAATTGAAACAAAAGAAAAGCCCAGGTTCAGATGAATCCACAGCCAAATTCTACCAGACCTTTAGAATTGGTAACAATCCTACTGAAACTATTTCAAAAGATTGAGAAAGAGGAACTCCTCACTAACTCATTCTATGAAGCCAGCATTACCCCAAAACCAAAACAAGGGAAGGACATAACAACAAAGAAAACTATAGACCAACATCCCTGATGAACATAGATGCAAAATTCCTCAAAAAAATACCAGCAAACTGCATCCAATAGCACATCAAAAAGACAATACACCATCATCAAGTGGGTTCAGCCCAGAGATGCAAGATGGTTTAACACACATTAGTCAATAAATGAGATACATCACGCAAGCAGAATTAAAAACCAAAACCTTATGATCATCTCAATAGGTGCAGAAAAACCAGCATCACTTTATGATTAAAAACCCTCAACAAACTAGGCATAGAAAGAATATACCTCAAAATAATGAAAGCTGCATATGACAAACCTACAGCCAACATCATACTAAATGAGGAAAAGTTGAAAGCATTCCCCACAAGAACTGAAACAAGACAAGGATGCCCACTTTCACCACTTCTATTCGACATAGTACTGGAAGTTTTAGCCAGAGCAATTAGGCAAAAGAAATAAATAAAGGCATCCAGATTGGAAAAGAGAAAGTCAAACTATCCCTGTTTGCTTAATAATATGATCTTATATCTAGAAAACTCTAAGGACTCCTCCAAAAAATTCCTAGATTTAATAAGTGAATTTGATAAAGTCTCAGGTTACAAGATCAATGTACACAAAGCATAGCACTGCTATACACCAGCAACAATCAAGTTGAGAATCAAATCAAGAACTCAATCCCTTTTACAACAGCTGTAAAAAAAATGCCTGGAATATACGTAACCAAGGAGGTGAAATATCTCTACAAGGAGAACTATAAAACACTTCTGAAAGAAATCCTAAATGACACAAACAAATGGAAATATATCTCACAGTCATGGATTGGGAGAATCAATATTGTAAAGATGACCATACTGCCCAATGCAATCTACAGATTCAATGCAATTCCTATCAAAATTCCAATATCATTTTTCATGGAATTAGAAAAAATAATCCTAATAGCCAAAGTGATCCCAAGAAAAAGAACAAATCTGGAACCATCACATTACCTGGCTTCAAATTATACTACAAGGCTGTAGTTAACAGCATGGTATTGGCATAAAAATAGATACATAGACAAATGGAACAGAATAGAGAACTCAGAAATACAACCAAATACTTTGTTGAACTGATCTTCAACAAAGCATACAACAACATAAATCAGGGAAATACCCTATTCAATAAGTGGTGCTGAGAAAACTGGATGGCCACATGCAGAAGAATGAAACCAGATCTCTGTCTTTCACTTTATACAACAATCAACTCAAGCTGGATCAAAGACTTAAGTCTAAGACCTGAAACCATAAAAATTCTAGAAGAAAGCCTAAGAAAAACTTCTGGACACTGGCTATTTAAGGTTTTTCGAAAAACAGCCATGTAAACTCAAAGTACAGTATCGCTATTCCAGTAATCTTTGGTTCATTCCGAATGGGTCTCCAAAGAACTTTACAGATATTAATCAGATAATCTTCCCTGTTTCCTTAAAAGGTAGATGAGGGAGTCAACAGCCTAATCCCATAAAAAGGGAAAACCAAGGAAATGCCGGTCGCTGAGATGCAGCTGGAGGCAGAGCCAAGAATCTGACTCTTGACTCCTGGCAGATGGACAAGATGCATTCGGTGAGTTGAGCAACGGATCAGTAACTGTGATTGAGTAAGAGCTGTCTTTCCACCCTTCTTGATGCATGCACCCAGCCTCTCCCTCCGCGGACAGTTATTAAATAATGCCTCCCTCTCAGGGAGAGTCGGGGCTTGCTTTACTGCGGGATCTGGCTTAAAAGTTTCGCCCTGCCGACTGCCTCTGGGAGCCTCCAGTGACTCATTTCCTGCTCCTGGGCTTGTGCTGTAGCTCGCAGCGATGACCCCTGGGTCTCCACTCCTTTGCCATCACTGTTTCCTGGCCTCCCACAGGCTGCCAGGACTCCACCAAAACCCTCCTGGGTGCATTCCTCATCCCCGTTCCCACCCGCCCTGGGTAGGACTTGAAGTTGCCAGAGCAGTAGCAGTCAAGTCTGATTGCCAAGGACCGGGGCAATCACTCAGCATTGACAGTCTCACCAACATTCGGGCCTCCAAGCTTCGTTTCTGCTCATACCCTCACCTGAAATACTCTTCCCAGTCCTCCTCAGCTCCCCCAGTACCGTCATTCACCAGCCTCTGCATCCAGATCCTCCCTCTCCTCCTCCGCCTCCTCCAGACCCTCTTTATTAGCGCTCAGGAACTTGACAATGTGCATAGCTTAACAGAGCCCTTTGCCCTCCTGGTAAAGGAAAACAGGCAACAAATTGTAAACATAGAATAAGACTATATAAAATACAGAGAAGTGCTACAAAGAAAACAAAACAGGCTCATTGACCAGGGAAGGAGTGGGAGTATTTATTTAGACCACACAGCCTTGGAGGAGGTGATGTTTGAGTTGAGACTTGAGTGAGGAGATGGAGCCAGCCTTGAAAAGGTCTGAGGAAAAGTGTATCTGATGGGAGGCAGAGGTTGTTCAAAGGCCCTGGGGTAGAAATAACTTGGCATTGGAGGAAAAGGAGAAAAATGTCATCTGATGGGGGAGGAGGTGGGTGAGGGGTGAGTGGGTCAGGGCGAGAGAGTTCATTCAGGACTGTGTGGGAGCTGATGGCAGGCAGGTTCCACCCCAATTGCTTTCTGTTGGTGGAGTGAGGATCAGACAAATGCCTTGTGTGCTGGGTCCTGTTACACTGCAGTAGTGAGGATGTCACTTGAGAGAGGCATTTGGTCCTTCCTTCTCCAGTCCCCAGTTAAGCTCTACTGGCTGGGCCTTCTGTCAAGTATTCTGTGGGCTGCACTGGGCTTTTTAGTTGGGAAGCCATTATTAATAGTTCCTGTTCAGAGCACTCTGCAAAAGAGTGGCAGATTGTGGAGGCAACGTGTAGCTTGAAGCTCTTCCAGACCTCCAGGACTACTGGTAGGAGACAATGGCAGAGCCCGTCATCATAACTTCTTTCCTCCTGGCTCCTTAGATCTAGAAAACCAACCTTGCATTATTTTACACAAATTAGATGATCAAGACAAAGTCTCAGTGTCACTGAGTGATTGAAAACGCATTTGCAATGACAAGAGAGGTGAGAAAGTGGAGGAGTTCACAGGGTGGAGGTGATTCTTTCACAGTTCTGTTTCCAATTCTTTAGCCCTGGGCTTTGAGGGATCCGATAAAGGAGTGGAATAGTCCCATTTCCTTCCTCTTAATAATTAGAACAGCCTTAATGACGAATGCTTACTGAACACACACTGACAGCCAAACAGAATGTTCAGCAGTTTACCTGGGAAACTTGTTCAGTCTTCACAACTGCTCACTTTTCAGATGAAGCTCAGAGGGATTAAGGAATCTGGCCACTGTCATATCCTTGGCCAGTGGCAGGTCCAACATTCAAACCCAGTCTGAGTCTAGATTCTAAGGCCTGACCCACTGTGTGTCCTGCCTCTAAGTGGCTGTTCCTGTTCCTTATCTGTTCCTGGTTGCCAGCATCGGCTGAAGCACTTTGAGCTTCTTCCATGCCTGGAAACTGTTCTGAGGCTGAGCCTGTCGGTGGAGAGCTGCTGTCCCTTGAGGTGCTGACCCGCACTGTCAGAAGGAAAGCCAGAGTGGAAGGCAAATCCAGGATTGGCAGAGCCAGGAGAAGCCCTTTGTATATTCCCCTTGGGAAAAAACATGAGGAAATTGCATTTTTTAATAAATGAGTTTAGACAAGCCTCTTTTTTTACTCCATATCCAGGAATAGCCAACCTTCTCTAGAAGCTTCTTGACTGCAGAGGGGGAAATTTCCCAGATGTTTTTGGAAAGTTGGCTCTGTCTGTCATGTGCTGTGCTCCTCAAGGCTGAGCATTTGGTTTGCAGGCAGTGGGGACCAGCTAGGGACACCCTCACAGGTGCTTTTTCGCATGCAATGTCAGAGTTGAAGTGGTCAGCAAAATTGGCTTAAAATAAGAGCACAATGCTACAACAAGGGGCAACCTTGATGAAGGCAGTTTGCCCCTGGACAGTTCCACGGGTTGGCTATCCCTGTGAAAGTGTGCATCCCCCAGAGGCTGGCCCAGCATGGCAGGCCTGGGACCCTGATATGGGTCAGTGTAGTGGGTTGAATCACGGCCCCCAAGAAGATATGGCCAAATCCTAACCTGTGGAACCTATGACTGTGACCTTATTTAGAAAAAGTGTCTTTACAGATGTAATTAAGTTAAGGATCTTGAGAGGAAATCATCCTGGATTTAGGGCGGGCCCTAAGTCCACTGACAGGTATCTTTATTAAGAGAAAAGTGGGAGAGCTTTGATGCACAGGGGAGAAGGCTGCATGAAGAAGGAAGCAGAGACTGGAGTGATGCAGCCACAAGCCAGTGAGCCTGGAGCCACCAGGAGCTGGCAGAAGCAAACAGGGATTATTCCCTAGAACCTTCAGAGGAAGTGTGGCCTCTCTGATACCTTGATTTCCAACTCTTGACTTCCAGAACTGTGAGAGAATGAATTTTTGTTGTTTTAAGTCACTCCATTTGTGGTCATTTGTTACAGTAGCCCCAGAAAACTAATAAAGAGAGCCCTGCTCTTGTCTTGGGCCTGTTTTACTATTTATACTTCCCCCACCCCAGAGTAACAAGTTATGCACTTACAATGAGAAACACACTGAGAAGGGGAGGCCAGCACCTGCTCAGGGCATTCTGCCTCTGTAGACAGTTGGAGGGCAGAAAATCAGATGCTGGTGCTGGTGGACATTCAGAATGTTCTCCTGGCCCAGGTCCTGGGAGGGAATCTCTCTCCTGACTCTGGGGACAGCCTTGCTGGGTGGCTTCTAGAGGTTTAACCAGCACCCCAGCTCCCTGTGTGTGGGGAGAAGGGGAGGTGAACCTGGCTTCCCTGACTTCCTCTCTTCTGTCCAAGCCTTTGGCCTACAGAGCGAGCCATCCTGTGGATTCTCACTGCCCTTCTCTAAATAGGGCATGGCTAGAACCCCACATACTCTATTATCACCACAGGCCACATTTCATGTTTCCTCCTTTAGCCAGCTTGAGTTTTGGATGTTTCCAATGTCTTTGGTGACATGTTTACCAATAACTCTTCTTAGTTAATTCTCACAGATGGCTAATCCTTTATCAGTAAATTTTTCTAGTTTCACTCTAAGAACCCAAGTCCTTGAGAAGCAAGGGAGGCACCCCATGGCCAAGACTCACACTTTTTGGCAAGAGGGCTGGTGGTGCTCAGGGAAGTCCACAGCCATGGGGAGAGTTGGGCCCCTGACATGAGCTGCAGAGCCATAAACAAGATGCAAAGGAATGGCCTTTAGTTGGTGCTTATTATCAGGAAGATTCATCCTTACTACTCTTTTTTCTCTGTGTGAGTGTGTAAGTGAGTATGTGTGTGTGGTATGTGTATTGAGTCTGTGGGTCAGACACTAGCCACCACAGTGTTTGGCTTTTTCCAACTGTAAATATAAGGAAGAGACTTTGAAGGTCTTATTGTTTTTTCCTTTCCATTCTAAAATCCTAAGATCCTATGGAACATGTCCCAGGAGAATTTCAAACAAAAAATAAGGAGTTCACAAACACTTTCAACTGTTCAAGCTTATGCGGGAACTCTAAACCCACAGGAAGAAGAAACTTTTCAACTCCTCCTCATTGATTCACTGTTATAACACTCGACCCTCTCAGCAGAATGTGCTGCTGTGAGGGACTCGCACTGGGTAACATCATAAGCTCTTTTGGTTTGTTCTTACAACATTTGTCCTTGAGCAACCTTGCAGGTGGCAAGACTGCTGCCCACAGAGGGGATGCCTGCGGATGCATTAGTGTTTCACCGCCAGCCCTGGGTGACAGTCGCCAGGCTTCATCTTCTGAAGAACAGCGTTCCTTTATTTGTCTGGTTCTCCCTTTGACTCCTGACTGCACCCTTTTCCTGCTGATTTCCTTGCACACAACGAGGATTTCCTTGCAATAAAGGGAAAAATAGACAAGTATGTGAAATGCAGAAAACTATATGATGAGCAGCTCAACAGCAGATGCATTCAGCTCCATTTCTTCCATTCCTGGATTCACCTGTGGCCCCAGCAGCCCCCATCTCTGACTCTCAAAATATCAAATGGACACTCTCACCTGAAGACATGGTGGCCCAATGTGCTGGCCCTCTGTAGGAGGGTTTTGATCTCATTTTTGCTCTGTTCCTTCTTTGCTTTGTCTCCTCTGTTTTTGTGGACTTGGTTTGGGGAGTGGGGAGGGTGGTGTGAAGAGGTGCACGGTCCCAGGAACTGTCCTCTCTGCAAAGCTAATGAGACCTGCTTGGGCCTTGTCTGTACCTAGCTCTATCCAGCTGAAAGACCAGCCCAGGCACAGACCCCACTGGGTGGTGTACAGGAGTTCATGTGTAACTCTTGTTTCTGAGACTCACTAGGCAAAGGCCAGAGATAGAGCCTCAGAACACTGTGGACCCACTCCCGTCTGGTTTTCCCACATTCCCTCCTATTCTCCTCTCACATGCCCTCTCTGTCCCAGCACTGTGTGCCGGCCCTTGGGGATAGACTGGTGAGCAAACCTAACACGGATCGTGTCCTCTATTCACTCAGGGATTGGTTTTCCTTTTGTAATGCTGGGGAAATGCCCAAGCAGGGAACAGGTTTGTCTCCTCCCTTCGCTGAATGTGTGGATACTGGGGCTCAAGTCCTGCCCCGGCTCCACCTCTGTCTGCAATGAGCAGAGAACTCCATCACCTCCAGACAGGCCCTGGCCCCAGACCCAGCCTTGTTCTGAAGGTGTCTAGCACCCTCTGTTGGTGACCCAGACCAAATACCCTGGGCCTTGGCTTGGGACACGGGCTGCCCCAGGGAACCTTATCAGCTCAACGGAACCCTGTGTGTTGTGCGTCTGTCCAACCACATACTCCTACATGCCAGACTGTTCTAGGGGGTGAGGATATACAAATGTGCAGGGTAAGTGTTTAGTCTCCTTACATGTTTCAACTCCCGTCTTTTGAAGGAGGATCCCAATGCTGGAAGATGGACCAGGAACAGGGCTCATTCTAGTACTAGGCTTTCAAAACACTAGGCTTTGAATAATCCCTTTCAAAGCACTAGGCTGAGAGGTCTAAGCATCAAGAGGCCCCTCTATGGCTGTCCTCTGTTCCCTAGAGTTCCTGACCTCAGAGGACAGATCTGGCCCCACCCCTGTGCCACCTGCAGAATCATGGGCTCAATTCCTCTGGGGAGACTGAAACTCCTGTTCCCCCCATGCCTACCTTCACCCTCATCCTGTAACTCCTCCCTTCTTCTCCCTAAATGGGAACTCACTGGCAGTGGGCATGACTGGGCAAGGGTGAGTCCCTATCAGAATCCTCTGTCTTCTTCCTTCCAGCCAAGCTGTCATTGCTGGGCCCTTTATATACCTGATGCTCCTGCTGGTCCCCTGACCAGCTCCCCTGCCATTTAAAGGCCAACGCACACACCTTGATGTTCAGCAACGACTGTGGGAAACTCATGCTCCCTTTCTTGCTCCAACAAGATCATAAAAATACAGTTGTGTGTAAGAGGCTGGCCCTCCAGATCCCTGCATGTGCCACCACATCCTTCAAATGAATCAGCTCTTTCAGAGGGACCAGCCCTGAGAGGGCAGAATGCTCATGAGCAGAAAGACAGAATGCAAGCTTTTCATTTGTTTGTTTTCCCTTTCTGGGATTTATGTAGTTTAACATTTTTCTTTTAACTTTTGTTTCAATAGAACAACTTTATTGACTTATAATCTATGTGCCATCCAATTTACCTATTTAACAGGTACAATTCAATGGTTTTTAGCATATTCACAGAGTCATGCAGCCATCACCACAATCAATTTTAGAACATTTTTCTCACCCCATAAAGAAATCTCATACCCATTAGAAATCCTTTCCCATTTCCCCCAGGAACCCCCAGCCCCTGGCAACTACTAATCCACTTTCTCCCTCTATGGATTTGCTTATTCTGGACATTTCAAATAAATGAGATCACACAACATGTGGCCTTTTGTGTCTGGCTTCACTCACAAAACAAGCTTTTGCTCCATATTTTATTTGCATTTTAATCAGAGTGACCATATAATTTGTCATCCAAACTGGGACACTTTTAGAGGGAAAGGGATGCTTTTCATACTTGTGCTGTGACAAGCAGCATAAACTGGGGTTGCACGGATGAGAACGTCCTTCCTTCTACTGAAATGGTAAATAATCCACACCTCCCACCCACTCTGCAGCTACCTGCCTTCCCCTCCCTAAGTCAAAATCAGCAAATCTCAGTAACCTCAGGACTTGCCAATAACGGAAGTTAATGTACTTCCAGAGTTGCTAATGCTCTGTTTACAGCTGAAGCATGCTTATAATTTATGGGAGAAAGAAGACTAATTTCCCCCAAAGAGACGAGAACTGGCAGTTTTATTTTTCATTTTGGAAGCATGAAATTTGACTGCACGGGGTGCAAACTGTGAAAGAAAGCAGATGCAGAAAACAAAGCTGTTATGACAAATGTGGGAAGGATGTCGTGAACTATGGGCCATCAGAATGAGACTCTGGGAGGCTTAATTGGGTAGGTCACGCGTCGCAGTTCTGAAAAGGGCAATGTAATTATTTATGGTTGTGCTGTTCAATGCACCTGGCTCAATGTCACCTCTCACTGCGATGGTCTCTCCCATGCTCTTTTTGATACTCTGAAAATTGCTTCAGTGTTTGTAAGTAAATGCAAAATTTATTATTTTTTAATTATAGGTATCTGTTGGGTGCAGATAGAAGTTAAGGCTGCTTGACAACACCCTCCCTCACCGCCGGCAAATGAGCATGAGAAGCAATTCAGCAGCAGACATTTTTAACTATTGATTCCCTCCTGGCTGCAGCAAGGCTTGATCAAATAAGGAAATCTCTCTATCACCACACATAGTATTGAGGGCCCACCACATGCAAGCTACTACTCTAAACACCCTGTAAGAATTGCAAACGGAATATATTTCGGCTGCCTTGGAATGGCACCGTGCAAAAGGAAAAATTATATATAGTAACGAAGAAATCATCTTTCCCTAATCTGTCTCTGATCAGACCTCTGCATCAGTCGTGAGCCTAAATTCTCTAAGAAATCCACTGATTTTTCAATGAATTTTTTGTGTTCTGAATTCACTAAGAAAGCCAATTTGGACCACCCATCCCAGTGTGCTCAGAGATTGCCCCATGTGGAAGGTGGTTGGGTTCTTGCTGTTTAGGGATAGGCTCTGTCCTGGGAGCTGGATGTTGGGTCTTGACATCTCCAGGCCAAGGAGGCTCCCTTGTGACCATCCTGTTCTGTACCCCAGATGCAAATGTGCTCTGCTGGCATCCCAAGCAGCCTTTGTTTGTGTGTGTTTTGTGTCTCAGCTCATCCATCTGGCTCCCCTTCTGCCACCTTTTCTTCTATTTACGCCCACCATTCTCGATTTGTCTTCCAGCTCTTTCTGAACCAATTATGCTATAGACAGATTTAGTCAATTTCCAGGCCAGATGCTCAAATACATCCTCTTCTGCATTAAAGATCATCAACGTAGGCTCCCAGCCAGCCACAGGATTTACAGACCCTTGGAATTCCAGGAGAAATCCTCAGAAACTTTTCTGATTCGGGTACTATTCCCAAATTCATTCACTCAGGGGGAAAAAGGCCACTGATTTACCAACAGCGTGGAAAACATCTTACGCGCGGGTCCGCAGACCCAGTCTCTCCCATAGTCAAAAGATCTGGCCTAGACTAACTGGTGCAGGTATGTCCTGATATGATATTCTGCACAAGCTCCGCCACACACCACTTCTAGGAATGGTGAGCCATGTTGGAGAAGCCTCTCAGCAGTTGGGCAGACCCACGCCTCTAGCCTAGAAAACTGGGTTTTTCTCATCAGCGCTATTTTCCACACTTTCTTGCTGGTTCAAATTGTTGATGAAAAAGCCAAACTCTGTAAAACAATTTGAAGAGAATTATTCTGAGCCAAATGTGAGGACCATGACCCATGACACAGCTCCAGGAGGTCCTAAGAACATGTGCCCAGGGTGGTTGGGTTCCAGCTTGATTTCCTACACTTTAGGGAAAGAGAAGTTACAGGCAGACAACAATCAATACATGTAACGTGTACATTGGTTCCGTCTGGAAAGACAGGACAACTTGGAGCATGGGCTTGTAAGTCATAGGTAGATTCAAAGATTTCCTGATTGGCAATTGGTCGAGAGAATTAAGTTATTATCTAAAGACCTGGAATCAATAGAAAGGAGTGTCTGGGTTAAGATAAAGGGTTGTGGAGACCAAAGTTCTTATTCTGTAAAGTCCTATAGGTAGCTGCCCTTAGAGGCAATAGATGGCAAATGTTTCCTACTCAGACTTTTCAAAGGTGCTAGACTCTCAGCTAATCTCTCCAGCATCAGAAAAAGACCTGGAAAAGGAAGAACGTAAATTTCCCCAAGAGACAGCTTCGCACTGCTCTTTCAAAATATGTCAAAGAAATATATTGAGAGGGAAAATACTTTGATTTCTTTCAGGGCCTGCTATCTGTCATGTGATGTTATGCTAGAGTCGGGTTGGAATTTGGTATCTTATTGCTACCAAGAGTCTGTTTTGTTAATCTTAAGATCTCTGTTTTAATTTAATGCTGGTCAGTTGTTCCTGAATTCCAAAGGCAGGAGAGTATAATGAAGCGTATCTAACCACTGCCCCCCTTCCTATCATGGCCCCAAACTAGTTTTTCAGGTTTACTGTGGAATCCCCTTGGCTGAGAGGTGAGGTCCATTAAGTCAGTTGCCGGGCGGAGGGGGGAGGGGGCGGAAGGGTTAAATTTTATTTTTGGTTTACAGGGTGCTATTTGTGCAGAGTCCTCCGTATTTTCAAGGTATGTAGCATGTTTAAGACCATTATCTCTTGCCTCACCTTCAAGGTCCAGGAAAGGCAGCAGCACCAATGAAACAGGTATTTTAAGGAGGAAAAGCTCCTCCCTTCACCCCACCAGGGAAAGAAACTAGCCCCTCAGCTGGGACTCAGTGGATCCTTACAGAGCAGGTATTCTCGCCACCGGGGCAAAAATCCAAGGGCTCCGGGGTTCCTGGCTCATGGGAAAGTCGCCCATCACTTCCAGAGCCACAGGCAGATACCTCTTTACCATTCATGCTCTCCCAAAGGCATCCCTGGCTTCCTGCTGAGAAGTAAGTCTCAAAATTCAGTGTGCAAAAGGGCTCTCTAGGCTGGGTGCAGTGGCTCATGTCTGTAATCCCAGCACTTTGGGAGGTCAAGGCGGGTGGATCACCTAAGGGCAGGAGTTCGAGGCCAGCCTGGCCAACATGGCAAAACCCTGTCTCTACTAAAAATACAAAAAGTTAGCCAGGCATTGTGGTGGGCGCCTTTAATCCCAGCTACTTGGGAGGCTGAGGCAGGAGAATTGCTTGAACCTGGGAGGGGGAAGTTGCAGTGAGCTGAGATTGCGCTGTTGTACTCCAGCCTGGGCAACAGAGCGAGACTCTGTCTCCAAAAAAAAAAAAAAAAAAAAAAGGGTGGCAGGGGAGCTCGCTAATCCACTTCCAGGGGTCTTAATTCAATGAGCCCCATAAAGCCACAGCTTAAACAAGCACCCAGGTGATGTCGATACAGGGCATCACCAACTGCAAAATACTAGCCACCTGGTGGCATGGCTGCCCTTTATCTCCAGGCTTCTTGGCTCCAAAGACAAATGCTCTTGATGCTACCCCATAGGTTGCATGCAGACTGCTCCACCTGGTTCCCAGGTATGAAGAGTCCAACGAAAGTCCAGGGGATACAGCAGAGGGAAGAGCCGTAGAACCTGGAGGCCAGACGGAGCACTCTGTATACAGCCTGTGGGCAGCGTGAAGAGCCCCTGGTCAAACCTGAAGACAGAGAGGACAAAACCAGTCTCACCTTGACCGAAGTCACCCCAGAGGAGCCATTGGTTTGAAGGCCTGAGGAAGAGAAGGATCCAATGTCACCAACAATTGTCCTACCACCATAGGTTAACCCTGAAGGTCAAGCCTTCCAAAACTCCCTCTGCTTTACTGATGATCAACATTACATTAACTATGTTAAATACTACATGTAGTACATGATGAGTGTGGAGTCAAAAGGAAGCCAGGCTAAACTTGTTCATAAAAAGTGCAATTTCCTCCTCTTTTTCCCCAAGGGGAATATAGAAAGATTTTGGCCTGACTCTGCCAATCCTGGATTTGCCTTCTGCTTGGGCTTTCCTCTGACAGTGCATGTCTGCACCTCAAGGGACATAATATACATTTGATATTGCTTAATAAACTTTTATTCTGTGCCACAAGGTGGGGACCCTCCTTGTGGGAGGCAACAGCATGTATGAAGACCCTGGATAAGACAGTGCTCTGATCACTCGCTCCTGAAAGTCTGTAGGGCTCACAGACTAGCAGCATCACCTAGAGCATGTTAGAAACACAGGTTCTCAGCCCTCACCTCCCAAATCAGAATATGCATTTAACAAGATGTCCAGGTGACTTGTATGCGCATGAAAAATCGAGAGGCTCTGCTTTGTTTCTCACAAACCACTGCGAGCTCGGATTCACGGAGGCACAAAAGGGTTACATAACTTTGGTTCTCAAAGTAGTATACTTCTGGATTTTGTCTTTACGGTAGATGTACCTCAGCCCATGCCTTTTCTTTTTCTTGTAAATACAGGTGTACAGATTTCTATTAATAAATGAATTCCAAATTGATTTCTGAAGCCAGAGCTGACTGTGCACTGCTGCACTCTGGTGGGGAAGACCTGGAATTGCAGGTAAATGCTGGCTCCCATACAATTCAGAAGGAATTCCTGTTAGCCAAGGCTCCTGGACTCCTCAAGGGAATCTTTAAAATTAGTAAGCACACTTTTTACACCTCACATGTCTCATATCTAACCTGTGTCTGGGTTAATTAAATGGATTTAAGACCTCAGGTACCTGACCGATCAGTGTTAACTTTGTTCTGAAGAAACAGTCACAGTCAATGTTTCTTACTGCAGTCTTTGGGCACAAGCGTTTGGCTCTCTCTGGTACCTGCCACCTGTGAGGGTACACATGTCTCTGGTACATTAGCTCCTGCTACTGAGGGTCCTCAGCTCCATAGCAAGAGCCACTTGAGAATGACACCTGCATTTTTAGGCTTTGACTATGGGAGGATGCAAAAGAAGAAAAATGGTTCTGCCCCACTGCCTGGGCTTGGCTGAAGTGAAGATGACTGTTTAGGCAGCTCGAGGGGAATCCTCTGGGACTCTTTCCCAGGATAATTTTCAATACCCACCCCGGGGCCCCCTGGCCACCTCCCCGACCTGCCCAGCCAGAAGCAACCTCTCTTATTCCTGAGTGCTTAAAGCTCTTTGTCCTCAGCTCCTTGCACCCAGAGTTACCAGATTTACCAGGAGTAATGTGAGAAGGCAGTAACCGTTCCTGCTTGCTGTCCTCTGCTGGGCAGAAAGCCCATGGGGAGCAGGGATCATCTTTCGTCACTCGGGGCAGGAGTCAATGATGTACATAATCCTAGAGACAGATTTTATAAATGGCCAAGTCTATCCCCTTATTAAACTGCAGCCACCAGCATGCCCAGCCATAGAACTGTAAGGCCTGCATTCGCTGACACCATGGATGTGGGCCTCCTCTGTGGGGACAGCCAGCCCTGTACAGTGCTCTAAATATCTGTGGATCTCCTGCCAAAGTGCTCAAGGCTGATAGGGGGTGAGTGCCCAGGATGGAGCCACCGGCTGAAATGTGACAAGATGAGAGTCTTCCAGACTTGTGGCCCAACATTTCATCCAGAATAAAGCGTATCTGAGATTTTACTGTCTCCCTGAAGAACAATCACATTAAGTGTGATTGATTGGTTGAAGTGTGAGCTATAAGCTGGCATGGGGCAGGCCTCATATCAGCTTCGGAGCTGGAGCTATTGGGCCTCAACCATCGGTCCACACTAATGCTGTTCTCCTGGCCTTTCCAGCTGTCCTATCAAAGAGTGAGGAACCCCGTAGACTTCCCTGTTCTGGGTTCTAGATTTTAAACACCTTCCTGTGGCTTTAAGGAATGTCCTTCAGTCTGAATACAGTCTTGCTTAGTCTGGGTTTCTTTTGACTGTAAGCACTCTTGGAATAGTGTAAGTCATTGTCAGGAAGCAATAGGGAAGAAAGAGGCTTATCAACAAAACCATCAGTGTCAGGTGTAGAAACTGCTGCTGTGGAAAGTGAGCCTGGAAGACCTGTCTTGAGTCCTAACTCTCTGTCTTTTTCTAGTGGGAGTCCCTGGACAAATCTTTTTTTTTTTTTTTTTTAAATTTATTTATTATTATTATACTTTAAGTTGTAGGGTACATGTGCATAACGTGCAGGTTTGTTACATGTGTATACTTGTGCCATGTTGGTGTGCTGCACCCATCAACTCGTCATTTACATCAGGTATAACTCCCAATGCAATCCCTCCCCCCTCCCCCCTCCCCATGATAGGCCCCTGTGTGTGGTGTTCCCCTTCCTGAGTCCAAGTGATCTCATTGTTCAGTTCCCACCTATGAGTGAGAACATGCGGTGTTTGGTTTTCTGTTCTTGTGATAGTTTGCTAAGAATGATGGTTTCCAGCTGCATCCATGTCCCTACAAAGGACACAAACTCATCCTTTTTGATGGCTGCATAGTATTCCATGGTGTATATGTGCCACATTTTCTTAATCCAATCTGTTACTGATGGACATTTGGGTTGATTCCAAGTCTTTGCTATTGTGAATAGTGCTGCAATAAACATACGTGTGCATGTGTCTTTATAGCAGCATAATTTATAATCCTTTGGGTATATACCCAGTAATGGGATGGCTGGGTCGTATGGTACATCTAGTTCTAGATCCTTGAGGAATCGCCATACTGTTTTCCATAATGGTTGAACTAGTTTACAATCCAACCAACAGTGTAAAAGTGTTCCTATTTCTCCACATCCTCTCCAGCACCTGTTGTTTCCTGACTTTTTAATGATCGCCATTCTAACTGGTGTGAGATGGTATCTCATTGTGGTTTGGATTTATTCTAGTAAGCCATTCATCTAATCTGTTTTCAAGGTTTTTACCTTCTTTGCGATAGGTTCAAACATTCTCCTTTAGCTCAGAGAAGTTTGTTATTACCGATCTTCTGAAGCCTTCTTCTCTCAACTCATGAAAGTCATTCTCTGTCCAGCTTTGTTCCATTGCTGGCAAGGAGCTGCATTCCTTTGGAGGAGAATTGGCCGAGATTATGCCACTGCACTCCAGCCTGGGTGACAGAGTGAGACTCCGGCTCGAAAAAAAAAAAAGAAAAAATAATAATCTGTCCTATGAGCACAGTAATTCACATCCTTCCTCAACACTCCAAAATATCAGTAATATAAATACTATAAAAGTGTATTTCTCACTCACACAGACAAAGGCACGCCAGGGCTAGCATGGCAGCAATATGATGATCAGGGAACTGGTCTTCTGTCTTGTTGCTCTTCTGTTGTTAACATAAGACTTTTACTTCATGGTCCAAGACGACTTCTTGGGCTCCAGTCATCAAAATCACATTTCTGCCAGCAAGAAGGAATAAGGCAGGAGAATGAGCATACTGTTCCTTTAAGGATGCCTTTCTGGAAGTCATATATGACACTCCTTATATTTCATTGGTTAAAATTTAGTCAGATGACCACCTGAGCTCAAGGGAGATACAGTGGTCAGTTAAAAATCACATGTTCTAATACTAAAGAAGAAGGGTAAGTGAATGAATGGTAGGGGACAACTGGTAGCCTTCGCCACAACTCCCAAATCTATACCTCCAGGCCAGACTCCTCTATAGCTTCCACCACTTTGGTATTAAAAGGCATTTTAAACCCAAATGTCTAAGGCTGAGCTCATGATCTCTCCAAAACCAGCTCCATTTCTGATGTTCCCTTTCTCAGCGAAGGACACCACTGTCTAGCTGTGCAAGCCAGAAACTCAGGAGCCATCCTTGATTCTTAAGACAGAAAGCATTATTTGCTCACAATTCATCCTTGCATGGCTTCCCTGGGGTGGAGTTTAATTCCCTCTGTTACTGTCTTTGGGCTTTGCCATTTGGTGTCCTGTGGCTGATGTATACACAAAGACACTTTTTAGGCTTTGTCTTGCCGGTGACTTGGAATGGGCTGTGTGCTTTGGTGTGGCCTCTTGCCCTTCTTCTATCAACCATGGAGAGCTTGCCCTGTGTTGCTGCAGGTCCTAGAACAAGAGACACAAAGGGATGCCCTGAACCTCACCTGCGACCTGAAGCAGAAATGCCCCAGTCAACCTGCAGAACTATTAACAAGAGAAATAAATGATTATTGTAAGCCACTGAGAATTTGGAGTTGCTATTCAGCATTATAGGGGAGACCTAAGTAATACAATTATCTGACTCTCCACCTCTGTTCCTTCATTAAACCCTATCTGTGGATCTCAATAACATCTTAAAATCCCGTTCTTCACTTCATCTCCAGTGCCACCACCATCTGAGCCAAGCTACTGCCACTTTTTGTCTGGGCCACTGCAATGACCTCCTGCCTGTTCTCACAGCCTTTGCTCTGGCCGCGTGGCACTTAGCTCTCCACCCAGCAGCAAGGGTGACCTTGGAAAGGAATTACATTAATAACAGGAATGGGTCTGAACACTATCTCGGCCCAGGGGGTTCTGTTAGTCTTATCCACAGACAGAAATGAAGGATCTCTTCCATCTGAAGCATCACTAGCCCATTTGGGTATGTCCTCGTTATTATTTTCTCTTTGGAAAGGGAACGTACATAGGTCATCAGCCATTTAATTGAGGAGATAGTTTGGATGGACTGAACAAAAAGGGGTGTCGCCTCTGCTGGGTTAGTGATGGGCAAAGTGCAGGCAGCTGGGAAGATGGCCCCTCAGCCCAGGCCACTGACAAGCCGCATGCTTTCCCCCAGATAGGGGCAGTCTGTGGCTGGGTTGGGGAAGCCTGGCTGGGTCCCCACAGGCACCCTGATGTTCTGGGGGGCAGAGGGTGAGCAGTCTCTCCACGCAGGCTCTTCTCTGCTCTCGATGTGGTTCCCACAGGTCAAGAAGGCCCTCTGGCCTCTGTTCTTCTCCTCTTAGTCCACTCCCCTCCCCCTGCGTTTACTCCAGCTGACCACTGTCTACTCACCTTTGAATGAACTTTGTTGCCCTGCAGGGCTCTGCTTTTTGAGTCACTAAAAGCTCTGCTCTTAAAAATCAGAGCTTTGGTTATTTCTATGATCTCTGAAGTGGATGTCGATAGTGGAACCTTGACCCTGGCTCTGTCTTTGCTTTCCAAGAAAGCACCATTTTAATTCACCTCAGCAAGAGATGCTCTGACTTACGAGTGCAAAAGAAGAAAAGCCCAGTCATACGTGAATAGCTTTAAAACATCTCAGTGTGCACCAGCATCACTGCACTGCTCCCACTCGAAACGGCCCATGGCTTTCTATTGTGCTTAAGACAAAATTATTCAATATGGCCCCAAAGAGCCCAAATGGTCTGGTTTTTGCCTTTCTGTCCACCTGGATATTGGCACTACAGCCACTGCAGCCTGCTTTCTGTACCTCAAATAAGTCATGCTGTCTCCCCAAGGAATCTCGTCTCCCCTTTCTCCACCCTTAACTCCTTCTCCTCCTTCCTCTGGAAGACACCTCTCAAGCCACCCAGCTTCTGTGGTTCCTGTGGAATGAACCCCCATATCCTGCCTCCCTTTATCTCAGGTGTTTCCTTTACTTCTTGGGTTAGTTGGTTACTATCTCTCTGTCTCCCTGATTGTGTAAGCTGCTGGAGAACTGACGTGTAGTTCTTTTTCACCACTGGTCTTTAGCAAATGAATGGAAGAAATAGATGGGTGAATGGATGGTAGTTCCTCACTGAAGACAATCTTGCCGTATTGAAGTTGGCAATATTCTGGTGGTTTGATGCCAGGCTAAGTCTTTGAGGCTTTGCCACAAATAGGGAAAGGATATTGATCTGCAAAGGAGAGTTTAACTGGCTGGTGATATGAGAATCCATTGGGTCCTAACCCAATTTTATTCATCAACGTGATCAGTGGCCAGATAGAGCCTTCTGAATGGCTAGAATATATTGCTGTCTCTGGGATAATTTGAGGTGGGAGAATCAAATCTTCCTAAGTCACCTGCTCCTCCCCTCTGGAAATGTTACCCCTCGTGTGGGCTGCTCTTCAAGAAACTTCCACTAAATCCAAATAATTCTAGGAAGGCTCAGTCCTCATGAGCTACACTTTAGGCAGTTGAATGGACAGCTGAGCCCTGGAGATCAGGGGAGTGGGATGGGGAAGCAAGAGGCAGGTGGAAGGAGAGAGAAATGGAGAGGTGATCAGGAGGCAGGCAGTGCGGATGAGACCCTGGCAGGGGAGTCGGGCATCAAAGGTCATCATCACCTTCACAGATTTGCCACACTCTGGTCCTTTTACCTTCATGCCTCATGATTCGACAAAAATGTCCTTTCACCATTTTGACTTTTTTTCCACTTCAAGGAAGAAAGATACAAAAACAAACAGGATAAATTTATTTAGAGGTAAATGGAAGCATCCGGACATGGAGATGGGGTGTTTGGCGTGTGAACGTCTCCTCTGGAAAAGCTTAGCTTAGTCCTCCATTTATTCCTTCAAGAAATGCTACTGAGGTCTACCACGTACCAGGCACTGTGCAGCCACCGGAAATAGAGAGGGAACAAAATAGACAGTTTTATGCTGCAGAATTCTGGGAATTTCCCATGAAGGCTTTGAGAGAAAAGAGCATGCATTCTCTTGTGTCTGCCCGGTCTCCCACGGCTTGGAACTGCCTGGATGTGATGGGACGTGGGACTTGGGGCAAGTTGAGGAATATATTGTATTGTTGGGAGGCATAGCAAGCATATGAGCGAAAAGGAAGCACTCTTCTTCTTTCCCATCATGTTTGGGTTTTGGCGACAGGGTAGGGGAAGATAAGGGGAAAGAGGGATGTGAGTGAGGTGCTGGATTCCAGGAAATGTCCTCACTGAAGTTTGAATATTCTGATGGCCTGATGCCAGCCTGAGGCTTTGAAGCTTTGCTGCAAATAGGGAAAATATGTTGGTCTGCAAAGGAGAGTCTAACTGGCTGGTGATATTCAAATCCATTAAATTTGCTGCGTCTTATGTTATTTATTTTTGTTCCTGATACCCAATTTCTACACTTCTGCAGTTATGTAAGGGCTAGAATCTTCATGTCCTAGCATCCCACCCTTAATAAAATTCCCTTTATTCCTTTCCTCACATTTATTACACATCTTCCTCCCTCCCCAGGCCATGATAGTGGGCATGTACAAAATAAAGCTATCCTGCGATTTCAATCAAAGCCACATAATGTCTTTCTAAAGCACTACTCTGCTTTGAAAAGTCAATATTCCCCCACTGGCAATTTCCCATAATGCGGTTAGTTTAACAAAATAAAATTTGAGAAAACAAAACATTGTGAGAATGATTGTGTTCCTACAAGTTCTCCTTCATTTTCTACTCTTTGGCATTTCTTAGCATTTCTCATGTCCTACCTCATTGTTGGCTAAGTGAGAAAGCCAAGAAAAGCTGGCCTTAAGCCTTTTGAGAGAAAAGGGTGAAGTTTTTAGGGTCTCTTGCATGAAAGTGATAGAAACTTAATTTGAGCTAGCCAGAGTCAAAAATCAAGTAGGGCAGAGCTTGGGGCTTATTAGCAGAAGGAGAGGAGATGAATCCTGGGCAGTGGGATGAACAGGTGTCCACATGGAGGCCGAAAGCAAGTGGTTCCTTCTCCTTCCCAACCAGACCATTAGGAGAAAGGTCAGGGGTGGAGGCGCTGGGAGAGGCTTCTGCCGTTTGGGAAAGGTGTCTAGGCTGAGGGGTTGAAAGTGGTTAATTGGGAAAAGGGATTGTCCAGAGCAGTGTGGGACTCTGTTCTGCACCCCTTTGCTTGGCAAAAAGGAAAACCTCTCCAAAGAGCTGTCTGCAAAAGTTGTGTGCACTCTCACCAGCATGCTCCTGCATGGCATCCATCCACCCTGTGCACCTCCCTCCCCACTGAAGCTGTGCGGGACTAGATCACCAAGAGCCTCCAGATCGCCAACTTCAAGGGGTGTTTTGGTCTTTAAGTTGCTCTGTTGGACATACTCGTCCACTCCTCTTGAAACCTTATCCTTTCTTGAGCGTCTGGGCATCGCTCTTGGCCTCTAAGGTCCTGCACTCTCTTGGTTTTGCACCTACTTCCTGACCTCCGTCATTCTCCTCTGCGGGCTTCTCCTCCCCTTGCTCCCTAGCTGCTGGGCAGCATCAAGGTTTGGTCCTGGGCTCTCTTCTGGTGTCTGTCTATGTGCTCCCTTTAAGTAGTTTCAGTGATCAGCATTTCCACCTAGATGTCCTAGAGACATCTCCAATTCAGACATGAAAACAGGACCTTTGAAGCCCTTCACTCAGTCCAAGTCTCATCCTCCCCATACCTTCTTGTCTCTGCAAGAGGCACTGCCATTCACTTGGGTACTAGCGCCCGTAATTACTGCATCCCATCCCGGACTCACATGTCTATTCTCCTCTATCTAACCTCTGTCTAACCCAGTGGCAAGTTCTGTTGTCTGTATTTCAAACTATATCTGGTACAAGCCCATCTCTCTTTATCTCCACCACAACCATCTGGGTCAAAGCCACAGTCCCCTCTCATGTGGCCAACGGCAGCAGCCCCCTCACGGGTCTCCCTGTTTCCTCTTTTGCCACCTCCCACAATTTTCCACAAAGTGTTCTTTGAGAGGCAGATTATGTCACTTCCCTACTGAAATCCTTTCGCTGATGTTCCATTGCCCTGAGGATAAAGGCCAACAAACTTCCGCCTATTCTGGCTCCTCTTAACCTCACAGCCTCATCCCATGACCGTCTCCTGCTCTTTTGCTCTGCACCAGTCACACGGCCCCAGCTCGGACTACACACAGCTCTTCCCTGCCCTGGGGCCTTTGCACTCACTCCTTCCCCGACTTGGAAACATTTTTCTCTAATTGCTTCGTTGTCGTTATCTTTTTTCTAATCACTTATGACTCAGCCTAAATATCACCTCCTCAGAAAGACATTTGCTTTTTAGCACTCAGCTATTTCTCTCCGGTTACAAATGATCATTTGCAATCATTTATTCGTTTAATTGTTTACTGTGTCTCACATTAGAAAGATTCCAAGGACAGGAATAAAAACATCTGTCATGTTCTCTAGTTCTCATTAATGACTAGCCCAAGACCTGGCAGATAATGTATACTCAAGGAATGGCTTTTGAATGATGAGTACAAATAGCATCAAGATAACTACCATTATGTCAGTCAGAGTTCTAATTTTGAGTGCTGAACTGTAAATGTTCTGTGGGTGAAACTTTTTTTGAAATATTTAAATGACCTGGAATTGAGATCATGTTATGTCTTAAGGTGAACTCAGAGAATTTCATGCTGCATTAATTTTCTTTTCTTTTCTTTCCTTTTTTTTTTTTTTTTTGAGGAGTCTTACTCTGTTGCCCAGGCTGGAGTGCAATGGTGGAGTGCTTGGCTCACTGCAACCTCTGCCTCCTGGGTTCAAGTGATTCTCCTGCCTCAGCCTCCCAAGTAGCTGGTATTACAGGCACCCACCACCATGCCCCACTAATTTTTGTATTTTTAGTAGAGACAGGGTTTTGCCATGTTGGCCTGGCTGGTCTCGAACTCCTGGCCTCAGGCTATCCACCAACCTTGGCCTCCCACAGTGCTGGGATTACAGGTGTCAGCCACGGCGCCCGGCCGGCATGAATTTTCAAACAGAACAAAGTTATATTCCTTTGGTAGGTGCAAGAGGAGGAAAATTTCTGTGGCAAGACTATTTATTACTCTGATCAAAAATGCTGCTAGCAAATAGGATCTAAGCGGACTATTACTGAAATGGATAGGAAACTGCCAAGGAATCTGTATCTATATGTGAAAAAAGGAAAAGAGTGAAAATAAAACTGAGATTCTTTTTTGGAAACAAAGCCACCACTTGCCATCAAAACGTTTCTGTTGCTGACCTGCTGACCACTGCACCCTCCCTCACCAAAAAAAACCCAAGAAATTATTTAAAAAGAATCCTTCAGAGTTATCAAGCAGATGAGATTCCTTGAAGCGGGAGTCTAAGGAGACACGTAAAGTTACTTCCTCACAATGTCGCTAACTAGTGAAAGGTGCGAAAGAGTTTTCTCAACGGTTGCAACATTTTCAATAAAAATATGTTCACCATTCAACAATGACACCACTGAGTCACTCTATTATTTAACATAAATTTATTTTTTTCAGATGAACGTTAAAAAATATATCAAATTATATTTTCAATTATATTTTATTAAGTGTTCTTCATTTTATGTGGATTTTGCTTATTTTTTGAGTATCTCATTTTTAATTAGTCTTTAATAATTTAGTGTTTGATAAAATATAACAATTATAAATGTTTTTATTGCTGTTTGTAACATGTTTATAATTTATCTGATGTGTAAGGTATTGAATATTTGTGTTCACTAATTTTTTTTTTTTGAGACAGGGTCTCCCACTGTCACCCAGGCTGGAGTGTACCAGCATAATATCGGCTCATGGCAACCTCTGTCTCCCAGGCTCAAGCGATCCTCCCACCTCAGCCTCCCGAGTAGCTGGGAGTGTGTTAGGCATGTTCCACCACGCCCAGCTGATTTTTGTAGTTTTTGTAGAGACGGGTTTTCCCCGTGTTGCCCAGGCTGGTTTTGAACTCCTGGACTTAAGCGATCTGTCCACTTCAACCTCCCAGAGTGCTGGGATAACAGGCATGAGCCACTGCACCCAGCCATTTTCACTAATTTTTAAAATAAATGTCACACTCATAAGAATATCAGTACCAGTGCTACTGCTTTATTATAAATCTAAACAGAGCAGACAACATGACAGCTTTGTTGTTTTGTTCCAGCGCAGCGATCGCCACCCTCGCCTGGCCCCAGCAGCCGACAGCTCATCTATCACAGGATGCTTGTGCCCGCCTATCACAGGATGCCACTTATCACAGGCACCCTGTCTATCACAGGATGCTTCCTGATGATCAAGGTTTGAGGATCAAGGTGTTCGCAGCTTATCTCCTCTGGTCTGGACTGGGCTGATCCAAGTGTGCGTGATCCAAGCAGAGGTTTTGTGGTTACTCATCCACGGAAAGAGGAGGACCCTGCATGGAACACATGGTGTGTGTCCCTTTAACCACCACAGTTGTCCTACCGTGCGCGTAGCATTGATACTATTTTCAGTTGAGGACACTAGGGTTTAAAGAGCTTAGATAATTTCCCCAGATCCCGCAGCTAGTGAGTGTGGGAGCCAATAGCTGAGCCCATGCCAGTCAGACACCAAAGCCTTTCCATTCTGCCTCCCTTCCTGATGCCAGGAGCCACCAGACACCGCACTTTGGCAATAACCAGCTCCGGCGTCTCTAAGAGAGAAGGGTCAGGTGGCTTCGTGCTGTACTGGACCTGGGATAGAATTTCAGAACCAAGTTCAGGGTTGCAAAAAGTGATCCCAACAACGGACCAGGGAGGGCACCATGCAGAGCTGCCCTACCTTCTGTTGCTTGCTCCTAGCTGAATATAAAATGGAGAAGGGTGTTCTCTTCCTTGCTCTTGCCCGCAAGGGCACTTGACCTGCTAAGAGGAGAGAAGAGAATCTCCTTGATGGGAACTTCTATGGAGGCTTTCTCTAAGTTCAAATCCCTGGAAACACCAAAAATTCTGTACAATTTTAATTGCAGATGTTTCATTCATTAAATTCGATAATCAGTACTCCTGTTGTTACTATCAATACTACTACTGTTATTACTATCCTGTTATTGCTATCAATAATACTGCTACTGTTATTACTATCCTGTTATTGCTATCAATAATACTGCTACTGTTATTACTATCCTGTTATTGCTATCAATAATACTGCTACTGTTATTACTATCCTGTTATTGCTATCAATAATACTACTGTTATTACTATCCTGTTATTGCTATCAATAATACTGCTACTGTTATTACTATCCTGTTATTGCTATCAATACTACTACTGTTATTACTATCCTGTTATTGCTATCAATAATACTGCTACTGTTATTACTATCCTGTTATTGCTATCAATAATACTGCTACTGTTATTACTATCCTGTTATTGCTATCAATAATACTGCTACTGTTATTACTATCCTGTTATTGCTATCAATAATACTGCTACTGTTATTACTACTACTGGTTAACATTTTCAGAAACCTAACTTGACTCTCCTCAACTGCAGCTTCTTAGCGAACTCATCATCTGTGGAGAAACTGATGAAGCTTTGGGATGGGAGTGTTGATGACGATTTAAAATAAAAGCTTTTTACTGCTTTTTGTGCACAGAACCACAAAGTTCATATTTTAATTGATGCCATAAGTATTTGAAAGAATTATCTTTACTTTTTTTTTTTTTTTTTTGTCACCCAGGTTGGAGTGCAGTGTAACGATCTCAGCTCACTGCAAGCTCCGCCTCCTGGATTCACGTCATTCTCCTACCTCGGCCTCCCAAGTAGCTGGGACTACGGGTGCCGCCACCATGCCTGGCTAATTTTTTTTTTGTATTTTTAATAGAGACGGGGTCTCACCATGTTAGTGAGGATGGTCTCCATCTTCTGACCTCGTGACCCACCCTCCTTGGCCTCTCAAAGTGCTGGGATTACAGGCGTGAGCCACCGCGCCCGGCCAAATTATTACTATTTTTAGTTAAGGTTGTATATTCTAACTATAATCCACTAGGTACTTATTAATAATATCAACTTGCATCAGGACATTTTGTATGCTATTTGTCTCAAATTGATTTTTAAATAAAATTCCTAGATTTTCAAATTCAGCACACATCCTATCAGATTATTCTGTTTGCCTTTGCTTTTGACTTCAAATAAAAGTTACTCCCTGCTAAATTGGATGGGTAAAACGTCTGAGTAATAATTGACTAAGCAATCGTGACAACAGCAGTGAGCTCTGCAATGACGCACTCAAGCTTACCAGCACAAGTGTATCTGTAAGGGCATATTTTGAACTAGCCCAGCATTTGTTCCTGAGTCACGAACAAGTTGTGCAGTGACATTTATTCCTGGCTTTCACTCTTGTCTATAATCTTGGGAGACCAAGATAAAGAGACCAAGATTTTACAGATGAAGTAAAAATCCTTTGGGAGTAGATTAAAACAATTGTATGCACCCAAAGTATTGTAAAACACTTAGAGTCAAATCTCTCACAGGTAAAGGCAAATCCAAGGGGCTGTCACATCTGGTATGTCACTGAAAGCCTGAAATAAATTATATCAGCCTTTCTTAGCCCAAGGGTTGATTTTAATTCAAAACAATTCAGACTCATACTAGATTACAATAAAATGCAAATAGCCACCAGGCCTTGTACATTCTAAGTATTCTAGCTAAAGACTAAAAATGAAGAGTTGGCCAGGCGCGGTGGCTCATGCCTGTAATCTCAGCACTTTGGGAGGCTGAGGTGGGTGGATGACCTGAGGTCAGGAGTCAGAGACCAGCCTGGCCAACATAGCAAAACCCCGTCTCTACTGAAAAAAAAAAAAAAAAAAAAAAAAGCAAAAAAATTAGCCAGGCATGGTGGCAGGCGCCTGTAATCCGAGCTAGTTGGGAGGTTGAGGCAGGAGAATCTCTTGAACCCAGGAGGCAGAGGTTGCAGAGAGCCGAGATCGCACCACTGCACTCCAGCCTGGGCCACAGAGTGAGACTCTATCCTAAAAGTAAAATAAATAGATCAATAAATAAATAAACGCAGAGTCCCACCAAGCCTTGCAGGCCACATTCAATCCACGTTTCAGGGAATTAAGCACTAAAAAGTCAGAAACACATTTAGGTTTGGGTGTAAGTTCTATGTGTTGGAAAATGTTACACTGTTTTATTGAAGTTTTTAAAAATTGAAACCATAAAATTAAGGAATACGACTTTGCTGAATTCTTAAGAAACTGAGGACTTTATTTTTTCAATTTTCTGAGGCATGCAGTTTATTCAAAATAACCATTCTATTCCCCACGCAAGTTTAAAGAAACTGGACTATTTAAACCGTCAACCATTCCTAAGGAGCTATTTTTAAAAAATAGACTTTAATAGCAAACACTGGAAACAATTTAAAAGTACATCAGTAAAGAAAATGTTAAAATATAGAAAGACCTCAGAGGTACATTACTCAGAAAAAAAGAAAAGTTGTAGAATACTATGCCCAGTACCATCCCATTAATTTTAAAAAGAATCCTGTATATGCGTATGCTTGCACACTCCAAACTGAAACAGTGGCAACATGGGAGAGAAGAGGAGGTTTGGGCAGAAAGTGGATGTGTTCATGTAAGATTTTGAAGTTAAACATTAACAAGCAAAACAAGACTAATAACAAACAAGAAACAAACAAAAAGTGCACGAGGATTCTGAACTAATCACAGCATGTATTCGGTTACCACGGCAAAGTCCCGCCACCTGGGTGGCCTAAACAGCAGGGTTTTATTTTCTCACAGTTCTGGAGGCTGGAAGTCCAGCACGAAGGTGTTGGCAGGTGTGGCTTCTTCTGCCACCTCTCTCCTTGGCGTGCGGAAGGCCGTCTTCCCCCTTCCTCACACGGCCTTTCCTCTGTGCATGTGTAGCCCTGGGTTCTCTTTTTTCCCAGTGTGTCCTTATCCCCTTTTCTTATAAAGATACAATTGGCAGGGCACGATGTCTCATGCCTGTAATCCCAGCACTTTGAGAGTCTGAGGCGGGTGGATCACGAGGTCAAGAGATTGAGACCATCCTGGCCAACATGGTGAAATCCCTTCTCTACTAAAAATACAAAAATTAACTGGGCATGGTGGCACAACCCTGTAGTCCCATCTACTTGGGAAGCTGAGGCAGGAGGATCACTTGAACCCGGGAGGTGGAGGTTGCAGCAAGCCAAGATTGTGCCACCACACTCCAGCCTGGCAACAGAGTGAGAATTCACCTCAAAAAAAAAAAAAAAAAAAGACACCATCATATTCCATTAGGACCCACCCTATATTTTAACTTAAAAGACCCTGTCTCCATTAGGACCCACACTATATTTTAACTTAAAAGACCCTGTCTCCAAAAATGGTTACATTTTGAGGGACTAGGGGATGGACTTCAGCATGGGAATCTCAGGAGCACAATTCGGCCCCTAACGCAGTGTTTCTGTTTCTGGTTCTAACCTGTTTGTGCTTCACAGTGTATTGGTTTTAACAACAACTACGCAGTTTTGCACTCTAGGTGGGCACATGACTTTGAAAATGTATTCTCAGAAACTAAGTCTTAGATACAAAAATCCCCTGCAGCTTCACTAGGATACAATGTGAAGGTGGTGCCTCTCAAGCTAGTACTCAAACGCCGCTTCTCTGAGCCTCTCCTTCACGCTCGCATGGAGCTTCATTCATAGTTCCATTGCCCTGCCTCAGCCGTGTCCTGGGTGTCTCCTATGTCTCTCAACATCCACGTGGGTTTGCCACATAGTGGTTATTACGGGTTGAATTATGTCCTCCCAAAAGTCATACGTTGAAGAAGTCCTACCCCCAGGACCTCAGAATGTGACCTTATTTGGAAATAGGGTCGTTGCTGATGTAGTTGGTTAAAATGAGGTTATGCTGGAATAGGATGGGCCCTAATCCAAGATGACTGATGTCCTTATAAAAAAAGAGGAGATTTGGACTCAGACACACCCAGGGAGAATGCCACGTGAACATGAAATCGGAGACTGGGGTGATGTGTCTGCAAGCCGAGGAAAGCCAAGATGGCCAGCCAGCCACCAGGCAGTGGAGAGAGGCCTGGAGTCCCTCTTGGCCCTCAGAGAAACCAGTCCTACAGACACCTGGGGCTCAGTCTTCTCGCCTCCAGTACTGGGAGACGGTAAATGTCTGTGTTTCAGTCACCCAGTTGGAGGTACTTTGTTACGACAGTCCTAGCAAACAAATACAGTAAGTATCAATAAAGAGTGAGGACGGGTGCGGTGGCTCAAGCCTGTAATCCCAGCACTCTGGGAGGCCAAGGCGGTGGATCACTTAAGGTCAAGGGTTTGAGACCAGCCTGGCCAACATGGTAAAACCCCATCTCTACTAAAAATACAGAGGTTAGCCAAGTGTGGTGGCCGGCACCTGTGATCCCAGCTGCTGAGGAGGCTGAGACAGAAGAACTGCTTGAACCCAGAAAGCAGAAGCTACAGTGAGCCGAGATCACACCAGCCTGGGCAACAGAGCAAGACCCTGCCTTAATCAATCAATCAATCAAAGAGTGAAAAGAGGCACCGTTAACAGCTACACTCAGGCCATAGGCATCACTGGGACATATGGCTCCCCTTCCTATAAATCATTGCTGAATTTGATTCTCTTTAGTTTCTTGTCCTTTTTTGCTGTCTCTCCTCCCGATAAGAATGTGTAGGACCTTGGGTGACAGGAAGAAGGTCTATTTCTTCACTGCAGAATGTCTCATTCTACCTCCAATGAATCAAATGTTTTCTTGAGTGCTACTCACATCGTCATTTGCTTAAAGTAATGAGGAACAGTGAGAAGAGTTCAGATCAGAAGCAGCGAGCTTTGCATCGACGCACTCCAGCTTACCAGCACAAGCCTATCTGTAGGTGGGTGCAGAGTTCGAACTGGCTCAGCATTTGTTCCTGAGTCAAGCACAAGCTGTGCAATAACGTTCGTTTCTGGCTTTCACTCTTGTCTATGATCTTGGAGACAGTTCTCAAATATTTACAGCTACAGTTCTTACTTTTTACTTGGGAGCTCGTCTTGGGGATCCCCATAGCAGTTCTGGGGAACTGAGACCAGGGACCAAATTTGCATTTGTGGCTCATGCGCCTACCCCATCTGGCAAGGCTAAGTTCTACCTGTTCCATTGCTTCAAATCCGGGCATTCATTCTTGCAGCTGTGGGTCAGACAACACAAAGCCCCAATTTTAATGTTTGTTTTCCTGTTTGGTGTGGATACCCTATCTGTCTCTGCAATGCACTCATGAACACATAAGCCAAAAATAGCTACGGTGGGTCATAGGTCAAAGCAATTCATGAAGATAAACTTTCTGAGAAATTTGCTCTGAAAATCTTTTGCAATTATGGGATCAGTATAATTATGTCTGATGGTTTCTACCACTCAGGAACTGTTTAATCTCCATCCCTTGGGAAGTGGGGTCAAGATGATGTGGGTTCAGGTTGTAGGAGGTAGGTGTCCAGGAGTAGGGGCAATATGTGGAGTGGCAATTACTAGAAAAAACAAAAACCCCAAGGCAGTCCCAGGCCAGGGTCAGAATCAAGCAGTAGGGCCAGGCCTCCCAGCCGTGTGAATCTGGGCCAAGGCTGTATGTGTGTATGTGTGTGCGTGTGTGAGTAAGAGAAGGCACCAATGCACTGAAGAGAACAAAGCAGATAGAAATAGGATAAAAATCTGGAGTTATTCCTGACCCCAAATTAGGCCACTTAAGTGCTGTGTTTGTTAAAGTAGCATCCATGGCTTCCGAGATGCATATGTAAGATGCATGAAGAAATGAGGGGCATTTTCCAGCTGGTTATCTTTTACGTCATCGCTTGATCAAAGGCAATTCTAGCACTTTGGGAGGCAGGGACGGGAGGATCACTTGAGCCTAGGAGTTTGAGACCAGCCTGGGCTACATAGTGAGACTGCATCTCTACTGAAAATAAAAAAATTAGCTGGGCATGGTGCACACGCCTTTAGTCCCAGCTAAAGGCTGGGACTCAGGAAGCTGAGGTGGGAGAATCGCTTGACCCCAGGAGTGCGCGGCTGCAGTGAGCCACGATTGGACCACTCTACTCCAGCCTGGGTAACAGAGACCCCATTTCTGAAAAACAAAAATAATACTTTAAAAATAAGGATAGGCCGGGCGTGGTGGCTCACAACTGTAATCCCAGCACTTTGGGAGGCCGAGGTGGGAGGATCACGAGGTCAGGAGATCGAGACCATCCAGGCTAACACGGTGAAACCCTGTCTCTATTAAAAATACAAAAAAATTAGCCAGGTGTGATGGTGGGCGCCTGTAGTCCCAGCTACTTGGGAGGCTGAGGCAGGAGAATGGCGTGAACCCAGGAGACGGAGCTTGCAGTGAGCCGAGATCATGCCACTGCACTCCAGCTTGGGCGAACAAGGGAGATTCCGTCTTAAAAATAATAATAATAAAAATTTAAAAAATAAGGATAACATTGGCCAGATGCAGTGCCTCATGTCTGTAATCCCAGCACTTTGGGAGGCTGAGGCTGGCGGATCACCTGAGGTCAGGAGTTCGAGACCAGCCTGGCCAACATGGTGAAACCCCGTCTCTACTAAAAATACAAAAAAATTAGCTGGGCGTGGTGGCAGGTGCCTGTAATCCCAACTACTTGGGAGTCTGAGGCAGGAGAATCACTTGAGCCCAGGAGGCGGAGTTCGCAGTGAGCCGAGATCGTGCCCCTGCACTCCAGCCTGGGCAATGAGAGCGAAACTCTGTCTCCAAAAAAATAAATAAACAAATAAAGATAACACTGCCATCAAGTTCTATGAAGGCCTTGCATGGTATGATTGAAATAATGTGATGTAGGGATGTAGCTCTTGGATAAAGAGTAGACTAAGAATCGTTGGATAAATGGGCATATACACTAGCCTGGTAAGCGGCAGACCTGCCTCGACAGGCTTCTGGTGTGCTCCCTCCTGCTGCTCCGTCCACCAGATGACAGTGACAGCCTCTGCAGTGGTGTGGAAATCAGCACGTTCTCTTTCTCACTCTGAAGGAAAAGGCTGGGAATGATCTCACCCCAAGACCTCATTGTTCTGCCAAGTCAATCACCCCCGAGGCTCCAAAGCGTTTGCTCCTTGGTGCTGACTTTCGTGGAGCCTCTAATGAGGCCCAGCACGGCCTAGCGTTGTGTCCTCCAGGCCTCGTCGTCTGCCTTTCTTGGAACGTGGACTGAGAGCTTGTTTTGGATGGTCACCAATCAGGCCTTCGCTATGGCCAGGAGGTCTCAGTAGACAAGCCGGGTAATTGAACATATGCAAGTTGTTTATTTTGTCCATAAAGCAGTGACCACACTCGGAGGAGAAATTGCCTTGTTAAAAAAAATACTCTGTTCCTCATCACTCGATGCCTGGCTCTGCCAGCTGCAGGGACTTTCCAGCAATTAAAATAAACAATTCCACATGGGCACAGTCAACCTTGCAGAAAAAAGGTGTCAGGAAATAAAGATGTCACAGAATTTGAAATAAAATGTGTTTAAGAGCAGCCTGGCTCTCTTGAATTGGAAAGTGGCTTTTCTTGGAGCTGTAAGAGTCTTAACGACTTTAGAACTGGAAGAGAATGGAGTGTCCATGTGGTCCAGCCTCCATGTTTGACAGCGAAGGAAACTAAGAGCTGGTTTTTCCAGTACTGCAATTGGGCAGTGGAAGAGCTGAGACTATAAACCTGCGCCTGACTCTCAGGGCTGTGCCTTCCTGTCTTTTAGAGATGATCAGTAGGGACAAGAGCCGTCAAAGAAGGCTCCAGGAGACAGCTCTGGCTGTAGATCTGGAATTAGAGGGCCCAGTGGAGATCACTACAGGGCAGGGGACAAATGAGAATGAGAATGAAGGCCCAGGGGCAGGAGTGAACAGGATATATTCCTGGAACCAGAGAGGAGACTAGCCTGGTAAGTTGTGGGGGAAAGTAAGGATTAAAGTTGGATAGTAGAATACATTGGTTAGTCAGAGGCAGCAATCGCAGGAACCAGGTGCCAGGCTAGACAGTTAAAGCAGAAAGGACTTAGCAGTATATGCTACTTGGACAATGGAAAGAAGAAACAAAGCCTCTAGTCTCTAGGTTAAGCTTCCAAGAATGACTATTTTTTCCTTTCTTTCTTTCCCTCCCTCCCTCCCTCCCTCCCTCCCTCCCTCCCTCCCTCCCTCCCTCCCTCCCTCCCTTCCTTCCTTCCTTCCTTCCTTCCTTCCTTCCTTCCTTCCTTCCTTCCTTCCTTCCTTCCTTCCTTCCTTCCTCCCTTCCTTCCTTCCTTCCTTTCCTTCCCTCCCTCCCTCCCTCCCTCCCTCTCTCTCTCTGTTTCTTTGTTTCTTTCTTTCTTGATGGAGTTTCGCTCTTGTTGTCCAGGCTGGAGTGCAATGGTGTGGTCTCAGCTCACTGCAACTTCTGCCTCCTGGTTTCAAGTGATTCTCTTGTCTCAGTGTCCCAAGGAGCTAGGATTACAGGCATGTGCCACCAGTCCAGCTAACTTTTTGTATTTTTAGTAGACACAGGGTTTCACCATGTTGGCCAGACTGGTCTCCAATTCTTGACCTCAGGCGATCTGCCAGCCTTGGCCTCCCTAAGTGCTGGGATTACAGGTGTGAGCCACTGCACCTGGCCAACCAAGAATGACTCTTAACCACACTGTAGAAGTGGTCACCAAGAGAGCAGAGAGGGCTCTGCCATGACCTGGCAGCTGCCACATTAAGAAGCTGCCTCCAGACCAGGAAGCCACTGCCTCCAAACCAGACCCCCCTGCCCTTGTCGCAACCCACGCTGGCAAAATGGATGCTTCACCCCCAGTTCTCTTCCACACACCTCAGCTTTGAATCAGATCTCACCAAGTGCATCTGACAGTCGGAATCTCCTCACAGCTGGGATTCTAACTGCGGTAGAGTCAGAAAAATGTAATTTTTAGCTCTCAATTTGGGCGGCTTATGAAAGGAATGCTGGAAGGGTTTGGGATGGATGCTGAACAAGCCACTCCACGGTATTCACTGCACGTGGAGAGCTTGGAGCCACAGGACAGGGACCTGTGATCGGGAGCCTGGGCTTGCGTCGTCACAAGTAAGGAGTTGCTGATAATTTCTTGGTTAGAAGAGAGTCATGAAGAAAGTGATTTTGAAATGATTTCTCTAAAGATATTATGCAGGCTTGACTTGTCAACAGGAATTCTCGGATAAGGAGGAATGTATAGGAGGTGATTGCATCATATGCGTAAGAGATAATGAAGCCTTGGAACAGGCTGACAAGAGTAGAGAGGAAGAGGATAATAACTAATAGCAAATTGGGAAGATTTTGTGATTAATGAAATGAGAAATAAAATGAACCATAAACTCCACGAGCAGAGACTATGCCACTTGTCCTTGAACTGCGAGTATCTCTGCCAGTGCTTGGCATGTGATACGTGCCCAGTGAATGACTAGGAAATGAATGAAAGGGAAAAGTCAAAGATGGCGAGTGATCACCGAAAGGAACGTTTTAAAATAACTATTGAAAACACGGAGAGTCAATAGACTTTGCTATTTTCCCCTCTTTGGGACCACCAGCCTGAGAAGTAAACAGAGCACTTTACAAAGAGTCAAAGAGTCAAGGGGGAGACTGGGGATACTGAGGGGCAGAGGAATGGGAGAAATGGGAAAAGTGAAGCACAGAACTGACTCCCCAGCAGAAAGGAGGGTTCCAGGACTACGCCTAAATCGGAAGAACCATCTGAAGCCCCATGTGGGAATGTTGACACCTGCCATTCCCACACCACCCCTGCAGCCAGGCAGAGTGATCCCAGGTTCCACACAGCAACACAGCAGCAAAGAGCAGGGTGCAGCTTCTCCAACAGGCTGCACATGGCCACAGTCAAGCTTTCTGCCCTTTCCTTCTATTCCCCCACTCCATTGCCTCAAACTCCAGAACACTGTAATTAGACAACTAACGTGTAGATTATTAAAAAATCAAAGGACTAGACATAGCTAAAAATTCAAGCACACTGGCACAGAAGAAAGGTTTCCAGTAATCTCAGTGTATGCAAACGAAGACAACAGAGATGTTAAAACGGAGAGGAGAATGGATATGGTACAGAAAAGAAGAGAAACCAACATAAGAACAATCGTGTGTTCCTGAAGCAGAGGATTGAAAAGGGGTGGAGAAGGTTTACTCAAAGATATCTACATGGGCTCTCCCAGGCAGGATTGACTCTGCAAATTAAAAGCACACCCCATGTTCTTGGAGATTTTGATACTCCAGGAGGTTCTGTGCCAAAAAATCTCCAGGCATCCAGAAAAACACAAATCAACTGCAACAGAAATCAACTACAACAGAAACAAATTAGACCAGCCTGAGAATTCTTCATAGCAATCAAAGCCGTAAGACAATGGAGTAACGTCAACAGAGTTCCAGGAAGTGTGACCTGAGACTATCTAACCTGTCAAGGTGCCCTTCAAATGGAAAGGGAACAGGCAGACATCTCCACACAATGTCATGAATCTTCTCGAAAAAAACATTTACCATAAAACGTTGGGAGTTTGAGACCAGCCTGGCCAACATGGCAGAACCCCGTCTCTACTAAAAATACAAAAATTAGCTGGGTGTGGTGGCACGGACCTGTAATTCCGGCTACTCGGGAGGCTGAGACATGAGAATTGCTTGAACCCAGGAGGTGGAGGTTGCAGGAGCCAAGATCGTGCCACTGTCCTCCAGCCTGGGTGACAGAGCGAGACTCTGTCTCAAAAACAAAACAAACAAACAAACAAAAAAACAAGCAAAAAAAAGTTACCAACTTTAGGTGAATCATGATTTAAAAACAAAAATGACAAGGAGTAGGAAAGCCCTGATAAAAGACTGACAAGTAAGTGAAACTCGTTTAAATATTGAATTAAAACTGAACAATTAGGAGAATACTAATTAAAGAGCACAGTGCAAGTGATGGAAACCTGGAACTTTTTTTTTTTTTTTGAGACGGAGTTTTACTCTTGTCACCCAGGCTGGAGTACTGTGGCGCGATCTCGGATCACTGCAACCTCCAACTCCCGGGCTCGAGAGATTCTCCTGCCTCAGCCTCCCAAGTAGCTGGGATTACAGGCGTCCACCACCACGCCTGGCTAGTTTTTGTATTTTTAGTAGAGACGGGGTTTCACCATGTTGGCCAGGCTGGTCTCAAACTCCTGACCTCAGGTGATTCACCTGCCTCGGCCTCCCAAAGTGCTGAGATTACAAGTGTGAGCCACTGCACCCGGCATGGAACATTTTGAGATAATCATGTAACCTACAAAATACCGAGTGGGTTAGGTGGAAGAAGTATTAATATTTTCGTCTTTCATAGCAGGGAGTCAGTATTTTCTGAAATTGATATGTAATGTGTAATACAAACAATAATGCCAGTGTCTTCTCTTCTGCGTCCCTCATAATTACTCTTTTCTTAATCCTATACAGATCTTTAAGAAATCATCCTGTAGTGGTGAAGATATTTTTATGTGACAGTCAGTGTGTCCTTTGGTTTCACTTCAGTTTCTTATGTTAAATTTAACTAAAATTAAATACCTAAAAATTGTAAATGGCTGCAATTACATGATCCCAAGTTTTTAAATGTGAATTTGTTTATTAACCATTTCAACTATCTGTATGAAAGAAAAATATTCCGTTAATATTCTTACTTAAGAGTGATGGGCCGAGTGCAGTGGCTCATGCCTGTAATCCCAGCGCTATGGGAGGCCGAGGTGGGAGGCTTACTTGAGGCCAGAAGTTGGAGACCAACCTGGGCAACATAGGGAGACCCTGTCTCCTCAAAAAAAAAAAAAAAGAGTGAAGGGCTTGGGGTAATGTGAAACATTTTCATCTCTTCATGTTTAGGACTGTTTAAATTCCTTATAGTAAGCATTTTTTAAACAAAAATTTATAATTTCTTGCAATATAAAGACTGAAGGGAAATATGCCAAGGTGACAACCAGAGTTCATTCCCTGTGATGTGAATGTGGATGATACCTGTGCAACTGTCTTTGAAAAAAGTCCAAACCTCAAAGTCATTGGCAGGGCTTCCAAGGTTCCTCAGTCACATTCTTTGCTTACTTTTCCAGCCTCCCCTTTCTCAATTCCTTTGTAGAGATGGGGTCTCTCTATGTTGCCCAGGCTGGTCCCAAACTGCTGGGCTCAAACAACCCTCCTGCCTTGGCCTCCCAAAGTGCTAGAATTATAGGCATGAGCCACCTCACCCAGCCCCATTTTAACCAGTTTTAAGTGTGTAATTCAAAAGTGTTAAGTACATTCACAATGTTATGCATCCATCACCACTTTCAATTCCCAGAACGTTCTCACCGTTCCAAACTGAAACTCTATATTCAACAAACAACAACGCCCCACTCTTAGCCCCAGGCGGCCACCATTCTACTTTCTGTCTCTGTGAATGTACCTGTTCTTGGGACTGCACATGAGCGGGATCATGCAGTATTTGTCCCTCTATGACTGGCTTATTTTATTTAGCATAGTGTTTTCTATGTTCACGCATTTTATAGCACATGTCAGAATGTCCTTCCTTGTTAAGGCTGACTAATATTCCATTGTACATGCTACATTTTAAATATCCATTTGCATTTTGTGTATAATGCTACATTTTGTATATCCATTTGCATCTTGTGTATGCTGCATTTTGTATGTCCTTTGATGAACATCTGGGTCATTTCCACCCTTTGGCTGTTGTGAGAATGCTGCTATAATCACTGACGCACAAGTCCTACTCGTTTGTAAGGATTCCTGCTGAATATCATCTTCTGAAAGCCATTCCTGGTTTCCTTATTTGGGGCTGGGTACCTACCCATTGTGTTCTTGTGATGTCTTGTGTATACACCATCTTATTTGTTAGGTTATCCTGCAATTGCTGGTTTGTAAGTTCTGCTTGCCATCTTCCCCACTAGACTACGGGCTTCTTGAGAGTAGAGATCACTTCATTTGACTCGGAATCCTTACTAGCTCACCTAATGCTTAGAACACAGGCGACAGTCAATACTATAGCAGAAAGGGTTTCACTGTCCAGGTTTGCAACACATTCTAGTAATATAGCTGGACCTCTGATGTTAGAGGATAAGAATCCCACAGGACAGGTATGGTGGCTCACACCTGCAATCCCAGCACTTTGGGAGGTTAAGGCAGAGTTCAAGATCAGCCTGGGAAACATAGACACTCTGTCTGTACAAAATTTTTTTTAAAAAATTAGCCAGATGTGGTGGAGCATGCCTGTGATCCCAGCTACTTGGGAGGCTGAGGTGGGAGGATTGTTGGAGCCTGGGAGATTGAGACTGCAGTGAGCCAGGATTGCATCACTGCACTGCAGCCTGGGTGACAGAGCAAAATCCTGTCTCAAAAGAAAAATAAGAATACCTCAGACAAAGCCAGAAAACCAAATAAACAGGAAGAGTGAGGCAAGGGTTCCAAAGATGTCCTATTTTGGGGAGCTATTATGGCAGGAGCCCCCACCTACGTTGCTGAATGTTTTACCTTTCATGAGAGTTCTCAGTTGCACAGTGTGTTAGTGAGGTTCTCCAGAGAAGCAAAACCAACAGGATGTATACATAGAGAAACAGGGATTTATTACAAAGCATTGGCTCCCACAAGTACGGAGGCTGGCAAGCACTAAGCTCCGCAGGGGAAATTGGCCAGCTGGAGCCCCGGGAGAGCCAGCAGTGCACTTCCAAATACTGGCAGGCTTGAGACCCAGACTAACATTTCAGTTCAAGTCCAAAGGCAAGAAAAAGCCAATGTCAGGCAGGAAGAATCCTCTCTTAAACAGTGGAGAATCAGTCCTTTTGTTCTAGTCTAGCCTTCCACTGATGGGACGAGGCCCACCCGCATGGAAGGGACAATCACTTCTACTCAGTCCGCTGATTTCAACACTAACTGCATCCACGACACCCTCACAGAAACACCCATATGTTTGACCAAACATCTGGGCACCCTGTGGCCTAGTCAAGTCAAACATAAAATTGACCATCACACATAGCTTCTCAAGTCACGCACATGCCTTTTTCGGATCCAACGTGAGGATAAAGCAGAAAGTCACATTAAGAGGGTGTGAACCCCGAAAAGCTGAGACAGGTCTCAGTCAATTTAGAAAGTTTATTTTGCCAAGGTTGAGGACGCATGCCCATAACACAGTCTCAGGAGGCCCTGATGACATGTGGCCAAGGTGGTCAGAGCTCAGTTTGGTTTTCTACATTTTAGGGAGACATGAGACATCAATCAGCATATGTAAGATGAACATTGGTTCCGTCTGGAAAGGCAGGACAACTTGAGTAGGAGAAGGGCATCCATTTTTCTCTTATCTGCCTATTTGTCTCTTATCTGCCAGGTCATAGGCAGATAAGAGACAAATGGATGCATTCTTTTGAGTTTCTGATTAGCCACTCCAAAAAAGGCAATTAGATATGTGTTTATCTCAGTGAGCAGAAGGTGACTTTGAATAGAATGGGAAACAAATTTGCCCTAAGCAGTTTCCAGCTTGACTCTTCCCTTTAGCTCAGTGGTTTTGGGACCCCAAGATATTTTCCTTTCACAAAGGAAACTAGCCTATGTCCCAGGAGGTGGACGGAGCTGCCTTTGAAAGCATGGGTCCAATGAGTCTACACTCATTGCTGTGGGCACAGGCCACCAGTAGACTTAGGGACTGAGGATGAATGAGCACAGCTGACTAGGAAAACACCTTTAAAGCAGGAAACTGGCCCGGTGCGGTGGCTCATACCTGTAATCCCAACACTTTGGGAGGCCGAGGTGGGCGGATCACCTGAGGTCAGGAGTTTGAGACCAGCCTGGACAACATGATGAAACCCCGTCTCTACTAAAAATACAAAAATTGGCCGGGCGCGGTGGCTCAAGCCTGTAATCCCAGCACTTTGGGAGGCCGAGACGGGCGGATCACGAGGTCAGGAGATCGAGACCATCCTGGCGAACACGGTGAAACCCCGTCTCTACTAAAAAATACAAAAAACTAGCCGGGCGAGGCGGCGGGCGCCTGTAGTCCTAGCTACTCGGGAGGCTGAGGCAGGAGAATGGCGTAAACCCGGGAGGCGGAGCTTGCAGTGAGCTGAGATCCGGCCACTGCACTCCAGCCTGGGCGGCAGAGCGAGACTCCGTCTCAAAAAAAAAAAAAAATACAAAAATTAGCCAGGTGTGGTGGCGTGTGCCTATAGTCCCAGTTACTCGGGAGGCTGAGGCAGGAGAATTGCTTGAGCCCGGGAGGTGGAGGTTGCAGTCAGTTGAGATCGCACCACTGCACTCCAGCTGGGTGACAGAGCAAGACTTCATCTCAAAAAAAAAAAAAAAAAAAAAAAAAAGAAAAGAAATAAAAATAGGAAACAAAGTGCCCCAAGCCATGATTACTGCGTTGAAATCTTACTTTGAGAAAACTATATTCTAAAGTTGAGTATGCAAAACTGGAGAAAAATGAGGATAAAGTAAGGCCGTGGAATACAAGAAACCCAGACTACTGTACGAAGCCTGGTTTATATACATTTTCTTTCCACAATATTTCCCTAGTCTTGGCATGTAAGCTTTGTCCAAGCCTCTATCCGGCAGGGAATCTTGGCTTAGACAATATACTAAGGGATGGTCACATTTTCGTTACAACAGGAAAGTGGTTCTTTGGAGAAACTGATGATGTAAGGAGGTCTTTATAATTAAGCACAAGTCCCAAGACCATCCTGACTTGTCAAGGAAAAACACATTAGAAAGGAGATGGCAGGGAAGGGACGGGCTGCTAAGAGATGAAAATAGGAATGTGTATAGGCAGGAAAATAACACTGACAAAGGGAAGAAAGGCAGGAACCAGCAGAGAAATTAAGGAGGGATGGAATCAGATTTGGAAACGTGCTTGGACGTAAACTAATTCATCCTTACGTCCAATACATGACTCTTCTCTCTCCTACCTACTAGGCAGGGCATTTTTGCTTTCTGACAGCATCTACTTGAACACCTCCTGCGATGGATGGAAGCTCACTATCAAAAATAACTCCTTTCCTTTTTGCACGGTGCTGAGCCAAACTGAATCAAACTTTGTCTACCTGCAAATTCTGCCCATTAGCTCTGTTCTGACCACTGCAGCAACTCTCAATAGGTATGACGCCTTTTGACACAGCGGCCCTTCAAGTAACTTCAGTTTCTTCTCTCTGGCTGGGGGTTAAACATCTCCACTTCCTCTGACAGCACCACCCTGACACCATTTCTAGATCCTACATGATCCTGGTTGGTCATTTGTGAACACACTTCAGATGTGTCAATAACTTTGAAATGTGGAACCTAGAACTGAACACAACATTCCACGTCATCGATGAAATTGGAGCACAACATTATTGTTCATATCCTGAGACTTACTGTCCTGTTAATAAAGTCTGAGATAGAACTTACTTTTTGGCAGCCCTTCAACAACGTTGGGTCACACGGAGGCTAAAATCAGTTTTAAATTACTGCTCCATCTTCTGATCACATCATAGATTCCAGGAGCTCTCCGATTACTGGATTTTATTTCAACACTAAAAAATGTTGAGAACAACATAGCATTATATTTTTTAAAAAAAGGTTCTAAGGAAGGATATTTTAAAAAGGCAAAAGATTAAAAGAAAATGATATCCAATGGAAAGTCATATCTAATGCAGAGTTTAGGAACTGGTAAATATGTGGGCAAATATAAAAGCATTTTCAAAAGTCATCTTTTTATTTCTTTAAAAGATTACTGGCTGTTTAAAACAATGATTCTACGTTCCGAGATTTGTAACATATAAAGGCACAATGTATGGCATGAGAGCACAACACAGAGCCGGAGAAGTGGAAGTAATCTTCTCTCAGGTCTTGAATTACATGTGAAGTAGTGTAATGTTATTGAAGGTAGACTGTGAAAACTTCAAATATATATTGTAAGCCCTAGCTATTAAGCCAATCGTAGAGTTAGAATTAAAAATACCGTGATGTAAGCTTCCCATTTATAAATTTAAAAAAAGAAAAATGCTTGATCTAGAAAGAGAACAGATGAGACAATCCTTAGTGTGGCATAACTGGTTTTCACAATGCCAGGACATTAAACTGGTATGTCCATAATTACATTAAATGTAAATAGTAAAAAGGCTGGTGCGGTGGCTCACGCCTGGAATCCCAGAACTTTGGGAGGCTGAGGCAGATGGATTGCTTGAGGCCAGGAGTTCGAGACCAGCCTGGACAACGTGGTGAAACCCATCTCTACTAAAAATACAAAAATTAGCTGGGTGTGGTGGTGCATGTCTGTAGTCTCAGCTACTTGGGAGGCTGAGGCAGGAGAACCACTTCAACCTGGGAGGCGGAGGTTGCAGTGAGTCGAGATCGCACCACTGTGCTCCAGCTTGACACAGCAAGACTGTCTCAAAAAAAAAAAAAAAGAAAGAAAGAAAGAAAGGATAAAAGCACTCCAGTTAAAGGGTAGAGATTGAATAGTTCTTATAAAAAAAAAGTAATAATCTACTATACACAGTATATAAGAAATATACTTTAAACACATAAATGGGTTAAAAATAAAGAATGAAAAAGGATACACTACGTAAGCTGTAGTCATGAGGAAACTGAAGTGGGGATGTTGTAACTGCCCAGTGGGCTCACGTTGCCCGCTGCCTAGACAGCCGATTTATCAAGACAAGGAATTGCAGTAGAGAAAGCGTAATTTATGCAGAGCAGGCTGTGGGGGAGACTGGAGTTTTATTATTATTCAAATCAGTCTCCCTGAAAACTCAGGGATCAGAGATTTTAAGGATAATTCGGTGGGTAGGGCCAGTGGGTTGGGAGTGCGGATTGGTTGGTTTGGGGATGAAATCATAGGGAGTCCAAGCTGTCCTTTTGTACTGAGTCAGTTCCTGGATGGGGGCCACTGGATTGGTTGGCACCTCCAGGCTGGGGACACCCAGTTGTCAGAAATGCAAAAACCTGAAAAAACATCTCAACAGACCAATCTTAGGTTCACAATGGTGATGTTACCTTCAAGAGGAAGTTGCAATCTTATGACCTCTGGAAGTTGCAATCTTATGACCTCTGGAATAATGGCGGGCAATATTGAGAATTCCAGCCCCTCTCATCCTTAACTGCGTGGCTGGTGACCTTTTATTTGTTTTGCAAGAACAGTTTCACTTTTGGTCAGGGCTATTATCTAAACCCTAAACTAAGTTCCTTCCCAAGGCTCGTTCGGCCTATACCCAGGAATGGGCAAGGACAGTTTAGAGGTTAGAAGCAAGATGGAGTTGGTTAGGTCTGATGTCTTTCACGGTCATAATTTCCTTAGTTATAATTTTGCAAAGGCAGTTTCAATGTTAGTATCAGGAAAAAAATAGAATTTAGGAAAAGTAATATTGAAATAAGAGACGGGGCTCAGACACTGGACCAAATTGAGGACTAGCTAAAACAGGGACAGGGCAGAAGCACCTTTCCATCATGCCTACCAGTGTGCCTGTCAGTTTACCATTGCCATGGCAACACCCAGAACTTACCACCCCTTTCCATGACAATGACTCAGCAAGCAGAAAGTTACAGCCCTTTATTAAACATGTCTGCATAATCCGCCCCATCATTTGCATATAATTAAAAATAAATAGAAATATGACTGCAAAACTGCCTCTAAACTACTACCCTGGACACAATGACTATGAGGCATCCCTCCCTCCCTCCCTGCCTCCCTGCCCTGCTCTGCAAGGAGCAGTCCCCTTTGCTGCTACCATGCACTGCTGCTTCAATAAAAGTTGCTGTCTGATACCACTAGCTCACCATTCAGTTTTTTCCTGGACAAAGCCAAAAACCCTCCCTGACTAAGCCTCAGTTTTGGGGCTCGCCTGCCCTGCATCATCATCAGAAATGAAGATAAACGTAATGATAAAAGGAACAAAGAGGCCAGGCGTAGTGGCTCATGCCTGTAATCCCAGCACTTTGGGAGGCTGAGGCAGGTGGATCACTTGAGGTTGGGAGTTCGAGACCAGTCTGACAAACATGGAGAAACCCGTCTCTTCTAAAAATACAAAATTAGCCAGGCGTGGTGGCGCATGCATGTAACCCCAGCTACTTGGGAGGCTGAGGCAGAAGAATCGCCTGAACCCGGGAGGTGGAGGTTTCAGTGAGCCGAGATCGCGCCACTGCATTCCAGCTTGGGCAACAAGAGTGAAACTCCGTCTCAAAAAAAAAAAAAAAAAAGGAACAAAGAGATACTGCAATCCTAATTGTGTATGCGCCTAATTACACAGCTTCAAATGCATGAAGCAAAAGCTGACAAAATAGAGAGTTAGACAAATCCAGATTTACAGTTCTCTCAGTAATAGATAGAAAAAGCAGACAGAAAATCAGTAAGACCTGAACAACACTATCAACAAGTTTGACCTAATTGAGATTTATAGAAAACAACATTCAATAATAGCAGCATTCACTTTTATCCCGAATATATATCCTATTATAGGGCACATGGAATTTTTACTGGAATAGACCCTGTGCTGGGCCATGAAGCAAATTTCAATACACTTAATTAAAATTATACAGAGAATGTTTTTCAGTCTATAGTGGAATTAATTTGAAAATTGATAATTAAAAGATATCTTAAAATTCCTACTTGGGGCCGGGCACGGTGGCTCATGCCTGTAATCCCAGCACTTTGGGAGCCCGAGGTGGGTGGATCACGAGGTCAGGAGATCGAGACCATCCTGGCTAACATGGTGAAACTCCATCTGTACTAAAAATACAAAAAAAAAAAAAAAATTAGCCTGGCATGGTGGCGGGCACCTGTAGTCCTAGCTACTTGGGATGCTGAGGCAGGAGAATGGCATGATCCTGGGAAGCGGAGCTTGCAGTGAGCCGAGATCGCGCCACTGCCCTCCAGCCTGGGCAACAGAGTGAGACTCCGTCTCAAAAAAAAAAAAAAAAAAGAAAAACAAAACAAAATTCCTACTTGGAAAGAAAACACATATTGATAAATAAGCCATGAATAGAAATCACAAGGGAAATTAGAATTTTTTTTAACTGATTGAAAATGAGAACACAATATAGCCAAGTTTGTGGGATGCAGCCTAAGCAGCACGCAAAAGGAAAAAAATTAATCTAAGCTTTCTACCTCAAGAAGCTAGAAAAAGTGAGAGCACACTAATAATAGAAACAGAAAATAAAACAACAGTGGAGATCAATGAAATAGAAAATAGGTAAGTAATCCAAATCAAAAAACACTGAAAATAAAATGCTGTTTCTTTGAGAGCAATAAAGTATATAAGCCACTAGCTACACTGAAATAAAAAGAAAGAAAAGACAAAAATTACCTGTATCGGGAATGAAAAAAGATGATATTGTTACAGATGCTATGGCATTTAAAGTATAAAAAGTAAAGATTATTAACAATTGTATGTCAATCCATTTGATACTTGGATGAAAATGGCATGCCTATAAAATGGAGTATTATAGACCTATAAGCAAATGCGTTTTCAAAGATTTAACATTCTGGGAATACGCTTGTGATACGTAAAGATGAAAATCACATACAAACTCTGTATACAGTACTCTTTTATTTTAATGTATACATATTCATAAAGAGGACTAGTGGAAATTTGCCAAGATATTAAGGGCTGATTTTGGATAGTGGGATTTTCTTCCCCTCATACTTTTCTGTAATCATGGGATTACAGTCCTAAAATGGAAAAATATCAATTTTAAAAACAGAAAAAAATTATAAGGCGTATTTTTAAGAATAGTCTTTGCCTGAGAAAATGAACCTTCAATGTTCAAAGAATAAATGGGACTTCTCTGGGCCTGTTTTATCATCTGTAAAATGGGCCTATGTTATGACCACAGAACAGTGCTTGTCACTAAGTAAACAGTCAATAAATGACAGCCTTAAAATACAGAACACCCCAGGACTGCAAAGGAGGCAGTGCCCTCAGGCGAGTCAGGGGTCAGAGCAAGAAAGTGAAGGGAACTTTCAGAGAGGTCGAAGGTATATGGCAAGTTTCCAATGGAGCCTGACCTCCAGAGGCCAGTACAGGGTTTCTGGAATGGGGGAGGGTGTGTGACAGAAAGTGGGAATAGAAAAGGGGATGTCCTGGGCTGGTAGAGACTCCAGTAAGGACACTGAGAGGGGATGTGGCTGTCTGAGGTTCCTTCTGGTCTCAGAGCAGATGATGATGGCGAGGTTGTGAGAGAGTGCCTAGGGCTTGCCCTCCACTTCTGACAATGAAACTGGGAGAGGAACAGGTTACTCAGAGTGCACAAGTTCTTTCAGAACTCGGAAATGTAACCGAAATATAACTTTAGCTGGGTCTGGTGACTTGAACCAAGGTAGCGGGGCACCTGGTTCCTGTCGTTGTCACCTCGGTTGGTTTCCAGTGCCACATTAACTGTCCTCATTCCCAGCTTTAGCGTGTGCTCCCTTCTAGGGATCTGCTCAAAGCCACAGGTGTTCAGATTTAACGTGGTTGGTATGAGGCCCAGGCATCGATATTAAAAAGTAAAAAAAATGATAACTCCCTGAGTGATTCTAATGCACAGCCACACTTGAGAAATATGGGGTGTATCCCTGCTGGTTTTTGTGTGACCATAACAAACATGTAGCTTTTATTATTTTTCTGTCAATTCTAGCTCATCCCAGGCCTTTCCAACATTATTCACAGAAGTGTTTGGCACTTATTATATTCATCCTTAATTTATATATCCAAACTCCCACTTTCTGTTCATGTTTTTTAAAATTATGAGATTGGAGAGCTGACTCGTAGCCACAATGGTCTCTTTTGATGCCTCTTTTCCCTTCATCAGAATAATCTGTGACTACACAGCAGATACTTATTTTTCAGAGATCTGAATACATAGAAGCATCTTCGTATTTTCTCTCATCTTTTTGTAAGCTAATTTCATAAGGTTTGGAGTAGATGTTGATGCCTAACACTCTCTTCTATGTATATGATGCTTTGAACTGGAAGAAGGAAAAAGCTCCAACAGATTACTTCCCAAGAAGCCCAGAGCATCGGGCTCCACACTGAGCAAAGTCAGCAGCTCTTCTAATGTATAGCCTCAATGGTATTCCTATCAAACTACCAATGACATTCTTCACAGAACAGAAAAAAAACTATTTTAAAACCCATATGGAACCAAAAAAAGAGCCCCAATAGCCAAGGCAATCCTAAGCAAAAAGAACAATGCTGGAGACATCAGAGGCATCATGCCACCTGACTTTGAACTATACTACAGGGCTACAGTAACCAAAACAGCATGGTACTGGCACAAAAACAGGCACACAGACTGATGGAACAGAATAGAGAGCCCAGAAATAAGGCTGCACTCTATGGCCATCTGATCTCCAAGAAACCTGGCAAAAACAAGCATGGGGAAAGGACTCCCTATTCAATAAATGGTGCTGGGATAACTGGCTAGCCATATGCAGAAAACTGAAGCTGGACCCCTTCCTTACACCAGAAAAAAATCAACTCAAGATGGAATAAAGACTTAAATATAAAACCCCAAACTATAAAAATCCTGGAAGATAACCTTGGCAATGCCATCCTGGACATAGGAATGGACAAAGATTTCATAACGAAGACACCAAAATCAATCACAACAAAAGCAAAAATTGACAAATGGGATTTAATCAAACTTAAGAGCCTCTGCAGGCAAAAGAAACTATCAACAGAGTGACAGACGACCTACAGAATGGGAGAAAAATTTTGTAAACTATGCATCTGACAAAGGTCTCATATCTAGCATCTATCAGGAACTTAAACAAATGTACAAGTATAAAATAAACAATCCCATTAAAAAATGGGCAAAAAACATGAACACTTTTCACAAGAGTACACGTGGCCAAGAAGCGTATAAAAAAAGCTCATCACTGATCATTAGAGAAATGCAAATCAAAACCACAATGAGATACCATTTCACAACAGTCAGAATGGCTATTATTAAAAGTCAAAAATTGGCTGGGTGTGGTGGCTCTTGCCTGTAATCCCAGCACTTTGGAGGGCTGAGGCTGGTGGATTGCTTGAGCACAAGAGTTTGAGACCAGCCTGGGCAACATGGAGAAACCTCATCCCTACAAATATAAAATATCAGCCAGGCACAAGCTTGTAGCCCCAGCTACTCACGAGGCTAAGGTGGGAGGATCGCTTGAGCCCAGGAGGCAGAGGTTGCAGCGAGCCGAGCTCACACCACTGCACTCCAGCCTAGGCCAGAGTGAGACCCTGTCTCAAAAATAATAAAAGGTAACTAAATAAAAGTCAAAAAATAACACATTCTGGAGAGGTTGTGTAGAAGTGGACACTTATACACTGTTGGTGGGAGTGTAAATTAGTTGAATCATTGTGGAAAACAAAACAGTGTGGCGTTTCCTCAAACACCTAAAAACAGAAATACTATTCGACCTAGCAATCCCATTACTGGGTATATACCCAAAGGAAAATAAATCGTTCTATCCTAAAGATGCATGCATGTGTTCACTGCAGCGCTCTTCCCAACAGAAAAGACATGGAATCAACCTAAATGCCCATCAGTGGTAGACTGGATAAAGAAAATGTACATAGGCACCATGGGATACTGTGCAGCCATGAAAAACGAATGAGATCATGTCTTTTGCCGGGACAGGGATGAAGCTGGAGGTAATTATCCTTAGGAACCTAATGCAGGAACAGGAAAATACTGCATGTTCGTACTTATAAGCAGGAGTTAAAAGATAAGAACACATGGACACATGGAGGGGAACAACAGACAATGGGGCCTACCAGAGGGTAGAAGGTGGGAGGGGGAGGATCAGGAAAAATAACTAATGGGTACTAGACTTAATACCTGGGTGATGAAATTATCTGTATGACAAACCCCTGTGACACAAGTTTACCTGCATAACAAACCTGCACATGTATGCCTGAACTTAAAAGCTAAAAAAGAATCAGCAGCTCTGCAAGGGCAGGTGTTTTCCTTTCTCCTCTACAGCTTCAATATGCTGGCTTTGCCCTCAGGCTAGATCCCTTCCAGGTCCAAATGTGGCTATAGCAGTTTCAATCATCACATTCAGGCAAAATAATGTCCACAGGCAAAAAGTCTCCGGCAAGGTCTCCTTGGGAGTGAAGGAACTTTCCCCAGAAACACCCTCAGCAGAGTTCCCTCACATCTCCTTTGCCAGGATGGAGTCCCACGACCACTTCTAAAGCAATTACACCCAAGGTAACAGGGCTGGGATAACGTCCTACTTCCCTAAGCCACGAGGAGGGGGAAAGCAAAGTTACTCCTCAATATCCCAGCCAGGAAGCAGCAGGGATGCTGGAGAAGCAATCACCAGTGTCTTAGTTTCATCATTACTAACATTTGAGTGCACACCTATGTTCACTACAGGCTCCTAACATTTCCCCTAGAGTAATTCTTTCCCACTGGGTCAAAATGAATCCCAGAGCAGCAGTTTTGTTACTTCTGGTAACCTAATGGGATGGCATTATCAGCAAGTCAAGAGTTAATCGGACTCTTAGCAAATAAGATATCCAGGAAGGTCTTTTATAGCCCAACTACTGCATCCCTACCATGTCTTGTCTCCGTGTTTTCCTGTTGCAGATTCAGAACAGAAATCCATAGCCTTAATCTGATGAAGAAAAGTACAATATAACCCAACCATCATATTTTTGTCTTTTTTCATCAATATTCACATACTCATTTACTTTCCCTCTCAGGTCTAAGTTCCTTTTGTGTATTCTTGATGTATAGTAGTTTCCCACCTTTATTAGACCCGTTTCTTTTGAACAGTGTAATTTTTGTACCCTAGTAACAAGTAGCATCTCAGATTTTGACAGTCATGTTTACAGCCTTATGTTAACATGTCTAAGCTCTATGTATGACCTGGTACCTCGTATATACACATCTGGAGCTGTGTCATTACTGGGTCCCCTACTTTCCTTCTATTCTAGAGCTTATTTTTCAGATCTCCCCACTCATCTTCCTTTTAAACGAACCCAGCATCATCCACATTTTCTCTGGCCTCTTCATAAGCTACTTTCATAAAGTTTAGAGTATATGTCGATGCCCAGCACTTTATTTCCAACATAAGGCCTTCTGACAGGTTTGCTAGCTTACAAGAGTTCTCGGACAAAGCAGCGCTCTAAATATTTATTTTAAAATAATCCTTACAGCAACTCTCTAAACTACGTGTTAATTTTTATATATGAAAAATTGAAGCTCAGATATTAAGTAACTTGTTCAAAGTCACCCAGAACAAAGCCAGGCTTGACTCCAAAGTCCAGCTATTCTTCTGGTTTTCTGAACTCTGAGGACTGAAGAACAGTATCAGTCAAAATGTAGATGTGTTAAAATTATCAGACTTAAAAAAAATGCTACTGAGAAACACTGGGGGAGAGTGGCACCCTAACTAATGGAACCCAGGTGAGTGATGCCCAGGGAAAACCATGTGATAAGGAAGAAAGACATAAGGGGAACCATGCTCCAGCATGCAGGGAAAAAGAAAAACTATCTTATCTGGCAGACAACTGAGAATTGGCCAACTTCCTGTATGTTCCTACAAGAATTCTGAGGGTCTCGCTCTGCTACGGCTTGTCCCAGTTCCCCTCTAGGTTCTGCTACCTCCTTTTATTATTTAACTATAGCAAAGTTTCTCCCACTTCATTGTAAGACTTCCCTTACATCAAATAAGCTTCAAGAACATGTGTAGAAAATAAAAGATATCAAATAATGTTTGAATGTATAATTACCACATTCTAAAACCAGCCAGACTCTTGGCCTAAGACTTCTAACAACAAACCACTTCCAGAGCCAAGTTAGAAAATGTGTTTACCCAACTCCTTTTTTATTGGTTGACTCACATGAAAGAGATGGGCATTTCCTTTCCCCAAATGGGAACTTACTATGCCTACTCCCTATTTCTTGAAAGCTGTCATTTTGAAAAAGAGGAATATGAAAAATATTAAAAGACAAACATCTGACATCACTGTCGAAGACTACAAATAATGTAGTAAGTGAAATTGGTTTTCACATTTTAGTACTGGCTTGAACTCTTGATATTTAAGAATTAGGTGTTTCTCACTTAGTTTTATCCATGATCTCTTTCAGAAGTCAACCGTCTCCTGTGTAAAAAGGCTCATAGAAGCCGCTGCCTTCTGAAGAAAGCACACCAACTGGCGGGGGTCAGGGTAAACCAGGAGTCACACCCAACCACCAACTGCTCACGCCCAAGAACCCCACCCTACCCTGGCCACAAAAACTGTGCCTAGACTCCAGCACAGCCTGCAGCTGTGTTTCAATTATAGCTGTGTTTGTAATTACAGGTCACGTGCCCCACCCCAATCACTCCATTTGGCTAACAAGTGCCCATATTACAACACACAAATGGAAGAAAAAACTGGAATGCTCGCAAAAGTTACAAATAAAAACGATATGAAGGCATATTAAATTTTGGCTGATACTTCTCTTTGATTTTGCTAAACCACAGCAGAGCAAAGGCTGGCCCAATGTTGAATTTTACTGAAGAGTATCATAAACTGAAGAAAGAAAAAAAGACAAAAACAGTAGTGAAATAAAGAATAGGCAAATGTACCAGAATTATGAATGGAAGTCATTCTAGAGAATTATTCTACAACAGATGAAGTTTTAATTTCTTTTCACATTAAACACTGTTTACCACAATCAGCTAACAGAAATTACTGTAACATTGGTCACGATGACTTCATAAAACTAAAGATAGATGTTATGAGGAAACTTCATTTCATGTGAATGGTAACGTTAGATACTGTATTTTTTCATGGCAAAATACAACTTATCTTGAAGAGAAAGCAAATAGTTCAGATCAGGGAGACATGCTAAGGTTTTAATAAAGAAAAGCTTGGCCTCGTCCGGAACACTTAACAAAGTTCAGGACAAATTAGATAAAAGAGATGAGTGAGACACCAGCGTTAGGCAGGGACATAGGCTCATCATTCAGGCTTTATGTACATTACTGGATCTATGCAGCTCTCACTTTTAGAGAAGCACGCTGTATTTTTGGCAGAGGGATCTTCAAAAGTAGCCTTGGATATGAGGAATCGTATTTTAACCACCAGGCAGTCCAAGAAATTATTTTTAAAGGGGCAGCTGAGTATTTTCACGTATATACTATTAAGGCATCTAAATTTTTGGTGTTTTCAGTATATACTTTTACTGCTACTTTTTATTTTTTTTCATGTTGTACAACTATGATATTAGGTATTAAGCGACATAATTCTTTCTCTACTAGTGAACCAGTTTATCTCACTTAGCAAACTCTAAATTGATTGAAATATATAATCTGAGAACACACAGAAAAATATATTGAAAAACCAATAGAGATTTTTAAACATCATAAAAACTCAATCTTAATTAACTGATAGTCTTTAACTTAAAAAAAGAGTAATTAGAATGAAAATAAGTATTAAAAATAATTACCAGTAGTTTGTTTTACAAAAGAATAGAGCCATAAATTGTTTTAATTGCCCAATTAAGCAACTACCAGATTCTTTAGTCAACACTAACAGAATTCACATTTCAGCTAGTCAACAAAGCATATATTTAACATCTCTTGAATATAACATTTTAGTGATAACACAGACTACATAATTCTATCCATTGTTGTGACTGTATACAAATTAACCATGTTAAATATCAAAAATACATTGGGAATACTCCCCAAACCAACAACAGAATATTAATTAAATGAATTTTAAAAGCTTAAGAAATAAAAGTAGAAAACATGAATGAGACAGTGCTTTAACAATTATTGACCTAATCAAGACCTTTAAAATTACCACCAAAATGCACTATGATTTTTTTTTTTTTATTTAGTTTACAGGAAGAATCTATAAGTACAGGTTGCAGAAAGAAAATGTTTAGTGCTATTTACATTCGTTTTAAAACTCTGCTCTATACAAATTTAATTCTGATCAGTATGAACAATATTTTCGTAGATCTACTGCATATAAAGCCTTTTCATCAAAGCATTAACAATGAATAAAATAACCTGATTACATTTAAACAACGCTGACCATTTGAAACCATTTACATTTAATGTTTTTAAGGGCTGTTGACACTTAGTAAGTACAGAATGTAATGTCAGCCTGCAACTTCATTTTTATAAAGGCTAAACTTATTTATATGGAATATTGTTCTATATACTACAAGCCAATCTATATTTTAAGTCCTATAGTTAGGTATTTTATAAGTCTTTTATTAAATATATTCTACACATATTTGTAATTTCACCCAGGAAGAATTTCTTCCCAGTGAAAAAATATAAAATCTTTCATATTTTTACAGGTTTAGATGAAACTAGCTCATGCTTTAGTGCTGTGCAAATTGTTTTTAGCATATCAATCTTTAATTTATTGGTATGAAATAAAAGAAAAAGTGGCATTCTTAATTGTGTATGCCATAAAAATCAGCTTTTGACTTTAATACAATTGCAAGCACTAATATCAAATGCAAACTATATAAAGAAACAAAATTAGTACTATGGAGTTTTTCTTTTTAAATTTTAAGAATTCATCTGAACTCTCTAAGGAGTAAGAATGACACTGGATGTGGTTACAAATGAATGATAATTATGGAAAATTTCAATTCACTGATATTCAAATACGTAAAATTGATCAATGAGGTTTTCTAATATTTCTGCACAATAATGAAAGCCGATGAGTGACTGGAACTACCCTCCCACATTAAGGCTAGGAGACGCACTCTCACCCCTTCTTGTGCTGTCTAAACAAGCGCTCAGTTACTGTAGAGTGCATGTCTTAAAGGGAAAAAAATCAGTTTCATCAGCCCTCTACTGAGTGCTTTAAACAGGCACATTTTGTTTTTTCATTTGTTGCAGTGAAAAGAGTCACACTCAGTTTAGTATTCTGTGCCACTGCAGCCACCACGGCTGACTTTGGTAGAATTCACCCAACATTTTTGTTTCTTTTCCATTTTTTCCTCTCAAGTTGGCCCAGTAATTAACTTCATTAATTGCTGAGTGTCTTCCAGTGTGGAATTGTATATGTAAGTATTTCTAGGTACCATAAACTGTTATAAATTCTGCTGATGAGCAAAATAATGCCAATCTTTTTAGTGCAAATTGTATTTGGAACACTTGCTTTATTAGTTCTGATGATGAAAATTTTGTGGCAGCAAAATGGTTTCTGCTACGAAAGATAACTTGTTAACTTTTCCCCTGGAGATTGACATTCAAAAACCAGTATGTTTTAAAACAGCTCAACATAAAAAGAGGAGAAATAAAAAATCAGAGTGAAAAATGTTCTTGGTGCTTTTACTTTCATGAGAAAAGAGGACAGTGTTCATGTGGTAATTCAGTTCCATGGGCTTACAGGCAGACTGTTCTGAACGGTTTCTCAAGCAATGGCGGGTCTTTTCTGTCCCAGCAGCATGAAAGACAAAGACTATATCACATCACACTAGGCAGACAGTGTTTACAGGATTACACAACAATTACTCTCTCCAGTCTTCTCACGATTCCTCTGACCTAGGGAAAATGAAGAAGGGCCTCGTTTATAAAAATTCTAGAACTGGAGGGGAAAAGGGGGTAGGCAATCAAGTATAGGAAGCAGTAGTTTTTAAACTACTATAGGAAGCGTTTTTAAAAATGTTTGCATTTTTCAAAATTAAGAAGCTGTAATAAATGTTCTTTTAATTTTAGCATGTTTCAAAAATGTCTGGTTATTTGCTTGACAATCTCTATTCACAAACTATGCAAACTTCCTTTCCCTCAGAATCTCCAAGAAAAACCCAGCATTCCTGAATGCCTGTCTTTGTGCCTCAACTGAGACACTTTTCCAGTGCATGGCTTACCTTGAGAGTTTGGCTCTGGCAATGTCTCTCTGGCCACCAAATGCATCACTGTTGTTTTGCCAAAAGGAAGTTTTAATGCTATGTGAAAAGCAAAAGATGATTAGTTACACATATATCAACCTATTAAAATCACTATCCAGATTTAAAACCATTTTAAAAATTGATTGCTTTTTTTGACTTCTTTAACAGATTGAACTTCTTAACTCAGAGTACCTTCACAAAATTAGATTAATATTATCAGAAATAACATTTAAAATTTAAAAATTTTTTGCAGTTATATAGCCATTTGCTTGACACATTTACCCATATTATTTAAGAAATGATAAAAGAAAAAAATATGTAATTGGCTAATATCAGAGGCTACCTTTAGAGGAGAAAGGATTAAATTTTTTAAAAAAAATACTCTTTCTATATTAGGTAAAAGTTTAGATTAAGAGATATTCATTTCTAAATCTAATTACCTGTCAATTGTCTAATAAAATTACTGCACTGAACAGGCTACTACGATGTAGAAATGCAAGAAACAAACCTGATTTTAAACATTTATTCTCATCCCTGTATTCGTCCATTAGAAAAGAATTTTCTTAAAAAGATTAGGTTAAAATAATCACTGTCTTGGCGTTATCAATAATCACTGTTTCCTAATCAAGTCTTTATAACATGTTTTCACTCATAAATTTAATAAATTTTATCATGAAATATTTCAGGCATAGAATACACACCCATGTCCACTAAGGCAAATACAAACACTGAGTTTCATGGTAAATCTCTTTGTTACTCTGTGCATAAAATTAGAAGCAGCTGGTATATTTAGCTTCTAGAACTGTTTCTATAGTTGTCATGTTTTAGTTCTGACACCTCAAATTACCCTGTCTTCAAAAACTACAAACTGAAGGCCAAAGATCATTACTTAGCAATAATGACTCTCCAGCTCCCTGTTTTTAAAACTTGCTCTATAGGATGATGGTTACCATGCAGATTTTAAAAAGAATCCTAATTATCTTCAACACTGGTACTATTTCATATGTTTAAGGTGAGTTCCCATCTTATTTAAAGTTGGCCAGCCATTATTTGGTCTACACTTTTAACCTCTGATGTTCAAATGAAGCACGATGGCCCATAAATACATAACGAAAAAAGGGAGGCTTTTAGAATAACTTCCTAGGCCTGACTTAAATTAAAATGTAAATAAGACTTTATGTTATGAAAAATTTCACTAAATATTTGGGAAAGCCTGATCAACATTTTAAACCTTGAACTGAACTTAAAATGCACACATACCAGGCTGCATATCATTCTCATACCTTCAAACCTTGAACTGAACTTAAAATGTGCACATACCAGGCTGTGTATCACTCTCATATCTGTCTTCCGGGCTCTAGTAAGACAGACCTGGATTAAAAATTTTCATCTCTGCTGCTTCCAACTGTGTAACTCTCAACAAGTTACTTACCCTCTAAGCTTCTGTTTCCTCAACTAAACCGGAGATACTAATTCTATTACATGCCCTTTGTAGCTCTGTCCATTAAATCAAACAATCCAAGCAAAGTGCTTTGCCCAGAGCTTGGCACAAAGAAAGCATTCAGTATATACTACCATCATCATTTTGAGATAGCAAGGAAAATGAATCTGAGAAAAAAGGTAGGTGAACTGAGATATAAATGTAAAAACACGTCAGACAGGCCTGGAAAGTTCCCAAGAGGCTTACCATTTGAAGTTACAAATGTAATGTGTGGGAGCTATTATTTTTTCTTCTTCATCTGAATTTTAACTAGAAATAGTAGGTATTGATGTTAATAACATTTAAAAATGTGAAAGAAGAGGAATGCCAGAATCTAAAATGCGTTCTCTTCCTTTCACTGTGGACGCTTCTGCTTTCTCCTATGACACAGTACAATATCCAGAATAGAGGTTTTCAACCTTTAGAGTACATAAAAATCACCCAGGAATTCAATTCTGTAGTAAAATCAGGAGACGCGGGTTGGGGAGAGAGGGCGTGCAGAAATCTGTATTTTAAAATAAGTATCCTAGATGAGCCTCATGCTCATTATTTCAGAACCACATTTTGGGAAATGCTAATCTGGGCCATACTGAATGCCAAAGCTTTAGCTGATCATCTTCTTCACCCTCTGATTAACAAGGCTGCTGTCACACTTTTCCTTTAATGAAATGAAACTCTATATGACTACATAAAGGTTCTAGTTCAAAAAGGGGGATTCAGGGCTATGTTTTAAGACATTTGATAACTGAACATTTCAATCTGAAACTTAACTGAACGAGAAAATTTCAAGAATGGCAGAGAATGCCCTGGCTTCCCACTTTAACTGTCCACATAATGGCTGAATTCCACCCATGGCTGTATACCCACTACTTCATGGTCATCCACTGCTTGACCACCACCTATAACAAAGATCTCACTAACTTTCCCTGGCAGTCTAGTCTTTCTTTAGGTAGTTCAATGTGTTCACATGTTCTTTCCTATATTGAATAGAAAACTGTCTTTGATTTCCAGTTATTGATCCGAAGTCTAATTCACAGGGCTACACAGAGCAAGTTCTAGGGCCACACAAAGCCTTCTTCCACACAGGCCACTCAAATATTTATAGATGGTTGCATTTCCCTGTGTGCTATCTTCTTTATTATTCACATTGAAGAACACAGGGATGCTAAAAAGAAAAACTGAGACCCAAAAGACAAATAGTTGATTATCGTTATCCAAACTTGCTCAAACATCCAGTTATAATTATTAACGCAGAGGTCCAGGCCATGCTTCTACGCTAGAGATAGTTTATTGTTTTTGAAAAGAAGGACAGCAATACAGAATGACAATAATAATTATATAAGTCAATCTGGTAATTATTCTAAAACAATTTCAAAAAAATACTGGTAAAAATTATACTTTAGTGGGAATGAATCAATAATTTTGATTTTTAACACAAATTCTATGAGCTTTAATATGAAGTTCAAACTCTGAGGTCACAACAGAAAAGATAATTAAGGAATTGAGTTGGTGGGAAATTGCTCACATAGATCAATACTCAAAAGGGAAATGGAGTATTTCAAGGTTCACTCATATAATCAATAGATTAAATTCAACCATCATTTACCAATTTTTAATTCACGTAAGATCTTGTATGAGCCATAATTTTAAAAAGACCAGAACATGGTCCCATCCTTAATGAATGTACAATATAGCTCGGGAGCTAACAGTCAATTCTTACACAAAGAGCATTAAGAGTCAGTCCATCTATTTATACAAAAGCTATAAAAAAAGCTACAAATCAAAAAAGCTCCATTTTAAAGTGCCAGATATCTTAGTAGAGAGAAGCATTTTTTAGACCAGTTATAAAACTACTAGTGAAACTCAGTGTGAGATTATAGCCTGAAATGTTTTATTCACTTGACACTGTGATAAAATCATTTGCATTCATCTACTTTAGCCCTTATTGCCCAGGATTTTTACCAGTGCATTTGATCTGTTTGTCCTATGTAATACTAGAGCAACCTGAAGGGAGAGCTTCTGTCTTACTCAATACTGGATTCCCAAGTGCTTAGCACAGTACTGGCACATAAGAATTTAATAAATACATGCTGAATGAATGAATGCAAACATTCTACCTTTAAGGAAAAACAGATTATATATTAGGTTTAGAGGAAAAAGTCAGACTATATTTAATGAAATATATATTTAGATAGATCATTTAATTTGCCTATACATTTCCAATTATCTGAATATATTTGAAATACCTATTTTCAAAACTAAACAAATCCTGTTGATGGTAGAAAATGTACCCCATAAGGGGGCACTATTGAGCTACATTTCTCCAGTCATATATAAAGAATAATAATAGCTAACAATTAAGGTGTTTACTATGTGCCATGCATGTAAGCACTTTGAATATATAAAGTAATTTACCCTTCTTAACCTCTGAGGTAGGCACTATGGTAATTCCACTTTACTGATGAGGAAACTGGAACACAGGTTGGTTAAGTCACTTGCCCAAGGTTTACACAGCCAGTAAGTAGCGCAGCTAATACAACTTAAATAGTCTAGTTCCAAAATCTTTTCTTTCAACTATTACGCTAAAATGCTGCTCTAATGTCAGTCACTTACTTTATTCTCACATGATTAGCAACTATATCAGGTAGGAACACCTGAAAACATCCCTTTATATATTTGAAAACTATCATAAATTTTTCCTAGTTTGTGTGTCCAGTCTTAAGTTTAAAATACTATATCTGAATTACATTATTTGGAAATATAATAACATCACATTTAAAAAATAGTAGGTATAGAATTCTATCTATACTGGGATAGAGTTTATTTTACAAGGTAGTAGATACTTATTACAGTCCTAAAATTAAATTTAACAGAATACACAATGTGAAGGAGTAGGCATACCAGAAGTAGGCAGAATTCATAGTTTGAATTTGTCTTTTTTTTTTTAGTAAATTCAAAGACATTAGCATTTAAAACAAACGAATCATGCTACCATGAGACAGACATGAAATCCCATTACAAAGGTGGCTGTTACCTCCTAATGTGACATTTCCATGTAGAAATCGTCCTTGATAAATGAGTCGTAGAATATTTGGACTGCTGACCTGCTCTTCTTCCCAGTCTGAAAAGAATCCAGTGAACTGGTTAGGTATATTCTAACACATAATTAACGTACTACTATATTGTTTTAAAAATTCAGATTCAAATCAGTTAGAGTACAAAGAAGGCCCTTGGAGCTTCCTACTATTAGAAACAGTCACTATTCATATATTCACCGCAACCCTAGTTCTTGCTTATTCTTCTTAAGTAGCAAGAGCTGCAAAGAGACTCATTTTGCTTCTTAAAGAATACTAAAATGTACCAAACTGTAGTCCCCAAGTTTAAAGTTAATACAAATGAGTTGGGAAAGACCTACCAAGTAAAAACAAATACCATTTTAAAATTAATTTAAATTACCAGTAATTAACAGATAGTATTATAATGTTCCAATATTTGTACCTGTTAAAATGTACATTTAAGGCTAGAAAACAGCAGGTTTAACAAATATCTAAAAAACAGTTAATATATTAAGAATAACAAAAAAACTGTGTTTACTTTTGGATAATGTTGATTTATTATCTTATTTTCTATCTGAAGTCAGTTAGTAAACATTAGAGAAGATACAACTTTAGTTCACCTCACCCAAAATGAAGACTTGGAAGAAACTGAAAAACTAATATATATTAGGAGGTACTGTACAAACATGAAAACTTAGAAAAGTGTACACACAAAGAAAATCAAAAGACAAACTGGTAGGTAGAATGGGTAAAAGATTATTTAACTTCAGCCTATAATTTATATAATAGTAAAAGATGGAAGCCACTCCATTAAAATAAAGGTTTAAGGACACTAGTGTTATGATAGGGTAAAGGGTTAGTAATTTTCATGAGCTTGTAGATGTAACAATTTAAGCCTTGAGTTTATTAATGATCTGAGAATTCCTTTGTCTTTTTTGTCAACAATTCTCACGTGTTTGTTTCCTATAGCAAGAGATAATGGGCAACACAAAAAAAATTGTTTAAAGTATTCTGAAAGAGTGACAGAAGAGAAAGGAAGTAATTACAGATTTTTCTTTTGCCCTTTTCTTGACTATTCAAAATGATGAATATGAATTTGATAAAACCACTGCCTATAAGTGACTTAGGCACAGCTGAAATGAGCAGAGGAGAAATAAATCTCAGTCATTTCCTGCCCCTGACCCATGCCTTTAGTCTCTTCCCTCTTCTCCCTCCTGCAAGGTTTTGTTGCCTTCTGATCCTGTTACTCCCAGGTCCCTCCTATTCCAGAAGAAAGATCAAATAAGTCTCTAACACTATAATACAAATTGTTTTGAATTCATCACTTCCAAAATTATTGTTTAATAGAATATTTCTGGTCAAGATGGAAGTGCTCCATAGATACAAAGGTAAATTACAGTAATTGTTTAATTCACAGGAAACAAAGACTAATATTCTAAAAATACTTGAATTTTTTTTTTTTTTGAGGTGCAGAAACCTGAAGTCCCATGTTTCATTATCTTATACAGAGTGTCATGATTTCCACGTACTTCACCGGTGTAATATGCTATCTCCCTTCCCCTCTCCAAGGATCTGAAATTTAGAGAAACCTTAGAATATAGCTTAAATGAAGAATTTCAGGTGTTATTAACATATCCTAAGTTTAACAGATTTTTTTGAACCTTTGACCCAATAACAGCTATGTGTCTGACTATTCCACCTGTTAGTAATATTTCCACTAAATAGCATAAGGGTATGCTAAGGAAAACTAATTCCTTCAGCAAGTATAGTGCATTAAGTATTTTCTTCTATTGATTTAATATTTGCCACACATTTATTATTAGCATCAATAAGTATTTAATTTGCTGATTTTAAGTACGTTATGTGATACAATACAGACTTACATTTTTAATTTAAATATTTTATGTAAAATAAAAATTAAAGTACTTCTCTATTCTTTGCAGTGTCTAAAACTGCTGAGTAGACTTGGCAACCTGAGGAAATACTGGGAATTAAAATCTTTTTTTGAAAATAAAGGAACATCCACTGATACAATCAATTTTCACTACTGGTAGATGGTTTGTTCATTTGGGATACTATTTATGGCAAAGACTTATACTTGAATTTAAACTAATTTTAATATCTAAGTAAGTAATTATGAAAGTAAAAGTGTTTCTTTTACCTTTACTGCCCAAATAAATTTCAGAGTGATTACCCTTCTTCTGCCTTGTGTTATCTCATCTATAATATCCATATATCAAAAGCTATTACTATGACCACTCCCCCCAAAAAAAATCTCATAAAGGTAATCTTTTTGTATCACACTTAGAATAACATCATTGTTGGATATTTAAAAATGCTTTTCATACTGACAGTCATCTATTTCCGCCTGACTATAAAGAATAGCCAATATTCTTAGAGCCCAAATTTAGTCATCTTTAGCTTTTCTGAAATTCCTTCTTAGCTATAACCTTTATAGCTTCAGTATCTCCCTGATTTAGAAATCAGCCGCTTGGTTACTAATATGAAGAAAGATCCAGTAGTTGAAAGTATTTGTCTAAATCAGTATTTCTTAAATTTAGGCCTATGAATCCACAAAGACATGTCCTTAGGGTCTAAAAGTCCTCTTCAAGAAGTTTTAAGTTGTATTTTCATTTTAATGAAAATCTGGAAAATCTGTATTTTCATTTTAATGAAATCTGTCGGAGATTGTCTAGATGATTTAAATAGTCATTTTATAACCAAGCGCAGCCTTGGGGTTTTCAGTACTCACGTGTGCATTAAACTTATGATTGTACTGGTGCCAAGCAGTCAGTACTTCTTTAATTGTTAAGAGGCTAATGAGATAAGGACAGAGGTTCACTTAACAGGTAAATGATGCATTCTATCTAAGAGAAAACTGAGTAACAATTTGTTATACTGTATAAGTAAAGGTTTTACGGTGACTCTACAGATAACTTGATCATCAAACACTATGCAGGAACATAGGCATGGCAAACTCAATAGTATTCATGGGGTAAGCAGTGAGTTGGTTTTGGCAAAAATACATCATCTAGCACATTAATGTTATTAATTTGAACATTATTGGTTTGAGAGTTATATTTGCATTTTCTGAATCGATCTTTTTTAGTTTTATGATTATGCATATGAGTTAACAAGAATAAAGAGTTTTAACTGGGTTTATGTTTCTATATTTTAAAATACTCGTTGTAATAAAAATAATTTAAGTCAGCAACTAGAGATCTACAAGAATTATGTTCCTCTAGAAAAGTTCCATATATTATTTAAGGCTGAGAAACACTGATCTAATTGACTCATTTTGTACATATACTATGTTCTTTGTCAAAACGAGTCTTGTCCTTTAAAAGTTCAAATTGCTTCTGCTAAAAAAATTAAGTGAAATCAGCTGAAAATAATTCGTATCACTATGATACATGACATAAGGATCAAGATGACACTGGGGAAGTTCAAAGGAAGAAAACGAACCAACAATTCACTTGAAGGAGGCAATTTTTTTCTTTTTTTTTTGAGACGGAGTCTCGCTCTGTCACCCAGGCGGGAGTGCAGACGCATAATCTCAGCTCACTGCAAGCTCTGTCTCTCGGGTTCAAGAGATTCTTCTGCCTCAGCCTCCCGAGTAGCTTGGATTACAGGGGTGCACCACCACGCCCAGCTAAATTTTGTAATTTTAGTAGAGACTGGGTTTCACCATGTTGGCCAGGCTGGTCTTGAACTCCCTGACCTCAAGTGATCTGCCTGCCTCAGCCTCCCAAAGTGCTGGGATTATAGACCTGAGCCACCACACCCAGCCCACAGTCTTATTATATATTTAAAAAAAAAAAAAAAATCAGAGAAAGGAAGAAATACCACACACATTTTCCAAGATTGTTATGGTTACTGGCTTGAAAATGGAAAGCATAGACAGATATTAATCATCTTGACCTTATAGTAGTTCAGAGAACACAAGAACTGACATGAATTAGAAGTTAATTTTGTTTCAAACTTAATTTTAAATAGGCTATCTAGAGAAGACCATAGAGAATGTATTATCTGTTAAAAATGTTGCTCTTTCCTCTTACTTTGTGTTTTGGTAAAAATAGGTTTACTCATATGAAGGTGTGTGTATACTCACTATTTTGTGTGTGGTTTTTTTTTTTTCCTTTTTTTTTTTTTTTGAGACAAGGTCTTGCTCTGTCGCTCAGGCAGGAATGTAGTGGTGTGATAACTGCTCATGGCATCCTCAAACTCCTGGCCACAAGTGATCCTCCTGCCTCAGCCTCCCAAGTAGCTGGGACTACAGGCATGTGCCACCATGCCTGGCTAATTTTTAAATTTTTAGTAGTGATGACATCTTGCTATGTTACACAGGCTGGTCAGTCTCAAACTCCTAGCTTCAAGCAATCCTCCTGCCTTGGCCTCCAAAAGTGCTGGGATTACAGGTAAAAACCACTATCCCTGGCTGCATTTTTCTTTATTAAAAATATTTTTTGGCCAGGCACGGTGGCTCCCGTCTGTAATCCCAGCACGTTGGGAGGCCGAGGTGGGCAGATCACAAGGTCAAGATATTGAGACCATCCTGACCAACATGGTGAAACCCCGTTTCTACGAAAAATACAAAAAATTAGCTGGGTGTGGTGGCACGCACCTGTAGTCCCCGCTACTCAGGAGGCTGAGGCAGGGGAATCACTTGAGTCCGGGAGGCAGAGGTTGCAGTGAGCTGAGATCGCGCCACTGCACTCCAGCCTGGCGACAGAGCGAGACTCCATCTCAAAAAAAAAAAAAAAAATTTTTTTCCACTTACATTAAAACAGTTCTAAGGCAAAAGGAGCCATTGCATCCTGGGCTCCTTTACCATCTGGGAATGAGACTGCTGAAGAGCAAGATAAGGAAGGATACAATGATCTTCTAAATCTGAGACTTACACTCCCAATTTTTGGTTGTTCTTTTAAATGTTATATGTTTATAACAGTTTCAAAATGTTTGTGAGACAAGGTAGGGCATAAAGAATCAACATTATTCATACTCAAGGAAAAAATATCACTTACCCATTGGCCAATTGTCATATACATGCTTTGCAATGTCAGAAGCAGAATCGTTAGGAGAAAACAGGAACTCTTTTGTTTTTCCGCTTACCAAAATGAGGCGCAAATTTATCTGTAAGAAGACAATGATTCTTTTAACATAAATCTAAAAATCTTTTAAGTAAAAAAGAAGACTCAAAGGTTTTTCATTTCAATCACATTCTAAATTATTACCAATGCCATATTGTGGTTTTTATTTAAATTCTATAAAACTTTTTAAAAAAGAATGGGAATTTGACATTTCATTTTATTGCCTATTATTTAAGGTGTGTGTGTGTGTGTGTGTGTGTGTGTGTGTGTGTGTGTGACATATTTGCCATAATAAATGAACGCAGGGAAAAAAAATTCATTATGCTTTTAAATTTAATTACTCCAACAATGTTCAGAATTGAACTTTTGCAAGTTATCACTATTATTATAGAACATACATTTTAACCCAAAAATTAATAAAAATGTTGGCACTGAAGATCTCATCACTAAACAGAAAAAAAAATTAGTTGGTACTCTACTTCTTAAAATATATAATTAAAAGAAAAACTATATACAAGTTTTTATCCTATGAAAATTATTAAAACCTAGACAAATTAACATGAAACTATATATATATTTTTTGAGACAGAGTCTCCGCTCTGCCACCCAGGCTGCAGTGTAGTGGCACAATCTTGGCTCACTGCAAACTCTGCCTCCCGAGCTCAATCAATTCTCCTGCTTCAGCCTCCCAAATAGCTGGAATTACAGATGCCCACCACCACGCCCAGCTAATTTTTGTGTTTTTAGTAGAGATGAGGTTTCACCATGTTGGCCAGGCTGGTCTTGAACTCCTGACCTCAAGTGATCTGCCTGCTTTAGCCTCTCAAAGTGCTGGGATTACAGGTGTGAGCCATCGTGCCTGGCCAAGAAACTTTAATTTTAAAGAACTTTATCATGGTTAAAGGAGGAATCAATAATAGTAGCTCTTTTAGTCCCAACTGCATGACCATATATTTTTTAGGCGGAGTAAGGTAGGACACGGAGTAAGATAGGGACAAAGGATATAAATTCACCTTCAGTGATAACCCTAAGGGGGATAAGAGAATTAAAGTGTTTGAGATCTACTGGTTTCACATTTCCAAGTCAATATATATTTGCTTATATCATTGTTAATATATTTCACAAATGTTTAATTTTTATCTGTTGTAATTAATGTTTTTTTTTAAAAAACACCATATCTATGTATTCCCCTGTAAGTCACAGAAATACAAGTGTTGTTTCTATTACTCCTGGCCTTTGTTAAAAGAGTAAGTAAGATCTTACTAAAAGTTGGGTCCAGTCCAGAGCTGTGCCCTGGGATAAGGCAATCTAGCCTAGTTTCTTTATATGTAAAGAACAGAGAATCTCATTGTACCAGTCTGAACTGTGCCAGGTCCCAGGTTACCCAAGCTCTCCTTTTTAGTGACTAATTTTTTTTCTTATTAAAAATACCAGAAAATCTTTAAGATGTCAGAGTCTACAATGAATAAATTGGTGCCTATTACAGCAGTCACTGATTTACTATATTCACTTACCACCATGGCCAGTGTCACTTCCAGCACCTCACCAATTTGAAAATTATTTGAAAATTTTGTTGAAAGTTATAAAATATCTCCCCTATAAAAATGCATATACACAATTCTGGATTCAATGTAATGCAAATGAATTTCATATTAGATGGAGTGGAAGTAGATTTCATATTCTATCTACATATTTCAATTAAAAGTTTTTTAAAAGATAAAAGAAAATAATCTATGTTCCAGGTGAAAAGCCCTTTCAATATGCCCAATAAGCATTTCTTGCTGCTTTTTCTAATTAGAATGAAGTTATACCAAATAGCTGAATACAGGAAGAGATCTGATAAAAACATGTTGCTGTAAAGAAGTGATCCAAAAACTTTGAGTTCCACTTGAACGAGTTCAAGTAGTAGTCTGCAAGAATGATTACGCTCTATGAAAGTAACACCTTATTTATTTCCTATAGCAAATCGGTAATGAGCAATTCTTCAAGCAAGGAACCTAACATCTATGCAACACAATGTGAATTTTAGTCGTCACAGATACATTACTACTCATGGCTTTCTCTTAATGTATGAATAACAAATACATATTACCCTATGAACTTATATGGAATATTTAAGGTCTTCAGTCATTAATGTCCAAGAAATTCTGCCCCTAATAGTTCAGCCACTTGTGTTTAACTAGAAAAAATATAATTAAATTCAAGCTTCCTAATTAAGAGTAATGCAAATTATGTGAACTTACTACTTCTTAAAATTTTTTATGCTTAAAATTAATTTCCATTGGGTTTTTACTCAAATTATAATATTTAAAAATGATGAAAGGAAATAGATTTAGTCTTTAGGATCTGTAAAGGTGACACCAAAGCCTACTTTTGATTTTCCCTGATGTCTATCAATATGGATATGGGAAAACAAATGACAGTATATCCTTACCATGGAATTCCATGCAGCGTTAAACGACATGAGATAAAGACCTGTATGATCTGCCATGAAAAGACAGCCACAACATACTAAGTGAGAGAAAGCAGCCAGGTATAAAACAGTACTGTGGGAACAAAAGAACACATGCCTATTTGCTATGTACTGACTCACATGTCCCCAAAATCTCTGTATTGAAGCCTTAACTCCCAAAGTGACTGTGTCTGGAGGATAGGGTAATTAAGGTTAAAGGGAGATCATAAGGGTGAGGTCCTCGTCTGTCCAACAGCAGGCTTATAGGAAGAGAAAGAGCTCGGCTCCTGTGCTCTCTCCCTCTCTCTTCCTGCCCTCCAGGTGGGGACAACAAGAAGGCAATGGTACTTTGCCGTCTACTGTATTTTGTTGTGGCAGCCTAAGTTGAATAATACACACAAAGAAAAATATAAAATAAGAAATGTGAGGCTCCCTTTAAAAAGGGAAGCAGCTTTTCATAGAAACTATGATTGGTGAGAAGGTTGACCAAAAAAATCAACAAAAACTAAAAACTAAATTACTTGGATCTAAAAACATCTTGTTTATTCAACTTTTGTGTTATAAATTCCTTTGCTGTCCTATAAGAGGCTAGAAAATATAGAATATTCATGGGTTGCTGAACAAGTAACCTGTTTACTAACAAGGTTGAGAAAAGGTGTAACTAAGACTACATTTAACTATCCTATATTTTCTATCTTCAATGACAAATTTTTCTACTTTGTTTTCCTATTATTCCATATAAAGAGATCAGGACTCTCTTGTTGCCAAAATGTTTTATTACAGCAACTTGGTTTCTTGTCTCTCTGGTACAGCAGTTTATAAGTTTATAACTTTGAATTGAATGAAAATGCTAGCCAGGCGCGATGGCTCACGCCTGTAATCCCAGCACTTCGCGAGGCCAAGGCAGGTGGATCACCTGAGGACATGAGTTTGAGACCAGACTGGCCAACCTAGTGAAACCCTGTCTCTAATAAAAATACAAAATATTAGCCGAGCATGGTGGTGCGTGCTTGTAATCCCAGCTATCTGGGAGGCTGAGGCAGGAGAATTACTTGAACCCCAGAGGCGGAGGTTGCAGTGAGCCGAGATTGCACCATTGCACTCCAGCCTGGGCAACAAGAGCAAAACTCCACCTCAAAATAAATAAATAAATAGTGCTTCTGACAGTTTAAAAACCTAAAATACAAAGCAGAACTCTGTTTATATTTCAATAGTATGGGTGTGTATATCTCACACATATATATGTACAAACTAAAGTCTTGAAAGGTATGTACTAAATGTAACAGTACTTATTTCATCTTTAGTTTCTTCTTTGTGTATTCCTGCATTTTCTAATTTTTACAGTAAGTCTGTATTACTTTTAAAATAGAGTAACATTTAATTCAAAAATAATCATTTCAGGATATTCCTAATAAACTATTAATATTTAAAAAATTTTAAACTATCAAGTACTATATCAGTATGGGCTTTCAAAGAAATACAAATGATTTTCTTAAGTAGACAAATAAGCATATCAATTGTAATAAATACACTGCTCTGGTGGGGGAACGCTGATAACAGGGAAGGCCATGTATGCATGGGGGAAAAATGTAAATGGGAAATCTCTGCCACCTTCTCAATTTTGCTGTGAACCTAGAACCGCTCTAAAAAATAAAGTTGGCCAGGTACAGTGGCTCATGGCTGTAATCTCAGCACTTTGGGAGACTGAAGCAGGAGAACAGCTTGAGGCCAGGAGTTTGAGACCAGCCTGATCAACAAAGTGAGACCCTGACTCTACAGAAATTTTAGAAAAAAAATGCCAGGTGTGGCGGCATATGCCTATAGTACTAGCTACTCTGGAGGCTGAGGCAGGAGGATTGCTTGCACCCAGAGTTTGAGGCTGTGGGGATACAGTGCAATGATCATGCCATTGCACTCCAGCCTGGGTGACAGAATGAGACCCCATCCCTAAAAAAAGATAAAATAAAAATAAATCAACAAAGTCTACTTTTTATAGAAAACACTAAGCACAGAAATATAGAAATACAACATTTAAAAATGAAGTTATAAGATATTCATGGATCCTTTGAAGGCTATTCATTGAACCTAAGACCTTCTGTTCTAGATATCCGGCTGAAGAAATTATCTCTGAACATTCCCAATTTCTTTATTTCCTCTTTTTTTCCTCTCTTTTTCCTCTCACAAGCTTTTAAGCTTTTAAGCTTTTAAGCTTGTGAGAGGAAAACCAAACCAAAACAAAACAAGACAAAACAAGACACACACACCACACTCTATAAATTTAACTGTCTGGGTTCGTGCCACAAAATTCTCAGCATTTCCTATTTTAAAACTAACACACATCACAGTTGCCAATAAACTGATATTATACTTTCATATTTCAAAAATCAATGGTCTAAAGAGTTCATATTTATCTAGATGTTCAGAACGTTGGAAACTCATAGCCTCTAAATACGTTTGAACCAAGTTTAAAAAATATTATTTTAATGTTTATAGGTGGTTATGCATCTTCGGTTTGACAGAGACCCTACTCCTCCCTCCTTACTCCCCCTGGCCTGCTTCAAACACTCAGGAAACTGCCTAGTTCCAGAAAACATTTGAGTTTGGTAATTCACAGTAGAGTCTGAAAGTGGTTTCAAAGTATAAAATGAGAACAAAAAGCAGGGTAAGATTTTAAAATCTTCTACTCAGAGGAAACATAATCACCCTTCTGGGTGGGGAAGGGGGAGAAAATGACAACTGCCAACAGTAACTGTGTAAATACTTAAGTCTAAAAATTTATCAAGTCTTATAGTAAAACTGCTTCAGGAAAGAAGCTTATGTCCAAAATTGAAAAGAGCGGCAACAAACCCACAACACTGCGTTGCTGAGGAAAGTAACTCTCGCCTGAAACATCCAGTGCCTGTATGAGTGTTTGGCGCATAGTAGGCAGTCAGTAACTGTGGATTAATATTTCAGTTTTTTCAGTTTCAAGATGCAAGTGAAAGTGCAGACTAGAAAGGTCAGAGCTGATTCAAACCTGGGCTTCAGCATTCTGGCATTGTATTGAAGGGGTGGCACAGTAGGTAGAACAGGAATGGATCATTGTTTCTTGGTAGTGCTATGGTCATGCAGATAGTTCAAATGCGTAAACACCTCAATCTTTGATTTAGGCTCTGGATCTTTACTGTCAGCAACATGCCCCAGTTAACCTAAATGCTATCATTTAGTAACGTATTTTGAAAAGTAAAATTAATTCTAAGTTACCATATTAACAAATATGTTTGGGCCTACTTTTCAAATGGACTAGGTTAATAGATACAGACAATTAACAGACTGGTCTTAACTTGGGCCTATGCTTATATCTACGAGACAAGCTTGCTACTAGACTAGAGCCGTGAATCTGCCTCAGTCTGCTTGTCAAGTGTACCTTAGGACTGTAAGAAAGATGGAGAAAAACACTGGATTCCCATAATTTCCTTTAGAAGAAATCCTGAAAGCAATCACGCAGATAAACAACTGGATACCCGGGCTGGTTATTAGTTAATTGCTCCTGTGCTATAGTATGAATCTTCCAGGGCTTATTCAGATAAATAATGTTAATTGTAGCTCCTCTCAGTAAATGTATGACAATTTCTATAAATGTGAGCTGGTTTCCTTTAAAATATTAAGTACTTATTATTTAAATATTTATTAATGAAAGACCTTTTTACATCTTTGAAGCCAAGCTAAGCCTAAGTATAAAATCCATTTAAAACCTCTGCTTGTAGGATCCTTGACACAGCAACAATGGGTTAAAAATAAGACTTATTTATAGCTTAAAATGTAATATACTTTGTGTACATACCTGTCTAAAAGAAAACTGGTAATAAGGACTCTGACTTGGTATGAGAGCTAATATGTAGTAAAGTTCCTAAGAGATGGCATTTAGATCACTCAAATGAATTATATATTTTTTATATTTACTTTCGAGGCAAAACAAATCAGACAAGACTATTAGTGAGGCAGAACTACCATGATGATTTCCTGTAAGGCCAATGGATACAACAAGAACCCTTAAACGCATGTAATTTCAAGTTAGAACCATTTTTAGTCAAACTGCCATTTCTATTTGTTAGACAGTATCAATTTGGGGAAATTTCATATAGAACTTAGTTTATAAAATAATATGTTTTTAATCAGTCAGGATGAAAAAAATGAGGAGAAAGAAAGAGGGAGGATGGAAGATGGAACTGACTAGAATGGTCTTTGGGTATAAAATATAATTATGGAGATGGACCATGCCCTTTAAAAAGACTGTTTTCTGCTGAAAGACAAATACGTTGATCTGAAAAGGAATTCCCACTTCTCCTCTGAGAGTCTCTTAAGAATAAAATGAGTATTGGGATACTCTACTTCACATGCCAGTCTTCCTTGGAGAAAACCATCAACAGAAGCACGCTTTGCCTTTCTACTGCTCATTCCTGCCTTCTTTGCTAAATGGCAACAACAAGCAGGTAGCCAGTGGGAAAGGTATTAGACCCTTTTTGCAAATCTTAAAAAAAAAAAAAAACTCCCAACTTATATCAAGAGAATTACGCTTAGTGAAGAAAGCCAATTGCAAAAGGTAACATACTATATGATTCCACTTATACAATATTCTTGAAATGACAAAATTATAGAGATGGAGAATGGCCAGGATGGAAGGGAGGAGACAGGAAGGGTTACATTGCCTATAAAAGGGTAGCACAAAGAATCCTTGTGATGGAACTGTCTGTCCTGTATCTTGGCTGTGGTAGTTGGTACAGGAATCTATCTGTGATAAAACTGCATAGAACTAAATACATACACACACACATACACACACACACACATAAATGCACATAAAACTGGACAAATATAAAGTCTGTGAATTTTATCATTACCAATTTCTTTTTTTTTTTTTTTTGAGATGGAGTCTCACTCTGTCGCCCAGGCTGGAGTGCAGTGGCGGGATCTCGGCTCATCGCAAACTCCGGCTCCCGGGTTCAGGCAATTCTTCTGCCTCAGCCTCCCAAGTAGCTGGGACTATAGGTGCACGCCACCACGCTCGGCTAATTTTTGTATTTTTAGTAGAGACAGGGTTTCACCATATTGACCAGGCTGGTCTCGAATTCCTGACCTCAGGTGATCCACCTGCCTCAGCCTCCCAAAGTGCTGGGATTACAGGCGTGAGCCTCCATGCCCGGCCTATCATTATCAATTTCTTGTTGTGATATGCACTGTGATTATGTAAGATGTTACCATTAGGGAAAACTGGGTGAACAGTGTTTGGGATTTCTCTGTATTATTTCTGAAAACTGCATGGTTAATCTGTAACTGTCTCAAAACAAAAAGATTTTTTTTTAAGTGCTCAACTTTCTGATAATTTGTTGTTTATGTCGGTCTCTGGTTATTTTTCTTATTTGCATTTGAAAATGAGTAGTTTTTTAAAAATAATATCATATTAAAACAGCTACTTGATCTACAAAAAAAATAAACCTATCAGTGACTTATTTTAATATATACATTTTAAAATAAACATTTTCTAGAATTAGGAATTTATAAAGGGCATATTTTGAATTTTTGTTAACTATACTGTAAAACAAACAAAGAATGAGGAAGTGATATATTCATTTTCCTATGTAAGACTGATTTAAAATAAAAATTATTCAAACAATTGCAGCGCTAAAATATGTAATTACATATTTCATAAACTTTCTTTTATTCACTTATTCAAACATTTTCTAAAACAGACACTGCTTGGTACCTGGATTGCAAAAGGTTAATATGAAATTCCTTGAGGATCTCATAACCTTGAAGCTATGAGAGACAAACAGATAACTATGGGAGGGAGGGGTAGTTAGGATATGTTAATTGTAAGTGCTTGATAAATATTTGCTGGATGAATTTTAAAAATAATAAAAAGGAAGCAGCTGTGGGTCTGAGATTCCTGAGTAGGGTATGGAACAGCGAGTTATAAAAAGTAAAAATAATAGCTTGCCATTTACTGAGTGGTGCAGTATATTTCAGGTGCTGCACTTGGTTATTCTACCTAGCCCATCTCTGAAAAAGGTATTAGTCTCACATTCTAGAATTATGGGACAGAGTTTAGAGACTAGTAAGCAGATAAGCTGAGATTTGAGCCCAGGTGCATCTGAGCCCACAGCACTTAGCTGCCATATCACTCTGCTAAAGACCAGCTGACCCAGCAACTCCTTACCATGGTCCCTATATGGGCCTGCTTATTCTCCAACGTCATCTCCATCACTCTTCCCCTCACTAGGCTCCAACCACAGGGGTCTTTCAGTCAAAACTGCTAATTTCTTACTTGCCCCAAGGCCTTTACACAGGTTTTTCCTTCTGCCTAGAATGCTTTGCACTCCTCACCCTCTACCCCAATTCACACATTCTAGCTTCTAGATGTTTGAGAGGGAATGGCATTAATAAATCCTTTGGCATCTAATCATCCTGGATGAAATAATGACCCATGTTTTGAAAAAAAGAGTAGAAAAAGAATGTCAAAATAGAACTGGAGAAGTCAAGAAAGGATTTCTCTCCCCCACTGAAATGGGGCACCCATCATATTTGTGAAGAAGTAATTTAAGCCATCTGCGAAAACAGATTTTAACCTATAATACATCTGAATTCCTAACTATGAATTTACTTGTATTCAGTAGACTAAGGCATGAAGTTGTAAACTAGGGTACATTTAGATTTGCTAAATGGATGGAATAAGCTATGGGGTCTTTTTCTATATTCTGTTTACCATTCAGTATGATGTAGATTCTAATATTTATTAAATGTTAGTATTAAATCCTTACAGGTAGAACACTCAGTGAGATTCCTGCTTTTACTTGTGGAAACATTTACCTACCCTATGAAGTAGATAAGAGAGGCCAGAGAGTCCTCCAGCTTAAGTTCCCAAATAAAATTTTTACGACATCTCATTTACTTGGAATGTGAACTTCCAGAACATTTTAACTCATTTTAAAATGTAGGTGGAAAACTACATTCCAAAGCAACATTTAATAATTTTTGAATTACAGAAACCATTCAACTACTTATTAGCTAAAATATTTTCGGGAGAAGGCTCATGAACATGAACGAAAAGCTGTTGGGCTATGGAGATGAATGAATAGTAATAGTTAATTAGCCTCCTTGCTTTCTATGTAAACTGTTTTTTTTTTCCTTCATCAGTGAAGAAACAAAACTTTGGGTTCTTATAAATACATTTCAGAATCAAAGTATAAAACTCACAATTCATAAAGCATTTAGTGCCCAGCACATAAGTCCCTAATAGTTAGATATTATCACAAATTATCATCACCATTATACCCATCATCAGTTTAGTAAATAACGTAACGCTAACTATATAATGCTCTTTCCTTTAGTACTTAAAAATGTACATTTACTTTCAGTTTGGGAAACTTTGATAAAATTAAAATTCCATGAGAAGACTGACAGTATATATTACTGCGAATTCCTGCAACTTATTCTTAAAACTACTTTTTTCTCAAGTTCAAAATCCTGTAAGCTTACAGAGCATACTGATTCTGAATTAAATTATAGTCTGTATCTCTTTAAAACCTGACTGTAGGATATCCCTTTCATCTAGGATACAAGGTAACAGCTTTAACCTGATTTCAATGGACAATGGTAGCCCTCTAGTTTTCTATACATACTATTAACTAAATAACAAATTTGAATGAATTCAAAAGTATTTTCTCTAGGGCAATCTTTGCCTTCTAGACTTCTAGAGAAATCTTTGTTTTGGGGAGTGTCTTGAGGTCACAAGGCTCAGTAAATTAAGAACAACTGTTCAGTACAATTGTTTCTGTCACCCAAACACTGAAGATATTAAACTAAGAAAGGAAAAAGGGAAATGGTAAAGGCAAAGCACTAGAGAGGACAGCAGGGAGGGGAAGAGTAGTATATATTCATGATACAGTTTCATATATTTCAGGAAGATGACAATTCCATTTCCTCTGTCCACCTTCCATTAGTGGGGGCATGATGGTGGAAGTTTTTTGGATAAGACAGCCTGAAATTAACCAGTATTTTTTGAAGATCAACTAGGCACCAGTTTTCTTTTGAATAGTTCTAGCACAAGGCACATTTCCAGCACCTACTATATAGTGTTTCCTCTTCTCTCTAACCATCTAGATATTCCAATAAATCCAGGTATGATACAGGATAAATCTTTTACGTCTACACTTATTTGCCTTAGCTTTGCCATTATTTGGGCCTTCCACAATATCCCCTTTGAGCTGTCTGCTCCTTTGTTGTGTCAATTTCCAGATTCCCTCTCTCCTACTTATTCTATGCCATTATCAAATTCTCAGTACTACTTTAAATTCTATGCCTTTCACAATATTCCTCAATCATTCAACACAGAACAATTTTTAAAACTAGGAATCTCAGAATTCATCCAGTTCATAGATAAGGAAAAAACCAGGACAGAGAGGCCCTGAGAGGCTGGCTAGAACCTGGGTTTTCTCCCTTCTAGGTCAGGGCTTGTTCCAGCACACTTCGATGCCACCCCAAAAACAGCCGCTCAAGACTCCTCCTATTTCTTTTTAAATATTTGATTTCTATCTTATTCAAATAGCCTCTCCAGAAAAGCTTGTTTTCTCTTAGGATTTACACAACTTTTGAGACAAAATATTCCTTAATTAATCTGCTATATACTAACTGAAAACGAATCCTGCATTTCTCTGACCCATGGAACTTGTAGGGAATATAAATAGATGCTAAGATAAAAAGAATTCTTAATTACTGTGAAATAAGTTTGGAAATGGGTTAAAAAATTCAAAAAATGCAGTTGTCAGGGAATGGAGGTAGGGCTTAATGGGGAATAGTGTGTGTGTGTGTGTGTGTGTGTGTGTGTGTGTGTTTGTGTGTGTGTGTTTGAGATGGAGTTTTACTCTTGTTGCCCAGGCTGGAATGTAACGGCACCATGTCAGCTCACTACAACCTCCACCTCCGGTGTTCAAGAGATTCTCCTGCTTCAGCCTCTCAAGTGGCTGGGATTACAGGCGTGCACCACCACACCCAGCTAATTTTGTATTTTTAGTAGAGACGGAATTTCACCATGTTAGTCAGGCTAGTTTCAAACTTTTGACCTCAGGTGATCCACCCGCCTCGGCCTCCCGAAGGGCTGGGATTACAGGTGTGAGCCGCCACGCCCAGCAGGAATTATTGTTTAATCGGCATAGAGTTTCAGTTTTGCAAGATGAAGAGAGTTCTGGAGATGGACTGCGGTGATGGTAGCAAAACATCACAAATGTGCAATACCACTGAACTGCACATTTTAAAATGTTTAAGACGGTACACTTTATGTTATATGTATTTTATCACAATTTAAAAATATAAAAGAAAATTTCAATTCAAGTAAGTTTCTTCACTGCAAAATTCAGAATCTTTCATATGCCAAAATCTCTAAGAGGGAGGAGAGCTATACCTGTATTATTAGTGTGTTCAAGATTGTTCTACTTTTAGCTGATTCTTCAAAAGACTGAGCACACAAATGTGTGTTAAAAAGGCACTAGGCTAGATGCACTAGAAAATACAGAGATGATCAAACACAGTTGCTAGCTCCACAGTACTTTGGGTTTGCTATAAGGCATTCAGCCACCTCAGCAGGCAATGGGGCTAACACAAACAGGTCACTGAAATTCAAGTTTATTTGCTGATTTTCAAATTTGTTGGGCACAATGTATTGATGTAGAAACAAAATTTTACTTGTAATGGAAAGTCAGCCAGAAGTCCTATGACATAGCATTGCTACCTTTAAAAATGTTAAAATAACTGTAATTAAAATAATCTACTTATTGTTAGTGAATGTAAAAATGACTCCCCCTTTTATAGCATAACTATGAATTAAATATTTGTATCACTGTTGCATGAAAGAGCAGAATATACCCAGAGATGGTCTTTAATATTTATTAGAATAAAATTCACATAAGATGGACACTGTAAAAACACAGAATTTAAAAAGGTGCATCTTTCCCCATACTTTTAAGAAAACATGGGGAAATAGTTTAATGCTTGATGCCATGGCTAAAAAATAAGATAATTTTAATGTATGACTTTACCCTATAAAAAGGAAACTAATGGTTCTCAGAGGTATTGTTCTAGATGACTGTTAAAAGTTCCTCACTAATATATGAAAATTATTAAGTAAAAAGAGAATGTTATTTAGGAATATAATAATATACATAGGACACATAAACATTCAATAATGACCTATTTATTCCTATCAGTCACACTTTAGACTTAGATAGAGGTAAAATTACATAAATCCAATACTCTAATTTCCTTATCACTAACTCTTTATCTTTCATTCCTTTTAAACCTGTGTCTATTGAAGCCATGCTACTGAACTGGGTTCTTAAAGGTTGCTTATGACCATCTAATGAAAACATAAAAAATTTTCTTCTCATTTCTCATCTTCCTTAGTCTCTCTGTAACGTTCCACACAATTTAACCCCTTACTTCTTAAACGTCTTTCCTCATTAGGTTCCTATAATTCCCAAAGTATGTTTTCTGGAACACCAACCCCCAAGAGGTATTTTGGGGAGAAACGGGTTCTGATGTCAGATACATCTACAAAACACTACTTTATGTGTTTCTTTCTTGGAGATGTGTCATGTATGTTAACATATTAAAAGGGCATGGAATTCTTTTTTTCTTTTTGAGATGGAGTCTCGCTCTGTCACCCAGGCTGCAGTGGCACAATCTCCGCTCACTGCAAGCTCCGCCCCCCGGGTTCATGCCATTCTCCTGCCTCAGCCTCCCGTAAAAGGGCATGGAATTCTTGCAGTGAATGAGTATTTAACTATAGAACCAATTTTCTTTCCCATATTACCTGTTACCACCTCACAGAACTAGTGTTTGGTAAAACATCCTTTGGGAAGACTATTCCTGCTTATTTAATCTTCTGATCCTCTCTTTCAGTTGGTTTCTCTTCCTTTTATAATCCAAATATGGGGTTTTCCAAGGTTCCCTCATCAGTTTCTCTCCCAGCCCCTGCTCCATCCTTGAGAGATCTCATTCACTCCCAAGGTTTCCACTGCCATCCATTTGGAATATTCCCAAACTAATTATCCATGAAGCACCATTTTCATTTATCCAACTGCTAGCTGCCCATTTCTGATTGGGTAGATAGCTCACTGTCTCCTCAAAATTGATATGTTTAAAACTGAACTTACTTCTTAACAACAGATACCTTTCCTGACTTATTTATTTCTGCTGAATTCTCCTGGTCTCCTAGTCCTTTAGGCTTGAAAGCTCAGTCATCATTTACTCCTGCCCTTTGTTCTCACTTGCCCTTACCCAATTACTAATTCTTTCAAATTCTCTCTGCCAGTTTCTCAGCCCAATCCATCGTGTACTCTCAAACACATTCTTAAAAGTTTAAAATTCTGTCAGGGTGTTCTAGACAACTAACATTTACTAATCACTTACAAGTGCTGCACAGTACTTTCTATGACGTACACAGTTAAACATCACAGGACCCTATAAGACAGGTACTGTTATCTCTGTTTTACAGATGGTAAACTGGGACACTGAGGTTAAGTAACTCTTAAGATCAAATATTTATAATCCAAACTCTTCAGTACAACTACTGCCAATTCCCTATCCAAATTTCTATTTCAGCCAAAGCAATATATTTATTATAAATCCTATCCTGGCAAGAATCACCAGAATGACTTTCTAATTGTTCTTGTTTGGTTCTGAGGTCACCTTGGAAGCCTAAGTGACCACTCAAACCTACACTACTCATTCCTTCCTCAGCGTTTCCATCCAATCACTGGCATATCCAATCACTGTCACTATAGGGTCCATGCTTGCCTAGGACAATTCTGATTCGTGTTTGTTGTCTCACTATTACTATGAACTATATGTCTCACTATTACTGTGCCCCCTTTCACTCTCAAAAGTACCTCAATTTAGACAATAAATTATAAGGTCATCCTACATATATCACATCTGTTATTGTAGCAAGAAACCATTTATGTCCATATCCTACCAACTCCCCCAATTAAATCATGGTCCTTGAAGGTAGAAAATCAATCTTAAAACTTAAATTGGTCTTATTTCTCTTACACCAGGCACATTTATTATGTGTATGTGGCTACAGAACAATTGTGGAGATGAGGTTCCATTGGTTGTGTTTTGTTTCTCAATTAAATCCTGCTTTTAAATCAAAAAAGGAAAAATAATTCATTTTAAGTTAATTCATATAGTTAACCTCAGTCACAGTGCTTGAAAAAAGTAGGTATTAATACTTTCAAAGGATGAATGAATAATGTACTAGAGTATGTATGCAACTATAGCCAACATTACTAAAATATTTCAAAGATATACATGCAACTGGACACTTCATGTATAATCAGCAAGTGGATCTACCAATAATTACCAAGAAAAAATGTTTTCCAATATTTTTTACTGTTATACACAGTTAAGTGGTAACACACTATTTCCTACAACCATTTTGGAATACAAGCTCTGAAACAGATTACAGTGATAATAAAAACCAATTACTCTAAAGAGGGAAAAAAATAAAAATAAATAAATAATCATCCTATTCTTTACAATATGTTGTCAGTTAACTCATTATTCAAAAGTGATAGCAAGCTCTCCTGTTTAAAAAGAATACAGTCTGTCTATGAAGAAAACGATTGTTTCACACTGCCTCTGCTTTGCAGTCCTATTCAGCTCGCACAGACAATTTGCATCAACCTGTGACTAGTGATACTGTCACTTAGTGGTGCCCCAGAGAGCCATGATCTCACGTGCTCTTAATATTGAAGTTCTTATTTATAAATAGATGTCTCTGGAATACTCATGAATTCTTACTTGAACACAATGGTGTTTTATTAATAGTAATTAATTAAATTTTAAAATCCTAATACATAATCTATCAATTTACTTAGAATTGGTATGACAAATTATTCAGGACAGCTTTGCATAACAAGCAGTGAAAACGACAAGCAAAAGTGACAAATGCATCTCTGTCCCTACATAATATAAAATACAGCACAAAATTCTGCATCTATGCATACTTTCTAAACTAAGAATGCTCATTAACATAATCATTAAGTGCTATTTATTAGAGGTGAAGGCATCACACTATTTATGTTTTTTTAAAAAACAGAATGCTCATAAGCTCCTTGTTAGGGAATATAAATCTAGTAGCATCAAAACACTTCGTATTATAATACAGAAAGCAAAACAAATGGCAGCAGATGGCTTCAAAGAGTCCCGGGAAATAAAGAAGAGAACTACAGAATAGTAAAGTTCAAATTAAAATTGAAAGGAAAAAATTTAAAAAGAAACAGCTAAGGAAAAGAACAGATAAACTCCTGGGGAAAAGTCAACGACTAACAGACAGCAGAAATAATATTCATGAACAGGAAAGATTGGTATATGCAGATTAGACAATTATCCAAAGCCATGGACATGAAAAGAGCAGAATGCTTCATTGTTAGAGACACAATTCAAGAACTAATGGATCCCTGGCACTGAGCTAGAAAATATCACATATTTTTTGCAAATTTAGAAAGAGGCTCAGAGTTTGTAGAGAATTATCTAAGGTTATAAAAGACAAGACAGAATTCCAAATAAATTGGTATAGGTATGGCAACCCTCTGACATGAACTATTTGCTTAGCAATGTTCTATTTATTTATTTTAGTTTTCTTCTTTTTTATTACTTTAATATTCTAAATTTCTTCCTCTTTTGTTCATAAATTACTCAAATGTTCTATTATTAATCAATGATATAGCCTATACTCACATCTATTATCTACAATTATCTACATCTACAATCCTCAAGAATATTTGAGGGATGCCAGAAGTTGCTACCATGTATCAATGATAACTCAGAGTAACTAACAAGTCTGGAAAAGATTTAAATTAGTCTCTGGACCTCTCATTACAAGAACTAACATGTGTTACTAAGTGTTACTACCACTTTCATTTCTTCTATTACATTTCCCCCCACCACCTGTTTTTTTTGTTTTTTTTTTTTTTTGAAACAATCTTGCTTTGTCGCTCAGGCTAAGAGTGCAGTGGCACAACCTCGGCTCACTGCAACCTCCACCCGCCAGGTTCAAGAGATTTTCCTGCCTCAGCCTCCCAAGTAGCTGGGATTACAGGTATGTGATACCATGCCCAGTTAATTTTTTAGGTTTTTAACAGAGATAAGGTTTCGCCATGTTGGCCAGGCTGGTCTTAAACTCCTGGCCCCAAGAGATCCACCTGCCTCACCCTCCTGAAGTGCTGGGACTACAAGTGTGAGCCACTGCACCTGGCCTATTAGATATTCTCTTATTTTCATAATAGTCAAGATGTTAATATTTGAACACTTACCAATACTGAAGGTATTATCTTACTTTATCTTAAAAGTTTTAGAAAGTATGACTATGCCATAAAAGCTGCTTTCTTAGGAAATTTTTTTTCTCAGTTTTCTTCAATAGCAATTCAACATTAATAAGAGGGAATCTTTACTAACACTACACACACACACACACACACACACACACACACACACACCCCTACCTATGTGCAGGTTGACTTTTTCTAATCTACTTTAGTTATGTTTGTTAGGTGAAAACTAAGTACCCAGGTACAGGTTAATTGAATTTAGAGAATAATAATGATCCTAGAAGTTAGAAGAAGATATAAAGAACATGGTTGGTAGCAGATATGATTTTAAATCATATTTTAATCACAACTATTTTTACTGAGCTACACAGTCATCAGGTTTTATTAATTTTTCTTCTGCAGTGTTTATCCTTTATTTTTTCTCCATTCACCTGTCAGCATCCTAGTTTAGACCCTTATCACTAGGTAAGTAATCTACTAATGGGTCTTCCCAGGCACTGGGTGCCCTTTCTCCAATACATCTTGCTCTAGTTAATCCTGTGTATTAATTTGTTCATGCAAAATGTGTTTATCAGGCACTTATCATATCAATGCTTAAATATTCAAGACCTGCAAAAGCAACAGAAATTAGCAGGTACACTTCAATATGTGCTTCTGAGATCATGAAATTGGCTATGCATTTGACTACATTTTTCTTGCAGCAGGTACAGGGAAGAATTAAATGCATGTATCAAGACTACAAAATAACAAAGGCAGAATTCTACTCAAAGAGACAATTATTACGAATTGTAGCCAAAACATTCTTATCTTGACACTCTCAAATAAGATAGCAAACATTCATTTCAAATTCAAGTACTCAGGCTATTCACTCATGAACAGAGTTAGTGATTTTGATCATATATGTTCATACATAAACTTGTATGTGCATAAGACCTAATGCCTTCAAGGAATAACTCTACTACCAGTGGCTTTAATCTAGCAAATACTAAATAATCTGGAGCCTGACCAATGCTGATTTATAAACTTTCATGTCCTAAGGGCTTAACTTGTAACTCCATTGTTTGTAACCTGGATTACATTTTCCAAAGGGGAAAAAATGAGCTATATATGGCAGCAAGTATCCTAGCGAACTCCTAAGAATATAATCTAATAATATAAAAAATATATACTTAATATGCGGTACGTAGTAGTAACATTAATAACTACTAATACATATAACTCTTACTAGATCCTCTAGTCAGGATCTAGTAACATTATTAATAATATTAGTAACAGTTACTAACATTAGTTATATTATTATTAATTAGTAACAATTAGTAACATTGTGTTAGTATTAATAATGTAAGTAACATTATTAATCAGTAATAACACTATTAGTAATTGCTAATCCATATACCTCTTGCCAGATCCTCTTTTAGGTGTTTATAAATTGACTTATTTAATTCTCACTGCAACCCTAAGGAGACACGCAGCTTGTGCCTGTAATCCCAGCTACTAGGGAGGCTGAGGCAGGAGGATCACTTGAGGCCAGGAGTTCAAGACCAGCCTGGGCAACATAGCAAGGCCCCATCTCAAAAAAAAAAAAAAAAAAGAGAGAGAGCCATGTGTAGTGGCATGCACCTGCAGCCCCAATTACTTGGAAGGCTGAGGAAAGAGGATCACTGCAGCCCAGAAGTTTGAGGCTACAATGAGCTGTGACTGTGTCACTGCACTACAGCCTGGGTGGCAGAGGAAAACTTGGCTCTCCCTTTTTTTTTTTTTTTAAATAAGGAGAAGAATTTTAAGTTTTTCTTTTTAACGATATTTTTAAATACTTAGTTCTACTGTTCGGTTCTTATAATTAGAAAGCCTGAAAAGAGAACAGAAGATAAAACTTGAAAGATCTACTGCAAAGGAAGAAGCATGTTAGAGCTGGCCTAATATAAATAATTAGATGATTAAAATTAAGCCATTTGCTCAAAGGCTGAAGATGTGAGCTGCTTTTGGAGCCCTTGGAAGTGGTTTTTGTGCCAAGAGTAGTTTTTGTGCAAAGAAAATAAAATCTAGAAGTTTAATTTTATTTTTTAATTAATATTTGACGTATGAAAATTACAAAAAAAATCAAAAAATTAGTCCCAGCTTTTAAAGTTAGCTTTAAGTTTTTACTTAACTTACAAATCTGTCAAAATGTATCACTTACCACTGGCTTTCAATTATTTAGATTTTAAACTGCAATTATTAATTGAACAGACTCAATTTCTTCTTTAGATATTTCCACTAACCGCTGGTGAATCTTCCCAATTACCTATACTTCTTATAAGTCTAATAAACTAAACTTATAAACATGGTCAACCTGAAATTCTCATAAATGTTATGGTCCTACAAATAAACTTCTAAGCCTTTCTCCTAAAAATCACAAGCAAAATCACTACTCAAGTACATGTTTTAAATTAGAAGTGACACTGCCCAGTAAGCACCTGAAAAGATGCTCAGCATCATTTAGTCATCAGGAAAATCAAAATCAAAACCACAGTGAAATGCCATCTCCAACCCACTAAGATGGCTGTAATCAAAAACGCTGACAATCTTTTAGGTGATAAAATGATTTCATCTTGGATCTCTCCCATGACTTGGTCTGAATTCTGATCACAACAGTTAAGGTCATTCTTCTAAAAGGTTTGAGGATTCTTTCAGCCTTTCACTAGATACTGTTTAAACTCAGCTGCTATTTCTCAAGGGCTTTGTATTCTAGATTTAGAAAAGTAACAGGCAGATTTTAGGAAAAAATTTAAGGGCAGGAAGCATGGGTCATATAAAGAGAACATAGTCTAAATGTCTCTTTAACCACTGACATTGCAATTATACTGCCATGGAATAAGTAGTTAACGTACTTAGAAATTAATTATTTACAAATTAATTAGTAGAAATTATTTATTGAAAACATTATCAAACAGGCTCTAAAGAAAAAAATTCTTAATGTATTTTTCTTATTCTTCATATTTTAGTATCAGTTTTCTGTTGGCTGGTTGGTCTTTGTCTCCCCATTGAAACTGTACATTTCTTCAGGTCAGAAAAGGAAAAAGAGAAAGAAAATTACATGCTAGGTACTTTGCTTCCCTGTGAAAGAGATATGATGTTCATGGTCAAAGAAGCAGGCTTAGTTAGTGAGTAAAATGTGAGTTGAAGGGTACAGACAGAATCTTAGAACTACAGGAATTTAATGTCTCTATAGAATATTTTCACCAAGATGTGGTTCTCCGGTGAATCCCCCTAATCCTCTTTAAGGTCTTGAAATACATTTATTTACACTGGCCAAGATAGTGTTGGAGAAAGAACCCTTCAAATTCTACACTGACATTCCCCAATACATGTTTTTTACCATTACATTTTTACCAATACATCTTCAAATCTATAATCTGACATTACCTACATTACCTACATGCATTTGGGAGGCACATTACATAACTGTTCATTCACCTTTTATGACTACTGCAAAGATCAAATAAAATAAATATGATCAATGTAGTTTTGTGTGTTTTTTTTTTTTTTTGATGGCATATTAAACACTTTTTTTTTTTTGAGACTGAGTCTCGCTCTGTTGTGCCCAGGCTGGAGTGCAGTGACACGATCTTGGCTCGCTACAACCTCTGCCTCCTGAGTTCAAGCAATTCTCCTGCCTCAGCCTCCAGAGTAGCTGGGATTACAGGCACCCACCACCGCGCTCAGCTAATTCTTCGTATTTTCAGTAGAGACGGGGTTTCACCATGTTGGTCAGGCTGGTCTCAAACTCCTGACCTCAGGTTATCCGACCACCTCGGCCTCCCAAAGTGTTGGGATTACAGGCGTGAGCCACCGCGCCTGACCCTAAACATCTTTAAAGAAGGCATGGTACGAGTACTAAATCAGCTGATCGTCCTCCCTAAAGTACATCAATAAAATCATCAGGGGGCCATTAGAAAGAAAGAGAAAAATACCATAATTACCATGATTACAGACAAGATGTCTAATAAGCCACGGCTACTACTGTAGATGTAGCCCCAAAAAAGAAGAGGCCCCAGTCCATAAACTTACTAACAGTCCTTATTCTAAAGACTCAGAGTCCACTAAATATGTGCAATCATTCTTCTACAAATTTCTCACAGCATTTAAGCATTATTTTGATAATACAAGTATGAATAGAGTAGTCTGAATCAAGAGTAATTACAAAACACATGGAAAACAAAAACTTCTAAGTAGTCATACTTGCAACAGCACAGCTATTTCACAAAGGATATGTGAATTCTTCTTAAATGAGCAAAATTAACAGAGAAACCCAAAAACTATAGATGTATTTAAGTACTCATCAAACTTTATAGTTTTAGTAATTTTTGACATGCTTGATATTATTAGTGGTGACAACAATGAGAACAGTATGTGTTGCCTGCTTACCACGGTCTTGGAGATTGTGCTAACTATAATTATAGAAGATAAATATTATTCTCTTTATTTTCCAGATAAGGGAACTGAGGCGTGAATGAGGTTAAACATCTTGCCGAAGGTAAGTGGGAAACTGAATACAGCTCTGTTTCTGAACAGATCTTAGGCTAAGATAGGGTTTCTCAACCTCAGCACAACTGATATTTTAGACCAGATAATTCTTCATTTGGGTGGTGGGGGCGGGGGTTTGTGCATTGTAGGAGGTATAATATCATCCCTTGCTTCTATCCACTAGATATCAGTGGCATTCTATCCTTGCTGCCCCCCTTTCCCCTGGCCCCCGGCAAAGTTGTGGCAATAAAAAAATGTATGCAGACATTGTCAAATGTCTCCTAGGGGGCAAAATTGCCTCGGTTGAGAATCATTGCTAAGTAAAGTATTACTTAATTCATACCTTTACCACGATGAACCCTCAAGAGCACATTCTTGGAGAAATCTAGAGCAATACAATAACTTCACACATTTTAAACTACTCAGCAAATAGGATATTTAAAATCATTTGAAAATAAGACTAACTGAAGATGTTATATGGTTAAGCAAAAATGTCTAAAAGGTACCTAAATGCAATAAATTACATGATCACATATTATTTCTTTGTTCCTATACACTAAGACTATAAAATTAAGAATCTGTAACAAAAATAGAACTTTTTCTATGCATATGAGTGGTTCTTCAAAGCGGTCCCTCTGGACAGGATGTGCACAATTGCTGCCACTGAAGGGAAAAGAAGAGTCAAATCCTGTGCTTTGGAAGTATTTTGAAACCTAGTTCAGGAATATGCCTCTCCGTTGTTCCCATCGCCTCACTTCTACATGGCGTTCATTTATAAACCTTGCCTTCTTATTCTACAAATCACATTTGGCTTTTTCCTTTAAGCCAGGATAATATTATGCAGTTTATCACCATTTTATTTTATACTTTATTTTGAATTATTATTGCTATTTTCAAAATGAGTCCAAATATCAAAGGACAAAATTTGTCACATTGTGGGTACTGAAAAAAAAAAAAAAAAAACACCCAAAAAAGTCAAAGTATTTTATGAAATGGCAGAACCAATGGACTGAGAATAAAATTTCCTAGGATGACTAGGGCAGGGAGTAGGGGAATGATTATACTAACATCCAAAGGTTTCAAACGTTTATTTTAAAATCCAGTTGCTGAACAGTAATTCCTTTTCAAGCTTATATTCATGATTATTTAAGTCTTACTTTCACAAACACCCTGCAGTCAATTCAAATCAATAAATCACTGAATTTCACGTTTAATTTTTAAAATATCTTTTGAAATGCTAGTGTTGACACTTGCTCTGCTGAAAATATGACAAGAGACACCAACAAAGTAACAAGACTGATGGATTTAAATTTCAGCCTCTTATTTCTCCTCCTAACCCCTGACTGAATGAGTTAATAAGTTCTGACGGCCAGTGAGTAGGCAGATTTGAGGAGACAGAAGAGCACTTGAACAGTGTAAGCCTGTTTGAAAAGTCATTTGGCAATTAATATCAAAAGCTGTAAAAAATATTCCCTCTTTTTAACTGAGATTCGATTCCTAGAAATTGATTCAATGTAAATAATTCAAAAAAGGCAGAAGAAAAAAAGCTATGACATACAAAAACGTCTTCTAAAATCCTAACAACGATAAAGTGTGAATGTTTTAATACAACTAAAAAACCAGAAGATAAAAGAAAAAACAGGGCAGACTAACTTGAAAGAATGTTATGCAGCCGTAAAAATTTATAAAATATGGATAGAATAAGTCAAGCCAACCTTTTGACATGATAGTTACCTGCCAGTCTGTTAAATCGTTGGAGCAACACTGCCCTAAGGAACAGACACTCAGGCTGGTAGCAGCTCTGCACCTCCCTGGGATGGATCTCCCAGAGGGAGCAGACAGGCCACCATTTTTGGTGCTCACCAGACCTCTTTTCTGTTGCCTTGAGGCTTAGAAGGCAGCTTAGTGGCTGGGGACTGACAGGGACCCCGGCACAGTGCAGCAGCCTTATGGAAAAAGGGCCAGATGGGTTTTCACCTCCAGGTAGGGGCAGGGTGCCTCTCAACCTGGACCCCCAGCACATCTGCCCTGCCCCTACCCGAACACTTCAGTGGGTGGCAGCTCTGCATTTCTCTAAGGAGAAAATCCCAGAGACAACCCACAGCCCCTCTACCACTGCAGATGCAGTGGTACCGCCCTTGCTACCCTCAAGCTGAGAAAGGAACAGAGGGCCTGATGGCAACTCTGGCATACCACAGCCACGCTATGGAGAGAAGCCCAGTCTCTTTTCTCCGTGAGACCCCACTCCCCACTCTTCACCAGGTACACCTGCTCTCGGAACCACTGAATAGCCATCCTACCCCAAGCTGAGCATTCCCACTGCTAGTGACTCTGTGTTTCCCTGGGGAGGGGCTCCCAAAGGCAACCAACAGCAGCGGTTCTGCACCAGCTGCTCTTGGACTGGAGAAGAAACAGAGAGCCTGAGAGCTTTATTCACACTTAAAGCACGGCAGTCATTGTACAGAGGAGCTCAGCTTCTTCTCACTATGAGCCCTCAACCCCCGCATTTTTCAGCAAGCAGAGCCCCAAGCTTGGGCCAGCAGTGCAGCCTTCCCAATCCTTGGCTGAACAGTAGCAATGGCTCTGCATTTCTCTGATTTTGCTCCCGGAGACAACTGAAAGCCCCTCTGCCACTTCAGTTGTACTGCCCTTATTGCCCTCGGACTGGGGAAGGAGCGAAGACCCTGAGTGCTTTAACTATACCTTTAGTAAGCCAGAGCCGCCCTAAGGAGAACAGGCCAGACTGTCTCCCCTCAAAGTCCTCTTTCCCCATTGCTCCTCACCAGGCAGGGTTCCCTGGCTTGAGCCCACTATGCAGCCACCCCACCCCAGGCCAATCACACTGATTGGTAGAGGGTCTGCATTTCTCTGGGGTAGAGCCCCAAGAGGCAAGTGAAAGGCCCTCTGCCACAGCTACTGCCAAGGTCCCTTCCCCTGCTGCCTCCAAGCTGGGAAGGGAACATGAAGCCTGAGCTCATCCAAGGGCAGCAGTGTGCAGCCTGGGAGTATGAAGGCCAGATCTGCAGCCAGCACTTAAGTGGGAGAGGAGCCCACACTTTCAGAGCATGGAGAGGAAGCACAGCTGCAATGGTGACGAAATACAGAGGGGCCACGTGGTGGAGCAAGAGCCTACCTACTAGCCATTACGCTTAAGCACCATCTACTGGATCACAGCTTAAACTTCAACACCAAAAATACTTTGCTAATACACCCTGCTGTGAAACCCAGGACAAGAACTCAGTGACAAATAAAGACTCTACACAAATAAAAGGCCAAGACACAAAGCCTTGGCCTTCTGAAAACATCCAGAAAAGAAGTTAACTGGCTGTACTTGAATTATACCACAGTTAAAGAACATCAGCCCACACAGATAAGAAAGAACCAGTGCACGAACTCTGGCAACCCAAAATGCCAGCTGACCAACTGACCATGCTAGTTCCTAGCAGAGGTCCTCCAACCAGGCTGAAATTTAATCCCAATTAAAAGGCATAGAGTGGCAGCTGGATAAAGAAGCAAGACCCACTGGTACGCTGTCTTTAAGAGACCCATCTCACATGCAATGACACCCAGAGGCTCAAAGTAAGGCATGGAGAAAAATCTACCAAGCAAATGAAGGGAGAAGGGGTTTCAATCCTAATTTCAGACAAACCAGACTGTAAAACCACAAAGATCAAAAAAGACAAAGATGGACATTACATAACAGTAAAGGGATCAATTCAACAAGATCTAACTATCCTAAACACATATGCACCCAACACAGGAGCACTCAGACTGATAAAACAAGTTCTTAAAGACCTATAAAGAGACTTAGATTGCCACACAATAATAGTGTGAGGCTTCAACATCCCATTGACAATATTAGGCAGAAAATTAGCAGAAATCAAGGCAGAAAATCAAGGCAGAAAATTAGCAAAGATTTTCAAGACCTGAACTTGATATTTGACCAAAAAGACCTAACAGACATCTACAGAACTCTCCACTAAAAAACAACAGAATATACATTCTTCTCATCTGCACATGGCACATACTTTAAAATAGAATACACAATCGGCCATAAAACAATCCTCAACTAAATCAAAAAACCTGAAATTATGCTGCCATACTCTTGGATCACAGCTCAATAAAAATAGAACTCAATACTAAGAAAATCACTCAACACCATACAATTACTGGTAAATTGAATAACCTACTCCTGAATGACCTTTGGGTAAACAATAAAATTAAGGCAGACATCAATAAATGCTTTGAAACTAGTGAGAACAAAGATACAACATACCAAAATCTCTGGGACACAGCTAAAGACGGAAGTTTATAAAGAGGGAAGTTTGTACCACTGAATAACCATATCAAAAAGTCTGAAAGATCTCAAATTAACAACCTAACATTACACCTAGAAGAATTAGAGAAATAAGAGGAAATTAACCCCAAAGCTAGCAGAAGACAAGAAATAACCAAAATTAGAGCTGAACTGAAGGAAACTGGGATGTGAAAAACCATACAAAAGATCAACAAATCCAGGATTTGGTTATTTGAAGATTAAATAAGATAGACCACTAGCTAGAAAAACGGGAGAAGATCCAAATAAACACAATGAGAAATGAAAAAGGGAGCATCACCACCGACCCCACAGTAATACAAAAAACCCTGGGAGACTACTATGAATACTTCCATACACACAGTCTAAAAGAAACCTAGAAGAAATGGATAAACTCCTGCAAACAGCACCTCCAAAGATTGAACCAGGAAGAAACTGAATAACGCAACAGATGTTATTTCTGGGGGACAGCATAATGAGTTCAGATTTCTACTTTATCCTTTTCACATTTTTCCAAATTTCCACAATGAACATGATTTATAGCTATAAACAATAGAGATTACAGAAACAGCTTATAATGCATTCGATCATTCCTACCTTCCAATGATCTGAACATACACAACACACGTGCATGTGGCCTGAAATACACATGCACATATATATACAACTTGGTTATGTATAATTCTGTATCTCAGGTAACAGTACTAACTTGAAAGAGCCAGGATTATTAAATGTCAAAATAGCCATCTGATTCAGAAATACGGGACCATTTAATTAAGCTAAGCCAATGATTTAAATAAAAAACAACTCTCTAAAGAGACTACTCAATAATTAAAAGGTATTTAAAATATCAGAAATACTAAGATTTATGTAAAACACATAGTACACCTATACCAAACTAAGAATGTCTGCCATTTTATCACAATGGATGATGGATTAAATGGTCTATAGCAGCTTTCCACAGTAATTCTCTCTTGGGAATTCTGTCTGGAAAACAAACCCAATTTTAGAATCTAAATTCTTAAAGTTCCCAGATTTCAGCAGTCCTTGAGGGCAAGGTAGATTCAAAATCATCTAGGGAGTTTTTTCAAATTATATTTCCTGGCCTGGGCCCCCCCTTCCAAGAGTCTGATATGTCTGCCGTGTGGGATGAAAGCATGGGCATCTACACTTAGAAAACGGCTCTTACATCCCCAATACTGCCTTCTCTTTGAGAAACATGACTGTATATGCTATATATCTTTTTAATAAAAAATAGTCTCCTCTAACTTGGGGGGGTGGGAATCACTCCCTAGTACAACTGGTTTGGCTTAATTATAACCTACCCTCCCATATTTTTTTATTGAATGAATGGTTGAAACATCACAACATTCAAGAAGTTGATAGAACATGATTTCACATATTCATTATATACAATTTCCATGCAATTATCCAACATTAAATTATATACAGGATAGATTTAAAAATAAATTCTTAACAATTCTACCATTTTCTAAAACTACTAAGGATTTCCAGAAAACTATGGCATTACAAATGCCATTCTAGAATAAAGTGGTATGCATCCGAAGTTGTACCTTGTGGCTGGACATGGTGGCTCATGCCTGTAATCCCAGCACTTTGGAGGCCAAGGCAGGCAGATCACCTAAAGTCAGGAGTTTGAGACCAGCCTCGCCAACACAGTAAAATTCTGTCTCTAATAAAAATATAAAAAATTAGCTGGGCATGGTAGTGTGTGCCTGTAGTCCCAGCTACTTGGGAGGCTGAGGCAGGAGAATAGCTTGAGCTCAGGAGGCAGAGGTTGCAGTGAGCCGAGATTGTGCCACTGCACTCCAGCCTGGGCGACAGACCAAGACGCTGTCTCAAAACCAAAAAATCAAAACCAAAAAACCCCACAAAGTCGTATCTTGTATTTCTATGTTAGTAAAATTACATACTAGCATCCAATTAGATAAAACTGTGCTATAGAGAAAAAACCTTTATTACTCAGCAAGTGAGTAGTTAGCTCTTCTATGGTTACTGATTGATTTACTAACTTTTACATTAGTCTACTTTAGCAAGAAAAATATCCAGAAAATATCTAATGCCGGCCTGGAAAACAAAGTTTATCACTCTTGCCAATTATTAATTTAGAGGAGCTGCTGAAAATACGTTCCATTAAGAAGGATCTTAAACCATCTCTAGGTTCAGTGGAAAATGAGTTGCTATTAATCATCCACGTCTGTCGTAAGTAAAGGGTAGCGCTGAGGGGCAGGGAGTATAGTGGATGCAGTGCTGAGGTGCAAGGGTGCCATATATTTACTGACCCCACTCTAACACCTTCTTAAATTGGACCCAGATCTTTGCTTCATTATAAATACTGAGGCATTCTTTGGCTTAACTTCAGAAATATTAAAAAGCATTTTTCTCACTCCAAAACTGGCTTCACATGTGTTCACTGCCTGAAGGGGTATATTGGCCATGGCTCTGCCATCTCTTCTGACCCAGTGATACACATGCAAACTCATAATTCACTTTATTGCCTTTTGTGATCTGTAATGCTTTCTTCAACAGCTTTTGTGTCTATGGTGCAATTTTTAAGTTTTATAATAATATCCTCTATCTTGTTCTTTCCCACCGTGAGATTGTATTTCCAAACTAATATTTAATATATACCATATTTTATCATTTCAATTATAATTATCAGTTATTCCAATATGTAGTATACTTCAGAACGATGAAATCACAAAGAAAGGGTAATGATACCAAAAAGGAATTGGTCAGAATATGAATTTGGGCATTTGAATCTGAAGGTTTACCATATTTTCTTTCCTCTTCCACAGAGACCCAGCTATTGTTAAAGAGAACATAGGTGCCACAAACTTCATATAAAGTTAATATTTGTAGAATTCATTTTCTATAACGTCAAGCCCAGTTCTTGCTACTTCTTGTATGGGAAACAAAGGTTAAACTGTAAGTCAGGAACCCTGGACTCTCCTAGTCCTGGTTTTTACACTAGCTGACTATATAATCTTGGGTAAGTCACTTCACTGCTGAAGGCTCAATTCCCTAGTCCGTAAACTGGGCAGCTGCCTAAGAATCTAGCCTGCCAGTTTAGCTGCCTTACTGCTCCTGAGTTCTGTGATTCAAGTACCTCAGACTTCAATTCTCATTGCCTTTTATCCCTTTATTTTCTGCTCTCCACCAAATTACTGACTTCAACCACAATTCTACATCGAGTTTTTCCTGTTAATTCTATGAATTTTTAAGGCTCCTTTTTATTCAATAGTTATTATTATCCAAGTAACTGTTTACATTGCTGTTCAATGAAGTATGACTTAATTTAATAACTGTAAGTATAGTATCTAGTGTAGTCTAAATAGCATCACTGTTCAGATCAAATATAGCCCTCAAGGAAGCAATCAGCTATGATGATTGCGGTTCTGGAAAAAAAAAAAAAAGGAATTCTGAAAAAGAGAAGGCAAAAGTTGATTCAAGACTTACCTCTAACAGTTAACTGCAAGATTGCCAAGACAGAAACCAAAATATTTACACAGGCTATCTTTGGGAGGTAACAATATGGATGGCTTTTTGCTACTTTTTAATATTTCCCACATTTTTCAAATTTTAAAAGAACTGTCTATTGCTACTTAATGGTTAAACGTACTATAATAGTCTATTTTATAAATTCTTTGTAGTGGGTTAAAAAACCACAATGATTAACGAACATGAATTAAAACAGCTTTTATAGCACTTCTAAGAGAAATCAGGTCTATATGAGGAAATTCTCAAAGCCTCTGTTTGCTAAAGGGAAAAATGAACAAAAAGAAGCTGCTTAGGCAGCTTTCACTACAGTCTATTCTAGATCATTAAAAATCAACTTCCATTTTCCTTCCAACTCTTAAGATGGAAAAAATTCGTTAAATATTTAATGTATAGCTAGCAAGTTAATTTTGTATCAAATGTATAAAAAGGTGTCACAGTATTCTCATTTGCTCAGTGTAGACTCAATGCATACAGTGCGTATATGACCATTTAATAAAGCATGACATTACTATTTTAAATTAATTACAAAATTTCAAAACCCAAGCTCCCACTCCCCTCACCTCACATACAGATTTATGAAGACATTCTAGTATGTTACCACTCAACCTTTTGATTTTTTCATTTCACTATACAGACTGGGTTTGGTTATCAATCATACCACTTAATACCTGTGACATCCTAGACATGCCACTTAACTTAACTGTCCTGGAAGCTAAGTTTCTTAGTTGTAATATCATTATCACCAACATCTGTTTTGTCTTGCGTAGTTTACAAAATATTGTCATATATATTAATTCTATGGATACCCACACCACCCTCATAGTCTCATTTTGCAAATGACTTACCTCCCAAAGTCACATGCCTAGTAGTAAGACCAGTGCTTACATAAAGTTAAATACCCCAACTACTCAGAAGACTACTGTGAAGCTCAAATGAGACAATATGAATGTATTTTGTAAGCTCTAAAACTTTTTGTAAAAATATAAAGTAGCACATTATTTTCTGCGTTCCCCTCTTAGGGAACTAGTAGTTGCATTCAATGATCTCCCGTTGTGCTCAGGTATAAAACTGCAAGTTAGAAGAGTTTTTAAGTTTTAATTGAAAAAAAAATTGGAATAACTAAAGACTATTAATATTTTTAACACAGTATGATCATGCTCAATAGAAACATAAATCTTTCTTTTCCTCAAAATAATATAAACATCTCTCCAAGATGCATGACTATTAATCATGCATTCAAAAATTTTGAGCACCTACCCTAGACACCTACTGGGTACACATGATGTAAAACACAGATGGATGTCTGAAAACATGGAGCTAACGGTACAGTGATGAAGACAGGTAAACAAGGAAACAAACAAAAGACAACTTGCGGGAAAGTGCTATAAAGAAATAACAGGGTCAACAGGGTCCTAGAATAGGGAACCTGGGGAGAGGAGCTTCAGAAAGTGATACTTGCACTGAAACCTGAAGACGGACTCGGAAAAGCAAAGAGTAGGTGGCAGAACAACTGAGGCAGTGGGAACTTCATGCATAAAAACTCCAAAGCAGAAAAGAAAAAGCCTTAGTACATCTGAGGAAAAAATAAATAAATCAGGACAGAATGGTGACTGAGGAAGAGAGCCACCAATGAGGTTGAAGAGCAATCAAGAGTCAGATTTCACACAGCCTGGGAAGGACTTTAAATATTAAAGTGGACTGTGAAACCATTAAAAAGTTTTCAGCAGTGGAGCACAGTCCAATTTACATTGAAGGTCATCATGGTTGTTGTATGGATAAAGCATTCTTTCTTTAGAAACAGAAGCTGACAGACCAGTTAGAAGACTTTGCAGGAGTCCAGTTGAGGTGACAAAAGCCTGGACAGGGGTAGAGGCAGTGAGGAAGGTATGTTTCCATTAAATACAGAGTCATCTCTAAGCATTAGTGGGGGCTACGTTTCCGGACCCTGCCCTCTGACCCCCACCCTGCAGATAACAAAAAGCAAGGATGCTCTGGTTCCTGATCGAAAATAGCACAGTATTTCCATATAACCTAGCACATCCTCGTATATACTTTAAATCACCTCTAAATTACTTTTAATACCTAATACAAATCAGTATATATTACTTCATTTGTGTGGATCCAACATAGTACTCAGACTGCAGAAAATTCAAGTTTTGCTTTTTGAAACTTTGTGAAATTTTTTTTCCCGTATATTTTCAATTCACAGTTGGTCAATCCACAGACACAGAACCTACGAATATGAAAGGCCAACTGTATATTTCAGGGGTAAAACATACAACTTGCTGAGGTCTGTGATGTGAATAATGGAGAAACTGAGGAATTAAGGTTATTCCACAAACCTGATTGAGCAACTGGGAGAATGATGATGGTATCAATAGGATCAATCCTAAATTTGACATGTCTGTTTTTTAAAAAGTGAGATGTTAAAAATAACTGGCCATGTGATTAAGGAATTCAGAGGAGATCATCTGGGCTAGAAATACACATTTGGGGGTCATCAGCATTTAAGTGGTATTTAGCCTGGGAACTGATCCAATTCTAGAAAAGAGAGAGACAGAAGAGAGCACAGACTGAGCTCTGAAGGAGGCTAATATTTAAAAAGCAAATAGAGAGTTGGCAAAAGAAACTGAGAGGGAATAGCTAATGAGATAGCAAGAAAATCATGTATATAGGGTCACAGAAACCAAAAGAAGAAAGTGTTTAAAAGGCTAATGCGGTACTGTTTTAAGTGCTGCTGAGAGGCCAAGAAGATGAAGACAAGGCATCTTTTGGATTTGTAAACTGAAGACCAGTGGTGTATAATACATTTTGTGCCTAGCCTTTGTAAATATTTAACAACTAGTTAATATTCTACTATGTGAAAATACAGGTATTTTTAGTGTAACAGTGAATTTTCTACATGTGAATTAGTTATTTTAAATTAAGGAAACTGATTTGCCTTATTTGAACCAATGTTGTTTATAATGCAAGCTATGATTGGAAACCAGCACTCTGCTTAGGAAGAAGTAGCTGCACACACAACAGAAGGACACAAAATGATTTAGTTTGAAAGGCTGGCTACAATGTGGGAATGTGTTCTTTTGCTCACTGTTAACAATTATGAATTTTGGGCCTTTACAATAAACACCTGGAAAACGTGCTCAACTTTTACTAGCTATGCATAGACCCTTGACATAGTTAGAGTCAACGGTGGTATAGGTTAAAGCACCTGGGGAGGAAGGGTCATTTCTCAAAGCACTGCTAGGGAAAGGCCTTTTGCCCATCCATTTATTCACCACCCAGAACACAATGTGATCTTTGAAATTATTATATGATAATCTTTGGACTATGGGGAGGAAATCCATAAACTAAGGAAAGCAGAGCAAGTAGACAGGAGGATACTGGTCCCTTGAAGGCACTTCTCAGGCCACTGTACTAGACCTGGAATGCCACCTTCCAAATTTCTCGTTGCAGAATAATAAAAACTCTTTACTTATTTTAACCTACTAAGTATGATTTAGAAGTTACTAATTGCTAAACTCAGTATTAATTGATACATGCCATGTTTGTTTCATTCCTTCCTAAGTAAGAGTATTTTAAAATGAAGCAATGTTTAACACAGTGAAGAGGACATCAGAGCTACAGTAAACTCCATTGCAACTAGTACTAGCCATGTGACCTAGCTCTGGACAAAGAGATGTATGGAAGACTGATGGGGGCTTCTAGGAAATTTAATCCTATGCTGAAAAGAAGAGAGAGCTGCGGAAGGAAATTGGTAGATGATGCTGTCCCTGCCATGCCCTCCATGCCATTCCACACCCCTTGCTCTTCTTGTCTTTCAATTGGTTGTGATACCTAGAGCTACACAGCTATCTTGCAACTACTGAGCAACAAGCACAAGGATAAAAAGCCTGCCTCCAATAATGAAAATACCTGGCTGCTTGATAACATCACTGAGTTGCTAGACTAGCCAGAATGCCTTTTCCCCAGTTTCTTGTTATGTGAGATAATTAAATATCTTTAGTGATAAAGTCACTATTAGTTGGGGTTGTTTGGAGTTTTTGTGGTTTTTTGGTTGGTTGTTTTTGCAGCTAAAAGCATTCCTAACTGATACACTCCCTATTTTCTCTCAAATATCCAAGTACCTTCATGCTGCCCTTTAAATAAACAAAATTCGAAATTTTCTCCCTGACTCTGGCTTTCCATCTCACTTCAAAATTTCTTCGCCAATATAGGCTGTACTCGCACTAATGTTCCTACACTTGGAATGCTCCCCCATCGAAATCTTATGAATTTGTAAAAGGCCTAGCTTAATACCTGTATCCTTCCAGAAGCCTCTCCAAAGGGGCCACAGGGTTTACATCTTGAAGTCCACAATTCTCTGAATGTATTGACAGTCTCGCCATTATTTATTCCCCATGTAAACCTTCCCTTTCAAATCAGCATAGGGTTTAGCCAATTCAAAATTCAATTCTAAGAGTTTTCAAGCTGGGAATGTTGAATATCTGCACTTTGGGCTCTTATTGCTGAACTCTTGTACAAAGCCCACCTGCAAGAACCACCACTCATGGTTATATCACTTTAAGTATACGCAGCTCATTTTCTCTTCTGGATTAATACATTCTTAGCCAAGTGTATAAATCAGAATATATTTGTGGAACTTTCCAAAATACATATTCCAAGGCACCACCCCAGACGTACTAAATCATTTCCAAGGTCATATATGTTGAAGGTATCTGGTGATTCTGATGTGTACTCTCGGGTAAGATTTTTCTAACTCTAGATACTCTAGAGTTGCACTGTTCTCTGCAGTAGCTACTGGCCATATACAGCTATTGAGCACTTGAAATTAATTTAAATTTAAAAATTGATATGTGAGATTCAGTTACCAGAAAACCTTATGCATGTTTGGAACTTGGGTATATGAATTTATTTTTTCAACTGTAAATTTTATGAACTATAGACTATTTCTAACGAAAATCTGACATCTGAACTCAGATGTGCTCTAAGTATAACGCACCTTAGATTCTGAAGACTTAGTATGAAAAAAGGTAAAACACCATCAATAATTTTGTATCAATTAGAAGTTGAAATTATAATATTTTGGATATATCAGGTGAAATGTTATTAAAATTAATTTTACCTGTGTCTTTTAACTTTAATGTGGCTACCAGAAAATTTAAAATTGCATATGTTGTGTTCTACTTCTATTGGACAGTGCTATTTTCTAAAGAGTCATTTTTACCCAATTGTGACTAAGAGTTATGTCATTAAAAATACCTATTACATTTACTTGGAAAGAGCTAGTCAATGTCTCCTTTATAAGGGCCTATGTAAGACATTTCTCTCAGACTTCAGTGCCAGAAAAAAAATTCCTTATCCTAAGCAATTGGTATAGTTTTAATTTATGAATATTACGAATATTACGAATCTTATTATCAATCAGGTATCTCTCTTTGCCTTGCTGAGAACCAAATTACAGCCAAACTTCAGTAATTGCATAGAACTTCAGGAAACGCTTCTCCGGCTAGCCATAGTATTCTTCTTCATTTTCTCTTTGCTCAGAAATTTCATTTTTCTTCTTGAAAATCATAAACCTTTTTTTGTTGTAACGAGAAAAGAAATTATCTTCAATAAGAACCAAAGCCTGAGAAACACCAAAACAACTTAAGGCGAAGGCAAATTTATTTAAGTAAAATATGAACAGTCGTAAAGCTGGCTGTATCCTCGAGACTCTGCATTCGCAGGTTCAACCAACCACAGGTTGAAAATATTTGGAAAAAATTGAAAATAATACAATAATTAAAAATAATGCAAATAAAAAACTACATATAATGACATTAAATTGTATTAGTTGTAAGTAATCTAGAGATAATTTAACATATAGGAAAGGATGTACATAGGTTATATGCAAATACTGCACCATTTTATATCATGGACTTGAAGCATCTGTGGATTTTGGTACTGGGTGATGGTAGCGTCCTGAGCAAAACCTTCCCTCATACTGAGAGACGACTGTATTCAATTCCTCAAACTGCTACTTTTTAAATTCACTTTGCATCATTATTTTCAAGAAATAAAGCAACCTTTAAACACCACCACAATATTCTCATATGCTTTGGGGAAGAACAGCCAGAGCCACTTTTGAAATAAAATGAAAATCCTCAGAAGAAAAAGATGTAATTAATGAGTATTAGTGACACTGTTCTGGTTATCTAATGAAATAATGTTCAGAGTTACAAAAGAAGGAATGCAAATCATCCTTCTTCAACTTATTCAAGAGGGTTAATTTCTATTCCCAGTTATTAGGTCTAATCCAAGAAGAAACAGTAGTTTTAGGTTCAATTTAGAATCTTTCTTTTTCTAAAAGAGTATCTAATGTTATTTTGCTGTAGATTTTGTGAAGTTATATTGCACAGCCAATATGAATAAATACAGGTTGTTTTATTTACTTCAAATATCAAAAATCATACAAGGTCCTTCCACAGTTACAAATTTTACTCATTAGTCCTTAACTAAAACTGAGCCTGCCTGCTAGCTTACAGATGTTCTCAAGGAAAACAAATTTATATTCTGCCAAACAGAAAATCTAGAACAAATTAATGGCAACAACATGAAAACCTACTAAGAACTTCTACTGTTATCACAAATAATCATTTAATATATAGAGATCTATAACAACTATATAATAAAAAATAATAAAAATTTTGAGATGCCAAATTTTATAAATGAGTAAAAAGAAAAACTTTAATACTCTTTCAAAAAGTCATCAAATAAATATTGAAACCCACTCTTTTCCAAGCACTGTAATAGGCCTAAGATATAAGGGCCTACTATAAAGCTGAATAAGATGCCCATGTGCCATGCCCTCCCAGCACATGAGCTAGTGAGACAGACCAGAGTTTTATTAAAGAATGACCTAGGCGGGCTGCTGTCCAGAAATACACCACTGGAATAAGATGGCCATGTGTGGTTGTAGTCAGCTGAAGTTCCAAAACTGAACAATATATTTTTACCAGAATTAATTAAATTTTACTGTGTAATTTTAAATGCCCTTTAGAAGCTGTCTGGTTCAGAAAAATCATGCAATAAAAACTAAGGGATTAAAACTACCAAACCTTCAGAAATGTTTTGTCTAATTATTTTTAGAAAACTGACCCTGCATTGGCCAGCAGAAAATGAATTAGTAGGTATTTGTTTCTATATAGAAATGTTATAAAAAGAAAATCAGTTTATTCCTCTTCTATTAAATATATGTTGGGCAAATATTTAAAAATTATTATTACTGTGTTAGTTCGCAACTATTAGTTCCCAACCCCTATGAATTGTCCTAACTCTGGGCAAAACATGGTAGCAACTGAAAAGTCAATCCAGTGTGTACTATAACAGAAATCCTGTGTCATTGGGCACAAAGAGTGAGCACCAATACAGATTTACAAGGGTCTGAAACAGCATCCCAGAGAAAAAGACTCAGCTGAGATTTCAAATAGAATGAGTTAGATGAGTGGGAAATGGGTGGGTGTGTGGGGGGGAAATATCTCTTATAATAAATCAGCTTCAAACTTCTGAGATCCTCTAGTCTGGATACCAAAAAATGATAAATGCATACTTTGGGAAATGACCATGAATTACCCACCTACCATAGATCAAAGATATTAACATTAAAATTATTTTATCCAAGTTAGAAATGTGTTAACTTCCTGAACAAATCAATTTGTGAGGTCTAGAAGCCAAGGCATATGTACACCCACAGCTAAACTAAACAAACAAAACCCCCATTTTATTGTTGCTCTTCTGAATGCCACTTTGTTCCCGAATATGTACTATCTTTCCAACCCAGAACCATAAAATAAAACTTCAGGCAATGTTACTGTCATTTTATGGAAATTCTCAGTGTGCTTTCTGAACTGCCTAAAAATCTACCTAAAAGTTACCAGATGAGTGGGTTTCTATACCTATGTCATTCACAAAGTGATTAAACAGATGCCAATTCAAACAGAAAAGCACTCAATGAAAGATGTCTAGATACCTACTGCAATGAAGGAACTGAACTCATACAGGTCTATGTTAGCGCTATCTTTGGGAGCTATCTTTGGGAGCTATCTTTGTGAACAGCTGAATAATCTATACATTTCTGATGTAGGTAAGTTTAGCACCTCTCAATAACTATCAAATAACCAGTCTCTGCATGGAGTCATCAAAAATATCACTTATCACACAATGATGCTTTTAGGACATATTAGGTAGGTGCTGAGGGCTATTTTCCACTAAACTTCAGAATGCTATGCTAGGAATTCTGTCAGCTTTGAAGGATTTTTTTTCCCCACCATCACCAGGATCTGACTAAGAAGAAATAATCTATTTTTTAATAAGACAATATGAATGAAAGTATTTTAACTGAAAAGCAAAAAGCACTCTGTAAACATATTATAATTTTATTATTGAATAATAGTAGTATTATTACTTTACTTTGTGTAGAGTCCCTTCTCAATTAAAGCAATATGGTATTGAAGAAATTGACTAAATTATGGAATGTAACCACAGAGTTTAGGGAGTCTACTTTGAGAACTAAATAACAATAAGGAATTTTTATCATAGAAGCTGACTGTTTTCACTATCTAAAGCAAATCTCTTGCTATGTGCTGAAATAATCAGTTTTAAACTGTTTACCTAAAATAATACTACACGTGTCTAAAATAAAAGTAAATGAGCTGGGCACATTGGTTCATGCCTGTAATCCCTGCACTTCGGGAGGATGAGGTTGGAGGATCGAGTAAGCCCAAGAGTTTGAGACCAGTCCGGGCAACATGGTGAGATTTTGTATCTACAAAATAAATAAATAAATAAATAAATAAATAAATAAATAAATAAATAAATAAAGTGTTGGGCATGGTAGCACATGCCTGTGGCCCCAACTACTGAGGTAGGAGGATTGCTTGAGCCCATGAGTTCATGGCTGCAGTAAGCTGTGTTTGTGCCACTGCACTCCAGGCTGGGTGACAGAGCAAGACCCTGTCTCAAAAAAAAAAAAAAAAAAAAAAAAAGGAACAACGTTGAACTCTGAAAATCTTCTAGGAGTAAAGTTTATAAATTTGGTTATAAGAATCTGTGTAATATTTTTATTGCTTGGAGACATTTGCTATTTCCTTTTTCTTGGATAAACTCTAGGGAGCAGACTGCTGTTACACCTAACTGCTAGGTAAATTAGGTTTATTTATCACCTCTCGATTCAAGATGTGAGACACAAAAGTCATCCTGCCTGCATACAACAATCCCCCAAAGACAAAAACCATGGCAGTGCTGCCATGCTGTTTCCTCATTATTCCTGGACATTTTGTACCGAGAACTGTTTGATTCCAAGTTTCAGTACTAAATACTAAACCACCTCAATCTTTAAAGTCATTTTAGGAGGTACATACATTAACTTCTTGTCTGTGACATTTTATTTATTCTGGAGTAAATAAATAAAAGCATTTTCTAGTTTAGAATCTGAATGCCATTTGGGAAGTCTACAGTTACCATAGCTTGGTATGCTACACGTTTAAGATGAAAACATAAACTGTAATAACTAAAGCTAAGCTTTTCTGTTTATTTTGCCTCTTATCTGATGGATAAATGGGCAGCAGAACCTTCTAATTTTTAAAATGAATTAAGCCATTCAGGTTTGCTCCAATGTTTTAATCACTGCTTAGTCCCCGCTCTACTTGGTAGGGGAGGGGTACAGGGTTATGATGATAAAGCTGGCTGAGGTGATGGAAATAAGAATGGGTCAGGGGAGGAACAGGAAAGAGACCATAAGCAAAATAGCTGAAATGTATTAGAAAGGAGAGGGTTTCTGGAAGTTTTCCATTTTTTTCAATGTAATCTGTAATCCAACTCTAAAAGCAGAAAATAATCATAGATAATTTTTTCAAATTTCCATTTAGCAGAAGATCAATGCTGAAATCCAATTTGTTAAGTGAAATACTTAGGTACAAATTCACATGTACATGTGTGCATGCATGTATAAACTTGTGCGTGTGGTAAATCCCTACTCTAATCCCAAACTGGGTCAGCATTATGACAGATGGGAGAACAGAGAGCTGGGTAAATGGCAACCAGACATAAACAAGTGCTTTCTCTGTAAGCCAGGAATTCAAAATTACATTTGATCCAGAGAATGTTTTAAACTTTTGCTTTTATTCATTTAAATTACAGAAAATAACTTGTGCTAGCCTGAACTGACAGCAAAAATTTATTTTTAAAATCTGACATAGCTGCTAGTTTAGCAAATTAATGTGCTTCATTCACAAATTGCATTTAGCCCCCATTTCAAGCTCCTGGTATAGAACATATTATATGCAAATGTTCTGGCCTAGAAGCTGCATTACACCAGTATCAGCTCTGCATTTACCCTTAACTGCATCAAGCAGTGAAAAAAGGAAGTTCAGCAGCAAAAGCAGCTAAAAATAAGAAAACAGTCATACTCTAACATTCACATACACTCACAGGCTTTCTAATTCATGATCAAGAAATCTAAATTTAGACTAACTAAGGAAAAAAGATACTATCACACACATCCTTTTCAGTCAGGAAGAGAAAGTTAATATGTGCAAAGCCTTCAAACCACAGGAATTCAGAGACACTTAACATCAATTATTTAAACTACTAATCTTTTATAGAGCAAAGGAAAAAGAAAACTGTTTAGGTCACTTGATTAGAAGTACACAAATAACTATTTTCTTCCTTTTCCTTCCAATAAAAATGAAGATGAAAACTAATAATTTCTCAAATTAAGGCCAATCACCTGACAAATTTTTCTCTAAGAACTATTTTTAAATGTTAAGGCAGTTTTTCCAGCCTTTCAAAAAAGTGTTTGTTTCCTTATTTTTAAAGTTCTGACTTCACATAATATGCATATCACAAGTGTGCTTGCACTTCACCTTAGTGGCCAATGTATAATAGCTTGTATATTTTGATAGCAGACTGAGACTTAGTTCATTTTAGTTTAAGACTGAAAAACCCAGAACTCTAAGAATACTGTCTCAGAATTTAAAAAGACCTTTCCCACACGTTCTCCCCTTCTCAACGTTCACAAGACAAAAGCCACTTTAACACGAATCACATTCTGAAATGTTAATTTTTCAATGCCTTCAATTGCTAAAAGATAGCATCTTTACATGCTTTATATCTGTGTGGTTTGATAATATTAAGTAATTGCTGCTAATTTTTAAGGCGTGATAAGAGTATTATGGTTGTTTTAAAAATAATCACTATCTATATTATATATCTGGGAATATTTACGAATGACGTGGAATTTGATTCAAAATAATTGAGAAGGAGCAAGTAGGGCAAATACAAATACAGATAAAACACTACTGTCTATGAGGTGATAGCTGTTGAAGCTGAAATATGGATACATGGAAGTTTTATTATAATATTCTCTCTACTTCTGTATGTTTGAAATTTTTCATGAAAGTTAAAATAAAAGTGCTTAGAAAATCCTAGCTAAGTGACTCTCTAAATGCTTTATAATCTGAGAGAATTAAACCCCACGTTTAGCTTTGGGACAGAAAAGGAGAACTATGAAGTGTAAAAAGAAAGGGAAAGAGCCAAGTAAGGTGATTTTATTGCGTTTACCCTTAACCGCATCAAGGCTATCCATATCAGAAATCCTGGGATAAAGAAAGATGCTCAGAGTTCAAAAGAAACAGTTACCTGTGAATATAACATTTGCTCAAGTCCATACACTAAGGAGGTTGTTACAATGGTACTTCTACAAACCTGGAAAAAAATTAACCTACCAATCACAGAACTAGAAGATTGAATATAATAAAGCAGTTATACTTTCTGTAATAGAACCTATATAATTACTGCTTACTTACAATAATGAATTAAAATACTAGGATACTGCAAATTATGTAGATTTCTTTTTATGAGCATTTTTCAAAAGTAAAATTTCTTCTTCTACCAGAAAAGACATCACTTTTTCCAAAAAAGGGAAAAGTTAGAAGAGAACCATATTTCCAAGTTGGAGAAAAACAATTTAGAAAGAATCCAAGGACCACACCACTGCCCCCACTCCCAAGAGTTAATGAGCAAGATTCATTAATGCCAAAGGGCTGATTTCAAGACCTGAGACCTCTATCACAGGAGATAATTCAAGAACAATAATCCTTTTTCCCCACTCCCTACCCCTCAAACTTTTCTATAGACAACTGCAAGGATAAAATGTCAACCATTCCAAAAACGTAAAAGGTTCTACAAATAAACTGTATAGGATGATTTATGGTGTTCAGATAAGCCTAACAATGTCTCTTAACTTATTCCAACACATGGTTTTTTCTTTCTTTTCTGGAAAGAAGCTTCTCTAATTAAGTCCTTAGTAATGCTAGTATGCGAGTGATCCTGAAAAGAGAGATGTATCAGAAATGAGAATCCCACTGAGAGGTCCTCAGACATTTTTTTTGAGACAGAGTCTCGCTCTGTCACCCAGGCTGGAGTTCAGTGGCTCGATCTCGGCTCATTGCAACCTCTGCCTTCCAGGTTCGAGCAATTCTCCTGCCTCAGCCTCCCGAGTATCTGGGACAACAGGCATGTGCCATCATGCCTGGCTACTTTTTGCATTTTTGTAGAGATGGGGTTTCACAATGTTGGCCAGTCTGGTCTTGAACTCCTGACCTCAGGTGATCTGCCTTCCTCAGCCTCCCAAAGTGCTGAGATTACAGGCGTGAGCCATCACACCCGGCCTGAGGTCCTCAGACTTTTTACAGTAACACAGAATGAACTCTAAGTTTAGGATACTCCCCAGATTCCTTGCGATCCCGGAGTTTATTTTTCACTCATGGTTCCTATATTTGAAATAGTATTAAACATTTAAAAACCATTATATCAAGCTTTTTTCTCCCTTGAGTCATCATCCACTATATTTCTGTCCTTTCATTCTAATGAATTAACTATAGACATTGCTTAAATCAACATATTAGGTTCCAACCATGAGAAAAATAGTAAACATAACTACATGCTAAAGTTACTGAAGTCAACCCTTCAGCTTATTTGCTACTATTTGTTAAATGACTGTTGTCTTTTTGTTCTATAATCTTACCACATGCATATATAAAATGAACTGCCTTATTTCTAATGTACATAGTATTTAATAGCAGAGTATGCCTTCCCAGAATTCTGGGAATAATAGGCGGTCACACAATAGGCTCTGGAAACAGAATGCCAGGATTTGAATGCCAGGGCTCCACCAGTTACCAAAAAACTGCTTTAAAATCTCCATGTTTCAGCTTCTTTATCTGTAAAATGGGGATAATAATAATACCTACCTAACAGCATTGTAGGGAAATTTTACTGAGTTAACATGTGTGAAGCATAGAACAGTGCCCACCTGGGCACTCGATACATGCCAGCAACTGGTATTTCACTATTAAAAAATAATGCAAAGAAGAAGAAGGCTTACTGACTTAAGTACCAAAAGAACTTTGTTTAAAAAAAAAGACTATGAAATCTGAGCAGTGTTTCAATATATTTATACTTTTTAAACCTATCACTTATAGGTTATATATGTGTTTGATTTATTACACTAAACTCATCACAAAGAAAATACCTTTCTTGTAACATAGCAAAGCTGTGTATACACACCAGGATAAAACTTAAAATTGTCTTTATTTTTTTACAGCTGTACTATGTCATATCATAGTAATCACAACTCTTGGGTAACTAATCAAAGTGCTCAGGAAGCCAGATGTAATACCTTTTGCAGCCATTTCTTGGTAGATCTAACTTTAAAATCTCTAAAGTAAGATCAGGCTGCTACTGCATTCCAGATACTAAACGTCACTGGAACATGAAGACATTCTCATTTCCAAAAGAACATACTAACTTCTTTGGTTGAGCTTTCTAACACTTTGTATGTATATCATTTGTTCATTACAAACGTATTCCAGAGGTAGCAAAGTTTAGTTTTTAGCCAATAAAAATCTTTTATCTGCTTTATATTCTCTAGTATGAGACCATACAAAAATGTTTTTACTAATTTTCTGTAAGTTTGCTTTTGTCTTGTTCTATTGATTTTGTACAGAAATACAAAATATGAATTATCTGACTGCACATAAATCCCCAAAACAGAATCTTCAACACAGTGGCTCTCAAGGAACTCAGATGAAATTAAAAACAATTTTATGAGTAATTGCTAGGTGACTGCAACGAGTCCTAAAGCTCTTTGTTAAATTAAATTACCTGAATTTGAAGATCTAGAAACTCGCTCTCATTCAGTACTTTTGAGAAAGTGTTGATGTTCGTAATTCTGATATAATTAACAATACCACCACTGGAATATGCTGCCTTGGTTGAATATATAAGGCAGGGAAAGTATCTTATAAATTAGCAGACATTGAACTCAGTTAATGAACTTTATGCAAACGTGATTTCTGAAAAGATAAATGTATGTGTAAATTTTGTAAATCACACATTTAGATATTTGTTTTTACTTCATTTACTTTTAGCTGGTGAAAGGGGGAGTAAATAAAACATAATTAAAATCTAAAGAGTCTTTTTAAAGGTCTTGTGTACTACAGAGATGTATATAGATACCATATACGTATTTACAAATCTAGCAATAGGATAAAGTACTGACTGAAGGAGGGAACAGTTAAAAACAAAACAGTCCTTTTGTGAGATCTCAAAGATTTTAAAATAAGCATCCCACAAATCTCAAATATAAACTCAAACCTCTGCGCCTTTTGATTCTACTGAAATAGTCTGGTTTAGGTGAGTTTCAATTTGCTTTGATCTTAGTGAAATTACAGGATTAAAATTAGAAAAGTGTTTCTAGTCACTGGCACAACCATATTACTCTATAGAATCACCTGAGGTGGAGTGCAGTAGCACAATCACAGCTCACTGCAGTCTCAAACTACTGGGCTCAAGTGATCAACCCATCTCAGACTCACCAGTAGCTGGGATTACATGCATGAACCACCACACCTGGCCAAAGACTGCATTTTAGAAAGGAAATATGGTACAGCTATGATGTGTTAAAAAGAAGCCTGTTTTATCCTATCGAAAAACTCAAAGAACTAAAGGTTTTCTTTCGAGTGAGTGTAAATTGCCTACACAAAAGGGCACATAAAAGGACCCTTAATTAAACTGGATCTTTAAGACCTCCCCAAATTAGAACATTTCAAAATGAATTATCAACTGTATACACACACACACACACACACACACATCACATCACACATAAAAAAATCTGGAGTGTCGAGAGAAAAAACATTAATAGTATTCATATGTAAGAAGAAGAATTTTATAAATGGCACTATTTTCCTTAAAATGTACAAGTTTTACAATAATCTTATTGCTTTTCTAATTAGTTACAAAATTAGAATGAAAGAAAAAATAAAACGGTAAATTCAGGTTTTTTTTGTTTTTTTTTTTTTTTTTGAGACGGAGTTTCGCTCTTGTTGCCCAGGCTGGAGTGCAATGGTGTGATCTCGGCTCACTGCAACCTCCGCCTCCCGGGTTCAAGTGATTCTCCTGCCTCAGCCTCCCAAGTAGCTGGGATTACAGGCATGTGCCACCACGCCTGGGGCTAATTTTGTATTTTTAGAAGAGACGGGTTTCTCCACGTTTGTCAGGCTGGTCTCGAACTCCCAACCTCAGGTGATCTGCCTGCCTCGGCCTCCCACAGGGCTGGGATTACGGGTGTGAGCCACAGCATCCGGCCGCAAATGTAGATTTTTAAGAGCAGACAGATAAAAATAAATAGAGTATGGCCAAGAAAGGACAAAATGGGACAAGCCACATAAATACTTCTCTTTAGGAACCACTGGTCAAGTACATTGAGAAATCACAGAAGGAATACACGTCATTAACTTTACTATGGAGGATAACTGAGCGGCAACCACATTAACCTAGTTGACGCTGCATAATGATAATTAGCTTTCCTTCTGAAAAGTTAATTGTTTAAAAATATTGTTTTTATGTTATTAAAATAGTCACATCAATTATAAATTTATAAGAAATTACTCCTATTATTTTTAATTAAAATATGTTCTTAAAATATTAAGACAAGAATGGTCAATTTGGGAAAGTTACTCTTCTAGCTTGAATGAATCATCTAATATGTGACCACATATATACTATGTTTTCAAACAGAGTGAGTGGCTAGACCATTGTTCCTATCTTTGTCATAATCTGATGTGCCTATTCTGGAAAACCTCCCTTTTGCACCTGTGATTTATTTTTGGTGTGCTTTTCAGGTAATTATAAGTTATATAAGTTATTCAAGTCACCTGGGAAACAAAAAACAGGTTTTACAGTTTCAGAGTAGACTGCTATCCCTTTTGTCCACCCTGGGATAGCCACTTGAACTACTCAAGGAAGACTTCAGCTGTCCATCTAGTGGTTCTAATTGAGAAATGAGGTATGTCAGCATTTCTTCCAGAAATGACTCACGTGTTGGCATAATTTGAAAAGCAAAAATATAATAACAAGCTTACATCTGCAGTCTGCAGTACATACAACTTATCAATGAACCCAGAATAAAGGTATTTAGGGCAAAAGTTTTCCCAGCTTTTGATTTTTCTTGGCTGCCTGTTCTAAGTCCCAAAGGAGTAAGATAGACAGTACTTTGGGGAATGAAAAAGCCATTTGTTTCTCTCCTATTCAGCTGGGAATCTGATTTCCCAATTTTTTTTAGTAAAACTCTTTCTCTGGGTACAAAGAATTTAATAAGAAACATCTCTTTGCAAACTCTGCATCAAAGCATGAACTAGATGATTGCTACTGAACCAACAGCCCTATTATTCTGTAACAGAAAAATTCACCTGTGTAGGATTAAAAAGGAATAATTTCAGAGCAAAAAGCAAGCACTATTAATGCCTGTCCTGATTATACGCAGTAGCAAAGCAAAATATTTTGACAATTAGAAAGTGTTGGGAAAATATAGATACAGGCACAAGAATGGAAAAAATGACTTCCAAAAAAATGGACATACTGAATCCTTCTATGTCTAGCATATCAATACGGAAGAAAACTACAAGAATTATATTAAAAACACTCTTGACCACATTGAAATATCTGATAATGTATTGAGACCCATACAGCTTTCACCAAATTATACAATATTCCTCACCTCCTTGCTGTATCTGCTGTTGCTGACCACTCTTCCTCCTGGAGTTTCTCCCTATATGCCTTAAATGACAATCCAGCATTTTTGTTATTTTCTTTTTTCCTGTAACTCTGTTCCTTTTCTTACTTTTTTAATTCCCTTGTTCCCAAATAGAGGGGTTGTGCCTTCAGGGTATCCTCCCTCCCTCCCTTGGTGACTCATCTAATCTCACATTGGTATTTTTTCTTCAACTGAATGCTCACATAAATTTATACTTTTTAGACTTCTCTTCTTTCCCGAGGACTAATTTCACACTCTTACGAAGTTAAGGAGAGGTAAAATGACTCACAGATTCCTACACTACTTGCTCTTTTAAAAAAGATAATTCCTGCCGGGTGCAGTGACTCACACCTGTAATCCCAGCACTTTGGGAGGCCGAGGAGGGTGGATCACCTGAAGTCGGGAGTTCAAGACCAGCCTGACCAACATGGAGAAACCCCATCTCTACTAAATATACTCAGCCAGGGTGGTGGCGCATGCCTGTAATCCCAGCTACTCAGGAGGCTGAGGCAGGAGAATGGCTTGAACCCAGGAGACAGAGGTTGTGGTGAGCCGAGATCGCGCCATTGCATTCCAGCCTGGGCAACAAGAGCGAAACTCCGTCTCAAAAAAAAAAAAAAAAAAAGATAATTCTACTACCTTGATTATATGTCTTTCTATATGAGAATTGACTAAAATCAGAAAAGTTGAAAGAAAGGCTGATGACAGCTTAATGATAGAAAGAAAAAAAAAAGAATGCTGACATTGAGAAGAAGAAAACTGAAAAATCACAAAAAGTAAAACGAAAAGCTTAGCAATCTGGGACCACTTGGCATACAAGCCAAAAACAAACAAACAAAAAACCAAAAACAGTCAAAGATCTTTTTAGTCCACTGAAAGAATTAATCATATAAACCATACACATGCATTGTCCAATAACAGTAGCCACTAGATACACATATTTTCATTAAAATTAAACATAAGTAAAAATTCACTCCTTAAACACTAGCCGTGATGAAAGTGCTCAATAGACACAGGTAGCCCAGCAAGTGGCTACCTTATTAGACAACACAATAAAGAACATTTCCATGATTGTGCAAAGTTCTATCAGACACCTGCAGTGCTGATTCAACATTCATTGAGTTTTCCTTATTTAGTAGGTACTGTGCTAGATACAGGGGTTTAGAAAGATAAAGCCTCTTTCCGCCCTCAAAGAGTACATAGTCTGTTTAGTGGCAGAAACACATAAAAATACTTACAGTTGCTAGAGTACAGATAATGAAAATTATGAAAGAGCAACTAATTCTGTGGCCTAGCTCTGAATTTCAGACCAATTAGCTAGGATTCCAATCCTTTTACCTAACTTCTATAATTTACCTTCTCTGTAGACTTAGCCTTGTTCATCTAGCAGTATGACTTTATGACAAATAATGCTGAGACTCACTACTACCTAGAAATCCCCGGGCCATCAGAACCGGAAATACTGATGCCTGCATAGGATTTAAGGTAGCACTGTTCCTCTGGAGTCTACGCTTTACATTGCGGGCAATCCCTGAAGGAAGAAGCTATCCTGCCACTCTGGCTACTTTTCCTTGATCCCTCCTAGAAGTCAGTTTTGTACCAACTGTCATTTTTAATTTGGAGGTCCCAGCATGTTCCATACTTACAGTGTCTAGTTGCCTGACAAAATTATAAAACACTACCAAGGAATCAGCACTGCAGTTGAGGACAAGTCTCAGGTGCAAATGGAGCAAGATAAAGAGAAGTCAAGGTCCACTTTAAGCAGAAAGGGAAGGCTCTGCAAGGATGAGAGAGTAGCACAGGAGTTAAAAGAAAGATTATGAACAAGCAGGGGTTCATTACAACTCAAACACAGGGCACATACAAGGGGCCAACAGGAGATGAGGCTGGACTGCGGCCCAACTGCCAGGAGAAGAGCCTTAATGCTGTCATGGTAAGAAGGTTGGCCTGGATTAGCATGTGAGTGAGAGCCAGCCATTAGTAGGTAGTATAGTCAGTCAGACACTGAGAGCTGTATTTTCCATAGACAAATCTGGGAAAACAGTGGAAGGCAGACAGTAGTGGATAACTAAAGTAAAAAGACGTCTGGATGGAGATCGGGTTACAAAGTAGTGGAGATACAAGAGAAAACTGATTTGAAACACATTAGAGAAAAATGATTGGCTCTATTGACAGGATGTATCTAGGACACTGGCACCCAAAAATGTTTGCTGCCCAAATTAGTGAGGAAAATAATGAGACCACTTAGATCACACAGGACAGAAAACAAATACCACAAGAAACATAAAAATGTGAGGAAATGGCAGAAGACACACTGAGAAATTTAAAAAGAACAGAGACTCCAATGAGGGAATATTCCCTCTGCCTAGAATACAATTCCCCAAGAGAGCTGCATGGCTTGTTCCCCACCTCCTTTAGACTCTTGCATAAATGTCAACATCTCTGTGAGCCCTTCCCTGCTCCCACTATTTAAAACTGAACACAGACATACTCTTAGCACCCCCAACCCCCTTTACTGCTTTTTCTTAATACTTACCACCATCTAATATACAATATACTTCACTTATTTTGTTCAATGTCTGTATCTTTACCATTTAAATGTAAGCTCTATTAGGAGAAGGATTTGTTTGCTTCATTCACCACTATACACCAGCACCTAAAAGAGCGTCTGACACATAGGAAGTACTCAACAAATACTTATTGACTGTCTGAATAAATAACGCAGTGGTTCACACCTGTAATCTCAGCACTTTGGGAGGCTGAGGCGGGCAGATCACGAGGTCAAGAGTTCGAGACCAGCCTGGCCAACATGGTGACCCCATCTCTACTAAGAATACAAAAATTAGCCGGGCATGGGTGGCGTGTGCCTGTAATCCCAGCTACTTGGGAGGCTGAGGCAGGAGAATCACTTGAACTTAAGAGGTGGCAGTGAGTTGAGATCACGCCACACTGTACTCCAGCCTGGGCGACAGAGCAAGACTCCATCTCGAGAAAAAAAAAAAGAAATAAAAAGAACAGAATGATTAATGATTACATGTAAGTTAGCATAAAAATGATACCTACCATGAAAATTCTGTTGATCTTTTTGGATGCTAAAACGAAAAAATATGGATAACTAAATAGTTCTTTAAATATAAAAGGCTCAAAAATGTTTTCTTCATGTATGACATAATATATTCAAATACATACAATTATAATACAGTCTTTCTCTTTACAGTCACATAGTAATGAGAAAGATTTTATAGCTCGAAAAATCACAATACTTGATAGCCACATAGCAATCCACCACTTAAAGTACTTAAGTCCTATTAAAGACACCAAACTTCAGTTAATGCTTTCTCAAAACTTCCATTAGACTTTCAAATTTATTTTCTGACATTTTGGCTTAATGATAAACAAATGTTAAAATTCACATTTAAATTATTAAATTACATGCTGATTTAAAATGTTAAAAATTAAATGTTAAGCAAAGGCCAGAAGCTGAAGTTAAAATATCAGAGTATTAGTATAACCATAACCATTGGCTTTAAAATATAGTAAAGAGGATACGACAAAGTGAAGAATGGTCAAAAAGTTAGAAAATCAAAAAATCCAAGAACACAAAAAAGGCTACCTAGCTAGCTGGTTTCCTGAAAATAATCAAACATTACTAAACTTCACTTTCTCTATCAATGAAATGAAGTTAACAGTAGCACCCACCTACCTGATTGGATTGTTTTGAGAGTTTTCTGACGGATTAAATTTGTTCCAAGTAATAAGCCTGGCACAGTGTCTGTAAGCAATCATTTTACTCCTTTAATCCACAAACCTTTATGAAAAATCTACTATACAAAAGGCACTATACTAAGTACTGGTTATGGCAGCAAATAAAATATATATGTATCTACCCTCCTGGAATCTTTGGCCTACTGGCGAGGACAAATAACTGAATTACAAAGTGTGATACGTGCTCCAGAAGAAATCAATATGGTCTTGCAACAGAAACCAAGGGAGTAAGGGCTCTCAACTTTAGATGTCAGGAAAAGTTTCTCTGAAGAAAGAAAAACTACCCATGCAGATGCAGAGAGGGTACAGAAGCATACTGATGAGTATCCTAAGCAAAGACTCAGTGATGCAGAGTGGGTACAGAAGTATACCGATGAATATCCAGGCCAGGCGCAGTGGCTCATGCCTCTAATCCCATCACTTTGGGAGGCCCAGGCAGGTGGATCATGAGGTCAAGAAATCAAGACCATCCTGGCCAACATGGTGAAACCCCATCTCTACTAAAAGTACAAAAATTAGCTGGGCATGGTGGTGCACGCCTGTAGTCCCAGCTACTCGGGAGGCTGAGGCAGGAGAATCACTTGAACCTGGGAGGCGGAGGTTGCAGTGAGTCGAGATCGCGCCACTGCACTCCAGCCTGGCGGCAGAGTTAGACACTGTCTCAAAAAAAAAAAAGAATAAGTATATTGACGAATATCCTAGGCAAAGACTCAGCCCTGCTGTGGGACAGGGCTTGTAGGCATGTTTGAAGAACTGAAAGGGAGCCAATATAATTAAAGCATAGTAAATCAAATGAGATGAGATAATGATGTTAGGCAGGAGCTAGATCATGCAGGACCCTGAAGGCCCAAGGTAAGGATTTGTAATTTTATTCTATGGAAATTTATTCTTCAATGGAAAACACTCAAGGTATTTTTGGAAAAGGTACTACAGGGAATGTGAATGAAATTAGAAGGATTAGTTCCAAGATTAATTCAATAGTCCAGGAGAGACAGGGTGCTTGAACTATGTTGGTAGCATGGAGATGAAGAGAAGTAGATGGATTCTAGATATACTTCGAAAGTGACTGAATATAAAGAATGAGGAAAAGAGACGAATCAAGGATGGCTCCAAGAGATGTCTGACTTAAGCAACTGCTTGGCTGATGGTGCAATGGTAAGTAACATAGTAATTAGTTTTAACTGTTCTTAGCAATTAGAAGAATAGAAGAGAGAGAGGACTGCCGATTCTACAGCACAAAACAGCAAAAATAAGTAAATAAATAAATAAAAAATAAAATAAAACCAGGGTACGAAAAGAAAAGGCAATTAGGTTATCTATGAGAGAACAGCAATATCAGACCAAATTTCCCATGGAAAACAACTATAAAGGTTATATAAAATGCCCCTAAATCCCCAGCTATTTGAAGGTTTCGGGAGAACAACCAAGAGTCAGGACTTGAGAAGCCAAGATTCCTTAGAGAAGGGAAACACTTTGAAGATCTCACTTCAATTCCCCCTTGAGGTATTTGCCAATTACCAGCACAGAGCAAAAGGCCAAGCAGAAAGCAGCATCCCAGAAGTTGTATGAGTCTCACTGGGCTAGGAAGACACAAAAAGTGGATGTTGCACCACCAAGGAGCCAGGAATTCAGGATCTCAGGAAAATAAAAAGGAACTTCAAAGAAAGGAGCCCAATATTCTGTTCAACTTTTTCTCTCCAGGAATGTGCTGAATCATAAACAGCATGGACTGAAATTCAGGAAATCCCAACAAAAAGATGTTGGAAAGAGGTTTTTAAAAAAGCTTTCATCAGCCTCATGACACTTGAAATTTGGGACTTGCCAAGGAAGAGGTATCTTGGTAAATATGCCAAACTTTCAACCGAGACCTTAGCTAAGGGCTATATACCAGTAGTGCACCAATAGTGAGACTATCAGAATTTCCTGACTGCCCTGAATTCAGGCTCATGTCATATCAGTCACTTATGAATCAAAGTAATCAATGTTTTTCTAACTACTCACCAGAGGATATTAAATCCTATATGGAGAAAGATAACCATAATTCAGATTCTCTATAATTTTTCATCACAATGTTAATAAAACATTGCCAGGCACCCAAGGAAAAAGGATTGAATGATCAAAAACAAAACAACAGAAACAGGCTCACAGGCAATCTAGATATGACGGTCATCAGAAAGGAATTTTGCAACAATAGTTAATATACTCAAGAAAACAGATGAAAACATAAGAATTTGAATCTATGTAAATTTTAGGATAAAAAATACAAAAACTAAAATTAAAAACTCAGTAATTAGAAATAACTGGATATTGGACAGTGAAGATATAAGTGAACATGAAAACAGGTGGATAGAAAATCTCTAGGCTTACGAGAAGGGGGAAAAAAGAATGGAAACGGTGACATGACCTAACATACATGTAACTTCTTTCCATAAGGAAAGAAGACAATAGAATAGAAATAATACTTAAAGAATATTAGCTAATTCCTGGGCCAGGTCACTGTAACCCCAACACTTTGTAATCATGCCTGTAATCACACCTGTAATCCCAACACTTTGTAATCATGCCTGTAATCCCAACACTTTGGGAGGCTGAGGTGGGTAGATCACTTGAGGCCAGGAGTTTGAGACCAGCCTGTCCAATATGGCAAAACCCCATCTCTATGAAAAATACAAAAATTAGCCATGTGTGGTGATATGCACCTATAATCCCAGCTTCTAGGGAGACTGAGGCACTAGAATCACTTGAACCCAGGAGGCGCAGGTTGCAGGGAGCTGAAATCATGCCACTGCACACCAGCAAGACTCTGTCTCAAAAAAAAAAAAAAAAATTTAGCTAATTCTCAAATGACAAAATATAGTAAGCCAAAGATTGACTCAGGACCTCAAGATACTCTACAAGCTTTATGTAGATTACAAAAAAAAAAAAAAAAGCTACAAAAGAGCACATCAATAGTAAAATTGGTGAAAATCAAAGACAAGATATAATCTTTAAAACAGCCAAAGGAAAACACATTAACTTCAAAGGAATAACAATACAATTAAAAGCCTGAGTTGACATAAACAGTGGCAGCCAGGTGATGATAAAATAACATCTTGAAGGTGCATGAAGTAGGGACCCCTTAAAAGTGAGGTAAAATGAACACATTTTCAGGCAAACAAAAACAGAATTCATTACCAGAAGACCTGCACTAAAAGTTCCTTGGATAAAAGGATAATTACCCAGATGCACATACAATCAAAAAGAAAGAAATGAAGACTTCCAGAAGAGTAAATTTGAGGACAAGGTGAAATGAGTAATGATTATTTTAACAACAACATTTTATTACCACTGTTGTTATGGGCTGAAAACAAAGCAAAGACTGGAAGAGGGGTAAATGGAATTAAATTAAAAGGCCATTCCATTACCCTGAACTGGCAAAGGCAAAAATTTATGATAGACAAAAAAGTTAAAGATGTACATTGTAATCTCTAGACTAACCGGTAAAGATAGTAAAAGAATTTATAACAGAGAAGCTAAGAGAAAGGCATATGGGAAACTATTTGATTAATCCAAAAGAAAACAAGAAATGGAAGGGAAAGTTATAAAGGACTGATGATGGAAGCAAAACACAAATTGCAAAATTGTAAATTTAAACCCAAATAATGTGCTACAGTAATTACATTAAAGGTAAAACAGAGATTATCAAACTTAGTAAAAAAGCAAAAACCCAACTATATGATGCTTAAAGAGATTCATCTTACGTATAATGACAAAGAAAGATTTAAAAGAAATGGATAGAAAAAAAAAAAAGAATGCTATATTAACATCCCCCCCCAAAAAAAACTTTAAAGCAAAAAGTGTTACTAGAGAGGAAGACAGAACAACCATAAATTTATTTGTAGCTAACAACTTAGCCTCCAAATACGAGGCACAATTTGAGAGAACTAAAAACATATAGACAAATCCTTATATATGTGGCAATTTTAACAGAAGTTTCTCAATTGAGTGATTTAAAAAAGACAAAAAAAAATTCAGTAGTGATACAACAGATTGAACATGATTAATAAACTTAATTGCTGTCTATGGCACACTGTCCTCAATTTTCTAAAACTGACCATAAAGCAAGTGTCAACAAATCACCCACAAGCATAGAATGATTCCAGACCACAAGAGATACCAAACTAGATATCAATAACAAAAATATAGCTAGAAAATCCCCAAATGCTGAGAGCACAAGGAAAAATTTAGAATATGCTTTATTGAATGATAATAAAAATAATATATATCAAACTTGTAAGATCCATCTAAGTTGCATTTAGAGGGAATTTCATATACATTTTTTAAATTCCAAAAATATTCCCAAAAAACCCACAAAGGAGCCAGGCACAGTGGTCTGCACATCTGTATTCCCAGCTACTTGGGAGGCTGAGGAGGAAGGAGCAGTTGAACGCAGGAGTTCAGAAACCAACTTGGGCAACACAGTGAGACCCCCGTCTCTTAAAAAGATGTTTAAAAATAGGCCGGGCACAGTGGTTCACGCCTATAATCCCAGCACTTTGGGAGGCCGAGGTGGGCGGATCACGGGGACAGAAGATAGAGACCATCCTGGCTAACACGGTGAAACCCCGTCTCTACTAAAAATACAAAAAATTAGCCGGGCGTGGTGGCGGGCACCTGTAGTCCCACCTACTCGGGAGGCTGAGGCAGGAGAATGGTGTGAACCCAGAGGGCGGAGCTTGCAGTGAGCCTAGATCGCGCCACTGCACTCCAGCCTGGGCGACACAGCAAGACTCTGTCTCAAAATAAATAAATAAATAAATAAAATTAAAAAAATAAATAAATAAGCTGAAAATTAATGACTTAGGTACCCATATCAGAAAACTTTAAAAAGTACAGAAAATTAACATTTTTAAGTAGAAGAAATAAAGGTAAAGGCAGAAATCAGTAAAAACCTAAAAACAACATTCAATTTGAAAATGGACTCTGAAAAGACTGAGTACAAAGAGACCCAAATTGCCAATAAGCAGATTTTGAAAAGGAGAGATCATAGATACTACAAATATCAAAACAATTATAAAAGGTTATGCACATACAAAAAAAAACCGTAAGCTGAACTGGAAAATTCAGACAAAATGAACAAATCCCTTAAAAAGCAAAACTTGTCAAAACTGACAAAGAAATAGAAAATAAGAATAGCTTTTTATGTATTAAAGAAATAGAATCAATAGTCTTCACAAGAAAATTCCAGATGGCTTCACCAGTGAATTATTTCAAACATTTGTGGATGAAATAAAATCAATCCTCACAAATTCTTCCAGAGAATTAAAAAGCATTTCCCAACTCATTTTATGACGTCAGCATAACCTTGATACCTAAATCTGTCAAATACTTTACAAGAAATTAAAATTGCTAGCCAATGTTTTTCGTGAACAAAAAAAATTATAAATGAAGTATTATCTAGCATATACCATTTGAGTAATGTATAATTAAAAGCTAGGTTTATCCAGAAATTCAAGGATGCTTTAAAATTAGGAAATATATATCCTTCTCTTTCCCACCCGTCCCAAAACTAACACTTATCTTTTGACAGAGCAACTACATTACTAAGAGTTTTGTCCTAAGGTAATAATCAGACAAGGTACAGAGATACGCTTAGGAATATCCACTATGTCATTGTTTGTAATAGCTTCTAAATGCTCATGAATATGGAATTAGCTAAGTAATTTATATACATCTATCATAATCAGTTCAAAATTATAATATGGTTCTATACTTATTTGCATAGATATATGTTCAATATAGGCTGAGCTAAAATATGTAAGGAGGTAGCTTTAGGCTAAACTTGATTTAACATGACTAAATGAAAATAGCAGGATACAAAAGCAAGACTATTTCTAAGGCAAAGAAAAACACTAATTTTATATGAAAGTAAAGAAAAACTTACCATAAGAACATTTTGTCTAGACACAATAAATTGCCATCTTAAGTACATAAACAAAAAATGTTAATGTCAAACTTCCACAATTTTCTTCAGCAGAATGAACATTTTCTTCTCAAAACCTAGTCAGAAAATTGCCCAAATATATATTTACTTAGACCAAAAATGCTACTTGATTTGACCAACCAATACAGAATCTCTCTCTTTCTACATATACATATGCAGTTAAAAGTATGAAGACAAAAACAAAATGCCCCGAAAGCACTAAATCCTTTACAAGTCAATCTATTTGTTACATATATAAAGCATTCAAAGTGGTACTTTTTAAGAAAAATCCACTGTGTAACAAATATATACACAAGAAGACTCAAAGTTCCTACAAGTTTAAAGGAAACTCCCTTTAATTTTACCAATTAGTAAGACAAGCAACCTTAATTAAAATCATTCCAATCCAGAGGTTACATAGTATATTACAAAGACACATAAAATAGGTTTCATAAAATAGGTTTCATTTCTACCATGCTAGCTCAGACCAATCAGCAGGGACTCCCTGGAACAAGGTATTGGGAAGGAACCTAAGGCATTCTTAGGATAATGTGCCTGAGGGATTCAGTGATGTTTGCTCAGTTATGGTTGTGGAGAGGGGGTGTAGATGTTTATCACTATTGCCACCAGACCCAAATTCCTATTTTAGCTCAACTTCTTCCTCGCTATGTGATCGCAAACAAATTCCTTACCCTCTCTGAACCTAGGCTGTGAGAAAGTAAAAATGAGCTCGGTTGATAACCAGACTGTGATATCTGAAAGATACAGAGAAGACCAACAGGTAGAAAGTTTTTCCTATGGCCACACTGCAGCTCCAAAATGACCAACAATCTCCTATTCTGTAAGTGATCATGTTTTCTCACCAATGACTTTCCAAGTCCCCTTCATTTATCCTGTCTCCTAAACAAAGACTGCTGAAAGACCCAATAACTAACCCACCTCCACTTGATGTATGATAGCATTCAATCCAGGAGTCCCTGCTTCTAGCACAGCCCAAACCCTACTGAAAAGTCCCCCATTCTTTCTTTTCTTTTTTGTTTTTTGGAGACAGAGTCTCACTCTGTCGCCCAGGCTGGAGTGCAGTGGCACAATCTCAGCTCACTTCAACCTCTGCTCACTGCAACCTCCACTTCCTGGGTTCAAGTGATTCTCCTACCTCAGCCTCCGGAGTAGCTGCGATTACAGGCTCCTGCCACCATGCTCAGCTAATTTTTGTATTTTTAGTAGAGATGGGGGTTTCATCATGTTGGTCTGGGTGATCTCGAACTCCTGACCTCAAGTGATCCGCCCACCTCGGCTTCCCAAAATGCTGGGATTACAGGCGTGAGCCCAGCCCTCCCGTTCTCTTTTACTGACACTTGGCGGTATCTGGCATATGCTCTTCCTAGCTGCAAAACAGTCAACCTAATTTGTTTCACCACAGATGCATTCCTGGTGGTCTTCACCTGGTGGGTATTAAGAGTTTCTTTATATACCAACTATATTTATCCAGGGTGACTGTAAGGATTAAATTAAATGCTATAACGTAAAACACCAAGCATCTGCCTGGTATTAGCAAGTACACAACAAATATTAGTTCTCTCTCCTCTACGAGCTCAAAGTAAAGTTATAAGTGTAATTTTATTTTTTATCACGTAACCAGTTCTTCACTATCAAGAAACTGCATATCTCCAAAACACAGCTAACAGCCAGAAAATTGGCCCCCCAAAAAAGAGAATTCTAAGCAACCAAAACAGATATGATCAAGCCCATGAAATAAAAGATCATACACTTTACTGTGAGGTAACTCCTAAAATTCTACTCAGACACCATTTGTTCATTTTAAACACATATTATTTTTAATAAACTTTGGAAATATGGTTTCTACACCCATAGCAAATTAAAACCAGCAACTGTAAATGGTTAGGAATAAGTAGACACACTGATCACAGGAAAAAACAGCTGCTCAACAAGGCAGGAGACAGAAAACTTGTAACTATCAAACACAAGAAGTTAAAATGTTCAGAAATCTTTAGTCATCTAATGCAGTGGCTTCTACATTTTTTTGATTGAAAATCCCAAACATAAAATACTTGAGGCACCTATCTACAGTATATGTGTTTTCATTTATAAACATACATATAGTATAAAACACATACTAAAAACAGAAGTTAAAAGATCAAAATTTTGTTTTACTTTTTACTATTTTAACTATCAACTATTTTAAATATTAATTCGTTTTAATCTTTCAATCACTAAAAATGCTATTATTAACATATTAAGTGAGCATTATTATTAAATATATCTCTATTTTTTAAAATCTTAGTTTCTTCATTTGTGAAGTTCAATGTATTCTGACACTTGGTTTTAAGAGTTGTCATAAGTCATATCTGAAAAACTTATCTTACAAAGATTGAGATCTATATAGAAGAACATGTCACTTACTAATTTTCTAAATCATATTACTTTTCCATTCTATCACCAAATACGCAAACATTTTTATTTAAAGTCAGCTACCTGTTGTCAATGTTATTAAAATTTTCTTTTTCCTGACTGCAATAAGGTATTTTTACAAATCAAAATGTTTGGCTTTCCAATAAATGGTCCAAAGTCAATTAAAATTGATTGTAAGGAAGATTTTCAACAGATACGAAATACCTCAACACGCTTTCAAAATGTTCTCCATAACACTTGTTTCTTTTGAAAAGCAGGTACTTTCTCACTTACTATTTAAAATGTCGATTTTGCCTTCAAGTGACAATTTAGGGATTGTTTTCCTAAAAATATCTGCTGAATTTTTATTTTTGGTAGCCTCTTGTCATCACGGATAAGAACAGCATATAGAATACTCATCTTCTGTAATAAAAATGTGTGATTAATCTTTGAGTTCTACAATTCTTTTAAATGCTTTGACAGCAAACCTCTGTTCCCCATCTCAATACAAAGTATCATAGATTCTTCTTTTAAAAAAGTATTTTAAAAGGGACTATATAGCAGAAAAACTGGAAAAACTCTGAGAAACTCATGATGCTGTTGCTGGCATCTACATTACAGAATTCACACATCTTCCCTCAGCAAACCACACTCTCAGCAACCACCTGAATGCAGGTGGACCTAGGAAAACCCCACAGCCAATTCATATAGTATGAATAGAAAAGCTGAATCCTTTTCCCTTTTGGGGCAAGAATAAACAAATAGACGTTCTCATATTTACTTCTCAAAATCGACTTGCTTCATCTCACTTTGTAAATTACTGATCTAGTGAAGGCGCATAAAGCTTCACAATCTATATTAGGTGCTGAGGATATTATAGTTATAGCTTATACCTATTAATACTACTACTATATTACACAGACAGGTACCCAGTAAACACTGATTAAATGCAAGCAACATTATTCAAATCATAGCTCTTAAGTTGCCAAAAATAAGTTAACTTATGCATAGTATATTTCATTTAAGCAAATACAATGGTAATCCAACATTGTTAGAATGGGCTATTTTAACACTCAACCTCCAAGTATTCAGAAAATTTACTGGTTCAGAATGACTTATTACCCAAGGTTTCCAGGTTACCATGAATTCTACAGTCACTTTTCATTTTCCCCTCCCAGAATAAAATGACTTAGAAAATTAAAGAGCACATTTACTAAGTATATGCTTCAGTCTCCTAAAACACATTTACTGTTTTATATTATGAAAACTAATAGCACCATCAGTATTTTATCCACCAATTTAAAATAAATTCAAGCTTTAATACTACAAATATAGTTTTCATATTTCAAGTGATAACAGAAGCAGACATTATAGACTTCATATTTAATACCACTATTACTACGGAACAGTATTTACTTTTTCCATGTAACAAAGACAGTAATACTTTGTGAGTCAAGAAAGTCACTCAACAATTTCTGAATGTCTAAAAACTATCAGAGGTGAAATAAAAGTTATACTATATCCACAGACATTTGATACCTGTGTAAGAGGAATGTCAAAAGCACTAAAGGAAAGTGGTTTACAAGAAGGAAAGATCACTGTGGCCTAAAATGAACTAAAGACCATTTCAGACACAAGCTGGGGCAGGTAGAAAGAAGTTAATTCAAAACTGAGGGAAACAATGTCATCCGTTTTCTTAATAAAAATGTCTAATTCAAAATACCAAATATGAGATACATTCAAGTAAAAATTTAGAGAAACATTCAATTCTTAATATATTATTTATTAAGCTATTCAAGTAACACATATATGTAAACAGTACTTATCTACCCTTTGGCTTTATAAAACCCTTCAACTTAAACCTGAAATGAGAATCATTAGGAAGAGAAAGAAAAATAAAAAGGAGCTGTAAGTAAAGAGAAAAAAGTCCTTGGGCATTAAATCTCAGTATACTTTTCTCAATGTTAAAAACTTTCTATTTTCTGGACCTTTTTCTTTCATGGCATTTTCTCCTGGTATATTCAACATATGTCATTTTACTTTAACTTGGAAAAGTGATAAAAGTTCACTTTGAAAGGAAATATATTTTAGTAATTTCCTGTCCACAAGAGGGCTCCAATAATTCTTACATGAATGGAAGTGATACAACAAAAATTATAATAAAAATATTCATTAAGCACATAAAATATACTGGAAAAAACTTGAATTGTCATTATCTCATTCAACTCCTATTACAAATTGTTGTTATCTGCTACCATTTTTACATTAACAGTTGTTAAAGATACGGGGCTTTTCTTTGTTTTATCAACTAAAATGTTTTGAATCACAAAATTGCTCTGCCATTATTCTCACACTGTCAATTTATCTCTTAAAGTTTTCAATGTAATAGATATTATAAAGTATAATTTTAGTCCAAAGCTCTAAATAGTAGCCTAAATGTTGTCTATAGTACTCTTATAAAAACAAGAATGTATTTCTTGATAACTTTACCAATCCAGAAAACAAAATTACCACTGCTGCCCAGTCTTAGGTCTTATTACTAACACAGGCAGTGAATATTTTCTTGCAAAAATCCTACAGTGGTTAACATAAGTCACACTGCAACTATAAACTATAAAATGAATATTGCCGCATCATGAACTATGATCTTGGCTGAAAAATAAATAAATAAATACATCATTTAAATACAATATATTATAATGATACTCTGTTCAAGTATTTTCAGATTTCTTCAAAAATAAGTTACTACACTAAGATGTTATCAAATCTAGTTCAAACTCAATCACTCTTAGCAAAGAAAAACCAACATTTCAAGTAAATATATTTATATTTATAGGACATATATATTACAGAATGTAGTAAAAGTACCAACTACAAATTATGTTTTAAAGGGTACAGCAAATCCATTCAGTAGGGGTGCCACTCCCTCATCCAAAAAATTGACATTTGGATTATTAAAAATGAGAGGCCTTATGCTAAACACAAAAAATTATTGAATGTTTAAAAATAAATTTTAAATGTGAGTTCTATCTACAAAACAAAAACCAAAGCTGAAAAATCTATTTTAAAGTGAGTCATAATCATAGCCATAAAGACTTTACCAAAAACATCAATTGATTTAGCAACTATTGTAGCTCGAGAATAAATTATCTCTATTGGAAACATGACAGAGATTGTAACTTCACCACCCCCATCCCATCTCCCCAACAGGATTTTCCTATACAACTGACAAGTACCATTAACATATAAAAGATTGACTTCAATAGAAATGATACCACCACCAAAAAGTAAAACTGTAACATTTGTTTCTAAATAGCACATACTGTCAACTAGGAGAAAGCTTAATTAACATTTTACTTCATCTAGCAAAAATGTGTTTATTCATAAATGCAAGTTTAGCGGATTGTAACAGTACATATCCTGATCAATTTAGAGTTATGCTACAAGGGATATATGTCATTAGCTTTGCCGTGGGAGTGGTGAGAGGAGCTCTTCAAGGTTTGGAGCGGTAAATTGTTCTGTCATGAATGTAAACGAAAATCAACTGTCAATTAATGGTATGAAGAGTTTAATAATTATGAAGCATTTAATCGACAACTTCTAACCAATATTTGTCATGTTATATTTCAAAAAGTTGAGAATTCTAGGCATATAGCAAATGATAGACTTCTTAAGCAAAAATGCAAAGTAATAAATGAACGTTTAAAAGACTTTCACAAAGAAAAAAATCTTAACCTCTAACCAGTTGAACAGTAGAGAACAAGACATAAAAAAAACACTCAGAACAATCAAACTGTGCTGTACCTTAGTACCCACTCTGAAATAGCATCATCAGGGCATTATATGTTTATTACATAATACTGCTTTGCCCTTGCATATCACCTTTAATCAAAGGATCTCAAAGCACCACAGAATCATCAAGGCCTTAACATACAGTCTAAAACAGATAAACTGCTATATTTTATAATTGCAGATATTAATAAAACCCTGCTCCTACTTCCCAGTCCTCTGATCCTAACATCAGCCTCCAAACCTCTCTCTGACTTGGAAACTGTATTTCCCAAATCATCTCAATCTGTGACTGATGCTACGCACATTACAGCTTTTCTTCACTGGACCTAAAGGAAGTAGTGGCACTGTTTTAATAACACACATCTATTTCATTCCAACTTCTGTGAGAGAATAGATGGTACTTAAGGTTAACCTATCTTGCACTGTGCTTGATGATATAAAATGGAGGCTTTCGAGAGAGCAAATCTTTGCTCGAGGCGATGAACCCACAGATCACTCATCAAACAAGGGAAATAGCGTTTCCCAGCTCTGTCTAGAGACCGCTCCCAGCAACTTCAAGAGTGGTATGGAGGAAACCTTGTCCAACCGTCCTTAACCAGGCAGGAGGCTATTTCATGTGTGCACACCAGAAGAGAAGCGAAAACTAAAAGGACAACGCACGAGTTTTAGGACTCAGGAAGGAGAGTGTAAAGCTGTTATGTGGTCACCCAAGAGACAGAACACTGTGTTTCCTTTGCATTAAATGGGAAATTAAACAAGAGCAAAATTTAAACCAAGGTCAAAATAAGCCATTTAGAATCATTTAATTTTTATTATAAAATCTGTTTATGAGGTTTGCTCCTATAGAAACATCTGGCGTTTTAAAATTTAATCATCAGCAGGCCGGGTGCAGTGGCTCACGCCTGTAATCCCAGCACTTTGGGAGGCCAAGATGGGTGGATCATCTGAGGTCAGGAGTTTGAGGCCAGCCTGGCCAACATGGTGAAACCCTGTCTCCACCAAAAAAAAAAAAAAAATTAGCCGGGAGTGGTGGTGGGCGCCTGTAATCCCAGCTACTTGGGAGGCTGAGGCAGGAGAATTGCTTGAACCCGGGAGGAAGAGGCTGCAGTGAGCCAAGATCGCGCCATTGCACTCCAGCCTGGGCAACAAGAGCAAAACTCTGTCTCAAAAAATAAAAAAAAAAAAATTAAAATTAAAAAATAAAATTTAATCATCAGTAATGTTCAATTTGTTTCCACTGAATACACAAACACTCAAATGTTAACATATGTGAGCACAACTACATTAACTTCAATACTTTCATAAACAAGATTATTCCTCTTCCTGTTAATTAACTGCATTATGTTTGTCCTTAGGACTGCAAAGTGTAACTTCACACTCACACAATCCAAGCCCCCAGCACTGTAAGGTTACACGGTTACTGTCAATCAACAGACTCACAACCTCAGCCTTTATGAACAAAACAAAAAGAAAGGCGTCAATACACAACAGTACTTTTTGTTTCAAGCTCTCAACACTCAGTGATCGTGATTGAGGCTCAATACTACGTTTCCTTAGCTTTATGTCTAATATGGAATCTACTACTAATAAATATTTGCCATTAAAAAGCCCTGGAATATTCACAGTAAGTACCAATACAGGGTCAGCCTACGTTTGTGAAAATCCCAAAATATCTTAATATTTCTGTTGCCATCCGTATTCTGACATTTCAGAAAGCTCACGGCAAATTCTAACATACTTTTTCTTGAAGAGATGTGCATCTCTGTTCTTGAAAAATATCAAGTTCGTCCCTACTGCACTGATGATCTTGTCTGTGTCATAAAGCAAGATTCCCGTTTCCTTACCTATTCTCTCGTAGGGACACCAGTCCTCAGCTCTGCCCACTGTCACTGACGTTTTCAGAAACGTTAAAATACTAGTGTTCGGAGGCTTCTAGCAAAGAGAGAGATGTTTTGTCCCCTCAAGCTACCATGATACATTTCCCTACTTCTCCACTGTCTTCAAGGATTTAGAAAACACGACCAAATGAGAGAACCTATATTAAAAGCACTACTTTCTAAAAGGGGGAAACCAGAAGCTCCAACTTCTCCAAATCGCTCAGCACGGTGGCTTTTCCACAGTCCCCAGCAAATCTTCGCCCCACGCCTGCCGTCTTTCCGATTAAATAAGATTGGAAACCACAGTTAAATCAGAGTGTCATAACTTATCCGTCACTTACCATATCCGCCGGGACATTACTGGACATCTTGCCGTTTGATGTATACCCAGATATTTACGGAAAACAAAAAACAAAAAACAAAGAAAAAAGAGCAGAAGTCTTCAAGCTACAGAAATAAGCCTTCACGATTTTGACTGGTTCGTGATGTGCTTTCTCTCCCAAAAATAAGTTATTTCGGAGCCAAAGTGCCGGTCAGGCCGAGGTTCTGGTGCGAAGAGGAACAATCCCCAGGAGCTGTGTGGCCGGAGCAGGAAGAAACTCCCGGGACAGCAGAGGCAGCCCCTGTCGTCGTCGTCAGCAGCAGCAGCAGCAGCCCCAGGACCGGCCGCGCCAGGTGGACCGAGCCGAGTGACACACGGACATGAAGAGGGGTGGGAGGGGGTTAAATCCGCCTTCCTCCTTTCCCAGCCCCGGCAATGATTCACACTCGCTCCCGAGTCAAGTCCTCATCAAGCAGGAGAAAAATGCCCCAGCGTGGATGTACATAGATAACTATGTAGCTACACATCGACGCGTGAGCCGTGAGTGGCGGCCGAGCGGTGGCCGGACGCTGGCCGCGGACCCTGCCGAGCCGCTCTCGGGGCGCCCGCGCGGGTGAACGGCTCAACTCGCGCCGCCGGGGCGAAGAGCCGGGCCGCGGAAACCCGCGCTCAAGGGCATTTAACTAGTTGGGAGCCAAAGCGAAAGACCGGGACGGGGGACCGACAGCGCGGGGTGCTCGCGGCCGGCCGGGACACTCCACCGCCCCTCTGGGCTCAGGCCGCGGGCGCCTCCGGGCAGCAGCGCGGGTCGGGGCGCATCGTCTCCGGCTCCTCGGCGCTCCTCTTCTGCCTCCGCCTCCCCCGCCGCCGCCTCCCCGGTCTCCGCCTTCCCCTCCCCTCCCCGGCCTCGCGAGCTCCGGGCGACGCCGACTTCGGCTGGTCCCCGGAAGAGGCCGGGTCCTCCCTCTGCTCAGCCCGGGAATGGTTTCCTCTCAGAGCTTTGTTTCTCCTCCTCCTCCTTCTCCACTTTTCAATCCCACACGCCGCAGCCGCCTCCTGTCATAGCCTCTCAAACCAACATGGCGGCAGTGGCAGCGGCGGCGGCAGCTGCCTGAGCGAGAGTAGGGGAAACGGGGAGAGCACGGGCCCCCCTTCGCAGCCACCGCCCCCGTCCTCGTCCTCCCTCCGCGGACACTAAGTGCGTCACCACGGAGACCACCCTCGAGCATCACGGGAAGTGTAGTCTACGAGGATGGGGGGAGGGAGCCGCCGAATGCGTCCTCGCACGGCTCCGAAGCCACGCCCCCCATAGCAACAGTTGCGAGGAAAGGAGCGCCCCCTTCCCTTGCTTTGGACAAGCTGCTCCCCAGGAGTTAAGTGACACCTGCTACCAGGAGTGCTGTGATCATGAGAATTGTTGGGAGAAAATAATTCTGCACAGAGAAATTCCCTTATGCACAATATGAACACAGAGCTAAAATATGCTGTACCTCCAAGCAGAATAATTCATTTTAATTACAGCACACTCCCCACATCCTGCAATCTCAGTGCATTTTGTAGAGTGATTTAATCTAGGTCTCCTCAACATTACATTTTGAAGAACAAAAGCAATCATTGATTTCCAATAAGGTCACAGAAGTTCAACAGGAACAAGGATCTCATTAAGCAGTGAGAATGCTTGAACACGTGTTTCCTTGAAGACCCAGGGCCATAAAGCTACAATCAACTTACCTGAAATTACCAAAACTGTATTACATACAACAGTGTTATTTATCAAATCTGTATCAGGAAATAGCTACTACAAACTACATGGGGATTCACCAGTTTACCCACCTGGACCCTAAATTCCATTCTATGTAACTCATAATGTAATTAAAAACCTATATGCCTTGCAGTGATTAGCAAATAGGAGAAAATAATGCCATCGTTGAGAGACCAATCAGATGGACATTTGTGATTTCTGCATTTTGTTCCTAAATCTGAGGTCAACATCTGAATCTCTATTCATATCTCTTAGTCCTTTGACAGAGTACTTTAGAAAGGGCAGTCTCAATCTGACACCTATATATAAATGCCAATGAATTTAGAGTCGAAAGTCACCGCTCCAACCTACAGCTATGTGACCTCATCGGTAAAATGGTCTTGCCTACCTTCCAGGGGTAAAGTAGGGGTAGTTATGAGGATGAGTTCATGCATGGGAAATAAGTCACTTTGTAAATAATAATGCATCATTTGATATGAAATGTCACTACTCATTCTCTCATTCAGCAAACAAATGTGCCAGGCACTCTGCTAGGCACTAGGAGATTAAAAATGAGTCGCTGTAGCAAACAGCAGCATCATGTGGCAGAAATGCCAAGGTCTTGGGTTGGCAATGGGGGTTATTACATCCTTGTCTACAGGGCTGTTGAAAAGAGGCAGAATCCAGTCACTGTCCTCAGGGAGCTCATTGTCTAGAAGCCTACGTGATTCCCCACAGCAATCTCTCAAGTTGGATTTCTCATCAGATGGAAACCCACGGGACATTTAGAGTACCTGCCTCTTGAGTAGCCTGGGTGGAGAAATTCCAAACACTCCTAAGGGACTATATCACCCTGAGGAGGATAGATCAAATTCTCCAAAAAACCAAAGGCCAGAAGAGAAGACAGGCCCAAATCTCACTGTGATTAGGCTTCAGACTTTGTCTAGATATTTCCAAGTCCATAGTTACATGATTTTCCATGGCCTTTGTTATTTGGTAGCTCATTTGCCATATTTAGCAACCACTGAGGACCCCCTACCCCTCCACCAGCCCTCCAGGAAATAACGGCAGGTGAGCTCAGAAGGAATGTTGGAGCACATTTTGAAAGCTCTAACTCACAGAGTTAGTTCCTCCACCACACCCTTGACTCCAATTTTTATCCAATGACCTCCCTGGCCATGGCACTGCCAGGCCTAAGTGCTACTATAAGTAGAAAGGCAAGAGTTGCTGTTTACTACAGGTTACCACTGCCACCTCTACAAAAGGCCATGTCTTTCAAAAGTCCCTGTGTTTCCAGTTACTCTTCTAAGAGAGGCTGAGACATTATTCTCAATAAAACTCATTATAACTCATCCCTAACATTGTTAAGGCATGAGGTAACATTATTGGACACAGTTGCAGATTTTTCCACTCTTTCTTTCCTCTCTGCTTCCCAGCTCAGGCAGGTGAGATGGGAGACTGTAGAAAGGAGTTCAGCTGTCCCTAGCAGGAAAAGGTAGCATCTTCCTGACCCCGTGAATCTATTGTCAGCATCAGTTGGAAGAAAGTGAACGATACGGCATTTTTGTAATGGGAAAAATAACTTCACAGGAACTCAAAAGACCTGGCTTTGCCATGGATTAGTTATGTGACCTTTTGCCTCTATGAGTTTCAATTTCTTCATCTGAGAAGCTTGAACTAAATCTCTAAGGTCCCTTCTAAGAGTCTATGAGTGTCAAGTCCTGGAAAAATAGGGCATGACACTCATGGCCTGTTAAAAATATCTTCCCTAAGTGACTACTTATGGGTAGGAGGGATTTGGGGGGAACAGGGAAGGTGGAGTGATGACAACCTAAAATTAGATTTTGGCGATGGTTGTAGAACTCTGTAAATATACTAGAAACCACTGGATTATACACTTTAAATGGATAATTCTTTATTTTTTAAATTGTAGCAAAATACACATAACATTAAACTTAACATATTAGTCTTTTTTATATTTTCAGTTCAGTGGCATTAAGTACATTCACACTGTGCAACCACCACCACCATCCATTCACAGAACTCTTTTCATTTTGCTTCCTGAACCCATTAAGCACTAACTCCCCTTTTTCTCCCAACCACCTTTCTACTTTCTGTTTCTATGTTTTTTTTACTACTCTGAATACTTCATATGAATACGATCATATGGCATTTGTCTTTTTGTGACTAGCTTATTTCACTTAGCGAACTGTCTTCAAGATTCATCCATGTTATAACATGTCAGGATTTCCTTCCCTTTTATGGCAGAATAATATTCCATTGTATGTATAAACCACATTTTGTGTATTCATTTATCCATGGATAGACACATGAATTGTTTCTACCACTGAGTTATTGAGAAATGAGTGGATTTTATAATATGTAAATTAAATCTCATACATTTGTTAACAAATATATCTCCCCCATCTACCATGTAAGGGGTCTAAAATGGCTCCCATCTTAAGATCATTCCCGAAGGATCTTCTCAAGGAACCTCGTGAAGTTAAAGTAACTAAATGGAAGGATTACTTTCTGTGAGACCAGTAAGCTTTTATCATGTAGTTCTTTAGTTGATTATCTCATGATGCCATGCACTGACATTTACAAAGAATCAGACAGTAGGAAAATGCGATAAGAAAAAGAGATAGCCTTTGCCATCGCCATTCAGTTTTGCTGAAAGCTGGCCTGATCTGCAGGTACCCAGGATCCCAGACACAGTCTGGAGTTTCCCATCAAAGGGCAGCTGGAACCCTATGTGTCCTGGTCATAGCCCGGGGTAGGGGCCCAGTGCAAGGACAATCACGACTCTAACCATGCCTAAGGTTCTTCTTTAAGTCTTTTATTTGATTCTAGCCAATGTAAGAGTCACTTCAAAGGCTTAGTAAAATTATTCTAAACTTCCCATGAGAAAACTACGTGAAACCCTCTAACATAGACGAGGTCTCAGGAAACATTGATTCCGCCATGTGCAGTGGCTCATGCCTGTAATCCCAGTCCTTTGGGAGGCCAAGGCGGGTGGATCACCTGAGGTCAGGAATTTGAGACCAGCCTGTCCAACGTAGTGAAACCCTGTCTCTATTAAAAATACAAAAAAAATTAGCCGGGAGTGGTGGCAGACGCCTGTAATCCCAGCTACTCAGGAGGCTGAGGCAGGAAAATCACTTGAACCTGGGAGGCAGAGGTTGCAGTGAGCTAAGATTGCGCCACTGGACTCCAGCCTGGGCAACAAGAGCAAAACTCCATCTTCAAAAAAAAAAAAAAGAAAGAAAGAAACAAAGAAATGTTGATTCCCTACCATAAGTGGCCAAGGGCTTTCCTCTGAAACTAGACATAATTTACTGAATGGTTTTGTAATGGATTTTCCTCCCTTAGTCTTTACTCCTGCTGGAGCAGAATGAATGTGTGTTTAGATTTGAAAATTGTCCTCTGAAGGAGTTTGCAATATAAAGAATGAAATTAAATTGTGTAAAGCAAAGGAATAGATAGGACAGTCTGGGTGACCTCTTTGTACTCCAATACACATATGGCAGATACTTCAGCTTGTTAACCTCACACTTTCCTAACCAGAGATTCTCAACTTGCTTCCCATAAGAATCACTGGAATTCCACATATAAGTGAAATCATGCAGTGTTTATCTTTCAGTGCCTGGTTTATTTCACTTAACATAATGGCCTCCAGTTTCATCCATACTATTGCAAATGACAGGATTTCTTCCTTTTTAAAGTTGAATAGTATTCCATTGTGTTTATATACCACATTTTCTTTATCCATTCATCTGTTCATAGACACTTAGGCTGATTCCATATCCTAAGGATGATGGTTACCAGGAGTTGAGGGTGTGGGAGTGGGGAGGAATGGCGAGTTGTCAATCAAAGTGTACAAAGTTCCAGTTAGACAGGAGGAAGAAGTTTTGAGAACTGTTGCATAGCAGGAGGACTATAGTCAACAATAATGTAGGATATGTCTCAAAATCATTAAGTTTCAGATGTCTCACCACAAAAAACAATGAGGAAGGTTATGTAAAGGAAGTGATGGTTACGCTAACCAGCTTGATGTAATGCTTCCGGGTTGTATAGACATATCAAAGCATCACAGTGTACCCCATGAATGTGTACATCATAATTTGTCAAATTAAAATATTAAAATAAAAAAGAATCGCTGAGAGTCATTTAAAAAGGCAAATACCTGAGCCCTCCTCCAGACCAACCAAATCAGACTGTCCAGGGCAGGGCCTGACACTGGTATTTTCCAAATCTCTAAAGTAATTCTAATGTGCAGGGAAGAAACACTGCATATGCCAGATTCCTTCTGCCCAGCTCCCCTTCTTTTCCCAGTTAGTTTCTCTTATAAGAGTGCTTACCTGAAGGTACTGTGATTTATAAAGGTGACCGATGGCCACAGTCTTGAGTGGTCTGAGGAACAATCATAGCACACTGCTCTCCCCATACCACTGTATTCATGCACCAACCTAATAACTAAGAGATTGACCTTTCCCTGATGCAGCCCTAGTCTCTGTCTCAAGATGCTTCCCTCTTTGCTCAGAGTCCAGTAAGAAACACAGATAAGTAAGGCGAAAATTAAAATGCCATGTGATGAGTTGTTAAATGCTACCACAGGAACATGCACTAGGCACTTTGAAAACACAGAGGAAATAAAGCAAACTAACTCAGCCTTGAGGCGTGTGGAGTTTAACCAGGTGAAGGCCAGGTGAACAGGCAGGGTAATCAGGAAGAAAGCACATGGCCCAGAGTGAGGCAGAGAAGGGAGGTGGCTGAAACTCAGATGGTTACTTTTGGGAATCAAGGCAGGACTGGGGTCAGAGAAGGGCAGGAGAGAGAAACTAGAGGTAAATCACCAAAGGCTTTATAACTTAGGCTGAGCAGTTTGGATTTACCCTCATAGCAAAAGGAAGCCATTAAAAGGTTTTAAGCTGGAGAGTGTCATGATAAGATCTGTTGATATAATAGGATAAAAATAAAAGGTCTATGAACTCCAACAGTACTTTTTGTCTGTATGTTTTGGCTCAGTTGTCATGTTGTGTGACCTCTTGGACTGACATAATTTTAAAACTCTTAAGGGGTCTCAGAGATCATCAAATGCCATCTCCTCATTTTGCAGACCAGGAAACCTACCAGTGTCAAGGGCTACCAGGGTTGACCCCTAGTGCAATGCTTTTTTCACTACCCACCTCCTGCCAACAAAATTCTATAAAAACAAGGAGGACTTTTAGTCATAAAAGTCCACTACATAATATATATTTAACCCAGTAAAAATGTATTTCCCCTTCTGTTTTTAAAATAAAGAGTAACATCAGTATATCATAGCAATTCTGGAAATTAGAGGATCTATTTTTGGGTTTTGGTATATTTCTTTCCAGGATTTTGTGTGTGTATGTATGTGTGTGTGTGTGGGTGTGTGTACATGATATCACACATTTATAATAGACATAAGTTTTTCTTTTAAATATAAAAGCAGAGTTTTTTCTTTTAAATAAAAATGTGCATTTTTTACAAATGACCATGTCATCTTTCAATTGCTCGTTTTCATTTTTAAGAGCTAAACACTCTTACATGGCATATTGATTGGTGCATATGTAATCATTTTCTATTTGGCAGGCATAAGATTGCTTGCAATTGTTCACTATTTGTGCTTATAAATCTGCATTTTGAATTACTTGTTTAGGTGAGAGTTCAGAAACTATTACTGGCCACAAAGTCTCTGAGCATTCCATTAGTGCTTGAATTGCATAGCAAAATTACTTTCCAAAAGGGTTTTACCTGCTTAGAATGCTACCTGTGCATGAGAATCCAGCTTTCCCACTACCACCTCCAGCCCTTATATGTGTCTACAGCTGTGTCAGCGTGTATGTAATATACACGCATAACCTTGACGCAGTGGCAGTGCACAGTGGTGACTGCAAGGAGGTCTCAGCCTCTCAATATCATTGACTCTCCAGGGCTGGGCCCGACGCTGGTATTTTCCAAAGTCAACTAACTCTACTATACTCCAAGTAAAGATACAATCCAAGTAGAAATGAGTGTTTGCTATACAAACACAGCCTCAGCAACACCCTCACAGCCCCCACTTCACACCCTCCCACATCCACACGCAAACACACATTCCAACCAGATAGGAAACCCCAAATATTTATAAAGGTTGGAATCATTTCTGCCTATGCATGCCGATTTATTAGATTTAAAAAATGTACTTTGTGATTGTTCGTTTTATACTTTGATGATTTTTATCAGATTCAGCCTTTTATTTATTTATTTTTTTTTTTTTGAGACAGAGTTTCACTCTTGTTGCCCTGGTTGGAGTGCCATGGTACGATCTCGGCTCACCGCAACCTCTGCCTCCCGGGTTCAAGCGATTCTCCTGCCTCAGCCTCCTGAGTAGCTGGGATTACAGGCATGTGCCACCACGCCCAGCTAATTTTGTATTTTTATTAGAGATGGGGTTTCTCCATGTTGGTCAGGCTGGTCTTGAACTCCTGACCTCAAGTGATCTGCCCCCCTTGGCCTCCCAAAGTGCTGGGATTACAGGCCTTTTTCTATGCATAGCTAACAGACATTTTTGAAGGGTGGATGCTGAGCAAGCAAAAACAGGGCGGCAGGCACACTTAGTTAGATTTGGGACTTGTGTGCAACATAAAACCTTGGTTTTAGAATCACTTGAGTACAAATACCAATCTGTTAAACTTTAGAAATCATATTCTTATTCATAGATAATTTCGGTAATACCACTCCTGGGCCGTCCATCATGAATATAGAAAGAGGCAACACCCAGTTTTGCTACCATTTGGCAGCTTTGACATTTGTCTCTCTCTCTCTCTCTTTTTGAATTGCTAGTTATACCAGCAATAGAATGATATTTGTCTCTTTCACCATCATTCATCTTTTCGTCAGTTTGTGCCTGGTGTCTCCAACTATGTGTATTCTCCTTAAGGGCTGGAACTGGGTTTTAGTCATCTTTGTATCCCCAGGGCTTAACCTAGTGAATAGCACTCAAAAAAATCTTCTAAGTGCATTGCAGAGATGAACATGTGATGTCTTAAAATCCCTTCCCAGTTCTGTGATTCTGTAAAGTCAAGGATTACCTTCTTAATGTTATCTTCAGACCTAGAGCTGTGTCTGGTTTCCACAGAAATGATATCCAAGGCTTAACTCAATGGCTCTCCCATGACTAAAAGAATATGCCAATGGCAAGAGGAACGATTTTCATGTTAAGGTTGGAGAATTTCACTTTTGAAGAAACGAGTTACATTTTTTAATGGTAACGTGTTTTTTGCTATTTTGCCAACAACAATGTGAATGGGGGAGTCTAAGAATTCATACGCTACCAGAAAAAGAATCCTCGAATTTTGTGTCTTGCTGATGCCCCTCAATGCCTTTCTTCCTGACCTGACCTCACTTTGCGGACACTATGGGGTCATTGAATCATCCAGTGCTGGAGCTGGAAGGATGCTTTGTGATGATATCATCACCTTTTTTTTTCTTCCCACAAATGAGGAAATAGAAACTTCTTGAGAAGCAGCCACAATTTCTTTGTAATTTTCAAATGCACATGAGAATGCGTTTCCTTTAAGTTGTTCCAAGAAATAGAAAGACAAAACAAATTCTAGTAACATTATGTAATATTGAATTATTATATAATTTTATGTTAAATCATGTCAAATAAATATAGAATTTATCATCAAATTGATATCATAAGACATAATCATTATTACTGGTTTTCATTGTCATAGAGACCAACCCATTATCATAGGGCTATTTGACAACAACAACTTTTTTGTTTTTTTTGAGACAGAGTCTCGCTCTGTCACCAAGGCTGGAGTGCAATGGTACCATCTCAGCTCACTGCAAGCTCCACCTCCCAGGTTCAAGCGATTCTCCTGATTCAGCCTCCCCAGTAGCTGGGGTTACAGGCGCGCACCACCATGCTCGGCTAATTCTTGTGTTTTCAGTAGAGACGGGGGTCTCACCATGTTGACCAGGCTGGTCTCGAACTCCTGACCTCAAGTGATCCACCTGCCCCAGCCTCCCAAAGTGTTAGAATTACAGGGGTGAGCCACCGCGCCCAGCCAACTAAAAAATTGTTCATGCCAAAAGTAGTAAGACTCTATCAAATGTTGTCTCCTTTTTAAAGTTGAGGGCCTCACCGTTTTGCTCAGGCTGAACTCTACCTCCTGGATGCAAGTGATCCTCCTGCCCTCAGCCTCCAGAATCTTTTGAGCCAGTCCACCATACCCGATCCCCCATTTTAAAAAAAATCCTATGTAAGAAATATATTTTCCTCAGTGTAGGCAAGTGTACTGTTAACATTAATCTTGTGTCATGAACTGTAAATCCTATTTCTCTTATACCCCAGTAACCTCTAGTATAGTCATACCATAAAGTTTTGACACTAGTTTTTATTGATTACTTGATCGATGGGTTATTCCACACATTCAAATTGTGTTGTCTTATATTCACCAAGGGAGATAGCGGCACGGTTTATCAATGAATGTATTATATATTATATTAATATTTGATAGGGCAAAATAAAGAATCAAGGAGAGGTTTCTTGCAAGCCTCACATTTGCTCTTGAAGGCTTCCACATTAACAGAGGGGTCACCACAGTTGGAGACTGGCTGCAGCCAGAGAGCGGCCTACGTCATTGCTCATTAAGCTCCTGAGTCAGGCCTTATTGGGCAACGTGGTTGAATTCATGACTGTATTTCCTAAACTGAGCAATCTAGTTAGCATGCACCTCCTCCAGCATGCTCCCGAGAGGTTTCAGGGAAGAGCCAGGGGCCTAACTCTCTTACAGGGGTAGCAACAACATTAAGAACTGATGACCCTGTTCTGCTTGGCATCTGGTCTAGCATGCCAGGAGCCTTCATATCAGATTACTGCGTCATCTTTTGTAGAGGATTCAGACATGATTAATTTAACGCAATCACAACCTTTGACTTAATGCCACAGATAAAAGAGAAGACCTGAAATGAACTTAAGTAGATAAGAAAGAGAGAGAGAAATAACATATTGGTTGAGTGTGGGCCCTGGATTCACATCCTTGCCCTGCCATTTACTAGATATGGAAGCTTGAGTAAGTTTCTCATCTATTCAAAAAAAAGGGGGGCCTGGGTGCAGTGGCTGCAGTGGCTGCAGTGGCTCACACCTGTAATCCCAACATTATATATGGGAGGCTGAGGCAGGAAGTTCTCTTGAGCCTAGGAGCTTGAGACCAAACTGGGCAACATAGTGAAAGTCTGTCTCTACAAAAATTTTAAAAATTAGCTGGATGTGGTGCACACCTGTAGTCCCAGCTACTTGGGAGGCTGAGGTGGGAGGATCGCTTGAGCTCAGAAGTTTGAGGTTGTAGTGAGCTGCAATTGTGCCACTGAACTCCAGCCTGGGCAAGACCCTGATTCTAAAAAATGTTTTAAAATAAACAAATAAAGTTTTTAAAAAGAATAATAAAATTAAAAGTGGATATATTTAGAATCTTACATCAAAACACATAAATTTAAAACTTAGAACACTTTCGAGCACATGGTATGCTATTATTAGAATTATCATAATGAAATGGGATACTGCTCTTCATAGGTGATGGAAACACTACTAATCTAACTTCTCTTAGAGCATGTGTTTTCAGTTATTTGTTGATGCTCAGCACAGATCTATCCACATCGTCCACCTTTTCATATAGAGACCAATGGAGCCATATTTATGAAAAGGTTGGCCTCATGACTAACAGAGTAAAGCAAATTGGGCCTGGGAATTTGAAACCCAAACTGTAACCTTAGGGCCACTTACTTCACAAAAAAAAGGGGATCAAGTAAAAAATTTCACACATTTGTATCCATTCCCTCACCCGTTGCTGTCCACACTTACTCTGACCTCATCACCTTCCTGCTTCAGGGAAGCCCTATCCCCCTCCCTTTTAAAACCCTGTACCTGCCTCATAGCTACTCCCTCTGTCTCCAGAATCTTATTCTGACAAACAATCCTTCCATCTCTTACATCTTCTGTCTCCTGCTCCCAGGGTTCTCCTACCTATGGGGGCCACATAATGTATTGTACAAATCAGGAAATATTCTAGGGAAAAGGACACTATTAATCATCCCTAGCAACAACAGGTAAGTTGGGGCTACCCCAGGCAAACCAATCTTCTTCTTTTTAGAATGGAAACAGGCTCAAGCCTCTCCCATCTTGAAAAACAAGGACTTCTCATTTCTCAGTGCTCTTGCTCTAACTCCTACCCTCTCTTGTTCTTTCCCTTAACACCACACTTCTTCAAAGTATGTGGGAGTGCCTCCTCTGTACTCCACGTAACCCTCAGGCAGGGCTGCTGCAAAGGGCTATGCAGACTGTACACAACATAACTCCAGGAGTTGCTCATACTGTGATCAATGTCAATGGCACCCCTGGAGTTATACAGTGCACATATATCAAGACCACATATGGTGGTTCTATCCACTAACATGTGGCATTCCTCTTTCTCACCTTCCCTCACACCTCACTCAGACCCTTAAGCTAGGATTTCTAATAGCCAAATGCCACAAATACATTTCAGGCTTTGTCATTGTTGACCAACGCACTGATTCCTTGACAGGAGAGGCCACTCCCTCGCCCTTGGATGAGCTCTGGACTCAAACCACATGGGACAGGATTCCAGCTCTACCACTCACTAGCATTGTGGGCATTGCTGCCTTCATTTGGGTAAAATGTGAGCATCTCAGCTGTAGAAATGGTTAGGAATGGTAGCTACTTCATAGGGTTGTTAGAAGAGCCAGAGGAAATAGTTTGTAAAGCTCTTAGCACAGCCCCTGGTAGATAGAAGGCATTCTGGAAATGCTTACTGTCATTATCTTTTCAAAAACAGCACATAGTTTTCCACAATAACACCCTTTCCAGGCTTTGTGACTCTCTCTTTGCTGTCTTTCCAGCTCCTTCACTAATTTCCGTACTACATCAGACCCTCAAAGGTTGATGTTCCCTAGAGTGTTCGTTTTGGTCCTTTTCCCCTCCCCTCTTCCCTCCCCTTCCCTCTATCTCCCTCCTTCCCTTCCCTTTTCTCACTCTGAGCAGCCTCCGCAGCAGTGGCTTCCACTGCCTCGCTGAAGCTAATGATGTCCAATTTTGCATCTCAGGCATCACCTGCTCCAGACTCATAAATCCCACCTTCCCGTGAGACCACTCCACTAGGATGTCCTGCTGGAGCTCCCAAGTGAGCACATTACAAAGAAAGCAGCACATGGCTGCTTACTAAGCTTCCTCCCTTCCTGTGTGGTAGGAAGCTTCTTCCCGTCGTCCATCCTGGAGTTTTTCCCATCACACATCCCCAATATCCAAGTCATACTCGTTCTACCTTCTTAATATTTCTTGAGTTGATCACCCACATTTCCATACCCATTTGGACAATCTTACTTAGTTCATTCATTCACAAGTTCTTTCTGGGACCAATTGCCACCCATGGTGCCTGCCTACATCCAGGGTCACTCCCTCTAATAAAGCCCGAATATCAGAGCCTCCCAAACACCAATCCAGGATCAAATTTTTGTTAATCTGGGGGAAAATGTTGAAGAATGCAGTGAGTTTTTCAAAAACTAATTTCTTTTTTTTTCAATTTAAATAAACATTCACCCTTTGTTTGGAGAGAATGTTCTTCCTGCCTTTTTAGTGGTAAAATAATTTATTTTGAAATGGTGATAATAGATCATTTTTATTATACATACATATTTTAAGTTGGCTTTCCTGCATTAGTCACTAATTTTTTTTATAAATGTTTTACAAATAGTATACTAAAAATGTACAGTGTGGCTGGGCACAGTGGCTCACACCAGTAATCCCAACACTTTGGGAGGCCAAGGCAGGAAGACCACTTAGACCCAGGTATTCAAGACCAGCCTGGGCAACATAGGGAGATCCCATCTTAAAAAAAAAAAATTAGCTGGGCATGGTGGTGCACACCTGTAGTTCTAGCCACTGGGGAGGCTAAAGCAGGAGGATTGCTTGAGCCCAGGAGGTCAAGTCTGTAGTGAGCTGAGATTGCACTACTGCACTCCAGCCCAGGTGACAGAGCAAGACTCTGTCTCAAAAAAAAAAAAAAAAAAAAAAAACAGAGGTTATTATACATCAACTGTAATCAATAAAGTTTTAAAAAATGAAATCTGTACACCTGTCAATGCCTGCTGTGTACCTATGTCAGAAGGTTTTTTCTAAAATATAAACTTTTCATGATATCCCCAATAATAACCTTCCAAACTAAAAGTACTTGCATATTTTTATGTGCCTATCACAGGCCCAAATAACTTTGTATACATTACTCTTCACAACAAATGTGTGAGGTGGGGTTTTATCATTATCCTCATTTTACAGATGAAGAAACTGAGGTTTAGATAGGGCACACGCCTTATAATTAGTGGAACTGGTACTTGGATTCAGGTTTGAGTGACTCAAAAGCCCTGATTGGTCTTTATCGCTGTTTTTTTGACTCTTTATTTAAAAATCTTTTAATCACATTCCAAATACCTTAGTTTATCTCCCTCAGTATTTGCTGTCTCTCTCTCTCTCTTTCTCTGTCTCTCTCTCTCTCTTTCAACCTATCTCCCTCTTTTTCTTTCCCTCCACTTAATTTTTTACCTCTCTTCACCCTTTAATGCCTGCTTCAGTTACACCAAACCTTTTACAAATCTAAGAGTGTGATACCTTCTTTCAAGGGAACCATGCCTTCGTATGAGCTGTTTCCGTTTCCTACCTGGGCCCCTTCACCCCTTCTTTGGCAACCTGGTGTTTCCCTGCTCCCGGAAGGTCACCATCTTTTTTTTTCTTTTCTTTTTCTTTTCTTTTCTTTTTTTTTTTTTTGAGACAGGGTCTCACTCTGTGGTCCAGGCTGTAGTGCAGTGACACAATCTTGGCTCACTGCAACCTCCACCTCTCCAGTTCAAGCTATTCTAGTTGGGACTACAGGCATGTGCCACCATGCCCAGCTAACTTTTCTGTTTTCAGTAGAGATGGGTTTTCACCATGTTGGCCAGGCTGGTCTGGAGCTCCTGACCTCAAGTGATCCGCCCGCCTCGGCATCTCAAAGTGCTGGGATTACAGGCGTGAGCCACCGTGCCTGGCCGAGGTCACCATCTTGATGCCAAACTTAGTGCAGACACCCAATTGGCACAGCCACTACAGCCCAGGATTCCTGGGCACAAGCGATCCTCCGGCCTCGGCCTCCCAAGTAGCTGCACTACAGGCACGCACCACTGTGCCCCGGGCATGAGCTGTTTCCTCTGCCTGGCATATCTTTCCCCTGCTCCATTACCTGGCTAACTCCTGCTCATTCTCTGAAACTCAGTGCCCACCAGGTAGGAGTCCGCAACCCTCCCCACACCTCAACCAATCTCAGTTTCAGCCTCTGAAGGACCAAGGGGAAGACATTGGAGTCCGGTGTGGCCTGCGGCAGCCCTTGACTGACAGCCCTTTGGCAAGTGTGTCCTGCTTTGGCATCCATTCACATACCTGTGTCAGGCACCAGGCGAGAGCACAGAGCAGGACAGGTGAGGTCCCGCTCTCATGCAGCCTCTGTTTTTGTTAAGGAGACAGCTGATAAACCCAACAACTAAACACATGAATGTGCAAGATAATTTTAGGTAGTCATAGATCTATAAATAAAGTAAAATTGGGTAGTAAAATGAAGAGTGACAAGGAGGGTGGTCAACTCAAGGGCAGATGGTCAGAGAAGGTCTTGGAAAAGATGGCACTTAGCAGAGACCCTAATGAAAAGAAGCAGCTAGCCGAGTGAAGCGCTAGGGGCAGAAGTTTCCAGGTATTCTTCACTTACAGGAAGTGTCATGCATAAACATGTAAGATTCTAACCTTACCTGGCACAACATCAGGGTTCAGCTCAGAGTAGTTGCTCAATTAATGCTATGAATTGGATTGTTCAGCTGAAGAAACTAGGAAGGCTCTGGCGCTGTGCTTTTCATCTCTTAGGACTCTCCTAACATCCCCCTGTTGGGGAGATATCACTACTTTACAAGATTCGTTGAATTGTCTCGGGTAAGCAAAGAATACAGAGTCAGGCAGGAATTGCTATGTTCTGAATTACAAGCACAGCCTGCCTCTGGGCCCTGGGTATGCCCAGTTCTGACATTTTCAAAGTTATCTGGAGATTTGGAGAGGAACTGTTCATCTTGTCTTTGCGGGTAGGTTTTTCATGAAATGTTCCTCTGTATATCTCCTGCTGTTATTTTCTCTATTGTCACAATTCCATCCCCGATCTTATACCCTCGTGACCTTACCTGACCTTACAGTGGGACTAGAAGTACTTCAGCGAGACCAGGATTTCATGGAAAAGACAGTGATGCAGCAGTTCTGTTAATTTTTTTTTTTTTGAGAATTCACATTTATTGAATTACTGATGTGCTACAACATGGAATTTCTGAATTCCAAATAAATACATTTCACTTTTTGAACATTTGTTCTGTTACTTTTTAGCACCAGCAAACTTCATAGCAGCCAGCTGCTGACCTGACAATGGGTTGACAACCTTCCCCCACTGGCTCTTCAGTCTGCTTAATCACAAGTCCTTTGCTGCTTCGTATCCTCCCAGGGGATGGCCTACTGCCCTCCTTTCTGTACAATCTGGGCAAGCCGACTGGGACGGTAAGAGTGGTGTCAATGAAGCAGTCCACAGAGCTAGAGAGGCAATTTTCAATGTGAGAATCTAGGCATTTCCCTGGCTTCTCCACACATCCATCCCAGAATAGTTCCAGGAAGCGACACACTGGTGCTGCAACCCTGCTTCAACCACCTCGCCCAGCTGTGTCATTGTCCACGTGAGGCTCAGGACCTCTCGTTTTTCTTAAAGCCCCAGGAACACATTTCACAATTTTATTTCATTGAATGTGTGTCCTGACATATTTAAACGATTGAAATAATAAACCCCCTGATTTAGTTTGAAAATTAAAACATGCATAGGTCCTAAACCAGCTTCAGTTGAGAAAAAAGTTATTTTCTACTCATAGAAAATCCAATATGAGAGATTTCCCTAAAACACTTTCTTTTGTAACTACTTCAAACATTGCGGCAATTTGAACAAAGATGTAGTGGGTGCTGCTGATGTGTTGCACAATGCTAGTCTGAAGATTTGAGTTGTTAACTCCAGCAATTTCTATGATCAATTAGAATCTCTATTATTGATAATCCAAGTTGTCATTTCCCTGAATCCTAGGGAGCTCAGGGCACTTGAATCCAAAAATGTCTGGGTGCTACGTAGAATATAAGTCAAACGTTTACAGAAGGGAAGTGGGAGAGACAGAAGCAGTATATTCATAGACAAAGTTTGCAAAAGGGTGAGCTAACTGAAAAGCAGCAGCAACAAGCACAGAGGTCATGCCCCGAGCAAGAGGCAGGAGAGGGTGTCCATAGGCTCTGCCTGTTCTGCTTCTCTTTAGGGAAGCCCAGGGCAAGTGTTGTTGAACTTTCCCACCCTCATAGCTCTCAACTCTTGCATTTGTTTATTACGCCTGAGCTGTGTAGTTGCCTTGTCCAAGGGGAATTGAACCAGTCATAAGGGCATGGAAATGAATGGATTGGTGGAGCTCTTTTCCTTGCAATTTTTCGTACTGCATGGGGTTTTCATCAGGCAGCAGAAGAGGAAAGAACATGGAATAGTCCCCACAAACCTTCCTGGGCTCTACCACACATCTGTTGTGTGGAGGATGTAGAAGGTGAGGACGAGCCAAAAACGAACAAAAGCAAAAACAAGAGGAGAGCTGGGTGCGTTGGCTCACGCCTGTAATCCTAGCACTTTGGGAGGCCGAGGCAGGCGGATCATGAGGTCAGGAGATCGAGACCATCCTGGCTAACACGGTGAAACCCAGTCTCTAGTAAAAATACAAAAAATTAGCCGGGCGTGGTGGCGGGCGCCTGTAGTCCCAGCTACTCGGGAGGCTGAGGCAGGAGAATGGCGTGAAACCAGGAGGCGGAGCTTGCAGTGAGTCGAGATTGCGCCACTGCACTCCAGCCTGGGCGACAGAGCGAAACTCCGTCAAAAAAAAACAAAAAAACAAAAAAACAAAACAAAAAAAAAAACCAAGAGGAGAACAGAAAGAAAAAGGAACAGAAGCAGAAGGAAAATTGGATGGCACTGACGGTCCCCAGGTGACCTCCATGTGTCAGGCACAAGTAAAAAGGACTTGCGAAGCACCAGATTTATTAAAGTAAAAATACCTTATAAAGTATTTATAAACTATAAATACTTCAGTTCACCTAATCACTACAACAACCTGTTGAAATGCCCATTTTTACAGGTGAATAAAAGAGACTCGAAGCTAAATAACTTTCTTGTGGTCACTGGGTTTCATACTCATGCCTGTTTAACTCTAAGAATTAAAGAGAAGGGGAGGGGATGACTAGAAAAGGTACCATGTGGCAATTTGCACTAACTCACTAATACAGAGTTAAGACATTAGAAGAACAGGAGCTTCACTCTCCTTAGCTCATGCATATTCACTTTTCTTCCATAAACAGAGTAAAAAAAAAAAGTCAGCTTCAGGGACCCAGAAGTAAATTATTGGTTTAATAAAATACTGGCCTTTGGGTTTACTTTCTTTTAAAGACACAATTTGTCCATCAAATCCACTCTCGGTTTGTCTTATTCCTGGAAGGGTGTTCCTACCTTCTGCACAAATGTGATTACAGGCAACTCTGTATTAGGAAGTAGCAAAAAAAATGTGAAATCAAATTTTACCATTTATTTAAAAACTAACCACATCACTAACATTTATTAGTATGTAACAATGGCAAGCTTAAACATACCTCCCAACACCGTAAAATGCTTGGAGGCCTAGACAGATCTACTGACTTTTTATTCTTCTTTTTCTTGCCAGCTCTGTCCTGTTTGGATGCAAGCAAGTGGCCCAAAGCTCTTTTTGTTTTTAAAAGTGTTTAGGGCCAGGCACAGTGGCTCTTGTCTGTAATTCCAGCACTTTGGGAGGCCGAGGCAGACGGATGCGGATGGCTTGAGTCCAAGAGTCCAAGACTAGCCTGGGATACATGGCGAAACTCTGTCTCTACAAAAAACACAAACATTAGCAGGGCGTGGTGGTGTGCACCTGCAGGCCCAGCTACTTGGGAGGCTGAGGCAAGAGGATTGCTTAAGCCCAGGAGGCAGAGGTTGCAGTTAGCCAAGATTGCACCACTGCACTCCAGCCTGGGTGGTAGAGTAAGACCCTGTCTCAAAAACAACAACGATGAAAACAGTGTTCTAAAGATTAAAGATGTGCTGGTCAGATTTTAAATTCAAATTTTCTTTCAGGCTGCCTACTGAGGAAAATGAGAGATGATTTTGTTGGAAGCCTGCGTTGATTTCACCCTCCACCTGATGATTCTTCTGGACTTATGTTGCGTGGTAATTAAATTAACATAGTTTACTCTAAATCAGGTTATTCCTTTGGAATATGCCAAATAATGGTCATGAAGATACTCTGGGGAGCGTTTTGCTGTTGTTGTTGGTGGTGGTCATCTTTTCACAAATTTAAACTCCAATTATATTTGAGTATGTGGACGCTCTTCACATAGGCACATGCTAGCTTGTTCCAGATCTTGTGGTAGTAGAATGTGTGAAGGCTCAAGTTTACAAACAAATCATATTAGTGATGATTCTTAGGAGGTCAAGGATGAAATTAAAAATCTTAATTACAAATCATCGACACCTCCATCGTCAGAGGCGTTCTGGGATTCTCTGAACAGCTGCATAATGATCCTCTGTGCTTCAGTAGCGTTGGCACGCCTTTGAGCTTGTTCCCTATTCACCTTTTATTTATAGCACCATGAGCATGTTTATTTTCATTCTTATAAAAAATTTTTTTGCTGACTGCAAGATATGACAAAGGTTTCATATCAAAGACAGAGACCTGTGATTTTTGGAACAGATTGTCTTTTATGGGACGATTCACCGTGGACTCTTCAGTTAGAGCGGATAGACTCCTTTGTTTTTAGCTCTTTTTTTTTAGTTTTTTAAAAATGTGTTTATTGGTTGGTTTTAGCCTTTGTTTTCAGCTCAACTAACCTGAATAGCTGTGGATCTTAAATTCACTTTACCAGCATAGACAACTGAGGGAAAGCATGTTCCTGAATGTAGGGTGACATTCTTAGTTTTTGATTAGCTGACATATTCTAGTGGCCCATAGAATCACTGGATCGTAGAGTGGCAAAGCCCTTGAAAGTCAACCCACTCAGTTTCCAGCTTGGGTTTCTTGATGCCAGGGGTCTGAAGAGATGGTGATGGGAAATAGAGTAGGCTAGTCCGGGCAACATAGTGAGACCCCATCTCCACCAAAAATTTAAAAATTAGCTGGGTGTTGTGGAGCACGCCTGTAGTCCCAGCTACTCAGGAGGCTGAGGCGGTAGCAGGATTGCTTGAGCCTGGGAGGTCAAGGCTGCAGCGAGCTGTAACCATGCCACCGCACTCCAGCTTGAGCAACAGAGCAAAACCCTGACTGAAACAAATGAACAAACAAACAAAACAAAACAGGAAAGAAAAGGGAGTAGGGGGGAATCCAACACTTTTAAAAAGGTAAAAGAAATTGTTTATTTATGACTGATAAGGCTGCCCAGGAGACTCAAGTATCAGATATTTTAGATTTGGGCTGGAATATGATGGCATTGATTATCTCATGGGAAAATCTGTTAGTAAAAACTGAATAAATATAGTTCAGGAAACAGAAGTCTTTTGGAAAATTGGGTACATTGCAGAAAGGTAATAAAAATTTCCTGTTAATTGCTTTAGTACAAATCCTTAGCACTGTCTTTGGAAAGCCACCGTGTTGGACATCTGGGCCACGGTGGGAAATAGAAGACACAAATCACCTGCTCTTGTGAAGCTGGCATTCTGATATGGAAAGACAAAAAACAAAAAACAAACAAACAAAAAAAACAGGGACGCAAACAAGCAAATAAATAACTGAAATTAATATGGCCACCTGAGATTGTGCTAAGTGGTATGAATAAAATGACCCAGGAAGATAGAGTGAGGGGACAGGTGAACTTAGATTGGGTGATTAGAAAAGTTTCTCTGAGGAAAGATGCTTGTGCTGAGTCCTTAAGGGAAGAAGAAAAGTCACATAGGAGTAGGAGGAAAACTGAGGTCCAGACCCTGGATTTTGGTAAGGTTTCCTAGGAGATGTCACCCCAGAGGCCTGCTGGGGAGCCAGTCAGCTGTGTTCCTCCCCAGGCAAGACCCCTGCCCCCACCTTTCTATGCAAGCTTTCAGATCTCAATGTGGCTGCAAACACTGTGGTCACTCTGCTTAGCAAACTGTCATGATTTTCCAAAGTAATGATCTATGGTCATTGTATTTGAAAACCTAGAGTTAAAAAAAAAAGAAAAAAAGAAAACTATGACAAAAATCAAACCAAAACCACAGAGAATTTTTCCAGCAAAGGGACCCTCAAGGTAAGTTCAAGAAACAGGAGAAGACTGGTGTAGTTTGAGCTTGCTATGTGTGGGAGAAAATGGCATGGTATGACATTAGAGAGGTCAAAGTGAAGCAGTTCTTGCAGGTCCCTGGAGATCTGGCAAAGAGTCTGTGTTGCTGCAATGCATGGGGAAAATGTGCGGGGTTGAAGCAGGGCAGTATGAACATCTGATTTACATTTTATATCAATCACTCTGGCTGCTATATGAAGAATGGATTATAGAAGGATGTGAGGAGAGGCAGGGAGATCATCTGGCGACTTTTACTATCATTTAGGTAAGAAATGGTGACGACTTTTGAGCTTACAAAAGCAGAGAGTAGAACAATGGTTGCCAAAGGCTGGGGGAGCTGGAGGTGTTGGTTAAAGGGTACAAACTTTCAGTTATAAGATGAACAAGTTCTGAAGATTTAAGGTACAGCGTGGGCAGTCATGGATGTGTTTATTCATTCTATATGGTCATCATTACACAATGAAAATGCATATCAAATCATATTGTATACATTAAATATATTTGATCTTTATTTGTATGAGGTTAGTGCAAACATAATTGCAGTTTTTGCATTGTTGAAATTTGCCATTTGATACTGAAATACATTCTTAAATAAATGTGGTTATGTTATACATCATTTTAATGTGCATTTCTTGCTTTTTTTTGCTAATGACTTATTACTTGCTATTTTATTTTAGACTGTGAAAATGATGTTAGAGAAAATGCAAATTCGAGCGATTTTCTTATTCGAGTTCAAAATGGGTCTTAAAGCAGCAGAGACAACTCTCAACATTGACAACACATTTGGCCAAGGAACTGCTCATGAACTTACCATGCAGAAGTTTTACAAAGGAGATGAGAGTCTTGAAGATCAGGAGTGCAGTGGCCAGCCATTGGAAGTTGACAATGACCAACTGAGAGCAATCATCAAAGCTGATTCTCTTACAACTACACGAGAAGTTGCGAAGAACTCAACGTCCACCATGCTAGGGTCAGCATCTGAAGCAAACTGGAAAAGCGAACAAGGGTGCCTCATGAGCTAAGTGAAAATAAAAAAGAATCATCATTTTGCAATGTCATCTTCTCTTATTCTACACAACAACAAACAATTTCTCGATTGGATTGTGACATGCCGCGAAATGTGGATTTTATATGACAACTGGCGGTGACCAGCTCAGTGGCTGGACCAAGTAGGAGCCCTAAAGCTTTTCAAGCTAAACTTGCACCGAAAAAAGGTCATGGTTACTGTTTGATGGTCTGTTACTGGTCTGATCCACTACAGCTTTCTGAATCCTGGTGGAACTGTTACATCTGAGAAATATGCTCAGCAAATCGATGAGATGCGCTGAAAACTGCAACACCTGAGGCAGCATTGGCCAACAGAAAGTGCCCAATTATTCTCCATGGCAACACCCGACCATATGTTGCACAATCAGCACTTCAAAAGTTGAACAAATTGGCCTACAAAGATTTGCCTCACCTGCCGTATTCACCTGACCTCTCGCCAACCGACTACCACTTCTTCAAGCATCTCAACAACTTTTTGCGGGGAAAACGTTTCTACAACCAGCAAGATGCAAAAAATGTTTCCAAGACTTTGTCAAATCCCAAAGGACAGATTTGTATGCTATAGGCATAAACGAACTTATTTCTCGTTGGCAAAAATGTGTTGATTGTAATGGTTCCTATTTTGATTAATAAATACATGTTTGAGCCTAGTTACAATGATTTTAAATTCACGGTCTGAAACCACAATTACTTTTGCACCAATTTAATAATTTTTTAATAAAAAGAAATGATGATGACTTGGACTATGTGGGTGGCAGGGAGCAGAGGAGGACAAGAGGTTGGATGCTGGGTTCATGTAAGATGGAGTCGGCAGGACCAGCCAAATTGCCCCACTGCAGCAGCCACTGCAGGTGGTCACATAAGAGAAAGAATTACAGAAAACACAGCGATGATATTATAGGGACAGACTTATATGTCAAAATATAAATGTTCCTGAGGAGCTACTGCAGTGGTGATAAGGCGTGCCAATTTAATTAGCGTTGCTGCTTGTGGCAGGTATATCCAGAAGCGTGCTGCAGCAGCACAGAGCCCTGTGACTTTGCTTTTATCTCCTGGAGAGCTTGAAGTTCTTCCTGCTCCCGTTGGCCAAAAAGTCTCTCATCTTCCCTCTACTTTCCTCCCTGGGAAGTCATCACCATGACAGCACACACATGAAGGCCAGTCTTTGTGACCATGGTGAGGAAAACAACTGTCCCGCCATGGTAACTGACAAGGGTGGTTATAGGAAGTAAAACAGAGTCTAGTTTGGTTCCAGTGACTCAGATCCCAAGGCATGGAGGACTCTGTCCAGCCTCGCGAGTCAGGTCTGTTTTTACCAACTGATTTCTGCTGGACTCCTGCAAAGTCTGTATTCTTGAGTCCCACTCTTCTTCTTCCCATTCAAAGCCAAGCTATTCTTCCCGAATACCAGAGCAGTGTTTCTGCTGGGCTCTCGGTCCTAGTCCCAGGTCTGGCAGAGCCCCCAGTTAAACGTCTCTGACCCAAAAAATAGGTCTCTTCTGATGCTTAGCTTTCGTGGAAATAAAAATTAAGTCTCCCTTTTGGAACTGTCCTCTATTTTCTACCTGCATTCCCCTTTCACTAGACTCTAAGCCATCTGGTTTTTTCTGGAGGAATACAAAGAGTATCTTTTGTTTACTCATTAAAATGTAATGTTTAATAATCAGTGACAGTCATTTAACAGACATACACAATGTACCATGTGCTGTGTTTAGATGAAAACCTGCCTAAGTAAGCCATTTGATCCACATTTTCTGTGCAACTGGATTGTGACCACAGCAGTTCTTGGGAATCTCTATTTATTATGACAACACCTAGAGGGCTTCTTTAACTCGAACCTTTGCAAAAATAACAAAAGGTTTAAAAATTACTGGGCTAGAGAAGGCATAGAAATGAATTTTTTTAAAAACTTGGTGAAAAATCACAAATACAAAAGTAATGCATCCTCATTAGAAAAATGTGAAAAGACATAAAGCCAGAAAAACATACCCCACCCTTAACCCTCCTAACCCTTACCACCAATCCCCACCCCTGTTAGTATTGTTTTCTACATTTCTTTTAGATGTTAGAACTCACATGATATATAAAATTTGAAATCTTGACTTTTTTTTCTACTAGCATAAACACTTTACCAGCATCACAATTCTTTGTAAATATCATAGTGAATGGCTGCCTTTTTCCATTATAAGGCTATGTCACAACATGTAGTGTTTTTTTTTTTTTTTTTTTGAAAAAAAAAACTCTCTCCACTTAACAATTTTATACAAGCTGGAATAGGTACTTGAATATGACCTTCAAATCTCCTGTCTTACTAAACTCAACTTCTTGGGAAACTCATAAAAAGCAATTGCCTAAAGTCCAGGTATATTCAGGAAGAGAAAGAAAAAGCCAGCCGGGTGCAGTGGCTCACGCCTGTAATCCTAGCACTTTGGGAGGCCAAGGTGGGTGGGTTGCCTGAGTTCAGGAGTTCAAAACCAGCCTGGGTAACACGGTGAAACACCGTCTCCACTAAAAATACAAAAAAAAATTAGCCGGGCGTGGCGGCGTGTGCCTGTAGTCCCAGCTACTTGGGAGGCTGAAGCAGAATTGCTTGAACCCGGGAGGCGGAGGTTACAATTAGCCGAGACCTTGCCACTGCACTCCAACCTGGGCAACAGAGTCAGACTCTGTGTCCAAAAAAATAAAATAAAGAAAAAGCCCATAACTTGCATAAATATTTCTTAAATACAGCTGAATGTATTTCAAATGTTCATTTACTTTCTTACTTCTGAGAATTCCAGCTCAATCTAATATCACCTAGATGGCAGGACTTTGGGCTCTTGGTAATTGACACAAATGTGTATTTTGAATATATATACAATAGTACAAATACATTTATATAATTGATTTATGCTTCTACCTCTAAAAATCCTTCATGCCATGTATCATTTTTTCAACTGAAGTGCATTAAACTTTATTTAGGGTTGTCTATTGAAGGAATTTCACAGTATTTTTGAAGTAGCTGGAGGCACCCTGGAATATTACAAACTAGGGTCCTGAAACTATCATGAAAGTGATGTTTATATTACGTCTCACATGTCAGGGACAACATTCCTCTTCTGTTTTGATGGAACAACAGTTTTGAGTAACCAATGGGGGAAAATATCATTGTTTGCCTGTCTGATTTGAAAGTCTTATTTTCATGGAATGAAATCCATTTAAATGTCATTATAAAGCAGTTTTTAGTTATTACATTCTAGTGATGGAGGAGTTTGTAATATAGTCATAGAAATAATTAAACGTTCATAATAGTGCTCTTGTTCATGATTTTTGAAAACAGCATTCTTTTAAACTATAAAAGCTCAGAACCCTCCTATTATCTTTGATTGATCCCCTGAAATGCCCTCTCGCTCAATTTCAAGCAGTAAAGCACACTGAGGATTTAGAGAACCCAAAGGAAAGTTCAAAGAGGCTGATTGAGCTGAGCAGTCAGAATTGGAGGTTTCCTTTTGACAATGCATCACCTTGAAGAACATTCAGCTAAAAATCTTGAAAAATATTTAGATAGCCGGAGGGCCAGAGCATTTAGGTGGGATAGATTTTCCCCCCTAATTTTTACACGGCTTGGCATAGAGTCCCAGAAAGGAATTCTTAAAGCACGTAGGGTCTAGGCCACCAAATTAGCACAGTTCCTATCCCTGGGGAGTTGACTTTAAATTTATCCTGTCTTGGTTTCAGGAAGGAAAATTCTTTTTCTGCAAAACCTGCCCCCACTCCCACCATCAGATTTCCTCGATTTGTAGAAACTGTATCAGCATTTTGTGAAGGAGAAAGAACTCTCAAACAAAGGGCTACGCTTGCTTTGAAGGTCTGGCAGGGAGAAAGCGGGATTCTTTTCCTCCCTGGAGGATCAAATGGCAGCAATACAAGATAGAAGCATGCGAGTGAGGGGCACAAAGGATACATTTAAAGGACACAGTTTAGCCTTTCTCAAGAGGAAGGAGGTCTTATTTTTAGTTTTATATCCTCCAGGTTAGCAAAACATGCTTCTCCTACTGATTTTGTCCTTTTCCATCCAAGTGGTTTTGATTTACAACATCAACTTGGATACTCGCTTACTCTGCCTATGTATCACTTTGTGCTAGATTCATCTACCCTTGTTGCTACCACTCTATAAACAGAAGCAGTGGCAGGTTTGTTCTTCTTGTTTCAGCAATGTGGAATGTTGGATTTTTGTTTGTTTGTTTTCTTAAGATGTAATCTCCCAAACATCCTGGTAAATTTAAAGAGAAAATCAAAGTATGCAAACTGTGGCTATGCTCCAATCTTGGCCATATTGCTTTGAGGCACAGTCTGCTCAGCCCACCTTCATACCTTACATTCCCTTCCATTGCCACCAAATTACTCTTTACACATTAATCAGCAATGCTGCCAAAATAAGAGTCCAATTAGAGGGTTCTTTCTTGATTGTTTTATTCTTTAAATTAACACTAAGCCAAAAGACCAACCCTCAGATGAGCAAATAAAGATCTATCTGCTTTAAGCAAACCTGATGGATTAAATTCCAGATTTGCAAAACCCATGCATTAAGAAGTAATTATTGGCTTTGTAAGAGAATCCTTCACTTTGCAAAGGAGCAACTAAAGGATTTATTTGAAAGCTCTATTGCATGTAAAATAATTTGGCTTACCCACATTTAATTTATACCAAGAGCCCTTCTACTGGTAAAGCCGGCAATACCATGCAAATGACCAAAGATTCTAACCACTTACTAAAGAAAGCCTGAAAGATACAAGTTATTGCAACTTTTACAGAGATCAACTGGTTCCGCAGCAGCTTCTTTAAGAATGACTGAAAAGCAGACATCCACTACATATGCACTAAAACATCTCAACTTTGGAGAGACAGAATGGTTTATCAGTCAATGAAGACCTGTTTGATGTGGAAAGGTAATTATAAATTGCAAACCTGAGATTTTGGCTGAAATAATATAGTTACTAAAGTACATAAAGGAGAATTTATTCTAATGCAGAATCTTCAGATAGGTAAGAGTTATAGGGAGGGTCCAGTAGAATTTAAAAATGGAATGTTTTCAAATAGTTCCCAACATGCATTTAAACTCATTTAAACGGGAAAACACAGGATAAGTGAGTTAATGAAAAATTGGGGATGTTCAGTAAACCTGTATCACTGCAGATTACAACTTTATTACACAGTTTTGTTAAAAATAGTAAATAAGCCAGGCACAGTGGCCCACGCCTGTAATTCCAGCACTTCGGGAGGCCGAGGCGGGTGGATCACCTGAGATTGGGAGTTTGAGACCAGCCTGACCAACATGGAGAAACCCCATCTCTACTAAAAATACAAAAAATTAGCCGGATGTGGTGGCCCATGCCTGTAATCCCACCTACTCGGGAGACTGACGCAGGAAAATTGCTTGAATCTGGGAGGTGGAGGTTGCGGTGAGCTGAGATCATACCAAAATCTCAAGCCGAGATTTCCTCCCTATTTCATTGAATGCAAGTTATAAATTAATGGATCTGCACAATTTAAACCAAGTTTTAAAGGTAAATGTTATTTAAATATAGAATTAGAAGTAAAATCATACTTCTTTTAGACTGGATTTTTCTTCCTATTGGCAAAAATTATACATTTGCAAAGGGACAAATTGTTTTGAACTCACGCGTAATTAAATATTGACTTTAGTGCATCTAAATTAATGCTCATTTTATAAAAAGATTAGAATTAGACATTATATATGCATAGTATGGCTTGAAAGTAAGATTAAAACCTCATTTCATGTTCGCTTATTTCCCTCTAATAGCTTTTTAATGGAAGTAGCTATCTCTCCTTCCCATCCTTGCATCCTGGGTTTGGTTGGAGAAGAAGACATTTGCAGGTTACCCCTATGCTGTCACCTGAGTGGCTTTCCCACTTGTAGGGAAGTAACAAGGGGCACACATCAGTCCTTTTCCTTTTAACCAGTGCTGAATGCCTCAAAACTGAGAATTCACAAAAGACCTACCACAGGATTAAGTTCTGACCTAAATAACTGCCTTTAGCAGTTCTGCATACTCTCTCTGAAGTTGGCATGGCTCACACATCCCCCGGTGAACCTGCTCTGTTCTTATACCTCTCGACCCACCTAATTTCTTACTCACCTGAGCTCTATTTTTAGACATATAGGTCATCATTTCAAGGACTGATTTATAACGTGACATCATGGTTAATGATCTTCCATTGGCATTGTTCTTGGATTGTTTCATCCATTCTGCCTTGCCTCCCACAAGACTACCAGTTAATTGTGGTAGTCACGGCACGAGATGCCTTGTCCTCCCCAACAACGCCTAGGAGGGTGCTGACAGCTAACCAGTGTTCTTCCAATTCTCAACTGTATGTGTGTCCAGGGACTCTGAGCTCAAGGTTCATTCTGATTTGGTGAGCTTACTAGGTAAGGGCTTAGGACAACAACCATAATTATATAGTAAGGGACACTTCATAAAGTGAAAATAAGAAGAGAGGAAAGTAGCTTAAGAAATATATATATGTTTTTTATTGTGGGTAACTTATTTTAATTTTTGTAACACATTTGCTGCCAGGAGTCTAGTGTTGTAAATAGCAGTGGCATAAAAGAGAGAGGGAGAAGGAAGAGGATGATAAGATAAGGGGCACTGAAAGGAAAGATAAAGGGTTTAGTATGAGGTTACTTGCTTCCCTAATTTCCAAGGCCAGTCCTGCATTTCAAGGCATTGCTATCTTTAAGGAAGTTGGTTTACAATTACATGTCTTTCGTAAGCTGTTGCTTTGGGGTCCAGGATATAGGCTCAAATTACTGTATTTCTACTGGAAGTGAGACCAATGGAAGCTAAGCAAAAGTGCATATTTATTCAGGCAGTATTTGATGAGCTAGGCAGTCTCCAATGAGCTAGGCAGTCTCCTGAACTTCTTTATTATATATTTCCCTGCCTGTTAGCCGGCTATAAGTTATAAGATGTTAAAGAAAAGTCAACTAGAATATGCTATGGAATTAACAACAAACCATTACCTTTTCACCAATTATTAGTAGATTTAGATTCGATGATGAATAAGTAAGAAACATGATATCGTGTCAGTCAATGGGAGCCCCATAATTTCCATATAGAAGGGCATTGGGGGGTGGAGGGTCACAATTTTCTTGGAAGGACCAGGAGTTAGGGGATGTCCGCAGGTGGTGTTTTCATATGGAGCACATCATTTTTACTTAGATTGGATACTTATTTGGAGTGGTTGAGGGCTAGCTGATGCAGATTACAGGAGGAACCTAAGATTTTTAACACACATTGTTATGTTAGATATGGGGGTCTTTTTAAAACACCATTTCTATAGGTTGGTGAAAAGTAATACTTTCTAGATAAAGCAAAATTTAAAAATATATCACTTCTGAAAAAATGGAAAGTTTTCAAACTGTCAATTTCCGTACTTCCTCCTCTTATTTTGAACATCATTGGTATGGTTTTGTGCACTAGTAAGCAATATAAGGGGAAAGCTAAGTATCTGGAAATCCTAATTGAATCTGACATGCTATGTGTGTAAACCTGGAGCTGCTTGACAGTCTGCAGAACTGTATTTCTTATATCAAATGTCAATAAGACTGCCTATTTAAAAATCTCTCCATAATTACCTGCCAGAGTGTCCATGTTAGTCATTCCTTGGGTCTAGTCACTCAAGACCCTGTTAGGATGCTATGTTGGAAGAAGAACACCCATTATTTCCCGTTAATAAATTAGTATACATTTTATTATCACATTACCTAGCCAGTCACTGCCAGATCCTGAAGGAATGAGATATAGGATGTGTAAGTCTGGATAGAAGACAAGTGACTAGAAAATTGCAAAGCAGTGAGCTGCAAGGGAGGGTATCAGTGTAGAGGGGACAGAGGGCATCAGAGGGTCTGGGGGCTTGGGAGAAAGATCAAAAGAGAGGGCCCAGAAGATGAAAACCCAATTTATAGAGTCACTATTTTGACTATGGCCAGTTGTATGTTTATAGCATATAGTAAGGGTTAAATTTAGCTTAAGCTAACATGTAACAGTTGTTGCTTAAGCGGGAAAGAACGTTATTCCTCTTATGTTCTGGAAGTTCAGAGGCAGTTAGTTCTCAGTTAGATGGTACTCCAGAGTGTCTGGAGAACCCAAACTTTGTCAACTTTATTTTTCGTCTCATGCATAATTTTCACTCTCTAGGCCATTTCATGGCTCCGGATAGCTGCTGGAGCTCTGTTCCATTGCCTTTACATTCTCACCAACAGAAGAGAAGAAGCAGAAGCAAAGGACACAATTTATCTCTTCCATTTCCACTTATGTTCTTACTGGCCAGAACTTAGACATGGACTCTTAAATTTAGCTGCAGGAGGCCAAGCACAGTGGCTCACACCTGTAATCCCAGCACTTTGGGAGGCCAAAGCGGGCGGATCACAAGGTCAGGAGTTCGAGGCCAGCCTGACCAACATGGTGAAACCCTGTCTCTGCTAAAAATACAAAAATTAGCAGGGCATGGTGGCACACGCCTATAGTCCCAGCTACTCAGGAGGCTGGGGCAGGAGAATCGCTTGAACCCGGGATGGAGGTTTCAGTGAGCTGAAATTGTGCCACTGCATTCCAGCCTGGGTGACAGAGCAAGACTCCATCACAAAAAAAAATTTTTTTAGCTGCAGGAGAAATTGGAAAATGTAGCCTTTATTTTCGGTGGCCATGTGCAAAGCTGAGATTGTGAGTTCCATTACTATGGAAAGGGGGAGAAAGGCTACTGGGAGACATGAGTCTCTACCATGGGATTACAGCCCCCATCTAAGCTGGTCCCACTGTTGGGGATCACCATGCTTCGTCATCTCTACTGATTTTAGCCAGTGCTGGCCAAAAGTCTATGATTTGTGTCATTGAGGGGCAAGACTAGGGAGCCTATGAGTGACTAGCAGAGGCGGCAGGTTGCCAAGGGGAGCCAGGACATACAGAGATGTGGCAGTCAGTGGTGGAGAGAGGGCCGGGATCCCTGGGGGACTGAGAAAAGAAGCAACACTGCGGCAACCTCCTGGAGTTTAACTAGGCGGGGATACCCTGGGAACCCAGAAACTCGGGACGGGGAGGGGGACTTTGCCGCTGACCAGGATCTACCTCAGACCTTAGGGTGAAGAAAGCAAGTGAAACACTGGCTCCAACAGTTAACTTCAACAAATCTCAGTTTAAAGAGCAGTTCTTTCCATGTGTTTGGGTATTATTTGGGCAGGATGTAGAGAAGAACTTTCCATCTCATGAGAAAATGTATCTGTTCTCTGCTTGGGAAACCTGATGGTGATTTAATTATCCCCAATTGAATATTAGCAGCAGGTGAGGTTTGAACTGCTGCTCTTTTAACTCTGCCAGGTATTAACATCAAAGCCTCCTTGGACTTTGTTACTGTGTTCCACACGCTGGCTTTTCCACTCCGCTGTCTTTCTTCCTTTTATGCATAAAAACTAAAGACATGGAGTTATTTCAAAGTTATGATCTGAAAAATTAGCGTTCTCATGGTAACAATAATTTATTTCCCTATTTTCTATGTCCTATTCTAAGATTTTGCAATTAGCAGGATAATTGGAAATTTAAAATACCATGGTCAATATGACCAATTTAATGGATTTTTTAATATGTAAAATTGTAGATGTCCTAATTCTATAGCTTTTAGTTCTTTATAGCTTTGTTATTTCCCTTGCAAGGGTTTTGTCTTAATATATATGAGAGTTTGTAATAGTCATGCCTACAAACATCAATGTTACTCGTGTTTTACACTAACAAGCAAGCATTCAAAAGATGAGATTAGCACTTTACAATATACATGACTGAAAGAATGTTGGTGATGTGAATAATATTATTTGCACTTAATGGCTTTTGTTTCCATTATCAGAGGACACGGATTATTACTTTTGCAGCTGTAGGTAGTATATTTCTAGTAGGACAGTGCCTTGGGCACAGCATGTGGTAGGCTACAAAGATTGCTAAGTGTCTACCCCACTGTCCATTCTAGACTCTTACTTTTGTATCAGAAGCCTGATGGGGAAAGGATGACATTTCCCAGCCTCTGTTGTAGCTAGGTGCAGCTAAGGGCTAAATCCTGCCCAGTGAGATTAAGAGGAAGCCTCCGAAATGAGTGAGGGAATGCTCTTCTTTCCTTTTCTTTCTTCCTGTCACCTGGAAGGCAGATCTTTGGTCAGGAAGTAAGGCACTAAGGTTTTGGTGAAATAGCAAAGTGGAAGCAGCCTTGATTCTAGAAGACCGGGAGGTGTCTGTATTAGTCCTGAAGGCTAACTCTGGCTTTTCAGCTGAGAGAGAAATTGTCTGTCTTGTCTAGGCTACTATTATTTAGTCTTCCCACAGTTAGGCACCCAAGATGAATTCTAACTGATAGACTGGGATTCAGGAACTTGGAATGGAGGATGCAAATCAGAGGTAGCAAGGAGCCAGACATCTTCTATTCTGGAAGTTGCAGGTTCACGTGGGAATTACATAGTGTTAAATCAAACTAAATTTGGGCTTTAGAGGCCTCTGTGGGAGTCCTATGTAAAGAACTACAACCTAGCTTAGTCCATACACAAACTGAAAACCTAACTTAGGAGTATATTCTGGTAACAAAGAGCTAAAAGTCTCAGCCAATCACAGAAGCCAAGCTTCAGTCAATTCCTTGTGCCAGATGTTCAAACTGGGTTCCAACAAGGCAAATGCCAAGCTGAAACCAGTCCAGCTCTCTCTGTACCTCACTTCTATTTTCTGTACATCATTTCCTTTTTCCCGTCTAAAATGTTATCCAGCCACTTGGCAGTTCTAGAGTCTCATTAAACTCTCCTGGTTGTAAGAGTTGCCTGATTCTTGAGTTGTCCCTTGCTCAATTAAACTGTGCTAAATTTAATTTGTCTAAAGTTTTTCCTTCAACAATGGTCATCTGCCAAGCTTCTAGACCAAGGGGTATTATTCAACTTTGTTGAGACTGGAAATCTTGAGTAGGTACACAAAAGTTGCTTTTGAACGAATAAATAAGCAAAGGAGTAAACAAAATGAAGAAGTTTTGTTTGAGGTGGCAGGTGTGAATGGAATGATTTTTGCTCAGTAAGCCAAAATGCATGAAAAAAACTCACTTTGGGCACTTAAAAATTAATTTTGAATTCATGATGGATGAACATACTTCAGAGTGATTCAAATATATTAGATTCTAATTCTAATGTATTAAAATATTCTTAAAATGATCTATAATTTAACCCATCAGACATGGTAGTGAGCACTTATGGGCCCAGCACTATATTGGGTACATAGTGGGGAATGTTTAAAAGTAGTTTCTCCTTTATGATATCTGACATATGGCAAGGGGCTGCAGAGCCTTACTTCTGTTCTCACACCCAAGGGGTTGTGTTGTGGGTATGTGGGGAGTAAGCCAAGCAACGACATCAACAATGTGTGTCTCCATACTTTATGTATCTCTCTCTGTCTCAATCTGCTGTGACCGGTATAGTCCATATACTCTCTCCCAGTATGGAGAATAAAGAAGGTATCTGTAAGGCCCAAAGGAATAAATCTCCAATGATGGACTGTTAGGCATGTTGATTAATAAAGTGCACATAAGCAGCAAACTAGTCTGGCTCTGCCTAAATGGGTAGTAATAAAGGTGGTACTCTACTCTTCCTTGAATGTCTTTTTACACTGCTGTGAACCTAAATCTTCTTCACTGATGATCCAACTACCCGGTGTCTTTGGAGCTCTAGATAGCCAGAATGGGGCTAATAGGCATTCAGGAGTCATCTGAAGGAACTCTGAACCACTCCTGGAACTATCTCAGGAGAATGCTAACAAGATTGTTTCAGACTTTAGGGATTTTCATTTCACACGACTTGGATTGAGGGAACTGCGGAAAGATACTAACATCAAATTGGTCAGCCCATTGGGGTTGGGATGAGACTAAGAGTGTCTCTAAGTCAGTACTGTTCAATAGTACTTTCTGCAATGAAAGGAATGTTCTATATCTGTGCTGTCCATTGCATATAGCTATTGAGTACTTGAAATGTGGCTAGTGCAACTGAGGAACTGAATTTTTTCATTTAATTTAATTTAATTTTTATTTATTTATTTGTTTTGAGACAGAGTCTCAGACTCATGTCCCCCAGGCAGGAGTGCAATGGTGTGATCTCCACTCACTGCAACCTCCACCTCCCAGGCTCAAGCAATTCTCCTGCCTCAGCCTCTCAAGTAGCTGGGATCACAGGCACCCATGACCACGCCCGACTAATTTTCATATTTTTAGTAGGGACGGGGTTTCACCATGTTGTCCAGGCTGGTCTCGAATTCCTGACCTCAGGTGATCTGCCCACCTCAGCCTCCCAAAGTGCTGGGATTACAGGAATGAGCCACCACGCCCAGCCTATTTAATTTTAAATAATATAAGCAGCTGCATATGACTAATAAGTACCATATTAGATAGCACAGCTCTATAATTTTTTTTATTCCTAGCTATCATAAATACTTCTGGAGAGCGAGGGCTTAAAATCATATCCAAAGGAGAATGCTGAGGTCAGCCAGGAAAAATGCTGCCAAAATGAGTGGTCACGCACGAGAGGTGATGGCCAGGAATTTGCTGAGTACAGAGGGCAGGTTTGGGCCAGAGAGAGACAAGGCCAAACCGAGAAGCTGAAAGCAGAGTCCCTAGTGGGACACACAGGACCACTATGGGTTTTTCATAGCTCCTGACTTACATTTGATTGCCTTGGGCTTTTTAGAAGGTCCGGCCCTAAGTCCAAAACAAAGTGAATTACATTGGTGATAGAAAGAGAAGATAAGACCACATGTCAGAATGCCCATTGCTAATTCATCTGCTGATATTTAAATACCAACACACATGTTTAAATAAAATTCAGCTTTTTGCTAATACGTCATTTTTTGGTCTTTCCATAGGGTCTTTTTTCCCCTGGTGTGAGAATTTTATTTGGCTATGGGAATAAAAAAAAAAAACACCAAAAAAGAAAGCTTGCAATTAAATCAAAGACATTTTCGGTTCAAAGTATTTGTAATTGCACCTAAATATTTATGAGTTAACTTTCTCTTCTTTAAAATAACAAAGTATGTGCAACTCTATTTTTAAAAAATTCATCAGAAAGTCCACCTGACTGTGACTGGCATTTTCTGTTGCCCTGGAGACAGGCTCAAGACTCTGCTCCATTGTTTCAACTTAATGGGACAATACAATAGTCTAGTGTCTTTGGGATCCCGCTGTTTCCTGTGTCTTTAAATTTATCACTATAGATACTGAGTACAATTAACAAAGACTTTGGAAGGAGGAATCCTGAGAGCATTTGACATCACTGAATCATGGCTTTCTAGTTTTTCTCAATGTGAGGCTTTCTTTAGAATTGTAGGAAAAAAAAAAAAATTGGAGAAAACGTAACCACACAGGGAGCTGGTCTTTGAAAATCCTTAAAGTGAAAGGAGTCCTCTATAAGAATTCTTTTTTCTCAGCCAAGACTCAGAGCGGCTACGTTACTGGGGATCAGGACTTCGGGGAAGAGAAAAAACATCAATGCTACTTCAGCCTTATACTTGTTAGATCAGAAGTGGTTTTTATCCTTCCCCAAAAGGCTCATATTTATGCATATTGCCCACGTCTACACGTGGCAAGAGAGGAAAGCCTAAGATTGATTGTAAGGGATTATGTCATTGGAGGTGGGGCAGAGGCAAGAGAGCCAATCCTGTACATGCAGAGTGTGATTGGCAGACAAGTCGGCCTATCTAGCTGTGGTGGAGAAAAACCATTCAGGGTAAGTATTCACCACTGTGGAGAACTCTGATTTTGCTAGCCCATTTTCTGGGTCTTACTATGCAGATCACTTGGGTAATGGATGAGTTGGAAGCACATGAGAAAGGATGGATTGATTTATACTGTAAAGGGGCAGAGACTCACTCTATGCTAATCCCCAGCCCCGCTCCCAATACTATACATTAAATCAGAATCTCTGCGATTGAGGCAATGCTGTTTTTGCATTGGAAGAGCCCCTCAAATTATTATTATATTAATTTCCAGTTAAGGGCCATTGCCCTACTGGGTGCAACCATGGACTCAGCCAGATTTGAAGGTTTATTCAAATAGGCCTTCAAAAGCATGTGTAAGAAAAGGTAGGACAACAGTGTGTATAGGGGTCAGGCGCAAGGGATTTGGCAGTCAGAGATCATAAAGAGTAGCCACCGGGGTAGTGGCTCATGTCTGTAATCCCAAAACACCTTGGGAAGCCCAGGAAGGAAGAACACTTGAAGCCAGAATTTCAAGACCCGCCTGGGCAACATTTTGAAACCCCCATCTCAAACAAAACAAAACAAAACAAAACAAAACAAAACAAAACAAAAAAATTAGCTGGGCACTGTGGTGAGCACCTATAGTCCCAGCAACTTGAGAGGCTGAAGTGGGAGAATCATTTGAGCCGGGGAAGCCCAGTGGTGATCGTGCCACTGCACTCCAGGCTGGGCAACAGAGCAAAACTCTGTCCAAAAAAAAAAAAAAAAAAGGAAAAAGAAAAAAAGAAGGTAGCTATAGTGAGATAGGAATTCAGTGCGACTAGTTTCCCAGACACAGGTGACAAGATCCCACTGATAAAACAGGACGCAGTAGAGAAGCCAGCAAAAACCCAGCAAAACCAAGAGGGCAAGGAAAGCAACCTCTAGTCATCCTCATTGCTCATTATACACTAATTATAATATGTTAGCATACTAAAGGAACCTCCCACCAGCACCAGGACAGTTTACAAATGCCATGGCAACTTCCTAAAGTTACCCTACATGATCCAAAAGGGGAATTACCCTCAGTTCCAGGACCTCCCCACCTCTTTCCCAGAAAACATGAATAATCCATCCCCCGTTTAGCATCTAATCAAGAAGTAACCATAAGTATAGTCAGTCAAGCAGCCCCCAGTGCTACTCTGCCTAACGGGTAGCCACCCTTTTTATTCCTTTACTTTTTAAGTAAAACTCAATTTCACTTTACTCTATTGGCTCACTCTTGAATTCTTTCCTATGTGAATCCAAACACCCGTGTGGCCTCCTGGGCTGAGTCCCAATGTGGGGGTTTGCCCTGTGACAATAGTATAGAACATCATTACTCACAGCGGGGTCTGCAGTCCCGTGGTCTCAGTGTCACCTGGAAGCTCATTAAAAAATGCAGAACCCTGGGCCATGTCTCAGACCTGTGGGGTCGGAATCCACATTTCAACAACATCCCCAGGTGATTCATGGCAATGTGCACATTCAAGTTTGAGAAGCACCAGCCTGGTGGGAAAGGTGGTCTAGGACCTCCATTCAAATTCTGCCTTTGCCAATTTCCAGCTGTGGCAGAGACACAGAAGAGGGAAGATTGTGAGGTCAGGCTGCCCACTTCACACACTACTGGTGTCCCACACACGCGAGCCTATGGTCAAGATGTGTGCACGCTCTCAGCTTCCTCATCTGTATCCTGCAGACAACAATACGCCTACAACACGGAGTTGTTATGAGAATAATAAATCCAAATAAAGCACTTATCTGGAAAGTGGCAAGCGCTCAATAAATGCTAGATGCTAGTGATTTTTTCTTTAGGTGGTATGATGTTGGACAAGACTGTCAACCTCTCTGGACCTCAGGTTCTGCAGTGACAACATAAGAACCATGATAACTAGTCCCTGGCCTGTGGGGAGGGTTAACGGATGTGTGCTGTGTGGTCTGTAAACCTCTACAGAGATGACGATGCTGTTAGCAGCAGCCTGTCAGAGGAGGAAGGATAGGTGTGAAGGTGACTCGTGCAGCCACTCCTGGCAAGAAGGCAAAACTCCCCACTGTGGGAGGAAGCCCTGACCCGTGCTTGGGCCACTGAGGTTTTTCTGCGGCTCAGTGAAAATCAGACCACCCGCAAATACGTGACAAGGTGAAAGGTCAGTGGGCTCATGTCACCCTGTCCTTTGTCTTATTCTCTCCACCTCCACCTAGGGACTGGACTAGACCGCCGGAGAAGGGACATTTGCTTAGTGGCTGCTGGGTAAACAACTTTACAGGATTCTGGCCGGTGTGAAACAAGAAGCAGCGTGGCTTTTCTACCCCGCAGCTTGCCTCAGAGTCCCCCAAGACTTCTCTTGCTTTTTTGTTTCACTCCTTTCTTCTTCCCTTGCTTTTTTGTTTCACTCCTCTCTTCTTCTGACATATCCAGTCCCTTTGTAGTCTTGACTTTCCTCTGAGGGTGCTGCCAAGTGTATACGGGATACATTTCATTATTTGCGGGACTATGAGGCACTCACTTCCTGTGGCTTGTTTAGTACCTGAGGGGCAGAAAAAATGACCCTAGATTTGCTGCTGCTGCTGCTGGGGAGACTTTGAAGGTTTCTGCAGCGAACATCTCCTTCTTTGTCTATCACAGCTCTGCTGGACAGAAGCACTGTGGGTCTCAACCCTAAGCGCCCTGTCAGGGCGAACATGTCAATGCAGCCACTACTGGAGGCCCCGAGAGGCCCCTCAAAAATCTGCCTAAGAATATGCCTCCTTTTGGAAGGAAAGTGATCCATGTGGATCCTCACCCCGCTCGCTGGTTTTTTTCCTGGTGCTCTGCCACCACTTGCCTTTGAGAACTGAGTCCACAGCATCTCTTTTTTTGTCTTCCTGCTCCTCCAAAACAGCCTCCAAAACAGGATGTGTGTCCCGCATCCTCTAAACTTACAGTTGCAAAATTTAAGACTCAGGTCAATGCCTGAGAAGTGTAAGCTCTGCCAAGCAAGGCTTTGCATTTCCCTTTAATAATGTGTTGCCGCATCTAGAACCATCCATAAAACCTTTGACAGCAAAATGCCCACCTCACAGAGATCCATGTAAAATTTGAGTTTTAGCCGGAGCAGAAATGCCAGCCCTGACCCTGATCCCTGGTCAGAGTCATCTGTCTCCTGATGGAGACCCTAAACCTTGCCCTGCCCTGCCCTGCCTGAGCTGTCTTATTATTTTTCGAGCTGGGTGAAGGACTCTTTCTGCCTCAGGAACAATATTAGTTACTGTTCAGGATAATGCACATTTGTGGTGCTCCAAGATACTATGTAATAACGCCCTGGTGCTCTCTGGGAAGACAGTTCTGAAACTGACTCAACTATTCACTACGTCATGTGGAGAGGACTAGATCGCTTGGTGTACAGAAGTAGCACCCCTCTGGTTTCAATGACCGGGTGCCAGTAGCTTCCTCCCTGCTGGGCAGCTGCAGATCCTCTTCCTTTTCGGAAAGCAAGGACGGCACAGCACGTTGGGAGAGTTGGTTCTGTAGCAGGCATCCATCTGTGTGTGTAGGTTGGTCTCTCTAGCATCTTCTAAGGGGATTCCATGTCAGGAGGCGAGTTATCCGAAGGAAGGAGGGCCCTCGTGACTTTGTGCCCAAGTTGACGACCTGGAGCAGCTGACTGGCCCCCATTTGCCAGGGTGGGGTTAGCTTTGCGATCCTTCCCGTGCTGCTGGTGACCCTGGCCCTGGTCAGTCCGGTGAGCAGCGCTGCCGTCCTGATCAGCGGGGAGGGGAGGCTCAGGTTCCATCCCCGTGGAGCATCTCAGGCTGCTCTGAGACAGTTTTGTCCCTCAAAACAAAAGTGTCCCTTGATTTAAAAGAAAATGCTGGTCCCAACTCCTTAGTTCACTCTTTGTGGGTAACAAGCCTCCCATTCACTGTCCAGAGGGTCCCTTTCTCTGGGGCCTCAGAGAAGGCCTCATTGTTAGAAGACCAGAAAACGGCAATGTGGGACAGTGAGGCCCCGCGCTGCAAGCGCTCATGGCACTTGAATAGTTGGAAACAAGCCCCTCCCTCTCCCCCAAGAGAGACTTGCTCAGGTTTGAGACTCCAAAGCTTTTTTTCTTTTGTGATGTAGACTCTTGACTGTAGACTGTGTCATCAGTGTTTTCTCAGACCAGGTGAAAAATGGCTGCAATAAAAACAAGGCTTGGCTTTCCTTGTTTATGATATTCCCCTGCTCCCAGACACGAACAATTGTCTTCAAAACCCTAAGACAGAGTTACATAAAGAATAGGGAATCAAGTCAGGTGCAGTAGCTCATGCCTACAATCTCAGCACTTTGGGAGGCCGAGGTGGGAGGATCACTTGAGCCCAGGTGTTTGAGACCAGCCTGGGCAACATAGTGAGATCCCGTCTCTACAAAAAAATAAAAAACAGCTGGCCATGGTGGCACATGTCTGTAGTCCCAGCTACTTGGGAGGCTGAGGCAAGAGGATTGCTTGAACCTAGGAGATGGAGACTGGAGTGAGCTATGATTATGCCACTGCACTCCAGCCTGGGTGACAGAGTAAGATCCTGTCTCAAAACAAAATGAAAAAGAAAAACAACAACAACAAAAAAACAGAATAAGGGAATCATTTGAAGACAGGTGACAGGTTCCTCAAGACAGCAAATAATGTGTTACTGGGATAAGAATGAAATTTCCATTGGTTTATTTTTGCTGCGGGTGCAGGGAAAGAAGGCTCTGGGCTAAACTATTCTTAAATCATGATAGCAGACAACACGCAAAGAAACCAATTTTCAAGGGAAATGAAAACACAAACTTTGAACTACACCCTCCCAGTCCTGTCCTTTCAACTTCCATTTCTTTGTGGGCAACTCCAATGCCTATGTCTCTGGATGCTTCTCTCCAAGCTCCAGCTCTACCATCCCAATGTGTGCTGGGTTTGTCCAACTGTGCATCCTGCTTCCCAAATTGATCATGTCCCAGGCTGGACTCAGTCCTCCGCTTCAGAATGGCACCTCCCTCCTGACTTCCCTATTCCTGCTAATGGCATCATTGCTAAATGTTTCCAGTTTTGTCTCTTTAGTAATTCCAGAATCTTCTCTTTCCCTGTGTTTCTACTACACAAGGTGAAACCTTATTACTGTTTCCCTTGACAGTTCCTATAGGCTTGTAACTCATCTTTTCACATCCAGCCTTTTTCTACTATAGTACTTTATTTTATTTTTTTATTTATTTATTTTTTGAGACGGAGTCTCACTTTGTCACTTAGGTTGGAGTGCAGTGGTGTGATCACAGCTGACTGCAGACTTTACTTCCCCAGGCTCAATCGATCCTGCCACCTCAGCCTCCAGAGTAGCTGGCACTACAGGCACACACCACCACACCAGGTTAATTTTTGTGTTTCTTGCAGAGACAGAATTTTGCCATGTTGCCCAAGCCAGTCTTGAATTCTGGGGCTCAAGCGATCCTCCTGCTTTGGCCTTCCAAAGCGCTGGGATTACAGGCGTGAACCACAGTACCTGGCCTACCCCAATCTTTTCTACACAAATCATGGCAAATTACTTTTCCTAAAGCATAGCTACAGTGGCATCATTCTTGTAGTGGAAACTTGTCATTTGTGCAGATCTGCAGAAGATCTTTGAACATCCTCCAATATTCTGGGTCATGCCTGCCTAAAGTATAAGGCTCATATTCCCAGACTCCCTTGCAGCTAAGACTCAGGTATATCATTTCAGTTCTATGAATCACAGTTACCTTGGGCTCCTGCAAGAGAGGTAGAACCAACAGTGAGTACTATGAGGGGGTACTGTTTATAGGGATCCATTCTTCTGTCAACTGCAGTATGGGAGGTTTCTGGAGCCTCAGGAGTATTAGTGAGATGTGTTTTCACTACAGCAGCCCTTTTTACCTTGCTTCAGAGCCTGACTGCTTATTCACCTGAAGATTCTATAAGCTACCTAATATTGTTTGATAACTTCTCTTTCAGCGTGGACTAGGCAGAGTAGATTCTGTTGTTGGCAGCTAATAAACAGAAAATTAAAAAAGAAACACTGAATGGCTCCTCAGTGCCTAGTGAAATAAATACATGTTCCCCAGCCTGGTACCTAAATTTCTCCCTAAGAAGGTCTCAAACCCACAGGCCTTTCAAACCTATCATATTTGTTTATCTATTTCCTACTGGCGCTCTCTTACATGTGTGCCTTTCCTCCAACTTCATGATTTTCTCCCCCTTGATCTTAGTTTTTTTGCATTAGCTTCTACTTTTGTTTAACAACGTATTTTCTAAAACAACCACCAGGAACAAGCTTTTCACAATGAGGACATTGCAAACTCCAGTCTGCAGCTCTTTCCTCTTTGATTTTTAAACATTGAGATCAGCAGCTTCTAAAGGTCAAAAATATGCTAATATATGTCCTATATAAATATGAAACCCATCAAATCTTGCTTGGGACAAAACTCTAAAATATTAAAGGGGAACTTTATTATCATCAAAAAGCATTTTTGATGATGTATTTTTGCACACCTTTCATTTTCTTCTCATATTCTCATATCTGTGACTCTGTCTAAAACATCAAACATCTGAATGAAAAATGAAAAATTCAATCAAAGAAGTTTTTCAAGTTATGCAGATAAAACATCTGGAAAACAGTTTCTTCTTTTCTCCTGTATGGTTGGACCAGTATAGGCATAGTCTGTGTCATTTGCCAAGATGATAAGAACTTCCTTGTATCAGTTCATCCTTCCCCTTCATATGAATTTTTAAAAATATTTAATTCTTGAGAAGCTCATTTTCCATCCTTGAAAGACAAAGGCTTCACAGAACCTTTCAGAACACCAATGGAAAGGGATGCAATATTAATTGAAAGCTTGCCCCTTCCCGGCATCACTTTATTAATATTGGAAATCATAAGGCAGAGATTTCCCTTCATTCAGAAGAAGAAAAGGGAGTTTGGATCAGAACAGGATGCTCCTGGTTTTACTAAGCCCCGGGAGTATGGAAGTAATTGCTCAAAATCGATGCTGACCCTCTGGTGAACGTGGCTTATGCAAGGCCTAGATAGGCACCATTGTGCATTGTCTGCCTAAAGAGGCGAACGCTGCCTGTGATCGGGGCCTCGGTCTGGCTGATGGCACGCTGCTCACGCTGACTCTGAACCGCACTGTTCTCATTAGCAGCAACGGGAGGCCCTAGCAACTGCCATGGTTTCCCAGGTGATTGTAGCAGTACTGCCCCACTCCGTGTTGATTTTCAACACTCTATATGAGCTCTATTCACAGTTTAATAGCTTCCTTTCTCTTGGCAAAGAAAACACTTTCCTAAGGTCTGCAGTTATCATTAATGCCAAATTCATTTAAACTCATTATCTGTCTTCTTCACCCATTTTCACTCCCCAGGCCTGCCACAAATATCACTCTGAACTGGCAGCATCAACAACACAATTGAAAATCTAAGTGTGCCAATGATGAACATCAACAACTTTTACCCTATCGGGTGATGGCTTTTTTGGATTACATTTTAAAAAAGATTTTAGCCATATCAGAATTGTTATATAGGTGGCAAATACCACAGAAATCTACTGCCAATATTTTCTATGTCGTCTTTATTGATTAAATTATAAAAAGAAAAGACAAAGCTGTTTTAAATTTATTTCAAGTTAATTTATATTTTCTTTATTCTGCATAGATTAACTACCATTACCATATATAGGCCACTGTTTCTGTCTTCGCAAACTTATTGGAAATTCCCATGATAATGCACTGTGTACGTTAAGGGGCTGGCATTTTATACGTATCATATGTAACGTGTGTGTGTGTATATACATATATAAAAAAGACATTACATATATGTTATATATCTAAGACATTATATATTATATAAAACATATATCATATATGACATTATATAATATAGATATAAAAACATAAATATAAAAAATTTATATCTATAATATATAAAAACTATATAGAATATACACATTATATATTATATATAAAACAGATATAATGTATTTGTAATATATAATAAAAATATATATATATTTTTATATATATATTTTATTTATATATTTTATTTATATATATATAATAAAAAGCATTTATATATTGAAATATTTACATTACAATACAATCTATTTACAGGTTAAATTAATATATTTAGTTATAAATTAAATGTATTATTATTGAGCCTTATGGAACAATTACTTCTTGGTTAGGAGGGAGTTATGTTTGCATTTACTTCAAACTTTGTTAATTGTTTGGCCTCACAATCACCAATAAGCCGGCTATGATAACTTGGGGCCCGTTAGAGTCAATGAGAGTTTACAAAAGAGGCATTCACCATCTCTCAGCATGCTTCAGGAATGGTCAGGCTTCCCCACATGACCTACATAACAGTGTTGCTGAGGCAGATTAAATTTAACTGGTTAATCATCTACCCCATACATACTTGAACAAAACTGAAAATTTTGTCATCTGGTTGCCAGATGCTCTAGAGAAAATTGAGATGAAAATTCCGAAGTTCGGTTAACACTTTAATAATTTGAGTTTTATTATTTTACAAATCTTTCTCAGGGATCAGATACGTGTGTGTGTGTGTGTGTGTGTGTACATATACATATATATTCATGCTACCTGACTCCCTGTTGGAAAATTTATTAAAACACAACTTCTTTCCATTTAAACGACTGGAATACTACTCAGTTCTCACCGTCCCCCTAACCAGGTAGGTGGTCTCTGCCTGTGTGCGCATGGGCACACCCCCACCCATTCTCTGGCCACTTGCTTTCTCCCTGGACCCCACGCCTCGCATCTTGCCTGTCCCATTTAGTGTCTACACTCCTGCTTCTTTCTCTCCTTGGCCCCTAAGGTGCTCCTCTGCTGGTTGCTTTCTCTTCCCTGGCACTTCCCATCCCAGCGCTGTCATGGACAACTATTTTCCCTGGCTTCCCTCAAGCCGCCTGTGTGCTGCTCTTAGTGCTGGGACACCTGGCCTTGTTGGTCCTCAGTGAGCACGGGGGCAGTGCCAGGCAGACTATCAGTTATTAGGCAAGTGTGGTGCAGACCCATTGCCCTTCTGGCCGGGTGAGGAAGACAGCACTTCCTGCCACTAGTTTGGCCTCTGTCTGCAGGGAGCACGAGCCAACCCAGCCACTTTCTACATGTAAGGAGGTAGCAGCAGGGGGAGAAGGTAAAGTAAAGTGCCAGCTCATGACTGCAGAGTCCCTTGCTTATTCCTGCATTCACCTCCTCGATTCTCACCATGTCATACTGGAACCATGCAGGTACAGGCGGGAGAAGCAGAACAGAGAGAACCATATATAATAAAGGGGAAAAGGCCTGGGGGTGATGGGTCAGTTGATTTGATTTCATATATAGTCATAGCAGCTCTTCTGTGCAAAGGCAGAAAAACATCAGAACGTAGGGGCAAGGCGAGACAGGGAGCAAATGCAGAGAAATCCAGGCTGGAATAAAATGCTTTTTAATACTCTGCCCTTCCTTTCCGTGAGGGAGTCATGCCTTGGGTAGAATGCTGAGTATATCCTGTTTCAGGACTGTTCTTCAAACAGGGTCCCTACCCATTAGTAGATCTGCAATCAATTTAAGGGCTAAGAACCAACTACTTCAAAATACACATATACAAGGCCGAGCGGAGTGGCTCATGCCTGTAATCCCAGCACTTTGGGAGGCCGAGGTGGGCAGATGCTTGAATCCAGGAGTTTGAGACCAGCCTGGGCAATATGAAGAGACCCCAACTCTACTTAAAAAAAAAGAAAAGAAAAGAAAATTAGCGGTGAGTGGGGCACATGCCTGTAGTCCCAGCTACTTGGCGGAGGACCGGGAGGAGGTGGAGGGTGGTACTGAGGTGGGAGAATCGCTTGAGCTTGGGAGATCAAGGCTGCAGTGAGCCCTGATCATGCCACTACACTCCAGCCTGGGTGACAGAGCAAGACCCTCTGTCAAAAAGAAAAGAAAACATAGAAAAGAAAAGAAAAGAGAAGAAAAGAAAAGAAAAGTGAGGAAAGGAAAAGACAAGATAAGACAGTTTTTAGAGATGGGGTCTCGCTATATTGGCCAGGGTGGCTTCCAACTCCTGGGGCTGAGCAATCTTCCTGCCTTGGCCTCCAGATGGGACTCTAGGCATATTTCACTATGCCCTGCTTAAAATATTTTTTATTGAAGTATAATTGTGATACCATGATGTATAATACAAAGTAGATATTTGGTTTTTGTCCTGTCTTCTGACCCAGAGCTCCTAAAACCCCTGGAATCTCTGAGTAATAAGTGCCTTTTTGGAATGTTAATAAATGATGGATGGCTGGGGGCTCCTAGATAGCCTCAGGATGGGGGCTGGCTCCTGGGGGAGCCAACCTTGTGATTTGAGGGCTAGAACTTTCAGCCCCATTCCCTGACCTCTGGGGAGGGGAGAGGGGCTGATGGTTAAGTGGGTCACCAATGGCCAATAACATAATCAATCATGCCTATATAATAAAACCTCCATCAAAACCCAAAAGGACAGGGTTCAGGGTTGCTGAACCTGTGGAGGTGTCTGGAGGGTGGTGCACCTCGAGAGATCATGGAAGCTCCTAGCTCCTTCCCACATACCTTGCCCTGTGTGTCTCTTCCATCTGGCTGTTCATCTGTAGCCTTTGTAATCTTCTTTATAAAAAATGGATCAACACAAGTATTTCCCTGAGTTCTGTGAGCACCCCTGGCAAAGTATTATTATTATTGTTGTTGTTATTATTTGAGATGGGGTCTCACTCTGTCACCCAAGCTGGAGTGTGATGGCGTGATCTCGGCTCACTGCAACTTCTGCCTCCCGGGTTTCAAGCGATTCTTCTGCCTCAGCCTTCCGAGTAGCTAGAACTACAGGCACGCCACCATGCCTGGCTAATTTTTTGTATTTTCAGTAGAGACAGGGTTTTACCATGTTGGCCAGGCTGGTCTCAAGTTCCTGACCTCAGGTAATCCACCCAATTCGACCTCCCAAAGTGCTGGGATCACAGGTGTGAGCCACCAGTGGCGCCTGGCCTCTGGCAAATTATTGAACTCGATGAGGAGGACATAGGAACCCTGATTTATAGCTGGTTGGTCAGAAGCACAGGTTGCAACATGGGGCCTGAGATTGGTGTCTGAAGTGGGGACAGTTTTGTGGCACTGAGCTCTTAACCACTGGAGATCTGACACTATCGCCAGGTAGTGTCCAAATTGAGTTGAATTATAAGACACTGGAGAATTGCTTTGTGTACAGAGGGGGAAAAAAAAAAAAAAACCCACACATCTGGTGTCGGAAGTGCTCTGTTAAGAATATAATAGGAAAAAACAGTTAGTTTGTTTTTTTCCTATTATACAGTTTACAATAATGCACATAAATCTCAAATGTATAACTCTGATTTTTTTAACATGTATATATACCCAAATAACCAACACCCAAATCATGATATAGAACATTTCCAGCACCCCAGAAGTTTCCTTAAAGTGACTGCCCAGTCTATATTCACCCAACTCTAGAGGCAACTTCTATCACCATAGATTATCTTGCCTATTTTTAATCATGGTATAAGTGAAATCACACAGTATAAACTCTTTTGTCTGGCTTCTTTCCCTCAAACATTATGTTCTTATAGTATGAGTTTATTCTTGTTTAAAATAGCTGTATAGTATTTTATTGTACGACAACACTATCCTTTAAAAAATTTAATTCTACCATTGGCTAACACTGAGTTATTTCCAGTTTTGTGCTATTATATTGCATATTCCTTCATGGACATATTCACGTATTTTCCTTGGGTATTGTCAAAGTCAGAAGAAAAAGGTAGAGATGAATAGATTTCAAGTTTCCTCTGGGAAGAAAGAATACACACAGACTGGGTATTCTTTGGTAGGTCTGAAGAACAAACGAAGGTTGGAGGTTTTGTAGGAAAGAGAAATGTTACATATTACTCTTTGAGAAAGTTCATTGACACTAGGATGGTTTTGGGGAGCTGGGAAGCTCTCATCTGTGGGCAACAGCAGCGGGCAAAATTGGTCCTAGAGTTGAATAAGTTATTTCAGCAGTTACAGATAAAACCTGTCTCAGGTCACAACAGAGAGTTTCAGCAGCCAGACTTGCAGAGAATTCCATTTCTAGAACAGTGTTATGTGACCCGAGTGCTTTCTCCCCCTAGGAGCAGAATGGCTGGGTTCTAGGGTAGCGGCGTATTGAGCTTTATTAAATACTACCGAAGAGGTCTTCAAAGCTGACTTGTTCAGTGCAATAGCCGCTGGCCCATCCTCGTGGCTCTTTAAATTTAAATATGGCTATTTACCTTTAAATGTAATTTTATTTAAAGTAAAATTAAAATTGATTTCTTCAGTGCTCATTAGACATTTCCAGAGCTCAACAGACACACGTGGCTGGTGGATTCTGTAACGGACAGTGCCGCTATAGAACGTCTCCATCATCCCAGAATGTTCTGTTAAACAGTGATGTTCCAAACTGACTTGCAGCATGTTTCAAAAAGCAAAATCAAATAGAAAACATCAGAGTGCATCCTACGGAATAAGGATAACTATTGTTTCTTGAGACCTTTGTTTCAGTAAACACATGTGGAAGCGTGCACCTGGTTGTAGTCGACCTGTGTGTTTTATCATGTGGCAGAGCGAAGCGGTGATTACGGGAACAGGCTCTTGTTATCTTTGACTGGAGACGTGAAGAGCAGCAGAACAGGGAACAGGGGGACCATGAGGGAAGTAGATAAATAAAGACTTTTTTAGATCAAAAAGATTTCATTTAGCCTAATGTTTTAAAATCTAATGCTTTTTAAATCTAATATTTTGCACAAGACTGTATAGAATATAAATTAATTTCTTCTTTTTTTCCTCCACCAGTATGAAGTAGTGAAAAAGTTAATTTCTGTAAGTACATATTGCCTCTGGTAAGGTGATTCTTCCAAATGATTAGGGGACACTGTGCTGTACAGCTATAGATGTTGTTCTCAGCTTTCTATACCCATCCTGGCCCATTGCATGCACTCCCTCCGTGAGAGTTTATTGGCCATGCATGGGGCTGGTTCAAAGGATTGCTTCAGTGACCACTGGGTACATCCAGGATGTTGTGAAGTACCATGTTACCCAAAAGAAAACTGCCTCTGTAAAGTCACTGTCAATGATAAGTGAAATGTCACATTAACTTTGCACGCTTTAAAACTCGGATTGTGTGCCATATGGTCACCTCTTCAGAAGAAGTAGTAAAGTACATTGCAGATGTACTTTGAAAGCACATTAAATGTAAGAGTACCCCCCAATTATTTTGAATTTACAAGATGTTCTCCATATGAAATTATTGCTTTAATTAGTGAACAGTGATTCTTGCATGGTTTTAATAGTTGAAAATATGCATAACCAGAAATAGAAAACTAAACAACTTTTCAAAGTATCCTGAGCAAAGTTACACAAAACTCTTGTTGACTTTTGCACACTTGTATAGATAGCATCAACCCCCAAGTCTGGTCTGGAGAAAGCCATTCTCAATTGATGGCCTCACGTGGGTAGAAAGGTCCCAGTAATCTCGGGAAACATTCCATCCTGGGTTACCCTCAGCCTGGACGCCTTGGCATAATGATTTGATTCCAGAGGCGGGTTTGCTCCATCCACAATGTGCCAAACCTTGCTGGAGATGTCAGACCACATGGAGGATGTAGCATCATCCGAGTCCAAGGCCATGTTTGTGAAAATCAACTCAACTGAAGATTGAGCTGAAGATTGTGAAGATTTGGTATAAAGATCTTTCTCATCTACTGACATTTTCTTCCACCTCAAGAATATCAATAGCGAAGCCTTTTGTTGATAGATGTATTCTGGAAGGTGGAGCTTGCAGTGAGCTGAGATCGCGCCACTGCCCTCCATCCAGCCTGGGCGACAGAGCGAGACTCTGTCTCAAAAAAAAAAAAAAAAATGTTGTGCACATAAATTTTGCTTTTTGTTTTTAGAGACAAGGTCTCACTGTTTTTCCCAGGTTGGAGTGCAGCGGCTACTCACACGGACAATCATAGCTCACTGTAGCCTCGAATTCCTGGGCTGAAGCAACTCTCCTGCCTCAGCATCCCAGGTAGTTGGGGTCTATACATTGAATAATAGTTCCTCTTGCCTAATACTCCAGCATCAGTTTTATAAATGCGCATTCCTGATTGCTTTTCAATAAGTAGTCTCCCAACACTTTAGCTTCTTTTATTTATTTTTAAATTGACAAATAAAAATGTTGTATATTTATCATGTGCAACATGTTGTTTTGAAATATGCATATATTTTTGGAACAGCTAAATTGAGTGAATTAACATATTACTTACCTCATATACTTTTAATTTTTTGTGGTGATAACACTTAAACTCCATTTTCTTAGCAATTTTCAAGAATACAATATATTGTTATTAACTATAGTCAGCATGTTGTATAATAGATCTCTTAAACTTACTCCTCCTGTCTAAGTGAAATTTTGTGTTCTTTGACCAACATCTTCCCAGCAACCCCACTCGCCAGTACTTGGTAATCAACATTCTCCTCCCTACTTCAGAGTCCAACTTTTTCGGATTTCACATATAAGTGAGATCATGTGATATTTGTCTTTCTGTGCTTGACTTCTTTCACTTAACATAACGTCTTCCAGGTTCATCTGTGTTGTCACAAATGACATGATTTCCTTCTTTTCATGATGAATAGTATTCCGTTGTGTATAAATATCACATTTTCTTTATCCATTCATCCATCAATGGACACTTAGGTTGATTCCATATCTTGGCTATTGTGATTAGTGGTGCAATAAACATGGGAGTGCAGGTATCTCTTTACCATACTGATTTCATTTCCTTTGGATATATACCCAGTAGTGGGATTGCTGGGTCATATGGTAGTTCTATTTTTAATTTTTTGAGGAACCTCCACATTGTTTCCCATAATGACTGTACTAATTTGTGTACCCATTAACAGCATTCCCATTGACAGTGTACGAGGGTTTCCTTTCTCCACATCCCTGCCAATGCTTGTTATCTTTCATCTTTTTGATAATAGTCATTCTGACAGGTGTGAGGTGATATCTGATTATGGTTTTAATTTGCATTTCTCTAATGGTTAATGATTTGAGCATTTTTTGTACACCTGTTGGCCATCTGTATATCTTCTTTTGAGGAATATCTATTCATATCCATTGCCTATTTTTAGTCTGATTATTTGCTTTCTTACTGTTGAGTTCTTTGCATTCCTTATGTATTTTGAATATTAACCCCTTATTGGATGTATGGTTTGCAAATATTTTCTTCTATTCCATAGGTTGTCTCCTCACTCCATTATTTTCTTGGCTGTGCAGAAGCTTTTCAGTTTGATGCAATTCCATTTGTCTAATTTTGCTTTTGTTGCCTGTGCTTTTGGTATAATATCCAAAAAAAAAAAAAAAATCATTGCCCAGATCAATGTCATGGAGCTTTTCCCCTATGTTTTCTTCTAGTAGTTTTATAATTCCAGGTCCTACATTTAAGTCTTTAATCCATTTTGGTTAGATTTTTGCATGTGGTGTGAGATAAGGGTCCAATTTTGTTCTTCTGCAAGTGGATATACAGTTGTCTCAGTATTATTTATTGAAGAGACTGCCCTTCCTTCATTGTGTGTCCTTTGCACTTTTGTTGAAAATCAATTGACCACAAATGCAAAGATTTATTTCTGGGCTCTGAGTTCTGTTCCACTGGTCTGTGTGTCTGTTTTTATACCAGTACCATACTCTCTTTTTTTCTCTCTCTTTTTAAAATCCGCTGAATTTAAGATTCAAGTAGAATATTGTTTTGATTGTTGTAGCTTTATAGTATAGTTTGAAATCAGGTAGTATGATGTCTCCAGCTTTGTTCTTTTTACTCATTATTACTTTGGCCATTTGGGGTCTTTTGTGGTTTTGGACAAATTTTGGGATTATTTTTTCTATTTCTGTGAAAAACATCACTGGAATTTTCATAAGGATTGCCTTGAATCTGTAGATCACATTGGACAGTATTAACAATATGCTAACAAGAACAAGCTTAGTTTCTTATTCTGACTCCCTCTCCCATATTGAATGGGATCATGAAAGACTCTTTGCATGCATTGGGTGTGTTTGGGGTAGTGCTAAGGTGATGTTACTCTTTAAAAGCATCCCAGTTATCCTTTTGTAAGGTTGAGAATCTCATACTTCATAATTTTATGAGTGTAGGTTTCCTTAGAATGAAGCATGCTTGCATCAATTCTAATCCAATCTATTGTTTCATCATCCACCACATCACACAGAACTGATGAGGTAACACCACATTTTACTGAACCCATTTTTATGATACATAATTTTCAATGGCAATTATTATAAGACCTAAATCCAAGGTGTGAGTCTAAATTTTAGGACACTTGTCATCCAATTCAATACATCAAATATTACAAAATATTTATCTTATTCCCTGTAGTTGCCTTTCTTGATGCCAGGCCAGATGTCACCGTATCCATCAGAGTACACCTTGCCCCTGGGCTCACATGTGGCCTCAGACACTTTCTCAACACAGCACTCCAGGTATACATGGACAAATAATCAGAATTGGTGCAAAAAAACCTATTTGCCAGCTCTGGAATCTATCATTTGTCAGTAAATTCCCCTGCAACTTGATCAGCTTTAGCCTGATAAGAAATCTGTGATGCAGTCATTGATCTAGAATGCTATGTCTGAGCCTGGCCAGAGCACATTTCTAGAAGACAGAATCGGTGTTCTTTAACCATATGAATGTCATCATTTTATCCCTTCACTACAGGGATATCAGAGAGACACCATAACATGGTGGAGTGAGACACACCTGAATCAAACTCCAATCTTGCAACTTACTTACTATATTACCCTGAACATATCACTTAACCTCTCTCAGCTTCAGTTTCCCAAGCTGCAAAATGGGGTAATAAAACCTCCTTTAGAGAGTTGACATGCGGTTATAGCAGGAAATATCAACATAACGCCTAGCACATTGCAAGCATTCAATTAATGGTAGAATGTAGTTGTACAATTTTCAACAGCTGTGATTAGCAGGTATTAGGTTTTCCTATGATGGAATTTAAATAAAGACATACACTAGTCATTGAAAACATAACCTCAAGCCTCCAGTTGAAACTTATGAGGATGATGTCCATGATAGAGGCAACTAAAGCAATCTCCATTGGGCTGTTTTCCCACTTTCCATCCAAAACATGGCTGTTTGGACAGGATCCAAAATTAAACCCTTAGGAAGCAATGAAAAAAACAGCCAGCTGTTGTCTGCATAACTGTGGTTAACCTCCGAGCCACGCCTCTTTGGGCATTCCTCTCCAGAGAAGCAGAAAAACATGAGACACAACAGATTCAACTGCAAAACAAGTCCTTTTGACCCAGGAGATCCTGGAGGCGGCTCACATCACAAGCAGCCTTGCCTCCCACACAGCTGTGTCCAGGCCTGTTACAGCTGATAGGAGGGCTCGTCTGCAGCATTGCTACCTTCTCAGCTAAAGACGATGTAGTGAGGAAAAAAGAAGATGAAAACAAAAGAAAATGAGTGTCATTGTAAGTAGGAAGTGTTTGTTCTAAGTGCATCACGTGGACAGCTAATGCTGTCTATCAGGTGACATCATTGATAACCATTCAGGATTCCCGGAGTACCTTTTGGCAAACTTATGCTGGGCTATGAGGACTGGGCTATAGCCATTTCATAAGAGCACAAATAAAGACAACTTGATCAAAGAACATAAGCAAGAAAGAATGGAGATATTTTTAAATTTGAGTCCTTTTACTTCATTCTGGAAGCTACCTGGAATGGTTACTTCAAATTAATACAATATTGGATCAAGAAGACTGCACATTTTATCCTAAGAGTGGAATCAGACATTCAGTGCAAAGAAATAGGCTGTGGAAAGTCCTCTCCATGGGGTAATGGGGATGCCTTGCGCTCTGTGCTTCCCTAGAACAATGAACTTCTTCCACACACATTTTTGTGCCTTTTTTTTTTTTTTTTTTTGAGACAAACTCTCACTCTGACACCCAGGCCGGAGTGCAGTGGCACAATAATGGCTCATGGCTACTGTAGCCTTGACTTCTGGGGCTCAAGCGATCCTCCCACCTCAGCTTCTTGAGTAGGGGACCAGAGGTGTGCACCACCATGGTGGATAATTTTGTTTATTTTTTGTGGAGACAAGGTCTCACTATGTAGCCCAGGTTGATCTTGAACTCCTGAGCTCAAGCAGTCCTCCTGCCTTGGCCTTCCAAAGTGCTAAAATTATAGGCATGAGCCACCATGCCCACCCCACACACTATTGTCCTTTTTAAAAAATAATAATAATTGTTTTAGAGACGGGTCTCGCCACGTTGCCCAGACTGGCCTCGAACTTCTGGGTTCAAACAATTCTCGCACCTTGGCCTCCCAAAGTGCTGGTAACAGAGTTGTGAGCCACTGTGCCCAGCTGAAATACTTAACAGCCATTCCTTTCCAGCTCCACTGCCATACACCCACGCATAACACCTGTGGTCCTCGTACTTTAGCAGCTACAGGAATCATCTGGAGGGCTTGTTAAAACGCAGATTGCTGAGCCACACACCTGGAGACTTCAATTCTGCAGTCTGGGGATTGTGTCTGAGAATTTGCATCTCTAAGAAGTTCTCAGGTGTTGCCTGTGCTTCTAGTTCTGGACCCACACTTTCAGAACCACTGCTTTAAGGACCGGCCACACACCCGCACCCAGCTGGGGCTAATTAACTCCATGCATGAATGAGTAAGTGATAAAGGAATAAATGACAGTGTGAAAGTCCTCCTTAGCAGACTCCTTGATATTCTCAGGATTAATATTTTTGTCTTTTAAGTATATCCTCTGCAAAACACACTTCTGACAGTAAAAGTAAGCCTGTTACTTCAATTTGAAGACCGCCTTTTTCATCCTGCTGGGCCCGATATCCTACGATAAATAGTTTAGTTTTTCTTGCTGATTCCAGGGCACATAAAGTTCTCAACTGTGAAGGTGCCAGAAGCTTTCTGGATTCAAAGTGTCTATCCAGATGGACAGATTGGGGAGCCAGGCTCTTCATTGCTTTCTCTGCTCTAAAAATTCTCAGCATTTCATTTGAACACATCAAAGCAGGCTCAGATTAAAGACAAAATGAGCTTGACACAACAAAAGTGGTGCCAGCTTGGACTCCATGACACTTTAGCCTTGAGAAGGCTGGTCTGGGGCCATTGGCCAGCGGGAAATTCAACTGGAGAGCCTGCTGCTGCCCTGTCTCTTGGCCTTGGTGTGAGCATTTTTCACCCAAATCGGGCCACTTCTCATCCTTGGTAACAGTGTAACAGCAGGTTCTGTCATCCATGGCTGTTTCCCAGCTGTCTGTAGACATGTTTCATAGAATCAGGTTTGTTCTCAGTTCATTTTAACAATTAATCATATTTTACCATTATAATAGAACTACATAACTGCTATAGAAAATACAGAAGAGTAGAAAAAAAGGGAGAAACCATTCATAATCCTACCATCTTAGATATTAACCCTGTGGATATTGGCAATTTATATGTGTGCGTGTGTGTGTGTGTGTGTGTGTGTGTGTGTGTATACATTCTTTCTTTCTTTTTGAGACAGAGTCTTACTCTGTAGCTGGCTGGAGTGCAGTGGCGCGATCTTGGCTCACTGCAACCTCCGCCTCCAGGGTTCAAATGATTCTCCTACTTCAGCCTCCCGAGTAGCTGGGACTACAGGGGCGTGCCACCTGTAGTCCGGCTAATTTTTTGTATTTTTAGTAGAGATGGGATTTCACCATGTTGGTCAGGATGGTCTCAATCTCTTGACCTTGTGATCTGCCTGCCTTGGTCTCCCAAAGTGCTAGGATTACAGCCATGAGCCACCGCCCTGGCCAACAGTTCATATATTTTCAGTTAAGATTCTACACTTAGGATTATTTGTCTGTAATATATATGTGATGAATATATACATATATATCTTCTGAAAAACACACTTTCTACAGAAAAAGAAAATTGTTTTTCAGTTTAAAGACTGTCTTTCTCATTCTGCCCAGTCAACCAACCAGCAATGTGTAGTTTAGTCTCTCTTGTTAATTCCAGGGCATGTGAAGTTCCCAATTGCCGAGGTGCCAGAAATTCTCTTTTTCTAATTCAAACAATAATTTCATAGATTTGAAAATGTCCCATTTTAAAAAGCTGATTTTTAAAAACATGATTACTTAAAAATCACAGGCTGATTTTCATATTCCAGTTTATTTTTAAAAGTATTATTTTATTTAGAGAAATAGTATATATATTTCCCAGTGATCATATAAACTCTTTCAGAATCATTTTTTAAAAGCTCCCTTCAGTTCTTCTTACTTAAATGAGTTGTATTCTGGAAAACAAAAACAAAACGGAACGATGGTAGGACAGAAAGTTTTGAAGGGCAGCACTGAATTGTGTGCATGCACGTTGAATTGTACATGACTCCAAGGCTGTTTCAGTGAGCTGATGAGAAAAATGACAACATGACTGTGAAAATCAGGCCAATCAGTAAAAAAGAAAAGTCTGAAGCCAGATAATGAAGTCAACATAAAAATCAGTTTTGAGGCCCACATTCAAGTTCAGTAAGTCTTCATTTATGCCAGTCACCACATAGTTGTCAGGGGTCTGCTTCTTTTTGTGTAGCATGAACCAAGGTGGAAGTGTCCTCTAGTGGGTGTAGATATGTAAATTCCAGTGGATCTGAACGGAAGTCTTAACTTGGCCTTCCCCACATAGGAGATGATCACTCTTCCTCAAATTGCCTTTAAATAGAGTGGCGCCTCACCAGCACTGTCAGAGGGCAATTTACTTCTCCACTGAGAGCTGGCAAGCAGACATTTCCACTGCTTGGGAGTGGCTAACTAGAGAATGCAATAACATTGCACAATCACTGTTAAATATGAGGTTGAAAATGTAAACATAGGTCACCTTTTTGTAGAAAATAGATGAAGTATTTAATTCATTTCCTGATACTAAAAAATAGGATTTCTTTTTTTTTAAGACGGAGTTTTGCTCTTGTTGCCTAGACTGGAGTGCAATGGCACAATCGCAGCTCACCGCAACCTCCACCACCTGGGTTCAAGCAATTCTCCTATCTCAGCCTCCCAAGTAGCTGAGATTACAGGTGCCCACCACCACACCTGGCTAATTTTTGTATTTTAAGTAGAGATGGGATTTCACCATGTTGGTCAGGGTGGTCTCGAACTCCTGACCTCAGGTGATCCACCCGCCTCAGCCTCCCATAGTGCTGGGGTTACAGGTGTAAGCCACCACACCCAGCCTGATTTTATTTTATTTTTTAATGAGATACAACTTAGTGGATGGATAGATATACACATGCACACAGGCATGCTTAATCTTTTTAGGAGCATGAAATGAACATGCATTCCAAAAACTCCCAGTAAAAATGGCAAGGTCAGTTGTATTATCAAAATAAATTTGCCATCACTGAGACCAAAAAATATTCCCTTGACATCTAACAGATATAATGAATCTTGTTCTAAACTAGTTATACTGGCCTGTGTGAGATGACTGCTGTGTTGGATTCCTAGGGCTGTCATGACAATGCACCACAAATGGGGTGGCTTAAAACAACAGAAATTTATTCTTTTACAGTTCTGGAGGCCAGAAGTTCAAGATCAAGGTGTGGTCACTTCTGGGATGGTGGTGTTCCCTTCAACAGGATGGCAAGGTTGGTTCTTTCTGGAGGCTTGAGGGAGAGTCCATTCCAAGTCTCTCTCTTAGATTCTGGTATTTGCCTGGCAATCCTTGGTGTCCCTTGGCTTGTAGGCACGTCACTCCAGTCCCTACCTTCTCTGCCTCCCTTGTCACATAGCATTCTTTCTACGTCTGTGTCCAAATTCCCCTCTTTATAAGGACACCAGTCATGGGATTGGAGTCCACCCTAATCCAGTATAACCTCATCTTAACTTGATGACATCTGCAAATATTCTGTTTCAACATAAGGTCACATTTACAGGTTCCCAGGGTTAGAACGTGAACGTATCTTTCTGGGGGACACAATTCAACAAAAAACAACTACAGACATTCCTTGACAAATGATTTTTCAAGTTTATGGTGAGGTGAAAGTGGCATGCATTCAGTAGAAACTGTATTTTTAGTACCCATACAACCATTGTTTTTCACTTTTAGTACAGTATTCAATCTAACACTTTATTATAAAATAGGCTCTGTGTTAGATGATTTTGCCCAATTGTAGGCTAATGTAAGTGTTCTGAGCACGTTTAGGAAGGTTATGTTCAGCTCCGATGTTTGGCAGATTAGGTGTATTAAATGCATTTTTTACTTATAATATTTTCAACTTATGATGGGTTTATTAGGATATGACCCCACTGTAAGTCAAGGAGCATCTGTACTTACTATAATCTTCCAACAAACATCTGGGGAGAGCTCATCTGCATGGCTAATTTCTAAAGACATGATGATCACTTAGAAACATAAACCAACAGACTCTTGCAGTGGGGCCAGAGGCGTCCGTGACTTCTCTGTGGCCGCCCAGCCAGGGACAGCAGATCCCTCACCCTCCCAACTCCTCAGTCGGAGCTTTCCCCGCGGCTCCCTGTTGCATCTCCCTTTCTTTATATGGATGCTGATGCAATACTGCTAGCACCCTGATGATGAAGAGAAAACTGAAAGCACACCTATTGAAAACGATGAGTAAGCTACTTTTGACTGTTCTCGCCCCTCCATCCTTATTTGGATATTTTTTGTGGCTAGAAGTGCTTGCTCCTCAAACCTAGACGTTCATCCCCAACTGGATTCGTTACTGCTTCCAAACAAATCTCACACGTAGCCCAGCTTCCCGGGGCAGTGGGACAACCCGAATCAAATTGTGTGACAAATGCGCAGGAGAATTCCCAGGGCCGTCCAAGTGAAATAGATCCACGTTAACCCTAGGCTCTGCGCTAGCCCAATAGCTACAGGACCCTAGAGGCTCATGTTGACCTAGTCTACTTTTATATCGGATTTCTTACTTTTTTTGAATATTTCAGAGGCACTTCTCTGATTTACTCTCAATGTGTGGAATGAAGACGCTCTCCATCCAACTCTTGTCTCCCTAACTAGCTACACTTTCTCTAACATAAGTAGGCCTTGGAGGTGATGGTGGATGTTTATTTAATTTAATTTACATTTTTGTTTAAAACCCAAGCCAAAAATGGTCAATGACGGTAGATGTTCAGAAATTAGCTTCTGATGGCGATTTACCTGGAGAATAAGAGTTACTATCTTTTTAAAATGCCCCTGAAAAGAAAAACCTTTCTGTAGGCAGGGCTAAATGAGACTGAATCACCCACATTTCGTTCTAGCCCAGGAAGACAGCTTCTCACGCTCTCACATCTGGACTGCAGGCCTGGGGAGCCTGGGAGCTGCCATCTCTCGCTTCCAAAGGCGTGGTTGGAGGCAGCTGCAAAGCCACATCCTGTCTTATGCCAAAAAGACTGAGGACATAAAGTGCAGAAAGTGGAGAGAAATTTTCTCAAGCGAATGTAATAAACACTATGAACTGTAAGTAAAATAAAAACAAAAAAATAGCTTCAGGTGAAAAAATAAATTATACGAATCTGCCTGTGCCTAAGGGCTTCAAGCTCAATATGCATGATTAGAAGAAAATTTCTCCAGGGAAATTAATATCTTATTGGTAACACCCCTGAGCCATTAGGATTGTTGAATAAGAAAAAACTGGCAACCTGGTCCAAATGCTTCCCTGCTACTGGGACGTGTGTGATTGAATTATACAGAGAGACTATCAATCATATTTCTTTGGCTTATAATGATTAAATCTTGAGTTTGGGGTAACTCGAAGTGACATCGTGCCTCCCAGGGGTCCTTGATTGAGTTGATAGAGTCGCCTTCTTCCTTGGGGGTTTTCTGAGTCCCAGCCCTAAGTAGAGTCTCCTATTTTGCATTCAGTGCAATAAATGCTCCCATGGAGTGTTGCCAGGAATATACATGCATTTAAAAGGTTGGTCTGGCATTCAAAAGTTAAGCAGCCAAAAGCACAAAGCCAAGAATGAGCAAGAGCAGAGTGAGAATGTTCACTTGGCCTAGCGCTGAGAAATGAGGCCCCATGAGCAGAGTGGGGCTGCCGTGGTTATGAACACAAAGCCATCCCCTCGCCTAGGTGTCCCTCAGAGTAGACCCCCCTTCCCCACCGCCTCCCACCATGTCACCAGATGGCGGCTTCTCTCAGCCACTGTGGAGGAGGCGCCGAGGAGGCCATTCCCCTCTCCAACGCAGAATCCTCATGGAGGACAAAGGCAGATGGTGTCTCAGATTCGATTCCGAGACCTGATGAACGACCATCTCGACAGACTGCCATGCATGTGCCGTTCCAGCCCCTTCTTTCTGCTTGCCACAGATTTGCTCTCGGTGAACCCCTGGGACATCCAGCCAGGAGCATTTCAGGGGTAATGATCTAAAAGAGGAGCAAGGGGAGAAGTCAAAGCCCTGTGTCCAGCTGGTGCAGGACTAAAGAGGGGGCAGACAAGAGCTCTGTGTTATAAACAAGCGCATCGCCTGGGCTCTAGCATCAGGAGCGAATATTAGACTGTGCGTGTAGGGCTAGCTGTAGGTCCAGTGTGATAGGAGACCAGGTTGATTTTGATTTCCTCCCTCCACTGTTTTGCCTCTGTCCTCTGTCCTAATGAGCCTCATAAGTACACCCATGACCCTGGGGCCACCCACTGGTTATCTCCAACCTACAGCAAAATTCCTCTCAGTGTTCCACACTCCAGACTTCCCGGGTCTGGCCCTGTTAAGATGTGCTTGTTCTGCTGCCTGGAAGTGATGTACTGTGTTGCCCTGTGGGCGTGCTTTGGCAGGGCCTTCATTCTTTGAAGGTAGGCGGGGGAGGGAAAGGCATTACACCTTCTATATGCTTTGTGAGAGCTTTCTATACACTATCTCATGGAATATTTTCTGCCATCCTAGGGGAAAGGGGCATTAGCGCTATATTCCAGACAAGCAAAAGCTGAGACAGGACATGTTGGAAATGTCGGAAATCTCGCACCTGTCCAGAACAGAAGCAGGATTCCAGCTCTATTTGCTCGAAGCCCATGTTCTTTCTCCAGCCTCATGGGTACAGGCAGCGGGAGCCTCAGGCCAATGAGTCACGGTTGGCCTAGAGGATCCTTTGCAGCAAGCTGTATCCCACCCCAGGGTGCCTGCTGATTGGTGTGATGATCCCAGGTAGTCGAGCCCTGGCTCTGTGTCTGGGAGCCTCTGATGGCAGCTTCCATTTGGTTCTTCAGTTTGAGTTACTGTTGTAGGCGCATTTCTCCCTCTATCGAACCTTAGGTATTGTCACTGTGCATTTATGTCCCTGGTTCCCTGGCGCATGCTTGTGAGATCAGCAAATTCAATCTAATGAGTATACACAAGGCATTGCTATAAAATGCATCTATAAGCAGTGCAGTTCTGAGGCTGGGACCCGAATCAGTGATTTGTCATCTGAAAAGGAGGTTCCATTGGCCACTGAGGTGCATACGTGAGCAGGGTTCCTCTGAACAGCAGGACCTGAACACCCACAGGACTTTTCAGGCAATTCCCGTCCTTTTTTCTGTATCCTAAACAGCATTCGGAGTTAAAAGAGATAGTCAAGACATATCTGTTGGGTTGATGATGCAAAGTCTACACGTTTAAAAAGAAACACAACTTTGAATGTGAAAATCCTGGAACATATTCTTGGTCCTCTGACCCAGAAAAGAATTTTTAAAAAATTTTCACTTCCACTGAAGAACAAAGTCATAAAGTTATTGTAAAAGACAATTCGCAATTGTTGCAATAATAAGAAATAGAATTAACATTCATGCCATATTCTCCACATGTCATTTTAACCCCAGGTTTCTACCCTTTTGCTTATTAATTATTGAACTGAAGTTACTCATACCTTAAGGAGTGAATGGTTCTTCTTGCTCTGCCCCAGGATATGATCCAGAGGTAGTGGTCATTCCAAACTGAAGGTCAATAAAAATGTAGGCAGCTTCCATAATCCGTATTTGTTTGATCATGAATTTTTGAGTCAGTTTATTTAACAGTCATTTATTTAGTGTTTACCACATGGCCCTTACTGTGTTATGATTTCTCTTTAATCACAGATGGTGCTCGCGCAAAGGTCCCAGGACCTGGCTGTGCTACTGGCCTTCGAGGAGCTCTCATTGAGGGGCTAACAAAAGGTTTAATAAAGCATGGAAGAAAAGAGGAATAATAGGGATGCAGGACTTTTGTTCCTATCGAGACAATAACTACAAGATGGGGATATGGGAGATAAGGGCTTCCCCAGGGTCCCCCGTGAAGGCTAAAATAGAAAACCATAGTGGAAAACAGCAACTCAAATGGCTACATGGCATTCTTTATTTCCTTGAAATTAGGGTGGTATAGACCAAGCAAAAGATCCTCTGGATATGTGTGGCTTTGTGTGTGAGGGTGGAGGTAGGAATGAGTGGGGAGAGGTGGGAATAGAGGAAGATGCAGGAAGAGGCAAAAGCTAGGTGGTTCTGAGGTTCTGAAGCTGCTCCTCCCAACATCCTGGTTGGTTACTGCCTATGCTTGGATCCCACTGGGCTGCTTCTGGGCTGGCTGACCGGGAGTCCCAGAGGTGCCCTCCAACAGAAAGGTCCTGGGTCAGGACCAGACTGCCCAGTCTAGAGGTACTGTGGATGGGTGTGGCCTCGTGGGGCTGTGGTGGCCTCGTGCGTAACCATTGCTGGCAGGAAGGAGGGCTCCAGCTCCAGACAGCCCGGTGCCAGTTGCCTCCCTGCTTTCAGCTCCTTTCACTGCCCTGGAAGGAAGGGCTGGGGGACTTCACTTCTGTCTGCCATGTCTGGTCATGACTGCCTTGCAACCAGCTGCTTCTGCTCCTGCCTGAAGCCTCCCACTGAACCCTATGCCAAGGACACTGTGCTGGGATTGTTTTTATTAGAAACAGGTTCTAACGTCATGCTTTCATTCAATCATTTTACTGACAGGCACAGAACACCACCATGGAGCACACACCATGCTTGGTGCAGGGAAAAAATAAGTAAGACAAAGTCTGATATTAGGAGCTCAAGTCTAGAACGAGACAGCTATACAAACAAGAACCAGCAGCAACAGACTGTGATACGTACTGCATGATTTCAATTGTATAACATTCTTGAAAATGTCATATAGAGAGGCCAAACTAGAGGGACCAAAAACAGATCAGGAGCTGGGGGGAGGAATTGACTACAGAGAGATGTGAGGGATTTTTTGGGTGGGAGCAGTAATGAAACTATGTTGTTGGTGTTGACTACACTACTAACTGTATTTATCAAAACTCACAGAGATGTACGCTAAAAGGAGTGAATTTTACTGTATGTATTGTAAGTTGATATTCACAAAAGGAAAACAAATTGCAAATGGGTCTGGTAAGCACGGTCATGGCATATTGCACAAAAAGTCACAAAGGAGGAGGGAAGCAGCTCTTCCTGTAAAGGTACAGGCAAGAGAATCAGGAAGACTTTACAGAGAGAAGAACAATTAACTTGTGGTTCTAAAGATGACAGGAGTTTGCCAGGGAGACAGGAGAGAGAGAACATTTCGTGTAGAAGCACCAGCAGGTGCAAAGGCACGGAGGGTGAGGCGGCAAGCCCCAGGTGTTCTGTGAGCTTCACCTCATGTGGTACATCTGGCCCATCAGCAGGAGTCTGAGCATGGACAGTCCTATATGTGATGCTAAAGGGTGGGGACGCTTTTTCCTTTGCTTTTCAACATTTAAAAAATTGTGATAAAATGTATGTAACATGAAATATGCCATTTAAGCATTTTGAGTTCAGTGGCATTGATTACACTCACAATGTTGTGCTTCCACCACCACTATGCATTTTTTTATTTTATTTATTTATTTATTTTGAGATGGAGTCTCACTCTGTCACCAGGCTGGAGTGCAGTGGCGCAATCTCAGCTCACTGCAACCTCCAACTCCCCGGTTCAAGTGATTCTCCTGCCTCAGCCTCCCGAGTAGCTGAGATTAAAGGTGTGTGCCACCACACCCAGTTAATTTTTGTATTTTTAATAGAGACAGGTTTTCACCATGTTGGCCAGGATGGTCTCGATCTCCTGACCTTGTGATCCACCCGTCTCAAACACCTGACCTCAAATGATCCACCTGCCTCAACTTCCCAAAGTGCTGGGATTACAGAAGTGAGCCACAGTGCCGGATCAACCACTATGCATTTCTAAAATCCTTTCCTCACATCACCCTGCACTGAAACTCTGTACCCATTAAGCAGTAACTCCCCATTCCTCTCTCCCCCCAGTCCCTGGTAACCTCTAATCTACTTGCTGTCTATGAATTTTCTGTTCCAGATAGTTCATAGAAATGGAATCATACAATCTATGTTCTTTTGTGACTGACTTATTTCATTTAGCATATGTTTGATTTGTTTTTAATGAGGCTTTTGGGAAAAAAAAGGCAAGTCCTGAGACAATTATCTCATTGGAGATAGTCAAGGGAAAAGAGAAAAGAAAGCCTCCTCTGAAGCAGAAAAATTGGAACTCAGTATTGGCCGGTGTGACCTCTGGGAGTCTCGAACATGCTGAGGCTCCCTCCGCATTTCAAGAGCAGGCCTTGGAGAGGGACAGCCCTGAATACGTTCACCTCACTTGCACCTCCACAGGGTTCAAGGTTCTGGCTGAGGCACTCCCTTGTCACTGATCTGTTGCATGCCACATTCCTACCTTCTATCAAACTGCTAAATGGATTTTTAAAAAGACTTAAGAAAATAAGTGACCAAGAATTGCAAATGAGGCAACCCAAGAAGCAGGGTTTAGAGTTAATTAGCCCTTGAACTGTCAAGCCCAGTCGCATCCAGTGAGTTCTGACATTTCTGAGAATAATTAGGGACTTGGCTGTCACATTTCACAAAGACCCAACCACTACATGAGCAAGTTCTACCTGCTTTTCCTGCACCATGTCCAGAAACACACACATAAAGGAGAATAATACCCAAAGCTAATTGCAGATCCTTGGGAGGAAGTGTCACGTTTTTGAAGAACTTTTCCTATTTTTGCGGTGAAATATAATGACTCCACTTAAGGGGTAGAAGTTAGTGGCACTTTAAAGCCATCTGAAATCACTGGTGATAATAATAGCCAACATGTACTGTGTGCTTACTATGTGCCAGGCTCTATGTTAAGTGCCACAGAGCCTATGAGAAGGATATATACATATATATTATCTCAATTGATAGATGAGGAAACTGAGACACAGAGAGGACATGTAAGTTTTTCAGGGTCACACAGTGTCTTAGTTCATTTTGTGTTGCTATAACAGAAGCCCTCTGTAAAGAAAAAGGTTTATTTAGCTCATGGTTCTGCAGGCTGGGAAATTCAAGGTCGGGTGGCTGCCTCTGATGGCTTCTGGTGAGATCCTCATGCTGGGTCAAAACCTCACAGAGACATGAAAGGGGAACCAGATGTGTGGAAAGAGCAAAAAAATTGTTACTTCACTTTACAACTACCTGCTGCTGGGGGAACTAATCCATTCCTGCAAGACTAACCCAGTCTTTTAAGAAAGGCATTAATCTATCCTAACAACTTAATCACCTCTTAAAGGCACCGCCTCCCAACACAGCTACATTGTTAATTAAATTTTAATGTGAGTTTTGCTGGGGACAAACCACATCCAAATTATAGCACATAGGCAAGGTCAAACCCAGGCAGTCCAGCTCAGAACTAGTGCTCTCAGCAATGGTGCTAAATGTCTCTCGGCCATACCACTGGATTATGCTGCTGTGAGACCAGCCAGCTTTTCTGGTGTACATTATTAGTCTTGTCAGAAAGCATCCATTGATTCCAAACTTGCACATGATTCTGATTTCTTGCCCTCTAGGAACTGTTACTCAAGCAAGAAATAAATGTATCTGTAATATATTTAACTCATCCCATACTCAAGTGACTACTTCTTAATTAGCTCCTACCATCTACATTCACTCATCAGATATTTCTTGAGTATTTACCATGTTCGAGACATTGTGTCAAGTCATGTAAGAGAGAAAAAGATTAGTTAGAGTCTTCCCAGGAGGAGCTTACACTCTAGTTGAGGAAATAACACATATAATGTATGTAATAATATAAGACAAGGTAGTATAATACAAGGTAAAGTATAACACAAGATAATATAATACAAGATAAAAGTGGTAAGTACCACAAGAAAAATATTTAGGGCTGTAGTTATTCAGAAGAGAGAAATGACTTACGGGATGAGTGTGAATGTGTGTGTGTGTGTGTGTGTGTGCACTGTGCAAGGTGGGAAAAATTTTGGTGCAGAGAAGATAGGAAGAAAAAAGATAAGGAAAAAAGAATCAGAGAAGACTATAAAGAAAGGAATGAGATAAGCATTTGCTATGGGCTCAATTATGTTTTCACAAAATTTGTAGGTTGGAGTATTAATCCCTGGTACCTCAAATGTGACTATATTTGAAGATAAGGCCTTTAAAGAGATAATTCAAAATGAGGTCATGAGGGTGGGCCCTAATCCAATATGACCATTGTCCTTACAAGAAGAGGGCATTTGGACACCGAGAGGCAGAAGAAGGACAACATGAAGATGCAGGGAGAAGATAGCCATCTGCCAGCCAAGGAGAGAGGCATCAGAAGGAACCAACCCTGCTGGCACCTTGATTTCAAACATTTTGTTTCCGGAAAATACATTTCTGTTGTTTAAGCCACCAGTCTGTAGAACTTTGTCATGGCAGCCAAAGTAGACTTGGGCTGATACTACAGCCTTGGAAAAGAGAGGTTTTGGACCTGGGGAGATACAAGCTGATGGGAGGGAATCAGGGAGCAAGTTTGGAACAACTGGATTTTATTCAGTGAATAATGGAAGACCGTTGCAGGTTCTGGGACAGGAGTAACATGAACAACAGTCATTCAGTGTATTTCATTCATTCAGCAAACGTTTACTGAGAGTCTGCCCTGTGCCAGGCATTGCCAATACCAGCTCCAGAACTGCAGCTATTAATAAAACACCTCAGCACAGGATTCCTCAAAGGAACCCATGACTGGGTAAGAAAAAAAAAAATTGAAAATGGGTTAGACTAAAGAGAGCATGGGGGTGGGGACACTTGTTAGAAGCCTTTTATCCTGGCCTAACTCAACGCTTTTCCATCTTCTCTGGAAAGAGTCTGATATAAACCTCCCAGGGAAGTGTCCTCCTCAGTGTCCACCCCCAACTCCTTGGCCCTGTTCCCAGTCATAGGTAATGGAGCTGCCACATCTCTGCTTAGCTTCACTGGCCAAGAATATTTGGTTGAGCTTTGCTTCCTGTAGTTAGCATTATATGACGTGACTTTATTATTCCTTTCATATATAAATATTAAATTGAGTTATCTTTCCCAAACTCCACATTCTACTAGGAGATATTGAAATAACTACTCTCTCCCCATCCCAGCAGCTCTGCCCAATACATTTCTGCACCCACCACCACAGGCAATGGTGTTTTGATAGCAAACAGCATCTCTGTTGGGTAATGAATGAAAAAACAAAAAAGGAAAAAAAGTTTAAAAAAAAGATCTCTACAGTGACAAATCTTTCCTCAGTGTGACAGGAATAATAGTCCCCAAAGATGTCCACGTCTAATCCCTAGCACTGGTAAACATATTACTTTACCTTGCAAATGTGGTTAAGTTTCAGGGCCTGAGATAGCGAGATGAGCCTGGATTACCCGGGAGGACTCAATCTAATCACATGGTTCTCAAAAAGGAGAAGGCCTTTCCCAGCTGTCATCAGAGTGAGCCGTAACTGTGGAAGAATGGTCACAGAGACGCACCATGGCTGGCTTTGAAGATGGAGGAAGGGGCCATGAGCCAAGGGGTGGGGGCAGCCTCCAGAAGCTGGAAAAGACAAGCAAATGGATTCCCCTTGGAGCCCCCCAAAAAGGAACACAGCTCTGCTGATACCTTGATTATAACCCATTGACACCCATGTCAGAATTCTAACCATAGAGTTGTAAGATAATAAATTTGTGTTCCTTTAAGCCACTAATGTAATTTGTTACAAGGCCAATAGAACACTAAGGTGCTCCATTTGCCATAATTCAAACAAGCTAGAACCGCTTATCTGAAGAGTGCATCCTTTCAGGATTGCCTTTGTAGTACCTTCCTGTTCACAATACCCTTGCCCCATGTGATAGACTCATTGGTCTTATTCTTCCTCCCAGATTCTGAGCTCCTTAGGGGCAGAGACTGGATCATTTATTCCAGTATCTCTAGTGCCAGCATAGTGCCTGCCACATAGTAGATTTCAATAACTATAAATTAAATGAATGTATGGAAGCCCAAAGCTGCACAGGGCTTCATAAAGCCCCAACAGAACCTCCAAAGAGAGGCACTAGTGTTTCTTTTCAGACATAAAGGGGTCAAATCTGATGTCACCATTGATGTATATATATGTCATTATGTTGAATTGAATTTCTGTTAACTGTAACCATGACAACAACAAATCCCATTCACATGTAGAGAACAGTGAGTCGTTTGGACAAGCATCACTGAAGGCCCAGCTTCCTAAGAAAACCTTTGTGCAATGTGACTCCGAGCCCCTTTTCATGAAGTGTGCTCAACAGCAGGGTCTGTTCTAAATGGCCCTCCCTACGTGATTCATGTAACTGGTCCATGCAGCAAAGGCATGGAACCCAGAAACAAAGCTTCATTGCTTTGGATGCACTCCTTATGAAATTATGTCTGTTTTTGCAAAGAAATGATCATTTCATTCACAATTTTTCACTGTTGGGTAGAAAGCGTGAAAGTTGCTTTCTAGAAAAGCTGACAGTGGGTAGTTAGAAAAGAAAGAATGCAGCTTCCTCCCCATTGTATCTTTGGTAATTATTTTCAACTGTCATGAGCAGAAACTCAGGGAGCTGGGGGAACGGAGTCCAGAAAATGCACCACTGGCCAGGATCTGCTCTATGGTTGCTCTCTCCACAATGAAGCTGCTCTGTAAGGGCGCTCTGCAACCTCCCTGCTGTTACCTGACCTAGCAGCCTCAGGATACAGCTGAGATCCTGCCTCTGGAGTGGCTTCCATCCCTCCCATAAGGATTTGAAAAGCTTGACCAGGTACCCAGTTAGACCTCAGCCCACCTAACACTTGGACCTTTGGGTAGCTGTTCTCCTTCCAATTCACCTGTGGGGAGAGCTGACTTCTCCTTATCTTCTCCCCATTCCCTGAGGCCCTCTCATTGGAGACCAGTGTTTTCCCTCCTGCTTCCAGACCCATTCTGCAATCATTTGTGCATCTCCAACCCTGACTTCATGGAACAGATTCGACTTTGCTCCAACTAGCCCCAAAGCAGCCCCATGAAAGTGTTCCATTCAGGACAGTGTGTTATGGCCAGGCCATCCCAATGAACCATGACTCTCTTCAGGGATGCTTCCTTCACTGTAAATGCCATAGTGTTGAGAGACTACTTGTATGCACATTTCCAAGTCAGGTGAACTTTCCCTTTGGGTTCCCAGTTCCAACTCCTCAAACAAGGACATAACACTGGCCAGTGATGGTCCTAAATTTATCCCCAGGGACTGAGGGGAGCAATTCTTTCCCCTCCATATCAAAATAGTCATCTAGCAGGGGTTGTGGTGACTCTAATGTGCCCTGGGCAGTAGTAGATACAGGTTCATCAGGTCTTCTTAGTCAGTAAACAGGAAGCACAAGGTTGCAGAGCAGAGCTGGGCAGCTGCCACACAATTTTTTTCCTCTTGGCTCATGTATGAGTGTTTCTGTGGCTCCAGGTCTCTGATGGAGGCATATCAAAATCAAGAAATATTTAATGAGTCACTAATATATACTAATCACTGTAACTTAGCTTGACCAGAAAAGAAAATAGATGGGCTAGTAATGAAACATTTGGAATAAACCCTAAGCTATTATCAACTGTGGTCATTGGTGTTTGGAAGAGCTGAACTGAGGTCACAGTAGGAGCCCCAGAGCAGGCTCAGGGCAGGAGGAGCCTGGGGAGGCCCCCTCCCAGCAGAAGGGCTCAGTGGTGAGCAGCCACAGCATCCTTCAGGGTAGGGCACCCATCAAACATGACTGTGCCCTATAGAGGCAGGCCAGGGACAAGGACTGGTGAGAAGGCCCTCATTCAGTCCAAGTGAAGAAGAGAGGCAGGATCTAGGAGAACCCTGGCATTAATACCCTATTAAAGAGGCAACATCTCTGGAGAAGACCAAGAAGAGACAAATGGAGTGGAAAGATGGACTCTCTTAACCCCTTCATCAAGATAGGATAAAAGGCCAAGTGAGGTGGCTCATGCCTGTAATCCCAGCACTTTGGGAGGCTGAGGCAGGAGGATCATTTGAGCCCAGGAGTTCAAGACCAGCCTGGGGAACATAGCAAGACCCTGTCTCTACAAATAATTAAAAAATTAGCCGGGTGTGATGGCGCACACCTGTGGTCCCAGCTACATGGAAGGCTGTGGCAGGAGGACCATTTGAGCCCAGGAGTTCAGGGCTGCAGTGAGCCGTGGTCATACCATGGCACTCCAACTTGGGCAACACAGTTAAATCTTATCTCAAAAAAAAAAAAATGGGATAAAGGAGGAAAATTACAGAAAAGCTGAGCTGACAAGTTTGTATTAGAGGACAAAAGCTGATGGCTTGAGAGGAAGCAACTAAAGGTGTATCTGGGAGGTCACAAGCCTTTGGAGCAAGAGGTGTTACTGTGTGTGAGGATAGAGCTATAAAGAAGGTACCTATTTTACCCAAAGATAATCAGTCAAGGATAGTTTCCTGCTGCCAACCTATATTGGCAAATGACCAAACCCCTTCTCTTCTCTCTAAAACTCCTCTTCCCTCCTTAATCTCCCCCATATAGGTTTTGTACAATGGAGAAGGCAACCGGACTTTATTAGCAATCTGTCTCCATGGACCTTGTTGTAAACAAAGAGATCTTTAATTGGAGAGCATTTTTCTACCCAGCGGTCAATGTGATACATACGTTAATATCTTGCAACTACTAAGCTATACAATAAAAATAAGACATACGGTTTCTTAGTCAAATGCGTGTTTCTTTGATCACAGAGACATAGACAGCTTAGAGCTGTCTTTCAAGTGACTCATGTCCAAATCAATAACCCAGCCCTGGACAGAAACAATCAGGATGGCCTCTCATCAGAGACAGGTCCATGGGGGTGAGCCAGCGGTCACCAAGTCACAGGATAAACCTGGTACAGCATAACAGGAAGGGTTGGATATATTATGGGATCAGAGAATTTACATGGCATTTAAAGATAAAACACAAAATTGCAAAGAAATGTACCCTTTTAGGGGGCTGCAATAGGCCACACCCCCAGAATCCCAAGAGGTTCTCCTGTGGAAAATTTGAAATGCTCTGCTTATGGAAATATAAGGAAGTCTCACGTAGCTCAGAATCCCATATTTTCATTTTCTTCACTTCCCCCCTTGATGAAAAAATCAAATATCATGTGTCATCACAGACTGAGAAAAAGGGCAATATCTAAATAAACATGTACACAACAGGAATCCAAAGTACATAGAGAACATAGCTGCACACCCTCTTTCACATTAAAAAACAATTAACAGCAACCTCAGCTAACACAGAAAAATGACACATGGGGTAATCCAGTGATCCGACAGGGCCAGGGGTGTGGTTCCTGACAATAAGGTAGGCTTAGTGGGAGGGTGTAGAGTAACTCCAAGATGGCAGATCAAACATGAGGGCTGTAGGCTTAATATCTTCCCACATGTCTTCCGCCTTCTTTCCTTCTTCTGTGGTCCGCTGGGAGTCCAGTGGTCCAACCCTGCTTCACTCCCCTTTAGAGGACGTCCCGGAGGCTCCCATGTTGGTAGCTCCTCTGGAAACACTGCTCCATCACACGTCCTGTGCAGATACCTGCAGGATGCCCTGTTCCCTCCTAGATCACATTTAAAATCCCACAATTTAGGACAACTGCCCTTCCTAGCCTTATATTACTTTCTTTTTTTAACCTGAATCTGACCAGGCTATTTGCCAGCTTTCAGCTGCTTTCTTGGATTTCTGTGCCTTGTGCTTTTTCCTGGGAATCTCCTCCTCCTGCTGCCACCAGTGGATGACCATGCCTGCCTAGCAGAATCTGGAGCTCATTCTTTAAGGCTCAAACTCCACTACCAAACCCTGACTAATCCTGCCTCTCCTGTGATTCCGTCACACTTTGTAGCTCTATGACAGTTGTCGTGTTGCTTTGGACTTTTAGTCATTTGCTCTGACACTCAAAGCCAGCAACTTGAGAGTCAGCCTATGTTTTACTTATCTTGGTATTTTCCATACTCCTTACACATATGCGCCTTTCACCTGCTACGTCTCAATTTGTTCACCTTGGACAAGTCACTACATGTAAGACTTGGTGCCCTTCTCTGTAAAATGGGGCCAATAACAATAAGTCCTTCAGAAGGATTATCAGAATTAAATGAATTTACGCAAGTTCAGCATGTAGTGCACAACTTGACACATAATGAGTGTTACTTGCTATTAGCATCAATATTTTATAAAAATAGAATTTTGGCTAGGCACGGTGGCTCATGCATGTAATTCCAGCACTTCAGGAGGCCGACGCAGATGGATCACGAGGTCAGGAGACGGAGACCATCCTGGCTAACACGGTGAAAACACGCCTCTACTAAAAATACAAAAAATTAGCTGAACATGGTGGCGGGTGCCTGTAGTCCCAGCTACTCGGGAGGCTGAGGCAGGAGAATTGCTTGAACCTGGGAGGTGGAGGTCGTAGTGAGCCGAGATTGCACCACTGCACTCCAGCCTGGGCGACAGAGCGAGACTCCACCTCAAAAGAAAAAAAAATATAGAATTTTATTTATTTAATGCTGTAGCAGTCTCTTTCCAGCTGTTAGGACATCTCTTAATTTCCTTCCTTAGTGGAGAAAAAAGTACTTCCTATGTTTTGGTGTTCTTATTCCTGGCTGTGCATTGAAATCATCTTGAGAGCCTTTAAAGATATTGATGCCTGAGACCCGCCCCCCAGAAATCCTGGTTCAGTGGGTGCGGTCTAGCTGTGACTAATTTTTGTTTGTGGAGTATTTCTCATGCAGATCCAGGGTCGATAACCCCTGCAAATCACTAGATAGCTTATCATTTCTACCACAGGTCCCTTTGGCCCTTATTTCTAGAGTAACAAGCTGTAACTTGGGGCAATTCAATCTCCAGAATATTCTACTATTAATACCCAGAGATGTACATTTCACCTTCTGTAACTTCACCCCTGGTCATTCCGTCCAAGCTCCCATGATGACTCAGCATTCTTAATACCTCTAGTTTTCCTTCTATTTCCGTAACAGTAAAGTACTTGTTCAGGATAACTTACTGCTAAGTAATAAAAACATGAAGTAGCAGTGAGTAGTAGGGGAAGAAGAACACATAAAATCTTTCCAGCTCTCCATTTCCCATTTCTCCTCCCTAACTCATGATGAGTGGTAGGCCTGATCCCATCAGCCATAAGTCGGGAGGGCCGAGTTGAGGGCATGCATAGGAATGGCCTGGCCCCTGTGCCCACATGAGCAACTGCACGGGCAGTCGGGCTATTATAATAACAAGTCTAGGGTAATTGCTGATAGAGAGATGCAGATCCCTATTTTTTGCCCTGTAGCCACTTAAAAGCCTTTGTTCATAATTATAGATATAAAGCTTGTACTTCTTACTGGGCATTGGATTTCAATGGGAATTAGGCCAAAATATGGACCTGAGAATTGGCCCCACTGTGGCCAACCTGCGAATGCTGGGTCAGTCCTGTTCTGCTGACTCAATTTTCTCTTTGAACTGCAAGGCTCACAGTCTAAGCATTGAGACAAGTAGTTCTATTGCCAAGACAAAGGGGAAAAAAAGACTGATTAAATTTGAGACATGGCAGATAATGCCAAAAGGCAGAGGCAATGTGATCTCTGAAGAGAGAGAGACAGAGTATGTGTTTTGGAGATACGAGTATTGGAAAAATGGAAGTCTCATGATAAAATGACTGCTGGGAAGCAGTTGCTCTGAGGAATCCCCCTTTACCCACGTCCTCTTAGATTCCCTCTTTCTTTATTCCCTTAGACTCTTCTAGTTCCGGATGGTCTGTGGTGGTTGCTGTTGTTTTTCTAACAGCCTGGAGAATGTAACTTAACCCACATGAAAGGCCCATGAAATATCAAGGTGATTCTGAGGACTGGCTCCATTTGCTCCAGAGCCCACGTTCTGGCTTAGGTAGAGGACACCCCAAGGAGACTCAAACCACAGATCCAACTTTGAGCTGCTTCCACAAGCCCCAAAATGCCTTGAGCCTAATCCAGACAGGTTTAAAAGTTTAATTGGACAGGATCTTGGACATAATTTTTACAGGTTAGGAAACTAATAGCTAGAGAGGGTAAGTAAGTCACCCAGATCACATATCATGCCTGCAACAGAAACAGGACAAGCACCTGCCTTCCAATAGCCATGCACTTGCTGGGTTCCTTGTCTGAGCTGGGGAATGCCAGGCTAGCCCCAGAATGGCCTGCGGGGCTGGAGAAGGAGGCTGTTCCCAAGCCATATATCCCATGGCCCTTCAGTTTTGGGTGAATGCTTTTGAAAATTCTGTCTCGGCACCAATTACACAAACAAAACAGAAGAAGTGGAGACTGGGCGAGCCAGCCAGAGAGGACATTCTTTATGTATGAAGTCACTGGCTTTCAGTGTAAACCACTTACAGAAACAAGGTTCTTGTGTGGACTGCCACAAGTGAGGTTCTCCAAGGCCTATAGTTGCAGCAGAGAAAATGTGATAAATCTACAAAACGTTCTGCAGCTTTACTCAACTCTTTAAACTCAAATATTTGTTTTAGATCAGGAAATGGCTCAGGGCATGAGCACAATCTCACCAAGTGTGTGATTCTGGTGCCACGTGGCCACAGCATGATTCAGGATTTCTCCTGCCTTAGCCACTCCTCTAATCAACAACAGCACCTGAGTCACACTCCTGGCGTCCTTGCTGAGGCTAGGACCCACCCGCCCATTGGCAGCCTTTGTCTCCGAGGGCAAGTGCAATACAGCGCCCCCTGTTGGGCACTCTGTCTTGTTCCTCTCCAGCTGGGTTTGCCTGCCTGGACTGGCTGCCCAAATTCAAGACACGGCAGCTCATGCCATGTGCGACTTAAAGGCTCTCCGCTTCCTATTTTACAAGAGGCTCTGTCTGCTTAAAGTGCTCAGTGCCTGGTGATGCCATGTTTTTTCCTGTCGGCAGTCCCCTCAAAAGAAGGAAATTCATTTGGGAGTTGTTTGAGGTGGATGAGGACATCCTTCCTTCACATCTTTGGTGTCACTGGGACAGGTGGAATTCCTGGCTGGAGGCAGGTGATGCTCCGGTGAGCACATCAGAGGCAGCAGCTGCAGTCTGCTCACCCCTCAGCTGAGACAGGGGAGAAGTTTCGCCAGCTGCCTCATCAAATGGAATGCAAACAAACAGAGAGGAGAGCCCCGCATTGCTCATCATGCGCTCAGCTACTCCAGCCTTGCTCCAGGGTGCTCAGGGCAAGAGGGCAGCTCTGTGCCAAGCAGGGCTTCCTGGTGCGTTTTCCATGGAGGAAGGACTCCTCTGGGAAGGACTCCTGCTGGGGGACTTGGGGCATCTGGATTGCCAGCTGTACTCAGCAAGGAGCGGCCACAGAAAGTTCTGAGCGCTTCTTGAGGGAAAGCATAAGCCATCAGCAGAGAGGGAGAGAGTGTGAGCAAGAGCGAGAGTGAGAGAGCGAGAGAGCGAGAGCGAGAGCGAGAGAGAGAGAGAGAGAGAGAGAGAGAATGGACCTCCCAACCTACAAAGTCCCTGCACCAGAAGTAAGGTCATCAGGCTTGAGACCTTGAGGCTGCAGCTGTGCACACCCATTCCCCCAGCCACTGCTCATGCCTGCAACTCCTGCCACAGAGAGGGGTCTTCCACCCCACAACTGAAAATAAGATTTAAATGCACATACCCCTTTGACAGAAAAACAGTGACCTTCATCAAAACAGAAAGTCACTGATTTTAAATCCTTTACTGAGATTGATAAGGAAAAAGGATTATGCAGGAGCTGGATGTGAACCGTGGTTGCTACACAATTTGGGCTAGGGTTTACTCTTCTCTCATTAAAAAACTCTGTTTATTCCACCAAAGTAGGTAAAGTTCTCCCTCTCCTCTTTGGATTCTCTACTATATTCCTTAGTGACGTCGTGAGGCTTTCTCAGGACTAAGCCTACAAGTTGTCTATTAACTCAGCTTTCCAGTGGGGACTGCCTAATATTGACCAAATACTTTAGAGAGTCAAATCATCTGTGAACTGGCAGAGATCCAGAACTCCAGTCCAGCACTCACATTCTACAGACAAGGAAGCCAGTGCCAGGGCCTTAGCCTGGTTTCACAACTCTTTCTGTGGTTCTCTTGGTGACTAACAACAAAACGACACCTCCCTGTTCTGGTCCGGCTTGGGCTTCTGGCTGCCGGTACAGGAATAGCCAAAATCCTTCCTTTCAAGCTTTCTGTGTAATGGAAACCCTGCTTGACTAATTAGGGCCCACCTCTCTCGAACTCCTGAATCACTGGCATTCATTAAAGATAGAAAAGCATTTTCTCCCCCTAATGAAGGAGAACTGGAATAACATAGATGAGTCACGCACACTGAAAACTGTCATGATATTCAAGAAAGGTGACCTTCTCTCACACCTGCAGACCTGGGAGGGTTAATTGAAATCTACACCCAGTTCTTCTCCTTGGGCTCTGACTGTGACAGGAGGGTTTGTTGCTTGTTTTTTTTTTTTTTCCTCCAGTTCCTTGTAGTAGGATGGGATGTGGGTTCTGTTTTAGGAGGTGTGGATTGTGTGGGCTGATGGTGTGGAGGAGGAGGCTAGAAGAAAAGCAATACACACACACATACCGCCCCCACACACATGAACGCATATACACTAACCCCACACAAACACACATGCAGAGATACACATGCACACACTCACACCACACAGACACAAACACAACCATACACTCACAACACACACAAATGCACACATAAACACACACATAGACACTCTCACACACATGCAAACACTCAGACACAGACATACACCTACTCATACTACACACAATCACAACAAACAAATATGTACTCACATGCTCTCTCACACACGCACTCTCACACACACACACACACGCACACCTTTGGTTGCCACAGACCTTGGTGGCACTTGGTTCCCAGTGGCTGGCTCAGCAGAAAATGTGGCTGAGTTGTAAGACTGTGTTTTGAATGTGAGAGTTGAAAAGAGCAAAGGCATTCCTCAGGTTCAGGAAAGCACTGGTTAACAGGAGCCGAAGGAGGAAGAGAGAAGAGATGATTTTCTTCCCTAAGAATAACTTTTGAAGTTGGAGCTCAATTTCACCTATTCACCTTGGTGATGTCACTTTACCCTGCTGTTTCTCAATGTGCAATGCCTCTGAGGAACCTGACGCCAGGCCGGTGAGGTACACCTTAGCCATTTCTGTGATGTCAGTTTTTGTTGACGACACATGTTCTGAATGCGCCGTGGCTGATCGAGTTTGACTGGATAGATAGCATAAATCTCCAGTCTGAAAGTCATCATAATACTTGGAATGTTTAGAAAAGTCATAACTTAGGGGTGGTTCATAACTTCTTAGAATAATTGTGTTTCCCTCAAATGATATATAAACAGAAGACAGCAGCTTTGGACGATGGGAGTAATTCAGGAGTAACCAGGGACCCCTAGATCTGGAAGAAGGAAGTCAAGTTAGTGCTTTCTTCAAAGGTTTCAATATTTCCTTAGATTTTAGTGCAGCTTAAATCCAAAAACGTAACTAAGGATATCTTTGCTATGGGAAGTGGCTTGTTAAATTGATGTTGTTGGCCAATTTAAAAAGAATGACATGAACTGATTCCACAAGCTGCAGAACTACAGATAGGAATTAGATTGGGTGTTCTGATTTAAGGAAACAAATTTGAGAGAAAAAGAATTCCATTTTATTGCAGAATTAGAGTTGAATAAATCAGGTAGGTAAGGAAAGATTCAGGGAAAGATGATACTTTTAAAAAACAAAATTCTGTGATCTCCAATCCAGATTTCACAACCCCCAGGATTGTTTTAATTTTGTCAATGGGCTTAAAGAACTTATCCAAAGATTCTTAAAATAACATTAAATCCTTTAAAGTATTTTGTAAGGTGTCATGGTGCCCTTGTAAAAAAGGGAAAAGGGATTGTTATGACATCCAGCTAATTATGGGAAACTGCAAACACCGGAAGTGCAGTCATCACTGAATTGGTTTCTGAGCTTCCAACTCAGAACAGATCTGGATTTGCTCCACAGGGTGTGCCTCTCTTATCAGATTTGGGATTTTTTTTTTTTTTTGGAATATTTGCATATACAGAATGAGGTATCTTGAAGGTAGGACCCAAGTCTGAACAAACACGAACTTCATTTATGTTTCATATACATCTTATGCACATGGCCTGAAGGGAGTTTTATACAATATTTCAAATGAGTTTGTGCCTGAAACAAAGCTTGGACTGTGTTTTGGCTGCCATCTGTCACCTAAGGCCAGGTGCAGAATTTTCCACTTGTTGTGGCATGTTGGCAATCAAAAAGTTTTAGATTCTGGATAATTTTGGATTTCAGATTTTTGGATTAGGGATGCTCAACCTATATTACTTTAAGGAACAGTATTGCTGCTCCAAACCTGGGGGGGTCTTCTCTCTGGGAATCAGAGAGATTATAGATATTTGGTGCTTTAAGTCCCATTAAGTTGGGCTACTCTTTCAGAAATAAATGATCTCAATTAGTATAATCTCCATAAAGTGACACCACTTGGTTATGAAACTCGTTTTCTTTTAACCAAATGTCCCCCAAATGCTTTAAAATTACTGAATGAGAATGTAAGGAAGGAACTAGCACTTAATAGTTCCACGTCTTTTTTATGGACTTTTCTCTTTCAAGAAATAAGAGCATTGCCTACTTTCCTGTGAACTAGATTTGTATTGAGAATTAGTTCACAATGAAAAGTGCTAAGCATTACTATATCCCCTGTAGTAATAACACGGGTGTTATAGACACAACCATGGTGTCCAAATCAGGACCAGCAGAAGACAGACCCAAAAAATGCATGGATATGGGGGCATGGCAGCGAGGTTGGAATGAAGTTTCTGGGGAAACTGGATTTTACCCCTAAATTTCTTTATGTATTCAGTTTAGTCTATCAAAAAGGAGCCCTGCAAATAAATTTCTGCATTAAAAAAAGCTGATTAGAAAAGGCCATTTTAGACCAGGCACAGTGGCTCACACCTGTAATCCCAGCACTATGGGAGGCCAAGGCGGATGGATCACCTGAGGTCAAGAGTTTGAGATCAGCCCTGGCCAACGTGGTGAAACCTCATCTCTACTAAAAATACAAAAATTAGCTAGGTGTGGTGGCAGGTGCCTATAATCCCAGCTAGTTGGAGGCTGAGGCAGGAGATTCGCTTGAGCCTGGGAGGTGGAGATTGCAGTGAGCCGAAATCACATCATTGCACTCCAGTCTGGGCAACAGAGCAAAAAAAAAAAAAAAAAAAAAATCGTCTCAGAAAAAAAGAAAGAAAGAAAAAAGAAATGGCTATTTAAAAATTTTGAAAGTTTTTTTTTTCCCCTTGGGATAACCAGAAACCTTGTTAAATCTGAGAGGCTGATTTTGTCTGGGATAAAAAGATTAGAAAGCATTAGACCAGGAAGGGCTTCATTTGAACCTGCCTGAAGACACATTTCAGTTCTGTTAACCAAAACTGTGCATTCTTCAACCAGAAGCACAACGGGAAATGGGGAGGAGAGAGGAAGGGAGCCTGGATGGACGGAAGAGACCTACCTGCCTTAGCCTGACTTCCCTAGAAAGCAGACCCTGAGGCAAAGTATGTGGGCTCTTTCTAGACTGGGGAGGGCCTTCCTAAGGACAGAAGAGTGAGGGAAGAGGGGAACAAGGCAGGAAAAAAGGGAGAGCTTATAAGGCGCTGTAACCGAGCTCGCCACTACTGGTTGTTCAGCTCAATAGATGATGCCATCTTGCAGGACCATCTTCCGACAGGCCATGCGAATGGTTGCATCTCAAGACAGCCCTTCTGTGGGAAGAGAGGGAGGCAGTTTAGCCATTTGCTGCATTCGTCTATGGGTCAAAGGTTGGCACGGCTGATGTGACACCCCTTGCTTCTGGTTGGACACATGTAGACGCTATGCGGTCCGTGGATGTCTCACGACAGAGCTCAACAGAAAAGCCCCAGGCTGGAGGCGAGGCACTAAGCAGTTGCTCATGCATGCTTAGGATGGGAGGTAGTTCCAAGCTCCTGAGAAGTTGGTCACAGCCCGTGCAGTGCTGCTCAGCACAGCAGCAGCTGGAATAGAACAAGGGGCCAAAGACCTTAGGGATGTGAGACCCAGAGAATCTGAGGGGTGATACAAACCTCTACCCAGATTTCTGTTGGAAACATGGCCTTTTCCGTCTTTGAGTATGCTAGATACTGGGGATTGCACATCTGCTGATGTCCACATGTGGTAGACTGCTTGCTGTTTCTCCAGTATTCTCTTTCCTCTTCTTAGTAATAGAGCCCCCAGTTTTTAACTGTGCACTTGGCTTCACAGGCTAAAGACTGACTATACATTTTCTAGCCTCCTTTGCTGATTGGTGTAACCATGTGACCTAGTTCTGACCAGTGAGATGCAAGTGGAACTGATGTATGCAACTTCTGGTACATGTCCTTAAATGCAAGGGACATGCTCTTCTTTGTCCCTCTTTTCATTCAGGTAGCTGGAATTCAGATGTAATGGTTGGCACTCCAGTGGCCACTGTAGACCATGAGGTGACCTTGGGAACGGGAGCTGCATGTGGTAAGGCAAAAGTCACAAGGAACCTGAGTCCCTGTCACTACAGTCACCAAATCATCCCTGAATTGCTTACTTCCAGACTTTTTACAGTGGAGAGACCTAAATTTTCGCTTTACTTAAGCCAGTGCTCTTGTGGGTTTCCTATTGCTTTAGCTGAACTTTTGTTGTTGTTGTTGAGACAGAGCCTCTATCACCCAGGCTGGAATGCAGTGAGTATAGTCACGACTCACTGCAGCCTCGACCTCCTGGGCTCAGGTGATTCTCCCACCTCAGCCTCCCAGGTAGCTGGGACCACAGGCACACACCACCACACCTGGCTAATTGTTTTGCATTTATTGTAGAGATGGGGTTTCACCATGCTGCCCAGGCTGGTCTCAAACTCCTGGGCTCAGGCAATCTGCTCACCTCAGCCTCCCAAAGTACTGGGATTACAGGCATGAGCCACTGCGCCCAGCCCCTTTGGCTGAACTTAATTCTAAATGATACAGCGTTCAAAGCAGGGAGGATATAAACAGAAGAGGGGCATAAGTATCCACTTTTAAAAATCACTCAGCCGGGCATGGTGGCTCACGCCTGTAATCCCAGCATTTTGGGAGGCCGAGGCAGGCGATTCACGAGGTCAGGAGGTCAAGACCATCCTGGCTAACACAGTGAAACCCCGTCTCTACTAAAAATACAAAAAATTAGCTGGGCGTGGTGACGGGCGCCTGTAGTCCCAGCTACTTGGGAGGCTGAGGCAGGAGAATGGTGTGAACCCAGGAGGCAGAGACTGCAGTGAGCTGAGATTGCACCACTGCACTCCAGCCTGGGCAACAGAGCGAGACTCCGCCTAAAAAAAAAATAAAAAAGGACTCTCCTTTGTCTGTGTCCCACTACCCCGACCTTCTCATAGCACCTTTGACTACCCTGATGATAGTTAACACAGGCATACCTCACACATAGTGTGAGTCCTGTGCCAGATCACTGCAATAAAGCAAAATCACAATAAAGTGAGTTGCACATATTTTGGGCTTACCGGTGCATATAAAAGTTATGTTTAAAGTATAATCTAGTCTGTGCAATAGCATTATGTCTATAAAAACAATGTACGTACCTTAATTAAAATACTTTGTTGCTAAAAAAAATGCTAACAATCATCTGAACCTTCAGCAAGTAGTCATCTTTTTGCTGGTAGAGGATACTTCTCAATGTTATGGCTGCTGACCGATCCGGGCCGTGGTGGCTGAAGGTTGGGGTAACTGTGGCAATTTCTTAAAATAAGAAAACACTGAAGTTTGTGGCATCAGTTGACTCTTCCTTTCATGAAGAGTTCTCTGTTGTATACAATGCTGTTTGATAGCATTTTACCCTTTTGTCAACTAAGTTATTTGAATAAATACTTTGTTGTCATTTCAACAATGTTCACAGCACCTGAGGAAACCACTGTCTTTTGTTATGCATAAGAAGCAACTCCTCATCCCTTCAAGTTTGATCATGAGATTGCAGCAATTCAGTCTCACTTACAGGCTTCTCTTCTAATTCTAGTTCTCTTGCTATTTCCAGTGACTTCCTCCACTGAAGTCTTGAACCCCTCAAAGTCATCCAGGAGGACTGGAATCAACTTCTTCCAAACTCTGGTTAGTGTTGATATTTTGACTTCCTCCCAGGAATCACAGATGTTCTTAATGGCATCTAGAACGGTGAATCTTTTCCAGAAGGTTTTCGGTTTGCTTTGTCTAGATCTGTCAGAGGAATCACTAAGCAGTTATAATCTTACAAAATGTACTTCTTAAATAATAAGACTTGAAAGTCAAAATGACTCCTTGATCTATGGGCTGCAGAATGACTGTGTGTAAACTGTCAGATAAACAACATTCATCTCCTTGCCCATCTCCATCAACGCTCTTGTGTGAACAGGTGGACTGTCAATGAGCACCTAAGTAATGAGTAATATTTTGAAATAAATGTTTTTTTCTGAGTAATATGTCTTAACTTTCGGCTTAAAATATTCAGTAAACAAAATATGCTGTAAACAGATGTGCTATCATCCAGGCTTTGTGTTCAATTTACAAAACACAGGAAGAGTAAACTTAGCACAATTCTTAAGGGACCAAGGATTTTTCGAATGGTCAATGAGCACTTGTTTCACCTTGAAATCATCAGCTACATTCGCCCTTGAGAAGAGAGTCAGCCTGTCCCCTGAAGCTTTGAAGCTAGGCATTGACTTTTCCTCTCTAGCTATGAAAGTCCTAGATGGCTTCTTTTTCCAATAGAAGGCTGTTTTGAATATGTTGAAAATCTGTTGTTCAGAGCAGCCACCCCCATCAATGATCTTAGCTACAGCATCTACATAACTTGCTGCAGCTTCTATATCAGCATTTGCAGTTTCACCTTGCCCTCTTATGTTATAGACATGGCGTTTTAAACCTCATGAACCAACCTCTCCTAACTTCAAACTCTTCTTCTGCCACTTCCTCACCACTCTCAGCCTCCACAGAATTGAATAGAGTTAGGCCTTCCTCTGGATTAGGCTTTGGCTAAAGGGAATGTTGTGGCTGGTTTGAACCTCCACCCAGACCACTCAGACTTTCTCCATATCAACAATAAGGCTGTTTCTCTGTTTTATCATTCATGTGTTCACTGGAGTAACATGTTTAATTTCTTTCAAGAACTTTTTCTTTGCATTTACAACTTAGCTAACTGTTTGGAGCAAGAGACCTCACTTGCAGCTGAACTCGGTTTTTGGCCTGCCTTCCTTACTAAGCGGAATCTTTTCTAGCTTTTGAATTCAAGTGGGAGACATGCAAATCTTCCTTCCACTTAAACACTTAGAGGCCATTGTAGGGTTATTAATTGTTCTAATTTCAATATTATTGTGTCTCAGGGAATAGGGAGGCCCAAGGAAAGGGAGAGAGATGGGGTAACGGCCTATTGGCAGGGCAGTCTGAACACATATATTTATTGATTGAGTTTACTGTCTTATATGGGTGCAGTTGGTGGCACCCCAAAACAAGTACAACAGTAACATTAAAGATCACTGATCACAGATCGTCATAACAGATGTAATAATAATAATGTAAAATACTGCAAGAATTACCAAGATATGATACAGAGTCACGAAGTGAGTACTGTTGTTGGAAAAATGGCCCTGATATACTTGCTTGACACAGAGTTACTGCAAACTTTCAGCGTGTAAAAACCACGATATCTGCAGAGTGCAGTAGAGCAAAGCAAAATAAAATGAGACATGCCCATCAATGCTACTACTCTGAGGCAGGCATTATGAGGCACTGTACCTCTGGTATCTCACATAATACTTTAAATGCTTCTATGAAGTAGGCATAACTACTACCACGATGGCCATTTTTCATAGCTGGTCATCCTGCCCCCATCCTTGCTCCATTGCAGTCCATTCTCTACACAGTGGCCAGACTGATTCTCCCCCATACATCATCTCACCGCACCCTTCTGCTTAGAATTGCCCCATGGTGTTTTAGTTATATAACACCATCATCCCCAAACATAGTGGCTTAAAAAACAAAAATGATTTCTGCCTTTGTCGATGAGGAATTCAGGAAGGACTTGGTCTGGTAGTTCTCCCTGGGAGGTCCCTACCACGATTGCAGTCATGAGTTGGCTGGGCCTGCCATCATTTGAAGTCGTGATGGGGTTAGACAGTCTGCTCCTAACGTGGCCCAACCACACAACTGCCTGGGAAGCTGGGACTGACTGGAGGCTGGAGGTCTCTGTTCTCTCCGCACAGGATTGTCCAACAGAGCTGCTGAGTGCAGGGCATGGAGGCTGGCTTCCCCATGGGAGCAACGCAAGGTGCCAAGATAGACGCGGTATTGCCTTTTATACTCTAGTCTTGGAAGTCACACCCCATCATGTCTAGTGGTACAGGAATTTGCATATTCTGTAGTACAGGATTTTGCAAACATCTGCTTGGGTTTGAGGGAGAAGGACATAGACCTTACCTCACTATGAAGTCGTGTCAATCATCAGTTGTGGCACGGGGTATGTATTGCGGTTTATGTTGGGGTCTGGGGAACATAAAGCCTGTGTCCAGAACCAAAGCACTGTCCTAACCCCACACAGAACACTCTCTACCCAAAGCCCCTTTGGTTGGCTTTGCTTTTTGCCATTTCGGCCTTGCTAAGGTGTGAGAAATGTTGCCACATCCATTGCATCTGCTGCAAAGGCATGCTAGTAATTATCAGTGATAACAGAATGAAAAGGAAACAGTTGGTTTTGAGCTTCTAACATATGGTATTGTTGGTTTTTTTCTGAGAAGAGAGATCCTGCTTGTGCCCAAGGAATCCCTGAGGATCCCTATGCAGGACCCCCTCATCCCACAGCTTTGTCTCTCTACTCCAGAGCTGGCTATGTCCAGCCACTTCTGGGAAGTGGAGCATCTGATTGGTTATCCTGTGTCATAAAAGAGATGGCGTCTGAACTAACCTCTTTACACAGAGTTTCACAGCACTTCTTCTGGGTTACACCCTCATAGCTCCATTCAGGCAAGGTATAGATTTGAGTGGAAATATCTGTCCTGAGCATTGAGGTACCACAGTGATGCCAATGCAAGCCCCAGCACAGACAGCATGTCTGTGTTTCTCCTGAGCTGGCAGATGGGTTTTAAAGCCAAGTTACAAGTGTGCCCAGGCACAGGGACAGCTGTGTGAGTGAAGGAACAGTTTTGTGCCAGGGAGGGAGAGAGGACCAGCTCTAGGGGAAACTATAGGCTCTGCAGGCTCAGAAAGAGGCAGGTGTGGTGAAACCTCCCGGGAGCACCTCATCATTCCGTTCAGGCCCCCTGACTCATTAAGAGATTCTGGTGACACCCCACCTCCCTGGCTTCAATCTCTCTAGCTGTGAGCCTGGGGATTGGAAGACTTGGCACAGTCTTTCCTCCCCAAGGGTGCTGTGCTGGTGATGTTTGCAGAGTGCATCACACTCCTCTGATAAAACGTGTATCCTGAGTACAAAGTATCATCGTCACTATATTCCACCATGTGGCTAAATATAGGTGTGCGCCAATCTGCTGAAGAGTAGAGTATCTCTTCAGCATTTGCCTGGGAGAAACAAGTGGCCCAGTGGCTGCAGAGGATGCAGCAGAGAAGAGTTGGCATGCAGCAGCAGTGTACCTGAGACCAGGGCATGGAGAGAGGGAAAGGCCCTGCATGCTCCCCTGCTGGGCAGCTCCAGCCCACTGGATGACAGTGAGTCCTGAGTGCAGCAAGGCTGGAGTCCTACTGTGAAAGCCCACAATAGCAGAGCCCCTGTCAGGAATGGAGCAAGGAGATCACAGATCACAGAGCACATTGCACCTGCCCCATGCAGTGGCAGAGCAAGATGCTCAAGGGCCTGGCATTAAGAGGGACCATTCGAGGTAAAAGGGTAGGAGTCTCCCTTCTTTTTGTTTTTTGTTTTCCCACACAGTCCCAGAGGGTGCTGTGGTGTTCTGATACACTTCTTGTGTCAGAACTGTTTCTCATTATGTCCAAGACAGAGCAGGCGTGAGAGCTGAGCATCCTCCCCTTGCTGCGCTCCGCTGGTCCCCAAGGCACCCTCCCCATGCGCCGCTTCCTTCCACTTACCGCCCGCGCAGGGCGCCACACCCTGAGCTCTGCTTGTTCCCTCTTCAGACTGGCGGGTGGTTATAGAGGTGTTTGGGGTGTCAGCTCTGAAATGCTAAAAATAATACCAGGCTTTCCATCCTGGGATGTCTCATTAGTGCGCTTACAAATGAGTCCCCCTGCAGTTTTTCAGCAATTGGCTAACAAGCTCTAATTTGAGCGTTTGGGCTGGACCTCGGCTCAGCAGGAGCAGACGCGGAGCAGATCCTTCTCGGAGCTGCCTGTTTGGGGAAGCTGGTCAGTTTCCACTCTATCTCAGCCTCCCACAACAAGGAAGCTGCAGGAAGGTTGAAAAAAGCACAGCAAAGCAGGGATGAGCCTCCTCGGTGGAGAGCAACGCCCAGGTGGGTGTGGATGTGGAGAGCCGTGGGGCCCACCTGGGCGGGTGCAGGGGGGTGGGAGGAGGGGCCGAGAGCGCTCTCTAAGTTGAGGTCCAAGTGTGGAGGAGAGGACTTGGAAACTTCCTGCAGCAGCTTCCTGGCCCGGTGAAATGTTCTCGGCAGCAAGCATGAAGCTCTGATTTGTAAAAAAGTCAATACACCTTGCATGCCAACTATGCCTTCTCCAATCCTGCACTTGTGATGTCCGAGGCTGTCCTTCTGGGCCATGGAGCAAACCTTTCAGGGTTGAGTTCTTCTAGGTCGTGTGGAGCGGGCCAGCTTTAATGAACCTGTCTAAAAGGAAGGAAGAGAAAGAGCTCGGCTCCTCAGGGGAACAAGGAGGACCTTGGCGGCGGTCTCACTCCTCACCAGCTCTTCACCTCAGATCTTGTCCTGACTTCCTGGTCCACTAACAGCCTCCTGGATAGAAGAGTCAGGTAATGATCCCCGCCTCCCAACTCTCATTGCTCAGTTTCAACAATCATCAACAATTTGCCAATCTCATTTCATCTCTCCTCTGATCTTTTGCCTTTTCTGGAGTATTCAGATCCTCACCTTCATCACCACTATTAGCTTATAAACCTCGTTTAAGGACAGGGATTCACCTCAGCTCAATTATGTTTTGCTACGCACGTGGTACCCGTCTTCTGTGTTGAGAGATGTTTGAATTATACAGTTTTTAGTGCATTAAGTGTTAGCATTTGGAATCCAATCTGGCTCACTCTAGATGAGCTATAGAGTTTTTATTTCTTCTCCTCTCCCTTTCTCCTTCTTGAGTTGAAAACTTACCCAGCCTCCCCACACCTCCCCCCACACCCTATATTGCCACTTGTTTTTCTTTCTTTCTTTTTTCTAACCATACCCTGAGGCATTTCACTGGCAACTCTTTATTATCTAACCACAGTTCACCAGCCCAGAAGATGTTCTGAAAATTGACAGTGATCATGATACAGCCTGGGTCCAGAATACTCTGTACGATGGGTGTGTATGAAGACAGACAGACCTGCCAGGCTCCATCAGGGAAGCTCTGTGTCTCCTTCACATTGGAGGGACAGAATATTATCTGGAGATGGAGAGTGCTTCTGAGAGTCTCTAGCACAGGGGTCCACAGCCTCAGATGGGTCCCAGTCCCAGTCTGTGGCCTGTTAGGAACCGGGCCACACAGCAGGAGGTGAGCAGTGGGCAAGTGAGCATTACCACATGAGCTCTGCCTCCTGTCAGATCAGCCGGTGGCATTAGAGTCTCACACAAGCATGAACCCTATTGTGAACTGTACAAGTGAGGGGTCTAGGTTGGGTTCTCCTTATGAGAATCTAATGCCTGAGGATGAGGCAAAACAGTTTCATTCTGAAATCACCCCCGCTGCTCTCCATCTGTGGAAAAATTGTCTTCCATGAAACCGGTACCTAATACCCCAAAATTTGGAGACCACTGCTCTGGTAGGCCTGCCTACTGGGCTTACTTTGCATATATGAAATTAATAATTATTCCTCATTTCAGAAATTTAAAATGTTACATTTATACTTCTTTCATATTTCCAGCATTGTACCAAAGGTCAGTCCTAGAATGCTTTGTTTTAGCTGTTTTGCTTTCCTTAGGCAGAGAACAAAGATTGGAGGCTTCCTCCTGAGCGCACTGGGATGTGTCATTACGTTGGGGCTGCCGAGTGTCCTTACCTACTGCTACCCAGACGCAAAGGCAGGTGGGCAGGGCCAGGGGGTTCGATGCTTCACCTCCTTAAGTGAGAACTGCATCATCCAAACAGTCAGCTCTCAGCCAGATGGCACCCCGAGGCTCTGTGAATTTCTCTCAGCACAACAAGCACATCTGCCAGATGGGTTCCAGCGCTTGTTTTCTCTTTTCTTTTCGGCACTAGACACCAGGGCTTTAATTACACAGCCAAACTCAGCCGCAGAACATTCCCCAGTCTCATCCTGGCTGGGCCCAGGACCTCCCCACCTCTCCAAAAGCCCCAAAATGGAACGACTTAGGCCGGTCATCAGGGCCAGCGGGTGCAAAGGTGCTAAGTGGGCTGAGTCGACCCTGTACTCCTCTTGGTTCTCTCTGTAATGATCCCCTCTTCCTCACAGGCCCCCTTCGCCCTGATCTCGCCCTCCCACCTGCTATCGGAGGGCCCCTCATGGAGATGCTTGGCCAGGCCTAGACCTCAGCGCTCGCTTGGCGTGCCCTTTCCACTGGGCTTCCTCATGTCCTTAGTGCACGGGTCCCCAGGGCAAGGCTTGGCCAGAGAGCTGCTTGGAAGCAACAGTTACTATGTAGACAACTGACAGAAATCTGTGTGGTTGTGCGGCCATCCTCCTTTGTCAATCCTGCCCAGATATCCTGCTTTCCTCATAACAGCCAGCATTTTTTTGAGCGCTCACTATGTGCCAGGCACTTTACTGTATTAACTCATTTAATCCTACAACAACCTTCTGAGGTAGGTGCTGCTGTTAATCTCATTTTACAGATGAGAAAACTGAGGCACAGAGAGGTTCAGCCACTTGTCCCAAATCACCCAGCTAGTAATGAGCAGAGGTGGGATTCATATCTAGGATTCAAGCCTGACTCAAGAGCCCAAAGGCTTTTAAAAGAAAACCTGAAACTACATACAATTCCATATGACATGGAAAAAATTGAATAAAGTTCTTGGCTCAAAGGTTGGCATTCTGATGCTTTCCTTTTCCGTTTTCATCTTCTCATTTCTACTTTAAAAAAAAAAATTATAGTTCTCACACAGTGACTGTGACAAGAGTAAATATGATAGTGGAGGTTCAGATAATGTGAAAAACGAGTGGAGGAGACAATTTTAGGTGGCTTTGCCGTGTCCTCTTCACCTGACAGAGGCGGGCACCCTTAGGTCTGGTTTATGATCTTGCCCAAGCCCCATAAAGGGAAGACCAAAACTCCTAGAAGCACCCTGCGTTTTTAGAGTTGTTAGGGAAATGCGGTATGCAAAGCCTCTGTAAGGAAAGGATCCATCCTTAGGGATACGAGGATCTGCTAAAATTGTAAGGGACATGTGAATACGAGGGCGATCGACCTGTGATGATGAGTTGGCAAAAAATGAAAATACGCACAAACTCCCCACCATGGAGGAGGCCTCGTGTGCAGGAAAAGACATTGTCTCCGCCCTTTGGATGTGTTGAAGGATGCTCTAGAATAGAGAAATCCACTAAAAACTAAATAGCAGAGGAGCATGTAACACAGGACATAGTGCAATGGGAGTTTTGAGAGGGTATCAGGCAAATCAGCAAGGGGTAAGGGCAGAAGGATGAAGCTGTGGCTTTGAGAGAAGACTTGGAGGCTGGGGAGAGCTCAGATGCCACCAGGCAAGACCTTAGCCCCAACCCACATGGTTGTTGCCTCCACTGTCCTTCCAAGATGCTCCAGCCAGGGCCCATGTCCATGCCCCCTGCATCTCTTGCCTCTAGCTACGGTACCTGCCATGCAGCTGGTGCTCAATATACTTTTGTTTTAAAAAATCAGTGACTAAATGAATAAGCACAGCAATCGAGTTTTTAGCCATTAAGTCAGTCAGGTGTATGAAATTTGAAGAGCCACTTACACGTCTCCATTGAATTCCCCTTTGTCTTGCCAGTTTCTCCCTCTTCCTTTACTGCACCTTTCAGATCTCTCAGCTTAGCCTTCATTCACGGTGGCACTCACAGTGGGATATGTCAGGCTGCGTCCACTGTGTTATTCGGTGTGTCACCAGCGCCTTGACTAGGACAGAGATAGCCTTGAAACAGTGGTTACCCTCACTAATGAGCATTATGCAATGACTTCACTGCCTTCTCTTGGTTCTTTTGGTCTCCATCCTGAATCCTACTGATGTGATCTTTGGTGATGGCGCTGGGTGAAGGTGGTGCTGACGTAAGATGTGCACAGGCTCACCTCTAGCTCAGCCTCCACCTTACTTTGGAACTCCAAGCTCATCCCCCACTATAGGATGGGGGTGGCAGGACTTGCCCTGGATCCCCTACAGGGTTCTCACCAGAGAGACAGTTGGGAAAGCTCATTGAAAAGTTACTGTTCTGGCCAGGTGTGGTGACTCACGCCTGTAATCCCAGCACTTTGGGAGGCCAAGGTGGGCGGATCACCTGAGGTCAGGAGTTTGAGACCAGCTTGGCCAACATGGTGAAACCCTGTCTATACTAAAAATACAAAAATTAGCCGGACGTGGTGGTGGGCGCCTGTAATCCCAGTCGCTTGAGAGGCTGAGGCTGGACAGTCACTTGAACCCAGGAGGCAGAGGTTGCAGTGAGCTGAGATCGTGCCATGGCACTCCAGCCTGGGCTACAAGAGCAAAACTCTGTCTCACACACACACACATAAACACACACACACACACACACACACAAAAGAAAAGAAAGGAAAGAAAAGTTACTGTTCTATTAAATGTATTGTCTCTAATGAATGAAATCTTTCTGAGTATAATGATTTGAGCTTTCTCCATAACTTCACTCCTTTTTACACCAATTTTTGTTTTAATGGGAAGAAAAAAAACCCTGTGCACTATTTCCTCCCTTACCTTTTTCTAGTTAGGATTAAACAGAAGAAAAATGGTGGCATCATTCCCAGAGGTCCTCAGCATTTGAACTTTACAATGGAAAACTCTTAATCCAAAGCTAAAATTCATATGTAACCGATGTCCTTAAGCTAACGGTTGCTTGCACATTCTAAAAAGCTTTGTATTTCTGTCTTCATGTCAGTGTTCACTCTCTATTTCTCTTTAGCTATTTATCAGCCTCTGAGAAAATCTCCCGGCAGCTCCTCCCCACATAAAACTATTCCAAATCCATGTAAAACCCTTAATTTAATCAACACATTACCATTTCCTAACAAAGGGTAAATGAGATCAACTACATTTACACCAGGAAGAAAGGAAATTAATTTTACTCAATTATAAAAAGGAGGCAGCTTTACACAAGTAACAATTTAACAATTGTAGTAGTGGAGATTATGGAAAATTCTGAATCAGGATGCCAGAAGGTCGCGCATCGCTGATAGGTTTCAAAATAACTCCGCAAATCCTCACAGCAACAATCTAGTGAAGGCCCAAGAGCCGAGACAGTCCTTAAGAAATGAAAAGTGATGAGTGCCTAAAACAAGGAATTGCATAATAATCAGAAATTAGATTTGACACTGATAACTCACCTGTAAATAATCCACAGAGCTTGCCTTTTAGCTACTTCTAAGACTTGTAGACAATGCATTGTTTAAGCCATGTTCAGAAGACACCCTGCACCTTATTTTCTAGAACCAGAATTTTTTGTGGGTAGAAGGGAAGGAATCCAGGATTTATGGGAGATTTACAGTAAAATATAAACTAAGATGATTAAAACAAAATGGACCCTGGACAGTAATGCTAACTGGCACACTAAGATCAATAGATGTGGATTCATATAAGCTGTCTAGAGACCAGCTGGTAAAAATAGGGGGAATGGTTAGAAATTGTAACACACCCCAAGCTGGAAAATATGCCAACTGTATTATGTCATTCTGGAGCACAAATTATAATTCTACAGCACATTAAAGAGAATATTGTTTGGGAAGCTAGAAGTCATTTTCTTATGCTTCTCTCTCATAGGAAGCCACAGGCCATTTGGATTATTGCACTTTTCAAAGTACACGGGAAGACTTGAGACCATCCAGAGAATGACACAAACAAAAGGGCAGAATGCCTGATGGAAAAGAGGCCCCATGAGGAAAGGCTAAAGAATCAGGACTACTGAAGCTAAAGAGGAAAACTCAAATAACGAAACATTATTGTTTTCAAATATGTGACAGGTTTTTGGCTAGAAGATATCACTCATACATTTCCTGAACACATGGAGGCCAGGGCAGACAAAAGTAAAGATGGAAACCAGACCAGCAAGTAAGTCCTTTGACGGCCTTCCAAGTGCCTAGAGATGAAGGCAAAGCTCCCTCACAGTTGCAGGCAACGTCTCATCTTTTGTCACTTCTGGCATGACACTGCACAGCCACAGCCAGTGCGGTATCTCTGCCTTGGCCCGCGTCCTGCCTTCTTTCTCCCTGGTCGGTATCTCCTCACCTCCGCCAGCCTGGCCAGCTCCTTGGTCATTGGTGTTGTACCCACCCAGGCATGTGCTTGGCTCCCCACAACCTCAGAAGCTCTCAGTACAGTGCAGGACCAGAGGGTGAAACCAATGAAAGGCTGTTGAATAAATGAACAATTTAAAGAGGAAATGTTTAATGCTGAGAACAAAAACTAGGAAAGAGATACCTAATAAGATATTTTGCAGTGAAATGCCATGTGTTGTGCTCTATAACTTCCTCTCTACCTCCCTAACATAGTGTTTAGTGAAATCTATAGTGCTCACTTGTACTTTGTGGAGTCTGGGGGTGAAAGCTTGTAGATATCCAACATTTGCATAACACTAGAAAGTCCATTTTGCCCTCTCTGAGAGAATGTAGTGATCCTGCTGTTTATATCTAGATTCAGATCCCTCAATAAGAGTTCTCTTGGTCTCGTTTTCCTACTGATCCTAAGAAGCATTCATTAACTAGGCTGTATCTGCCTAGTACAGCTCTATCCATATGGTAGATCTGCAATAGATTCTTGGGATCTTGTGGTAATTAGACAGCAAGCCTATTCTGGAATAGTGGCAATTTAGTTATTCTGTTACACTGACCAAGCATGTGTTAGCTCACTGATGGCCACCTATGTAGGTATTTAGATGCATTGTCCTGGGAGGATGGGGATGGAGAGTCTCCTGAAGTCCTTCGGCGTCTCCACTTGACCTTGGCAGGGATCCTGGGTGAACTTCATGAAGACCTACAGGGAACTGGCAGCTGGCCTCTTCTCCTATGAGAGAACTCTCTCAATAAGCCCTGTTATTTTCCTGAAACCATGTGACATTATAAGAGGCTGGAAGGGAGGGTGAGAAATCATTTATTCCACGCTTCTCTGGGCAGAACAGCACTCACCCATCGCAGAAGCCTCTATATCCTCCCATTATGTCTTATCTTTTTATTTGTTTCCAAGCCACATTCATCTCCAAAGCAAATCTTTGTTGCGTTTACTTGAGAACAACACAGTTTCCCATTGCATCTCTCACCCCCTTGCCAAAACTATGCAAATTAAGAATAATCTCGATCTGGTTGGGGTTGTTTGTAACTGAAAAGTAATTGGGTTATAATATGCTAATTATTATGCTAATATTTGGCTCCAAAGATAAAGAGACCAGAAATGCTAATGTGAGAATCCTCCCACAAAGAGGATTACGAGCAGGAAGTTTACAGGAGGAGAAGAAAGGAGAGGACCGGAATGGAGCAAGGACTAGAAATGCAGGCCCTTTAGAAATAATGAAGGGGTTTTGTTGGTTTGTTTCTTTATACTTTCTTTTATTTTGCAAATTTTCTATGATTACTATGTGTTACCGTAACACTTAGCAGGAAAAATAATGTAATGTCTAAAGAGAAAAAAGAATGAGGAACTTTTAGAGCAGAAGTAGATGAAGGAAAGGCTGAGGCTGGCCTTACCAGAGCCTCTCCCAGGAAACGGTCAGGCACTGACCAGATCCGGCTTCCCAAGACAGGAAGAGTTGGTTTCAGGGAAAATCCGTGGCTGGGATCCAGGGAAGTTGATGAGTCTGCTTTCAGGTGGGTGAGAGAACCGTGGCTACAACCTAGGCCTCAGGACCACTGGGACTGAGAGGAAACGGAAATAATATCTTCAAACCTGGTGGAAGAGGTCATTGCGAGCGTGTTAGAACCATACCCTGTCAATGTTTCTCCATTCATTTCTTCAAGGAATATTCTACACGTATCTTACCCTGTCTGTACAGTACATTCTGCTAGTCTCTGTGGATACTGGGAATGAAAGATGCTTCCCCAGTCTGAAGAGCAGGGGCTTTCTCTGTGAGCCTGCGAAGGAGGCAGTGCAGGCATCAACCTTCTGAGGTCTTCACACCCCTCCTCCTGGCTGACCGGGAGCACTCAGTGATGAGGGAGGGAGAGGGTGCCCTTGGCTGGTGGGTGGTGCCTTGAGAAGTGCTGGAGAAGAGCTGGGCCCTCACTTGAGAAATCTTTTCTTTTTTCTTTTTTTTTCCAGACAGGGTCTCACTCTGTCACCCAGTCTGGAGTGCAGTGACATGCTCATGGCTCACTGCAGCCTCAACTTGCCAGGCTCAAGTGATCCTCCCACCTCACCCTTTCAGGTAGCTGGGACTACAGCCTCGTGCCACCACGCCCAGCTGATTTTTGTGTTTTTTGCAGAGATGGGGTTTCACCATGTTGCCCAGGCTGGTCTGGAGTTCTGGGCTCAAGCAATCTGCCCACCTCAGCCTCCTAAAATGTTGGGATTACAGACGTGAGCCACAGTGCCAGGCCTCACTTGGGAAATCTTAAGGCAAGAAATAAGGTGATGAGCTGAAAAGGGCCTTGAATTGTGGCTCTGACTGTGCTCTGCCCCAGGGCGTGTTCCACCCTGAACTTTCATCGAATCCTTTCCACATGTGATTCCACCCATGGGAAGCTCTGAACTTCTGTTAAAAGCGGGTAGTTGTGGCCAGGTGCAGTGGCTCGTGCCTGTAATCCCAGCACTTTGGGATGCCAAGGCAGGTGGATTACCTGAGGTCAGGAGTTCGAGACCAGCCTGGCCAACAGGGAGAAACTCCGTCTCTACTAAAAATACAAAAATTAGTTGGGCGTGTTGGTGCGCACCTGTAGTCCCAGCAACTTGGGAGGCTGAGGCAGGAGAATCGCTTGAACCCAGGAGGTGGAGGTTGCAGTGAGCCGAGATAGTGACATTGCACTCCAGCCTGGGTGACAGAGCAAGACTCTGTCTCCAAAAAAAGAAAAAAAAAGAAGCGAGTAGTTTTTTCCTTTCCTCATCACCCATGTCTCTTTTTGACACTCTTGAAACCCTGTAATGAATTCTCAAAAACATTAAAGCTCTCTTTAACTTCTTTTCTTCCCCTACCTTCACCAGGAGGTCACACATCATTACTGGCAGCAGATGGATCCCATCTGTACCACAGAGGGCGAAGATTTCAGTCAGTGAGTTACAGACACCATGGATGAAAACAGGAGCCCATCAGGGAATCACGTAATGATCACAGCTAAAGGAAGCCCTGTCCTGGGAGTACTTTGCTGATGCCTCAGCTTCTTGCTTCTAAGCTCCTGGCCCCATTTGGTCTGAGGCAAAGAACATTCAGATTGGTGCCATTTATTTGCACCAACGTGCGGAAGAGGCGGCAGAAGTGTTGGGACATCTCTGAAGAACCGTGAGTTGGGGAGAGACTAAGACCATGCTTTCTACTCTGGAAACTTGGTTTCCAACCAGTAAAGTAAGGTCTCCCAACAAATGGAATAATGTGCCGTGTGGCTATGATGGGTGCAGATAATCAATGCTCAGCACATTTCCCCAGGGAAAGGTTTCCAGGATGCCTTTTAAGGAAAGTAATGAGCTGTTTGTTCCCTGGTTGTAGGAGAAGAGGGTGTTTGTTGATCACACATCTTTTTAATTAGTTATAGACACAGATGGGTTTTTTTTCATGTTTTTCTGACATATACTTACTTATCTAATGAAAGGTACCCAGCATAAAAATGCAGGAGACAGACTTCCTTCGCCACCAGAGGCGTCTTCCCTGCTTCTGTATGATTGGTTTAAAGTGAACCGCCCTGAAAGAGACCATCTCCAAAGCCCTGAAGGTCCTCCATAGATCATTTCAGCCTAACGGGCCTTTTATTTTCATGCAGATACAACACCAAGTGAGGTGCTCTAGGTGGGCCAAACACCACAGGTGTCAAGGAAGCTGTGTGTTAGGTTGTGTTCATCCCATGCATATTAGGGCTTTGTGTAACTTCATGCTTCTCTCCTTCAGCAGCAAAGTAACTATGCTTAGAAAATCTGTTTGACCTTCTCTGAGCCCCAGCTTGTTTATCTATAAAAGGACGTCTAGACTGAACGTTCCCAAGTTCCTCCCTGCTCTAAGCTCGCAAGCTGAAGTTTGTACACACAAGCAGGACCTCTGCGAAGGAGCAAAAGTCTGCTCCATGCCCACCTGGTAACCCTCCTCGGTGCTCTTGTCTTCAGAGTTTGTTTCGATCTCCTCTCTTGTCTGACAGGAACAGTTGGATTTTTGCTGCAAGCTCCAGCTCAAAGGCCATCTCCTCTCGGAGGCCTTTCCAGCTCTGTTCTTTTCCACATGTGTGTGTCTGGGCAGACACATGTATCTGTCAGGGTCCCTCTAATTCTAAAGAATCTGAACAATCTAATTCTAGAAGGGCTCCTAGAGCACTTTACGCCACCTCAATTTCAGTGGAGTCATCATTGCACGGCTAGTGATGGGGTTCAGGACATGCTATGCAAAATATGGCACCCTGGCATTTGAGAAAGCAGCAGACACAGAAAGTTCTCTCTGACCTTCTCCTACCCTTCTCCCCTGAAGCAGGCCATCAGTGACTAAAGGAAGTAATAAGAGCCTCTTGTGATGGTACCCTCCCTCCACACCTGGAGGAAAGGAATGTCCCTATCTGAAAACATGGGGACACAGAGAAGAATCTGAGCAAACAGGCCTGGCTAGTTCTCCTCAATTAATAACCACTAGTGGGGTGGCTCACGTCTATAATCCCAGCACTTCGGGAGGCTGAGGCGGGTGGATCACCTGAGGTCAGGAATTTGAGACCAACCTGGCTAACACTGTGAAACTCCATTTCTATTAAAAATATAAAAATTAGCTGGGTGCCATGGCACGCGCCTGTAATGCAGCTCCTTGGAAGGCTGAGGCAGGAGAATCGCTTGAACCTAGGAGGTGGAGGTTGCAGTGAGCCAAGATCACGCCACTGCACTCCAGCCTGAATGACAGAGTGAGACTTCGTCCCAAAAAAAAAAACAATTTTATGACCATTAGATCATGCCCCTTTGTCCAATTACACTTATCCATTGTTGTCCACTCTTCATCAAACCTAACAAAAAGGCTGTCCTTCGGGGGTCTTCATTGCTGAAGACTCCTGTGTCGCATAAAACTTACACTAAATCAATTTGTACGCTTTTTTCTTGTTGTGCTATCTTTTGTTACAGGGGCCTCAGCCAAGAGCCTAGAAATGGGTGAGGGAAAGATGTTATCTCCCCTACACTGGTTCTTAGCGTCAGTGAGAGAGTTAGGCAGAATCGCACATAGGCAGAGTAGCCTTTGAAAAGCCTTTCTCTGTCCCATGTATTACAATGCTTTAGGGAGTGTGTTGTATGCAAACCGCTCATACATCCACAATTACATCAGCTCTGCAAGGTACTGACACAAGGAGAATTGTGGAGGACTGACCTGGCCATGGCTTCTCATCTCCCAGCTCAGGACCTGCCACATCCGTTTTCCCTTTCCTCTGGCCGTCACGTGTGGAGTGAAATTCTCAGAAGCGGCTGTCCCTGTGCACCTCTCCGGCTGTGTCCATGTTCGTGCTCTTCTGCAGCTGCCTCATGGCCAGTCCCGAGCCTCAAGGCTGGGGCCATGCGCAATTCATTTTTAGTGGCCAGTAAAGCACGGGTTTTTTCTAGAAGCACGGGTGAATGACTGTCCCACAGACAGACCTTTTGCTATTTGTGAAAACTATGTTCCTTCACAGAGAGAGAAATCATGTGACAGAGCCTTGTAACAAGCCATCTCTTTTCCATATGAGGAGGGCCTGGGGTCCCAGAGCCGGTGTTGACTAGTCTCAGTTTAGAATCTCTCCCATTGCGTTTGACAGAGTGGAGGCTTGTGCTTAGCGATGAGTCTTATATCTTCCACCTCCAGTGCAGGCCAGCGTGTTTCAGCGACCAGGCATGGTTTCTTTTTATATTAAACCGCCCATCTTATTCCCAGATGGCAGAGACTCAAAGGTGTCTCTGGATAGGTCATTTTAGAGGGAGAACCAAGGACATTCGTAAGAGCACTCTGTGTCCTCTGTGTCAGAGAGCAGCCACTGTGAGCCCACCCTGGAGCCGGGGACAGGACTCCGGAGGGAGGAGGGATTTCATGGAGACTGTTTTTGGGCATCTGTTCCCGGCGGGGTGGCTCAGCTCTCGCTTTCTATTTGCTGTGGCCTAGGAACCCTGAGTGTGCTTGGGCGACACACCTTCCTCATCCCTCCCACGTCCTCGTCCTCAAAGCAGTTAGCTCCAGCCTGGGAACAGCTGGGAAGGGATTCCTCTACATTTCTATATTCAGGCACTGTGTTTACTCTATGGAGACTTACTAATCCAGCTTGTAAATAAATTACTGCAAATTGATCTGTCAGTGCAGGAAGTGAAAGGAAGTGTCTGGAGCGTCTCTCCACTCCCCGCTCAAGCCACAGCCGCTGGCAGCTCCGGGCGGGGAGAGGACAGCCAGCCACATTCTCCCGTGTGGGGCCAGCTCCTCCTACCTCCTGCCACCTCCTTCCACCGCCACAGACGTGAAGGGAGAGACCTGACACCCCTACATCTAGATTTGGGGGAGGGAAAAGGAAGACATACTCGCTTGTTTTTAGTCCAAATGAAACTTGCCATGAGTGAAGAGTGATATTACCATCCAAGAGGCACCTTCCTGGACGTTTCCATACTTGGCCACGGTCCTCCAAGCCCCACCAGCAGAGGAGCGAGTGCCCTGGCGACGGCTGCTCAGGGACAGTGGCCTTCATAGTCCCACCTCGCCATGCCCCGCAGGAGGAGGGCTCCGAGGAAAAAGCCACAGGCAGGAAGGGGTAAATAGGGGGACTGTGGCGCACAGAGATTCCCGGAGGCTCTAAAGACTGTTGTGAGAGCTAAGGGAAGTCGGAAGCTAGGAGTAAATTACGGGTGTTATTTTCAGTTGCTGGGTTAAATTATTAGTGTCCTCAGGTTGGTTGTTATCCTGGGCACTGAAGTTATAGCCTTGGTCTTGCCAAGATCTGTGTCGCTGCCCAGCCGACCGCGTCCAGGGGAAGGGAGTGTGGTACTCTGCAGTGCCCAGGACTCTGGAGACCCCATAGGTTCCTTTGAAGCCATGAGCAGCTGGGTTCTCCCCGTGCTGATGCAGCGAGGACTGACACCTGGCGTGTGTCCGCCCCACCTTGCTCTGCCATCCTCATGATTCGTAGTTTATGACACAGAAAACAGGGCTGCTGGCAACTCGAGTCGAACCTATTTCAACGTATCCTGACCCTAGAGAAAGGCTCCAACTCTTAAAGACAATGAGACCCTGAATTCCCTCTTTTCCTTAACCACTTTGTCCTGATGTCCTAAACGGGCCACACCTGGGTTCCTGGGAGGAGTCTCTGTCTGTCTCTCCGTTTCTGTCTCTCTCTCTGTTTTTGTGTCTGTTTCCATCTCTGTTTTCTCTGTTTCTTTTTTCTCTGGCTCTGTTACCCTCTTTCTCCATTTCTCTGTTTCTCTGTCTGTCTCTTTCTCTTTTTCTCATTTTCTCTCTGTCTCTCTCTCTGTCTCCCATCTCTGTACACCCTGCATGGAGATACCTCACTTTCCTTCTCCTGCAATCCAGTCTCACGCGTATTTCTCTTTTTGGTTCCTCTTAATAACTTGTTCAGCAACTGAAAATAACACCCACAATTTACTCCAAGCTTCCAGGCTTCTTTAGCTCCCAAGCAGAGGCCAGAGCCTTTGGGAACCCACGCCCTGCAACCCAGTTGAGTCTCACAGTCTCAGGCTCTCCGTCCTGGGAGGTGGCCATTTGGCCTGTGGTATATGTAGGTCTTTCTTTCTCTTTTTCTCCCTGCTGTTCCATGGTACATGACTTAACTGGGCAGCTTAGTAGCTCTCCGGTATGTAGGCTGGGGAGAAGGGCACTCCAAGGCCAGTCCTTCTAGATGCAGCTCTTACACATGTTTTTTGGTGCTGAGAATTTTGATAGTAGTAATACAAATATGATGCTGTAGGCTTGTGTGTAGATTTCAATTACCAATTCAGAGAGTGTTTCCTTGTATTCCGGAAAATGAACATCTGTTTACAGCTTCAATTTTCTAATGATTGGAATGCCACAAACAAAGAAAACCCAGAGGAAAGCTGTTGATGCTGAAATGTTTCCTTCCTTTACATATTCCATGACGTATCATGTGGGGTTATGCAAATAGTAATATCTCATTAAATATTCTGGTCTCTTGGGAATAGCTTCACGTTGTCAAAAATATATCTAATCTCAGCTCCTACTGTAACAACAGCTAACTTTTTAAAAAAGTAGGTGGTGTTTTGTTGTTGTTGTTGTTATTGTTATTGTCTTGTTTGTTTGTTTTTTGAGACATGTTCTCACTGTCACCCAGGCTGGAGTGCAGTGGCATGGCGTAATATCGGCTCATAGCCTCTGCCTCCTGGGCTCAAACAATCCTCCCACCTCAGCCTCCTGAGTAGTTGGGACTACATGCATGGACCAGCACACTCGGCTAAATTTGTTTGTTTTTTTTTGTAGAGACACTGTTTTACCATGTTGCCCAGGCTGGTCTCGAACTCCTGGGCCCAAGCAATCCTCCCTTCCTTGGTCTCCCAGAGTGCTGGGATTACAGGCGTGAGCCACTGTACCCAACTAAAAAAGCATTTTAATATTTTACTGCATGCCAGGCTCTGTGATAATTAATTAGCAGGCATTAATTAATTTATTCCTCACAATAGACTTAGGAGATAGCATCACGATTTTATAGTAAGAAAAACCAAGGCCCAGAGAGTTCAAGTGACTTGCTCAGGATTTCATAGTCAGTAAGTGGGTGTATCTGTGTATTAGTCCATTCTCACATTGCTCCATGCTCATATTAGTCCATGCCCACTACCTGGGAGCCAGGTGCGGTGGCTCACGCCTGTAATCCCAGCACTTTGGGAGGCCGAGGTGGGCAGATCACAAGGTCAGGAGATCGAGACCATCCTGGCTAACACAGTGAAACCGCATATCTCCTAAAAAAATACAAAAAATTAGCCGGGCGCGGTGGCAGGTGCCTGTAGTCCCAGCTACTCAGGAGGCTGAGGCAGGAGAATGGCATAAACACAGGAAGCAGAGCTTGTAGTGAGCTGAGATCCCACCACTGCACTCCAGCCTGGACAACAGAGCAAGACTCCGTCTCAAAAAAAAAAAAAAAAAGAACTACCTGATGGCCCGGCGTGGTGGCTCACGCCTGTAATCCCAACACTTTGGGAGGCTGAGGTGGGCGGATCACGAGGTCAGGAGTTTGAGTCCAGCCTGGCCAATGTGGTGAAACCCCATCTCTACTAAAAATACAAAAATTAGTCAGGCATGGTGGTGCACGCCTGTAATCCCAGCTACTCAGGAGGCTGAGGCAGGAGAATCACTTGAACCTGGGAGGTGGAGGTTGCAGTGAGCTGAGATTGTGCCACTGCATTCCAGCCTGGGCGAAAGAGCAAGACACTGTCTCCAAAAAGTAAAAGAACTACTTGAGACTGGGCAATTTATGAAGAAAAGAGGTTTAATTGGCTCACAGTTCTGCAGGCCATACAGGAAGCATGGCTAGGGAGGCCTCAGGAAACTTAGCTTTGTGGCAGAAGGCAAAGGGGAAGCAGGCACATCCTACACGTTTGGAGCAGGAGGAAGAGAATGAAGGGGGAGGCGCTATATACTTTTGGGATCTCTTGAGAACTCGATCATGAGACAGCACTAGGGTGGTGGTGCTAAACCATTAGAAACCACTTCACGATCCAATCACCTTCCAGTTGGAGGTTGGAGGAGGCCCCACCTCCAACACTGGGAATTAGAATTCAACATGAGATTTGGGTGGGGACACAGAGACAAACCCTATCAGTCTGGGATTGGAATCCATGTTTAGGTATCTCCAAAGTGTGTACTTTTAATCACTATAAATGTCCTGCCAAGTACAGACTCTTGAAAATTTGTTGGATGCAGAGACCAGGGTGATCAACTATTTAAAAACACACAGGAGTCTAAATACCCTTCCTCAGCTTCCCATCCTAGCAACTTAGCTCAGCACACCCCAGCCATTTCCATAGTATCTAAGGACTGCCAAAAGGCAGGAGGCTCAATTAAATTTTTATTAAACTCATCACTTTCTTTTTAATAAGGGATATTGAACCACGCCCAGTATAAGCCTCACTCCAATTTAGTGATTCAATACAGCGCCTCTTGATGCTACAAAGGCCTTCTTGACTCTAAGGCTTAGGAAGATTTCATGAAAGAGGAAATTAGGCTCACTCTGTCCATCCCAAGTGGCAAAGATGTTGAGAATTCTCATCCCAGGGTTTGGAACACCCTGCACAGCTAAAATAAAGTAGAAAGAAAACCCATTTCCTGTTTACCATTTTTATTTCTTCAGAGAGTTAAGCATATCTATTTTCTCACTCTCTGAGTTTTTTTCTCTATTATATCAGAGAACGCCCTAATGCCTTATTACCAGATTAAACAGAGCCCTTGCAGACTCCTAAAGACAAGCGGCCTCATTGTGCAGGATGTGCACAAAGTCTTAGGCTTCTGAGGAGACAACCTGGGCAAGGGATTGCATTAGCACACCACGTATTGCTCCACGCAGTAATTACCAGCCTTTCTTTGAATTTTTTTTTTTTTTGTTCAAAGTCTCCAAAGGCTGGAACAGAGACTATGGGTCTCAGGAGAACATCCATAATACCAACTCCTTCCGTGGCACTGTGTTAGAGTGGTTGTATTAGAAGCCATGTGATCCTTAAAAATAAGTGCTTTGACAATGACGGATATAGGAATGGACATAACATCTGCCCTCCTGTTCCCCTAATGCAAGTATTTGCTGGTTTAGATAACTTGCAAGTATTTTCCTCAGGTCTGGTTGGTCTCAGCCAGGAAAAACCTACTCAGAGCAATGGCTCTGGCCATACTGCTTAGAAATTGCTGGTGCCAAGGAATGTGATTATGGTCCATGTGCTTTTCTCAACATCCTTTTTCATGCCAACATATCAGAAAGATAATATTCTTGTCCTGGTGTGCTCAGAAAGTAACTCTAGCAACTAAACCGTAGTGATGAGTACAGTAAATGGGTCACCCCTTCCTTTAAAGAGAAAATTGCTCCAAGTTCTCTGGGAAGTATAGGGTTTTTCCTTGACTAGAATGAATTCATGGTTTTCTTAAGATGAAAATCTAAGGAAATACAACATAAAACATGCAAGGAGTCTATGCGTTCCATGGCAATCTTAGCTCATTGTGGGAAACAACTGTTGTTAGTAAAGCCTCATATGATGCATTCATTCAGCCGTTCAGCACATGTTAATTAGGAATTGACTTCTTCCACGGTTTGTGCCTGGTGCTGGGTAAAATTTAAAAAGAAGCAGAGCCTGTAATCCTAGCACTTTGGGAAGCCGAGACAAGTGGATCACCTGAGATTAAGAGTTCGAGACCAGCCTAGCCAACAATGCAAAACCCCGTCTCCACTAAAAAAAAATATAAAAATTAACCAGCATGGTGGCGGGTGCCTATAATCCCAGCTACTCGGGAGGCTGAGGCAGGAGAATGGCTTGAACACTGGGGTGGGGGACGGAGGTTGCAGTGAGCTGAGATTGCGCCACTTCACTCCAGCCTGGGCAAAAGAGTGAAACTCTGTCTCAAAAAAAAAAAAGAGAAAAAGTAGAGATGCTGTCTCAACCTAAGTGGGGCTGCTGAAACTGAGGACCTCACATTTCAGTGGACAGGCACGGGTACAAAGGTAGAGTTTGGGTTCGAGTGACAAGCCAGCAACTAGCTTGAGATGACTCTGAAGAATACCCTTATGTCAATATGGCTGGTATTGTACCAACACATTTAGGTCCAGACATTGATTGCACAATGGCATAACGGGGGAGATCTGGTTTAATTGCCCTCAGTTCTGTTTTCAAAATATCTGGACTTTTTCTTTGGTCTAAAGCTTATGTTGGATCCAACAAAGTGATGCAGTTGCTTTAAAAAGTGAATGTAATTGTCAACTTCATTAAATAAAAATATCATGTCCAGATAATAAGTAACAGTAGCACTATATGCTTGTCAGATGATAATTGGAAAATAATGTTCACTACAAGGCCCTGTAATTAAGATGTCTCATTTAGAGAGGCGAGGTGGAGGTGTTGAGGGTTTTAGAAACTGTGCCTGACCTAGACTGGCGGGAAGCTCTGAGTGTGTTTACCTTGGAAGAGAGAAAACAGGGAACTATCTTCCTGTCTTCAAATATCAGAGGAGGTGTTGTGAGGACAAAGGAATAAATGGGTTTTATTTTAGGACAAGACAGAAGAGGAGCAAAGAGTGAGTAAATGTCAAGGGAAAGACAGAGGAAGTAAATCAGGAAGGAAGTGGCAAGGAGTTTGATTTTGAGTTCAATAGACGAAAACAACTTGCTAAAAAAAGCTTTCTAACAAACTAAAGTGCTCAGAATTGGAAATGGCACTCCCCAGCGATGGAGAGATCATTGTCACTTCTCAGAACGTAAACTACATGGCCATTTGTCAGGGACCTTGAGTTCCAGCATCAGGTAGAATGTTAGCTGTCTAAGTTCCTGTTCATCTCCAGGACACAGGGCTTCTGCGATGGGCCGGGCTTGTCCCGTTGAGACTGTCGCCAAGGCAGGAAGTGGAACACAAGTACGTGGGCTCATTGAGCAAAGGGCTCTTACACAGATGGGACACTCTAGATGCATTAGTGAAAGCCAAGCATGTTTCTAGACACTTCTAGAGAAGGAACCTTTCCCTAACGTCACAGCGGAGTCAGGGGGTAAAACGGGCGGGTCTTCGTGAGAAGCGAGCTCCTTCTATGACAGGTATGAAAGAGAAAGCTCCCTAGTTACACGTGACAGCTCCTATCAAAAATTCCAGGAGCTGCTCTGGAGGAAATGGTGCTGAGATTTGCAAAGGGCAGAGAACAAATGATGCAAGAGAAGGAGGAAATACAGACTTGGCCCAAACACAGTCCCGTCAGGGGCCGTCTGTGGGAATGCGCTGCTGTTCTTGTGCTATTTCAGCACAAAAGATTTAGGAAATACAGAGACACGCAGAATGGCAATTCAAACTGATTCATCTTCCTGATTAAAAAAATAAAATATTGGTTCAGCTTAGTCCAAAATGTAACACATGGAGGTATAACCTTTTAGTTCAAAAATTATTCTTTTTCTTATCGTACAGAGAGATCTTTGCCGGTAGAGAAAATGTCTTGTTTATTTTAGTATCCCTAGAGTTTAACATACAGTCTACATGTAGCAAGGGTTTCAATAAACATTTAGTATACTAAACAGACATGTGATTTTTGGATGGTAGAGGGGTTGAGATATCTGGGCAAGAACAAAGTGTGATTTTCACTTTCTCTGGTCTTCTGTTGTCCCAGCAAAACCTCCCTCTGTTCCAATGACAGCATGATGCCCTGAGCTCCTGGTTGCAGCACAAGGTCCTCTAGTCCCTTCCATGGCACCCTCAGCTGACTTACTCACTCATGCATTCAGCAAATGTCCTTTGAGCCCCTACCAGGTGCTAGGCTCCATGCCAAGGCTGGGTTATAGTGACAGAAAGACCAGTAGGATCCCTGCTTCCTGAAACTCTTCCTCCGAGTCTACATTGGTGGGAGCAATGGCATTGGAGGTTGAGTACCTGGCATCAATTAAACAGAAAAAAAAAAGTTTATTTTTTAAATTTCCAATGGAGATGTATTGATATATTAAGTGAAAATAATTTTTTTTTTTTTGAGACAGAGTTTCACTCTTGTCGCCCAGGCTGGAGTGCAGTGGTGTGATCTTGGCTCACTGCAACCTCCACCTCGTGGGTTCAAGAATTCTCCTGCCTCAGCCTCCCAAGTCACTAGGATTACAGGCGCCCACACCATGCCCGGTTAATTTTTGTTATTTTTAGTAGAGGTGGGGTTTCACCATGTTGGCCAGGCTGGTCTCGAACTCCTGATCTCAGGTTTTATCCACCCGCCTCAGCCTCCCAAAGTGCCGGGATTACAGGCCTGGCCGTGAAAATATTTTTTTAAAGAACTCTATTCGAGAACCTCTGTTATTTGGTATTTCTTTGATCCCAAAACATATCCAGATAACAAGTATAAACACAAACAAACAAACAAAAAACACTATGCCCAGAAATACTGAACAATCAGAAGAGGAGTTGATCCAAGCTTTAACTACTTTTTTTATGTTAAAAAAGTAGAATGGGTCAGGTGAGGTGTCTCACACCTGTAATCCTAGCACTTTGGGAGGCCGAGGCGGGCAGATCACCAGAGGTCAGGAGTTCAACACCAGCCTAACCAACATGGTGAAATCCTGTCTCTCCTAAAAATACCAAAAATTAGCCAGGCATAATGGTGGACGCCTGTAATCCCAGCAACTCAGGAAGCTGAGACAGGAGAATCTCTTGAACCCAGGAAGTGGAGGTTGCAGTGAGCTGAAATCATGCCATTGCACTCCAGCCTGGACGACAGAGCAAAACTCTGTCTCAAAAAAAAAAAAAAAAAGGTAAAATGATTACAATCAAACACCATTCACACTTGACTTGACCAAAGCCGGTGTGATAAGTATGAATTGTTCTCAGCTACCAAGCATTGAGAGGATCATTTCCTACACCTGCTGCCTACGTGGCCATCAGTGCTTTCCAACAGGTTTGCAAACAAGAGAGGTTTGAAGGCATCGAAAATCTGCTTGTAAATCGAGTCACCTTCTCACTAAAGGATTTGTTTCAACTCATATCCTCAGACAAGAAAGGTAAAAAAGATGAATAGAGAAATGGAAAAGAAAGAGTTGAGAAGAAAGTGTGAAGAAGGGCAGACTCAGAGCTTGGAGGCCAATTAAAATAAGAAGAGGCTGAAAGAAAGGCATGAAGAATAAGAAAGGAGGGGAGGAAGTGAGAAATGAAGAAAAAGAGGAAGTAAAATTTTGCAGAGTTGCTGAGCTCAAACGTGATGGAAAGGAGCGTGTTGTTGACCTGCAAGGGACCCCTGCTGCCTGGGCTGCCTGAGTTCCCAGGGACGTGTCCTCTGATGCTGGAGATGGGGATAGATTGAATGTCACCAGCTGGATCCTGCCCAGCACACGAATGCTAGAGTAGCCCGAGTGTAGAGGATACCTCAACACAGGAGCAGATGGCTGAGATGCATTAGTGTCTGTAACACTTTGAATTCCTCTGAGATACATGCCTGGGAAACATTTTGTTCCCTCTTCCTCAACTGGTGAAGCAAGGCATTTTAATATTCCTAATTATCCCCACCCACATAGTACGTTTTTTACAAAGGCAACACTCAGAAGGGCCAGGGCTTCCTGAGCCAGACGCTGCTGAGACAGGCAGGCAGAAGGGAAATGCAACCCATCCCCAGCCCCCTCTGCATACTGGGGCTGGAGGAGTCCACGGAGAACGTCGGAGCCTCGTGCCTGCCTTATATAAATATTGTAAGGATTGATATGATCATGTTGGCAAACTGCTCTGCACTCCTGAGAGAAAGAGAGTTACAAGGATATGGTTTTATTATTCACAGCATGCTGCGTGCTTACTGTTGTAGAGCTCAGATGCAAACTGCCTGCGGGTTGTAATTTCACTCTGCTCCTTCTGTGTCGGGGACCAGCAGCTTAGGTTTCTATATTTGAAAAATAAGTTTCTTCATCAGCAGCTACTCCAGTACATCAGAGGGGAATGACGGAGTAGAGCGAGTTCGATAAGAGCAGCTCTATTGCCCTGGTGAGATTTGTCCGAATAGGAGAGTTCAGCCAGGAACGGGGAGATGAGACAATGAGCCTCGACTCCATTGAGTCGGGATCCTCTCTCAGCAAGACACTGCTGAGCCAAAAAATCAATAGCAAGAGAAACAAAATCAAACGACATCCAGGTTTCAACACCTTGGGGAAATAACGGGAAGAGGGAAACTTTATTAAGACTGTTCTGTCAACCCTACTCATTCCTTTGAGGCATTTCTTCTTTAAATATTCCAGTCCATTTTGGAGAGCAGAGGCAATCACAGGGTAGATTGATCTTGCACTAAATAGACATTTGGTTAGCTCTAAGATGTGGGTACAAGAGATGGATTTTCCCGAGGAAGTGTGTGAGAGGGTAGCCTCTCCAACTCCCATCCCAGGGCCAGGTCCAAGACTCATAGCACTACTTCCAGGACTGTGAAGGAACAAATGACCTTGTTCAGAAGAAAAGAAGAATGGGCACAAATGACTTGGAGAAATGGCACAAGTGGGGATTTTTATCTATATATTGTCCTCAAATAAATCACAAAAAAATGACACTACAACTACTCAATATGTTTATTCTTGTCTTTCTCTCCTCTCCTGCCCTAACAAGCCCTGGACAGATGTGCCCCATCCCTTGCTCTGATGCTTTACTGTAAAACTCTAAACATCATCAGAGGTGCATTGTTTTCTACTTATTTAGCCACTGCTTATTTTATTAAGCACTTGCTATGGGCTCAGTGCTTTCTTAAACACTGCAGGGCTCGGTAAAGAAAAATACTATTTGCTCCTTTCCTAAGAAAGCTTACAGACTGGCCAACAGGCATGAAGTTATTAGAGACTGGGTCACAAGGAAATAGGAATCAAGTGCTCCAATACACAGAATAAATGTTGCTTCTCTAGTCTTGAAAGACAGCCCGATATTGACAAGGGTCCCTGGATGCCTGCCCCAGCTCCCATCATTGTCTCAGCAAACCTACTGGGCCCAGTGCCCAATCATTTGCAGGAATGGTTACCCCTGAGTTCTTAAAACCTGGGCTTGAGGTAGGAAGTGTGTACACAGCCTGCAGACTTTTGCCACATCCTCCCCATAGACAGCCCCAACCCTGCCCCATCCCTATCTTCTGTAGGTAGAGGGGCTTTCAGAGAGCTGACCTCTTACAGCTTCCCTGCTCCCAGGGCACAGAGCTGAGCTCATGGCTTCATTCCCACAAAACAGATAGCTTTTATGACAGGATGGCTACAGGGACAGAATGGGCATGAGACATAAGGTCAGATTGCAATCGTCTAAAAAGTGCAAACAACAAAAAGTATGAGCTATGCACCCAAAATAGGAACAAAGGGGCCAATGTGTCTTGAGTTGGGAAGGCTTTAGAATATATTTCTAATGCAAAGACAAGGTCAACAAAAAAGGAGGGGCCAAGTGAGGCCTTCAAAGATTTGCTTTGGGAGAACCCCAGGCTCCTTGGGCTTTAGGGAAGATTCTCTTCATCCTCAGGCCACCCAGAGCCAAGCCAACACAGCAGCTGCCTTGCCCATGACAGCCAGATCTGGGACACTCTCCAGTGAGCCGGGCTTCTAAGCTTGCTCCTGAAATCCACGTCATCCCTGGGCCTAGAGTGTGACTTTGCAATGCATTAAGGACCTGGACCAGCTCCTCCACCTCCTCAGCCTGCTTGCCTCCCACTCCCGAGTGTTTGCATTTGAGTGGATCTTGGAAAAGAGTAGGAAGTCTTTTTATAGGCAAATGGGATTTGGCCCAGGTCTCTTTTATCAAGACTAAGCTTTTCCCCTACGACAGTCAAAAGCCTGCTCACCTGTTTTGGGTTGGCAGCCCAATCCAAATGCCACCTCCTCTGAGAACCATCAAAGACCTGAGAAGCATCAAATGTCATCCACTCCACCACCCACAACCCCATACGTCATCAGCTCACTCCAGCCCATTCCCTGCCTTGCCCTAGCCTAGCTAACTGCTCCGTGGTTCGGGGCACCATTTCAGCAGGTCCTGTGTGAGTGCATTCATGTGGAATTTATCTTTGTATGGCTCACAATGTAACCGCCCAAGGGGTTTACCTAGCCCGCTGCCTAGACAGAGCCAATTCATCAAGACAGGGGAATTGCAATAGAGAAAGCGTAATTCACGCAGAAGCGGCTGTGCGGGAAACTGCAGTTTTATTATTACTCAAATCAGTCTCCCCGAGCATTCAGGGAGCAGTTTTTAAGGATAACTTGGTGGGTGGTGGGGAGCCAGTGAGCTTGGTCAACGATGAAATCACAGGGAGTAGGAGCTGTCTTCTTGCGCTCAGTCAGTTCCTGGGTGGGGGCCACAGGATCAGATGAGCCAGTTTATTGATCTGGGTGGGGCCGGCTGATCCATTAAGTTCAGGGTCTGCAAAATATCTCATGCACTGATCTTAGGAGCAGTTTAGGGAGGGTCAGAATCTTGTAGCCTCCAGCTGCATGACTCCTAAACCGTCATTTCTAATCTTGTGGGTAATGTTGGTCTTACAAAGGCAGTCTAGTCCCCACGCAAGAAGGTCTGCTTTGGGAAAGGGCTGTTAACATTTTCGTTTAAACTATAAACTAAGTTTCTCCCAAAGTTAGTTCAGCCTATGCCCAGGAATGAACAAGGACAGTTTGGAGTTTAAAAGCAAGACAGTGTTAGTTAAGTTAGATCTCTTTCACTGTCTCAGTCATAATTTTGCAAAGGCAGTTTCAACAATGCCCCCAGCACTATTGTGGTTTCTCAGTTGGTAATGATCCCACACCCAGTTCCATATGGCTCACACCCTTCTGTCCCTCCTGCCTCTTTGCTGCCCTGCATGTGACCAGCTGTCCTTCTCCCCTGTCTTCCCTGCCCTCCATTCTTTCCCCATCTCTAGTGATGTCGTGCTGTCAGTGCTACACTCCAAAGTTTGTCCTGGTCCCAGTGTGATTAGTCCCTGGGTGCCTACTCTGTGGAGGGGAGGCATACGCAAAGATGAAATAGAGACAGGGACTTTGCTGCTCTCCTGGAGCCTGACGCCAGACCAGCCGGGTCCTGGAAGCTGCCCCAGGCCACGGAGCAGGGAGGTTCAGTCCTGTAAAGACAGGGCCTCCGAGTCTGCTTAGAAACAAAAATCCCATCACACAAACACAGCACTGAGAAGATGAGGCAGACACAAGGCCAAAAAGATCTGGTAGCTCTTGGTGGACCACACACAGAACATGAGTCAGCCAGAGCTGCCATGGCTTTAAAAGGTGTTAATGAGTTCAGGAGAGCCACCCCTCCGGGCATCTAACGGTCCCAGAGGAAGGCTCCATTAGGCAGCCCCAGAATGCCCTTCTCACTTCACAAATGCATGCCACTGGTCTCAAGGGACGAGTGAAGGGATGTGCTGGATAGACTGGACCAGGCTGCATTTCTGATCACTGAAAGCGGAAGAGGAACAAGTCAGCTCTCAGCTGAAGTGTGCAGTTGGAGCGGGGGTCCCCAGGGGGCTTTTTCTCCAGTTACCACCTGAGCTCAGTTCCCCAGGCCCCAGCTCTTCTAAGTGCTTTCCTGGAGGAGAAAGGCAGGGTCCCTCATCCCCACTCCTTGCCCCTCCCTTAGCCAGTCCCTGAAAGGAGGCACAGGTGTTAAGCAACCACTCAGCCCATGACCTTGGGTACAGCTTTCAGCAAACAGGCCACCTCTGATGAAAGTGACGCAGACAGCTGAGCAGTTACAAAGTGGCAGCAGACAGACTGGACAGGGAGTGGACAGACAATGTGTCCAGCCCTGTGGAAAATTTGTGGGCAATGAATATTCAACAGCTGCATGGCACACCACCAGTGCCTTGAGGATCACTAAAGAGGGTGCTTTCTTCTACATGACTTTGTGTCTCTGTAGGCAACAAAATACCACAAGCAGCTGGGTGCCGTGGCTCACGCCTATAATCGCAGCACTTTGGGAGGCCGAGGCGGGTAGATCGCAACGTCAGGAGATCGAGACCATCCTGGCTAACACGGTGAAACCCGGTCTCTACTAAAAATACAAAAACTTAGCTGGGCGTGGTGGCGTGCTCCTCTAATTTTACCCAGCTACTGGCGAGGAAAATCGCTTGAACCTGGGAGGAGGAGGTTTCAGTGAACTGAGATCGTGCCACTGCACTCCAGCCTGGGTGACAGAGCGAGACTCTTAAAAACAAAACAAAACAAAACAAAACAAACAAAAAACAAACCACCACAAGCTAAAATGCTGATCATATCTCTGCTAAAGACAGTTCACAGTGGTTGGCTGAGCTTGGAAGCCTGAAGAGGGAGGGGGAGAGGTTGGTGCTTCTCTGACTCAGAGCCACTGGGTTCTCAACCTTAGGGCACTTCAGAGTCACCTGGGAGCCTTAAAAAAACCCACCAATTAAACTAGAACCTCTTTACGGGTAGGCCCTGGGAACCAAGTTTAAAAGGATGTTTTAAAAACTGTTTTTGGAAATAATTTTAAGCTCTGAGAAGGTGTTAGACTAAAACTACTACAAAGAATACCCATATGTCCTCTACTGACTGTGAACATTTTAACCTATTTGCTTACTTTTCTCTATCTTTCAATACACACACACATACATATTCAAACAAAATATTTTTAAATATTTTTTTTTCTGGGCCATTTGAAGATTAGTTACATCATGGTCCTTGACCTCAAAATACTTCGGTGTGCAACTCCTAAGAGACATTCTCCTACATAACTATAGTACAGCTACCCACTCCAGCAAATTTAACACTGATACAACACTTTGGGAATCAGCGGTCTTTTAACTCTTCAGGTGAGTCTGATGTGCAACCAAGCATGAGAATAATGGGGCAGCCACTAAAATTCACCCCAGGATCTCAAGTCCTGGTACAGGAGGCAGAGAAGAGGTTGGTGGCCCACATTCGGTCTTCCAGGCTTGCCTGGATTCATTAACAGGAGCAGACCGGTCCATGCACAGTTGAGACAGAGGAAACCAGGGGTCCCAGGAGTGGCTCTTGGAAGCCTGTTTATGATCCTTGCTCCTCCCTCTTTTTCCCACCATCTCATTTCTCCATTTCCCTAGAATGGCCTTTCTGATGGTCCAGGATTATCCTTTAAGTACCAAGTGGTTTATTAATAATTTAATATAGGGCCGGGCATGGTGGCTCACACCTGTAATCCCAGCACTTTTGGGAGGCACGAGATCAGGAGATTGAGACCATCCTGGCCAACGCAGTAAAACCCTGTCTCTAATAAAAATTAGCCAGGTGTGGTGGCACACACCTGTAATACCAGCTACTCAGGAGGCTGAGGCAGGAGAATCACTTGAACCTGGGAGGCGGAGGTTGCAGTGAGCTGAGATTGCGCCAGCCTGGGCAACAGAGTGAGACTCTGTCTCAAAAAAATAAAAATAAAAATAAAAAATTTTAATATAGCACAATGACCCATTGAGAAATTACCCCAAACTTTGTTCATATTGTTTTGGCCTTTTATGACTAAAATGAATCTTTCCCTTTTCCAGTAACCCACACAGCCACACTCCTGAGGTCAAGGGATCAAGACCATCCTGGCCAAAATGGTGAAACCCCGTCTCGACTAAAACTACAAATATTAGCTGGGCATGGTGGCACATGCCTGTAGCCCTGGCTACTCGGGAGACTGAGGCAGGAGAATTGCTTGAACCCGGAAGGCGGAGGTTGCAGTGAGCCGAGATCGTGCCACTGCACTCCAGCCTGACAACACAGTGAGACTCCGTCTCAACAAACAAACAAATAAAAACAAACACACACACACAAACAAATAAACCAACACTGATACATTATTATTAACAAGTTCGTAGTTACATTCAGGTTCACTCTTTGTGTTTTACAGTTCCATAGATTTTCACAAATGCATAATGTCATGTATTCACCATTACAGTATCAAACAGAAAAGTTTCACTGTCCTAAAAATTCCCTGTGGTTCACCTACTTATTCCTCTCCCTTTCCCCCCATATACCTAGCAACCACTGATCTTTTTATTGTCTCTATACTGTTGACTTTTCCGGAATGTCATATGGGTGGAATGATATAGTAAGCAACCTTTCAGACTGACTTCTTCCACTTAGCAGTATGCAGCTGGGTTTCTTTCATGTCCGTTTTTGGCTTGATAGCTCATTTTTTAAATTACTGAATAATATTCCATTGTGTGAATGTACTAGTTTGTATATCCATCTACCTATTGAAGGTCATCTTGTTGGCTTTCAATTTTTGGTGATTATGAATAAAACTGCTATAAACATTTATGTGTGTAGGTTTTTGTATGGACATGTTTTCAACTCAATTGGGTTACTGTTGAGAAAAGTGATTCCTGGATTGTACAGTAAGACTATATTTAGATTCGTAAGAGCCTGACAAACTGTCCTCCATAATGGGTGTACAATTTTGCATTCCCACCAGCATTGAATGAGAGTTCTTGTTGCTACATATTCTCACCAGCATTTCATGTTGTCAGTGTTTTTTTAAAAAATATTTTATTTATATTGACAAATAATAATTGTATCTATGAGATTTGGTGTGATGGTTCAATACATGTATACTTTGTGGAATGATCAAATCAAGCTAATTGATACATCCATCACCTCACATAGCTATTTCTTCATGGTGAAAACATTTAAAATCCACTCTTTTAGCAGTTTTGAAATATATAATACATTATTGTTAACTATAGTCACCATGCTGTGCAACAGATCAACAGAACGTAGCCCTCCTGTCTAACTGAAAAGTGTTTTCAGTTTTAGTCATTCTAATGTGTATAATGTATCTCATTGATTAATTTGCATTTCCCTAGTTGAGCATCTTTTTATATGCTTACTTGCCATCTGTATAGCTTCTTTGGTGAGGTGTCTATTTAGATCTTTTGGTTATTTTAAAATCAGATTGCTTGTGTCTTATTATAAAGCTAAAAGAGTTAATTCTATATTCTGGATACAAGTCTTTTATCAGATATGTGTCTTGCAAATGTTTTCTCCTGATCTGTGGCATTTCATTCTCTTAACAGTACATTTTGTAGAGCAGAAGTGTTTAGTTTTAATAAAGTCCAACTTATAATCTTTTCTTTCATTAATTGTGCCTTTTGTGTTAATAAGAGCTAAAACTCAATATGCTTATGTTTTTAATGCAGCATTTTATATGATTCTGCTGTCTTTTCTATCTTAGCAAATCAATTATATGTTTCCTAATTTTTTTGTAAGTGGTTACCCTAGAGTTCACAATGTATGTTTACAATGAATCTAAGTTCACTTTCAAGTAATACTACATTGTTTCACGTGCAGTTCAGGTACCTTAAAACAGACTATCCCAATTCCTCCTTCCCAACTCATAACATTTCTGTCATTCAATTCACCTAATTATATGCTACTATAATCTGTGCCTTCATTTATTCCTCCTCTGACACTCTTCCTTTTTTTATGTAGATCTGAGTTTTTGACCTGTATAATTTTCCTTCTCTCTGAAAAACTTTTTTTTTTTTTTTGAGACGGAGTCTCACTGTGTCACCCAGGCTGGAGTGCAGTGGCCGGATCTCCGCTCACTGCAAGCTCCGCCTCCCGGGTTTACGCCATTCTCCTGCCTCAGGCTCCCGAGTAGCTGGGACTACAGGCACCTGCCACCTCACCCGGCTAGTTTTTTGTGTTTTTTAGTAGAGACGGGGGTTTCACCGTGTTAGCCAGGAGGGTCTCGATCTCCTGACCTCGTGATCCGCCCACCTCGGCCTCCCAAAGTGCTGGGATTACAGGCGTGAGCCACCGCGCCCGGCCCGAAAAACTTTTTTTACTATTTCCTGCAGGGCAGGTCTACGGCAACAAATTCTCTCAATTTTTGTTTGCCTGAGAAAGTCTTTATTTCTCTTTTACTTTTGAAGGATAATTCCATTGGCTACAGATCAATACTTTAAATATTTCACTAAATTTTCTTCTTGCTTTCATGGTTTCTGATGAGAAATCCAATGTATTCTTATCTTTGCTCCCCTATAGATAAGGTTTTTGTTTCTTTGTCTCCCTCTGGCTTTTTTCAAGATTTTTCCTTTGTCTTTGATTTTCTGCAGTTTGAATATAATATGCCTAGGCATAGTTTTTGGTATTCATCCTGGTTGGTATTCTTTAAGCTTCCTAGATCTTTGGTTTGGTGTTCGTTGTTCATTTTGAAAAATTCTCAGTCATTATTACTTATGAGCGATTCGGAGTATGCCATCCCAAATTATGCCACTTTGATATAATCAGTTTTGAGTGGAAGGAAATTGAAAAGAAGGAGACACAAGGCAAACTTTCTGCCCTCCCCTTTTCTACCAGGAAGGGCAGGACAATTTTTAATTGATTCTTAATCACTGGAAGCAATGCCCGGAGACAGCAGCAGAGGAATCTACCAAACAAACTGGCTAAAACGACCCTTATTTTTCATTAGTTTCCCTTATCTAGTTACTTTCTTACTGTTTGCTGTCCCTAAAGCCTAAATCATTTTTCTTTTGTCTTGTCACTTTTCTACCAATTTATTGTATTTTTTATTAAACTGTTTATGTATGAAACCACTATTGCAAAATTATAACTGAGACAGTGAAAGAGATCTGACCTAACCAACTCCATCTTGCATCTAATCTTCAAGCTGTCCTTGTTCATTCCTGGGCATAGGCTAGACTGACTTTGGGTGGAACTTAGTTTTTAGTTTATTGTTTAAAACAAAGACGTTTATAGCCTTTTTTCAAAACAAACCCCTTTCTTGCCTGAAGACTAGCCTGCCTTTGTAGGACTAACAAATTAGTTGAAAGATTATAAATTATGGTTTAGGAGTTATGCCTCTGGAGGATACAAAATTCTGACCCTCCCCAAATTGCTCCTAGGGATAACATCACTATTATAAAACCTAAGATCAGTGCTTGAGATATTGCACTTGAGGGATCGGCTGGCACCACCCAGACCAATAACCTGGCTCTTCTGATCGGGTTGCCCCCACCCAGAAACTAACTCAGAGCAAAAGGACAGCTTTAACTCCCTATGATTTCATCTCCTACCCAACCAATCAGCCCACCAAATTATCCTTAAGAACTCTGATCCCCAAATGCTCGGGGAGACTGATGTGAGTAATAATAAACGGCACAGCCGTCCCTGCGTGAACAACTCTGTCACTATTGCAATTCTTATGCCTTGATAAGTCGGCTCTCTCCAGGCAGTGGGCAAGGTGAACCTGTTGGGTGGTTACATATAAGCCCAAGTTCTAACCATCCCTTAGAGTTACTCGACACTGCGTCTCTCCTGCGTGTATGTGCACTTCGTGTGTTAACACGCTTGTTTACATTTTCTTGTTGATCTGTCTGTGTCCGTCTAATTTGCAGATCCCAGCTGGAGAATCTAGAACAGGGAAAAAAGTTGTTTCCTTCCCTACAACTGTAGGCTGGGTTTTAAATCCTGCCTCTCCCACTACTAAATTATCTTGGGCAAGTGATTTAACCTTGAGGCATAGTTTCCTTAACTATGTAATAGATAAGATAGCTATGTCTTACAGGATGCAAGGAGGCTGAAATGACGTCATGCTTTGAGCAGGGCCTGCCACAGAGTGGCAGTGGAGCCTGGTAGTTAGTGAGTGGCGTGGAATGGAGGAAAATCTGTCACGCCAGGCAGGATGATGGGCCTTGGACATCAGGGTCACAAGGCAAAGATACTTTCAAATCCCTGGCTGCTCTGTTGAAACTACTCAGAGTTTTACTCATAGTTGAAACCTAGACTGATGAAGAATTCACCAAAGGGGTGGAGGGCGCAGCAGCCAAGGCCAAAGTGGGCCCCAGAATTGATAGAACCTCCTGGAATCCAGGTGTCTTGGACCTGCCCCAATCAGTGGACAGGCCCACTGGCAAACCTCAGAGTCTTCCTCCAGCTTCAAACATGTACTTGTGTAGCCAGGACCGTCTCATAGCGTAAGTTTTAGGAGGGCAGAAGTCTGGCTATTCGCCCCAGGCACAGAGCTGGCTTCGGTGAGGACTGCATCTCCATGGCCAACAGTGTTTTAATGTGATCTAGCCTGGAGATTTCGGTGGTCCTTCCTGAAGCTTCTAGCCTGGCCCACTTCTGCTTCTACCTAAGACTGTAAAAAAACGTCTCTGAGGCTGAAGGCTGCTACTGCAAGGGGAATAACTCTATTCCTTTGCAAGGGCAACAGCTGAATATCCATACATGGAAAGGAAAAGGGTTAAATTCATTGTGGTGGCAAAGAAAAAGAAGAAATGAAAATGTAAACAGTTTAAAAAGGTTCAGCATAAGAGCCAAGGTACCCTATCTTCAATTTATCTGTCTTACAGCATGAGCTCTAATAATTGGTCAAATGGGTTGGGCGCGGTGGCTCATGCCTATAATCCCAGCACTTTGGAAGTCTGAGGCGGGCGATTCACGAGGTCAGGAGATCAAGACCATCCTGGCTAACATGGTGAAACCCCATCTCTAACAAAAATACAAAAAAATTAGCCGGGCATGGTGGCACGTGCCTGTAGTCCCAGCTACTCGGGAGGCTGAGGCAAGAGAATCGCTTGAACCTGGGAGGCAGAGATTGCAGTGAGCCAAGATCACGCCACTGCACTCCAGCCTGGGCGACAGAGTGAGACTCTGTCTCAAAAAAAAAAAAGAAAAAAAAGGTCAAATAGGCTTCTTGTCAAGAGATTTACCTTCCTACCTGAAACAACATGACACAGACATGCCACTCTACTTGCCCGAGAGAAATCAAAGCATACGTCCATGCACACTCTGGAACATGAATGTATACACTAACTTTTTAGTAATAGCCAAAAGTGGAAATAATGCAAATGTCCATTAGGATGTGAATGGATAAATAAATTGTGGTATATCCATACAAACTAACACTTCTCAGCAATAAAAAGGAATGAATTGTTGATTCATGCAACAACATGGATGAATTGTAAAATATTTATGTGGAGTAAAAGAAGTCAGGCAAAAATATAATCAGTAGTATAAAGTCCTTTTAAATAAAATGTTTGAAAATGAAATCTAATCTATAGTGACAAAAAGCAGAACAGTGGTTGCCTGGGAGTGGTGGGTGGGGTGGAAGTGGGGAATGATAGGGTAAGATTACAAACAGATGGGGGAAGCTTTAGTGGGTCACAGATACATTCAGTATCTCAATTTTTGTGATGGCTTCACAGGTATGCCCATATTTCAAAACTTACCAAATGTATACCTTAAATATATGTGGTTTATTATAGATCAAGGTTACATTAATAGAACTGTTTAAAAAATTTATTCTTCTTGAAATATTGTTTTTCTTATTTCTATTTTCCTATATCTCTATCTTCCTTCTTATCTTACATAGCTTTTTGCTGCTTTCCACTTACAAAAAACATTCAGTTTTACAAGTAATCAAAGAAAGAAAAACTAAAACAGAAATAATATAACCATCTCCATGCACATGGAACAATTTTACAAACATGAAATGCCAATGTCCGCCGGGCATGGTGGCTGATGCCTATAATCCCAGCACTTTGGGAGGCTGAAGCAAGAGGATCACTTGAGGTTAGGAGTTCAAGACCAGCATGGCCAACATGGTGAAATCCTGCTCTACTAAAAATACAACGATTAGCTGGGCATGGTGGTGGGCACCTGTAATCCCAGCTACTTGGGAGGCTGAGACAGAAGAATCACTTGAACCCAGGAGGCAGAGGTTGCAGTGAGCCGAGATCGCACCACTGCACTCCAGCCTGGGCAACAGAGTGAGACTCCATCTCGGAAAAAAAAGAGAGAGAGAGAAAAAGAAATATCGTCATAGACTCAGAGACATGGACTCTCCTACACTGTCATATTCTTTTGCAGGGAGTGGTAGTTGGCTTGACATTTCTGAAGGTAATTTGCAAATAAGCATTAAAAGTCTTAAAATGTGCCTAACATTTTGACCCAGTCCATTTTAGGATTAGCTCTGAGGATACCTTCTATCTTAGGATGTGAGAAAGACGTTCATAAGGATATGAATTTCAGTACTATTTATATTTGAAAAAAAAATTGCAAAAGCCAAGTAGAACAATTTGAGATTCCCTAAATAGTTCATAATGTAGTCACACCAACATAGATTCTCCAGAAACCAACATGGAAACAGTTGGGGTGCAAGGTGTTGAGTAGGGGTCAACCTCTGCAAGAGGGAGCAGGAGCAGCTAGGACAGCTTGAGAAAATAGAAAATACTGCAGGCCTGACCAAACCTTGGCTATCCCAAGAGGCTAGGCTGAAGGGGCCAGGCTTTGAGACCTGCTCCTCACTCAGTCACTGGATGTGAGCAAGATCAGAGGCAGGGTGCCCTCGGCCCTGAAGAAGCTGAGAGCTGGAGTGGTTTGCTGACCACACCCGACTGAATGGCATGTCCCTTCTCTAGGGACAGCTGCAAGGCAAGTACTTACTTGTCCACTGCCATCCTAAAAGCCCCCCTCCCCATGTCCTTTTGTTCTTCACACTCTCTCTTCTGCTTCTATTGTCTCTACTGACTTTCAGAGTTAGTCTTTTCACGAAGTGTTTATTATGGAAGTCATTTGTAGGGCCCTCTGGAGGGAAAATGCTATTGAAATTTAATTAATGGGAAAGAACAGTAAGTAAATAAAATGAGGTTCTGGAGAGAATTCAGTGCATGGGAATTACAAGCACATTCACTGTAACTTGCATCTGACGGCCTGGAAATTGATGGACGGTGCAAAGGCAAACCCCGAGAGTGCCCTCCTTTTCTGGCATTCACAAGATGAGCCATTCAAATGACGTGGGGTTTCTCTCTGGGTCTGATGCCATCACAATGGCTTCCTGCTTGCCCTCATCCTCCTGTTTGGATGTGGCTGGAGGCTCAGGGTATGAATGTGTTTGTGTGTATGGTGTGTGTGTGTGTGTGCATGCACACATCTGTGTACGTGGGAGTGTGTATTACCAAGATCAAAGATATGGGACAGCCCTGTCTCCTCTCTGCCTGGGAAAAGGTAGAATGAGACTCTGGGACCAGCCAGTAGATGGAACATAGAGCCCATCTGGGAAGAAAGCACAGTGCTATAAACAGTAACATCAAAATTCTGGGTCAGGAAGTAAAAGCTAGAACTATTACAGAGATGAGCTGCTAATTATGGAGGAAGCCATCGAGCAAGCAGCCGTTTCTGTCCAGATCTCCATTAGAATCTCATTATCAGACAATGGGTCAAATGTAGAGCAGTGACTTGATTGTTTAAAATAAATTTTAAAAAAGTAAACAAGCTTTACGAAAACTAGACATTCTGGCTGTGCCAAATATTAATAATGATGTGGGTCAGTGATATATTTTATGTTGCTGGGCAAAGTGTAAATTGTCAAAATGTTTTGGGAAGCAATTTGGCATGATCTTGTAGAGTTGAACGTTTGCTTTCCTTATAGTTCAACAGCTCCAAGAATATACCCTAGAGAAACTCTTGCACATGTGCCCGGGGAATAATGTGGTCTGATGTTCAATAACACTGTTAGTAAGTGCAGAAAACCATAAACAAATAGCTCAAATGTCCATAAACAAAGAAACAGATAAAAAATGTGGGAAATTACTTGGCAATACAGTTAAATGCTGACACATCCTACAATATGGAGGAGCCTTGAAAATATTCTGCGGAGTGAAGGAAGCCAGTCACAAAGGCTACATCGTATAGAATTTCATTGATGTGAAATGTCCAGAATAGACAAATCTGTAGAGACAGAAAGTACATTAGAGGGAAAGTAGGTTGTCAAGGGCTGAAGAAATTGGGGAAAGGAGGGGAGTTATTGCTAATGAATACAGGAGGTTTCTTATTGGGGTGATGCAAATGTTCTAAAATTGATTATCATGATGGTTACTCCACTTTGTGAATATCCTAAAAGTCATTGAATGTGTATACTTTAAATAGATGACTTGTATGGTATGTGAATTATATCTCAATAAAACTATTTACAAAAAAACCCAAGTGCCCAAGAATAAGAGAATGAATATATTTATTGTGCTATAGTTATATGTGAGAATATTGTACAACGATGGACAATGAATGAATCACAGTCACATTCATCAACACGGATGAATGTTGGTAACATTACCATATCATTAGTTGGTAACATTGAGTGAAAAAAGCAAGTCCCAGATAACTACATAGAGCCTGATACTCTCTTTATAAAGTTCAAAAACAAAGCAAAGCTAAGTAACATATTGCATAGGTGAAAATATATATATATATATATATATATATATTTTTTTTTTTTTTAAAGCAACCATAGGAAACAAAACAAAGGAATGAATAAGTATGGTAGATAAAAATGGTCGCTCTGGGGTAAAGGTACCAGGGGAGGGGGACAAGGAAGGAGCAATGGTGACAGTGTTTCATGAATGACAAATTTTGATCAATCAAACTCTGTACCCCAGAATATTAAAATTATTATTATTAACAATAATAGTATTAATATGGGCAAGGAACTGGGCTAATCACCATCTATGTAGTATTTTATTTAATCTTCACAAGAATCATATGAGATGGGAACTATTACTATTCCCACTTCATACATAAGAAACTGAGACTTAGTGGTCACACAAGTAGCAAGTGGTGGAGCTCAGATCTGATTCCCATGCCTGTGAGACCCTACAGCTTTTTTAGTTATGCTCCCAATCTCACTACCCCAACTCCCAAGACAGAAGCCAAGGCTGTGATTGGATCCACCAAGCCCATGAGCAGGATTCCACCAGTGGGATCTGGGTTAGCAGCAGGCATAGAGTGCTAAGAAATTTCCTGGTAGGGTATTACCTAGAGTCAACAAAAATGGCTGCCATTTTGGAAAATGAAACATTGGCTAACTCAGGGACATTATTAGAAACTGCTGCTGAGACAGAGCAACCTTCTGGGGAAGCAGAAAATTAGGTGCAGTGGTGGTAAAGCCTCTGCACCCAGTGAGCATGCGTGCATGGAGCCAAGTGTCAATGGATTGAGACATCATTCAAAGGTCATTCAAGTGGCCCAGTCCAAAGTCACGGTCCTGAGAAGCATGAGCTGCTTTCTGCCTTTAGTCTTGCCTAATTCTGTTTTTCATTTTTGTTTTTTTTTTTTTAAAAAACAGGGTCTCACTCTGTCACCCAGGCTGGAGTGCAGTGGTGCCATCTTGGCTCTTGGCTCACTGCAACCTCTGCCTCCCAGGTTCAAGCAATTATCCTGTCTCATTCTCCTGAGTATCTGAGACTACAGCCATGCAACACCATACCCAGCTAATTTTTTGTATTTTTTGGTAAAGATGGGGTTTCACCATGCTGGCCAGGCTGGTGTTAAACTCCTGACTTCAGGTGATCCACCTACCTTGGCCTCCCAAAATGCTGGGATTACAGGCGTGAGCCACGGTGCCCAGCCAACCTTGCCTAATTCTGTTAGAACTTGCCTTGTTTTCTTCTGGGTTCAATGAAGAATTAAGTGGCAGTTGCTGAGCTGCCCTCTGCATTAAAGCTCACCTTGGGCATTTTCTTCTTTCTTGTCTTCCTCAACTGAGAAGGTGCCCAACTGTCTCACGGTTCTCAACCACAAGGGACAAGCATCTTTGAAGAAGAGCGAGTGAGTGTTAGCAGTTCTCCTCAGCAACAGTTTGGGGCTTTGTCATTACAAAACACTCAAATATCAACTAGGGTAAGTGGAGGTGGGGTAGCAGGAGTGGCTAGAATGAAGTCATCTATTGTAGGCATTTCCAGTTAGTCTCTTTGGATTGATTCAGTGTTTCATGCTAGTTCTCAACCCATACACCTCTTAATCTATTTTAATTCCTGTTAGGCAAGAAAAGCAGAAGAGCTCTTATACAACACTTCAAGAAGTAGGCATTAATAGGCCCTGAGGGCACAGTCTCTGGGATGGCTGCTTCGCTGTATCCCACTGTGTCCTAAAAGCAGTGTGCACTCTGATAGCAGAAGGACACTACATGGACAGGCAGAGAGATGGCAAGTTCTCACACACACTGAGACACCTGTTCACAATCTCAGAAGGGAAGATGTTGTCCCAAGGTCCAAGCAATATGTCACCAATTACACCAACCAGTTTCCTATATGAGACAAAAGCAAAATAAAAGACCCAGTCCTTATTCTGAAGAAACTTGTATTACAGAGAGTCAAATAACACAGCACTAGGTGAGGCTCACTTCTACACCCCTACTCAGGGCTCATTCAAAGACTCTGCCATCAGCCCTAAAAGCAGATAGTCTGGGCTTCAGAGCTGAAGAAGCATTCCCATGGAGTTCAAAGCAATATTTTTTTCCTTGCTACGATCTCTGCATGATTACTCTGGTTTTGTCTTTGGCATGGGAGTTGAGAAAATGCAGTTCAAGTGAAGCTTGGTGTAGATCTTTATGGTTTAGGAAAGGGCTCCATGCAATTAGATAGTGCAATTATTTAGCATCCTGGATGCCTCCTGCAAAGCAGCAGCAATGCCAGTGGTCTTGATAATTGGATTGCTTTTATGAGCAGACACAGACATTGGATAAAGGCCCTGGGAGCTCCTCCTGCTTGTCTGGAATCTGGAGGATGAACTGAGTTTGTGTATTCTAAAGGCCAAGTCCTGCAAACCAAAGCCAGATTGGGGTTGGGGTGTCTCACATATGTGAAGGCTTTGAAATAAAGAGGATTTGATCTTGGGAGACAGATGCTGCTTGCCTTGACTAATTATCCATTTTGGAAGAGAACATAGCATCCTTAGTGCTGGAAGACTTTTCACATTGAGGGATTTCTCGCCCTTTGTCCCCAGGCACTTGCGGGTGCCACCCAGCCTCTGCAGCTGCAGCAGCACAAGCCCAGCAGCATACCTGGCTTAATACAAGGAGCCCAACATGGTCTTAAGCCAGAAATTCGTGTTACCATCACAGGTCTCCATAGTAACCTTTCATGCTAAAAGAAGGACATTTGTAAATATGCATTTTGCAAGCCTTCTTTTCTGATTCAAAATATCAGCCCTTTGAGAACAACTCACTTTGTCAGCTATGTCTTGCTGCTGGAAGGCTGAGGAAATGGGGACTTCTCATTGGTCCCTCTCTCTTTCCTTGTGGCCCTTCATTTCTTGGCTTACTGGAATCAATCGGCAAATGCACACTGAGCTCCTTTGGTAGACCCAGAGTCAGGCGAGGTGCTGCTGGGGACACAGAAGGGGCAAGACACAGTTGGTGCACACAAATTGTTTGAAGCTCAGAGAGAACAACGCAAGACAAGTTGCTATCAACGCCATCCAGGAGGGGCTGAATGCTGGACAATCAGAGGGGACAGATGTGCTCCAGGAGCCCTGCAAAGGGAGGGTGCACCTGGCTGGGCTGCCTACCTAGTTGAAGACCCTCCCAGGGACCTGAGCTCTGGGGCATCTGAGCAGTGGAACAAACTGTCCTAGCTGTTTGTCGTAGTGGATCTTCATCAGGGAGGGCCTTACATCACCCATGGAGCTTTAAAATGCCCTTGCCCATTCCCAGAGGTTTTGGTTTGCTAAGTCTCTGGTGGGTCTTGGGTATCTGTATTTTTTAAAATTGTTGTTGTTTTAATTGACAAGTAATAATTATATATATTCACGGGGGTACAAAGTGATGTTATGGCTTCTAAAATCCTTTTTTTTTGTCTTTGACTTTTGACAAGGCATACTATATAATGTGCCTTGTAGAGGACCTATTTGTGTTGAATCTATTTGGAGTTCCATGAGCCTCCTGGAAATGGACATCTATCCCTCTCCCAAGACTTGAAACGTTTTCTGCTATTATTTTATTAAATATGTTTTCCTCACTTTTTCCCTTCTCTTCTCCTGGAACACCCACAATATGAATGTTTGTTCCCTTATTGGTATTCCATAAACCCCATAGATTTCTTTATTATTTTTTATTATTTTTCTTCTTTTTTGTCTGCCTATGTTATTTCAAAAGACCTGTCTTCAGGTTCAGGAATTCTTGCTTCTGCTTGGTCTAGTATGTTGTTGAAGATCTTGATGTATTTTTAAAATTACATTTGTTACGTTCTTCAGCTGCATAATTTCTGTTTTGTTCTTTTATATGGTATCTATTGTTTTGTTAAATTTCTCATTCAAATCATGAATTGTTTTCCTGACTTTGTTGAATTATCTATCTGTATTCTCTTTTATCTCATTAAGTTTCCTAAAAACTATTATTTTGAATCCTATTTCTGGCATTTCATGTTTCCTCATGATTGGGGTCTGTTACTGGAGAATTATTATTTTCCTTTGGAGGTGACTTGTTTCCTTGCTTTTTCATGGTTGATGTGTCCCTATGACAATTTCTGTACATCTAGTGGAAAAGTTGCCTTTTCCAGTTTTATGGAGTAGGTTTCATAGGCAAAGACTTAGTCATATGAATAGGTCTCAGGGTATCAGTTTTGTGGGGTGCATTGACTTTGGTTCTAGGTAAACGCTGTAGTGTAGTCTTCATGTCATTTCTACAGCTGTAAGCCACACTAGTGGCATTTGCAAGTTTCTCAGTGTCCTAGGCTGAGAGAGTTTGTGGCTGTGATGTACAGTTTTACCTGTTTCTCAGGTTGGGTGCATGTTTGCACGTGGTATGTTGGCCAACTTGCGCTCTGGCTCACTGGGATTGGGACCACAGGGTTGTTACTGTGACCAAGAGCTTAGACAGCAGTTGCTTGGCCAGCCTTGGGGCGTGCCTCCCAGGAGGAGCCTGCAGAGCTGTTTCTGGGGCCTGGTATGCAGGTGTATGGCTGCTCAGCTAGCCTGGGGTTGTATTTTCTGCAGGTGACCCATGGGACCATTTCTCAGGTCCAAGACACAACTGTGTGGCTGCTTGGCTGGCCTGGGGTTGGTTGTTTCTGTGGGGCTTGGCCCGTGGGGCTATCTCATATATCTTGGATGCAGGCACAAGGCTGCTCATTCAGATGCCCACCAGACGCAGCCTGCTCCTCGGGCCCAGGATGTATGCACACAGCTGCTTGAATGACCTGGGGGTATGTCTGCTGGGGGTGGCCCAAAAAATGTTTTTCAGGTTTGGGACATTGGCATATGGCTGTTCAGTTGGCCTGGGGACATGTCTGCGGGGTGTGGGCACAGAGATCTTTCTCAGGCCTGTAACACAGCTGCGCGGCTGCTCATCTGGCTTGGGGGCATTTCTGCAGGGGAGGGGTTGCCCTGTGGGGCTGTTTCATAAGCTCAGGATGCAGGCGCAGGGCTGCTCAGTCGGCCTGGGGCAGGCCCGCCAGAGGTGGTCTGTGGGGCTGTTCCTTGGGCTCAGGAGTGAGTGCACAGCTGCTCCCCAAGTCTAGAGGCCTGTCTGCCAGGGCCAGCGCACAGGGTTGTTTCTCAGGGCTGGGACACAGGTGCAAGGCTGCCTGGCTGGCTCAGGGCTGTGCTCACCAGTGGTGGCTCATGGGGCTGTTTCTTAGGTCCACAAATGGGCTCTTGGTTGGTTGGCTGGTCTGGGAGGGCGCCTGCCAGGGGCAGCTTGTGAGACTGTTTCTCAGGCCCTTATTGTGGACACAGGGCTGTTGGGCAGGCCATGGGTGTATCTGTGTGTGTGGCGGGGTGGGGGGGGGGCAGGGGGACTCTGTGGGGCTGTTCCACAGGCCTTGAACATGGGCATGTAGTCACTGTGCCGACCCAGGGGCATAGCAGCTGCCTGGAGGCTCAGGAGCCTCTTCCGCCTGGATGAGGGCATGCAGCGGTTTGGGCGGCTCAAGGGTGGGTTCGCCCTGGATGGGACTGGCAGACCTTTCCTCCAGTTGGAAGTGTGATGGCAGGGGTTGTTTTCCCTGCTGTGCAGACCAGAGTCACAGCGGATCCTGGGCCCATTGGCCCAAGCTATGCACAGCTGGGATTGCAGTGTTCAGCCACCCACCTGGGCTTGGCATAAAGATGGAGCCCCGGGGCTAGACAGGTGTAGTGTCCACTGGCCCCAGAGCAGGTGCTCTCCAGGTGTGGCTCTGGTCTCAAGACGGTGCCGTGCTGCAGCAGCTTGGCTCACGGGGTGGGTGGGGCATGCACATCTTGTGCTGCTCACCTGGTTCAAGGCAGCTGCGTAGATTCCCAGCAGCCCTTCACACTGGACTCAGGGCTTGCGATGACTGTGGGATTCTCCTGTAACGAGGACTCTAGGTGTTGCCATGACAGTGAGGGCTGGTGGAGATCTTCTGCTTATCTTTTTACCTGTAACAGGAAGTACCCCTGACTTCAAATTGACCTGGGCAGGGGAGCCAGGGCTGCAGAGGCCAGGTGCCTGCAGCGGGTCCTCCTGGACTTGCAACCACCACAACTGCATCTTCCCTCCCCTGATTCACTTCAGTGCTCTCCCGTATGACTCCAGTCAAGCCTTAGCAGTTTATTTGCTGCCTTGGTCCTTTCTTATTGAGAGGATGGATGTCAGGCATCTCTAGTGAGCCATCTTGCTCTATCTGTATTTTTTAAGTTTCTTGGCTGACTGTGACACTCAATCCTGCTTAAAAACAACACAGTAGGCCAGGCGTAGTAATCCCTACACTTTGGGAGGCTGAGGCGGGAGAATCACTTGAGGTCAAGAGTTTGAGTCCAGCCTGAGCAACACGAAGAAACCCCGTCTCTACTAAAAATACAAAATTAGCTGGGCGGTGTGGCGCATGCCTGTAATCTCAGCTACTCAGGAGGCTGAGGCAGGAGAATTGCTTGAACCTGGGAGGCAGAGGTTGTGGTGAGCTGAGATCGTGTCATTGCACTCCAGCCTGGGCAATAAGAGCAAAACTCTGTCTCAAAAAAAGAAAAAAAAAAAAATCCAGCAGTCATTTTCTAGATTACAACCTTAGCTGTATTAGCAAAGAGAACTAAAATCATGGAGGCTCAAACAGATGAAATGTTATTTTTCTCTCATTAGGTGGGCAACCCAGGGCAGGCGAGTGACTGTAATCCTCAGGGTGCCTTGGGATGCAGGCTTCACCTACATCACTGCCCCATCACCAGAGAGAGGCTCTTCTCTGCCTGACTGAAGTTACAGTCCCCATCCTGTGTCTACTCCCCAACTGCAGGAAGAATGAGGAGAGAGGGGGTACCAAAAGAGGCACATCTCATCTTCACAAAAATAAGTCACACAGCCACACTTTGCTGCAAGGGAGGAAATCTAGTCTCTTAGTTTCCAGATGCCACGTAACCCTGTGGGAATTAGGAAGGAGAGAGCAGATGCTAGGGACGTGGTCACATCTTCTATCAGAGGACTGCTTCAGCCAGTGGTTCTCAAATTTTCTGCACATTAAAATCATCTGGATTAACTTTGAAAAAATGAATGCTCAGGACATACCCCACGCCGGCTAAATCAGAATCACCAGGAGAGGGACCCAGGTGTGAGTACTTTTAAAATCACGTCTACAAATAACACTGTCAAGACCCAGAGGCAACAGAGAAACATCTTCTCTAGGGGAGCATAAGGAAGGTTCTGGAAAGCTGGCACAGACCACTGGGTTCCAGAGGGCCAAGCTGATGTCAGTCGTTTAGGGACGCAGGAATGCTGTGATTTCCACTGCACAGCCGGCCACTCACCTCTGTGTGGGTCACAGTGAGTCAGGGCGTCTGTCCATAACCACAGCATGGAACCCCGTTCGGATAAATTACCTGCTGGTGCCTAAGGTGAGCAGCAGGCCCTGCACACGCTCCTGCAAGAGGCAATACTGGCAGTAACCTCTCAAGTCACAAAGCTCTTTCCCATAAGCCTGCTAGATGTTTAAGGCAGAGAGTCCTGAGCTCAGAGCCTAGCTCCCCAGCCATGTGCTTCACCTCTCTAGGCTTATTTTGTCATGGGTAAAATGGGGGCGGTAACAATACCCAACATTTATATGGTGCTTACTGTATGCCAGTCACTTTTCTAGGTGCTATATATACATATATATATAATGTATATTATATATATTATACATTAGTATATAGTACAAATATGTATTTTATATATACTAACGTAATCATCACAACAATCTCACAAGGTAGACATGGGTACTACTTTTATTTTATAGATGAAGAAACTGAGCCACAGAGAGGTCAAGCAAATCATCCAAGGCCACACAGCAAATAAGTGGCCAAGGCTGGCTTTGAAGCCTGATCTGGCTCTAATGTTGATATGGCTTGGACCTGTGTCCACACCCAAACTTCTTGTTCAATTGTAATCCCAAGTTTTGGAGGTGAGGCCTGGTGGGAGGTGACTGGATCGTGAGTGGAGTTCTCATGAATGGAATGGTTTAGTACCATCTCCTTGGTACTGTTCTCGCAATAGTGAGTGAGTTCTTGAGAGATCTGGTCATTTAAAAGTGTGTGGCACCTCCCTTCTCATTCTCTTGCTCCTGCTTTAGCCTTGAGATGTGCCTGAGTCTCCTTAGCCTTCCACCACGATTGGAAGCTTCCTGAGGTCTCTCCAGAGGCAGAGGCTGCTATGCTTACTGTCCAGCCTGCAGAACCATGAGCCAATTAAACCTCTTTGCTTATGCATTACCCAGTCTCAGGTCGTTCTTCATAGCAGTGCAAGAATGAACTAACACAATGTCCATGCTCCTATCCAATGTCCAGGGCAGGTTAGTTCATAGCTTTGTCATGGGGATGAAATGAGGCAACGGGTTTCATAACAGTAGCCAGCCCAGAGTAGCTGTTCATAATAGTGGACTGTTGGGATTAAAATCAAAAGTTGCAGGCCAGGCACGGTGGCTCACACCTGTAATCCCAGCACTTTGGGAGGCCAAAGCGGGTGGATCACTTGAGGTCAGGAGTTCGAGACCAGCCTAGCCAACTTGGTGAAACCTTGTCTCTACTAAAAATACAAAAATTAGGCCGGGCACAGTGGCTCACACCCATAATCCCGGCGCTTTGGGAGGCCAAGGCAGGGGGTCATGTGAGGTCAGGAGTTCAAGACCAGCCTGGCCAACATGGCAAAGCCCTGTCTCTACTAAAACACACAATAAATACAAAAATTAGCTGGCCGTGCTGGCGTGTGCACCTGTAATCCCAGCTACTCAGGAAGCTGAGGAAGGATAATTGCTTGAACCTGGGAGGCAGAGGTTGCAGTGAGCTGAGATTATAACACTGCACTCCAACCTGGGTGACAGAGTGAGACTCTGTCTCAAGAAAAAGAAAAAAAAAAAAAAAAAAAAAAAAGCCCCTTAGCAGTGAAAATTAGAGTGTCTTTTTGTCCCAGGAGCTAGCAGAACGTCTTGATCTGTGGTAAGCACTCAGTAAGGATGAATACAATGTAGAGTTATTTTCCGAGCTTCTCTGTTTCTGTCTGTCTGTGTCTCTTTCTCTGTCCCCTGTATCCTTGGTGTCTGAAGCCAAATGTGTTTTCTGGGTGGGGAAGGCGGCCAGCAGGGCATGCTCTGATAACTATGGCGTGTGCTCCCGCTGGTCCGCACTTTGTGCTGCTTTTCTGGCTTTTTATGGAAGATTCCGAGGCAAACCTCTTCTTGATGAGGCCATGCCAACCCTCTTGGGCTCTCTATTTAAATTTTTGTTGTTGTTGTTGTGGCTTCTGTCTGAAACTTGACAAAATGACTTCCTTAGATTCACCCAAAATACTGTTTCTTGTCCTGAAATAGAATCTTATACTGTCACAAGCATGCTTTTCTTTTTTTGTTTTCCTGGGCTGAAAATCCTAAAAGAGTCAAGTGTCAGAGGGTTCCTCCTCAATAGCATGGAGGTCTCACCTCTCCTTTGCTTTTTTTTTTTTTTTTTGAGATGGCGTCTTGCTCTGTCGCCCAGGCTGGAGTGCAGTGGAGCGATCTCAGCTCACTGCAAGCTCTGCCTCCTGGGTTCACGCCATTTTCCTGCCTCAGCCTCCCAAGTAGCTGGGACTACAGGCACCCACCACCACGCCCAGCTAATTTTTAATACACACGGGGTTTCACCATGTTAGCCAGGATGATCTAGATCTCCTGACCTCATGATCCACCCTCCTCAGCCTCCCAAAGTGCTGGGATTACAGGCATGAGCCACTGTGCCCGGCCTCTCCTTTGCTCTTAATGGAATCCTGGAGCCAAAAGCCGAGCACCTTCCTTGGGGCCACCCCAAGGGCACCAGGAGAGCAGCTCCAGATGGCAGAGGGCCTGGACAGTGAGCCCAGCTCCCTTCTCTAGGACTCACGTTTATAGCCAGCCTCACGTCAGGTGAGCCTGTTGGGTCTCTGGGCTCTGCTACCAGGTCTCCGCTGTCACGGCTCTTTGTCCTCCAGATTGGTCATCTCCAGTCCATCTAAAAAGTCCTCTGCGGACAATGTCTCAACTCAATGTACAGCCCAGCTGCTCCAGAGAAGGGGCGGCCAGGCCACCAGAACAAGCTGCCATCATTTAACAGTTACAATGGTTCTGAGCTTCAGTTTTCACCCCTAAGTCTGGGAGAGTTAACTGGATCTGTTCTTTTCATTTGGAGTTTCAGATGTGCTTTCCAAGAGCCTCCCAGTGAGTGGTGTGGAAGGAGGCATTCACCCACACGAAGGCACGAAGAATTGAAGCTGCCACTTTCCTGGAGCTATTTTTATTGTTGAAGCTTTTCTGAGCCCTAACACTTGACTCAGGGTTAGTCAGAACGCTGCGGAGGATGCAGCTGTGGGTCCCTGGGTGACCTCAGATCTATCCCTAAGCAAAGCCAGGGGAGGAGCATCTTCCACAGCGCTGCAGGGCCTGGGGTGGGCTGAGAACTCAGGGACCGTAACACCGGTCCTCGGGCTTCTTCAGACCCAGGGAAAGCCCACAGTGCTGCCTCATGCACTTGGGCTCACTAACCTTCACCCAGGTGCAATTGCTCTGCATTCCACAGAGCGGGTAGATAGAATCCAGGTGAGAAAACTGGCAATCTGCGGGGTCACGTCTAAACCAAGTCAAATCTGAGCCCTCTGACACCCTCCCCGGGTCCCCAGTTCCCTCTATGAGCCCACGTGGAAGGATCTGGAACTATCTCTTCTATCTGGCTGGACGCAGTGGAGATGGCCTCTGGGGGTGGGCAAGAACTCTGAAAGTTTCCATGAAACCGGTTTGTGGGAGTCTTGATACACTGGGAATCAAATTTAGTCAAAGTTCACAGAATTGGAGTTTCATAAAAGCCTTTTGTTATTTTTCCAGAATGGATGGTTATTATATCCCAATAGCTATATCATGCATACTTAGTTCCGACAGAGAGAATCTGCTTCAGCCAGAGCAGAAGAAGCACTTTCCTGTTAGAGAGAGAAAGGTTTCCCTGTCATGGGGTGTACTCGTACAGTGTCTGTGACTTGGGAATGCCCCGCTCCAAGGCAGGGGAGAGATTAGCCTGTCCCCGAAAGTGCTGCCTCATCTGCTCAGGCTGCAAGAGAAACTGGCAATGGTCTCATGACAGTGAGACAGTTCATATCCCAGCATCCTCCGCCTTGCTTTCCTCCTGTCTGCCAGTTTCAGGAGGGTTTCAGGGCCAGTTCTGTTTGTGGAAGAAATCTTTGTTTCTTTCTCTGTTTGATAATTTTATCTGCCTAATGAAGGAAGAAAGCCAAATCAGTGATGAGATACAGAACCCCTCGCCACAACCCCTTCCACATTCCTTCCCCAAAGCTCATTTGCCTTTTAATTTTAAACCATTTATCCAGTTGTTGCTCGTTAAGAGTCACCTGGGGAATTTAAAATCCTCCCTGATCCCCGGGCTTAGGACTCAAGCATCAGTAGTTTTAAAAACTCTCCAGATGATTCTAACATGCAGCCCAGTCGAGAAGCAGTAATCGACACCAGCACTGTCTCAGACTGTGTATACGTGAGGCGCAGGAGGTGGGCAGAGGGTGGACCAGATCAGTGCTTCCCCAAATCTGTCTGAACCTCAATCAGCTGTTGAAAAATACAGATTCCTGGGTCCCGTCTCTAATGTGCTGAGTGAGAGGCTATTCAGGTAGAAGCCAGAAATCTGAATTTTTGAAAGCTCCCCTTGATGGTTTTGCTCAGTCAAGATTGGGCATCATGGATCTGCCAGGTTCGAGTCGCCCTGGGATCCTGGTCAAGTGGAGATGGTGATTCAGGAGGTCTGGAGGGGAGCCCCAGAATCGGCATTTCTAATGAGTTCCCAGGTGATGCCAGTGCTGCCGAGCTTCAGGCCACACCTGGGATAGATACGGCAAAGGTGTGCTTGTTGTCCCTGAGGCCAGCTGATCCGCGGGGAGGAGAAAATTTTGAAGCCATTTTAGGCAAACAAACTCCTTTGATTGTAGAACTTCTCTGGGTTGTTAGGAAATGATTTCTAGTTTTTATACAGAGATGGGACTGACAACTGTGGTTTAGGGGAGGAGCTGGGCTTCCAGAATCTAGAATGTTCCAGACCAAAGTAACCTGGCAGATCCATGATGCCCAATCTTGACCGATCAGCAAAACCATCAAGGGGAGCTTTCAAACATTCAGATTTCTGGCTTCTACCTGAATAGCCTCTCACTCAGCACATTAGAGACGGGACCCAGGAATCTGTATTTTTCAACAGCTGATTGAGGTTCAGACAGATTTGGGGAAGCACCGATCTAGTCCACCCTCTGCCCACCTCCTGCCCCTCACGTATACACATTTTATAGAAGAGGAGGCTGCCCCAGGGGTGAGCTTCCCTTCTGCAACAATACAGCATTTTCTGCTGAGGATGGAGTGAGTGAGAAAAAAGAAACCCGAGTGAGTGATAGGCAGAACTTCTTCCAGGTTGCTGTTTGGGGAATCAGATTCAGGCTAATAAATTCAGGCCATGCATCTGCCTTCGCTTTCCTTGGCTGTCAGGCTAATTTTATGAGACAGTAAAGACAACAGCCGGTATAGAGATAGCTAATAAAAAAGACAGTTTGGCCCTGCAAGAAGAGAAGATTTCATGCCTCTCCAGGATGCCATACCCCCACGTGGAAGGGCACATGATCCTCCGAGGGATGTGCTGCACCATGGGCAGGCTGGCTCGCCCGCCTCCAGCGTACCTGGGTGCTGCAGCTGGTCGTGGTGGGCCCTCCTTAGACAACTCTCTGGCATTCTATCTTCCTTCAAGGACCAAGGGTGGGCTGGGTACTTGTGGTTCTTCCCTGTAATCTCAGCACTTTGGGAGGCCAAGGCAGGAGGATCCCTTGAGGCCAGGAATTCGAGATCAACCTGGACAACATAGTAAGACCCCATCTCAACAACAACAAAAAAAGAAGATGACCAAGGGTGAATAATTTTAGAGCCTCATGACAAATCACTGCCACAATCCCATTGTAGGCATAAAAATACTTCTGCCTGCCCCCCTGGGACTTCCCACAGCCCTGCCACTGGGAGCCTACAGGATGCCTACAGCTCTAAGTGCCTGTGTCAACCTGGCTCTGCTCATAGTGAGCATCTGTGGGGGAGATGAGCTGCTTTCAGATCTGTTTGATACCCAATACTCACACCTGTGCCTGGATGCCCCACTGTGTTCAAGATCAGCTCAAAACACTGACTGATAAGAACCTGTAGAATTTGCCATAATTATTCATGCAATTTCTGGAACCAATATATTAACCAGTAGACTTTTCCCTTTATCAATGCTTGATATTTTTTTTGTTAAATTAGTTGTGAATTTATTTTTATTTTTATTTTTCAGAGATAGGGTCTCACTCTGTCACCCAGGCTGGAGTGCAGTGATTCAATCATAGCTCACTGCAGCCTTGAACTCCTGGGCTTAAGCAATCCTTCCACCTTAGCCTCCCAAGTAGCTAGGAACTTACAAGCGTGCACCACCATGCCCAACTAATTTTTTATTATTTTATTTTTTTTGTAGAGATCGGGTGTTGCTATGTTGCCCAGGCTGGAGTGCAATGGCATGATCATAGCTCACTGCAACCTCAAAGTCCTGGGCTCAAGCCATCCTCTTACCTCAGCCTCCAGAGTCACTAGAAGTGCAGGTGTGAGCCACTGCTCCCAGTGAAGTTTTAATTTGAAATCTTGATAATATGTAATCATTCATTAATTCATTCCTTTCCTGAGCATATACAAGGTATCAGTAAATACCATCTATTTATATATTTTAATGTTCGTGAGCCTGTCAAGTAAGTATGATTATCTCTACATAGGAAGAACCTGAAGTTAAGAGACCCAGAACAATCATCCAAGATTATGCAGCCAGACACCTCAGTCAGTTCACTGAGGTTGGAGCTCACGTCTTTCTGGTTCCAAAATGTCTTCTTCTCCCCAAATCACACTAACTCCAAGTGACAGTCTCTCTGTCATTTTAGAGACTGAGGGAGGCTGCTAGTTGTCATTTTAAAAAAGCATATTTTTCATGGCAAAGATATGATAAAGCTAAAAGACACAGCACACACTGAAAGTAGTTGCAACATGTGAAATGACTCGGATCTGTGTCCCCACCCAAATCTCATGTTGAACTGTAGTTCCCCGTGTTGGAGGTGGGGCCTGGTGGGAGGTGATTGGATCATGCAGATAGATCCTTCATGAATGGTTTAGGACCACCCCCTTGGTGCCATTCTCATGGTGGTGAGTGAGTTATCACGAGATCTGGTTGTTTAAAAGTGTGTAGCACCTCCCGTTTCTCTCTTGCTCCTGCTCCAGCCATGTAAGGCGTGCCTGTTTCCCCTCTGCCCTCCACCATGACTGTAAGTTTCCTGAGGCCTCCCCAGAGGCAGAAGCCATTGTGCTGCCTGTACAGCCTACAGAACTGTGAGCCAATCAAACCTCTTTTCTTTATAAATTATGTAATATCAAGAATTTCTTTACAGCAGTGCGAGAGCAAACTAATACAACACAAAACAATATAATGAACTTATTAGCACACTCATAAATCAATAAGTTAAAATGTGTACATACTATTTTCTCAGAGAAGCTGCCCATGACCCCCTAGTCTACATCAGGGCCCAATTACTGCACTGCACAGTCCCCTCTGGTGTTCTTCCCGTGAGCAGCACAGCCCTGGTGGCACTTAACAAACGCTGACTGTGCAGGCCCTGTGCTACTCAACACCAATTTAAAGATGGACAAAATAGCAGGCTGACAGGCGTTATCTGTATTGCATCCCTTTTGGAAGTGTTTATACTGCCAGATTGTGGCCTATTTGTTTAAAATAAACTTTTTTATTTTGGAATAGTTTTAGGTTTACAGAGAAGTTGCAAAGACTGTGCAAAGAGTTCTCACCCAGTTTCCCCTAACATTAACATTTACATTGCCATGGCTAATTGTAATGTCAGGTCATTTTCTTCTTTTTTTAGACAGAGTCTCACTCTGTTGCCTAGGCTGGAGTGCAGTGGTGCAGTCTCGGCTCACTGCAACCTCCATCTCCCAGGCTCAAGCAATTCACTTGCCTCAGTCTCCCAAGTAGCTGGGATTACAGGCGCCTGCCACCACGCCCAGCTAATTTTTGTATTTTTAGTAGAGACGGTTTCACCATTTTGGCCAGGCTGTTCTCGAACTCGTGACCTCAGGTGATCCTCCTGCCTCAGCTACCCAAAATGCTGGGATTACAGCATTGTGAGCCACCATGCCCTGCCATACTTTTTAAGAGTGATTACTGTTTCTTTTCGGGTGGAGTTGGGGTAACCACTGGGCACACATCCAGAAGACCTGCAGCCCTGGTGGTCGCGTTGACTTTTCAGGTCTCAATTTCATCAGAAATAATGGGATGGCCCTGCCAGTGTTCTTGGGGAGAATTAAATGAGACCACATCTAAAGAAGGCCCGGGATGGCACTCAGCACACTTCTTGAGGATGAAACTCTATAATCTGTCTTGAAGCAGAAGTTTCCATTAGGCTGTGTGTTGAAAACAGACCTAAGGTTCCTATTTTCACTGCCATTCCCTGCAACGCTGAGCCATACCTGGACTTGTGTTTACTTAATATACTCTGTGTAGCTTTCTCCCTCCTCCTGCCTTCCCTCCTCCTTTCCCAATAAATCCTGTGTGACGGATTCAGGCCAAGGGCAGTTGTTCTCAACAGAGATATTGTTTCCTCTTCCGGCTTGCGTGTTTCAAAGTCCTTGGCAGAGCCAGGTGGTCTCAGCCAAGCCAGGGAGCAGCACCGATGCACAGCCCGTGCATCCTGAATTCATAAGCAGCACAGAAACCCTGAGCCCAGAGGGACTGCCAAGAGGGTGCAGGGGAAAACCTTTCCACATCTATCACGTTAACGGGGCTGCAGGAGGGTGGGCTAAGAGTAGGGATGGGAAGGGATGGGGGAGAGAAAGCACATACTTAGGAAATGTGGGCTCTGGTCATTTCCCTCCCCATCCTGATTTGTTTCGTGCCCCCTGAGCAAGATGCCAAGCCGGCACACATGTTTTCAGAAATGAATAGGACACTTCAACGCTTCAGAATGGAAATGACACTCAGGAAGTGTACACTTGGTGCCCGAGCCTGCCCATGCCCGCACTCACACAGATGCCCCTCTGAAAGAGGTATCTTCTTCGGGCACAGCTCGCCTCGCCCACAACGTCTGGGAAGGCAGCAGGCGGCTAGAAGGAGCAATGCTGGGGCTGTGCCTGAATAATGAGGTTCTCCTCAAGGCATTCTTTCTCGTTCATTCTAGTCCATCAAGGAGGTTCCACTCAAAATGAGTAGTTGCTAAGCCCATTCAAGAGAGCTGCCCATATTCCTTAGTGAGCACAAGAGAACATGAAATACAATATTTACATGCTGCTATTCTTTTTCATTTCTCTTTCTTCTTCTTCCTCTTTTTTTTTTTTTTTTCTAAAGCACAACAGAGTTGGCCTTTAATGCTTGCCTTTCCTTACGTGCCCAGGTTTTTAATTGGACCACTCCCTGTGCTTTGGAGCTTGGGCGGCAGAACCGTGTGTGTGAGGAGAAGCCATCTGGGTGTCTCCCCTTGGCCAGGCAAGGTAGACAACCAGAGCAGAGCAGCACGGAGACCTTTCTGCGGTGGGAGAAACAGACAGGAAAACTCTGCAAACACACAGACGCTTTTGGAGCAGGAGGAGAAGCAGCAGAAAGTTACACATCTGGGTTTTGAAGGGAATTGTGACTAATCTTGAAAGTTACAGTGTATAGAAAGTTCCAGTAACGTAGACCTTTTGTTCCTTCACATTAAATGTAACTTGGGGCTGGGCACAGTGGCTTATGCCTGCAATCCTAGTACTTTGGGAGGCCAAGGCGGGCAGATCGCTTGAGCTCAGGGGTTCAAGACCAGCTTGGCTGACACAGTGTGATCTCGTCTCTGTAAAAAATAAAACAAAATCAGCCAGACATGATGACGTACGTCTGTATTCCCAACTACTTGGGTAGTTGAGCTGAGAGGATTGCTTAAGCACAGCAAGTCGAGGCTGCAGTGAGCCACGATTACGCCGCTGTACTTCAGTCTCGGAGATAGAGGTAGACCCTGTCTCAAATATATATATATGTGTGTGTGTATATATATATATATAGATATAGTCCAGTTTCAGATAATCTGTTATAAGCAACAGAAAACAGAGTAATGCAGGCACCATAACTGTACTCATTTCATTATATATATACACATATATATGTTTAATTTCATATATATACATATATACACGTGTGTGTGTGTATTTATTTGAGACAGGGTCTAGCTCTATCGCCCAGGCTGATATAAGTTGCAAATCAGTGATTTGGGTGCCTGCTTCCTTATTCCTCCAGCGCAGATACAAACTCATGCAGATGGAATCTCCTGTCCTAACAATAATAATACATTTGATTTAATAACAGCACTTGGCCAGGCGTGGTGGCACATGCCTGTAGTTCTAGCTATTTGGGAGGCTGAGGCAGGAGAATCATTTAGGCCCAGAAGGTCAAGGATGCTGTGAGCTATGATGTTGCCACTGTACTCTAGCCTGTGTGGCAGAGCAAGACCCTAATAATAATAATAATAATAATAGTAATAGCACTTACCATTATTGATCATTTGTCATTGCCAGGCATTAATTCAGGCAGCTTAAATTGTACCTGTCCAATTGTATGAAATGGCTACAGTTATGGTGCCTGCGTTAGTCTGTTTTCTGTTGCTTATAACAGAATATCTGAAGCTGGATAATTTATAAAGAAAAGGCGCTTAGTGCTTACAGTGATGAAGTCCCAGGTTGAGCGGGTGCATCTTGTGCGGGCATTCTTGCTGGTGAGGACTCTCTGCAGAGTCTTGAGGTGGCATCACATGGCAAGGGGGCTGAATGTGCTCGTGTGCTCAGGTCTCTCTTCCTCTTCTTATAAAGACATCAGCTCCCCTCTCATGATAGCCCATTAATCCATTAACCCATTAATTCATAAACAGATCATTCCATTCATGCTGGCAGAGCTGTCATGATCCAATCACCTCTTAAAGGTGATATTAATACTGCCACATTGGGGATTAAGTTTCCAACACGTGAGATCTGGGGGACACATTCAAACCATAGCAGCACCTATATTGCAGACGAGGACACTGGGATCTGGATTTCTGAAGTAATCCCCTGAGACTCATGTGATTCCCAGGGGCTGGCTGGGCTGGAATAGAAACCAAATGTGAAACTTGTGGTCATGACACTGTATTGCCCACCTTGTGCAAATGGAAGCAATTCATTTGGGTTGCCTGAGCCTCTGTTAAGCAAGATGATTTCATTACAAGTTTTCAAAGCTCCTTCTGGACCTTTTTTTTAATCAAAATGAATCCTAGCTTCATCTTCCACTCACCACTTCTCAGGACTAAATACAGAAATGCAACATCTCCAGTTACTTGCTCTTGGTGGCAAAGTGAAGGTGGGTATTTCTGGAGGGGTGATGTTAGTATGGTCTCTTCATATCCCTTCCCGAGGCTCTGTGAGAGGAACCCTTATATTGTAAACAAAATATTCGAGTCCGTCAAGTCTCATACAAAAGACCTTGTTGAGATCTCTGTAGATTAGCACTGAGACCTGACAGATTGTAGGAGTAACACTAAAATACTTAAATAATGAGTCAGACGTAGATGAGCCTTGAGGACATTATGCTAAGTGAAATAAGCAGACACAAAAGGACAAATACTGTATGATTCAACACATATGAGGTACCTGGAACAGTCAAATCGAGACAGAGAGAACAGCGGTGGTGGCCAGGGGCTGCAGGGAGGAGGAAATGAAAAGTTAGTGTTTAATGGGTACAGAGTTTCTGTTTGGGAAAATGAGAGACTTCTGAACATGGTTGTGGTGAGGGTTGCACAGCAATGTGAGTGTACTTTATGCCAATGAAATGTGTGCTTAAAAATGGCTAAACTGGCCAGGCGCGGTGGCTCACACCTGTAATCCCAGCACTTTGGGAAGCTGAGACGGGTGGATCACCTGAGGTCAGGAGTTGGAGACCAACCTGACCAACATTTTTGTCTACTAAAAATACAAAAGTTAGCTGGGCGTGGTGGCGCATGCCTGTAATCCCAGCTACTCGGGAGGCTGAGGCAGGAGAATTGCTTGAACCCAGAGGCAGAGGTTGTAGTGAGCCGAGATCATGCCATTGCACTCCAGCTTGGGAGACAAGAGCAAAACTTTGTCTCAAAAAAAAAAAAAAAAAAAAAGGGCTGAACTGATAAATTTTATTATTATTATTATTATTATTTTATTTTTTTATTTTTTTTTGAGACAGATTCTCACTGTCACCCAGGCTGGAGTACAGTGGAGTGATCTCAGCTCACTGCAACCTCTGCCTCCTGGGTTCAGGAGATTCTCCTGCCTCAGCATCCCAAGTAGCTGAGATTACAGGTGGGCACCACCACGCCCGGCTAATTTCTGAATATTTAGTAGAGACGGAGTTTCACCATGGTGGTCAGGCTGGTCTCGAACTCCTGACCTCGTGATCCGCCCGCCTCAGGCTCCCAAAGTGCTGGATTACAGGCGTGAGCCACCGCTCCCTGACTGTTACGTATATTTTACTATGGTAAACAAAAATATGAATAAATAAAGAAGTTTCTTATTGTTTATAGTTGTATAATATGTGTTTGGTAAAAATAAAGTATAAAAAATTAAAATAACACAATTTTCACCAACCAGAAATAACTATAATTATTTCTATCTGATCTTTTTCCTTTGAATTCATCCATCCATCTAATATAGAGAGAGAAACTCAGATATTTGAATTCATATTGTATAGTTATTTATTCATTTTATTATCTTCGTTTAACATTACAAGCATTTTCCAAGCAATTAAAATGTATTTATAAACATAATTGTAATGGCTACATACTTGTTTCGGCATGCTCTAATTTATTTAGCCCTCTCTTTGTTTTTGTTTTCCTAATTTTGTTACTTTGTAAATGGCATTAAACCACTCGTACTAGCGCATTCATTGCTGCCTGCCTCTGATTACTTCCACAGGGCTGGCTCCTAGAAGCAGAGTTACTGAGTCAGAAGACAGGTTTTGTACTCGAGGAACCTTTTTACTTCTCCATGTGTATGTGCATGCATGTGTGCGTGTCTGTGTGTGTGTGCGTGTGCGTCTGTGTGCTTGTGCGTGTGTGTGTGCACACACGTGTGTGCCTGTGTGTGCGCGTGCATGTGTGTGTCCGTGTGTGTGGGCGTGCGCACGTATTTGGATGATTTTCAGAAGCGCTTCATCCATCCTTTGTTCCTTCGCGGTCCGTTTGAAGCACCTGCAATCTCTCACCTCTTTTGGTTGTTGTTGAGTACATACAACCTCTGATTCCTGTCCTTAAAATCTGCCTTTAGGGAAGATACGTTTGAACCCTGACCATCCCTAAGGCGAAGCCTAGAGATCTGAGCACAGGAGGTCTGTTGAGCAAAAGTGAATGAGACAGTATCTGAGGTTCTGTCTGTTTCAACATGGCTTGCATCACACAGGAGGATGTGAAGTGAAGGCAGGAGCCAGCTCCCAGCTTGGGGCATGGAGAAAGCTTCCCCAGCTCAGCTGGTGTTTGGGGAAGGCCTCAGCTCAGCCCTGACTGCTCCCTAAAGCATTCCACACACTGTGAGGAGCAGGAAGCCTTGCTAGAGCTTCCTTGTCTGCTGGTAAACAGGTGGTTAAATGTAGCCTGGACAGCATTGACCTTGGCTTCCCCTCATTGCCCACTCGCTCCTAAGAATCACCCACAGACTCATCTGTAAAGGAAACCTTGAATCTCTGACTCTTAGGCAGCTTTTTGGTTTCAAAAGTCCTTGAGGCTTTTCGCTGGGGTCTGCTGACCTTTTCTTTTTATGTTTGCCCCACGTCTCCCCCATACCTCCCTCCACTCCAGATCTCAGCTCACATGCAGTTCTGGGAAGCTTTGGTGACCCTCCCCCTCAAACCAGATTGAGAATCAGAATGTGCCCTTTTTCCATACTGCTTTTCACAATTTGCAATTATACTAATTTGCGTAATCGTTTGATTAATATGTCTTTTAATGTTTCCATTCAGCAAATATTTTTTACGTGCCCTTGTGTGCCAGGAACTGTACTATTTGCTGGGATGACAGTGATGAACAAAACGAATTTGGTTCCTCTCCATGTGGAGTTGAAAGTCCAGCAAGAAATAAACGAATTAAAAAAGATGATTGCAATTTGTAATAAGTGCTATTAGAGAAGTGAAGTGGATGCAATGACAAAGATTGGAGGAGGGACCTCACTGGGCAGAAGGATGGTGAAGGTCACCTTGAAGTCCTGAGGTGTGGGAGGAGCCTCCCTAGGGAAGAGCCTGGGGGAAGGTGCTGCTCCTGGGATGTCACAGGGACAGTTGGAGGAATTGAAAGTAGCTGCATGGAGGGAGTGCTGTGGGTCAGGGGAGAGGGACACTCAGTGAGGGAGGACAGATGGACAGCGTGCAGTAGGAGAGTGACATGGAACCAGGTCAGCGCAGATGAGAGGCAGAGCAGCAGCTGCTGCAGTGGATGCTGTGGAGGCCATGGGAGATGGTGGCCATGTTCCAGCAGCAGCCAGATGGCAGTGGACTGGAGAGTGAATGGATGGTGAGGAATTAGGAAGTTACCTCTAAGAAGAGAAGTTAGGGCTGTGCAGGAGAATAAAATCATTGGGTGGAGGAAGACAGATTAGAAGGACCAAGGGGAGAAACTAAAGTTGGTTTTCCATTTTTTCCCTTTTTTTGGATGGGAGATGGTGGAGCATGTTTATAATCTGTGGAGATGACTCAGGAGAGAGAGAGATTGAAAGAGAGAGAGATTTACAATGCTCAAAGAGGCAATAAACGGAGAGCTAAGTCCTTGAGAAGATAAGATGGGATGGCATCCAGAACAGAGATGAATAGATAAGACTTTTATAGGAAGAGAGCCACTTCATCAATTTTTTTAACACTTTATTACCGAAAATTGCAAACCCACAAAAGTAGAGAAAATAGTATACTGAAACCCCGTACACCCATCACCCCAGCTTCACTACAGAGCCAGTCTCATTTCATCTACAATCCCACCCAATTTACAACCCCTCTCCAGATTCTTTGGAAACAAATCCAAGACATTATAACTTTCCATTCACAAATGGTTCAGTGTGTATCCCTTAAAATGAGGAGTTAAAATTATAGCAAAACTATTATCACACTTAATAATTTATTAGCATCACGAAGTATTTATTCAGTGCATAAATTTCTCCAATTATCCCTTACATGCTTTTATTTTTAACAGCTGGCTTGTTCACATCAAAACCAAAACAAGTCACACATACTGAATTTGGCTGATATGCTTTTTAAAGGGGGCTTCTTCCTCCCTTTTTTCCCCTTAACATTTGTTGAGGAAACCAGGTCTTTTGTCTTACAGAACTTCACACTTTCTGGATTTTGCTGATGATATACCCAAGTTGTCATTTAACATATACTTCTCTCACTGATAACTCCTCTAAATTGCAAACTTACATCTAACATCTGAAGATTCAGGTCTGGTGGTGGTGGTTTTTTTGTTGATTTGTTAGCTTTTGGTACTTCTTTCCATTAAAATTTTAAAATAGTACATACACACACACACACACACACACACACACACACACACACACACACACACAATTCGCTCCTATTCTAAGATATACGGTAGCATACTATACACACTATTCTCATCTTTTCCAATTTCTCCCTACTAGAATGTGCAACATTCCTCGTTCCTTTTATATAATGCTTGATTCTCCATTGTGTGGATTTGCCTTCTTCAACTAATTCCCCTAGTGATGGACATTTGGTTTGTTTTTCCAATCTTTGGCTACTACAAGAAGTACTGTACTAAATAGCTTTGCACACATATTGTATTTTTGCCAGCCTATCTTGGGGATATTTTCCTAGGAATGGGATTGCTAGGTGAAAGGGTTAAATGCATACGTAACTTTGCTCCACATTGCCAAATTTTCCTCCATAGGAGCTGCACCCCTTTGCTTTTCCACCAGCAATGTACAAGCCTGCCTGTTGTCCTATAGCCTACCAACAGAATATGCCATCAAACTTCTGGATATTTGCCAATGCAGTAGACACAATGGTAGTTTTATTTGATTCTAATTTGCATTTCCCTTATTCATCTCACTACTTTTAAAGGAAGAAAGGAGAGAGAAGGTGGGTGGCAGTGTGAATACGTTTGTAGATTTGGTGTTACGTAGATGTTTGCCCCTCTAAACTGTAAGATCCACCAGGGTAGGACAACATCTGTTCTGCTCACTCTTGCTGTTCATTCTGTTCCAGTCCTATGCTCAGTGCTTGGCATGGAGGATACACTGACTAGTACACAACCAATGGTGTGAATGAATGAATGAATGAATGGGTGAATGAAAGACAGAAACTCTCTTTTCTCTCTGCTTCATGACTGTACTGGGGTCTATTTGACATTTTACCTGCACCCCTTCCTGTACCTTTCTCCAGATTTAGAACCTAGAATTAGGGGAACCAATTAAAAGTCTAAATTCTGAATTTAAAAACAAAAAGTCACAGAAAGGGCTTGCCTAATGCCACATCCATGAGATTAATGAGTTGTGCCTGTGTGAGTAAGAGGTGGAGTGGGTGCAGTGCGAAAATGCTCCTACTTGTTGAGAGATGCTGGGAAGACTAGCTCAGCCAGGTAAGCATTGCATGGGCATGAGGAATTGTTTGGTTAAGGGACAGAACAATCGCTGTGGGATTTCCTCCTCTTCTATCCCATCCACAGGCTCTGAGCTCTCAGAACTGTCAGTACCTTCAGGGCTTATAAAGGCTGTGGTTCCATGTGGCACTCCTGACGCTCTTCCAACATGTGCATGGCCATCTGGAGGAAGCGGGAGCTCCCCATCACCCAAGGAACTCTTTGTTACTTGGGGATAGACTATGTCTAAAGCCTCCTTGACATACAGCCCTTTGGATGAAATAGCTTTTTTCCTGTCTGTATTTTATCTTTTCTGTTTGAAAAAAATTTCAGTTGTCTTTGGCCCTTCAATGATAGGATCTCTCATATGGAAGCTCATGCCTAAACTTCCACCCCTTCTTCTCCTGCTAGAAATCACCCATCTTTCAGGACTCAGGTTCAAAGTTATACTCCTTGATTATATCAATGTTAAGGATTTCCATTTGATGATGAAATCAAGGACACAATTATAAGGCAAATGACAACTCAGGAGAATATATTTAAAACGCTAACATCTGACGTGATTCAAATATCTAAAATATACAAGAAACTTTTGCAAATCAATCACAGGGACCTCAATAGATAAATGGACAAAGAGTATGAATAAGCAAGTCACAAAACAGGAAATCCAAAATAACAAGCAAATGAATAAATGCTCAGACTCATTTGATTAGAGACATAAAATAAAAACTATAATGAACTATGACTTTACACTCATCAGATTGGCAAAAACTAGAAAGTTGAAGATGGCAGGCAGGTCATGGCAGGGCTGTAGGAAAGACAGGACTCTTGTACGATGCTGCTGAGAGGTAAAATGGGATAGCCCTTCTTTAGAGCAATCCAGCAGTACTTGGTAAAATGCACTTACCCTAGGACTGGAAGATCCCATTCCTAGGAATGTCTCCAGAGAAATTCTCACACTGGTCTCTGAAGGAAGATACATGAGGATGCTTGCTATAGTCTTGCTTATGGGGACTGAGTGTGTCTGTTACTGTGGGAATGGATAAATAACACAAAGTGTGATATGGAGTACTACACAGCAGTGAGAAGCAGTGAGAGAGAGGTACTGTCAATTTTTGTTACGTGTAATAGCTCTGTTCTGTAAAGTCTGTGAACACTGAGTTAGTAAATACTGAACCATTACTCCTAGGGGAAATACAGACTTAGGTTCCCATGAGCCACGGGTCACGATGCTTTGATCAACGTATCAGTATATAACCTTGCTTGTGTGTGCTGCTGTTTAAAGCCACTTTATTTCATCTATATTGTTGATTCATTAGTGCTGAACTCACAGCCAACAGCCCTAACTCCCATGCTTGAATAAAGCTTTTTCAACACACGTGTTTTCTTCATTAGGGGCATCACAGCCTACTGCACTTAGGAACACTAGGCAACACTTAGCACTATGCTTGGGGGCCATTTCCAACAGCTGAATTATCCCCCAAAAGCACAAAGATGTGAAAGGTGTAGCACTAAACAGACTGCAAAAAGGACAGTTGTTTACACTATGAGAGCAGAAACAAGAAGGCAGAACAGTGTCCTGTTCCACCTTAGCTGGGGGCTTGCACATCTGGCAGCGCAAATCTTTCAGTGCTCTGGGTATATCCGAAAGTGACTGTGAAAGTCCCTTGACTGTTGATTTTTGGGTCACAGATGCATTTTATTGAGTAGGCAAATTCACAAATACAAAATCATGAATAATGATGGACTGCACAGTCACCTGGTTAGTTCTGAAAACATAGACTTGAATGAACAAAAGCAAGAAAGAGAATCAGATACACAGCACATCATTTATGTAAAAATGGACACAAAGCAATCACACATGGTTTTCGAGAACCCATACAAGTCAAAGGACACACATAAACCTATTAAAAGAGTTGCCTCCTGGGTGCGGAATTGAGATGAAATGGAATAAATGAATCAATAAATACAAGGAGAGATGTCAGAGTGCCCTGAACCATGGAGTGTGATGAACTCAGCCTCTACCTTGAAAAGTCTGACCTGAAGCCACCATCGCTGTGGCCCACCCTCCCAGATTCCCCCTTTCTTTGACCCCTGTTCCCAGGAAGCACCGCTCTTCCAGCTCTTCGTGGAGGGCCTGAAATTCCCACTTTATTGGAGCACAGTTTCCGGTATATTTTATTTATTTGTCTATATTTATTTATTTATACTTCCACCTCACTTCAAAAAGGATTCCAAGTCACTACTGATCCAGGCTGAGTCTATTTGCAGAATGAATAAGGACATGCACAGCTGAATGAACCATGGAAGGGCAGTTTCCATACTTATCCTGTCACACTCTTGTCTACTGGGGATGAGCCCCAGTGATAATATTAGTAATAAAAGGGTATGTTCGGCTCAGGGCACAACCAGCTCTTAGGTCCCTTGAACCAGGCTCTGCAGAGCTGATAACACAAGCTAACATTGCATTTGCTCTTTGGACAGTTATGGATGATTCATATTCTGTTTTTCATAAACCTAACATGTCTTTTTCACATGAACCACATCTTTATTTTGCATTTAGATGGTTGACCTGTTTTTTAACCAGTTGGATATAAATATGTTTTTATAGTTGGCTATAAACCATGGATTCAGAATATCAAATTGGTTTGAATCTCATTTCTTTTTTCCAATGTATTGGCCATTCCTCCCAGTTCTGTGCCACCTGGAAGTTGGTAAGAGTGCTGTCAATTACCTTAAATTGTTGATAAATCCCAGAATATAGAACAAGCTCTGCGGCTGACCACATCTCCCCTCTAAGAACACCTGCCTCTATGAATTCTTGTACACGTGCTGTACAGATCTCCTCTCATTTAGACTGAATTTTGATTTCTTTTTCTCTATCTATCCTAAAGAGAACATTCTCCTAAAGTTCATGAGAACTTTGTAAAATACTTTTCTGAAATCCAGATATTCTTTGTCTTGGGCCAATCCTTAGATCTATCAGTATGAGTTTGGGTCACTGAACCATGGAACTGGAAACATACGTTAGATGCTGGACACCTCAGTACTTTACAGAGGAGGAAATAGAAGATGAGAGTACTTGCATGAGTACCCGCAGTGAGCACTCATACAAGTCCTCCTGTGAGTATGAGGGTGTCCTGGCCTAGTACACACAGTAAGCACTCACACAAACCCTCCTGTGAGTACCAGCATGTCCTGGCCAAGTACCCGCAGTGAGCACTCATACAAGTCCTCCTGTGAGTACCAGCATGTCCTGGCCAAGTACCCGCAGTGAGCACTCATACAAGTCCTCCTGTGAGTATGAGGGTGGCCCAGCCAGTGAGGTGTCAGTGAAAGTGGCTTGACTCAAACCCTAGACTCCTGACCCCACATACAAGGGACTTTACAAGGTGTCCTGCCACTTCAAGAGAGACGGTACTGACTCGTCATGACTGCTCCCTGCGTCTGCTCACAATCAGTTAAATAAATCTACTCCAGAAGGGTGTTGGGGCTTCAGGTGATTCGAAGAAAATTGAAGCCTAGAGAGCATCTAGGGCTTTAAAATAAGCCAAGCCTTTGGACTAGACATATGACATTCCAGGACACAAAAGTGACCTGTGTGTGTGACCCTGAGTAATGTGTGCAGGTTTTTTGGAATAGTCTGTGAACAATTTCTGAAGATTGGAGTTGAGTGGACTCTGACAAATGAAAAAGATTTTGATAGAAAGAAAGTCCCTTACAGTGGGGGAAGTTGGAAGTGCTGTACAGAGTTAAGAGTGCATGCAGAATGTTCTGAACGGGGCTCTTTCCGTTGCAAATGGCAAAGGGACAGCAGCTGCCCACCTAGCTCGAAAGGCCGGGGTCCATTGGGACAGCTGGATGGGAGGCTCTGAAGACTTGGCATAGGTACTTCTTCCCATCCTGCAGCTCTGCCTCATGTGTCAACTCCTTTTTCAGGATGGCTCTCCCAAAGATGGGTAACCGCAGCTACCACAATTATAGCGGGGAAAGAGTGCCTGTTTGCTAACAACTCCAAAAATGTCCCGGGAAAGGCTCTCATTTGCCGTTCTGAATAAGGTTGCCAGATTTTGCAAATAACAATACAGGATGTCTGTCAAATTTGAATTTCAGATGAACAATGAATAATTTCTTAAGGTAGGTCTGCCCCATGCAATATTTGGGACATGTACAAGAAATTACTTATTTATCTAAAATCCAAATTTAAATTTGAATTAAATTAAATAGACATCCTGTATTTTATCTGGCAACCCTATCCCTATACCAGTTCATTGGATCCAGGCAGATGAGGTGGGTAATGGGTCCAGCCTGGGTAAGGTGTCCATACCCTGGACCCCAGGGGCGAGATCAGCCCTACCCCAGCCTCCTGGACTTGGCATGGGAGTGGGTGGGTAACCAATCAGAAGCTTTACCAGAGAACAACTGGATGTTAGGGAGACAAAACAATAGACGCCCACTATAGCCGACTCCATGGACAGCAAGGAGACCAAGATAAAAGTGAAAATGTCTTGCTTCCCTTGTCTTGCATTCCCCCAATAACTTTGGGATTTCTCCATCTGCTTTTTCTGCTTCCCTGTCCCATGCCTGTTAGCTTCTAGAGGAAAGGTTTATGTGTTTCTTGTTCATCACTGCAATCCCATTGCTGGGCACAGAGAATCTCAATGAAAAATTGTCATATAGCCAAATGAGTGAAACATTACATGTCCTTTATAACACTTCCTCCTTGGGTAGACTTGAGATTTTTCCAGAGACTGTCAAAATGTTTTTACATGAACAGTGGTGATTCTGTGATAACAACAGCAAGGCTAACATGCTGTTCTGCCATGGAGCTGTACACCTCTGGCTCTCCCTTATGTTATTTGAAGTTCATAAGTTTTGATAATATCTCAGCAAGAAAGATGAGTACTGTTCTCCTGGTTTATATATAAGGAAGCTGAATCTACCAAGGCTGGATCATTTCATCAAGACCACAAATACAGTGAAGAGACTCTGGCAGGGTTTGGAACCCCCATTTTGGGCTGCTTCCCATCTTCCTGAGAGCTCTGAGTTTTAGGAATCCTAATATTTGCTCTCTGTGCGCAGCATTTTGGCGGAGAGAAAGCCGACCAATTCCTGTGGGCAGTGTCAGTGTGTGCACTTTTTTGTTTCTGGGAAAAGGCATAGCTGGATATTCTATGGAGAGATAGAAATATTTCCTGAAGGCAGATTTGCAGCATGAAGGAAGAGGAGATGGAGGAGAAGGAGCAGACTTGGGATTCAGCCTCATACCTATCCATCATCTCAGGTTTGGTTTCCTCTGAGACAGATGGGATGGAGGCTGCTTCGCCTGCTGACAGCAGAGAGCTTGTACATGCCAGGAGCCTTCCAGAGTGCCTCCCCTGAAGCACCAAGGGGCCACGTCAAAGGGGCGGCTCTCATACCCCTGTCATCATAGGGTTACAATAAATTTCTGACAAATGAGAATAAAATGTCACAAGAAAGAATTCTTGTTCTAATTTACCCTGAAACTTCATCTGCGTCTCAAAGCCCTTTTTGTCCCAGTAAGGGAAGCCCAAAGTGAAACAAGGTACCTAGTGGAGCTAGGATTTAAAGCCAGGTGCCTGAGTCCAAAGCCCTATGCTCTTTCTGCACTACCAGACCTGCTTCTCCAAGGATGATGAGGAGGGAATGAGATTGCAGTGTTAACATGGGGCGTGTCCCCTCGGGCACCATAGGAACCTGTGGAATCATGGTGAAGATTCATCCCAACCCTTTTGGCCAAGGCAATTTTCTCAGGGCAGCTGATCTTATTGATCTCACTTTTCCTGAGGGAGGACACGCCTGCGTGCTCTGTGGCCTTTGGAAAGTATCCCACACTGTCCAGTGGTCATGACAGGAGGGTCCACAGTGAGCGCCAGGGTGGCAGAGAACTGGGCTGGTATCTAAATCAGATAATGTGGACAGAAGAAAGCATTGACAGCGTGACTCAGAGTGTGTGCGCCACAGCTGACACCTCTTGTTTCCCCCTGTCCCGCCTCCTCAGGGATGATGAAGGGCTTAGGGGAAAATTGCATAGGTTTTCCGTTCCCAGTGCTCATCAGTTTTCTTTGCTTCTGGACTCTCACGGCCTCTCCTCTGTGCCTGCTCTTGTTCCTGCTCCACGTCCCGGCCACCCACACTCTAGTGCTCCTACCACTGCCTACCACAGGGGCACTCCCTCCCGGTTCCTTAAGTGATCCCAGCCCTTTTGGCCATGGCTTAGAAATTCCATAGGCTCTTCGCACCTATTTTATATCTAAGCAGTTCAAACATGTAAGCAATATTCACGTATTGCCCTCCAAGAGACTTAGAGACAGAGTGGTGGAGACGCTCAGTGGGCCAGCTTCCACCATGCGAGACATGGGCTGCCCTAGGGTGGCTGAGAAGGGCCGAGTGATGGTTCATTGTATGTGTCAACTTGACCAGGCTTAGGAATGCCCAGGTAGCTGGTGAAATGCCTGTAGGGTGCTGCTGCTGCTGCTGCTGGAACAGACGAGCATGGGAATTGGTGGCCTGCGTAAACATCTGCCCTCACTAATGTCAGCGTGCACCAGCCCATCCAGTGAGGGCTTGGATAGAGCAGAAAGGCAGAGGAAGTCCTTCTTCTTGAGCTGAGACAACCATCTTCTTCCACCGTCGACATCAGAGTGCCCGGTTTTTGGGTTTTTAGACTCCAGGACTTACACAGCCTCCCGCTCCGTGTTCTCGGGTGTTTGGCCTCAGACTGGGAGTCACGCCATTGGCTCCTGGTTCTCAGGCCTTTGGATTCAGACTGAATTACGTCACCAGCTGTCCCAACTCTCCAGCTGGCAGACAGCAGATCACAGGACTTCTTGGCCTTCATAATTGCGTGAGCCAATTCCCTGATAAGTGTCCTTTTATACACAGACACACACTTGACCCTTGAACAACATGGGTGTGAACTTACACTAACACTGTTTTGTGAGTCCGCTTATACTCACGTTTTTTAAATAAAAGTTACACCAAGTGTACCTGTCTCTCCTGCCCCCCTCCCATCTCCTTTGCCTCTTCTGCCTCTACCACCCTAAGACAGTAAGACCAACCCCACCTCCTCCTCAGCCTACTCACTGTGAAGACGACGAGGATGAAGACGTTTAAGCTAACATCCGGCCCCCCCGCACAGCACCACTGATTTTACAGTGCCTTGGCCGCCTGTAGGCAACTCCTGTGAAAAGCACAAAATTACAAAAACTTCTTTTAAGTGACCCAATGGTTTTATCTTAGTGCATATTCATGGGGGCATTGTGGCCTGGTGGAAAGAGCTGTGAGCAGACAACCCAGATATCTGGGTTCTAGCACCATCTTTTAGATCCAGTGACTCTAAGTTATTGGGCAAATAACATAACATCTCTTAGTCTCATTTTTTTCCCTATAAAATAAAAAGGCTTGGACGATGAGAGCTCTGAGGTTAGTTAGTTAGTTAGTGTTGTCCAGAAGAAGGATGTTCTAAAATGATGGAACTGGTTGTCCAGGGTCTCTTCCCCTCATCCTTCCTCCACCCCGCCTCCGAGGTCAGGAGTGAGGGCCCCCCCGACTGAGCACATGGGCTATGCAAGGCCAGTGCCAAGCATGCGGGGAACAAACCAAGGATGCAAGGCTGGTGGCAGGATGGCAGGAGAGGCGATCCCTACCCATTGCCAGGAGCTTTTATTTTTATTTTATTGATTGTATTTTATTTAGCTCAAGACCTAAAGACCTGGTTCCTGCCATCAAAGAGTAAAAACATGTTATTAAAAAAGATAAAAGTGCTATGGGCCATAGGACAGGAGGTATGTCCCCTCCTGGCACCCAACTGCATCCTTCTTGGACGAGCCCCCAGAGTCTGTTTTCCCAGGGGAAGCTGAAATTCTTTCTTTTTCTTTTTTTCTTTTTTTTTTTTTTGAGACAGTGTCTCACTCTGTTGCCCAGGTTGGAGTGCAGTGATGCAGTCTCGGCTCACTGCAACCTCTGCCTCCTGGGTTCAAGCCATCCTCCTGCCTCAGCCTCCCAGGTAGCTGGGATTACAGGTACACAACACCACGCCTGGCTAATTTTTGTATTTTTAGTAGAAATGGGGTTTCACCATGTTAGTCGGGCTGGTCTCGAACTCCTGACCTGAGGTGATTGGCCCGCCTCGGCCTCCCAAAGTGCTGGGATTACAAGCATGAGCCATCCTGCCCAGCAGAAGCTGAAATTCTTATAAACTTGCCACTCTCAAATGAGGTAGACAATGCTGCTGAAGATAAAATGCACAAATATCTGTGAACTTGGAACGCAGAATTCAATGAGTAGACTTGAAATTCTTAAATGGCATAAGAGGAGAATACACAGGACGAAAAAGGTAGGTAGAAGCAAGGGAGCAGAGGCGACAAAAAGAGGCAATGAGGGACATTTTAAGAATCAGGAGCAGACACAGGCAGGTTGAGCCTCGAACAATCAGCCCAGGCATTGTCTCCTGCCTCCAGTGGGATTTCCTGAGCAAATGAACTCTCTTTATATCATCACAGCAAGTGACAGGAGGAGGTGGGAATCTTGGCCTCACTCTCCAGACACCTTCACAGAGGGAAACCCAGGGCAGGGGGAAATGCCTGGGGCGGGGGGTGGGATGCAGGGGACCCCAGCTCCCCACCCCCCCAGCCTTTCCAGGGGGTCTCTTATCTTCCACTCGGATGCAGCATGGTTATTTCTCAAAGCCTTTAAAATACTATTTTTTACCAGGAGCACATTCTTTTTTCTTCCAAAAGAACAAAAGGATTGCAACCCACATGCTCCTCAGAGTGGCAGCCCTGAGGGAAGGCAGAGCTCAGATGTACAGATCCAGGGAGCTTGGCCCCCGCACGCCCACACCTCCTCTTCCCCACACAAACGGAACCAACGTGAATGCTGCAGGCTTGGTATTGTCACCCCGCCTGAAATAAACCAGCAAAAATAGTACAGCACGATGAGTGACAGGGCTTCACAGCCAATGTGCTTCTCTGTAGTAGCTTTGGCCATTAACAATTAGCACTGTAGTTGTAAGAACGGACGGGGATTTCTCTCTTTTTGTCTTTTTCTTTGTGACCACTCTCTCTCTCTCTCTACACACACACACACACACACACCACATACAGAGCCTGGTAGCCTGATTTATTCCACCACAAGGAAATTCTGTCCTGCTCTTTCATAGTTCATATTTTCAATGTGCCTTAGCATTTCCAAGGAAGCTAATTTAGTATTATTGTCATTCAGTCATTCAGGAAAAGCTAAAACTTTCACTCACTGTTTTTACTTTTCTTTCTTTTCTTTCCTCCAAATAACAAGTCCTTAAGGATCTTACTCAGAAATACCAATATGATGTTTTCCTTGTCCTCACACATGACTAGGTCAGAGCTTGATAATGCAAGTACTTACGTGTGTGTGTGTGTGCGCGCATGTGTATTTCATTATCTATACATGTATTTTTTAAAAATCTGGTGAAAACTACCCAACAGCTCTGCAGTCTGTCTTAACTTTCAGAGTTTCTCTGAAGATGGAAAATATTAAGTGTATTACTCATGCAATTATTTTAAACTGGAAGGCAAAGGGAGAGTGGGTGATTCATCTCCAACTCCAGAGACAAAGAGCAAATCAGGGCTAGAGACACTTCCCTCAGGCCTCAGGCCTCCGAACTTTGGGAGAAGCTGAAGGATGGGTATCTCCTGGGAGAAGCTCTCGGTCTGTGTTTGGGGAATCACTCAGGCCTCACTGCCTTCCCTGAATCCTGCCCCCAAGCCCTTGCCCACCTTGGGGACCTTGTACGGTGCCTGGCCGGAACTGCAAACATGACTAGGAGGACATCTGGATTCTGTGTGGAGTGCACCCCGGCACCTGCTCCGGACCATCCTGGGAGGTCCTCCCAAAGGCCATGAGAACCCGGGAGCCAAGGGAAGAGCTGGAGCCAGCATCCCCTCCTGAAGGTCATGGTCACCTTCACCACCTGGTGTCTTCCCACCACCAGCCCTGAAGCCTGGGAAATGACCTCACTCATCTGCTGTTCTGGGGCAAATGGACAGAGCTGAGCTGAGCTCCCGAGGCTTCCTGGCCTCTGAATCCACACAGCACTTAAGAAACAGAAACAAGAAAGGGACCGAAAAAAAGAAGTACAGATACGGCTTAAAGAAAACCGTGATTGGAGATTTGCTGTAGAGGAAATAATAAATCAGGGTGATGATCCTTGCAGCAGGCACCTGCTAACACTTTCTGTAAAGATAAGCCAGTTTCACCTTAAAGAGGATATTAAACAGATCTGTCAACTCCAGGCAAACTAGGTTGGCCAAATAAACTGACAATTAATAGATAGCCCCAAAGACAAACGGCATTCTGAGAAGATTCGCTTAAAGGCTGGCATTTTGAAAAGAGAGTGTTTAGGGAAGAGATGATGAAGTTAAAGGATCAAGTACCAGGCAAGAAATACAGCTCCTCCCAGCTGCAGCCTGAAGTGCCTCATCCTGAACCCATGCTCTGCCTCTTAGGGCTGAAATCGAAACGTATGAGTCACTTGACCAGAAAATTACAACGTCCCTTTTAAATATCTAGTTTTTAAAGGGTTAATCTACTCTCTAATGTTTTTCATTTCAAACAAAGTAAGATCTAGGTTTTTTTTTTTTTAAGTCGGAGTAACTTTCCAAACATATAATAGAAATCTAGAAAGATCGCAGAAGACTATAAAATAATAAGGTTTAAAGTGGTCTCCCAAGAACAGGCTGAGCCCGTACAACAGGAGCACTGATTTGTTATTTGTTCACAGCCAAAGACAGAATGTGAAGCTCAAGTCAATCTTCAGGTCATCAGCACATTAACTGTGGCTTCGTTTTAAAAAATCTGCTTCTGAGGCTAAATGTTTCAGTAGGAACTTCTTTTTGATCACATCCAGTTGGAAACGACTAATTTTCACCACAATGCTCCAAGTTCCACTAATGTTTGCTTTTTCGGTCATAAGGAGCTACACAGGGAGGACTTCCAAAAGCAGGTGGAGAGCGTTCCCCATGGCTCACCACCTCCATCTTTTCACCGGGAGCTGCGTCCTCTGAGCCACAGCCCTGCCTTCCATTCCAGGGCGTGCTCCTGACATGAAATTACTCCTTGTCACAGCAGAGCAGCTAGAACGGTCTCCATGCCAACTGCTGCTCTGCAGGCTGCTAGGAGGGCTTTCTCCACCTCTGTCTTCTCCATCTTCTCACCCAGCCAGGTGATAGGCTGGCTTCCTTCATGATCCTGGCACCTCTCTTCCCGGCAGGCTTAGACACAGGCCACGGTCCAGAGGAGGGAGCCTCTCCCCTTCCCAGCTCCTCAGTCCCTGCTTCTTTTGTGGCTCCAGGAGGTGCACATTAGACTTGCCTGAGTCTGGGTCAGGGTAAAGAGTTTCCTTCTTCTACTTCTGAACTATCCAGATCCAAGGACAGACTTCCCGGGGTGTGACAAAGATTCTTTGTTTGGCCAAATTTCAGTAAACCTTCTGAATCTTCTCCTAGACCTGCGTCTGCTTCCTTGTAAAATCTAGTTTCAGCAAATAATGCTGTCAAGGCAGTTTAATAAGAATCTCCCATCTTTGTTACCCGGTCACCCTCTGTATCTGATCAAAATGCTTTACTCTTCACCCTTGGTATCTGACCACCCTGGACTGCCATCAGCAGGAATCCTGTTCGGTTGGTTCAGCCAGAATTCCCCACAGATTTGATGTCTCATCTTAGAGATTTTCCATCTCCTACCCGCTGCTAGTTGGCTATGCATCCGCACTTATCCAGGTACTCAGACCAGAGCCCAGTTCTTCACTGGGGCCTCTCTCCCCCTGTTGCAACGGTCCCAAATACAATTTGTCTTCCCCACTTTAACTTCTGAATGACCCTGGTTTTCTCCGGCAGGTGTTACAGACATGACTTACTGCCCATGCAGAAGCTCTCCCTCCCCTTATCTTGGCCTTTGCATTTCTCTTCCAAGTTTGAATTGCTGGCTTTGGTTGGTGGCTCAATCCTCCTGCATCCTGGAGGACTCCTTCCCAGAGCCTGGGGCCATCCACCCTCCAGGATAGCTGAGAGCAGAGTATTGTCTCCTTATCGGACCCTTTGCAGGTTGGCCCAGGGTGGCTGCAGTCTGTCTGACATCTAGGTCTTGACCTCAGCTTGGTCACTGTGTTCTTCTCTTGGAAAGGGCCCCTTTTCTTTACCCTGGAATTCGTAAGGCTGTTTTCAGATCTACCCAGGGAATGTCATCTTTCCCCTGACCATCTGGCTTCCTGGTACCAGCCTTTGAAGCTGACTTGACCTGCTGGTGGGGCCCAGTCTCGCTTCTTCCTAGGCTGCCCTATGAGGTGGGGAGTAAAAGAGCTTGCGCACCAGCCATCCCTGATAGCACACGTGAGGGCACATCAGTGCGGCCTGAGAGAGTGATAAGAGCCCAGCCACCAGCACATGAAAGGTCAGGCTCCTAGACTATAAACTTCCTTCCAGATTTCTGCAATAACAATACACTGGGATGTTTCTGGACCAGAAAAACAGGGGGCTGGGCTGGGCACGGTGGCTCACGCCTGTAATCCCAGAACTTTGAGAGGCTGAGGCAGGCGGATCACCTGAGGTCAGGAGTTTGAGACCAGCCTGGCCAATATGGTAAAACCCTGTCTCTACTAAAAAATACAAACGTTAGCCAGGCATGGTGGGTGCCTGTAATCCCAGCTTCTTGGGAGGCTGAGGCAAGAGAATCGCTTGAACCTGGGAGGTGGAGGTTGCAGTGAGCCGCGATCATGCCACTGCGCTCCAGCCTGGGAGACAGAGCAAGACTCTGTCGAAAGGAAGGAAGGAAGGAAGGGAGGGAGGGAGGGAGGGAGGGAGGGAGAGAGAGAGAGAGAGAGAGAGAGAGAGAGAGAGAGAGAGAGAGAGAGAGGGAAAGAAAGAAAGAAAGAAAGAAAGAAAGAAAGAAAGAAAGAAAGAAAGAAAGAAAGAAAGAAAGGAAGGAAGGAAGGAAGGAAGGAAGGAAGGAAGGAAGGAAGGAAGGAAGGAAGGAAAGAGAGAAAGAAAGAAAAGAAGGAAAGAAAGAAAAGAAGGAAAGAAAGAAAGAAAACGAGGCTGAAGATGTGGCTAACTGGCTAGCATGGGCCATTTGCCACCCTGGTGTAAATGTGCTTCCTTCTTGTGCCATCAGCATTCACATTTGGTATTTGGAGTATCTTGATGTCATTGAGCCTTTTCATACTCACTCTTTATTAGAACATGTTCTCTTTTCCCTCTATTGTGGAGAGAGAATATTGCAGCATTCTGAGTAACAGCAGGACAGTCACTGTTGTCCATGGCAACAAGGCTGCATTGCAATGCTCCATTTGGTAAATAAAGTTCAAATGGTGAGGGTGTGGTCAAGAGCTCACTGTAACCTGGAGGAGCGGCTGGGTGAGGGTGAGGCCTTTGTGGAGTCCTCATTAGATCTCCTCTGCCAGGGATCTGAATATCTGAATGGATGCTTGGCTTAAAGTCTTAGAGAATGAACCCAGAATAGATACCCCAAGCACATTTACCATGGTGAAAGGGAAAGAAAGGGGAGCTAGAAGTTACCAAGTATTTACTAAGTGCCAAGTTAGGTTCGGCACGCCCATCCTCTAGGATAATCATTCAACACCACCTACAATCCTCTGAGGTAGATGTGCTTGGTCCATTTTACAGATGAGAGACCCAAGGCTCAGGGAGAAGGCAAGCAGCTGGTCCAAGGGTTTGAGTCCTGGCTCTGCGTTTCCAACTGTGTGACCCAGGGCCCCCAGGCAGTGGTACGGTGACATTAGAACCAGGTCCACTCAACTCCAGTGTCCACAACACCCCACCATGTCATGAGCCAAGATGTTTTAATGAGCATGACATATTTTGTCTCTGCCTCTCCTGCAAGCTTCAAAGTTCTAAGCAGTGTGGGGGTTTTCAAAGGAAGCTGGCTTCAAGTCCAGTTCTCATTAAAGCTTGGAAGATCTTTGAGTTTGGCTTGTGGCTTGCTGACACTGCAACCTACACGCAGCAGGGCTGGGGGTAGGAGAGTATCGAGCAGCAAAGCCTCTGTCAAAATAGAATTTTATTACAAACAGGGAATCTTAACCCTGGGTGTGGTCAAGGTTTAAAGATGAGAGAGTGGACACAGCCATAGAGGACTGTGAGGACGTAGGAAGGGTGTCCCAGGCCCGAGTTCTAGCACTCCACCTCACCGGACTGAGCAGGCAGCTTTCCAAAGAGCATCTGTGAGAAGTGAGGGCAGTTTTATCAGTCACACAGGAGAATGCCACCCTCGTAGTGCCTGGGCATCCTGGTTCTCTGCAAAAGCAATTAGAGATAGTGGGATCCAGAGCGGTAGAAATGCAATGTTTTCTTTTTTTCATTATTATTATACTTTAAGTTCTGGAATACATGTGCAGAACGTGCAGGTTTGTTACATAGGTATACACGTGCCATGGTGGTTTGCTGCACCCATAAACCCGTCGTCTAGGCTTTAAGCCCCACAGAAATACAATGTTTTCATTCTACTTTAGTGATTTCACTTTGCCCTTTTCTAGGCAGAGTAGCTATGAGTTGACTTTGACACCCATCACTTGGTAGGGTGGGTGAGTCTGATGGGATGGAGAAGTTGGCAGCACAAGTCAGTGCAGAACCACGATGGCTAGCCTGAAGGATGAGGGTGAGGAGCCTGAATGGAATCAACTCTCAGGTTCCTCGGACGACTCCAAGACCAGTGAGGGGCTGAGAGTTAAACGCAAACCCACCCAGGAGCTGCAGGTATGTGAAATCTGTAAAGTGTTTCACTACGTGTTTAGGAACACCTCTAGTTCATTCCCTATTGTGGCTTCAGTTCTAAACTAGTCCGAGGGGAGGAGAAATTTCAGGGCAGTGTGGAGTAGTGAAGAACACGTGGACTTTACAAGTCAACAGACTTGGTTTGAATTGTGACTCAGTTCCCAGCTAGCTCTGTGAATGGGGTCAGTTTCCTCCAGTGTGAGAAGGGGTCATGATGGTCATCTTAGTCAGGGACTTGGCAGAAAAAGCATGGCACAACCCCAAAGTGGAATTGAAGAGGACTCAGGCAGACTCTTTAGTGAGAGTGGGTGGGGACATGGTGCACCCAGTGCAGGCACTAGCAACAGTGGGCAGCAACAGAGGAGCATTTTGTTGGAACCAGGGGAGAAACGCAGAGGCAGGAGAGGAGCTGCCAGCAGGAGCTGGGCTGGAGGTCGAGGAGCACATCCACTGCCAGCTGCAGCCCACAAGGTGGGCAGGGGACAGACACCCTGCTCTCTCCTCTCCCTCTCCCATGGCCTACCGGAGCCTCCATGGGCCTGGCCTGACCCCATCAGCAGCCTGAGGGTTAAGAACCCAGATTGATGCCGTTCATTAGGGTCAGCCTCCAGAGCACGAAGCAGGGCAGAGATGGTGGACAATGGATCTCCAGGACCAAATGGAGACTCACCAGGATAGTCAAATAATATATTCAGTGCCAAGTATGTTCTGTGGGAGGTCAGAATATGCCCACCAAAATATGAAGGATTGTGGAGCTAAAGGCAATTAAGAAGTGGATATATGAAAGATCTCTGCCCTCGCTGACTTTGCCTAAAAGCAGGGCATAGATTCACAAAAACAACGTTAGACTCTTACAGGCCTGACAATGATACCAGAGGAATCTACTTTAACAAGCTCTACTAATTCGCTTTTATCTGCCAGTCATTTGCCTTCCCCCAAGTTACCACCCCTAGAGACTCAAAGTCCTTTTTTATTTTTTTTGTCTTATCACTTTTATAAAAATGCACTGTGGGCCGGGTACGATGGCTCAGGCCTGTAATCCCAGCACTCTGGGAGGCTGAGGCAGGCGGATCACGAGGTCAGGAGTTCAAGCCCAGCATGGCCAACATGGTAAAATCTCATCTCTACTAAAGATACAAAAAATTAGCCAGGCTTGCTGGCACACACCTGTAATCCCAGCTACTTGGGAGGCTGAGGCAGGAGAATCGCTTGAACGCAGGAGGTGGAGGTTTCAGTGAGCCAAGATCGCACCATTGCACTCCAGCCTGGGCAACAGGGCGAGACTACGTCTAAAAAAAAAAAAAAAGAAAAAGAAAAAAACTTCACCGTGCTTTGTTGAAGATGCTACCTAAGATGGAATTCAAAGTTACCTCTTTGAGAAGTACCCAGTGCCGGGTGTTTCCCATACACATGTGAAATGTACATGTTCATAGCTTCTGTTTGCTTTTCTCCTGGTAATCTGTCTGTTGTTATAGGAACCTGTTCCAAGTCACAAGCTATGGGGGTTATTTTTTCCCTACAGTTTCAAGCTCCATGTTAGGTCTGCAGACTCGGATACAGTGCTGAATGCTCGCGGATATGGTGCTCATGGGTACTGGGGAATCAGCTGGTCATTGATTATAAAAAAGAGGAAGTAATTATGTAACTGCAAACTAGAATCAGTAATATAAAGGAAAAGTATGAGCTGCAATGAGAGTTACAAAGTAGACCCAGAACAAGGAGTCAGGAAACGGTGCATAAAGAAGCTGTGTTTAAGATGAAATTGGCAGGATATGGGGAGGTCATTTTAGGTGAGCCGCAGAGGAGAATGTCCCAAGCACAGGCTCTGAGAGTGGAGGAATATCCCTGCAGGAAAGAAGGCCAGTGTGGCCACAGCAGAGAGCATAGGGCTGCAGGAAGAGGCTGAAGGGGTAGGTGGGACTGTGCAGGCCATTAGGGAATATGGTCTAAACTGTGACCCCCAAAAAGTCATTAGCTGGGAGAGTGAGTTATGTGTGTTTTTAAAGAATTGAGCTGGTGACAGAGTGAAGAAATAATTGGAGGGATCAAGAGTAGGTGTTGGGATATGAGTCAAGAGAGCACTGCAGTGGTCTGAGAGATGGTCGTAGCTTAGCTTGAAGCCACAGCAATTTTTCATTCACTCAATTACTCATTCAGTTAGTGCTGTGCTATGTTCCAGGCACTATTCTAGGCCTGTTGATGGAGCAATGCACAAGAAAGACAGGGTTTCTGTTCTCATGAAGCATATCTTCTAGTGGGGAAGGATATGACAATGGTTAGGAAAAGCAAGTAGATGGAGTTATTGCTGATAGCCAGTTTGCAGAAGGCCAAGGTGGCCGTTCAAGACAGTGTTGTGTGACTTGGGAGCCTGGACCAGCAGGAATCCTTAGCAATTCCCTGGGTCTGTCCTAAAATCAGAGACTTCCCAGGAAAGTTTGGAGCCCCAGCTAAACATGCAGGGTAACCCACTGCTCAGCGAACTGCTCTAAAATAAAGTCTGCTTAAAATAAAAACCAAAGAGAATCACACAGAGAGGAAGAAGGGAGGGGCCTTAGGAAAAGCAGGACGCAGTGTCTGGGGATTGTCCGAAAGCTGGGAAGGGGGGCCTGCTTTTGTGCTTGTGTTAGGTAGAAACTTTCATGGCCTTTTTTCTCCTTTGCACCATTTATGGAGCCAGCTTCTGCTCACAGGCTACCAACCAGTCTGTGGTTAAAATAGGATGGGCCTCTAGGACGTGTGAAGCCTGATTAATTGCATTGTAGAGACCACTGGGCCGTGCCTAGGGTACAAGTGACTGACTGGTGCACCTGTGCTTTAGACGATATTGAATTCTTTGAGTTCTCCAAGGCGTGTTCTCCATTCAGTATTTATTGAGCAATGACTAGGTGCCAGCAAATGTTCTAGACAATAGGGCTACCAGAAAATGAGCTTTATTGCAGGAGGAGGAGAAGAGGATGGAGACCGAGAGTGGGCAAGAGGAAGGAGTTCATCTTTTACCCAGTGTCTTTCCTGCTCTATTGAGCCAGGCCTCAAAAAGGAAAGAGGAGAATAGGCAATAATAGCCCATAGCAATATTAGCATTGATGCCAGTTTTATTTTCAAATACACACAAATAGAATCAAGGATGTTTGTTTCTGGAATTTTCTATTTATGCCATCAGAGATGATAGCATCTAGGGCATGGTTGATACTCAGAAAGCCACAGCTGAGATTCAGTGCTGAAAGCACTTCCTGCCTTTTTAGCACAGGCAGGCTGACAACAGGGACAGACTGGCTGTGGCTGGAATTCTTCCCCCTGTCCATTCTTTCATAGTGATTTTTAAAATTTGACTTTATGCCGGGCGCAGTGGCTCACGCCTGTAATCCCAGCACTCTGGGAGGTTGAGGTGGGTGGATCACTTGAGGTCAGGAGTTCGAGACTAGCCTGGCCAACATGGTGAAACCCCATCTCTACTAAAAATACAAAAATTAGCCAGGCGTGGTGGCAGGCACCTGTAATCGCAGCTACCTGGAAGCCTGAGGCAGGAGAATTGCTTGAATCTGGGAGGCAGAGGTTGCAGTGAGCCGGGATCATGCCACTGCGCTCCAACCTGTGTGAGAGAGCTAGACTCTGCCTCAGTAAATAAATAAATAAATAAATAAATAAATAAATAAAATTTGACGTCAGATTGGACATAAAAAGCATCTCATCCAATGTTGTCTATTTGAAAAAGATACCAAATCACTCCACAGGGAGAATTATAATTCAGTCCACTACTGACTCAATGCCTAGAAGCAAACAAGGTAAAGTACTTTGTTGCTAAGGGGTTTAATTAGTTAATATTTACAAAGGACTTTAAAGATGAAAAAGTACTCTATAAATATAAAGTATTATTAATATCACCAGTAGTTCTACTGCTTTTATATTATGTAGGAAGACTTATTCTTTAGCCTGGTTATGAATTCTTGCGGTGAAAATGAAAAGGAGAAAAAGAACAGCAAGGATTCACAAAAGCATGCAACCCACTTTTTTTTTGGTTTGTTTTGAAGGAATGTCTACAACTGAAAAAAGCTTTCTTGACATCTCATCCAAGAAAAAGAGTGCATGGTTTACAATTCTTTGTATTTCCTATGTTGGCATCACGCTCCCTGACTCCTCCATCCCTGACTCCTCCATCCCTGACTCCTCCCGGAGTGCTGTTTGCTCCGGGTCAGTGGCTGAGGAGCTGAGGAGAGGTTTCTGGAAAGCTGAGTCTTGCAGAGAGAGAGTGGCCGTGGTCTGTGTTGACTGTCAAACTGCTCTGAGAGGACACAGAAACTGCCCAGGCCTAAGCGGATTCTGCCCTCCTCAGACAAAAGTTTGCTTGGTGTGCAAATGAAGTCTTAGGGGGTGGTGAGTGGGGTGGTTCCCTCACTGTCATACATAATCAGTGTGGGGTTTGGCAACAGCATAGCCAGGTGTGACCCTGATTATTTCCAAGGGCATTGCAACATGAATCCTTTTTTATTAACATAGTACCTAAGGTAGGTCAACTAGAGGGGCGGCTTTCATGAGGAGCCTCTAGTGACATGAAATATCAGTTTACATACTGTACTAGTTCGTTCTCGTGCGGCTGATAAAGACACACCTAAGACTGGGTCACTTATAAAGGAAAGAGGTTTAATTGACTCACAGTTCGGCATGGCTCGAGAGGACTCATGAAACCTGCAATCATGGCAGAAGGGGAAGCAAATGCGTCCTTTTTCGTGTGGTGGCAGCAAGAAGCACAGAGCCAAGTGGGGGAGAGAGCCCCTTATAAAACCATCAGATCTCATGAGAACTCACTCACTATCATGAGAACAGCACGGAGGTAACCGCCCCCATGATTCAATTACCTCCCATTGGGTCCCTTCCATGACACATGGGGACTATGGGAACCAGGGTTCAAGATGAGATTTGGGTGGGGACACAGCCAAATCGTATCATATAATAAAGCATCAAGTCAAGGGGCCTGGGAACCTAAGGTGGCACTCCTGGAGAGAAGGCAGAGCCCTGGAAGAGTCTCAGGAAGGTAGCGAATATAGGCTAAGCTTCAGCAGTGGGTGCTACCCCCTTTATTCTGAAGAATGACCCTGAAATAGAGGATAAAAGATGGATTAGCCAGATCATAAATGACAGCTACCATTGATGTCTCTGGGCCGTGCCTAGGCACTTCTTTATCCAACAGGTATTATGTGCCCCACTGGCTGTTAATCGCCAGTCTACATCCTGACTCAGTGCCATCTGAAAGGCAGTATCTGTGTAAGTTTCACACCTCCCAGGTACCAAGGTCCTGAACTGAGGATCAGGAGGAGGGTGAAGGAATGTCCAGAGGCGAACATGTTCCGAGGAAAGATAAAGGCGGTGGCACTGGCAAACCATCCTCTCTTTTCTCCCTGTGAATGGGGCTTCCATGCCCTCCATTACGGGACTAGGTTCACTCTCTTCTGCTTTTCTGCCACGTGAGGACACAGCACTTATCCCCTCCAGAGGATGCAGGTTTCAAGGTGCCATCTTGGAAGCAGAGGTCAAACCCTCACCAGACACCAAACTGGCCGGCACCTTGATCTGGGAATGTCCAGCCTTTAGAACTGTAAGGAATTATTTTGTGATTTTTATGAATTAGCCAGTCTGTGGTACTCTGTTATAGCAGCACAAAATGAACTGAAGACACTGAGTTCCCTAATTCCCCTAGTGTTTAGTTGGACATCATGATATCAATAAAATCACCAAGGATCCAGCAAAGGCAGACAAGCCTTTGTTCTTTCTAAAATAATCCAGAATTCAAAAGGACCATGGCTACTGAAAATGGAGCCTGGGCACCACTAGCGCTGTGTGTGTCTACCAATCTTCTATCACCTCTCCATCTCTCCCTCATATTTTCATGGGTTCATTTGCAAAGGCTGATAAAGAAAATTGCCACGAGCAGCTGTAGCTGTGGAAACATAGCTTGTGTTATGTGTGGGCATGCATAATGTGTGCTCACACATGTGTGTGCATGGGTTTGTGTGTGCAAGGGTGTGTGTGCAAATACATTGTATATGTCTGTGTGTCTTATGCATACATGTGTTCACCTCTGTGTGCATGCACGTGCACTTATGTGTGTGCACTTGTGTCTGTCTGCATGCATGTGTGTGCATGTGTGTGTATACAGCAGGCAACAGCAGGTAGCATACAACACTGTGATGTCACCGTCTGCTGGTAGCTGCCAGCTGAGCAGAGGAATGGGCAGCCCTTACCACTATTAACTTGCTTGCTGCTGGGCTTCTGCCTTCACTGCTTCTTGTTTTTGCTGTGTTGTTATTGTTTCTTATCTTTCCACATAGATTTGCTCTCCTGAGTGAGATTATAAATTGCTCAAGGACAAAGACCTTGTCATAATTTTGTGTGTGATTATGATGCAGTTCCAAGGCAGCTCCTCCAGTCATCTTTGTTCAGACTCTCCCCGACCCCCAAGTGGTTACACCACCGCCTCTTTATTTTGGCTCCTGGAGTAAGTCTTCATTTCTGCAGACCATCAGGAAGGGTCCAGACCCCAGAGCCAGCTATTGGTTTCTGGCAATGATGCCCAGCGATTGTGTCCACTGAGCCCTCCCCAATTCAGTGCTGTGTGGTACACATTTGAGAGCTCACCAGCCATGGCTGGGACTGCAATGTGAACACATTAAATCCTCCGACTTCCACTCACAGGTGACAAATAGGACACTCTACTGATTATGCTCCTTGGTTCCCTGATACACTCTCCACCCTGTTTTGCATGCTCTGTGCCCTGTAAGCTAATGCTAAGTCTACATCACGCCAGTTTGCTTGCCACCTACCAGTTGGGTTCAGCCACAGGAGGTTGAAGATGAGGGGAGAGAGAGGTCAAGGTATGTGCCCCCACCTCCCATTTCTTCCCTGCCAGAGGCAGCCTGGCAAAGGCTGACATTTTTTCTGGCTACAGCTCCTGTCGGGTGGATCTTCTTGACAGAATCTTCTTTGGGGCTCAGTGGCCACCGGCTCTGAGAACACTATTTCCCCTCTGTCCCTTAGGACTGAGCTAGTGATGGCTGCTCCAGGTTCTACCCCTAGGGGCCTGAACATCCCTCACTGGGTCCCTTAACCCTGCCACCCCTCACAAGTAGTCTGCTCATTAAACTTTCCTTAGACAAATCCTCTGAAGGACGATCTCCCTCCACCACTCTGTCTGATAAAGCCATAAAATGTGCGCTCCTCAAGGGCAGGGATCTGTCTGCGTCATTGTTAAGTATCCCCAGTGCTTAGCATGAGTAGGTGATCAACAGATGTTTGCTAAAGAAACACTGGTTGGATGAAGAATGAATAACTTGCATGAATGGATAGTCTGCAAACTACAATGGTGAATGAGTCAGTGATATTTATGGCACAGCAAAACAAAAACCCAGCCACCTCCTCCCCTACCTCCCTGTCTAGAGAAGGGCCTTCAAAAGGAAGGAGAGGGAGATACTTGACTAGGATGGCTATGGCATGTAGCACGACAAGGAAGACAGCTGCTGCTGGAGCTCCTCATCCATGCCTCAGGAACGACAGCACACTTATTGGAAACAGACGACTCAAGCTTCCTGGCACATGGCGTCTGCCTGTGGAGAAGCCAAACCATGTCTCTCCCAAATGTAGACCATGAAATAAAAGGCAACTGGAGAGGGTATCATTTCCCTTTTATAGCTCGAAAGAGAAAGAAAGGGGAAGGAAGAGTGACCCATTGGCTGTAACGGCAGAGAAGGAAAGGATGTCTACTTGCAGAGAGGGCAGATTTTAAGAATGAATGAACCACATTCATGACAGGAAGCTCTTCATGAGTGTCCTCCCTACTTCCCTGTCTTAGAGCAGAAATACTTTCAAGCAAGGATCCCCTTTGCATTATCCTTTTTGCATTACTGCCCAGAAAAGAATTGCATGTGGCACTTACATTGCATAAATGTAGATCCAGCCCCATTGTATGTGACTGCACGGATGTGTGATATGAATGGTGGAAGGAATCCAGCCTGGGAAGAGGGAAAGCTGTGTCTGGCTCTCGCTGAATCTCATGCAAGTCCCTTTGCCTCTCTAGAATTCTCCTTTCCCTTTGATAACATAGGGTATTACAACATTATCTCCCTGGATCTCTCTCAGTCTGATGTTACCTAACTGTGATTTCATGATCATGTTCCATGTGTCCATGTTGTCCAAAACAAGACAAGATCCATGGCTGTGAAAGAAAGATTAGTGTAGACGCAAAGTTCTTTACTCACTGAAGCAAAAAAGTGGAATAAATAAGCAATTTAGAAGGATTTTCAATAACAAAGGCTGAAGTAAGAAAGTATTTCTGTTTAATGCTTGATTTTCCTCCAAATAAAGTTTATATGTCCTAAGCACTTTAAATTATGCTTTGTCTTAAGTATTTTTAAATAGCTTTCAACCAGTTCCCAATACTTTTCTTTAGAGTGTATATAATTTCCATGCGGTTTTAAAAAAGGAAGAAAAACACAAATTGTTACTGAGTTTATTTAGGTAACGCTCACAAGTGTTTTCTTTTGGTCAATGTAATGATAAACTGTCTCCAATATTTATAGATGTCCTGTGCTCAAGGTTTTTGTTTTTCTTGTAGTATCTACAGGGATGAAAATCTTAAATATGCAATAAGATTTGTAAACAATTTATTTGCTGTGTATTGAGTTGCATTTATCAAATCGAGTTTAAAATGCACCAAGTGAAACAAATTAGGTTAGAATGAATCCATTTAGGAACTTTATTTCATTTGAATTACAGACTCATTACGAAGTCAGAACGCTGCTTGTTTGATCCATTACAACTTCTAAGACAAGATGGTGTGGTCCCCGACAAACTGATCTCTGGTTCCTTCAGAAACCCTCTCCCCTTACTCTTCACTGTCTTCTGTAGCCCTTAGCAACTGACATTGATAATTACTCTTTCCGTTCAGTTCAACCAAATTTATTGGGTGCCAGGCTCCGTGTGTGGTGGGTTTAGGGTGTGAGTCTGGTGTTTTCTATAACATGCAGTGAGAGGTGTGTCTCATAGAACTTGGCGTTACCAAACTCCTTAAGTTATGTTGATTGTCTATAGCATTAGTAATTTATTGTTTACAGATCATTTTCTACTAATACATTGTTCCCTCAAAGCTGGCTGCCTTGGTCGATTACCCTCATCTCATTATATCGAGAGGAAAAGAAGCTTGAGAGGTGCAGGAACACTCCTGAGTCCAGTCATATGAATACAAATATCAGAAACAAAGTCCATGGGGACACAGACCCCACTTCCTCCCCAGCCTTCTCTCTCTGTTGCTCTCTGGCAGCCCGTGCTCTGGCCCACCTGAATTCCTTTCAGGTCCTCAGACACACCCACTTTCTATCACCTGCACACTCCTGTATTCATATCCGCTGATCTGTCTGCCCAGCACTGACCTCCTGCCCTCGCCTCATTTAGGGTTGCAAATAGCTACCTCTTCTCTCTGCCTTTCCCCACCCAGACACCCCTGCACCCCACATGAATTACTTGTTGAAACAGAGCTTCTGGCTGCGCGCAGTGGCTCACGCCTGTAATCCCAGCACTTTGGGAGGCCAAGGTGGGTGGATCACCTGAGGTCAGGAGCTCAAGACCAGCCTAGATAACATGGTGAAACCCCATCTCTACTGAAAATACAAAAAATTAGCTGGGCGTGGTGGCACATGCCTGTAATCCCATCTACTCTGGAGGCTGAGGCAGGAGAATCGTTTGAACCCAGGAGGTAGAGGTTGCAGTGAGCTGAGATGGTGCCACTGCACTCCAGCCTGGGCGACAAGGGTGAAACTCCATCTCAAAAAAAAAAAAAATAGAAATAGAGCTTCTTCAAGGACAAGGAGCATGCCTGCTTCTCTTCTGCTGTCTTTGAGATTGGGATGCAGCAACCAACACGGTAGCTCCCCGGTCAGTATTTGTTGAATGAATTTCTGAAGGGGTGAATTGATGGGAGATGAAATGACAGGGTTGCTTTGACTTTGCTTCTATAGCCACCTAAGCTCTTGCACACCCAGCCCTGCACCAAAGCAGTTGCAGGGGATCGGGAGACAGAATTCCTCTCTTCAATGCCAACCACCCCAAGGCTTGTGCCTAGAATGAGTTTGGACACAATACATTCAGCTAATGATGATAGAATGTCTCTTGTGCATAATGACTAAGGAGTAGAGTACAAGGCAGGGTTAAAAAACAAATGAAATCAAAAGAAGCAAAATAGCCTCCAATGGTCTTGCAAATACAACTCAACCTGCGTGAAAATCAATGAGAAAAAAAATCATTTGTCATGAAAATGATGGAGGCATATTCACAGCTGGCCAGTACTGTACAGACTCCTTCAGATCACCTCAGCCAACCCTGTGCTCGGGGCTGATCCCACAGCGTCAGTCCCAGGGCTCCTCATCCCACACTGTGGCCCTTGAAGGTGGCCTTGAGGCCTGACCCCCAGGCGCTCCTGCTTTGAGTGATGCTTTGTGATTACGTCTTGTCCGGACCACATACAGGATGCCCAGTTAACTTTGAATTTCTGATAAACAACAAATAACGTTTAGTGTGTATCCCAAATATTGTATGCTCCTACTAAAAAAGTACTTGTTGTTTATCTGAATTCAAATTTAGCTGGGCTTCCTAGCTTTGGTTCCTCTTGTTTTGGTTGTGATTTTTGTTGCCTATGGCAATCCTAGCTCCTGGAAAGATTCTGGGTGTCTGGCAAGGCACTTCCTGTCCCCACATTGACTCCAATCCTCAGGACGCTCCATGGCTCTGCCTCCCGCCTAGGGTCCCCTTTCCCCTCCTGACAATCTGGACCAGGCTTTCTCTCCACCTTAGGCTGCCAGCAAATGCCTGGCATCCACATCCAACCCACCAGCCACAGACCTCCCGAACTGCAAGAGAATACTTCACCCTTTGAATTTCTAGAATCTATTTTTCTATTTTTCTGGCCAATTCCTTTGCTTCTCAGTTTTTGGGTTTTTTGTTTGTTTTGTTTTTTGTTCTTTTTTCTCTTGCTACTTTTCTAAAACTCTGTATTTAAAGGGTAAAAAAGTCTTTTTTTTTTTTTTTTAAACACATGCTGGTCAGGGCTCATAAGTATGTTTACTTATTTCTGGGCTCAGTATATACCTATCCCAGAACACCACTCTGGAAAGTGGATTTTCACATCAGTTCCTGTTTTGTGTGTGTGTGTGTGTGCTCCCACGCGCACGCATGTGTGGTTAGGGCTGATCCTTTCTCACGATACCTAAGGCCCTCATAAAGTCAGTGATGTAAAACTGGACCCAACGGCAGAGCCAAACCACACAGAGACGTTTCACAATCTCAGGGCCCAGAAGTCAGAATTCTGTTTTCAATACCATCAGCGGCCATTTACGAAGGGAACCTCCCTGGAAAATTCCAGTGCATGCCTGGCTTCCTAGATGACTAAAGGACAAAAATGGCCCTACGGTGTTTGGGCTGCCTTAACGTCAGTTTCCCATATGGAACTCTATTCCTGAGTAGGACTGACAAAACCAGGTTCCTGGGACCTTGTAGACAAAATGTAAGATGCATCTAAAATGTATTTTTCTTTTTAATTTTGCCATCATCAGATTTGCTTTCCTGAGGTTTAGCTCGTTCCCTCCTTTCAAATCTTCATTGTTATCTACAAGGTAAAGTCCAAACTCCTGAATGTGCCTTCAAGACTGTCTGTGTTGGGCCCCTCCTCTTTCACGCCTCCGGCACCGTCTTCCACGCATCTCCTGGCTCTACCGATGCTGCCAGGAGGAATTACACAAATCCACACCCCACAGCCCTGTCTCTATTCTTACCGTTTCCTCAACCTGGAGCTCTTCTGCCCTTCTCCAGCCACCAAAATCCCCTTGCTCTTCAAAAAGTCATCGCAGCTGCTGCCTCTTCGGGAAGCCTTTATCCATCCCTGCACCCATCACAGATGATTCTTTCCTCCTAACGCCTTGCACAAGTGGCTGCAGCTTTTCCCAGTTAACTGATGCATTAGGTTTCTAGGAACATCCCTCTGTCTTTCATTAGACCTCAGTTCTTCAGGTGTAGGATCAATGACCCATTCTTCATCCTTCCCCCTCCCAAAACTCCCCCTAGGCTTTCCAAATGGTGACTGTGGAGTAAATATTTGTTGAATAATTTTGTTGAATTTTCACCCAGTCAACCCCGAATAGAAAAGGCAGTTCCCACTGGGATAGGTTAGGACACCTGGGATTTTTTCAGACCCACAGGATGCAAAAGGATGCTGGGAGATTACCTCATCTATCTCTGCCTCCAGGCAAGTTCAGCAAAGCCCAGACAGGGAGGCTGAGCCTCGGACTGCTTGCTAAGGAAGGAGGGGGAGTCATGGTGCCTCCCTAATACTCCTTGGCAGGAAATCCTCCGTGCAATCCATCTTCAAGCCTGTGTGTTGGTCATTATTGTTACAGCAGCACTTTAGCGGCTGGTTTTTATTATTACAGGATTAACTGAGATTGCTGTGTCTGCCCCCAGAGGCTTTTTAAAGCAACTGTTTTAAAATTGAAAGCACCGTTGGAGAGTAGCTCTAATAAAATATGCTTGGTGGGTGCATCCTATTTAGCAAAGTTTCATACCTCCAGCCCCCAGGACTGGTAAAAATTAAAGATTTTCCCATACTTCAGCATTAAAAGAAAACCCAGCTGTGATTTTGTACTCCACGTTTATTTGGAATCGCTCTGTCATTATGAAAAACGGGAAAGGGATAATGTCTAACACTCCTTTCTTTCCCATTTTCTTTTACATGGCTAATGGAACCAAATTTCTTGTAAGATGGCTTTTCTTTAGCACTAACTCCCAAGCAATGGATCTTTCCCTGAAATGTGTGAGCGTTGGTGGCAGGATTCGTTTAGAGAATCTCTACATCATTAATTTAAAAGATTGCCGGCCGGGCGCGGTGGCTCAAGCCTGTAATCCCAGCACTTTGGGAGGCCGAGACGGGAGGATCACGAGGTCAGGAGATCAAGACCATCCTGGCTGACACGGTGAAACCCCGTCTCTACTTTAAAAATACAAAAAAAAACTAGCCGGGCGAGGTGGCGGCGCCTGTAGTCCCAGCTACTCGGGAGGCTGAGGCAGGAGAATGGCGTGAACCCGGGCGGCGGAGCTTGCAGTGAGCTGAGATCCGGCCACTGCACTCCAGCCTGGGCGGCAGAGCGAGACTCCGTCTCAAAAAAAAAAAAAAAAAAAAAAAAAAAAAAAAAAAAAAAAGATTGCCAAGCTAAATACAATGAAGGCATAATGCGGTGGGGCAGGAGGTGGACCACCCACTAGGGAAGCCAGAAGGGTGACTGGCCCTGTTCTCCCAAGAAGACAGGAAACACTTTATTCCTGCTTTTATATCCAGCCCCCACCCGCCACCCACCCCAAACCCCCATGCCCTTCCCTGCCAAACAAGCTTATCCTCTGCCCCTAGGTATTCCTCACAGACCTGCTGTCAGGTGACAACACCCGACCACTAGGAGCCCTGACCCTGACTTTGTCTAATCCCATCAATCAGCCATGATATTTGAGGTCATTGCTGGCCACGTGTCAGTTTGTGCAGAGTGGGGTGAAGACAGTTGGCTCTGCCATCAGAAGCTCCAGGGTTTGAACCCCACATAGTAAACTTACTCGTTCTTTAATGCTGGATAAGTTACCTTAGCTCTTGAGCCTCAGTTTTCTCACCTATAAAATGGGAATAAAAATAATGACCTCATTAGGTTGCTGAGCAAAGCGAGCTCATGTATATAAAGCACTGAGCATGGCAGGTCCTTCTGAGCAACTCCTACCCTCCCTACTTACCCCCAGATGCAATCTGCATGTGGATGCCACGGTCAACGCTACATACAAAAGGGGGAGAGTGATGGCTTCAGCGCTGTGTTGGAGGGCAATCGAGTGGGCCATATTTGGTGAAATAAAGAGGGAGGTCCCTTCCAGCACCTGTAAAATCCCTGCACATTGACTGCCTCTGGTGCCTCTCAGGCAATAGGTTCTGGCATGTGCAAGAAGCTATGGAGAGTAAACTCCCCGCCATGCTCATCCTGGATGTTCTGCACCCAAGCCATTTTCTGAGGGTGGTCAGGGAGAAGTCCCACGCTGCTTGGATTTTTTACATCTGCCTGTGCTCAGTCCATGCCCTCCTGCCTGCTGCAGATCTTGGTTCAGCAGGGAAAATGTGGCGACCACAGCTTAATTGGTTGAAGATGGAGGCAGCAACCCTGCCCTACCCTTGAAGATCTCCGAGTACTCTAAGACTGAGAATAGCGCAAAGGTTCCAGTGGCTTCCAACATCATCCAGGGTAAAAATGGTGTGGAGCCCTCCCCCACCCACCATCCTTATGTCTCTGATCACATCTCCTGCTGGGCTGCCTCACTGTGCTCACAGGGGAACCCATTCCCCGTTGCTTTTTCTAGAACATTCTAGAGCATCTTCTGCCTCACAGGCTTTGCATTTGCTGCTCTGTCTACCTTCCCCCTCCCTCACTTCGTTTTCCCTGTGGCATATCTCACTGCCTCTATCCTACCGTTAGAATATTAATTTACAGGGGCTACCTCAAGAGATCCCCCTCTAAGTTAATATTCTAACAGTGGGGTCCCTCTGGTCTTTAGTACCCAAACTTCAAAGAATATACACATTTCTCAAAGCAGTATTTTCTTCAGTCTACAGTAATAAAGGAAAAATGTACACATATGTCCTGCTAGCTCAATGTGACATCTTTAATAAAATGATGTGCAGGAGAATCTCCAGTTACAATTGAAATACAATTGGTAGAATGTCAGAAGTGCATGCAGGTGTTTTGAAAGGCAAGCTGCGTGACAGCAAGGACTGTGCATCTTAAGGTTTCTCCTTTCTCCAGTCTCAAAATTCTTTGCTTAGTGAATAGCAGTTCATTTCAGCAAATTGCTTTTTTTTACTCTAAAAATAAAAAGTTCCTGTAAATTTTACCCGCATTTTTGCTTAAAAGTATTGAATTCCTGGCTATATGTCTTATTTATTTGCCAGGACTCACCTTAAAGGTAAAGCTATGGGCCGGGCGCAGTGGCTCACACCTGTAATTCTGGCACTTTGGGAGGCCGATGGGGGTGGATCACCTGAGGTCAAGAGTTCAAGACCAGCCTGGCCAACACGGCAAAACCCCATCTCTACTAAAAGTACGAAATTTCGCTGGATGTGGTGGGCGCCTGTAATCCCAGCTATTTGGGAGGCTGAGGTAGGAAAATCACTTAAACCCAGGAGGCGGAGGTTGCAATGAGCCAAGATCATGCCACTGCACTCCAGCCTGGGCAACAGAGCAAGACTCTGTCTCAAAAGGAAAAAAAAGGTAAGGCTACGTATGGCATGGTGTGCAAACTGATTTGTTGCTGCACACAGGATGACTGTTAACAACCTTGTTAATTGATTAGAGACCAAGACAAGTGATGATTTAGGCATTCCTAATAATATATTCTACGGGTGTTAACTGTGTTTAGGTTATCTGTTAGGGAAGTGACTAGAGGTTTTGGTGTTCTTGTAACACATCACCATTTCCTCCATTTAACATAAGAAGAAATGGACTTCCAGGCTGGGTTTTTGCACAGAATGTCTAATTTTCAGCAAAAGATTGCTGACCCTGAAACTGCCTTTGCAAAAATTATATGAGTGAGAAAATTATGACAGTAAAAGAGATCTGATTTAACTGACACCCCCATCTTGCCTTTCCCTTCATCATTCCTGGGCTTAGGCCAAGTTAGCTTTGAGACACATTTAGTTTACAGTTTAAATAATAACAGGCTTTCCCCCAAACTCAATTGCCTTTGCAAATCTAATGAAAGCCCATCAGGCTAGGGGGAAGAGAAGAGCCTGATTCGGGTAAGACGTAGACACAAATGATTGGCAGCCACTCCTGCAGATAACACCACTGTTGTAGATTTGCCTTTTGAGATATCTTTTCAGGATTTTTGCATGTCTGACACCCATGGCTCTACCTGGACCTGCCAACCCCCCTCTGGTGACCCCCACTGGCAGCAATTCAGTGTTAAAGGAGAGCTTCAACCTCCTATGATTTCATCTCCACCCCAACAACTGGCAGCGAGCACCCACCACATAGTCACTTCCACCACTTTTCACAAACTGCCTTTGAAAAACCCTTAGTTAGGAACTAAGAGACTTTGGGGAGATGGACTTGAGTACGAACTCCATCTCCTACATGGTGTGGCCAGACTTGCATCTATTAAACTTTTTCTTGACTGCAATGCCGTGGTCTTTGTGCAGCAGGCAGGAAGAGCCCATCAGGCAATTACAACCTGAGAGGGGAAATGCCTGTGTTGTCCTTATTTGTTTTGCTTGATATCTATCTACCTTCACTAACATGCAAGATCCATGTGAGCAGGACCTTCAATCTGTTTTGCTTCCTGATGCTTCCCGGAACATCGTAGGAGCTCAGTAGGTCCTGGTGAAGGCGAAATCTGTCTCTGGCACATTGGACTCTAGGAGGAGCTATCTTAGAAGGGATCGGCTACCTCTGGGCTTAGCACTGGCCACTATTTGGACTCATACTCTCTGCATAGGCCACACTGAGGGGAAGTGTGGGAGGGGAAGACTGAAAAATCCGTGTAGCTCTGTGGCTTGCAGAAGATTCCCAAGGACCACAGGTTATACCTCATCCAAGCAGAGTTGCCATTGTATCCAAGCAAAGTTACCATTGTAGCACAAAAGCTCTAAAAGTGTATGTAAACTAGAGCGAGGAGGCTGCTAACATAAACTGAGTACCCACCATGTGAAGCAAGGATAGACACTGTATGCACACATCGTGCAGTAGGCTGCTTGTAAATGGCTCCTAATGATCCCTGCCTCCTGGCATTCACACTCTTGTACAATCCCCTGCTTTTGTGAGCAGACTGTGCCTTGCTTCACAATAAAATAAGGCAGATGAAATGGGTTGTATTTCTGAGGTCAGGTTATCAAAGGCTGTGACTTCCTTTTTGCTGGAATTCCTTTTCCCTCTGGCTCTTTTCTAGGACTTGCTCTAAGGAAATAAGCTTCGCTGTTGTGAGCTGCCCTCTGGAGACTCCCACAGGGCAAGGAATGAGGACCATCCCCAGCCAACCGCCATAAGGACCTGAGGCCACAGATATTGTTTGACCATATCTATTCAGTCACGGTGAAACCCTACTAGGTAGGGTTGGTCTAACCTAACACACCAGTGCTTTGCTGGGGAACTTCCCAGAAGAAGTTCACGGTCCTGGGCATGAGTCAGAGGGAGGAGGCCCAAGAGAACCTGAGGCCTGCTAACAACCACATGAGTGAGTTTGCAAGCAGCTCTTTCCCCCAATGAACCTTGAGATGACTGCAACCCGGAAGACACCTTGACTGTTGTCTAGGAGCCACTGAGTCAGAGGACCTGTTAAGCTGCACCAAGATTCCTGAGCCACAGAATCTGAGATAACCCATGTTGTTGTATTAAGTTACTAAGTTTTGGGGTCATTGGTTATACAGCAATAGATCACTAATACACATTATTTCACTGAGTCTTCATGCAACTCGCTTAACAGGTGAGGACACTGAGGCTCAAGGTCACACAACAGCTAGACCAAGATTCAGCCCCCAAACAGTCTAGGGTCTCATGCTCTACTTCTTTCCCACGGTCCCATTCCTCCTGCAGACCTTGATCGTGGGCATGGCAGGAAGGCCCCTGGGAGTCTGTTCTCTGGAGTATCCTGAGCCTTTCCACGGTCATTTTCACCGATTCCTGGTTGTCTGTCTCACTGCAGCATGCAACATAAAACCACATGCATGTCTTCAGAATCTTTCAAACACCAGGTTCAGCCCTTCAAACAAGGCTGCGCAACTTCAGGGGATGAAGTCTATTTTTATTTTTAGGAAGCCATCTGCCTTCCCTTTAGTTTAGAAATTTGACCAGAGCTGGAAAAGAATAAATAAATATTCGGGAATGGTGTGCAGTTGGGCAAGTTTCTCTCTCACACATCTGCAATCTCTTATTTTGTCAAAGGGACCCTACCAAGGATAAAGGAGGAATAAAGGATCAGTCTATTACTAATTATCAATACCTACAGTAAGGGCTCAGTGAAGCGGCATTAGTGCCAGGCTTGTAGAAGACACTCCTGGGGCCTGATGCCACAGGCAGTGAAGTGAAAGTGAGCCACCCTGGCCTGCGGGCTTGGCCTCTAGAGGTCCCTTTCCCTCCCTCAATTTGCAGAGGTGCATATTGCCCAGGTCATTGCATGAGGTCTCTTCCCCATCCCAGGAATTTGATCACTTTCAGTGTCCCCTCGTCAGAGGGCAGTCTTGGCCAGCATTGCCCCTGCTCTTGCAGAACGACTTGGCAATTGGGTGGGTTCCATCTGCACCAGACAGGAATCATGTCCTCAGCCTAGCTCCTCATCCGAGAATAAAATCCTGAACTGGATAGCTTTTATTGTTTCTTAAGGAAAAATCTGCACTAACAAATGAAATTAAGTAATACAACCTGGCTAATTAGCCAACATCAATCACAATATAGACTCAAAACGGGTCTCTTCTACAATGGTAGAAACATAGACCAGAATCACCCAGAAATATGTCCCCTCCACGTTCTGCTGGGATGAGCTGCCCTTCCTACTCCATTTTCACATATACACGCTTGTTCTTGTGGAGAAGGTAGGGAAAGCCTCCTCCTTCAGACTTACTCTCAGGGCCGTGAACTCTTTCTGGGAAATTCCCCAGCAAAGCACTGTTATGATAAGTCAGATCAACACTACCTAGTAAGCTTTAGTTGTGTCCAAATAAATACAGTCAATCACTATCTATCCAGGAAGGGCGAGGTTATATAAGATAGAGTTTAGGGTTGTAAATAAATAAAAACTAAAATTAGCCTAACAAAGCTAACACGCTATTTTACCCAAGGACAAATTTTTCATTGACTACATGATAATCACACAGAAATGCAATGTATGAGTGCGATGGGTGTACTAACAAATAAGTGGTTGACCTGCTACAAGTGTTTACAATTTTTACTGTGTATTTGTAATCAAACACGGTGGTCCCCATTTTCTCTACTGTGATATGCATTTTAATAATTAAGCAAAAGACAAAGGTAGAGGTTAACTCTATAGAACTGGGTTCCACAAACCCCCACTCTGTCTCCCTGGCTCTGTCATCTGGGCAGGGAGAACTCACTGTAGCAGAAAAGCTTGTCCTCAAGGGCCTGGGCTCGGGGAGAGATACACCCAGGGAATGAGAGAGGTCATGATCAGTGGCCTTGGAGGTAAAAGAGAGGGAAGAGGCAATGTGGACTGATCAGAGGCCTAGAGAAGGAGGCCAGGACAAGGCCCTTCTGGGAACAGATACCAGAAGCATAAATGGGCTACTATTGAACAGACAGAACAAGCACAGGGGTAACCGGAGGCGGGACTCAGGCAGCTAAGAAAGTTCAAACTGGAAGAACAGACACCATGACAAGGGCAGGTCACAACCCAAGCCAGGTGAGCAGTGGAGACTCGGTCGTAGCCAATGCAAGTCACACACGGAGGGAAGATTAAGGAGCAACAGGCGTGAGCCTTTCTGAAGTGTTTGAGGTCCAAACATTTCTGTCCCACTGCAGAAACACCAGTAGCCAGTAACCAAAAGAACAATCAGGAAGTAGTATGTGCAGTGAGATGATTCCAAGTTTGAACTGGCCATGAGCCAGATATAGGGTAGCTACCTAGCTCAGTGACCTTAGCTAACCTTAAGCCACTTAGTAAGCCTCCATTTCCTCATCTGTAAAATGGAGGTAATAATAATAGCTAATTTATTGATTTGCTGTGACGATTCAAGAAGAGAATGCATTCAATGAATGTGCTCCCAGCACCCAGTCAGTGCTTGACAAACAGAAAGTGTAGATGCCATTCCTATGAACAATAAACCCAAGAATGGCTTGCAACGCTGATCTAGTTCCGGGGTGGAGAGGAAGCCAAGTTGGACGTCTGTTGCCAGATGCCCGGTGATGCCTTTAAGATGCTGTGAGCAGGAGTCTTTTACAAGCTAGCTTGAGAGTTCTCCACAAAGCAGAATTAATTAGGTCATCCTTGTGATGCGCCCCATATTTCCTCACCCTTGTCTTGATGCCTGAGCTTCCAGAAACCTCTTCCCCTGACTTCAGGCATCTGTCCAGGTCGGTTGGCCGCCCCCCAGATTTCCTGATGCTCTGCTCCCTGTCGGAACTTGGAACACCTTTCCCATCTATGTCCCAGGCCTGAAGTCATAGGAACTCTGGCTACAAGGCCCTGTGTATGTGTGAAGGGGGATTACCTGCATGGTCAAAATAGCACGTAGATTGGGGACAGTCCACCCAGGAGTGGTAGAACAAGGCATAATTCAGAAGTGAATTCTGAATTTCAAACATCCTGTGTTCCAGGATGTAGGTAAAGAGAAGCAGGATAGGGGATGGAGAAGGTGACCTTTGACATGTAATGAGTCAGGAAGACTCATCCTAGGATGGGGTAGGGATGGCTTCATGTTCCAGGGTGCCCCAGAAAGGCTGGGCCTGTGTCTGTCCCTCAAGGCCCAGCAACTCCTGGGACTAGGTCTTCAGTACTGGAGTGTGCCACTATTGGCCAATTTAGGGGAGGAACCCTTTCCTAACGCATCTCTTTCACAGCCACCCACATCTTCCCAGGGCCTCCAGCAATAAAGTCCTCCCTCTTCAGACTAGCAACCAAGCTTAAAGTTCAGACCCAATTCAACTCAGTCACACTAAAGCATGTGTAATAATAATAGCTGATGCTTAGTGAGAACTTACTGTATCACAGGCAGATGTTTGCTCAAATCATTGCATGTAATCCTCAACATAGCTCTAAAAGCTAATACCTGCATCGTACGGGTGAAGAAACTGAAGCTAGAGAGGTTAACTAAATTGTCCAAAGTTCACAGTTCATAGTAGAACAGAGATGAAAATCCAGGTTTGGTTGACACCAGACGTCTCCCTTTTAAGCACACTATCCTGTCTCTCTAACACAACGAACTGACATTGGATGATTTGCAAGAGGGCTTTGATGGGCAAGAGGGCTTGAGATAGCATGGATGGTGGGTGCCCGAAGGTAGGAGGGAGTAGAAAATGAACACTCACATGCCAAAGCTAAAGCCTCTGGCTTTCCAGTTTGCTCAGACCTCCATCCATGTGCCTCTGGCTAGGCATGTCTGAGAGGAAGTACCCAAAGATGGTTTAAGCTAGGGGCTCCCAGATGCTTGTAAGGCTGGGCCACGGTTCATACCCAGACCAACAATTATACCCACAGCCAAAAAGAAACCACTAGCCATGCCTCCTCCCACCTACACAAGCTGTGATCAGCAAGTTGGCACCATAAAGGCTGCAGAGACAGCATCTTGCAAATGAAGAAAGGTCAGACCCAGGTATTCTGAAGCCTAAGGACAATGGGCTTTCTACTATTTTTTAAAAATTATCAGGCAAACAAGTAATCATTTCATTTAAAATTTGAAAGCTTCAGGAGAGTAAGCCATGCAAATACATGCAAAGCATATTCTCTTACTCTTTTAAGCCTTCCCAAGCATGACCACTAGTTAAAGATGGTTGAAAGCCCATGTGCTGACTGCTTGGAGACGTTGCCTGGTGACCTTTCGGAACAACGAGCTTCAAACACCAAGCAACGTCATACCTAATAACAGGCTGTATTTCCAAACATTCATTTGTAAACAGGATGCTTTCTCCAAGCACACAGTGCTGGTTCAACACCAGGCTAGCCCACAGAAGCCCATGTGCCCACATTAACTCTAGCACACAACATCTGAAGTCTATGCTAAATATTTTGTAGGGATCAGCATAGCCACGGAATTTGGACTTTGCTCTAAATGTACTGGGAAGCTGTGAAAAAATTTTCTTCTGGAGAGTTACCTAATGAAAGTGATGCTTTGCAGCAGTTGATCTGAATGTAAGTTGAAGCAGAGAGACTGGTAAAGGTGACATTGCAAAAATCCAGTTTTGAGTTGATAAAGGATTAGAGTGACTGCAACTGAAATATATAACAATTTATTTACATTGATTAATTAAACTAATTTTTAGTTAGCATTTGCTATGTGTCCTGGAGATTCACTCATTCATTAGACAAACATATATTGAACACCTACAATGTGGAGAGGACTGTGCTAGGCTCTGGAGATACAGTGGTCCCTAGCCTTATACAACTTTGCAATCTAGGCTGGGTATGGTGGCTCACACCTGTAATCCCAACACTTTGGGAGGCTGAGGCGGGTAGATCACCTGCTCAGGAGTTCGAGACCAGCCTGACCAACATGGTGAAACCCCATCCATACTAAAATACAAAATTATCTGGGCATGGTGGTGGGTGCCTGTAATCCCAGATACTACTTGGGAGGCTGAGGCAGGAGAATCTCCTGCGCCTGGGAGATGGAGGTTGCAGTGAGCCAAGATCACGCCATTGCACTCCAGCTTGGGCAACAGAGCAAGACTCCGTCTCAAAAAACAAAACAAAACAAATATTCAACTTTGCCATTTAGAAAGGAATAGAGATATTAAAACTTACAATTACCAGTGTGAGGCATGTTAGAAAGAGGAAGGTCAAGATGCAATGGAATTGCACAACAGGAGATTCAGTGGTGTGGATGATGATTGTGAAAATCAATCTTCCCCAAGGAAGTAGGACTTAAACACACATGGGAAGACTGAAGTGACGGCAGTCAGAATTAGAAGGGAGAGAGGAATATTTCCTACAGAGGGAACAATAAGTGCAAAGGTCAGGAGGTAGAAGAGAGTCAGCCATTTTGAAGAACTGAAGGACCCTTTAATGTGGGAGGAGAAAGCAAGCCAGAAAAGCTGGAAGCAGGTGCCAGATTGTGAAGGGCTCTGTGAACCATGGAAAGGAGTTCTTTTGCAATACCTAGGATTCCTGTAGTTTTAAACAGTATAGTTACACAGGAAGCGTTAGAGGAGGTGAAGGTTTGGTGGGGAAAGTTATGAGATCAGGTGGACAGGTTGAGTTCAGCACCTCCAAGATGAACTGGCAGGGACATGAGGCAGGACTGCAGAGATGAGCCTGGAAGTAAGGTCATCTGAGCCCATGATAAGGTTCTAGAGATTATCAGCATGGAGCTGAAAACTGGGGTCACCAAGGAGGGTGGGGTCACAGGGGAGGATGGGGTGCCAGGGAGGGTATTAAGGAGAAAGGGCTCCAGAGACAAGACAAAAAAGGCTGGGCAGAAACTAGTGTCTGGCAGGAGATAGGAAGGGGGCAAAGGTGACTATGCTTGTCCTGGTGACAGTGAGAATAATCTCATTGGCAGAGAGGGGAAAGCGAAGCGAGAAGCCAGAGCCAGATCAGTGGTAGCAAATCAGCAAGTGTTCAGCGATGACAGAGCTCTTCACAGCGAGTGTGTGTCTCGTGATGACAGAACTGTTCAGCCCTAAGGTGCTGCCCAGGCTCCTCCTCCTCTCAAGAGAGATGATTCATTGATGAACCGATACAGAGCCTGGCCATATTTAGTGAACACTTGCCACACGTCAGTCACTTTCCCCAGCTCTAGAGATAAAGGAACAAATCAGATAGAGTTACTCCCCCAAGGAAACCCAACCTAGATGGGGGAGATAGGCATGAAATGATCCATGCAATGTGACTGGGTTGATCATAGACACACATGCTGGTAACATCATTAAAGTCATGAAGGGAATAGTGGCTCCTCCACTTCCTAGAAGGAAATGTACTCTGGTGTCTGTGTTTGTTTACTAGGACTGCCATAACAAAATATCACAAGTTGGGTGGCTTATAACAACAGAAATTTATTCTTTCACTGTTCTGGAAGCTAGAAGTCTGAAATCAAGGTGTTGGCAAGGCCATGCTCCCTCTGTAGGCTCTAGGGAAGACTCTTTCCTTGTGTCATCCTAGATTCGGGTGGCTCCTGGCAATCCTTGGCTTTCCTTGTTTTATGGCAGCATAACCAATCTCAGCCTCTGTCTTTGCGTGGCTTTCTTCACTTTGTGTCTATTCATCCAAATCTTCCTCTCCTTTCCCTTATAGAGACATCAGTCATTGGATTTAAGGCCCACATTAACTCAGTATGACCTCATCTTAACTTGACTTACTCAAAGACCCTATTCCAAACAAGGTCCCATCCACAGGTACCAGAGGGTAGAACGTAAACAGATCTTTTTGAAGGAAATAATTCAACCCACTATAGCATCCCTCTCTTTCCAGCGCCAAGGTCTTCGAAGAGGGTCTTTGCTAAAAGGAAATATGATTTGTATCTGATATATGGCCCTAAGGTCAATTTTGGGAAAGGATTTCACAGTTCATGATTGCTTTCATAAATTCCTTTCAATTAGTATGTGAATCTTATAGTATCTTACACTCTGTTATAGGGTCTATTGAAGCCTCTCTCCTTCCAAAGGAGAAAATCAAATTACTTTACCAGGAGAAATTCTAAAATAGAGTTAATTTTTAATCATATATGTCATGAAGCCTTGATATAGATGACTTTTCCTCAGCACATTAAGAATTCTCCAAGAACTGATACACCTTTATGGAGAAAAATTTAGCAAGGCCGATCAAATTTTAAGATATATCTGCCCCTTGAATCACCTGAGGTTAGGAGTTCAAAACCAGCCTGGGCAACATGGTGAAATGCCATCTCTATTTTAAAAAAGAAAAAAAATTAGCCAGGATGGTGGTGCATGCCTGTAATCTCAGCTACTTGGGAGGCTGAGGCAGAAGAATTGCTTGAACCTGGGAGGCGGAGGTTGCAGTGAGCTGAGATCATGCCATTGCACTCCAGCCTGGGCAACGAGTGAAACTCCGTCTCAAAAAATAAAAAATAAAAAAATAAAGATATATCTAGCTTTGACTCAGTGGATCTAATTATAAGAATTTATCCTACACATAGATAATTTCTTATACATGGAAAAGCAGCATAGTACAAGTTTTTTTTTTTAATCACAGCATTTTTCACCTATACAAGACTAGTTAAATCAATAATAATACATTCAGACAATTAAATAGGATCATAAATAAGGAGTTTCCTTTCACAGGTAATACGAAGTCCAGAGACAGCTGGCCCAGCACAGATGCAACGGCTTTGCCCTGTCACCTTCCACTCCTCAGCTGGAGCATCCTGAGCGTGAACTAACTTCCTCATGCTCACATGGCTGCTGTGCCCTGGGCATCATAGCTGCTTTCTAGGAGGAAGAAGGAGAAAGGGGAGAAAGTCTATCTCTTTTTATCTGGAAAATTGCCTCTTTCCCAGAAGCTCCACCCAATACACTCATGCACATAACTCAGTGACCACACCCAGGTATGCAGCCACCCTATGTACAAGGGAAGTTGCAAGTTGCAATTCCTAACAAATTTGAGGTCAAGAAACAGCAACTAACAGTCATTAAGAAGAAAAAGGCAGCTCTGTATGTATTGCTACGAGTCTGGCGCCAATACATACTGTTAGGAAACAAATAAACACAACAGGTGCAGCGCAATGTGAACAGTATTCTACCATGTATATGTAACCGGTACCCCCCTTTTTCTAAAAAGTAGTTTAATGATTATATTTTCTCTCTTCTTTTCTCATTTCCCTAGTTCCCCACTTCCTACTTAGCCCTTTAGAAATGCAAATATAGCCTTTTACCCCATCCACCTTCACCAGAGACTCCCTACAGGGCAAGTTCATCTAACTCCTTGAAAATTAATAGTTGATTTACAGACCAAAGTATGCCTGCTGCAGAACTCTCACCCCTCAGAAAGTTGCCTCAAGAGATACCGTTGATTTCTATGAAACTCCCCCCACCAGGAAACCGCCTCAAGAGGTATAAAACTCTCCCCCATCTGGGGAGTTTCTGGCCTAGTCCTGCCCACAAAGGGACCAGTAGTCACTGCATAGTAGATAAGTCACTGGAGCTAATACATAGACCCCGCCGCCTTGCTCACTGCCGTCCCCCGCCCCACCCTGCCTTTTAAAAGTGCCTGCTTTCTGCTCCAAAAGCGAAGTGGTACATTTAAAGGGGACACCTGTGCTTTTTCCCCTAAGCTAGCTTTGAAAATAAATCACTTTCTTTATGCCATACATTGCCCTTGTTAATAGGACTCTGTAAGCGGCGAGCAACTAACCTGCATTTTGGTTACAATTTTGGTGACCCATATAGGGAGTGCTGCCTGCCCTGGGTGATCCAAGCCTGTCAACTCAGTTTCACTACTGGGCAAGGGGTTGCCTGTGGGTCCAGATGCTCATGGCTAGCACACCCTATGATGGGAGTGTTAGAGAATTTCCCAGCAGCTGCCATAAGCAGTTTTGTTTTGGGGGAACATCTCTTTTGCCTCCAGGCACGACATTTGCTGCCTTCAGTGGTTCATTGGTACAAAGAAAGTGACCTCTAGAAGAAGAAAAAAGCCAGCAAATTTTGGAACTGGGTAAGTTTGTTGGAAATGTGCCCAACCACCCTATACCTCTTTTGGGGTATTGCTAGGGCTGTGCTCTACTTAAGACTTGGCTGCTAGTGACACCATTTGAGCATTTTGTGCACTTGTATTTGTTGGTATCTGCAGTACCATAGGTGCTTTGCTCAGATCAGACTCGGAGACCCATGAAGCCCTTGAGAACTGCGGAAGGGAATTCAGGATCTCACCCAGTCCCCTTGCTTGGGACTCATTTGGAAGCAGGCTGTTTGTTTGCAAAGGTATTACTTTGTGTGTGGGCCCTGATCCCTACTTTATGGAAGATAAATGAGAATAGTGGGGGTAGCAGCCCCGCACTGTGTGGTAGCTATTAATAGAGGGCTCCAGAATTTCCTTTTGGTCACTACCTTCTTTCTTCTTCACCCTTCTTTCTCACACCCCACTTAGAAAACCTGCCTCCTACATGAAGGCGGGTTAGGTTGTATCTTCCTCTGTTTTCTTTTCTGCTTGTCTTTTTTGAGAGTGTATGTGTGTGTTTATATGTATGTATATGTATCATGTTATGTATTTTAGCCACAAAGTACACACTGGCTTGAGGTTAGGGAGTACTCATATGTTAAGTGAATAAGCCCAAATACTTACCTTTAACAAATAAGCTGCCTTTAAAATCATTGACAAAATAATATTAGAAATGTCTTAAGAATTGTCAACATACATTTTTGTTTGAATTTATTGATCAAGTGGTTTCACATTTATCTCTACCAGATATTATTGGGTGTCAAAATGTGGCATAAGAATTATAAAACTATAAGCCCAGCCCAAAACGGAATGATCTTTATGACACAGCTCCGATGACTGAAGGAACACCAGGATCCTTAGTCTCGCGCGGATTTTGATAAAACAACATGGACACACATGGAGTGGTTTTTAAGGAGTGAAAAGTTTAATAGGCAAGAAAGAAGGAAGGAAGGAGAAAATAGCTCCCCCATACAGAGACCAAGGGAGGGGGGATAAGTGTCACGCGCATCCGTATGAAGAAGCCACCAAACAGGCTTTGTGTGAGCAATAAAGCTGTTTAATCACCTGGGTGCAGGCGGGCTGAGTCCGAAAAGAGAGTCAGTAAAGGGAGATAGGGGTGAAACTCACCAACCAAGCAAGTAATCCCACTGAACCCCTCTTAGGCTCTCTCTAATTAGATGTCCTAGGTCCTCCCAATTCTTAGTCCTTTAATACCTGTTTTTTTCTCCTTCTTTTATTCAGACTTTGTGTCTTCCGTTTAGTTTTTCAATTCATACAAAACCGCATCCAGGCCATCACCAATCATTCTATATGACAAATGCTCCTTCTAACAACCCCACAATATCGCCTCTTACCACAAAATCTTCCTTCAGCTTAATCTCTCCCACTCTAGGTTCCCACGCTGCCCCTAATCCCGCTCAGAGCAGCCCTGAGAAACATTGCCCATTATCTCTCCATGCCACCCCACCAAAAAAAAATTTTTTTGCTGCCCCAACACTTCAATACTATTTTATATTATTTTTCTTATTAATATAAGGCAGGAAAGTCAGGCCTCTGAGCCCAAGCCAAGCCATCGCATCCCCTGTGACCTGCACATACACATCCAGATGGCTGCTTCCTGCTTTAACTGATGACATTCCACCACAAAAGAAGTGAAAATGGCCTGTTCCTGCCTTAATTGATGACATTACCTTGTGAAATTCCTTTTCCTGGCTCATCCTGGCTCAAAAGCTCCCCCACTGAGCACCTTGTGACCCCCGACTCCTGCCCGCCAGAGAACAACCTCCTTTGACTATAATTTTCCTTTACCTACCCAAATCCTATAAAACGGCCCCACCCCTATCTCCCTTCACTGACTCTTTTCGAATTCAGCCCGCCTGCACCCAAGTGATTAAAAAGCTTTATTGCTCACACAAAGCCTGTTTAGTGGTCTCTCCACAGGGACGCACATGGCAATAAGAACAAAGAGAAAACCCCATGGGCAGCAGAAAAGTGGCTGCTTATATGAGGAGGCAGGAGGAGGTGGCGTCTGGTTTGCATAGGGCTCAGGGGATTGGTTTGACCAGGCATGTCATTCATGTAGTGGCCCACGAAAAACCTGGCCCTCCCGCCCTACCCTTTTAATATGTAAATGCAAGGTGCCATGATGTTCCACACACATGGTCATATGTGGGGGCAGCAATGTTGCCAGGCACATGTGAGGGCAAGGGGAAGAAGGAGGCAGTGGAAATCACCATGTTTGGGTGGACCCAGTTTCCTATGGCAGGCATTTATGTATCAAAGCTTGCTGGCCCGCTCTGAGAGCCAGGGTTTTCCTATTAGACAAGAAACGTTTCTGGAGCTGCATTAAAAGAAACAAAAACTTCCAAGGACCCCTTTTCCTCTCTATCTGCCTAAAATGATTTCTTAATAACTCCTATAACATTTATTTGTTTAAGCTTTGATAAGTAAGGCATTTAACATTGTTTAATGAAAACAGCTAAATCTTGAGAAGTGAAGCCAGCTGGACTTCCTGGGTTGAGCAGGAACTTTGAGAACTCTTCTGTCTAGCTACAGGATTGTAAATACACCAATCAGTACTCTGTGTCCAGCTAAAGGATTATAAATGCACCAATCAGCACTCTGTAAAAACGCACCAATCAGTGCTCTGTGTCTAGCTAAAGAGTTGTAAACGCACCAATCAGCATTCTGTAAAATGTACCAATCAGCACTCTGTAAAATGGACCAATCAGCAGGATGTGGGTGGGGACAAATAAGGGAATAAAAGCTGGCCGCCCCAGCCAGCAGCAGCAATGCTGAGGTCCCCTTAAATGCTGTGGGAGCTTTGTTCTTTTGCTCTTCGCATATCTGTTGCTGCTGCTCACTTTTTGAGTCCGAGTTGTAACACTCACCACAAAGGTTCACAGCGTCATTCTTGAAGTCAGCGAGACCAAGAATCCACTGGAAGGAACCAACTCTAGACACATTTTGAGTTTATTGACAAAATGCCCATGTGTTTAACTTTAAGGTTCTTACTTAAATGCCTGATGTTCACAAGCTTTAAAAACAGTTAACAGGGAAATAAAATAATGACCATCTTTGTGTAATATCTCAATTTTCCAAGGTAATTCTAAATAAATGTTTAAAATGGGAACATTGGGTACATATAAATGAGACAAATGCTTGTAAGTAAATTTTTAAATAACATAAAATCTTAAAATCATTTTGAATGCTTAATGTATGTCTGGTCAGTTCCAATTAAGAAAGGGTTATTATTCACGCCTGTAATCCCAGCACTTTGGGAGACCGAGGTGGGTGGATCACAAGGTTGGGAGCACGAGACCATCCTGGCTAACATGGTGAAACCCTGTCTCTACTCAAAAATACAAAAAATTAGCCAGGCGTGGTGGCAGGCGCCTGTAGTCCCAGCTACTCGGGAGGCTGAGACAGGAGAATGGCGTGAACCCAGGAGGCAGAGCTTGCAGTGAGCCGAGACCGCACCACTGCACTCCAGCCTGGGAGACAGCGAGACTCCATCTCAAACAACAACAACAACAAACAAACAAACAAAAACACGAAAGGGTTATTATGTAGGAAACATGTTCCAAAATTGTGGAATGATTCTCATCTGTAAATATTAGTATCTGACAGGCAGTTCAGGATTTCATGCTTCCTAGGTTTATATAAAATATTCCAAAGAAGATATGTTCTTAGTGGGAAAAAGAATAATTTTGTCTAATTCAAAAGTTATACAAAAATGAATTCAAATTATGAACTCGAAAAGCTTATTGCATCCATGTAACTTGCTGTATTGCTTTTAAAGTCCTTGTGCTGTTAAGTTACAGGGCTTTGACTCTTGAGTCTAAAAGGGGCACATGATAATATTGTGGCTAGCTTTAATTCTCTTGAATAAAGTCCCTTGCAAGCTCAAAACTGACTACACTAGATTCTTGGGAAAGCAATAGCAGGCACCTTGTGCTATAGCTCAGTAGCTAAGCCTTTACCGTTTTACACTGGTGGCCTAGGTTCAATTCTGACTTTGGGAATAAGTCTTTTCTAGTTTGAGAGTTGTGAAACTTTTGCCATTTATTGATTCTTTTCCCCTCCATGGATGGCTTCTGATTTCCTGTCTTGAATTTTATTTTCTCTGAGCTACCTTAGGGGAAATCCTAGATCTTGTGATAATTGTTTGCCATTCTTTGAAGATACCTCATGCATCTGTAGTTAAGTTATAACCTGAGTTAAGGGGTATTGGTTCCACTTGAGAGAATATCTTTGGGAAGAAGAAACGAAAATCTCCAAAGCCAGAGAATGTCAGCCATTTGTCCTGGCTAAAATATGGTAATAAAATATTTTAAAATATTTTTTCTTTTGAGAGCTCTGTAGTTGGAAATGACATAATTAGGCTAATATTTGGGCTATATGTGTACCGATACTGTTTTAAAGCCCTTACTCACCCTCTATAAACTTCTCAGTTGTTGGAATTCTGTCTCATTTTCCATTTACTCCTATCTGTTCCTCCTTCCTCTTGTATCTAATCTTTTCTCACCCCACCAGATTAGCTTCTGTCTGTATATATGTGTTGTATGTGTGATATTTATACAAAAGAGCTCTAATTAATTGGCTTAAAAATAATATGTGCTTAAACCAAATATATTGTCAGAAAAATAGAAACTTTAATGCCTTTAAGTCACATGACTCTAATGATCTTTGAAAAATAAAGACAGTTTAAAAGGTCGTTGGTAAAGTTAAATAGAAATGTCTTCAAAGTTTAGACATTTGGTCTAAATAAGGCAGGTCAGATACTATTTGCTAAATGTTTTGAGGTCATAAACTTTTTCTATGATTCTTTAATAATTATTTGACCTATTTTACAGCCATTAGATTCTAGGTAAGGCCTGGGGACGTATGGAATTAGCCGGGTCCCCTGGCTAGGCTGGGCAGAATTAGTCATTGTCTGTCTTTATCCTGGGCTCTACAATCTGACACAAGATTTAAATCACTTACATAACAGGTCTTTCGCCAAAAATAAAAGTTGTTAAGAGTTAACATTTTAACATGTACTTGAGACTACAGGAGAAACAGTTTACAGGCAAAGTGAATAAGGAAAGTAGAATGTGTTTTTGGTAAAGGTTATAAGAAGGTATGAAAATATGTTTTTTGTTAAAGGGGATGTAATTTTGTATAATTCAGAGATTTTTAAGGATTGTCCTAACTTAAGACAGTAATTGGACAAAACTGAAGGTTTAAATAAGTCATAAAAGATTTGTGAAAGATTGATCTTGTAAAACAAGTTATGTGAGTGTGAGCAAGTTGGCTAAAATTTGAGGAGCATTATCTAGCTCTTCCATAAATTAAACATTGAAATAAAAGCACCATGATGCAGGGCCAGAATCTGAGCCCATTTGTCTGAATAACAGGGTTTTCTTAGAGAATTGATATGCTGTTTAACAGAAAATTGTAAAGAGTTATAAAAGGTTTATGGAAATCTTACCTTATGGTCAAAGTAATTAAGATCAGATAGATTTGTTTATTTATTTGTTTTATTAAGAATTGGGTTTAACGTTAATAGTAAATTAATGCAAAGGCAAAATTTGACTTTCTCTTTTGAACAGGATTTTCATATAATATTAAGAGATAATGAAAGGTTTTTGTTTGCCTTTCAAATAAATGACAAAAAAAGGGAAGAGAAAAGAGACAGATTCAGTTGGCCTCATGCTGTCTTTACTGGATTTTGTTTGGAAAGCTGAGTCTCCCTTCTATCAATGAGTAAAGATTTTTCCCTTTTACTTAGAGTGACCTAGGATTTTATTTTGTAATACCAAGTGTTTAAAATTTTGATATTTAACAAACTTTCCAAAGTCAAATTCTAAATTTAGTCTCTCTTTCTATTCACCTGGTTATCCCTTTTAGCTATTAGATACCCTAAAGTCCAAAAGAGACATATTTGGCTTACTTGGCATTTTAAAATCATACAGGAAGCATTTTCAAGTATGAAATGGTGTTTAACCTTCTTTGGATAATATTTATATAAGTGTGTTATTAGTATATGTACCAAAATTGTATGAGATTCCTGTGATTCTAATATATCTTAGTATATGTTATCAGTAGTAATTATGATTATTATGTAAAATTGGCATAGGTCACAGAAGTAACCAATTCCTAGTCAATTGTGTCTTTAACTATAACTGTTCTAAGACTCATCATCCACAATTACTGTTTTATTTTGATCCTTTTACAGGGCAGTTTATAATCAGATATAGAATTTTGAGGAGTACCCTTAAATGTAGCTTTCTGATAACTTTAGAGATTGCACCATTGGAATAGGGAGAAAAACTGTGGGATTCTCATGGAGAACTGATGTATTCATGAGGATTCCCGATCCAATGTTAGGCAGAACAGAAGTTAATTGAATAGACTTAACTAACAGAAAATTGAAATAATCTTTTATGACTTTTTAAAACATTTGCTGATTCTTTTTGTTTTGTTTTTCAGAGTCAAGAAAACCTTTTTTAAAAAGCTATTTGCAGCTTTTAACAATTGGGTAAAGTACATTTCCACGAGAAAAATTTGGAGCACATTTCTCTCTCTCTACCTGGTTTCCCCAGAATTTGAAAACTATTTGTAAGTATACATAATTTATGGCAGTATAGTTATTTGCATAAGTTCAATAGAATCTGTTTTCTTTTGTAACAGAACATCATTTAAGAAACTGGTTATTTTACCAAAGTTTTGACTGGAGTGGCATACTTTGAGGTTTAAACAGATTGCATTAAGGAATCAAAGTTGACTTACAGAGCCAATAAAAATCCCCGTGGGAAAGCTGGCCTCATACTTTGGCTATACAGTTACTATACAAGGTGTCCTGACCTGTGGCAAGTAAAGAATGTCTTGCTTTCTGATGGGCCCAGGAGCTTCAAGTTATCCTGGGACCTCAAGGAGAGGAAATCACTCAATCCATACAGATACCTGGAGGCACAGATAAATCTGTGGTTGGGCTGAAGACTTTAAAAAGTCTTATCTGAGATTCCTATAGAACAAAGTTCCAGCAAAGCCAATTTTTTAAAAAGCCTATATGGCAAATAATTATTCTTGTTATACTTAATGCAAAAACTCAGACCAAGTATAATGAGACTAAAATATATTTTTCAAATAAATTTGTTCTACTATGATTTATCTTTAGTAAAAATGGGCACTGGAGAGAGAAAAATTATATGCCAGGTCCTAGCCTTGTCCATTGTTTTTCAAATTTTATCTTTTTGCAACTTGGACTGAATCTTGAATTCTTTCTGGGCTACAAGTCTCAAATTAACACTTTCAAATTTTTCTTCCATTTTTCTGATTTGGACTCAATGAAATTACTCCTACATTATTCTTTGTAGTATGGCAGACTGCCACTGCCTTCCTCCTCTGTACCTAAAGATGCTTTGGGTCTAATATCTGGATAGATTGTACCCAACATTAACTTTTGTTTTTCTTCTGTTTCCATAGAAATGCCATTATTCAAAATCTATTTGCCTTCATGAAGTGCAGAGGCCTAGCCCACGTGCAATGCTACTTCCCGGATGAGACACAGCTCTTTAAGCTGGTCCATTCTCAAGAACTAGACAGGGCTTAGACCACTTTCATGAGTATTCATAGCTCCTTCTTTAGCCCGTTAAATATATATACTTAGCCAACCTGTCATCGTATCTGGTTAGAATTGGCAGTGGGGAAGCTGCATAATTAAGAATTCAGGAAATGTCTCAGATAGCTCTGTAAAGCCTGCACGAACAAATCAAAGCTATGTCTGACCCACATTGTCACTAGGAGTTAGCATCCTGGCCCAGTCAGACCATCCTGGTGGCAAAAGCTGCTTGTAACATTGACCCTGATTGAAGGGATAAGCATATCCCTCTGTTGCGGAGTTTACTGCTGTTATGATCTCTCTATGGGAATACAAGACAGGTTTCCCAGAGACTCTCAAGATTACACACCATATTGCTTCAACAAACATCATCTGTAAGTCCAGGTACTCATGAATATTTCCAACTCAAAGTAGATCAGTTCCATTCTGATGCCCAGTGACTACCCCCACTTTCAGCAGGATGTAGCCAGAGTAAATACGGCACCCAAATCCCATAGAAATGGAATGAAACTTGGCAGTCAGAGATTGTAACTGAGTCTCCCATTTTTCTAAGAGGGAGTTTAATTATTCTCTCTCTCTCTCTCTCTCTCTCTCTCTCTCTCTCTGCCTCCCTTTTCATTTCCCCGGCTCCCCACTTCCTACTTAGCCCTTTAGAAATGCAAATACAGCCTTTTACCCCTCCCTTCATCAGATACTCCCCACAGGGCAAGTTCATCTGACTCTCCTGAGAGATAACAGTTGATTTACAGACCAAAATATGCCCGCTACGGAGCTGTCACCCATCAGGAGGTTGCCTTGAGAGGTAACAGCTGATTTCTGTGAAACTCTCCCACTAGAAGACTGCCTCGAGAGATATGAAACTCCCTTCCACCTGGGGAGTTTTGGCCTAGACCTGCTCAGAAGGGCACCAGCAGTCACCACCTTGACTGCATGGTAGGTAAGGCACTGGAGCTAATGAAAGGACACAAAGATAGATGTGTACCCGCCCCCCACCCGCTACACCCTTGTTCTGCTCTCTAATCTTTGCACATACCAGAGGTTTCGTAAGTTCTGTAAGTACATGTTTCTCTTTCTGAGGCCAGGTCACAAGGAATGTTTAAGTAAGATAGCCAGGTCACAAGGTGTGTTTAAGCAAGATAGCCATAAATTGGTCGTGCAACCTGATGCAATATAATTAACTGCCTTTGTGTAAAAATGCTCTTCCGCCTCAAGGGTTGTACTGAAATATCAGAAATGGCGGGAACCAATCATAGTTTGCCAAATCGCTTTGTTCAAACTCCAGCCAATCATACCTCTAATTTGTATAATGATTCTATGCCTACTTTCCTTAGACTATATAACATTGTTCGGAGCTCAGTAGGGGAGCTCTCCTGCCCGTCTCGTTTCACGAGCAAGTGAGAGCTCCAGGTTCGAACCTGTAATAAAGATCCTTGCTGCTTAGCTTTGACTCTGGACTCTGGTGGTCTTCTTCGGGGAATAAACGGTCTGGGCATAACAAATGGGGGCTCGTCCGGGATTTCCCCCAAGCCCACCAGACCCCCAAGTCAACGGATCTTAATCTGTAGGTAAGCCGGCTTTGTCACTGTCTCTGTCTTTGTCTCTGTCTGTCTCCCTGAAATTTCGCGAAATCCGTAATCTGTAATCTGTATTGGTCTGTTCTGTAAGTGGCACGGTCTTGGCGGACGCGCTAGAAGACAGCCACTCGGGACTGGTGGGAGACGTTCCCCAGTGCCCATCTGGGGGCCTCCATCCTTGGTTGCCCCGTCTGACTCAGGTCGGAAGTCCGACACGCGCTCGCGAATGCTCATCGTTATTACTGTCTGTCCGTTATTGTTAAGTGTTAAGTGTAAGCCCAAAACGAAACATAAAACCTTTTCTTCCCCCTCCAGGACCGGACCTGTCGGATACTCCCCTCTGCTTCACACTCATTTTCGTCCCCCCTTCTCTTTGTAGGAGCAGTCCAAAGATGGGCAACAACCAGAGCACGCCGCTCTCACTCTTTGTTACCAATTTTAAGGATGTGAAGGCTCGGGGGCGTAACTTAAGCGTAGAACTAAAGAAGGGAAAGCTAGTTACTTTCTGCCGTTCGGAGTGGCCCTCTTTCGGCGTAGGGTGGCCCTCTGAAGGAACTTTCTGTCTCTCTATTATTACTAAGGTAAAAACTAAGATTTTCCTGCCAGGGCAGTCAGGACATCCTGATCAAATTCCTTATATTCTAGTGTGGCAGGATCTTGTGGAAAACCCACCACCCTGGATAACTCCATTCATCCTTGAGCCCTGCAAAGTCCTAGTAACGCGACCTACAAGACAAAAGACTCCCTCTGCTCCCTCGGCCCCTGTGCTGCCGGACAGCCAGGACCCCCTAACGTTAGAACCCACATTTCCCCCACCATATCAGCACCTTATCCCGCAGGACCCAGTCCCCCAGGGTGGTGCTTCCGTAGAGGGAAACCGAGAAGCGGAAGCAGCCGAGAGTGAAAGTAACCTGGGGGGGCCGGCCGGCCGAACACGAGGCCGCGTACAGCGGGACCAAGCTTCCCGACTCCCTGACTCCACTGTAGCCCTGCCTCTCAGAGAAATAGGATCGCTCGATGATACCGGGCTCTCCCGTCTCATGTATTGGCCTTTTTCCACCAGTGATTTATACAATTGGAAGTCCCAAAATGCTCGGTTCTCAGATAATCCCAAAGATCTAACCTCGTTGTTAGACAGTGTCATGTTTACTCACCAGCCGACCTGGGATGACTGTCAACAGCTCCTCCGAATCCTGTTCACAACGGAGGAGCGGGAAAGAATCCAAGTTGAGGCCAGAAAACTGGTTCCAGGAGATGACGGCCAGCCAACTGCAAATCCTGACCTCATTAATGCGGCTTTCCCTTTGACCCGGCCCAGATGGGACTACAACACGGCAGAAGGTAGGGGACGACTGCTCATTTATCGCCAGACTCTAATGGCGGGTCTCCGGGCTGCAGCTCGCAAGCCCACCAATTTGGCTAAAGTATATTCTGTGTTACAAGGTAAGACAGAAAGCCCCGCTGTGTATTTAGAGAGATTAATGGAAGCCTTCAGGCAGTTTACCCCTATGGACCCGGAAGCACCGGAAAATCAGGCAGCGGTAGTAATGTCCTTTGTAAACCAGGCAACACCAGATATTAAAAGAAAACTCCAGAAATTAGAAGGTTTAGAGGGAAAGCAGATTCAGGACCTCCTTCAGATGGCCCAGCGAGTTTATAATAATAGGGATACTCCAGAAGAAAAACAGTTCAAGGCAACCAAAGAAATGACCAAAGTCTTAGTAGCAGCTTTCCCCCAGGCAGGAAATGGCCAAAACAGAAAGCAGAAAAAGCAAGGCCCTAGGCAAGGATTAGAAAAAGATCAGTGTGCTTATTGCAAGGAACGTGGCCACTGGATTAAAGACTGCCCAAAGAAACGGAGACCAGCTAACCCTACCTCCGTACTCGTTACCCAGGACTCTGACTAGGGAGGACGGGGTTCGGACCCCCTCCCCGAACCCAGGGTAACTTTGCAAGTGGAGGGGTCCCCAGTTCGCTTCTTGGTCGATACTGGGGCGGAACGCTCAGTCCTAACCAAACCAATTGGAAAAATGTCTAAGAAAACATCCTGGGTGCACGGGGCCACAGGCATCAAAAAATACCCCTGGACAACCCAGAGGACTGTAGACTTAGGAACGGGAAAAGTCTCCCATTCCTTCCTAGTCATCCCAGAGAGCCCCTGCCCTCTACTAGGGAGGGACTTGCTGACAAAGATGGGGGCCCAAATCCACTTTGAGCCAGAAGGGCCCAAGATAACTGATTCCCAAAACAGGCCAATATCTATCCTGACTGTCACCTTAGAAGATGAGTACCGACTCCATCAAGAGCAAAAGCCCCCCGATCAGGGAATTGACTCTTGGCTCCAGCGTTTCCCTGAAGCGTGGGCAGAAACTGGGGGCTTGGGGCTAGCTAAACATCGACCTGCCATATTTGTGGAAGTTAAGCCAGGGACGGACCCCGTTCGGGTTCGGCAATATCCTATGCCCCTGGAGGCAAGAGAAGGAATTATGCCCCATATCCGCCGACTCCTAGACCAGGGAGTCCTACGGGCTTGCCACTCATCCTGGAATACTCCACTGTTACCTGTTCGTAAACCCAACAGTACGGACTACAGGCCAGTACAGGATTTAAGAGAAGTTAATAAAAGGGTCATGGACATACATCCCACTGTGCCCAATCCATACACCCTTCTGAGTGCCTTACATCCCAAAAAACAGTGGTATACCGTTCTTGATCTAAAAGACGCTTTCTTCAGCCTTCCTCTGGCTCCCAAAAGTCAAGAACTCTTTGCATTTCAATGGACGGATCCTGAGAGGGGCATCAACGGTCAGCTAACATGGACCAGACTGCCACAAGGGTTCAAGAACTCGCCAACTCTGTTCGATGAAGCCCTTCATGAAGATCTGGGTGAGTACCGGCGGCAACACCCTGAAATAACTCTTTTGCAATATGTTGATGATCTCTTAATAGCGGCCAGGTCCCCGGAAACTTGTGTTCGAGGGACTGAGGACCTCCTGAAGACTCTGGGGGAGCTAGGCTACCGAGCCTCAGCAACAAAGGCTCAGATCTGCAAGTCGGAGGTAACTTATCTGGGGTACCTATTAAAAGGGGGGCAACGCTGGCTAACCAAAGCCCGAAAGGAAACAGTCCTACGCATCCCTAGACCCCAGTCAACACGGCAAGTGAGAGAATTCCTGGGGTCGGCAGGGTTCTGTAGGTTATGGATACCCGGATTTGCTGAGTTAGCCAAGCCCCTATACCAGGCAACAAAGGAACGGCAGCCCTTCAATTGGACGGAAGAGGCTGAGCTGGCCTTTCAGCAAATCAAAACTGCCTTGTTATCAGCCCCCGCGCTGGGGCTCCCTGATGTCTCCAAACCCTTCCACTTATACGTGGATGAAAGTAAGGGTGTTGCAAAAGCCGTGTTAACACAGTACCTAGGCCCCTGGCAGAGGCCAGTTGCCTATTTGTCAAAAAAATTAGATTCAGTGGCTGCTGGCTGGCCACCCTGCCTCCGGATAATCGCGGCGACCGCCCTAATGGTCCGAGACGCTGATAAACTTATCATGGGGCAAGAGTTGCGCGTTATAACCCCGCATGCCATTGAAGGCGTCCTCCGGCAGCCGCCGGACCGATGGATGAGTAACGCCCGGCTCACCCACTATCAAGGACTGCTGTTAAACCCCCTCAGAATAACTTTTCTGCCCCCAACCTCTTTAAACCCTGCTTCACTGCTGCCAAATCCAGACTTGGACGCCCCGTCCCATGAGTGCACTGAGATACTGGCTCAGGTGCATGGGGTGCGGGAGGACTTGCAAGATCGTCCGCTCCCCGACACAGAACTCACCTGGTTCACTGATGGCAGCAGCTATGTCCACCAAGGCCAGCGGTATGCAGGAGCGGCTGTAACGTCAGAGACTGAGGTAATCTGGGCGGAACCCTTGCCTCCAGGGACATCGGCCCAAAGAGCCGAACTGATAGCCCTTACACAGGCCCTCACCCTAGGGGCAGAGAAAAAACTAACAGTATACACGGATAGCCGCTATGCTTTTGCTACTGCGCACATACATGGGGCCATCTACAGAGAAAGGGGACTATTAACAGCCGAAGGCAAAGAAATAAAAAACAAGCAAGAGATCCTAGCTCTTTTAACTGCTTTGTGGAAACCAAAGAAATTGGCTATTGTACATTGCCCTGGGCATCAGAAACCAACTACGCCAATTGCTCGAGGCAACTTCTTAGCCGACCAAACCGCAAGGAGCATAGCAAAAGCTCCCAGTCAGCTCCTCGCGCTCCAGCTCCCCGATCCTGGCCCGCGAAATTTGCCATGTTTTCCCGACTATACCGAACAGGATCGCGAATGGATGAACACGCTTCCACTAAAACAGGTTAAAAATGGGTGGTGGACTGATATAAATGACCAAACCATCCTACCAGAAAAATTAGGACGGCAGGTGTTGGAACACATCCACCGGACAACCCACCTGGGTGCCCGGCGAATGATGGACTTAATCAGGCACGCCAAGTTTAGAATCAGGCGCATAGCTGAACTGGCCAGCGATGTCACAACAAATTGCAAAGCCTGCCAACTAAACAACGCTTGCCCCCAAACCCAGACCACCACAGGAATTAGGTGTAGAGGAACTAGGCCTGGTATCTATTGGGAAATAGACTTTACTGAGATAAAGCCTGGAAAATATGGGTATCAGTACTTACTTGTCTTTGTAGATACTTTTTCAGGATGGACAGAAGCGTTCCCAACTAAGAGAGAAACTGCTCAGGTTGTAGCAAAGAAAATTTTGGAAGAAATCCTCCCCAGGTATGGCTTTCCCGTCCAAATAGGGTCAGACAATGGACCAGCCTTCGTTGCTAAGGTAAGTCAGGATTTGGCTTCCATTCTGGGGGCAAATTGGAAATTACATTGTGCTTATAGGCCCCAAAGCTCAGGACAGGTAGAAAGGATGAATCGGACTCTGAAGGAGACCTTAACTAAATTGACCATGGAGACTGGCGCTAATTGGGTAGTACTTCTCCCCTACGCTCTGTTCCGGGCCCGAAATACCCCTTACAGACTAGGCCTCACACCATATGAAATCATGTATGGCAGACCCCCACCCCTGGTCCCCAGTCTAAAAGATGACTTACTCAAACCTGAAACTGAAAATGTCTCTGAGCTCCTGTTCTCCTTACAAGCCTTACAGAAAATTCACCAGGAAATTTGGCCCAGACTACGAGAACTGTACGAGGCAGGACCTCCGCCGACGCCTCATCCGTTCCAGCCGGGAGACTGGGTCCTAGTCAAGCGCCACCGGCAAGAAACTCTTCAACCCAGGTGGAAAGGACCACTGCAAGTACTCCTGACTACTCCCACCGCTCTCAAAGTAGAAGGCATCGCTTCGTGGATCCACTACACACACGTCAAACCAGTGGACCCAACATCCGACCTTCTCGAGCCGTCTGGAGCACCGGTTACATGGACTGTAGACAAAGCTAAGAACAATCCCTTAAAGCTAACCCTGCGCCGTCATCCCCATAGCCGTAACCATGTCTAGCTTACCTATGCTTTTATGCCTTATGCATCTGACTCTCCTCACTGCTGCGCCGTCTAATCCCTATGTCTGGAGGTTCTGGCTCTATGAAAACAAAACTCACCCCGGGGAAACCCCCCAAGCGGGTAAACTGCTAGCTAGCACAGACTGCCCCCCCTCAGGGTGTAATACTATAGTTTACCTCAATTTCACTAGGTTCCAGATTGCCCAACCAGCAACACCCATGATCTGTTTTGAATATGATCAAACTGAATATAATTGTAAAAATTATTGGTGGCACCAGAGTGCAGGTTGCCCATATAGCTACTGTAAGACGCACTCTGTCCGATACTGGAGAGAACGACAAGGGTGGTATTTTTACAAAACTGAGTCTCCCGTCACTTACACTTGGATAATTAGAGACCCATGGGACTCTCGGTGGACAACCCCACAACATGGGGGAGTATATTACTCATCAACTAGTACCTGGCCCAGTAGCCATTTATATCTGTGGAGAAGTCTAGTCCAGATTCAACCCTTAATCCACACACAAATCCACAGGCAAGAAACCAAGTTATCACAAGACTTGCAGCCCTTCTCCTGGCTAACTCTATTACGGGAAGGGCTAGCATTCGCCAACCTCACTGGTTTAGGCGACCTGTCCTCTTGCTTTATGTGTGCAACCCTAGGAAGACCACCATTAACGGCTGTTCCTCTATCCTCCCCTCCCACAAACTATACAGGTTTTAACTCATCGATAGTCACGATACCCGATGTAGCCCTGTACCGTGACCCATACCAAGAGAAATACCCCTATTGTTATTCGGCATTTAGCAACAGCCTCTGCAACCAATCGGCTACATACCCTAATAGTCCCATATATGCTCCCCCTGGTGTGTTCTTCTGGTGTAATATGACTCTGTTAAAAACTCTGTCCAAAAGCATCTCTGACGGACAGTTGTGTATCCCTGTTACCCTAGTTCCCCGACTGACACTGCTAACCCCGGCAGAGTTCATAGGCTGGGCAGGGACCGCCCCAACTAAAACTGCGCGACATAGACGAGCAGTTTTTCTACCACTAATTGCCGGAATATCCTTAACCACCTCTGTCGTCGCAGCGGGGTTAGCAGGAGGGGCCCTACAACACTCCATGATAGAAAACGACAAGCTGTTACAACAATTCTCTGTTGCTATGGAAGACTCCGCCTATTCCCTAGCCTCCCTTCAGCGGCAGCTCACCTCCCTAGCACAGGTCACCCTTCAAAACCACAGAGCCTTAGACTTACTCACGGCTGAGAAAGGAGGTACCTGTATGTTCCTCAAAGAAGAATGCTGTTTCTATATAAATGAGTCAGGGTTAGTTGAGGAAAGAGTGCAACGCCTACACGAACTAAGCTTAGAAATGAAAAAGCAACAATTCACTACAGCCGCTAACAATTGGTGGAGCTCTTCAATGTTTTCCCTTCTGGCACCCCTTTTAGGCCCTCTAATGTCTTTACTACTTCTATTCACTATAGGCCCCTGTGTGGTAAATAAAATTTTACAATTTGTCAGAGAAAGGTTTGATACCATCCAACTAATGGTCCTCCGTAGCCATCACCAGCCTCTCCTGCACCCAGAAAGTGAGGCTATATTATAAGACTCTGGAAATCCAAGATTGGACATCCAGTTACTTATGAGAAGGGAGAAATGAAAGGACACAAAGATAGATGTGTACCCGCCCCCCACCCGCTACACCCTTGTTCTGCTCTCTAATCTTTGCACATACCAGAGGTTTCGTAAGTTCTGTAAGTACATGTTTCTCTTTCTGAGGCCAGGTCACAAGGAATGTTTAAGTAAGATAGCCAGGTCACAAGGTGTGTTTAAGCAAGATAGCCATAAACTGGTCGTGCAACCTGATGCAATATAATTAACTGCCTTTGTGTAAAAATGCTCTTCCGCCTCAAGGGTTGTACTGAAATATCAGAAATGGCGGGAACCAATCATAGTTTGCCAAATCGCTTTGTTCAAACTCCAGCCAATCATACCTCTAATTTGTATAATGATTCTATGCCTACTTTCCTTAGACTATATAACATTGTTCGGAGCTCAGTAGGGGAGCTCTCCTGCCCGTCTCGTTTCACGAGCAAGTGAGAGCTCCAGGTTCGAACCTGTAATAAAGATCCTTGCTGCTTAGCTTTGACTCTGGACTCTGGTGGTCTTCTTCGGGGAATAAACGGTCTGGGCATAACACTAACAAATGGGCTCCCTTGCCTTGCCTGCTGCTTTCTGCTCCAAAAGTGAAGTAGTACATTTAAAGATGGGACACCTGTTCTTCTTCCCCTAAGCTAGCTTTGGAAATAAATCACTTTCTTTATACCACACTTCACGCTTATTAATTGGACTCTGCAATCTGCAAGTTACTAACCTGCATTTCAGTTGCATGTATACTTAGGATATTAAGGGGGGGCTGTGTGTGTAGGTGCACACCTATATATTCCGATAAATGCACAGAATCCCTAGAAGGAAATGCAAATTATGATAACAGTGCCTCCAGGAAAGAGCCATGGGAGGCTGGGCGCAGAGCACAGAGGGAGAGTTCCTTTTCACTCTGTTCTTTTCTAATTTTAAAGTTAAAACATGCACATGTATTATCGATTTAAATATTAAGTAATTTTTAAAAGACAGAAAGAACCCCTCAAGAATAACAAAGCTTTTCCCCTTGTCATTAGTATTGTGTTAGTGTTGTGAATGATGGGGTCCAGGATATGTTACCCCGAAGTATGGCACTGTTACCAAAAAAGTACCAGGGTTTATTCACCTAGCAAGTAGTAAACTACTCTCCATGAGAGCCCAGGTTGTTATCAATAGAAGGTTTATTACTTGGCTCAAGTAAGGAGGGCACTGGGAGTATTCTTCGAAGCAGTCTCTCCCCTAGGGAAAGTGACGGGAGGGTTTGTGGAGTGGTGGAGAGGGGAGAGGGTGCATCGTCACATGTAGAAGAGGGATGTCAGTGGTGTGGGTACAGTGAGTCATCGTGCCAGTGCAGAGGTCACACATTATGGTGATGAAACTGTAGCTCCTCGGGGGAGGAGACTTCATCACGGTAATGAGGAAAGGTCACTTGCTTTCATCTGTAAGTTGCTGGGATCTGTCAGGAGCTGGTTGAAACCACCAAGATGACCTCATTCCACAGAGGGTTTGGGGAAGAATAGGCTTCAGGGCAGGAGGCTCTAAAACAGGCTGATTGCTCAAGTTGATTAAATTTCTATAATCCTTGGAGACCCTCCCTCAATGCTTTTAACACCTTGGCATTTGAGAAAACAGCAGAGGCAAGAAGGCTACCCTCTTCTCTCCAGTTTTTCTTTCCTGAAGCACGTCATAAAACCTAAGAAGGTCATTCTCTGACTTTCTGCCATCATTGTCCCCTGAAGCAGATCTTAAGACCCTCATTTGAAAAGTGTCCTTTCTCTACCCAGAGGAAAGGAACATCCTTACCTCTGAAGACACAGGGTCACAGAGAAGAATCTAACAAACAGGCTTTGCTAAATTCCTCCCCATTCATTACCATTAAATCATTATTTTTAACCCAGTCACACTTCTCCACAACTGTCCACTTCTTCATAAAACCTATCATTAAAAAAATACACGGGTTTACCTATTTCTTTGAGTGTTCATTTCCAAAAGTCTCTCGTGTTATGTAGAATTTATATTCAATAAATTTGTATGCTTTTCTCTTGTTATAGGCATCTCAGACATAAGCCTAAGGATGGGTGAGGAAAAGAAATTTTTTCTTTTCCAACATGATCATAGGTCAAAAACATAAAGCTGGGACCGAGAGGCTAAGAGTCTTGAAGGTTCTTTAGAGCCAGACAGGAATACATTAAAATGTCTTAAAAGAGCCAAAGAAATGCAAATATCTTTAAAAGCAATGTAAAATCAGCCAATCAATGAATGGCTGTGTCCACACCCAGAGAGGAAGGAGGTAAAAGTTGCAATCAGAAGGAAGAATTAGGTGAATCTGTTGTAGAACTCAGAGTTCCAATTATGGTTCATGGTGTCACACCATCTTGGGCATGAATCCAATCCTGTTTTCTGGCCAAAAATCTCTGAAGAATGCCTAACCTCACCCTCCCAAGATGGAAACCCCAGCTTGCTGCAGACAGCTGTCTCCTTAGGAGGTAAGTAATGCACAAATCCAAAACGCTAAAATCAGGGGTTGAGACGGTGAAGGAAATCAAACCCATCTCTTTATATATGAGTTCAGGAATAATGTCATTTATACTACTCATCATGTTTAAGAGCAATTGGTATGTTGCGGCCAGGTGTGGTGGCTCACACCTGTAATCCCAGCACTTTAGGAGGTCAAGGTAGGGATCATGTGAGGTCAGGAGTTCAAGACCAGCCTGGCCAACATGAAGAAACCCCATCTGTACTAAAAATACAAAAAAAAAAAAATTAGTTGGGCATGGTGGTGCGCACCTGTAACCCCCAGATACATGGTGGTGCGCACCTGTAATCCCAGATACTTGGGAGGCTGAGGCAGGGGAATCATTGGAACCCTGGAGGTGGAGGTTGCAGTGAGCCGAGATTGCACCATTGCACTCCAGCCTAGGCAATAGAGTGACAAGACTCCGTCTCAAAAAAGAAAAAAAAAAAAAGAGAGAGAGAGAGAGAGAAATTGGTATGTTGGAACAGCTGACAGATTAGCCTTGTAATTTCAGTTTGATATATAATCGAGAGATTGATTTTCACTTAAGATTTTAAGCTGAAAATTATAAAAGCAGTAAACAACATTGGAATGTCTAAGATAATTTATGAGTCATTATATTTATAAGTTTGAGTTAATCATATTTATAAAAATTACTTACATTTTGGGGAAGTCTTCGTTAGTCCGCTTGGAGTACTAAGGAAGAAACTAAAATAGATGTTTAAGAGTGGAGGGAAGAAAAAACATGATTTCTTCTACCTGTCTTAGGTCCATGGCTGTAGCCACTATAACAAAAGGCACACATGCAAATGTGTGTAATATAAGTTTTACATGAAACAGGAGCCTTCATAAGAAAATGAAGACCCAAAGAAACAGATGTTTTGATGCCGGGTTTGATGAAGCATGGAGAAATGTGATAGCACAAAGAGGGTAGGATCATAAACCGGAGGGAACTTAGCAAGGCATGTTTGTTCAGATTCTTCGTGTGACAGGAGCGCCAGTATCTTCAGAGATAGTGGTCCTGTCCACTATCTCTGGAGGAGGACAGTGCTCCTGTCCTCCAGCCACAGGAAATGCACCTCTTGAATGACAGTCTTATGACCTGCCTCAGGGGAAGGTCAGAAAATCCTGGGTTTTATAACCTGTTGCCGGAGAGAAGGACTGGAGAAGATCAGAAAGGCCTTCCTACAGGTGCTGTCTCCCACATGCCTTCAGGTTAAAATACTCAATCTGCCAAAGCACCGTATTTAGAATTCCTGAGACCCATTAAGCAAATTTAATTAATTAAATTGCAAATGCCTTTTGGTGGTAATTATTGAAATTTACTATTTTTTGAAACAGAATTATAGGATTTGTAACTTAAACTTCAAAGCCCAATGAGTGAGATTTTTTAAAATTTATGTTTGATACAATATTAAATGAGGTAACAATATAACCTTAAACTATCATTTCCCATTCCCAAAAGTTGCCGTCAAGATGTTAAAAATTCCCCTTGACATCAGGCTGGGTGCAGTGGCTCACGCCTGAAATCCCAGTACTTTGGGAGGCTGAGGGAGGCAGATCTCCTGAGGTCAGGAGTTTGAGACCAGCCTGGCCAACATGGTGAAACCCCATCTCTACTAAAAATACAAAAATTAGCCAGGTGTGGTGGCGGGCACCTGTAATCCCAGCTACTTAGGAGGCTGAGGACCAAGAATTGCTTGAACCGGGGAGGCGGAGGTTGCAGTGAGCTGAGATGGCGCCCCTGCACTCCAGCCTGGGCAACAGAGTGAGAATCTGTCTTGGGGGGAAAAAAAATTATTGACATCTTAGAAGTCTAAGTGGTGGAAACCCTTCTCAAATTCCCCCTGCCAGGCCCCATCTCCCTCATCTTGCTGTGCTGGTTCTTTTCTATGGCACTTACCACCTTCAAACAGACTATACAACTTACTTTTTTATAAAACTATTTTGGTTTATTTTATTTTGATAAAATATACGTAACATAAAAGTTGCCATTTTAACCAAATTTAAGTATACAATTCAGTGGTGTTAAGTATGTTCACAATGCTGTATAACCATCAGTTAACATTTGTTATGCTTAGTATTTACTGTGTCTTTCCTCTCCAGAAAATTGACACACCTTGGGAAGGGATTATGTTGTGTTCATCAGTGTTTCCAGAACCTGGGACAGTGTGCTTGGCACCAGAGTGGTCAGTGAGTTCTTGCCTGGATCTGACCACCTCCCTAGCAAGGTTACTTGGTGACACCAAACTGAAGCAGTTTTGGGAGCAAAGGAGAACACAGAGCCCATTGTTGCTCCCTTTCTTCTCTCCATAGGAAACAGCTCCAGGACATTGACCAGCCAGGCTGTGAGACTGTGGAAAGGCCCTGCACTGGGCTGCTGCTGGCCTGGGGGAGGGAGGTGTGTGACCCAGGCTGCTTGTGTCTTCTCTAAACCACGGCACACAGCAGCTCCCCTTGACTCATTGAGAAATAACTTGAGATGCTGGCTGGCTTTGTTTCATGACCATTTTAAACTTAATTGTTAAGAATGAGTAAATTAGGTGAATGTAAACGGGATAAAAGTTTGTAAATGAACTTTTCATTGTTTCTTTTTCAGTAACTTAAGTGGTGTCATGATTAGGTTGTAGATTCATGAAACATCTGAATCACTTCTAAGCAAGATAAAATACTGAAACATAAATTGCTGAGCATAAGTTTATTTTTTGCTCTCTTCAATTTTATACAAAAACAAAATGTGTTTAGATCTGTTAGTAAATATGTTCTGCTTCGCACTGAAAAACTGTGTTACGAAGAAGCAGATATGATGACATGGTGATAGTTTACAAAATGCTGCTTTGTAATTGCTAAAGATTAAAAAATCTAATTAATATGTGCAATTAAAATTACTAAAAATAGGGAAAAAATTCTGTATGCCAAGCATATACAAGGAAAATGATGTGTGTTTTTGTTGAGGAAAGTTATAAAGAAAGCATAAGGATATGCCATAGTTTGTTTGGGTTTTTTTGAAGGAAATAATAATTTCGTCTAATTCAGAGGTTATTTTAAGGTTGTTTCAAAATACAGATTTAGGAATGAAATAGAAACAAGGCAGAAAGGAACCAGTGAGTAGGAGAAAGGGAGATTTTTGTGTTTTATCAAAATAATTTCCTGTGCTCTACACCATCTTCTTTAAGTCTTTGATTACTTAAGAAAATCAAGTTAAAGGTTTGTTATTGTTGTTGTTGTTGTTGTTTTGTAAATATGTAACTTCTTTTGAAGTCTTTCAATATCACTCTGGTTAAAGGCTTGACTAGTATTTCACAGTGACCTAGGATCCTGTTTTTGATCAAATAATTTGAACCTTTATTTTGACACTTTCTGAAATCAAATTTTAAAGTTTTTAAACTAAGTCTTTTTGACCTTGAATTAACTTTGGGATACCCCAGAGGGCCCTGGAACATCTGAAAGCATCTATAAAACAAAGATATTACACCAGTTGGGCTTATTTGATATGTTAAATTACATGGGAAATATCAGAAGATGTTTAATTTTCTTTGAGTTGTATTTATATGGTTATGTTATTAACATGTGCTCCAAAATATGTCTTGGCATAAGTGTTATCAGTCATAATGTTGATTATTATGCTAAAATGTTGTACACCATGAAAATAACAAATTTCTCTGTCAATTGCATCATTATGAAGTCTCATAATGATGAGAGTTGTGGTTTAAAACCTGGTGAGATTTTTTAACCATTTTAAGTCCTGTTGCCCATAGTTAAATTGGTTTATTCTGATGCTTTTTCTGAAAGCTCTTTGCAAGCAACTATAATTCTAAAGCGTTGGGTCTTCAAGGAAGTTCATGGAAAGGATGAAAAGAATTCTGACAAGTACAGGCTTCTGATAATTTTGAGATACCATTGGGCTCAGTAAGAATTTCTAAAACTAATGAAATAATTAATGGGTTTGTGAAACCAACCAAGATGAAACAGACCAAAAATTAATTACATGAGATAGAATAAACTGATAAAAAAGAATTCTGGGTTTTTACAGCTTTTTTGTTTGAAACATTTCTGGTTCTTTTAATGTTTTGTCTTCCAGATTTAAAAAAAAAATTTTTTTTCTTTTAAGCTATCTACAGTTTACAAGAATTTGGTAAAGTATACATAGATAAACAAAAATTGAGATATTTGCTTTTCCTCCCTACGAAATCCCTCCAAAATTTGGAAAGTATACATGAGTATTCTTATTTTTATGGCAATATGGTTATTTGCATGAATTCATTAAGAATTGCTTTCTTTATAAAAGGATACAATTGGAACACTGGTTATACTACTAGGGCTTTGGTTGGAATGTCATATTAGAGAAGATGCATAGAATACCTGGCAGCAAGTGTTACTAGCCTTACAGTGAAGGAGTAAAAAGTTGTTACTTCCTGGCAGGCCCAGGAGCCTCAAGCTATTAGATATTACAGGTAAAGGATGATTTTTGCCTTGGTTTGGCCTCCTAGCATTGAGAGGTTTTAAAAGTCCAATCTGAGATTCCTTATCAAAATTTCCAGCAAAGCAAATTTAAAAGAAACCAATGTGGTTATTCTTGGTGCACTTATGCAAATAACTAGGCCAAGTTGGAGAATAAATTTATTTTACAAACATATTTGTCTTACCATGATTGTCCTTGGTAGAAATGAAATGATTGTGGATAAAAAATTTATTTTTAAAAAGAAAACTTTCGTACGCCTGTTATTAGATAGTAGCCCTGCTTATTGTTTTCAATTTTTCATTATCTACCTGGAGACCAGACTGGATTATGAATTCTAGTTTTCTCCAATATCTGGTTACAACTCTCCATGCAGAATGGGAACCACTGCGTTTCTGAAGCCCTATAAGCTGGACAATTCAATGTAAATTTCAAGGGCTAAGTTTCATGCCTCATGTGTGGGCCTACACAGAGCGTTCACAGAAGCGTCCAATGCCATAAGACAATTCAATCAAAGACCTTCAAACTACAAACCAGAATGAGAAGCTGCTGACTTCATTCTGTGGACAACTTTTCCCACGATTGCTGGAGCAAAACCCGCAGTGTAACAAGGCTCTTACCCCTCTTAAGGTTTTGTTACCTATGCCCACCTCATTCATTTGGCAGGATGACACTGTAGTGAGGATTTCAAGATCAGTGGTTTTTGGTGGATCGGTGAGTAGCTTGGAAGAGTAGCGGATATGTCATGTCAAACCCAAATCTTTACAGGACCTAAGAGATCCTTTAGTTCATGTGGTGGGTACTTTAGCAACATCCCTGACACAACTATTTGTTCAAATTATAGTGGTGTCTTTTATAGAGTTAACATTCTCTGCTCTAATTTAAGCCTTTCCTGGGGTGCTAGATGATAAAACTGCTACCTACTAACTAAACGGGGAGGAATCTGTGTAGTTGCTGATAGTTTTTCTTGTACACAGATGAATACATTGGGTATTGTAGTGACTCAGTTTAACTTTGATTAAAACGGGTAGATTCCTTCTCTGGCTCATTCCTTGATTTACTCAACTTTAGTTGGTTCAGTTCATGGGGACTCTGCTTAGGCAGCATACTCCAAACACTTGGTATAACCTGATAATCATAATATCCTCCTAATAGTTACAAAAGTAGTCTCCCTGGTACGCTGTATCCTCTCAAAAAGTTTTAAATGTTTGTATACAAACATCTGTTGAACATCAAATATTCTTTCCTCATCTAAATGACAGAAATGCTGAGAGATGTATGATCATGAGAACACTGTAGCCTGTGAAGGGTGTGTTGAGACTGGAAACTTAGAATGATGGTAATTGAGAGCAGCGCCAATGTCCTGCGTTTTGGTCAGATTCTCGCCTAGGTGAGCACTTGACCAAAAGAGGAATTGTTAAGTGAAAAGTATAAGAGGGCACTGTTCAGGACTAAGCTCCTGCACTAGGCCCCACCAGACCAGACTAAAAATCCAAATAGAGTCACTCATGCTAATGTCCCACGTGACCCAAGTAAAACAATAAGTTGTTTTCTGACTTTCCAAGAAATGAGGAGGGAGAGGTAACAGCCAGTTCCCCAAACAGGTCAGTTCCAACCTTCAGCTGGCATAATAGTGGCCTTCTTTCTGCTTTAATTCTTAACCGGAAGTCATCTGGTATTAACCAATGAATTATCTTTCTATTGTTTTGTCTGTCACCACTGTAAAAGAAAAGTAACTTTGAAGTGGCCAATCTGCTTTTTGTTCTGTTTCTGCTCTATTCAACCCTTTTTCTGTCTCTAAAGCCACTCTCCTCTGCTCAATTTATTGGAACATTATTTTGTTTTATGGAGTGAGGTATTGCCCAATTCTAGAATTGCAAATGAAGTCAAATGAGATCTTTGCATTTGTTGTAATGTTGTCTTTCGACATATCTAAACTGCCAAATCCAAATGACCAAAAACATGAAGTTTAGATGTGATTGAGATCAAGGAAACAGAAAATAAGTTACAATAAACAATGAGTTCCCACTTTAAATCCATAGACTGACAAAAATTATGAAAGAAATCTAATATCAACTGCCCTCAGAAATGCCAGGGAAAACAGTATCCTCTTCCATTACTGGTACAAATCTGAATTACAGAGTGGTAGGAAAATACGATGCAGTAAGATGCAGACATGACAGCCAGGCGCAGTGGCTCACACCTGTAATCCCAGCACTTTGGGAGGCTGAAGAGGGCTAATCAGCTGAGGTCAGGAGTTCGAGACCAGTCTGGCCAACATAGCAAAACCCCATCTCTACAAAAAATACAAAAAAATTAGCCAAGCATGGTTGCGTGCACCCGTAATCCCAGCTACTTGGGAATCTGAGGCAAGAGAATCGCTTGAACCCAGGAGTCGGAGGTTGCAGTGAGCCAAGATCGTGTCACTGCACTCCAGCCTGGGTGATAGAGTGGAACTCCATCTCAAAAAAAAAAAAAAAAAAAAAAAATTCTGAACTATATATATAGCCTTTTAAGAAAGCTGTTTGAAAAACAATCTGGCAGCACTTACTAATTTTTTTTAATCTGCATTCTTTATGAATCAACAATCTCACTCCTGAGGAATCTAGCTGTTAGAAATAAAAGAACCAATTTGAAGAATGTAGTTATAAGGTTGCTGTAATATATCACTCTTCGTAGTGGAGGAAGAAAATCTAGAAACAAAGTGAATGTCCATCAATAGAGAGAACGTGAATTCATCACGGAACTTCCTCCCAGTAGTTTGCTGGAGCTGTCTCCAGAGATCCTGCATGGAACTCTTCTCAACTCGGCTCCACCCAGCCATCATATTGGTAGTTTGAAATGAGCCATGGTGGGAACGTTTAGGGCATGGATATCAGCAAACACTAGCAGTCAGGGCTTTTCCTGAGAGAGCTGGGTGTCGTATCTTTACCAGACAAAACTGCCTTCACCCCATAAAATAATAGGCATTAAAAATGATGCACCATTCCAGTTAAATTATAGGTGTTTTCATTTGGTTTCATTGATTGATATAAGAATAGTATGTGTTCCACTACATTTTTGAAACACATTTTTTAAAAACCTTGTAGAAGTGTATATGTGCATAAATATTTTATATGATTATATGAACATGGAGGAAAGTATGAAAGATACATTGGAAAGGGTAATGGGATTATGGGATTAGGGGTAACTGGGGAGGGGAGGAATTTTTTTTTTTTTAATGATTCCATATGTAACTGACATACACACAGGTGTGTGTGTGTGTATAAAGAAATTAAGGAAACAAAAACTAAGTTTAAAATCCACAACTTTGTAGAGATGTTTGTGCTTTATCATAAAATAAAAAAGCAAGTTGCAGAGCCACGCGTTGGTAACGATATGGCTCCGATGAGTGGAGGAACACCAGGGCTCTTGTCTCGTGTTGAATTAGATGAAACAACAAGGACACACGTGGAGTAGGTTTAAGGAGCAGCGAATTTAACAGGCAAGAAAGAAGGAAGAAGATCCCCTGTACAGAGACAGAGGGAGGGGGGCTCCAAAGCCCAGAGAGGGAACCCCAAGTACGGTGGAAACCAGCCAGGTATATATAGAGTCTGGAGGAGGCGGTGTCTGATTTGCACAGGGCTCAGGGGATTGGTTTGACCAGGCATGTCATTCATGTAGCCCGCGGAAAAACTGGCCCTCCCACCCTAGCCTTTTAATATGCAAATGCAGGGCGCCATGATGTTCTACACACCTAGGGATATGTGGGGGCAGCCATGATGCCAAGAACATGTGGGGCAAGGGCAAGAAGGCCAGGGGAATCTCCATGTTTGGGTAGACCCAGTTTCTAATGGCCTGCATTTGCATATCAAAGGTTGTGGGCCTGGCTCTAAGAGCTGCTTTAAAAATGAAAATTTTTCAAGGACTCTTTTTCCTAATTGCCTAAAATAATTTCTTAATAACTCCTACAATAGTATGATCCTGTTTCAGTAAAAAGAAATAAACCCAAACCCCAGTGTATGTGTATATTTGCCTGCCTGTGCTTGTATGAGCATTGTGAACAGTTGTGTGTAGACTTTGGATATATCTCGGGAAGGTAAGAGTAGAAGTTGGTGAGAATTTTCTCTATATGTCTTTGAACTGTTTTGCCTGTAACAACTAATATGTTATATGTTCATAATTTGAAAAACATCAAATGAAAACAATTTCCAGAAAAGAAATTAGTTCCTTCGGATTGTCAACACTCTTTCACATTCATTACCACCTTCGCCCCACTTAACCTGTGTAGGAAGAACAAACATGGCTATCTCCACTTCACTGTTAAGGAAGCAGAGCTGGGAGATGGAAACTGCCTTGTCCATGACCACATGACTATGGGCATTGGAACGTGTCTCCCACCCAGTCTCTTGACCCACAGTCCAGAGGTTTTTAGATACCGCAGTGGATGTGGGAGGAGAAAAGCAGCAGTGACAACAGAGAGTGGCCAATGGTATCTTTCTAGGCAAGGACAACTCCGCAGCAGGAATGAACTCTGCCTATGACATAAAACATATGTGAACACACAATTATCAGTATTTACCATGTATATCTAAGAAGGCTATTTGTCTAACCTTGCCTGAAGCAGCCAGCATTTGTAATCTTACCACATCATCTGGAAGCTTCAGTGCTAGTTTCATGGGGTTATTCTAGGTCACGTGCCCAGAAGAACCTTCATAAACATCAACTATGGTAGGGAGGAGGGAATAGTGCCTGGTATGCCCTTCTTCCATATCTGTAAGGTGACTTTCCAAGGCCCATTCTGCTGGCTCTATAAGAAGGGAATCCAGTTGGAGACCTTGCAAGTCCTCACCTGTGGGACGTCCTCCCAGGACACGGATTTGTGTACTGTTCCTTTACCATATCAGCATCTTTAACAAACACACCCTGTGCTTATTTAAGAGATCTCTAAGTTCCTGAAAACAAAGGAGTGTGCACTGTGACATGGCCAAATGAATCACAGAGTAGCTCCAGGTGGAACTGGGCCAGGTGGCAGTGAGCTCCAGGTGGAAGTGGGCTGGGTGGCAGTCTTATCATTCTCAGTGGCACTTTGTGTGTTCTTGCCTTTGCTGGCGTGGTTTGTCTTTTGAAAATGGATTGGGAATTACGTTTTGGGGTTCAAAAATATTATTTCCACACCTACATTGATCTGGGTGTGTTTGACTAATGTTTGTGTTATGAACATACGACACGTTGGTTGTTATAGGCAATGAGTTTTAGTGGAGCTAGTTGCAGTGTGATGAGCAGAGACCCAAGTCTGGAGCCCATGGATCTACAGAGAGACCTGGCTTTTCTACTAGCTGTAGGATCTTGAACAAGCCAGAAATTCTGTGTGGGTCAGTGTTCCCATCTCTAATATAAGAATTATTAAACCTGCTTCTTGTCCCTCATGGATCATTGTGAGAATCAAACTGGAAAACGTATAAGAAAATGACTTGCAGACCATAAAGCACTTTAGACACACAGATGTTGTTATTGATTTGCTGTGTCATAGGGAATGAGAAGTCTTCTCCTTAGACCCCTATTTTCAGGCACATATAAAAAATATGTATGTATACATGACTTCAATTTTAAATCCTTCATGGTTAATACAAGATCCCTGGTAAATCTTTTTTGTAATGTTGAGTGAAATTCCCTCAAGAGATTCTGTTCATGTATCTGCAAAGCAGTATTTGCCACCAACAAATAGGGATTTTAAAAAGATGTTTTCCCCTTGACCATAGTTATTTCTGCTTGACACTATGCAAATGCCTTTATTTCACAATGCTTTTTCCTTGTTTCTTTAAACGAGAGCTTCAGAAACAAGAGTAGTACACTGTGTTGCTTAAGATTTTCAAAATGCAACTAAGTCTTTCCATTCAAAGTTCAGAATATTCTTCTAAATGTAAATAAGATCCACTTTACATTTTTGGAATGCAACCTGGTAAAGATCATTAAAATTAAAAATAATAACCTCTTTGGTTATAGATATGACAAAGCATATAATAAAGCTAACATTCATGGAAGGTTTCCTGTGTGCCAGGCACAAGGCTAAGTGCTTTACAAGGATCATCATCTTTAATCATCACAATTCAGTGAGTAGATATATTATTATCCTCATTTTGCAAATTTGGAAGACTGGGCTACTGAATTCAACAAGACACCACTTTTTCCCCATGTGTTCATGAAACATCACTATTAAAGTGGATATCCATCAAATTTAGAACATCAAGCCCTGGCAGATGGGTAAAGAACACTAGAAACCATCCTTTCTATACGCCAGACACAGTGCTAGACCCTTGTCACAAACGATCTCATCCAACCTTCCCACTGCCTTACTATTTCCCAGACGAAGACATGAGGCTCAGGAAGATGGCAAACTACTGTTGTTGAGATTGTTATTGGCTGCCAGGCCTAGTGCTGGGTGTTTTTCAATGGCCTCCTCATAAACAGACAATCCTCAGATAAGGAAACTCGGTGAAATGCATACAGTAAACAAACGCATGAAAAAAATGGTCAGCATCTCTAATAATAAAACATTACAACTGAAAACATCAATGAGGTACCAACTGCATTTGTCACATTAGCCAAACAACGCTAAATGCCAATGGTAGTGACTTCATAGTGAAGCTAATTTATTTATATATCGCTGGTGGCATGTTTATGGCCAAACACTAAGATGCAGCATACAAATGTACGCCCGCTCTAAGATTACCCACAACGTGAAGGGAACCCAGCAAAATGAAAACAGCTGTTGTGTTAGAGCGGAATAAAATGTTTAATCTCTCAGATTGTCTTCGCTCTTTTATAATACTGTTTTTGCAATAAATAAAACTGGGGCAAAAAAGCATTTTATTATCCCATCTATCACTTAGAGTCGGGGGTTGCATTCCTGACTTCAATAAATCATAGATATGACCAAGAAATAATGAAAAAGCCAAGATTCAGTAATTTCAAGCTTCTGTCTTCATCTGAGATATCAAAAGTAGGCTCTAAAACACAGAATTTTATGATCCTCATTTAACCACCTCATTTTCTTGATGAAGAAATGAAGGCCTAGAGACATAGAATTTCTTGTCAAGGTCAAACAGTTGCATGTGGAGCTGCAGCAAGCACCTGTTGCTCACTAAAAGAAAAAAAAATTCCTTAAAAGGAAAGTGCATTTGCTATTTATATGAAACTGCCAAAAAATTGGCAGAAAAGAAAATGGGGAGATCTCAGAATTCAAATGCTGGAGCAAATGTGTCCCTGGAGTCCATTCTGGAACTTCTGGTTGGGATGTGCTGGCCACCCATCTCAAGGTAGGGTCTTACTCTGAGGCAGTGGCTCTCACTGTGGGGCTCCCGGGCCAGCTGCATCAGCATCATCTGGGAATTTGTTAGAAATACACATTACTGGGACCCGTTCATGGTAAAGTGAAGCATAAATTCTGAGAGCGGGGCCCCACAATATCTTTTAACGAGCTCTCCGCGTGTGTTTCTGCTGCATGCCGAAGACTGAGAAACAGGCTCTAGGGCATTGCCTCGTCAAGTTCAGTACGTGGGAATTGCCTGGGGATCTTGTAAAACTGTAGGTTCTGATTCAACAGGTCAGAGGGATGGGGTCTGGGAGACTGCAGTTCTAAAAAGTTTTCAGGATATGCCAATGCTGCCTCTTTGGGAGCCACACTTTGAGTAGCAAGATTCAAGTAAAGCCATGTGCCCATGAACAGATGCCAGGCTTGCATACATTGAACCTCAGCCCTCTGTGTCCTTCCTACTCCGAGTGTGGCCCAGACTCAGCATCGTGGGCACCCTCTGAAGCTTGTTGGAAAGGCAGACTCTCAGCCCCACCCCAGACCACTGCATGTAATCTGTATTTTAAGAAATTCTGCAGGTTTACTTGGCAACATTAAAGTTTGAGCAGTCCTGGTGGAAGGAGGCTGCCGGAGGCAGAGGGACAGTTAGCATCTCTGAGCCAGTCACCTCCACCAGGCAGCATCAAGACTCCACCCTAGTGTAACTGACAGATGTTACCTCCCACATTTGGAAAAGGCTGGTGGCCCAGGGGTAAGGGGAGGGGAGCTAGGGTGTCACTGGACAGAATGGCCAACAACAGGGGCTGGGTAGGGGAGAATGGGGGACAGGAATCATGCAGGAGTATTTTTAATGCAAAAGTGTTAAGAAATAAGGCTTCTCCCCCGACAAAACCAAAATAAGACAAAACAATGCCTGCTGTTGAAAGTTTTGCCAAGCAGTGCAACTTCACCACATAAGGATGGGTGGGCGGCAGGCACTGAGGTTATCATCACCTCCTCCTAAACCTTCCCTCCCAGCCACAACCCTGCTCCAGAAACCAAGGAAGACGTGGGAAAGGGCTGCACAATGAAGAGAGGTTCCAGCTGGAAGCATTTTAGAAACATTGCCTACTGCATGAATTTCCTATGCTGCTATAGGAAATCACCACAAACTCAGTGGCTTAGAACAACATATGAAAGCATCTCACAGTTCTGGAGCTCAGAAGTTCTAAAATCAGCCAGGCACAGTGGCTCATGCCGGTAATCCCAGCACTTTGGGAGGCTGAGGTGAGTGGATCACCTCAGGTCAGAAGTTTGAGACCAACCTGGCCAACATGATGAAACCCCGTCTCTACTAAAAATACAAAAATCACCCAGCTACTTGGGAGGCTGAGGCAGGAGAATCGCTTGAACCCTGGAGGCGGAGGTTGCAATGAGCCGAGATCGCACCTTTGCACTCCAGCTTAGGCAAAAGAGTGAGACTCCATTTCAAAAAATAAAAAGAAGTTCTAAAATCAAAAAGTCAGTGGGGCTGTGTTCCATCTGCAGGCCTTATAAAAGGACATATTTATCTGCCTTTTCCACCTGCATTTCTTGGCTCATGGCATCTTCCTCCATCTTCAAAGCCAGCAGTGTAGCGTAGCATCTTCAGACCTCCCCTCCTCCAACTTCTGCTTCTATCCTCACATCCTCCTCTCTGAATTTCCTGCCTCTCCCTTTCCTTTCTAAGGACCCCTGAGATGACACTGGACCTCCTAGATAATCCAGGATAACCCCCATCTCGGGGTCTTTAATTTAATTATATCTGCAAAGTCCCCTTTGCCATGAAGAATGACATATTCACAGGTCCAGGGATTAGGATGGAGACATCTTTGGGGGTTGGGGGGGCAGTTCATTGCTTTGCCTACCACACCCTTTCCAAAGCTTCTCTCATGGGTCTGTGGGGAAGGACGCCACCTTGCCAGGGGGCTTGCTGGGCTCCTGTGCCCTGTCTTTGAATCTGGAAAATAATGTTAATGTCACTGCCTCATTCAGAGCTGAGAACATTGCAGTATTTCATGTGTCAGACTTCCCACTGTCAGCAGGACTTAGCTTAAGTTATTTATAGTGTCAATGGCTTGCCTTTTGCATTAATGTAACTGTTTGTGTTAAATAAAATTTTAAGATAGGAGCCATTCAGAGCCCCACTGGGGAGTGCTTTCCGTTCTGTGGGGCACCAAGGCTCACGGGGAGAGCTTAATGAGACTAAGCGGCCATTGTTATTTATCAGACCCAGCTGCCCTCTCACCAACCCCAGTCACACCTGAAATATGCTCAGCTCATGAAGCTTCCACTGAGGACTGGCTTTCTTGCTGACTCTAAATGACTTTAGGTCTGGTGCAGGTAATGGGGTGGGTGATTGGCCTCAGGCCCCAGCTGTAATATAGGAGTCTGTCAACAAGGCCTTCCACTGCTGGTGGGGCTGTGATCTGGAGCAGGAAGCCTGTGGATGCCAGACTCCTCCAGACCCTGGCCAGGGCTCAACTTACCCTGATGGGCTTCCTTCTGGGAAGCACTGGAGCTGGAAAAGTTCTGATTCCCTCAACAAAGCCTGCATATCAGGTCCGTGGTAAATGCTGGGATGCAACCACAAAAGGCCTGGTCCCCGCTCCAGGAGCTTACCGACAATGAAAAGAAACAGCAACAGTGCAGGGCGGGAGGCATGATGGTAAAATTAAGAAAAGGGTGTTCAGGGGAGAAGAAGGAGCCCCTATGTGGCCTAGCAACAACACATGAGCTGGGGCCCAAAGAATGAGCTGGAGCTAATCAGGTGAGGGGCCGAGGAGGCTTTCCCGCAGGAAGAGAAGCTGGGGCACAGTGAGCACGTGGTAGGCGCTGGCTATTGGCATCTGTGTTACTATTATTCATGTACTCCTGCATGCATGCCATGCAGAAAGGGCACTGTAGTCATGACATCTAACAACCTCATCCTTACCATGTGCTGTGCCCCATGGGCTTCCCCTATGTTAACTCATGTGCGGCTCACAACCACCTGTGAAGTGGTGACTATTGTTACCTTGGAAGGAAACTGAGGCACGGAGAGCTTAAGGCAGAGGTGAGGTGATGTGACTCAGAGCGGCAAAGCTAGGCTGCCCCTCCTCACAGCCTGATTCGACAGCCCAACTCTTAGACAATTGCCTGCCCTGAAGTCCCCAGTCCCCGGTACCCGGTAACATGGCAGCTATAGATGGGATAGGATGAGTAGCAGCACAGTACCAGACAAATAGTTCTGGATTCTTCCACAGAGAGCTGGGTGCCTTGGAAAAGTTACAGGGTTCAGCCTTGATTTTTTGGAATGTGGTGGGCAGGGAAGAAACCTGCAGGCCTTCCACGAGACCCTCATCAGCTGCTCTCGGCTGCAGGTGTGAACGGCTCCAATGCACACTCGAAAACTGCACCCCCAGCAGAGACAACATCGCTCCCTCCAGCTCCCAGATCTTTTAACCTGGAAGGGCCTTGGTCTTTCAGGAAGCTGCCCCTGTGTGGAATGTCAGGCGCCTCTACCACGGGTGAGGAGTGACAGCTCCCTACTCTGTGGCCCAGCACTTCAGGAGGCCTGGTGACAAATCCACTCCAGATGGTCCCAGAGGAAATGGTCTAGTGGCCAATGAAGGGTGGGAGGACAGACACCAATGCCATGGCCTGGATCCCAGCAATTACCCTAGATGCTTATGAAACAGTTCATAGAGACCCTCCTTCCTCCAAAGCTCTTCCTTTGCCATTTTCATTAAAAGCCACCGCTAACTGTCATCACTCTGCCAGCCCCAGGGAGAACATACTCTTCAGGGTCTGATGCATCTTGGCAACAATATTTTCCTCTTCCTCCCAACAACACAATTGATCCCCCTTGCCCCTGGTACTCACCCCCCTCTTTCAGCCTTTTCATTGGAAAGTGATGAGCCACGCGAATACCCTTCGGGCAGGCTTCCTGTCCACATATTTGGTCAGCTCAACCCATAAACAAAGGCGATTTGCAGAGATCCTTGGCTCTGACAACCCGGGCACTGCAGATAACTGAGGCAGAGCCTCAGGCTGCAGCCAGATTGGTCAGGCAGCCGGAACGCCTCAGGCCATTTTAAGAAGCTCCCACAATCAAGTTCTTTACCTGGCATGACCTATGAAATCAAGATTCTCGGTGCTATTGGAGGGAAAATTAAGTGACTTACTCAAATTATGTCAAGTGCCCTGCCAAGCATGACTGCTTTTATTTTCTTAGTTGTTTTTAGTTGTCTTGATTGTGCTTCAAGGGCAGAGAAAGTTGAGTTAGTCAGATTCCTCGGTTCTTACTTGTCAGTGCGGCCGTGACTAAGAACTGCTTCGCTCAAACCCTGGCTCTACCACTTAGCAGCCATGTGGCCTTAGCGGCATCTCTCTGTTAACTAAGGTTAGCAATGGTGCCTACCACCGCAAGCCTGTTGTAAGGGTAAAATGGTTATTGCAAAAAAAAAAAAAATACTTGGATATATGACTGATGAATAGTAGGAACTATGCATTTGTATATTGTTAAAATTAGATTTTTCCCCTTTTGATTATTATTTTACTTTTCTCCTTCTTCCCGCATCTCTACTTCCCTCCTCTTCTCCAGGGAGCCAGTCTAAAGTAGTTGACGTATGGCCTGTTATCCTTGTAAACAGGCTTTTCAAAGTCAGAATTAATTCCAGGCCACACGTCATAGCTAACAGCCAATGGTGTTGTATTAACAATTTCCATAAGTGCTGGGTAAACTATGACCAGCTACAGTGATCACCATATTCTGGGCTAACAATTGAATTTACCTATAAAATAACTTCTTTATAGACAGATGCTTTGTATTGACAGTGGATAAGTCTGGGTTCTTTGTTGCAAGCAACAGAAATTGATCCTGGCTGAGAATCTCACAGAATGCCCAGCCATGGGGTAGGGGAATCCCTCAAATCTATGCCATCTTACAGAGATGTAAGGGATCATCTTCAACGTATGGCTCCTAAGGCTGCCCAGGGTAGAGACATCCAGAAAATGCGAGAAAGATGGCCATGCATGGGAGGTTTTATTGGCCAGGCCCAAAGGTGGCTCTATGCCATTGGTTAGAATTCAGTCACATGGCCCAACTGCAAGGGAGGCTGTAACCTGGCTGTGTGCCTCAGGGAGGAAAAAAAAGAAAGTGGGGTTATTGGTCAGCTAACAGTCTCTGCTATGGAAAACAAGCATTTGGTTATTTCAGTTACTATGGCAGAAAACAGACTCTCCCTCCCACACAGTTCCATATGGCAAGAAATTCTTCAGACTTATCAAGGGGTTTCAAATCCTCAGCATCAAAAAAGATGAAAAACGTCCAATACAGGCATTACAAGAGACACTCAAGGTCTCTCCTGAAAGAGAGGGGATCCCTCTCTGGTTGCAAACAAGATATTGGCTGGGCTACAGTCTCATCTGAAGACTTGATTGGGGCTAGTAGGGGAGGGAAGGCTTCCTGAGGCAGTTTTTTCTTCCCTTGCAGAGGCTGAACGCTGTGTTTTCTCATCTACAATTTCAACAGAGGTGACTCTGTCTAAAGATTTTTCAAAGGTAGTAAGATGTAAGCTTCCTGTGTAATGCTAACCCCAGCACTTATAGCAGGAGCTTCTCATTCATTCATTCAAAATCATATTTTTAAGCACCTACTGTATGCCAGACATTCTAGGCATTGGGAATACAGCAGTAAAAAAAAAACCCCAAACCCCTCCATAGAGTTTGCATTCTCCTTTGATTTTGGGGCCATTTCATGATGCAGGTTCACTATTTTAGGCTTTTTTTTTTTTTTTGAGATGGAGTCTCACTGTCACCCAGGCTGGAGTGCAGTGGCATGATCTTGGCTCACTACAACTTCCGCCTCCTGGGTTCAAGCGATTCTCCTGCCTCAGCCTCCCAGGTAGCTGGGATTACAGGTTCCCACCACTGCACCTGGCTAATTTTTGTATTTTTAGTAGAGATGGGGTTTCACCATGTTGGCCATGGTTGGCCAGGCTGGTCTTGAACTCCTGACCTCAGGTGATCACCCACCCCAGCCTCCCAAAGTGCTGGAATTACAGGCATGAGCCACCACACCCAGCCTAGGCATCTTTTAAAAACCATTTTAATGTTCATAGTTGGTGTGGCCAAGAGGTCCCTCCTGTTAGGATCCCTTCCCCCACCTTCCCCCCAGCCCCACCCTACACACAGACATTGGGATCCACAACATGCATCTGGGAAATCCCAAGTCACAGATGATGGCAGATGAGGCAGCTTTGGGGTAAGTAGCAGCCCATACTCCCTTGTTCTCTGATTCTGCTCCTGAAATTTAAAATTCTGTGGAATGAATGGTGTGCCATGAACACTGGCCTTCATTCATTTCACAATGCACTGAACACTACACTCGTGGAGCAGCAGTGTGATCTGTTTCTTCACTTATTCAGCCACTGGCAAACATCTTCACTCTACGTGGTAGCAAAGTGCCAGGCCCTTGGGCTTACCGCGAAGGGAGAGGCACGACTCTTACCTTCCCAGTGCTTTCCACACAATGATGGAAACTTGTGACCAAAGTTTGAGCCCTCTCACTGTTGGAAACATGGCTCTCCTTGAATCAGCATCCACCCACTCCCATTTTGTTTGTTTTATTAAGAGAGTATGAAGATTCTCAGCCTGGGAAGCCCATGAGGTAAAAAGAACCAAGTCAGACTCTTCAGCACACCTGAAGGCATCTTGCGAACACGGAAGCTGTGTTTCCAGTAGAACCTGTATTTAATTTATTCCCATGAAGGTTCCCAAGTGGACCGCATCTGTATACCCTAGTCCAGATTTTTAAATCCTCTGATGCTGCAGAACCACGCTGATCACAGCAGAAACTTAAATGGATCCGAAACTTGAGGAACACCAACCCACAGCAGTTTCCTTCTTGGTAGAATGTGAGGGTTGAATTTGAGGACATGGAAATGACAATGGCTTTTGTGGAAAAAGAGCACGTTGTCAGCTCCTCCCCAAAGCATTAACTGCATGGATGGGCTATTTCAGACAGTGAGACCCGCTGTGATATTAAAAAAAAAAAAAAAAAAAAAAAAAAAGATTGCTTGGGAAACGTTGCTATGTTATTCCGCTTTTAAAATGCTGCTCTTCTCTTAGGCAATGACAGATACCATAGCAGGACAGGCGGCCTTTTCTTCCTTCTGTTTTACAATTCCTGTCCGAGCAGCAGAGGCATGGCTGAATTCTAACAGGGGTGTGGGCTGGCAGGGAATGGGCGCAGGTGTACTAGCAGGGCCGTGCTTTGAGTTGGTGAGGAAAGCAATATATGAGGAGGGAACCCTGATGCCCTTCTCTACCTGCCTCATGATCTTGCTTTCACACAGCTGCTTGTAATGCCTTTCATCTTAAGCCCAGCAAGCACCATGTCAACCAGCTATTTGCAAATTGTTGAAGAGGGAGCTGGGGAGAGGGGGAAATGGGGAGTTACTGTTTAACGGGTGCAGAGTTTCAGTTTGGAAAGATAAAGCTCTGAAAGTAGACGGTGGTGAAGATTGCACAACAATGTGAATGCACTTAATGGCATTATGAGCAAAAATTATGTTCCAGGGAGTTGTAATTGGCTCAGTCTCTGGACAAAAGTTACCCAGGATAATCTTAAACTTTGTTGGTAAAACAAAAAAGGCCGGGGGGGGGGGGCTTTTTTGAATTCCTAGACTTGCCTATATGCATACACAATTAGAACAAAGACACTGAATTTACCAGAAGCTATAAGAAGCCCAATTGGCGTGTTGAAAGTTCTAAATGGAATGAAGAAGTTACCATTGCCTTTCTTAGATAAAATAATTCCAAACTGAGTATCTTAATGAAGCAGAAAGACAGATTAGCCCTGAGGAGACTGAAGCCAAAGTTGTTAAATGTCTTTGAAAGATCTCTCTTCAGTTGGGCACAATGGCTCATGTCTGTGATCCCAGCACTTTGAGAAGCTGAGGCAGGTGGATCACCTGAGGTCAGGAGTTCAAGATCAGCCTGACCAACATGGTGAAACCCCCTGTCTACTAATAATACAAAAATTAGCTGGGCATGGTGGCACATACCTGTAATCCCAGCTACTCGGGAGGCTGAGGCAAGAGAATTGGTTGAATCCAGAAGGTGGAGATTGCAGTGAGCCAAGATTGTACCACTGTACTCCAGCCTGGGTGATAGAGTGAGACTCTATCTCAAAAAAAAAATAAAAATAAAAATAAAAATCTCCCACTAACCCCGTTCCTGCCACTCTGCCATCCTCTGCACCTTTTTTTGCCACCTCTGCTTTATCCTTCACTCCCTCCGTCCTCTTTCACTCTTTCAACTGTTATTTTGAAAAAGTTTCTACATTTTCTCTGGACTTGTCTGTGTATTTCCTTGTGGAATCCTCTGATGATTCCTGTCATTTTGTGTAGATTTAGCATCCATTTTGGTCCTTCTCTAATACCCTCAGACTTCTTGAGACACTTGAATTCTCTCTCTGCTTGCTACTCTGTTTTCTCTAAAATTCTGTAAGGGCTTCAGCCATGTGGAACAGATAAACTTCAGCTTGTTCCTTTTACAGAGATACTGTTTGAGTCCAACTGTCCTTTTAAACTAGTGGGTTTTACCTGACTCGTAGCTAAAATTTTAAAATTAAAGCTATAAGGTCTTTATTTGTGTCTCTCTCCATTTTTATGTACAGATATGTATACATGTCTGTATATTGTCTACATCAGGGGTTCCCAACCCCCAGGCCACATACTGGTACTGGTCTGTGGCCTGTTAGGAACTGGGCCGCACAGCAGGAGGCAAGCAGTGGGCAAGCGAGCATTACGGCCTGAGCTCCACCTCCTGTCAGATCAGCAGTGGCATTAGATTCTCATAGGAGCACAAACCGTATTGTGAATTGTACATGCGAGGGATCTAGATTGTGTGTTCCTTATGAGAATCTAATGCCTGACGATCTGAGGTGGAAGAGTTTCATCCCAAAAGCATCCCCCACCCCATCTGTGGAAAAATTGCTTTCCATGAAACAAGTGCCTGGTGCTAAAAAAGGTTGTGGACCACTGGTCTACATGACACCAAATTGGTTTATAAATAAATGAATACTAGAATATTAAACAAATGAGCCCAGTTGCTTTTCAAATTCATGTAACTAGGTAATCTTTTGGCAGATGGGACTAGTCTAATATTGTTGGTTTGATGGGGCTGTATCTTCTGCGGTATCAGCAAAGTATGCATGGATTTCACTTTAGGGTTCCTGCTTTTATGATACCTGCCTGGCAGAGAGTAATATAAAACTGGTTGATAGAAAATTTAGCTTGGGATAGTTGCTAGATTCTTGTAGTGTCTTACGAAGTTTTCTAAATACATTAAGTAAATGAATTAAATGTTTGTAAATGGGATGAAAGTTTAGTAAATGAACTTTTGATAATGGATGTTTTGTAATATGTTTACATGGAAAGGTTTCTCAAATCTCTTTAGTAACTCTTCCCCTAGAGTTTTGCTAAGCTAAATTAAATGATAGATATTCATTAAATATCTAGATTATTTCCAAAGAAGTTAATGCTAAGACATTGATTGCTGAATATCAGTTTAGGCTTCTATACTTTTGGCTTATTATTTCAGAGAAAAGAAGCTACTTAGATTTGTTAGTAAATGTCCTGCTTCACATTTAAAAATTGTTCTGTTAGAAAGCTTATGTTTCTAAAAATTATAAAATGTGTACCCACAAATAGTACATATCTGACACCTTAACATACTCATTTCCTGGAGTTTTTATTAAAAATTAAGGTTACTAAGAGTTACCATTGTAATTTAGATATAAGAAAAAACATTTCTATATGCAAAGTGTATACGGAAATGAGGATGTGTTTTTAGAAACGAAGGCTAATAAGAGAATAATTTTGTATGAGAGTCTTGTGCAATACATTTTTGTCCTACAGTAAAATGACTTGTTATTTAAGAAAAAGGAAGCATTGGACAAAGTGGAAAGTCCAAGCATGTCATACGTGATCTAAGTAAATCATGATAAGGTTTATGAAAACAAAGTTTATAAAACGAATGTTCAGTGTGGTCAGTTTGGCTACAATTGGAAGAAAATTGTTTATAGTTCTTTCTAGGGATTGAGTTTTGATGTTAGAAATGTACTAATGTAGAATTTAAAAATTTGATCCCCTGTGTTGGAACAAGGTTTTCTGAAAATATTTATGTGTTCTTAGTAAAATTGCAAGAGGTTTTTATTTTATTTTTGAAATCTATTTCTTTAACTGTCATCCTTTAAACTATAAAGTTTCTAATTCTGCCACATTTCTTCTTGAAAGCTATCTAATTTCCCTAGTTTCAGATTGGAAATACAGCTCTCCTTTCTACCCTTGAAAAAGTATATCTTTTTACTTGGCTAAGTGCTAACCCTCTCCTTCAACTTTTCACCAGCTCCTTTAACCTTTTCTCTGGTTCAAACTCTGTCATTATGGCCTGATGCTAAAATGTGTATCTTGAAGGTCTAGAAAGTAGTGTTTTCTCCAGTACAGCCTGATTCTGTACTTTGGGCTTTTCTTAATGTGCCTGAATTTATATTCACCAGAAAACTTCCTACACTATATTTTGGTTTTGGTTTTCATTTTGAGAAAGTCTTACTCTGACACCTAGGCTGGAGTGCAGTGGCACAATCTCAGCTCACTGCAGCCTCTGCCTCCCAGGTTCAAGCGATTCTCCCACCACAGCCACCTGAGTAGCTGGAATTACAGGCACCCACCACCACGCCCAGCTAACTTTTGTATTTTTAGTAGAGATGGGGTTTCACCATGTTGGTGAGGCTGGTCTCAAACTCCTGGCCTCAAGTGATCAGATTGCCTCAGCCTCCCAAAGTGCTGGGATTACAGATATGAGCCACCGTGCCTGGCCCCCTGTCCATCTTTGAGACAGCTCCTCCACACGAAATTTCCCTGCACTGCTCCTGACTGTGTGAGGTGTCCCTCCTGGGGCACCCACACCATGTGCCTATGCTCCTGCAGCACTTCTGACTGGAAAAAAAATAGACCCCTATACTGTTAATAAGAACCACATACTCGCCCACTCAAGGTACCAGTTCTGTTGTTGACATTCCTCTATAATATGGTGTACACTCATAGCCATAACGCTGGACACACTCTTCCTATGCCTGATTAAATTCAAGTCCCATTTTTATCAGGTGTAACTTCCAGGTTATCTTAATGGGCTTCCTGTAAGGAGAAGCAATCACATTGCAGGAGGTTTTCTTTTTGTTGCCTTTTAGGTAATTGGCTTAGGAAACAAATATTATGTGTTTGACCAAGATAATTTTCTGTTTTGTATGTTGTCATTATTGAGTATTTCATGACTTAGAATAAAAGAGCTTTACAAAGTTTAAGGTTTTTATATCCATGTAACTTTCTGTGTTTTTGAAGTCTTTTGACTTCAGCTACTTGGGAGGCTGAGGCAGGAGAATCGCTTGAACCCTGGAGGTGGAGGTTGCAGAGTCAAGATCCGAGATTGTGCCACTGCACTCCAGCCTGGGCAGCAGAGTAAGATACCATCTAAAAAAAAAAAAAAAAAATCACGGGACTACAATCTAATGATAGGTGTATGAAAATTTTCCCCAGATACATCACTTTTCTCTCCATACTGATCATATAGGAATCTCAAATTTCTTAACTTCCTAAGGCTAAGAAACCAAACCAAGCCAGGCTTTAGATTTTACTTACAGTTTTAAGGTTCTTGGACCTGCCAGGAAGAGACAATTTTTACTTACTTACTGTAAGGCTGGAAACTCTTAAAGGCAGGTGATATGGTTTGGATCTGTGTCCCTATCAAATCTCATGTTGAATTGTAATCCCCAGTGGGGCTTGGTGGGAGGTGACTGGATCATAGGGACACAGTTCTCTTGAATGGTTTAGGACCATCTGCTCAGTGCTGTTGTAGTGACGGTGAGTGAGTGAGTTATCAAGAGTTATGGTGCTGAAGTGGGTGAATCACGAGGTCAGGAGATCAAGACCATCCTGGCTAACATGGTGTAAACCCCGTCTCCTAAAAATACAAAAATTAGCTGGGCCTGGTGGTGGGTGCCTGTAGTACCAGCTACTCAGGAGGCTGAGGCAAGAGAATGGCGTGAACCCGGGAGGCAGAGCTTGCAGTGAGCCAAGATGGCACTACTGCACTCCAGCCTGGGTGACAGAGCGAGACTAATGAGCATTTACAACTGATAAGGAAATTTAGTTTTTCTGTAGCATACAAAAATTTAAGATAATTATAATCATGACTGACAATGCATATCACAAGATGTTGGAGTTGTAGAAATCTCATGTGATTTTGGAACATATTAAAAAAATTTTTTTTCGAGACAGGGTCTCCATCTGTCACCCAGGTTGGAGTGTAGTGGCACAAACATGACTCATTATAGCCTTGATCTCTTAGGCTCAAGTGATCCTCCTGCCTCAGCCTCCCATGTAGCAGAGACCACAGGCACACGCCACCATACTCAGCGAATTTTTAAATATTCTGTAGAGATAGGGGTCTCACTTTGTTGCCTAGTCTGGTCTTGAACTCCTGGGCTCAAGTATCCTCCTGCCTCGTTTTCCCAAAGTGCTGCAATTACAGGCATAAGCCATCACACCTGGCTAGAACACATTTTAGTAACACATGTACACAAATGTAACTTAAAGGACGTTAAACACCGTTTCTTATTTGACAGTGATTCCAGTAAGATTTATCAAATAAGCCCGATCAGTTGATATCTCCACAAAATGAGAAATTCTTTGATGCTCTCCAGGGGCCCAACTTCCAAATCCTCAAGTTAATTTTAGGTTATAGATAATTTAGGATTTTGATCCTAGAAAAACCTGTCAAAGATGTCAAAAAGTTTTAAAGTACTTACACAGAATCACAGGTCATTGTAAAACACTGCTGGGCACAATCCAAATAGGTGGTGACCCCTCAGATTATGATGGTAGTTGTGGGCACTCTGAAGGATGCAATTTACCTGGAGGGTAAAACAATTTTTTTTTTATCTACTGAAGGAGCTAGGTTAGGGAGGGTTTCTGGAGTCTTGGTTTGGATTAGGCCCTGTTTGAAATACATATATAATATATATATTTATTTTTTATATATTTATATAAATATATAATCAGAAGCCTTTCTCACATTATTAACAGAATTTCCCACTCCAGCACCTGAGCCATCAGGGCACAACTGAGGTCCCTAGATTCCCCTCACTTGGGTGGTCCTAGACAACTGCATTGCTTTAGTCTAGCACCTTGTTGCACAGTGTGGTGTTTGTGCTGTTGCTGACATTCCCTACCGCACATGGGTAAACACTTCTGAGGTCGAATTAGAGACATCTAAGATCCTAAAGCTGGCCAAGTCTCTGAAAGGTACATCTTCAGAAAGCCTCTTGGCTGGACTTACTGGAGTAAGTTTCCAATTTCCAGATATTTTCACCTGGCTCCTCCCAATATTGGATTTCTTTTGCCCTGTGAGTCTTAATGACCCTTCACATATTTGGGCTAAGCATTTGGCTCCTCTTTAAAATTGTTCTAGCCTGTTTTAACAGGTGTCTTCAAGAGACTCCCACCAGAATCATGCTGACCCAACACCTTGATACCTTAAACTCCCTCCAGCTGGAAACTGGAACCAACTTAACCCAAGAGACTTTGATTCACACTTAACAGGTACTTGAGGGCCTCTCATAAGTAAATGGCTCTAGTTGCTCAGCTGGCTACTTGCCCTGCCACTAGTATCCCTGCACAAGACTAGAAGAACCTGGAGTAGACAGCCAACCACCCTGGTGCTGTGATGGAATGCAATCAACGTATTCAATCATCAGTGCCATCTGCGAACAGGTTTCAGTTGAGGGGGGGAATGTGAATAAATATGAAACTGAAAGAGCCAGTTCTTCAAGATGGATTCCACGTGACTAACTGAGCCTAAATTTTACATCAAGTCATTTGCTGACTACAGGTTACACGTGTTTGGAGTTCTCCAAAAAATCCACACTGTAGTTTAACTTTGGGACTCTCAGAGCTCACCTGCCCAAACCAATCAGAGCTCACCTGCCCAAACCAATCAGAGCTCACCTATCAACTTCTCAGGGCTCAACCACATCGACCCACCAGGGATCAGCTGTATCAGCCAGTCAGAACTCAGCTGCATCAACCAATCAAAACTAAACAACTATGAATCCTTCATTTGCATAAGTGGGCCTGATTAGGAGCCTGGGTGGGAACTACTCAACTATAAAACCTGAACCCTCCCTTTGATCTCTGGAATGCACTTTTGTTTTACAGGGAGGCCTGCGTCTCTCCGGTTTGCAAACTGTTCACTGGAATAAAGGTCTCTTTACCCCAAATTCCTTTTCAGAGAACTTTTGTTCACAGGGCTGTCATGCGTCCTGCCTGTCACCGGCCCCTGGACTTCCTGTGGTCTCACTGGCCCTGCCAAGTGAAGCCAAGACTGGTTGAGCTTCCTCCTGGGGGGCCTTTCAAGTCCTCCTTCTGCCCACATTAAGCAGCCCACTTTGTATTTTAAGGCATGTCTCAGCCTGCCTAAAAGCACAGCCCTTTCCATTTCATATTTTATTTGATGATGCATCCAGAAAAGCAATTTGGGACTCAGTTAAACATCTCATTTTTCTTTATCAAATTTCCTTGTTGTTCTCTCACTTCAGGTTCTTGTCTCAGCAAGGACCAGGTGCTGGGTAATGTTCAAGTGTGATACCAGGAGGGAGGTTGACTTGGGAGGTGAGAGAACCAACCCGCAATTAAAGTGTCATGTGCTAAGTCCGCCATGATGTGCTTCTCTCCTCTGCTGCCATATTATTCATCCCTACCCAACCAGGAGGTCAGAAGAATTTGCTAGTGACAGTGAGATCCTCGGTCATAGAGATAAATTACTGTTTTAGGCAGTGACTCCATAGCGGGCCAGAGGGTACAGATAATAGTAAATACTCCTTTCTGATCAGCCACATTAGTCTTGTCTTTGGTAAACTGGAATTGGCCAACTGCAATGATTGAATCATGTCCCCCAAAAAGGTCCAAGTCCTAATCCCCAATATTTGTGAACGTAGCCCTTTTTGGAAACAGAGTTTTTGCAAGTGTAATTAAGCTGAAGATCTTGAGATGAGGTCATCTGGTGCCCTTATAAGAGAAAGGAGAAAGAGATTTGAGATACAGAGACATGGAGGAGAGAGCCCAGAGGGGAAGGCCACGTGAGCATGAAGACAGAGACAAGCCAAGGAATGCCTGGAGCCACTGGAAGTTAAGAGAAAGGCATGGAACAGATTCTCCCCCAGAGCCTCCAGAAGGAACCAACTTTGCCAATGACTCGTTGATTTCAGACTTCTAGCCTCCAGAGCTGTAAGAGAATAAATTCTGTTGTTTTGCTGTCATATTTAAAGGCAGCCTGAGAAACTAATACAGTACCCTCCTGGGACTCCAGGACCTGTCTTGGAGAAGGTCCTTGACTGAGGTCAAGAGACCAGGTTCCAGGCCCATCCTTCACAGACTGTATCAAAGAGAATTTTATGCCAAATCCTAACCAATAAAAGCAATCAAAGTGGAGTTTATGTGCTTGAAGCATGGTGGCAGAGCTCTCCCTGGCAGCCCAGGCTGAAAAGCCTCAAACCCCACCCTCCCAGTCTCTCACTCCCCATAACTACCACCAAACACACGCTCTTGCCTGAGGCACCTCTGCAAATCTTGGGGACCCCAAAAATGGCCTGAAGTTATAGGTGCTGACATGCAGCCACTGCACCTGCCCTGACATTGGGCAGATGGGGCCTTGATGCTCAGATCCACCAGTGACGACAGGATGGCCTCAGACAAGTGGTTGCCTCTCTGAGCCTCAGTCTTCTCACATATAAAATGGGAATCCTGGTCTGCTATGGACTAAACTGTGTCCTTCCAAGATTCATATGTTGAAGCTCTAACCCACAATGTGACTCTCTCTGGAGATAGGGTCTCTAGGAGATAATTATGGTTAAACGAGGTCACAGAGTGGGACCCTAATCTGATAGGAGTGTGGCTTTATAAGAAGAGGAAGAGAACTTTCTCTTTTTCTTTTTCTCTTTCTTCTCTTTCTTTTTCTCTCCCCACCTTGTGAAGACACAGCAGGAAGGTGGCTGCCTGCAAATCAGGAAGAGAGCCCTCACCAGAATACAACCGTGCTGGCCCCCTGATCTCAGATTTCCAGCCTCCAGAACTCTGAGAAGCAAATTTCTGTTGTTTAAGCCTACCTACTAGCTTATATTAATTTGTCATGACAGCACAAGCCAACTAACGCACCATCTCACTCAGTTACTTGGAGGATTAAGTGAGAAACACAGCTACCTGCAGCAGCCAATAGTAGGCACTGGGTAACCAAGATAAGGTAACCTCCTGTGTCCCCTTTTCTTTGCTCCCGGCCCTCCCCTATCTCATCTGGAAAACCCTTCATCATTTGGCCTTGACACACCTGTTCAGCTTCACCTTCTGCCACTCCACTCCATGCATGGTTATAATAAATGAATGCAGCCATGACTTTGCACAAGCAGGTCCTTCCGCTTAGATCACCTCTCCCTTTACTTTCTTTCTACACACCACACACATGTGCATGCATACACATACACACCCTCCACATCCTCCTGACAGACTTCTACTTATCTTTGAAGACTGTCTCAAACAACACAGCACAGTTGCTCTATCTTCCCCCTCCCCATGCATCGAGGCTGCGTGTCCATACCTCTCTGCCCCTGTTACCCACACTAACTTGTGCATATGTTGGGAACACACCTGTGGCAGGCCCTGTGGACAGGTGCTCTGGGGTAGCTATGGTCTTCCCTTGCTCTCAGAGCTGGGTCCTTTGTAGCAATGAATCATGCCTGCCCTGAATCCTTGCAACAATTTCCTTCCCTCAGTCAGGTGTTGGTCCAGGGTGTTACATGACCTGATTTGGCCAGTAAGCTGGAAGAGAAGGCCAGGTTTTGCCCGAGAGATGGATGCTTTCACATGCGAGTGAGACGCTCAACCCTGCAGGGGTCATCTTGTCACAGTGAGTGACCCGAAGAGTTTCAGCGATGCCAATGCATTGTTGAACTGCTGACACAATTGTGGAATCCCTTACTGCCACGCTTCTTGTTAAATTAGGTGATAAATAGCTATATTAGTTAAGTCATTGTAAATTAGAAACTCTGTTAAACACAGTGCCCTCCTCACGTTACTGTTACGGAGATTGAGTGAGGCTGTGGCCCTGACCCAGTGAGTTCTGATTGCTGAGTGCCAAGAAAAAGTGCCAAGGCTGTGCTGACCAGAACAGCTCTGGACTGCTTCACAGGACATGTCTGTGACAGAATGACCTAACATTTCATCATTGTGCTAACCCTCACGAAGATCTGTAAAGTACCTAGTGTGTGAGGGTGGCCATGTTTGACCTGAGTCAAGAATTCCTAACTTGACTAGAAGGTAACTCCATGTTTTATTCAGTTTGGGCTGTTATGACAAAGTACTGTAAACTGGAGGACTTACAAACAAATCTATTTCCCACAGTGTTAGAGGGTAGAAGTCTGAGATCAGGGCACCAGCATGGGGCTCTCTTCTGGGCTGTAGACAACTGATATGATTTGCTGTGTCCCCACCCAAATCTCATCTTGTAGTTCCCATAATCCCCACATGTCATGGGAGGGACCTTGTGGGAGGTAGTTGAATCATGGGGGTGGTTACCCCCATGCTGTTCTCATAATAATGAGTGAGTTCTCATGAGATCTGATGGCTTTATAAGAGGCTTTTCTGCCTTTGCTCGGCAGTTCTTCTTCCTGCCACCATGTGAAGAAGGATGTGTTTGCTTCCCCTCCCACCATGATTGTAAGTCTCCTAAGGCCTCCCTAGCCATGCTGAACGTGAGTCAATTAAACCTCTTTCTTTATAAATTAACCAGTCTTGGGCATGTCTTTATTAGCAGCTTGAGAATGGACTAATACAACAGCCATCTTCTTGTCTCCTCATATGGCAGAAAGAGAGCAAAAGAGCTCTCTGAGGTCCCTTTTCTAAGGGCATTAACCCCATTCATGAAGGCTCCACCCTCATGACCTAATCCCCTCCAAAGGCCCCACCTCCTAACACCATCACACTGGGGGTTAGAATTTCAACACATGAATTCTGGGGCAGGGGACAGGACACAGCCTTCAGTCCATAGCACCTCATGAAGGTATGTCTCTTCTAATGTTTCTTACTATTCTCCTCCCTTGCTCTCTTTTTATTCTATTTTTATTTTTATGTTTTTGAGACAGAGTCTCGCTTTGTTGCCCAGGCTGGAATGCAGTGGCACAATCTCAGCTCACTACAATCTCCGCCTCCGAGGTTCAAGTGATTCTCCTGCCTCAGCCTCCCGAATAGCTAGGATTATAGGAGCGCACCATCACGCCTAGCCAATTTTTTGTATTTTTAGTAGCAATGGGGTTTCACCATGTTACGTATGGCTGGTCTCAAACTCCTGACCTCAGGTTATCCACCCACATTAGCCTCCCAAAATGCTGGGATTACAGGTGTGAGCCACCACACCCGGCCTATATCTTTAACCTCCCAAAGCTTCCATTTTTCTTACATGTAAAGTAGGCATGATCATAATCCTGATTTTGTAAGGTTTAGAAATAACATATAAATCATTAGCATTGGGCTATCCATGAAACAGGCACTTAAGTTGTAGAAACTGTCATCACTTCCAGTTGTATGAGTCTTAGCCTTGTGACAAAATTGTGAAACAGACCACTACTATCACTTTTAGACTCAAGGATCACGGATGCCTTGTTCAATGGGACTGGAGAAGCAAACCAGGGATAAATTTGGTGCTGAGCTCGTGCAGCAAGACCCAGACCCCGCGCTGCTGTTCAGACCAACGTCCCCTCCTGGTGAAGTGAGTTGTAAAAAGACATCCAGGTTGGAGCCATAATTAGAAATGACTGAGAGCCATAAGTGAAAACAGCAAGCTTTTACTCATCAATAGTGGTCATTTATTTCAGAGAGAAAAGACAGATTTCAAAAGACATTGGAATTGGAAATGCATCCAGGATCCTCAGCCTGAGTGCTGAGAAGGTGTGGAAGCATAGCCTGACATTCCAAACTGGAAGCCGTCCCTCCTTGCCAAGCAAGGTCACCACCATGGAACTCCTCCCAGCCTCCAACAGCCCCATCACTGGGAACCCTTAGCCTCTGTCCAGACACCGCAGGCCCAGTTTTCTCAAGGAGACTCCTGGCATTTCGAAAGCAAACCATCTTTCACTTTTCTCTTCTGGATGAAAACGCTGATTTTTTTTAAAAAAGCTCCTTTTAAAGAGATTTCCATTGTGAACATCCTTACACCTGCACAAATACACTCATCTGGCCAGTTGCTGTTCAGTAAAACAGTGCCAGAGACAACACTCACCTACACTCCTCCACCTCTTGTCCTGTCCCCCTCCTCGCCCCACGTTAGGTTGGGGCTGCAGGACTACTGTGGCCAATGAAATCTGAGCAGCAGTTTCGGGCTCCCGCCCAGGCTGAGGTCATTAAGAGCTAGCCTGGCTCTTCCATCTCTTTCTTTCCCTGTCCTGGAGGCCTCCATCTCTCTCATCCTCTGCAGAGGAGTAACTGCAAGAAAGTGGAGAACCACCTCACCCACATCAGCTTTGAGAGTGAGATCTAAACCTGAGACTTGAAAGTTTGTCTACTGTGGTCACTACCATTAGTACCCGAACTAATAATATAGGGTCAGTTTTCAGACAGCCCCTTTCACATTCTCAGAAGCAGATGCAATTTTCTATCCCATGCTCACATCTCAAGCTTGTATGGAGCCTCCACTGTGTGCCAGGCACTGCTGGCATGGGGATTAAGAACGTGAGTAAATCCCTCCCCAACCTTCCCTAAAGGATTGTGCCATCTATTAGGACAAGACAGACACATAATGAGCTCACACTCCTGGACAGATCTGTCTCGATGGTGTGGGCAGAGTAATGATCTCTGAGGAACTGTCTCCCGGCTCTCGTTTCAGCAAATCCAGAGTAATCACGGGTGCTAACAGGAAATGTTAGTATTAAAGAGTGTACTTTATTTGGTCAGGCATATTTTATTGAATCACATTCAATTAGGCTACTAATGGATTCTTAATTCTTCATTTAATGAGCACATACTGACCCAGGCACATTCCTGGTGGAGACAGACCCCATCCCAGGAAAGACACAGTCAAGTAGAAGTTCAATAAGCAAATAAACTCACAGGAAAATGTGTGTTCTCTCGAGTTATGAAATCAAAAACAAAGCAGGCTTGAGGGGTCATTTGATACCTACTAGGTTGTAAAAAAAAAAAAAAAAAAAAAAAAAGTGTTTGTATAAAACATCTGTATTAGTTTGCTAGGGCTTCCATAACAAAATACCACAAACTGAGAGGCTTAAACAAGAGAAATGTATTGTCTCACAATCCTGGAGGCCAGAAGCCCAAGATCAAGGTGAGGGCAGGGCTGGTTTCTTCTGAGGACTGAGGCAGCCTCAGCCCCAGGCCTCTGTCTCCAGCTTCTGGGGCTTCACAGGCAGTCTCTGTGCTCCTCAGTTTATGGAGGCTTCACCCCAACTCTGCCTTCATCTGCACGTGGTCCCTCCCTGTCTGCACACTTGTCTCTGCGTCCAAATTTCCCCCTTTTTTATAAGGACAACAATCGTATTGGATTAGGACCCACCTTAATGATCTCATCTTAATTTGGTCATCTGCAAAAACCTTATTTCCAAATAAGGTTACATGGAAAAGCTCTGGTGGTTTAAGCTTCAACGTCTTTAGAAGACACAATCAAATCCTAACAATACCAGCTCTGGCGATACTGAGTTGAAACTTGTCTGCTCACACAATGATGTTTGTAGCAATAAAAATAGCTGTAAAATGTTAGGGAAGCAATATGGTAATGTGCAGCAGTAACTATCAAGATGAATAGCCTTTGGCCGACAGGATCCACTCCCAGGGATGTATCTCACACCTGCCGTGCAGGTCAAATCAGGATGTTAGTCTCCCCAGGGGTACACAGCAGTGAGTGGAAAGGACTCAGCGCTGTGGGTTACAAACATTTTCCTACACCCACCATTTTAATCATATTTCAGTATATGTATATTTTATAGTCACCGTTTATAGCCCTCAAATGTGCATTTTCTATTGCTACTAGAACTTTGGTGGGAATGTTTGAAAAGATCTGTCTTCAGGAAATAATTCAACATAAGCCAAAACCTCCAGATACAAAGATGATTACTGCAGCATTATTGCTATTCCCAAACTAGAAACAAGGACCCATTCCAGCTATTATTTGCCAAACACCTTCTGTCTGTCAGGCATTGTGCTAGGGCCTGGGGATGCAGTGGTAAAATGGCATTCCTAGTCCCTATTTGCAAACAGCCTGTGGGTTCCCATTGATGAATGATTTAATACATTATATTCTTAACATGTTAGCATAACATGCAAGCATTAAATGGTAACTAAGAAAAATGTAAATACATTTAAAATTAATAAAGATTTCATTGAAAACGGCATATTACACTATAACTATTTGAAATATGCATGCTTGTTGACTTTTGTCTGTTTTGTTCACTTCTGTATCCCTGATGCTGAGAACAATGCCTGGCATGTAGTAAGAGCTTAATAAAACTTTGGTACTGACCAACATGGTGAAACCCCGTCTCTACTAAAAATACAAAAATTAGCCGGGTGCGGTGGCGGGCGCCTATAATCCCAGCTACTCAGGAGGCTGAGGCAGGAGAATCACTTGAACCTGGAAGGCGGAGGTTGCAGTGAGCCAAGATTGTGCCACTGCATTCCAGCCTGGGCAACAGAGCGAGACTCTGTCTCAAAAAAAAAAAGAATTTGGTGAACTGAATCAATGTACTGAGGACTGGGAGGTTATACGCAAAATAAAAATAATAAAAAGAAGCCATTGTTGTACTTGGGTCATAGAATCATGAGTATGTTTTCTTCCTTTTTTCCAAAAAAAAATTTTATGCAGCTGTTACTACAGTTTGTTGAAAATAAGATAATAATTAAAAATAAATCCTAGATGTGTCTAGTATTCATATATCAAGGGAATGCAAATCCTGAAAAAATTGAAAATAAAAGCACTATGGCTCCAGGACTGCCCCCTCAACCCCCCACTGCCTCCAGGAGGACGCCATTGCAGGGGGCAGAGGTTAACGTGAGAAGTAATGAGCCCAGGCTAAGAAAGTGTCGGGTCTCAAGGAAGGGCTGATTCTCCAGACTTTCTCACCTTGCATGCCCAATTTCTCTTCTCCAATTATCCTAATGTTGCACTGGCTTCTGCCCCACCCTTATTTTTTCTTACTCTTCTAAAAGAAGAGTGAGACTTGTTATCCCATGATGGAGTGACTTTCAGACAAGTTTAGGAAAGCCTACCTTGAATAAGGAGCTGGTATGGTCAATTAGTTGTGACAGGAAGATGGCACTGCTAATTCTCCTGGCAAAATGATATGCCTGCACAAATAAAAACCAAAATGAACTCTCAAAGTCCCACTGTCCCTCCCCAGACAGTCAAATGACTCAAGTCAGAAAGCTGGTGGTTCTCCTGGACAGCTTCCTCCCTCCCTCCTGCCTGCCAACATACACATAACCAATCCTTCCCCGAGCCTTCCGGATTCTGCCTAAAAGAATATGTCTCAAATTCTTCCACTCTCTTTACTCTACACCATCACCTGAATCCAAATAGCCTCAGAAAATCTCACCTAGATTTCTGCAACACCCACTAACTGGTCTCACTGTTTCTACTATTGGCCTCTCTGATCCATTTGCTACACAACAGACAAAGATATATTTTTTTAAAACACAATGCAGATTACGTCACTCTCCTGCTCCATGTCACTGCCTTCAGTGGTGCCCATTTCACTTGGGATAAAATACAAAATCCTTAACATGGATGCAAGGCACCTATGTTCTACCCCCATCTGACTCTCCAGCCCTTCTTCCTGCAGAACTGCCCCTCATGCACTTCGCTGGCTACATTGGCCTTTTCAGTCTCTCAAGTTGAGTCAAGCTCTCCTGTGCCTCTTCATAGAGGTTAGAAATCCCTGTTACACTTTCAAATAGGACTCAGGACTTTTATTTCATGCAGTTATCTAAATGCATAAATTTCTTGTTTGCGTGATTATTGGTTATTGGTTTAATATCTGTCTCTCCCATTAGCCTACAACCTCTATGAGGGGCAGAGAACATGTCTGCTTTGTTCGCCACTGTATACCCACCCAATGCCTAGCAAGGTATCGGCTCATGGTGAGCCCTCATCACATATTTGTCAAATAAATTATTAAGTGAACAAACCCAGATATCAGTTATATCACAAGAAATATTTCCTGGTTATGCCCTTAACCTGTTGCATCCAAATTTATTCAAGAGTTACATGATGAAGAGCAAACAAAACACATAATTCTTTTGCTAACGTGGAGGATGCATTCCAAGGACATACTTCTTGGTTTGACAGTTCATTTCTAGAGGCAGAAATATTGCAGGCAATCAGATGTGGCCCAAGGCACTAGACAAGGGTTTATCTTGCAAACATCATGAAATACTTTATAAATTAGGCAATTTCAGGCTGCAAGGGATAAAGACATACTCAGCTTGTCTCAGTGGAGGTCTATCAGTTAGGATTCTTAATATTGCATGTGACAAAAGACCTAATTCAAGCTGCATTAAACAACAAAGAGGATGTATTGGCTTCATAACTGAAAAGTCTAGACACAGGACTGTCCTTCTTCAGGAAAGGCATGATTCTGTGGCCTACTGATGTACCAGGGGACAAGTTCCCCTCTGTGGTTTACTTGCCAGCCATGCATTTCTTTGACCTTAGGTTGCACAAGATCATTCAGGTTCTCCTTTCATGGAAATAAAAGGGCTGCAGCCACCCACCCCACCCTCTCATCCTCACATCCCCTGAGCTAGAGAAGAGAGCATCTTTCTTCCAAAATCTTCTGCAGTGAGTCTCAAACCTGACTGATGAGCAGAATCACACGACAAGCTGATTTCTAGAGTCCCATGCCAGCATCTCCACCCAAACTTGGTGTATCTGGTATATGGCCTGAGAATCTTCAATTCTTGAATATCCTTTACAGAAAACTCTAAAGGAGAAACCGAAATTGTCCCATAACTCCACCATTCAGATGACACTTACTGAAGTTCTCCACCAAAAGTAGTCAATGCACAAAGTAGGAAAATCAAGCAGTACTGAATGAAAGGTAAGAACCTATCTTCCCATCCTTCCCTCAAAGGTGCCACTGTTATCAGCTTCTTGTAGATATTCCATTGAAAAAGAATTTGTGCATTTACCAAAGTATATGGTGTATCATTTTAAAAGCTGTGTGGAAAATGGATTACACCATTTATACTGTTCTGCTGCTTGATTTTTTCATTGCACAACATAACTCAGAGACTGCTCTATATCAGCAAATGGAGTTCCTACTAAATCTCTTTAAAAGATTTAAGAGTGTGCCACAGTTTATTTATCCAGGTTCCTATTGATGGACACTGAGGTTGTTTGCTATACAAATAACGCTGCCATGGGCATCCATCCTTGTTGACATTGACACTCTTTTGTGGGAAATTTCAGAGTCAGCTCCTATCAGTAGAATTGCTGGGTCAAAGGTTACTCATGCTTTAAAAATGTTGGTGTATGTTGACAAAATTCCTTTAGTTGAAATTTCCTAGTCTGGTCTCTATTACCATTTGGAACTTCACAAATGGTGCCCTTAGTTACATATGGGTGTCTTATGGCGCTACGGGGTGGGGGTGCTGGTAATCAATGTTTTCAAAAGTTCATCATGTGATTTAGAAGCTCAAGCAGGTTTGAGAGCCACCGCCCCACCTTGTCGCACAGGTGCCAAAATCCACCAAGGTTGCATTCACTGGCATCTGCTTCCATACTCTCATAACAATGGGCATCATGAAACTTCATAATTTTTGCTAATCAGATTCATGAAAAGTGGGCTGGCATTGTTCTGATTTGCATCTCTTTACTTCTGAGGAAGGATGAGCAGCTCTTCACGTTACTTGATCATTGGTATTTCTTTTCCATGTTCTGCCAGTTCAGATTCCTGGCCCAGCATTGACTGAGTTGTTTGTATATTTCTTATTTATAGACATTCGTTGCAAATTAAAGAAATTAGTGTGTCTTCCATCTGTGCTCCAAATACTGTTTTCCCCTTGTTTATAATTTCTTCCGACTGATTCATGAGTTTGCTTGTTTAGCTTTACAGAAGGTTTTTGCTTCGTTCTGTTTTAGTATGGTGATATTTTAAAATCTTTGGTCTTTACGGTTTCTGGAGGAATCAAGTTTTTAAAACTCCCCAGATGATTCTGATGAGTTTGAGAGTCACTGTCTTACAGGATATAAATAAGGAACAGAATACAGTCCCTACCCTTTGGGGTTTACAACTGTATGGGAGAAAGACGAGCTTATACATAAAAGAGAAGAAGGGATAAAGGGTACTGAGAAGTTTCAAATGAACCATGCAGATTCTTGGCTTGGCATCAAGAGCCTGCCCACTCCACGCTCCTCTCCTCAGCACCCTTCCCTCTCAGATCCTTGTGGAGGGGAGTGGGAGATCCCATCAGGCAGCAGAAGGCAGAGAAAAGTCAGCCACACAGTGGAGGGGAGGTGGCCAGGGCGGCAGCGCAGAACAGTGAAAGCAAAGCCTTCAGGCCTGGGAGCACAGGCTCCTGGTCTCAGAGCGCTCTTAGAGGCCATCGTCCCCCTCCTACCTCCAGGGTCCAGGAGGCCTGACTGCAGGGATGGCCCTGCCCTCTTCTGGACATGCCGTGAGATAGAGTCCTTTCCTCTTCTATCTTGCCCAACCTTAGACAATCAAGTAATAAAAGGAACACCTGAGTCAGTTTTTGCTTTGTTCCATTAGAAATTCTGAGAAAGGTTGGATTTCCATGGGTTTCAGTGGGGAAAGGAGAGCATCAAGTTTCATGGAGGGAACCAAAGAGAGTTCCAGCCTGGGGCCTCTGGAGGGAAAGAACTGGTTCTCACTCAACCCCCGTTTCCCTCACAGCTTCTAGAACAGGGTCCTAGATTAGATATACTGCATCTTGAATGAATGAATCAATCAATGGGAATGTATTTGAGCTGGGCCTGGAAAGACTAAGGATGAGGACCATTTCTTTCTTTTCCTAGTGAAAAAGAGTGTCTGACACACAGTAAGTGCCTAATAGTGTTGATGTGAATTATCAGGGGAGGTGAGGATGATGGTGTGAGCAAAGGTGCAGTATTAAGAACACGAAAATCACATTCACAGGACAGTGAGGGTAGCTTATTTAATGAAAGAGTCTGTGAAGAAAGTACACATAGAAAAACAAGTTGGGAGCCTCAAATGCCAGGTAAGGAAGGTGGAACTCTGTCTACAGGTAGAGTCACTGATGACTGTGTTCAGGCTATGACATGGTTAAAATCAGTGTTTTAGGAAGACTTGTTTGGTGACAAAAAGCAGGATGGATTAGAAGTTAAAAGGAAACTCAAAAACACATTTGCTTATTATCGTCTTCTTCAAAAAATGTAGTCATATTCAGGACATTAAAATAATCCAATAATATTGATTCAATTATGAACCCAATAATAATATTTGATTATGAAACATAAGAATAAACCCATCACCCCACATGCGACCTAGAGCCTTGCCAATACTACCAAAGATACCTGTGCCTGATACCATTTGGTTTGGGTGTGATTTCTACACAAATCCATTGGATTGACTTTCTTCCCTCCATCTGATTCTAGTCTTCCTGAGGTCCAAGAACACCTTCCAATTCCAGCTCCATCGTACCTGGAGTCCTCCCACCCTAGCATTCAGGATGCACTACAGGTAAGATGAGAATGAGCATGTGATGATGAATAACAGATCACTCAGGATTTTGAAATGTATAAGTAAAATTATTTTCTACAGCTTTAATTACGGTGACTCATGCAATTTTGGTGTAATTAGCCTTTTATTCTTACTCATTTTAATTATGAAATAAATATGCAAATTTATGCTAATAGTATAGTTAAGCAAATTATCCACTGCATTTGAGGAAGCACTCAGGCAAATTTTAAAATGGGATCAGAGTTCTGACAGTTACAGAAATGGACATAAAAACAATGGGCAGAGTTCCCTGAATGCACAGTGAACACGGCCCTAGAGATAGAGCTTTCATGAACATGTGCTGAGACGTTCCGAGAGAAATGAATTTTCCCGTCCGTTCCTGCTGGGCCTCCTGGATTCAGATCCAAGCCTGTATCTCTGGGTCTGCTTGTGTGCTAAAGCTCCCAAGGATATGAACTGAGCCAGACCACCTGTGTTCCCAGGCTTTCCAGAAACACAAGGGGCAATATGACTGTTGTCTAACTGTCAGTTACCGTGTACTGCTTCTGTGCACTGGTGTTCCGTAATCTCACTGAAGCTGCAATGCCTGCGGTCAAGACTCAACCAGGGGTGGAGTTAAGAATCACCACCCAGCAACAAGAGTCATCGCAAAATAACTGAAGTTCCTTATATGCATTCTCAAATGCTATAACAGAGACACGTGGCCCACAGATACACTTCCTTAAATTTCTTTCCCTTTCCATCTATTTTCCTCATACTCCAGCACCTCTCTCCTCAAGGTTTCCTGAAGAACTCCTCCCCAGCCATAGCTTAAGTAAGCAGAGGGGCATTCTGACCATGGCGGCCCCCTTCCAGGGCAGCAGAGGGCGAGTCAGTTGAGATGCCAAGCCCTCTCTGATGGGCAGGGGAGCGAGGTCCGGGAACGCTCATGCACGACGCATTGTCATTGCATCCTCACTGTTGACTTTCATGGATGTGTCAGACCATGAGCCTTTGCAGTGGAGAAACCAGGCGTCTGCAGACAGAAGCCCAGCCATAGAATAGCAAGTCACACAGGCCTGTATTGCCTCACAATGCAACACGTATAAGCGGCTGCGGGACTCCCTGCACTCAGCACCAGTGATGAAATCTGTCAGCAGAGATGTAAAGAATCATCTGATATGGCCGGGGGTGGTGGCTTATGCTTGTAATCCCAGGGCTTCAGGAGGCTGAGACAGGAGGATTGCTTGAGGCTAGGAGTTTGAAACCAGCGTGGGCAACACAGTGAGATCCTATCTCTACAAAACATTTAAAAATTAGCACGACATGGTGGTGTACACCTGTAGTCCCGGTTACTCAGGAGGCTGAGGCAGGAGCCTAGGAGTTCAAGGCTGCAGTGAGCCATGATGGCACCATTGCACTCCAGCCTGGGCGACAGAACAAGACTTTATCTTTAAGAAAAAAAAAAGGAAGCAGGGGAAATCATCAGATATAAATAAATGTTAAGGTTATAAACCCAAGCATCACTAGCAGCTACCACTTTTAATAAATCTGAGAAAAACACCCTCCTTTGCTGGCTCAGAGCCATGCCCAGGTTGTCTTTAGCTGTGGCCATGTCTCCCAGCCACCCCCATTGCTGCCATCTCCGGGGTTGTGCCCCTCCCTCCTCACTGTGCCCTATTAAAACAATCATCTGTAAAGCCACAAAGTGAGTGCTCAGACTAAACCTTGAACACATCCTTGTAAACGCATGGGCTGGCCTCCAAGGCAGTCCTGTCCCCTGCTGGGACACTGCCCACCCTGTAGCTCCTACCCTCTGCCGTGTTTCTCGGGTCCATTTTTGCGGCTGGCACAGAGAGGGGCAGCTCCAAGTGAGACGGGAAGGTGAAGTGGGCTGTGAAAAGAGACTCCCTCCTTCACACCTGAGGATTTGATCTTACCCAGATCGCTTTTCCCTCACAGAGAAACTCCCCTGGCCTGGTTTCCCATATTGATCTAATCAGCAGTCCAAACACAATTTCAGGACTGTCAAAACAAGACCCGCAGGCCTGACATAGACAATTAACATAAGTCAAGGCACCCCACCTGCCACATCCCGTCTCTCCCCGATGTCTCGTCAGGACGTTAGCAAAGCCAGTCCCCGTTCCGGGCTGCAGTATCACCAGGAGCACGCTGTTGAGCGGGGGACTCCTGACATGAGGCTGGAAGCTGTAATTACCCAGCGTATAATTTCGTTGCTAAATGGATTGTTTACAAAGGTGTGCATGATGAAATCACAGGCATGGTAGAGCAGAGAGGTAGGCGGGTCCGGGAGCAGGCAGGCAGTCATTAACGCCCCACCTCCCTCCAGGCTCCCACCTGCCTACTGCCGCCACCACAGCAGACTCTGACCTCGCTGAGTCACCTGGGCCTCGTGTTTCATGATGTTCAGGAAGTACCTGGCCTTCCTCCCTGAGGTTTCATCTGGTAATAACCCCAGCAGAAGCAGACTCACCTTGGCACGGCACTGGGGATGGAGTTCTGACGTCACAGGCCCTTGGGGTTAGCCTGCAAGGAAAAGGAGCCTAGCAGAAATCTTAGTGGCCCAAGAGGCCAGAAGGGGAAGTCAAAGTCACAGTTCATTCCAGGCAGGTGCTCCATGGGGGTCCCTCCAAAGGGATCAGGCCTGGAGCATGGGCCGCTTCACACGTCCACCCGCAGCTGAAGCGAGGAAATCGAAGACCATCTCATTAAATTTGCGGGGAACATAAGGAGGAGGGGAGAAGGGACATTGCCTTCTCGGCACAGTGGCTGAGATGTCAAAGACTCTTTCTAAGATCAGAAAAATGACTTGTCAAAAACAAGCTGACACGCAATAAGGACAAGGAGAGGTGGCCCACTTGAAAATCTGCAAAAAGCTAAGGACACAGAATGTGAATAATGGGATAAACATACAAAACCCCAGGAGGTCAGATTATATCTCAGCTCAGAGGTGACTTTGTAAATAAAACACTATTGTAAAACAAAAAAGCGTAAACTCTAACATAATTTATGTATGTGCATTTATGCTAAAAGAATTTAAGAAATTAAGAATAAAAGAATTTACCAAGAAATAATCATTCTAGTGCTAACAATCCAAACTTTGGAAAGGCATGGGAGAATCAGACAGGGTCTGTGAACAGGAAACAAAAATGGCAAAGAGATGCAAAGTTCCAAGAGTGAAGAAACGGTAACTCATTCAAAAGCATTCAACGCATTCAGGTGTTCATGCTACACAAAGGCAGGTGCGAGGTGGTTCGGTCCTGACAGCACACTCGCTGTTCTTGGGAATTCTAGGCAACGCGGTGCTAATTTCTGTCTAACACGGGTCTTTCTGGACCTTATCTTAGGAATTTAGTTAATAAAGCACTGAGATATTATTAACAGAAGTTTCACTTGCAGTGTGGTCCCACCGGCCCTGCCAGAAACCCACAAAAACACTGGTGGCTGGGCGGTCACAACCAGCTCCCCTCTCTCTGTGACAGCAACGCTCAGCAGATATTCATGGCACCCCCTGGACTGCAGCGTGATGGAAACCCTGAGCACTCATATGACAAACACGATGAGGTCTGTTCCAGCCTCGCAGAAGTGAGTGGTAATAAAGGAAGCTACAAGAGTATATGGTAAATTCCAGCCAACATCGGGGGCCTTGAGGATGGACAGGACAACTCTCCACTTTAGCAGGAAGGCAAAACATGACTGGCAAGACCCTTTCATTTCCAGCGGCCACAGAGCAGCCTGAGATTGTCCAGAAGCCCAGAAGCCGCTCTGTCCAGGGACCTGCCCCGTCATCCTCCCAGGCGGAATGAAGGCCAAATAGCCCAAGAGACGGCCATGTAGTCCAGCCACCGACCTCTTGTTCCATCCGGCCTGACTGCTGACTCTGAGCATGTGGTCCAGAACATCCCAGCCTGCCCCCTGTTGAGTGAAGAGTTTGGATCTAGTCCCTTCTCTCCATTGTCCTCACACAGCTTCTAAATTCCTGCCATGGAGATGCAGGGGCCAGTCTCAAGCTACTACTAAGACAGATGAGACCCTTGCTCCCTTCCGGTGAGCCCAGCCACCTGCAGGGTTCCCGCTGAACCTTGCTGCTTCGTCTCAGAGGATCCTGGGTCTGCACATGCGCAAACAGCAGCTGGACTTCGGCAGCTTCCATTATGAAGGGAGGAGCCACGAACACGGAAGGAGAGGGCAGCATTGGTTCCTACGTCCCAGAAAACGTCAGAAACATGCGCCTGATGCACATGACTCCATCCATCCTCTCTCCACCCACAGGAGGAGGGCTCCTAACACCAGCCACACTGAACAGATGAGGCAACTGAGGCACAGACTGCTCACAGGGAGCTGGGAAGACCTAGGATTTCCCGCGGGAGGCTGGCACCAGAGTCTGTGCTCTGAACCATGCTGCACACTGGCATCAGGTGAGCACGGCACTCACTGACTTACTGTTCAAACCTAAGGTGCTTCAGTGTGAATTCATTAATCTCTCCATTCATAAAAAAGTCAAAATAAATGAATAAAAACATTTATCAAGTACCTGCCTTATGCCATTCATTTTGCTGGTAGTGGAATCTTTTATGTGAAATGAATACCTTTTGAATGCCACTAGTTTTAATCCTCACAACCAATAAGGTAGGTAGTATTAGTAATTTTCCCATTATTATTATTATTTGAGACAGAGTCTCCCTCTGTCATCTAGGTTGGAGTGCAGTGACAGGATCACAACGCATTGCAGTCTCAACCTCCTGTGTTCAAGGGATCCTCCTGCCTCAGCTTCTAGAGTAGCTGGGACCACAGGTGCATTCCGCAACATCTAGCTAGCTTTTTTGTTGTTGTTTCTTGTTTTTTGTAGAGACAGGGTCTCACTGTGTTATCCAGGCTGGTCTCAAACTCCTGGCCTCAATCAATCCTCCTGCCTTGGCATCCCAAAGTGCTGGGATTACAGGCTTGAGCCACTGCACCCAGCCATAAATTTTTTCACTTTAGAAAGAAGGAAATGGAGGCTCAAAGAGTTCACCTATGAACCCCACTTTGCTTGGACAGTGATTCAAACAAAGGCTTGCTGGAAAGAGCCAGCCCCTCAAAGGGCTGACAGAAGACAGTTTAATGAAGAGATGATTTACAGAGGCCTGGGGAGGCATAAACAAACCAACTAGGGCTAGCAGAGTTGGAAGCCGTTTCACCCTGAAGCCTGAAGGGGCAAAGGCAGAAAGTGGTGTTCTAGCAAACCAGGGAGAGCTAGCAGCAGGGCGCGGGGCTGCCTAAGTGGAGCTGGGGCCCCAGAAGGACCCACCACTGCCAGCAGGGGGAGACACCCTCACTTCTCTCCCTTCCATCCAATGGCCATGCCCAGCTAAGAAGAGGGCAAGAGAGGGGAACAGGGACTGGAACATGTCACAAAGAACAGCCTCTAGGGGTCTGCACAGGGCAGAGAAGGACAAATAACCAATGGGGAGGGGAAATAGTTGGAGACCGTCCAGCACGAATGGTGAAACATGGAGCCAGGATTGGGAATCACTGCACAATCCAGCTTTTCCCAGTGAGTATAAGAGTGCAGAGCGCTCTGTTAAAAGATAAGCCTGATGTGACTCTAGACCCCATAGACTAAAGACAGTATGGATGGTTTAGGAGAACATTTTCAAGTAATGCGTAAACCATTTGTTGTCCTGCCCTTTCCTTTGTACACTAAGATGGAGGAGACACCGCTGTAACCTACAGCCCCCCTCTCCCAACCTGGCAATACCCCAGGGGAACAAATGAATGAGAAGCTGTGGGAGTCATTTCTGTAGCAATATCCTGATGCGGCACGGCTCCAAACCCAGAACTTAAATTAAGGTGCAGCGCCACAGTTCTTGGCCTGGGGAATTTGGCATAAAAAGCATTACAGGTCACAAACACCTTTTCATCTCCTTCTCTGCGGAAGCCCCTCTTTTTCCAACATTGTGCCATACAACTCAATTGACACGGTGACCCGCCTACAGACATGCTAGTGTACTCAGCAGAAACGTGACACTTTGCTCAGTCACTGCGGAGGGAGAGCCTGCACCTGGGAGGCAGGGAGCCCTGCGGGAACGAGGGGAGGAGGAGATTAGGGAGCACGTGCTCTCCCAAAGAGAACAGCCACTGAAGATATTTAACAGAAAAACGAGAGCGCCTGGTAGTAATCATTTCAGCATCAATCAATTATGATTCCTCGATTAGATTACATACTGCTCATTACCATTAAAAAACAAACAAACAAAACCCCTGACTTTTCCATTAGAGTCAGAGCAGTAGGTTTCATTTTGAAGAAATCCAACTTCAAGAATGACCAAACGCATACCAGCTGAGCCTGCAGACATTTTGTTTCCTCCCTGCCTCTACCCGGGGCGTCATCTAGCGTCCACTGGCCGGTATTACACTCTCCTGCCAACCTAAGCCTTTTCCTCCAGAGTTGGTTTCAGTAGAAAATCATGAGACCTGATAGGAGAAAAAAAAAATTGGCCTCAATGATAGATATTTTTCAAAAGTGGTTGAGCAATAAAGACTTCCCATTTATTGGATTTCACACATGATTTTGCTTGAGCCAAACCAAAGACTCATGACTCCTAAAAAACAATGAATAGACAGAGTGTTTGGACATTTTTCTCAGGGCTCTCTGTTTTTAGGAAAGATGTTTATGTGCAAAAATAAAAACCTGACTGATTTACATACGGAATAGGAACACACATTTTTCGAGGTGTGGCATCTTACAAGTAACCTTTACTTGGACCCCTCTTAGGAGCTGAATTTTACCCCTTCCCCCCAAAAATATCGTGTTGCCGTCACAAACCCTAGTGCCTCAGAATGTAACTGCATTTGGAGACAAGATCTTTACAGAGTTAAGATGAGGTCTTAGAGCGGGCCTTAATCCCATCTGACTGGTGTCCTCATACAAAGAGGAAATCTGGACATAGACACGTGCATGCACAGAGGAAAACCCATGTGAGCACACAGCAAAAGGCAGCCAGGAAGGCCCAGGAGAAACACGCCCGGACTACATCTTGATCTCGGACGTCCAGCCTCCAGAACAGTGAGAAAATCTACGTCTGTGGTCTAAGCCACCCAGTCTATGATATTCTATTATGCCTAGCAAACTAATATAAACTTTCCCCACCCCCTAAGCCGGGCAAATGTTAGGTGACTTTGATGCTAAGAGTGCCTGAAGCAAACTCTTTATCTCCTCGTTTTATACACAAGGAATCTTGAACCGCTCTTGAACCCGGAAGTGTCTGGCAATTTCTTGGGGATCCCACTTTGCCCACTCCTCGCCCCCGTCAATAGGGGAGTTGTTACCTCTTAAACTTCTCCAGGAACCTCTCCTCTCTGGGTGGAGGTTAAGGGGACTCAGACCCGTCCTCAGTCGGGGAGTTAAGTGACAGGGCTGCTGCTGGCCCAGCCTAGGTATGTAAGCTTTGGCAAATGACCAGGCCTCGCTGAGCCCTGATTTTATCCTCTGTAAAATGAAAGTGATCAGATTGCTTGGAGCACGGAAGGCGCTCAGTGCGGGGCTTAGCGCGGGTCTGGCTCATCGTAACTGCTCTCACGTTCAACGAGCCACTCCCTAGCAGGAACGTGGACCCGAGAATTCCCAGACTTCCTCTAGTCAGTGTTTAGAACCCCGCCCACCCTTTATCTTCAAAGGAGAAGGGAGAGCAGTGGGTTACAGGAGTCAGCTTTTAAATACCCCTGCTCTCCCTTAACCACAGACCCTGGGGAGTTTCCCCAGCTGAAAACGAAGTTTAGAAAATTGCTTGCAATGACCCGTGATTTCAAGGGCCCCAGTGAATGATAGACCTATTGAGGATAGGGCCCCCTGGCTGGAAATTTAGAAACAATTTGTTTTTGGGAGAGGAAAAAAAGGGCAGAGAGGCATGAGTGCTTGCAGGTGATGGCTCTGGAAGGACACTGCAGCGAGGCTGCCAGACTCTTTGGAACCGCAGCGCCGACGCAGCCATTTCCCAGGGAGATCAATCCTCTGGCAGGTCCATTTCCTCCGCCGCGCGGGCGGCTGCGGGAGGCGGCGGCGGGAGCCATTAGTGACTCTGTGACCCTGTTCACCGAGTGCGTCCCCGCTCAGGTGCTGGCTGCTCGGCGCCGCGCCGTCCACCCCCGGCTGGGGCAGGCCGCGGGGCCCAAGCTGGTGGAAGCCCCTGTCGCTCGTCGCCTGGCTCTGCGCCAGGCCCCGTGCCCCTGGCTGCAGGCCGGCACCTCCCGAGCCGCAGCGCCCAGTCAGGGGAGCGCCCCAGCAGCAACCTGCAAGCCTGAGTCAGCCCGCGGCGCGTGAGGCGCGCGCACTGCGTCCCCGCGCGGCCGTCGCAGCCAGGCGCTGGCCCGGAGCGCCGCGTCCGCAGACAGAAACCACGGCTCCCCCTGGCGGACACCCGTTCCCCAGCGCTGGGCTTTCCCCTTCCGTAGCAGAGGGGAAGTTTACAGCTCAAGATAGTGGACGGATTTTCCCAGCAGAGGGCTTGGTGGCAGGATTCACACAGGTTTAAAGAATGAAAGAAAGGAGATGTGATAGAAAGGAAGAATGTTAAGGCCTGGAAAGTGCAGGCAGAGAATGTTATGCACCTGCATGTTGTGAACCCAATGGCAACGAAACACTTGTCTGCGGGGCAAATGTAGCCGCGTTGGCTCTTTCTCCTGCAACCACGGATACTTTGGCAAGGAATGAATGAGTTTTACATGCAATGTTTTCTTAAATATACTAAATACATAACAGTGACCTTCGCAAAGGCTTTTATCTGGAACAAGGAATGAATAAGGGTAATGAATAAGAAAGTTACATTAAAGCACCATGGAACACAGTTTGAGTAACTTTAAAAAACTTTAACGAAAACAAATGATAAGTAAAATGTCTTTATATGAACATCTGAAAAAAGCTTGTAACTCTAAATGGCAACCTTAATCCAGCTGCTGTAGTCAGGCTGCTATAGCAAAATACCCTGACTGGTAGCTTATAAACAATAGAAATTTATTTCTCACAGTTCTTGGGGCTGGGAAGTCCCAGATCAAGGTGCCAGGTGATTCAGTGTCTGGGGAAAGCCTGCTGTCTGGTTCATAGATGGTGCCTCCTAGCTGTGTCCTTACCTGGGAGAAGGAGGAAGAGCGTTCCCTGGGATCTCTTCTATAAGGACACTAATCCCGTTCATCAGGGTGACCTAACCACTTCCCAAAGGCCCTGCCTGCTAATGCCATCACCTTGGGGTTCAGTTTTAACATGAATTTTGAGAGGACACAAACATTCAGACCTTAGCATCAGCCTTGTGTTTTACTCTCTGAATACAATATAAAAATGTGGAAATGCCTGGGAATTTTGGCCGTCTAAGTCAGACAGTTGGTCTTGTGACATGGACTCCCTCTTGTAGCTTACTCTGTGTGTGGACATCTGTTCTCTTGATTGAGCACAGAGTAGAATTTCACAGAGGCTGACGCAGCAGCAGTGATCATTCAGACATTTCTGAATGGAAGGCAAAAGAAGGAGGAGGAGGAGAAAGTGAATACCAATGGCTTACTTTGCAAAGTAAATTGACAGATCCTTTGTAGACCAAATCAGCAAGGTTGGGTTGTGTCCCTCTGGGCCTGGGTTTTCCAACTTTTGTAAAACCAGGAGAGGCAGAGAAGCTAAGACAGATGGTGGGTCTCCTGGGAGGTTCAGGGCCCAGCCGGCCTCAGAGGAAGTCTCTTCATTAGCACTTGGCAGCAGCAGCGTGGAGACTGTCCTCCACCCTTCCTGACAGCCACCGGCTTGGATGGCCCAGGCTTTCTTCCCATCACTCAGTTGTCAGAGCAACAGCTTCTGGAGGGAGCCAGCCCACGGCCCTGCCATTATGTTTACCTCATCCCAGTGGCAGCTGGGGGCAGGTAGGAGGAACAGAAACAGGTTGAAATGGATCCAGGGAGCAGAGATGGCTCACAAGTGCAGATAGGGAGTGATCTTAAATCCACATAATTTGGATGAGAGACAGGATAGGCAAATGCTTTAGGCTTTGTGTTAAGCCTTTTAATTCAAGTCATCAAGTGTTTACAAGTGCTTTCTAATTAGAAAGGACAGGGAATAATTTGAAGACAAAGAATGAAGAAAAGAAGATAGTTTGCTACCCATATGTTGGTGAAAGAATAACTTTTCTTATCTAATTGGGCCAAACCAAACTAAACACCTAACACCAAAGACAGCAAGCAGTATCTGCATTATTATTTAGCAAATATTAAAGAGCTCTTGTGGCCAAACATTCTTAGTGGAAGGAGTGGAAGTCCCAGCATCTTTGTTTATATAAAGACATATGGAAGGATATTTTATAGTAGTGGTTCTCAAAGTGTGGTTCTCAGACCAACAGCAGCAGCAGCACCCGGGGACTTAGGTATACAAATTCTCAGGTTTTGCCCCAGAACTACTGAACCTGAAACTCTGAAGATGGGGCCTGGCGCCAGTGTTTTAGCAAACCCTCCAGGTGATTCCGATGCACTCTGAAGTCTGAGAACCACTACCCTTATCTTATCTTCCCTGGTGTGTCAAATTTAACTAGGTTTAAAAGTCAGAGTAGATCTAAAAGAATCAATTTAAAATAGGGCTTGGAATATAAGACATAAAGCTTGAAAAATACCAAATCATCACTCCCAACTTCTCTCCAGTGCAAGACGCCCTGCATAAATCAGCATGGAGACTATGAGAAGAGTCAGATAGGACAAAAGGGGAAGGGAATAGGTTCAATGGCACCCAGAGAGAGGCTTCCAATGATGTGCCACAGGGCTCTGCTCGCTGAGTCAGGCTCACTAAACCTCTCCATGATCACTAAGACTAAACAAATACCAAATTTTAAAACTATGAATTTAATTAAGTTGACAGAAATCCCAACTGTTTGATAGGTCTGAGAAAATGTATTAGTCCATTTTCACACTGCTATAAAGAATACCTGAGACTGGGTAATTTGTAAACAAAAGAGGTTTCATTGACACACAGTTCTACAGGGCTGGAGAGGCCTCAGGAAACTTACAATCACGGTGGAAGCTAAAGGGGAAGCAGGGCACATGTTACATGGTGGCAAGTGAGAGAGATAACACACGCAGGGGAAACTGTCACTATTAAACCATCAAATCTCATGAGAACCCCCTCACTCTCACAAGAACAGCATGGGGGAAACTGCCCCCATGATCCAATCACCTCCAACCAGGTGTATCCTTTGACACATGGGGATTACAATTCCAGATGAGATTTGGGTGGGGACACAGAGCCAAACCATATCAGAAGATATCAACAGAATTGGAACTGCAATTTGAAGCCAACAGTGTATCATTTATTTGAGATAACATATTGTCAGGACCAAGTAATCAACAGCACCAACACAAATGAATTAGGGTCTGTAAAGACAATATATTTAGTAAGCACCAATGCAAATGAATTAGGGTCTGTAAAGACAATATACTTAGTAAGCACCAATGCAAATGAATTAGGGTCTGTAAAGACAATATACTTAGTAAGCACCAATGCAAATGAATTAGGGTCTGTAAAGACAATATACTTAGTAAGCACCAATGCAAATGAATTAGGGTCTGTAAAGACAATATACTTAGTAAGCACCAATGCAAATGAATTGGGGTATGTAAAGACAACATACTTAGTAAGCACCAATGCAAATGAATTAGGGTCTGTAAAGACAATATACTTAGTAAGCACCAATACAAATGAATTGGGGTATGTAAAGACAATGTACTCAGTATAAAAGTCAACAATTTGATGTGACCACCAGAAACACTAATGAGATGCTAGGCTCTCTTACAGAAGTGTTGTCTCTTAAGGGGCATGTGGTAGACTGAAAAAAAAATCCCCTCCTCTCAACTAAAGATATCTAATCCCTGGAAGTGGGGAATGTTCCTTTATATGGAGAGAAGGGGAAGGAGGTCTTCACAAGTTTGATTGAATTAAGGATGTTAAGATGGGGAGATTATCCAGTTGGGTCCTAAACGCAATCACATGCATTCTTATACCAGAGAGGCAGAGGGTGATTTGACCACACACAAAAGAGAAGGAAATATAAAGACAGAGCAGAGGCCAGCATTTGCAGATGCTGGCCTCAAAGATCAGAGTGATGCAGTCAATGCATGTCAGCAGCCCCCAGAAGCGGGGAGAGGCAAGGAGCAGATGCTCTCCTGGAGCCTCTGGAGGGAGCACAGCCCTGGTTTGAGTTCAGTGATACTGATTTTGGAATTCTAGTCTCCAGAACTGTGAGAGAATAAATATCTGGTTTCTTGGGTTTTTTTTTTTTTTTTTTTTTTCAGATAGTCTCGCTCCGACACCCAGGCTGGAGTGCAGTGGTTAGATCTCGGCTCACGGCAACCTCTGCCTCTCAGGCTCAAGCGATTCTCCTGCCTCAGCCTCCCGAGTAGCTGGGACTACAGGCACATGCCACCATGCCCAGCTAATGTTTTGTATTTTTAGTAGAGACGGGGTTTCACCGTGTTAGCCAGGATGGTCTCGATTTCCTGACCTCGTGATCCGCCCGCCTCAGCCTCCCAAAGTGCTGGGATTACAGGCGTGAGCCACCGCGCCCGGACAATATCTGTTGTTTTAAGCCACTATGTTTGCAGGAAATTTGTTATAGCAGCACCAGGAAACTAACACGGGGAAAGAGAAGAGAGTTCTGTTTCATTCTTCACTTGATCATACTGCGTTTGGTTCTGAGCAACACAATTTGGGAGATACATTTACCGAAAGAGGCATTATGAGTTTTCTGAATGGTCCCAACAGGAAAACTTAGGATTCCTAGTTGTAAGATGCAAGGTGACAAGTTTCAGCTTAAAATAAGGAAGCACTGTCTGGACGAAGAGGGAACAGACAGCCTCAGAAGACAGTGACTCCACCACGGCTGAAGGTATTCAAGCAGAGACTGTGCAGCCATTTGTTAAGAATGTGAATATTGTCAAGAGAATTCAAGCCCTGGGGCAGGGTGGATTCAATGCTGTGTAAGATTCTTTGAACCCAGATTCTGAGGCTGGGTGATTTTGCGGCCGTTCTCAGCTCTCACTGGAGCCGAGGCAGACAGGAAGAAAGAAGGCACACAAGGTTGTAAAAGTCTGAGCGTGCAATGATTAAACCCAGGCACGGATGTGGCTTTGGAGATGGAGAGGAAGGAATGCATTTTTAAAAAGGTTTTGGAAGCTTAAGTAATCAGTCTTTGGCAGCAGCTCGAATTTGGAGAGAGAGCATTTATGAGGTGCCTCCTAAGAGCACTGACCCAGGAGCCATGGGCAAAATAAATAAAATGGACAATGATCCCCAAGGAGAAAGCAGAGCACACTTGTAATCGTTAGGAAATAAGGTTCCAATCATGATTTTTAAAATATGGATAAAAGGGTAGAAACAAAGGGATCAAAGAAGGCTAGATTCATCAGTTTTTGGTTTTGTTTTTGAGGAAGCAGGCTTTGAAAGGTGGCCAAATCTAGTGAAGAGAAGAGCAAAAAGCACTTTGGAAACTGGAGAAAGTGTGACATTAGCGGAGGGATGCAGGAGGAGCATGAATATTTGGGGTGGAAGCATAACACATGTTGGTGAGGATTGTGTGGACAACAGTAGGGAAGGGTTTGTATCCTCATGGATAAAAGGCCCAGACTCAGAGACCAGGCTTGAGGCTAAAGCTGCAGGTCCAACCATGAGGAAGAGGTTGTGCAGGTGCAAAGCACACAACATGTGGTTGTTGTCACACTCAATCTGAATGCAGCTGCAATGTCCCAGAGAGGATCTTGGGGGCCTAGAGGTGGGGAAATGCTTCTTATACAAAACATTAGAAGTGCAAAGCATAAGGGAAAAGCTTAATGAATCTGAACACATCCCACTCAAAGGGTTCTATTCAAAGAAGAACAAGGTTATGAGACAGATGACAGATTGGGAGGAGACACTTGCAATGTCAAAAATAACTAGGAAACAGTATCTAAAATATGCAAGAACAGTGCAAATCAACAAAAATGATGGAAACCCCCTCTGCTCAAAAAACAAAGGCCCAGAAGAGGCAATTTGCAGGAGAGGAAACCCCCCCTGAGTAATAGGCATGTGAAGAGATGTTCAAACTCATTAGTAGAGAAATACAAATTAAATAGCAATGAGATATCACTTCTATTCACTCAACTGGCCAAAATCAGGAAGCTGGATAATGTCAAGTGGTGGCAGGGATGTAGGAATGTTGGAATTCTTGGGCCTTGCTCAGGGTTTGTAGACTGGTACAGCCAATTTGGAGAGCAATACTTCATCAAATTAAATGTACCTATCTTCTATTTCCCAACAATACCACCCCTGGACATGAATCGTAGAAAAATCCTTCCACACACCCTAAGGGACCATGCATGAAGAGACTCGCTGCAATTCTTTCTGTGGCAGTAGGTGTCGTCCATGGAGGTGGAGGAGCACAAGTGAAAAAGGTACACTCTGAAATATTTTATCAGAGTTGGGAGGAACAGACTACATACACACGCGGCAACATGAATGGAGCTTTGAAAGGATAGTGTTGAGTCAAGAAAGTGAGAAGTGATGAGCTAGAGGATGTTTGTGTGCCTTCAATGACATGTGCCTTTAAACACTTTGTTTTTGCTAGAACACATACTGATAACTACAAACATGGAACACATTAGAATGGTTGCCTATGAGGGACAGGAGAAAAGAAATGGGAAATGGAGGCCAATAAAATAAATGCCTGCCTGCATGAATGAATGAGATGGGGCTCTGAGGAGCCAATGATCCAGTGCATCATGAACTGAAGAGTGTGGTGAACCCAACCCTCTGCTTCTAAGAGCAAACTAAGCAGAACTCAAGTGCTACATCCATTGCCAAGGCAATTCTAGACCTGAGTGTTAAGTAGATGACTTATGAGCAGTAGTAAAGAAAGTGATACCATGAAGAGTCTATTATGGGTTATAAACATAAATATGACACAACATTTTGAATAAATTGTACAGAGCTACCAAACTAGAAGGTCAAGGAAGTTCGTTAGACATAGGATTGCATTTTTAGCAAAGCGTTGGCATGATCCCTGTGAAAAGGAGGACTACATGTGGGCAGAGTAAGTAGTACCAGATACAGAGTGAAGCAACTAAATCCAGTAAAGCTTTGTTCATGATTTTAATTCGTCTAGAGCTGTGACTCCTAAGAATGTTCAAGTTTGTAGTCTTTGAGAACCTTATACAAGTTTTGATCCCTCTTCCTAGAAACATAGACATTGGTATATGAAAAATTACATGCACAATATCTGGTGTGGTGGAGTATGAGCCCTTAGAACCACAGTTTTGGCCTCAAGCCAAAAACTGAGTTCAAGGACCAAGTTTGTAACCCAGCATAGCCAACATTAAGACTTGAATAAGAATTTCTAGGAGTAACATTTGTGTTTCTAAAATGTCTTCAGACTATCCTGATATGCATTCGTAGGCAAAGTAATAGGTCAAAATGTGCTGATCCAGAATCAGCTAAGGATCTTTCATGAAAAGACAATTTCCAGGCCTCATCACCGAAGGATTCTGCCATATTTTCCTCAAGTTGATGCAGGAGTGGGGACTAAGCTGAGCCCTTCCTTGGGATGTTCCTAGCCATAAGTAAATGGAGACGCAGTCCTAATCCCACCAGTGCCCCACTCAGATCCTTTGGCCAACCCGGGTGCCTGTCCCCCCAGCTGTCTCGGGGCTCATACCTGTGATTTCAAGAAGCCTGCCTTGGCTAGTGAGAGCCACTTTACCAGAGACTCCTGGGGGAATCCATGCCCCAGCCCCCCAAGGGATGATGACTTAAAGACAGGTAGCCCAAGTTTGAGTTCTGGGTCCATCATTGACTAGCTCTGTGACTTTGGGCAAGCTACCTAGCTTCTCTGTGCTTGAATATCTTTGTCCATGAATTTGAGCTTCAGCTCTGGATAAACTGCTTTCATGATTCCTCTTCTCTTGGGTGTCCCCTAGCCTCAGGGGCAGGTAGTGGAACGTTCTATGGTCCAGCCCACAGGAAACAAGGGCAGCAGAGCTGGCTTCCTCACTAACTAGGCGTGGGACCATGGGAAATTCACTTCTGTTCTTTGGGCCTGAGTTTTCTCACCTCTAAAATTTAGGTGATTTAGACTAATGGTCTCTCAGCTTTGCGAGTTATGAAATATGAATACAATATTCTTAAACTTTTTATAAGTCATGAACTATAAGCTCAGTTCAAAGAGCTTTTCTTGCTCCTGGACCATTTGAGAATAAGCAGCATAGCCGACTTGCTGAATATTTTCATGCATATTTCCTACAAACGAAGACTTGCATCTACATAGCCACGTGCCACCACCAGCATCAGGAAATTAATGTTGATGCATTAGAACCCCGGACCCCATTCAAGCCTCATCAATTGGCCCACTCTAGATAAAGGACCCAGCTCTGAATCACTTGGCAGGCCCTGTCTCCTTGGTCTCTTTCAGACTGGAACTGTTCCTCAGTCTTGTCTTTCAAGACCTCCACACATTGAAGATGACAGGCCAGTTATTTGGTATAATATCACTCATACTGGGTTTGTGTGACGTTTCCTTGTGATTGCATACAGGTTAGACATCTTCAGAAGAAATATCATAAATGCGATGCTGTGTTCTCATTGCATCCTATCAGGCGGCAGGAAATTTTGATTTGTCCTATTACTAATAATGTTCACTTTAATCACCTCATTAGATTGGCGTCAGTCATCTCCTCTGCAAGATCACCCATTTCCTCTTTGTTATAATCATTATTTTACAAGGAAGTATTTTTAAACTATACCAAGTTATAGTTTAAAAATAGCTTAACTACCAAATTATAGTGTCTAATATAATTGTGAGAAAATCAATATCTGTTGTTTAAGCCACCAAGTCAGCAGTATGTTGTGATAGCAGCCCAAGGAGATGAATACATTATTTATTGATTGAAAAATGTGAGCTCCCACAAATGCCTCCAATTCTAATGCAACTGGAAATTCTAGTTTTCCCCCTTTCCCTAACAGTGAGAAGCTGGATTCCCATTAACCTTAATATATCCCGTCATTTGACCAATCTCCTTGTAGGTGGCCAATCCCCGTCCTCACCACCACGCACCCTGCACGCACCCTAGGCCTGTGGGGACACCAGCATCAGGCCCGCTTCCCTGGGGAGTTTCGTCCTCCTCTCCCTACTCCAATTCCCACCCCACCGAGGACACCCTTCACAGTGCTTGGGCTCCAATAGCCCACCCCACGCGGGCCGCCCTCTGCCTGCAAGCCCTCCTTCATTGATTTGTGTGCTCCTAAGCTCACAAAGGAACCTACAACTATAAATAGCTTGAAAACTTAAATACATTTTAACTTTACCTCCTAATACTTCCTGCTTTAAAAATCCCAGCTCCTTCCACCTCCATGGCATCAGATGTTCAGAAATTCTCCTCCTCTGAAAGGACACATGAGGATGGGCAGGAAACCTGAACAAAGGCAGACAGTCAGTCATCTCTCCCCTGTTGCCTCAGAACTGCAGCTCTGGGGTCCAGCATCCTCCTGGAGGTCTCCATGTAGACGGTTCATGAGTGCCATGACCAACGTGGCCAAGCTGAACTTGGCCATCCTTGTCTCTGTAAGTGGCACCACCATCCACTGGATGACTCACTCCGAAAATCCGAAGTTATTCTTGATTCTCCTCTCTCCCGATAGCCCTTTCCACATGGTATATATTGACTCAACCTCCCAAACATCCTCCAAGCCTTCTCCTCTGTCCATCTCCAGGCTCCTCATGGGGCCTAAGCCATCGTCATCCTCCATCGAACACCGACAGCCACGTTCTCCCTGGCTCCTGGGTCCCACCTGCCTCCCTGGGTGACCGTGTCATGGTTCGCAGCCATGCACCCCTTCCTTCTTGCTGAAAGGACTGTCCCTCTCGGCCTCATCCACTTTGGCCTGGACCTTGGGACTTGGGACTTGCTTTGGCTGAGGGCGGGCAGGGCTCGTGGGCCTCTGTTCCTGGTTCCAACTGTGTCAGGAGCTCCCCCTTCAGCCTGGTCCTGGGGAGAGAAGGCAGCTAGAGTACAGCAGGGCCTTTGGCTCTCCAGAAATGTGAGCAAGAACTCACATGTGCACCATGGTAGGCTTTGGCAAACCTGGGGTCGTATCTTCCCATGGCAAAGCTTATTAATAAGTCCCCTAAAATCTATTCCCCACAGCAGCCACTAGTTATTGCTCAAAAAATAAATTCTGCCATGTCGTTCCCTTGTTTTGCACCCACTGTGGCTGCTGTGACTCTCTGAGTAAAAGTCCAGCCCTGAGGGCAGCTCAGGAAACCCCAGCCCTCCGCCTCCAGCCCTACCCTCTCCCCCACCCTTTACTCTCCCCTGGCACTCCCAGGTCTCAGTCTGGTCTGCCGTCCCGGCACTGGCTCTTCCTTTTGCCTGGGTTGAGCTGCTCCCACCCCACAGGACGGCTCGCCTCGTGATTTAGACCTCAGACAGAACAATGCTGCTCCAGAGAGGTGACTTGACCACCCGCCCGCACTGGGGCACCACCCAGGTACCGCACCAGCCTCTAGATCACGTGCAGTGCACTTGTTCAAACCGCTGGTGATTTCACGTCTCTGTGTATTTTACTTGTTTATCGTCTCCTCCTCTCACACTGGGAATGCAGGGAACCATCTGTCTGGGCACTCACAGGTCTCCCTGGGCACAGAGTAGAGCCTGGCATGCACCCAGCACTGAGTAGATGATATACGCATGGACAGTGTGCAGCCAGGGCATTGAAAGCAGTAATGCTTTCCCTGGGTGAGGTACAGAGATGGCCTTTGAAGGAAAGACCAGTGAGACGGAAGTCTGGAGACCAGATGGGAACAAGGAACACCAGCCTGTGCGAGGTGTGGAGGCATCGCAGGAAGACCCTCGGAGGAGCTGTCAGGAGACAAGATTCTGGTCCAGCTCTTGTCTGGACCAGACAAGATGTGACCTGAGTGCCCACTTCTCTGGGCCCCAGTTGTCCTCTCATGAAACCATGGGGTGTTTTGGAAAGGATCTCTAAAGCTCTATCTGGTTTTGTGATGCTTGAGTGTTTTACACGCAGGGCAACCATCTTCGGAGACAGACCCAAGTCAGGGTCTGGTGAGGAAGTAGCTGAAAGTCGTTCACAGTCGGTTCACTCTTTCAGCAGAGAGAACAAAAGTGCAAGCCCCTGAAGAGGTGTGGCTGAGAGGCTGGAGTCGGTCTGTTTACTCCTGGGGTACTGAGGACCCTCGTTGGTGCTGCAGGTGGAAGCAAGAGGACCTGGGGCTAAGCACTTCCTGAGACAGGAGGATAAGCAGGGCACTCTTCTGAGCATCAATATTTTTATCTATCAAATAGATCTAACACTGCCAATTTACAGGGATTTTGCAGAGATTAAATAAGATAACATAACATAACAAGAAGTGCTAACATGCATTGAGTGCTTAGTCTGAGCCAGGCACTGTGCTGTTATTTACATGTCTTATTTAATTCTTATGACAATCCCATAACATTGGCACTACTGTTATCTGTACGTTTAGATGAGGAAATGGAGGCATGGAGTGCGTAGGCAACTTGTCCAAGGCCCCTCATTCAGTGACTCATAATCTGCATGACTTCTGTCACTCACCCCACCTAAGTAGTAAATGCACCTGCTTCTCCATTCACATGTGTAGCAAGTCCAGCAGCACCTGGCACAGAATAGACACTCTATAAATCATGCATTTCCATCCTCATGTCCACTAATTTCAGCAGTGCATTAGCTTGGTCCTCTGGAGAATGTTTTTGTGCCTTCTGCAAATTAATGCTGGTACCTAACTTCTTTGGAGAGTCGCTTTGCCCTGAGCTCTCTCTCTCTCTCTCTCTGTCTCTGTCTCTCTCTCTCTCGTTCTCTTTCTGTGTGTGTATGTATGTGTGTGTATTGAACTTCTAGGGTTCTCTGCTGCCAGTCACTTCTCCCACCCCTAGGTATTGCACAAGGAGAGTGAAGTGTTTGCTTTGTGAATGCAGTTTGGAAAAGCACTGTAGATGGATAAAAGGTGCTGACCGATGTGAGTCATTCTCATAGGCTTGGCAAGGATACTTCGGAACAAAGGGAGGCCCTGGGCAGAACAATAAAAACATCTTCTGAAGCTTTCAGAAGTGCTTCTTGCTTGGGAGTCTGTGGGTTGCATTGTACAGCATGTTCCCGGAGTTCAGGAATTGGAAGGATCTGGTAACATACAACAATTCTAATTGTCTATTTTAAAAAGTAATGTTGGGAGAATCAAGGACAGGAATATAAGCAAATAACTTAGCTGAAAGATTTTATTGGTTATTTCAAAAATGCATTATCCAAAATTTTTCCTTTTTCAATTTTAAAGAAAGTTAAAACCTTTTCCCAAAAGAAAAAAAAAAGTGTATTTTTTTTTTTCATTATTTCTTTTCCCAGACCTTCACATGTAATTGATAGATTTGGGAGCTTGGAGAATTGTGGAAATCACCCAGTTGAATCCCTTCCTATTACAGTGAGAGACCTGAGGCCTGGCAATGTTAAGGTTTGGCCAAAGGCACACAGTGAGAGCAAAGGAATCCAGTCTCTAAATGTATTGCACCAGAGCCTCTCATGGTTTGAAGCATTTTAAAGACCAAATTAGCGTAAACCCCGAAAATGCATGTCTGTTTTGCAAGCTGCCCACCCTCGGTGCTTGAATTCACCCCGCCTAGGATTCTTGGAAGCGCTCACAGAGCCTGTCCATCTCTGAGGAGTGTTGAGTGTTCGTGGAAGTCTTCTTTTTATTGATCAGAATGTGACTGATCTTGTGCGGCTTCTACCCGTATCGACGCCACTGTATTTGTCTGCTGCTGGAACTTAGAGAACTGGAATCTAGTGCTTCCATGAGTCCTACCCTACGTCTGGACTAAAGGCCTAGCCTGCAAGAGGCAATGGAGAGCACACCGATTTAACTCCAAGCTCAAAGATAGGTGCCTGCACACTGCCCTATTGATCATGACCTCCAGAAACAATGTCATCTGAGCTTATCCCTAAGTTTTCACTCTGGATGACATTTTCCTAAGCCCAGGGCGAGGGCGCAGGAGGAGGATTCTCCCTGGCCTCCCTGTCCCTGCTTTTCCAGGCAGTATTGTCAGTCCCACAGCTCCTAATGGTGTTCCCAAAACAGAGCTCTGCGAAGATCTCTTCCCGCATGGCCACAAGCTACAAAGCTACCCAACCCATAAACCACAGCCAGCCAAAGGCTGACGATGCACCCGAGAGCTTCTGTGCTGCACCAAAGCTCCAGAGCTGCTCGCCAGGTCTTGACACTTTATGCTTTCGAGGCTAGATCAGAGCCCTGTTAGAGGCTCGGGCCTCACAGATCTTTTCCAGACAGCAAAGCTGACGAGCCAGAGTTGACAAACGGGTGGCAGCCAGCTGCCAGGCACACAGAGAAGCAAAACCAGGCGGAAGGGCTGGGAATCATGAGGAGGAAAGAGGTTGTCATTAAAGAGACCTTATCTTAAAGAAGTCAGTAACAGCTACCATTTATTAACTACTGGATGCCAGTCTCTGTGCTAAGCATTTTATGTAAGTTATTTCATTAAATTGCAATAAATCTGCACTAGAACCTAATAAGAAGGCTATTGCCATTCTGCTTTACAGAGGAGAACCTGAGGCACAAGGAGGATGAATCGTTAGCGAGGTCACATCATTAGTAAGTGGCTGAGATAGAAGTCAAACCTAGACTTACTCCAAATGAAGACTCTTTCCAACCACTACTCCATTGGGCTACTTCCTGTGTAGATCCCCCTGAAGCTGAGGGAGGGGGCCCCTCCCTCCTCCCACTCCCTGGCACCAACATGGTTTGGGAGCCCCAAAGTGCCTTCAGCATTCAGCCACCTCTGAATGTCAGATGCTGCTGCAGGTTGGGATTCCACTTATGGCAGCAAAATGCCAAGCCCAATGGAAGATCCAACTCATTCCTTCTCTCAACACCATTGATAATCATTGGACATCATTTACGGAGGTGACCTCCACCTTTAGAAATGCCACACCTGGGCTCGATGTGGTGGCTCACGCCTATATTCCCAGCACTTTGGGAGGCCGAGGCGGGCGGATTGCCTGAGCTCAGAAGTTTGAGAGCAGCCCGAGCAACACAGTGAAACCCGTCTCTACTAAAAAATACAAAAAGTTAGCCGGGCATGGTGGTGCGCAGCTGTATTCCCAGCTGCTCAAGAGGCTGAGGCAGGAGAATCGCTTGAATCAATCCGGGAGGTGGAGGTTGCAGTGAGCCGAGATGGCGCCACTGCACTCCAGTCTGGGTGACAGTGAGACTCTGTCTCAAATAAATAAAACAAATAAATACCACACCTGATGGTCACCACCACCTGATGTTCTGCATTGTACCTCAATTTTACAGAAGAGGAATTAGGCTCAGAGAAGCTAAAGAAGTGGCCTGGGTCCCAGCTAGCAAACAGCAAAGCCACGATTTGGACAGAAGCCTGTGTGACTCCAAACCCCACGCTCTTTTCACTGTGATGCACAGCTCATACTGAGCTGGGTGATGGGAAAGGAGCTCTCTCCGTGGACTTCCAGGACACCTTCAAAGCTCAGGTTGCTCTGTTTGCAGACGCAACTTTGCAGGGACAAGCTGTGTCTTTACTCACACTAGCTCGGCACAGGTTCTGAGCACCTTTTGTAATGGAAGTTATTTAACATGATCTCAACAAAATGAAGATATTGAAAACCTGGATGTGAATTCTGAAATCAAGAAATTATACCATGTTCTCCAAGACCTTGCAGCCCTTGTGGCCATGCTAGGCACATGGACCCAAACCTTGAAAGAGGCTGTTGTCAAAAGACAAGATGTTGGCCAGGCGTGGTGGCTCACACCTGTAATCCCAGCACTCTGGGAGGCTGAGGCGGGTGATCACCTGAGGTCAGGAGTTTGAGACCAACCTGACCAACATGGTGAAACCTCGTCTCTACCAAGAAATACAAAAATTAGCCGGCCAGCATGGTAGCAGGCGCCTGTAATCCCAGCTACTCGCGAGGCTGAGGCAGGAGAACGGCTTGAATCCAGGAGACGGAGGCTGTGGAGGCTTCAGTGAGCCAAGATTGTGCCACTGCACTCCAGCTTGGCGAGACAGAGCGAGACCCTGTCTCAAAAATAAAATAAAATTAAATTAAAAAGTCTAGTTGTTTACCAAACTCACCCACAAACAGGAATGCACACGCCGTGACCTCTTGTCAAATGTTGGTTATTAATAAACACTTTCCCTTTTGTGTTAGAGAAGAAATAGCTCCTTCTCAAAGAATATGAGTTTCTCTGTTACATGAAAGTAGATGATCAGTTCTAAAAATTCATAACCCTGGTGGTGAGTTTAAGTTTTGAGAGTTTAATGATTATTTTTTTATTTCCTTTCCTATAGTTGTTCACCTTTTCCTTGTCTTCTGAGATGATATTATATCCAACACACATTGCTAACTTTCACCTAGTATTCACAGGGTTAATAAATGGAAATGGCAGGAGTGTGGGTATAGGAAAGAAATAAGTAAAACAGAAGGGGAGGAAAATCTCAGCTTTTTAAAACTGTATTTTTACATTTATTTTTAATTGACAAATAAAAATTGTGTATATTTATCGTGTACAATGTAATGTTTTGAAATATGTGTACACTGTGGAATGACTATATCGAGCTAATTATGCATTATCTCACATACCATTTTTGCAGTGAGAAGACTTAAAACCTACTCTCTTAGCAACTTTTAAGGATATAATATCTTGTTATTAACTCTAGTTACCTTGTTGTACAATAGCTCTCTTGAACGTATTCTTCCTACACAGCCAGCTCCTTGTGAGCACCAATCCACTCTGCGTCTGTGAAAAGCTGGCTGCCGGCTCCTTTGCGAGGGCTCCCGCTTGCCGTGTGTGGCGCTATCGGCGGCGGCCAGCAGGGGGCGGCTTCTGCCTGTTTAAGAGAGAGCCTCGCCCGGGCCGCTGTGTGCTGGGATGAAGCGCGTCTGAACAGGGACCCGCCCCCAGAACTGGCAAGGAAGCTCCTCTCAGCCTTTGCCTCTGCAGAAAGGGCCAGGAAGGGCTGGTGGAGAAACCACCGCCTCCCACGTCCTCGGTGCACATGCGTTTATTCATTATTCAGTACTTGGGGGGCACTCGCTGAGGTTTGCACGTGGGACCGGGGTGAGGACGGCAGAAATGAGTGGACCCGTCCCTGCTCTTAAGGGGCTCAGTGTTGGGTGGGGGGGGGGGGGCAGAGGTCCAGGCCATAGCGACGGGGACCCGGAGGCAGGACCGAGAGCCCGGAGAGTTGGTGGCACTGCCGTTCCCGCACCGGGTGGGCCGTGCTGGGGGAAGGTTCCAGGGGTGCACTCCTCCTAGGTCCCCTGGAGGGACTCCACCCACCCTCTTTCCCCAGAGCCAGCGCGCTGGGGTTCTTGGTTTAGCTCTCTTCTCTCCTGTCCTGGAGGACCAGCCATTTGGCGCGCTGTCCACCGGGAGGATGTTTTCCATGATTCCACTTCTTCCCTTCCTTGGCCACCTAAGGCAGGACGGCTTATGCGTGACTGTCCACCGGGGCAGACCACAGCGCTGCGGGCAGGCGGTTTTGCTGTTGGGCCTTCCCATGCACGTGTCCTTCGTGACCCTGAGGGCCCAGCCTCTGCTGGTTGCCTGAGCCGAGGGTTTTCCTTCTTTTCATTGTATCACTTTATCGGCCCTTGCCAGGAGGGAGCCCATGGGTCCTGGTAGAGGTGCATCTCCCTGTGGTTCTGGGGCTGCCCCTCCTTCTGAGGGAGAAGACAGGGCTCAGTGAGGGCTGCCTGTGCTGCCGGCCTGGGACGCCCCTGCCGCAGGGCCACACGGGCATGTCCCTTTGAGAGCCCTGGCCTAGAAGCTCCCTTTCACTCCGCCCTGTTGATAAGACCCAGGACTAAAAGCAAGCAACCGCTGGAAACACGCCTGCTGGAAACATGCCTCCAGTGCCAACCCAGGAGGCGCTGGCCCTGTCCTGATGCCCCCTCCAGCCACCGGGCCAGGGCTGGGAGCCCCATAGTGGAGTCTGTGTCCGGCAGGTGTCTCTGGACAGCTGGGGTTCTTGTAACCAAAGAGGTTGGTTCATTTACCTCCTTAGATCACCCAGGCACAAGTGATGTGTTTTGTGGCCTCGGATCGTTCTGTGCTGTCTCTGATGGGTTATTTATTCAATGTTCTAGGTTGACTTGTCCTCTTTTAAAAAAATAAAACAAAATAAAAGGAAGAGTAGGAGAAAATAGGAAATTCCAGGGTTGCTATGAAGCCAGAAATCTAAAAATAGCTTCGGTAAAGACTCAATTGTGGCTTCTCTTTATTTTGAAAGAGCAACAGCTAATGACCAAAACAGGCTAGCTTTGTCCTGCCTGGTGACAGGCCACTGGACAGTGACTGCGCCATAACCAGGGACACACGGCCTCCCGAAGGACAGCACTCCTGCCCGACAGGGCAGCTCGTTCAGTGAGTGACTCCTTCCGTCAGCAGGGGCAAGGGGCAGGGGCCCTAGGACCTGCCAGCTCTGTGGCTTCCAGGGTTCATCTGGGGGCCTCAGCTTCATCCATGTGAGCAGAGACGAGCAACAGGGGAAAGGTCACCCACAGAGGATTTAAAGCAGTGGCCATAAAGACGTCCACTGATCCCCAGGAAGCCAGGCACTGCGCCCTCCGCCACCATCTTCAGATGTCATAATAGTGGGGAATAGTCTGTGGCCCTTCTGGCTGCCATGCACCGTGCTAATGACTTTGTTTTTAATCACTTTATTGAATTGTCACAACTCTGTAAGACACCCCACTTTACAGCCAAGAAGACAGAGGCTTTAAGAGGTGAAGTAACTTTCGGAGCTTTGCAAAGCTAGCAAGTTGCAGAACCTGGCTCTAAACCCAGAGCCAGGTTAACTGTTATCCAAACCCCCGCTCTAGCCAAACCCCTGCCCTCGCCTTAACTGCTATGCTGTGCTGCTTTGGCTGTAAAACCATGATGCGGTGAAAACAAATATGAGCCCGACAGAGCAGAAAGAATGTCCTAATGTAGAGGGTTACGAAGCCTTAGAGCAGCTCCTGAGAAAGGCACAAAGCCACCTCTTATGAGCTTATTCAGTCCTCTGCAAAAAGAAAGGTCCTGGGCAGCGTGTTTCCTGCCAGCAACTCCACTTCCTAACAGATGTTTAATTGAGCACCTACTATATGCCAGGAACAGCGGGGAATAAGACCAAGCCCTCACTCTGATGAATTTGAACCCTAGGAGGAGAGAAGCAGCAAGTTGACTACACGCAAGTGAGTGACTAAAGGAGGAAGATAAATCCATTGGGTGAGAAATGCAGTCAAAACGGGGCAACGTGGAAAAAGCTGACCTGGGGAGGCAGCGCTGGTGTGGGTGGTGCCTGGCAGGCGACCAGCCTGGGAGAGTCATGTGGAGCTAAATCTGCATTGATGTTGAATGCCCCTCAGCAAGGAGAGCTCTCCAACCATCGGGGCAGCTCCTGCCAGCCAAGGGCCCAGTTTCAGTCTCAGGTGGGAACAGGCTGGAAGCTGGTGAGGATTGTGACCCAATGTGTGTTTTCAGGAGGTCACGCTGGCTGCTGGCTGTAGAATGGGCCACAGAGGGGCAGCGAGGAAACCAAACCCATGGGCCACTGGACATCAGTGATCCAGGCAAGAGGGGATGTGGCCTGCCCCCAGGGGCAGTGTGAGAGAAAATGCCCTCCACGGCTCAAGCCCCCATAGACAGAGATTTCAACTCCACTCCCGGGACAACCTTGGGAAAGGGCCGCTTCCAGCCCAAGGGGGAGACAGACGCCCCGCACGGCTGCACTCTCACCTGGGTTCTCACGTCCTCGCTCTCCTCCCTCCCACTCCCATGGTGGCTCTAACCTTGGGGGACGGGGCAGTGGGGGACTGTGCTGGACCCCCAGGGTGGCTGGGGTGACTGAGGGCGTCATCTGCCTGAGCTGGCCCCAGCCTGCTCTCCACCTGGCCTCAGCCATCCTGCTGGTGCGTGGCCTTCTTCTGCCTAACATCTGCGTCAGCGGGAACAAGAAGACAACATATGTAAGAATGATCTTGGAAGAGAAGCCAGCCCATACCTGCCAACTGATTCTGGTTGTAGGGAACGAAGGATGAAGGGGTGATGGATGCCTGTGAGGTTTGGGGCCTAAATAAGCAGATGCCTGGATGGCCATTTACTGAGACAAGGAAGATGGGCAGACACCGGTTTGTGGGAAGTCCAAGAGTTCTTTCCATCCAGGGCTAACCTCCAAGTGCAGATGCTAGTGGGCAGCTGGAGGAAGCACTCCAGGCAGGTACCCAGGCCTCCTGCTGTCCACCCCAGAGGCCAGCGACCTTCCTTCCTTCCCTGTCCCCTTCTCCATTCCCACCCTGAGCCCCGTCCCCACCCTCAACTCACCGTCTCTCCCCCTGTGACATGAGTTACACGAGGACTGGAGGCAGCTTTGAAACTGTTTCATGAACTTAATTTAAAAGTAATTAATTTTTTAAAAAGCCACTGGCTCAGTCATAGAGAGACCCACTGGATTCGGGAGAGGGTGAGCCTGGCGCCAGCCAGCTGTGTGGCAAGGCATCTTCTCCCTGGCGCTCCCATCTGGTGCCTCCAGCCTTAACGAAGTGGCAGTGATGCCAGATGACGTTAATTCATACACTTACAGTGGATCAGGCCCTCCACTCCATGCATGTTATCTTATCCTCCCAGCGACCCTGGGGGTAAGTAAATACTGTTATCCCCATTTTTCAGATGAGATAACTGAGGCTTGGAGGTTTTCATGAAAAACTCACCTGAGCGCTCACAGATAACAGGTGATAGAGATGAGACTAAAATCCATGTCTGTTGACTCTGGTGCCCTGTGCTCCAACCTCATGATCCACAGCAAGCCTGTCCTCTCCACTCCGATCTGGGCACCCCAGGCCTACAGAGCAGCCACACACAGGGCAGTGGCTGATGTCTGCTCCCAAGTCTGCCCATCTCAGCTGAGGAAACTCCACCACTGCCACCAGCACACAGAGAAGCCAGAGCCCCGTCCACAAGCATGGCTGTGTGTCCTCGCCGGCTGCTCCTGGCCTTTTCTCTCATCTCAGCTCATCCATGGTTCCTGGAGATGGCGAGAAGCTGGCAAGGCAGGGACAGAGCCCAAGAGTGCCTTGGGTGCTGTCTCAGACACCTTTCCTCCACACATTCCGGTCCCAGAGCCCAAGTGGGACACAATGTGAGGACTGTGGGTGGGGAGGGGAAGCAGAGACCCTGGCTGGAATCCACGATCTGGCTCTGGCTCTGCCAGCTGATGACCTCAGGCAGAGCACGTGCTCTCTGTGAGTCTCAGGCTTCCCCATCTGTATAATGGGAGCATCTGTCTTGACAGCATTATTGTAAGATTAGTGATGAATGTTTGCACCATGACAGGCAGAGCACAGGCCCTCAAATGGAGGCTGTGGTTGGAAGAGTGGATTCTGGATTTGGACTTGGATCCTGATTCCAGGAGTCTCCTGCACTCTTTAAACTTGGTTTGCTCAAATGTGGAATGAGCATAACAACAGCACCTACCTCACGGGGTTGGTGTGAGGCTGAAATAAAATGCTGCATGGTGACAGCTTAGCATGGAGCTGAGCAATAAGCTTCAGCTGTTATAATAATTATTTTTTAAAAAGTACTGAAGGTCCTAGAAGCAGCGACATCCCAATAGCAGTAAACACACTAACACACATGTTTTGTTTTCTAAATACCATTCCCCACTAAATAACGTCAGGGCTCTTTAGAGAAATGGCCAATTCCAGGCTAGGGACAAGAAAACTAATGGCTGGGCATAGAGCATTCTGCTGTTCCAGGGAGTAGAGAAGTGCTCAGATGGAGGGAGACTCATCAGAAGTTCATCAGAACCAGCTAGAGGGGCTGCTGCTGACCAAACTCAAGACAATACGACCACTAAAACCAGTAATGATGGTTAATAGATGATACCACATTGAACTTTACAAACATCCACAAATCAGCCTGGCCAACGTGGTGAAACCCCGTCTCTACTAAAAATACAAAAATTAGCTGGGCGTGGTGGCAGGTGCCTGTAATCCCAGCTACTCAGGAGGCTGAGGCAGGAGAATTGCTTGAACCTGGGAGGCAGAGGTTGCAGTGAGCCGAGATCGCACCACTGCACTCCAGCCTGGGCGACAGAGCAAGACTTCATCTCACAAATAAAACAAAATAAAATAAAAAAATAAATCCACAAATCTACAGTGGTGCCCAAAACAAAGCAAAGAGATTGAATTTTGCAGCCACCAACATCGTAAATGACTCAGACAGGATCATCAGATGCAAAAAGCATTGCTGAAGGGTGCTGGGGAGCAGGAGATTCATGTCACCTTAAAGGAACACTCCACACATTTCTCATCCATTACAAATGCAAAAGATGTCATTCCCATGGAAGACTGAGCTGCCATTACTTGCTATCAAAGTTAGCATTACCGATAACGGGGTGAGGCATCACTGTGAACCTCCTGGGATATTTCTGAGGAGAGAGGAGGAAGGGTAGAAAGAGCGGAGAGGGAGAGGGAGAACAAATGTGGCAAAATGTTAATTCATGAATCCAGACAATGGATATATTCATTGTGCCATTCTTTCACCTTTTCTGTAGGCTTAGAGTTTTTCAAAATGAAGTCTGTGTGAATGTGGGGGGAGCACTGGACGGAGGTGAGACTTGGGGTCTGTTGGCCTGGGCTCACCCTGACCTCTGTCCCAAGCACAACCAGCTTGAATCTTGGTGCTCTAGGAGTGACTTGAGAACTTCAGGGTCAGGAGAGGCCAAGTGTGGCATCTTCCTACTGGAGGAAATCTGCGACATTCCCATACACAGTTTCCTAGAAGCAGGGGAGCTCACAGGACTGCAGGACAGTGGCAGGCGAGGGCGGAAGTGCATGGGCTGAGCAGATGAGCCCGCGGCTGATGGCCCACACTCCCGCAGGTCTGCTCATGTTATTCAAAGGAGCATGGGCTCTAGATCCTTGAGGAATCACCACACTGTCTTCCACAATGGTTGAACAAATTTACACTCCCACCAACAGTGTAAAAGCGTTCCTATTTCTCCAGAGCCTTGCCAGCATCCATTGTTTCCTGACTTTTTAATAATTGCCATTCAGACTGGAGCGAGATGGTATCTCATTGTGGTTTTGATTTGCATTTCTCTAATGACCAGTGATGATGAGCTTTTTTTCCATAGATTTATTGGCTGCATAAATGTCTTCTTTTGAGAAGTGCCTGTTCATAGCCTTTGCCCACTTTTTGATGGGATTGTTTGTTTTTTTCTTGTAAATGTATTTAAGTTCCTTGTAGATTCTGGATACCAGACCTTTGTCAGATGGGTAGATTACACAAATTTTCTCCCATTCTGTAGGTTGCCTGTTCACTCTGATGGCAAGCCCATTACTGGGTATATACCCAAAGGATTATAAATCACTCTACTATAAAGACACACGCACATGTATGTTTATTGCAGCACTATTTACAATAGCAAAGACTTGGAACCCACCCAAATGCCCATCAATGATAGACTGGATAAAGAAAATGTGGCACATATGGAATAGTATGCAACCATAAAAAAGAATGAGATAATGTCCTTTGCAGGGACATGGATGAAGCTGGAAGTCATCATTCTCAGCAAACTAGCACAGGAAGAGAAAACCAAACACGGCATGTTCTCACTCAGAAGTGGGAGTTGAACAATGAGAACACATGGACACAGGGAGGTGAACATCACACACTGGGGCCTGTCAGGGGTTGGGGGGCAAGGGGAGGGAGAGCATTAGGACAAATACCTAATGCATGCGGGACTTAAAACCTAGATGATGAGTTGACAGGTGCAGCAAACCACCGTGACACATGTATACCTATGTAACAAACCTGCACGTTCTGCACATGTATCCCAGAATTTAAAAGAAAAGAAAAAATAAATAAATACAATGTACAATACACTGTTGCTAACTATTAAAAAAAGTGGGGGCACACGGGCACTCTCTCTTCTCTTTCTTCCTCTCAGAGAACCTCTTCCACCCTCTGAGGTGGTGAACGGTCTTGGTCCGTCGCTCAATTCCACTGCTTCTGCCGAATCTTGTCAGTGCTACTTGATGTCCGGCCACTCTCCCTCTCAACTCTGGCCCTTGGGTTTCATGTCATGCCTGGATCCTCATCCTCCTCTAGACTGAACCTTCTTGGTCTCCTTCGTTAACTATTCTCACTCAGTGTGCTCCCCGAATCTTTTTTATTGCCACACAGTAAGTGCACGTATTTATGGGGTACGTGTGCTGTTCTGATGCATGCCTAGACTGTGTGACGATCATGTCGGGGTGTTTAGGATATCTGTCGCCTCCAGTGTTTATCTCCAAACCTTGACATCTCTGAGGACCCAGCCTGGGGGTGCCTTCCTCTTCCTCCACACACTCTCCTCAGGCAGTTTCATCGCTAGGCAGCCTACTGTGTGCTGCCGACACCCAAGTCTGTGTCTTGGTCCCCTGGGTTTCCCAGTGCACAGGCCCATGTCCTGAGCTCTCTGTTGGACACATCCATTTACCTGGGCACCCTCCAGTCACCCTCATCACAGCAGACCCCATATGCACAGGCAAGCCACCCACCCCAATACCGGAACCTGCTCTTCCTCTCTCTTCCTTCTCCAGGCCAATGGCTACGCTGTCCAGCTGGTCACCTAAACTCCAGGCCTCACCCTGACTCCTGCACTTCACCTGCTCACCAGATCCCATCAACCACAGAAGCCCTGTGGACCCCACCTCCTCCCACAGCTGCATCCTCCTCCCACACCTCCTTCCACATCACCTCCTTAGCACAGGCTGTTACTTGCTTCCACACGGATTACAGTAACAATTTGCTATCTGGTCTCCAAGCTCTCCGTCTTGCTTTCTCCAAAACAGCCTCCACGCTGCCCACATGATGACCTGAGAATACAAATCTGATCATGCCACAAGGTCCCTCACCACTCAGCCTCAGGTCCTGAAATGTCCTCGTTCCTCCTTCATAATGAACAATGTGCAGACCCCCACTTCCCTTCTCCTGTCGGAGCTCATGACCACCTGTAGGCTTCCTAGCCTGCTACCCACCCTGCAGACGCGGCACCCACGCCCTGCCCTGAACACTCAGCAGAACACCCTCTTCTGTGCGCCCATAAGCAACTTGCATGTCACTCTGGTCTCCTTCGCCTCACTGGGTTCTAAGAATCGACTTCTGCACCTGTGTTTCCCGCTGGGCTCTGAAGCTGGGATACCATTGTATTCACCGTGTTATCTCCAGTGCTTATCATTGCACCTGCCTTAGTCAATATTTGATTGTCTCAAGAAATTGATCTGAAAAAAATCTTGGAGTCATAAAGCATTGAGAACTGAAAGGAAATCCACAGAACAGCCAGTCAGATCCCCTCATTTTCACCTGAAGAGACTGAGAACCAGAGAGGGAAGCTGTTTTGCCCGAGTAAGATGCTGTGCACCTTGTCATTGCTAGACTGAGATGGCCTTTTCCTTTGGTCTGCATAGTCAGGTGTGTAGATAAATTACCAAACATGTGTGGGGGGAAGGGAAAGGAGGGGTCAGTGTGTCCCAAATACCTGACGGTTCTGGAGACACTTGGATTTATGAATAAGAGCACAGTTACAGTGGAATGTCACGTTTCCTCTTTTTATTAGCATCCCCATTTGCCCACAGTCTGATTTCTCCGACCTGGCCTGATTTCTTCCACACTCTAGCTTTTAGAGGGTGGCTCGCAGGTCGGATGATTCATTTGCTCAAACATGAAATCTTCTGCCAAGCTCAGAGGACATCTCGAGGGCAGATGCTCCTTTTGATCATCGTTTTATACTTTCTCAGCCTCATCAGGGTTATTAAGCCATTTGGTATCCCAGGCAACCTGGAAGCAGCTCCCGGACAGTTTAGTCCAGAAAAGACAGTTCTGAGAGAAGAAAGAGCAGCTCTCACGAGGGGCTGCCAGGAGATCTCTACATATGATGGGAAAGGTTCAGGATGATGGTACCAGCTATGCATTTGTTTTTTCTTTTTTTAGAGACAGGGTGTTGCTCTGTCACCCAGGCTGGAGTGCAGTGGCTCAATCATAGCTCACAGCAGCCTCAACCTCCTGGGCTCAAGCAATCCTCCTGCCTCAGTCTCCCAAGTAGCTAGGACTACAGGTGCACACTACCATGCCCAGCTAATCTTTAAAAATTTTTTATAGAGACAGGGTCTCACTATGTTGCCCAGGCTGATCTTGAACTTCCAGCCTCAAGTGATCCTCCTGCCTCAGCCTCCCAAAGCGCTGAGATTACAAGCATGAGCTACCAATACCCAGCCCCAGATCCCTTTTTTCTAACCATGAAAACAGCTGCATGTGGTCTGAAACCCCAGCTGAGTGTTCTGCTGGGGAGTCCACGAGTTTTCCATCAGCCCAGACACAGGTTAAGCTGAAAGAAAACACACAGCCAAAGAGCCATGAGGTCCCAGTCGGTGATTTCCTGAAATATTCAGAGAATGCTCCAACCCTCAACTCTGTCCCAGAGGGCATCATCCAACCCCACCACCCTTGACAGAGAGCCACAAAAGTGCTACCAGTCCAGCCTGCTTGCCAAGCCCCATCACAGTTGCCTCTTCCTGCAGGCTTCCTTTGAAACCTGCTCTGGAATTCAGCTTCAGGATTCTTGCAAGTCCCTAGATCAGGAATATCAGATGTTGGGATTTTATAGGGCCTCCATTCAAAAACCATGGGGCCATTTCCCATGGGTGTCTTGTTCAGCACATGAAAGGAAACAGAAGAAGCTGCCAAACATGTGTCTCCATGAGTCATTAAGCCCTTTTCTCTGCTTCTGCTGGAGGTGTGCACACACGCAGAGGGAAAAGGAAAAGGATGCTCTGAACCTCCAGGGCAAGCAGAGCCTCTTATAAACAGACACATCCTTCGGACCAGACAGCGGCCCAGGAAGTGTGCAGTGGACGCGGCAAGGCGGCTGGAGCAGAGCTTGTGTGGGGGCGCATCCTCCGCAGGGGGCGTCCACATGTGGCCTGGCAGACTGGCTTGTACACGGACCCGGCAAGGCTTCTCAAGGGGCCTGCATTCCCCAGGCCACGTCTCTGAGGTTGGGTGTCCCTCCTGCCCCGGCTCCATCTGATGTTTTGCAGGGCCTGGAACGGCCTCCCTGGCTTACTTCTCAGGGTCTCTAAGGATGTGTGAGGTGCCCTCAGGAGCACTCCAAGCTGCCCGCTGGGACTCCTCCCGCTCCTGTGCTCCTGCTGTTGCTGCTGCTCCTGAGGCTGTGCGCTCCCGGCAGGCAGTGGCTGCTGTCCTGAGGCTACTCCAAGCGAGTGTCAGGGGCACTGGGGCCCTCCTTGGATCTGGGAAGGGCACCCCATTAGCACAGGAAGCTTGGGCCCCACTGACGCATCAAAGTCTCCAGATCCTGAGCCGATGCCAGAAGCACCTGACAGTCCTCCCCTTTCTTCTGCCTGGTCTGCTTACCTGTATCTCCACCATCACCCCCAGCCACCCGACCCCAGACTCGGCCTTAGGGTGTGTGAACCGTGGGAGAGGCAGGGACAGAGGAGAAATGTGGCCAGGGAACTGATAGCCACAGACACTCTTCCTTTGGGATGCAGGCTGGGGAGAGACTGTGTTCTTCCTTTAAGGGAAGCAGCTGCCCAGAAGGAACTTCAGATCCTTTGGGCAGCTCTCCTGACAGCTAAATCCTCGGACTAGCACTAGTTCATTTTCAACTGAGACTCTGTATTAGGAAACTCTGGCTTCAACTATGAGTCACTGAAAAAATCAAAACAAAATAGCAGCGGCTTAAACAAGATGGAAGTCTGTGTCTCTCTAATATTCCCTCACAGGCTGGAGTTGGTCAGTCCGTCCCAGGCAGTTATGGAGACCACAGAGCCAGGGACCCAGGCTGCTCCCCTTCAGCAGCTCTGCTGTGTCTTCTGTTCCCGAGGTCTCCTAGGGTGTCTACGCCCTATTCCTGCAAGCAGGAAAGAGAAAGGAAACAAAAGGGCACAGCCCCTCTTCTTGAATTTCCACTTCCTGGAAGTTGTAGCCACCAGTTCTGCTTACATTCTATTGGCCACAATTCTGTCACATGGCCATGCCTAGCTGAAAGGGAGTCTGGACAATGTAGTCTTTAATCCAGGTGGACTGTGTTGTGCCCAGCAAAAAACTGAGGTAAGTTCTAAAAGGAGGGGAGAATGCATAGAAGTCTGTGCCACAGGCCTCCACCACCCCCCACGCCATGTACATGTGCATTAGTGTCCCAGACAAGGTGCAAGACCCTAAGTGGATACCCACTTTGGAGTCCCTAATTACCAGAGTGGGCCCCTCCCAGTCTATTTTGATGAAGACCCTTATCGCCTCCACACCCATCCCCAGAACCAGAGAGTGTCTCATAAACTGCAGGCTGGAGCTGCTTGTTAAAAATGCAGGCTCCTACACTCACTGGATTCACATCTCTGGGGCCAAGCCCTGAGAATCTGAAATTCATGCACACTTTCCAGGTCATACGAATACACCCAGAAATTTCATGCCCATTATTTAGTCTATCTCAGAGAAATTAGGGGAAGAACACTTCTACACTGCTAGACCTAAGGATAGTAGAACTAATAGTAATTGCTGAGCTGGAAGGAGAAGGTGTTCAGGAGATTGTTGGTTGTGACATCTGGGAGTGCCACTCACAAGCTGTCTAGCCCAGCATTGGGGAACTGCTCCAAGATTTTCAAGACAAGGTCTGCTATCTTCTGGTAATCAAATAAAAATCAGTGGTCATTGGAAGGGAAAGTAGCCTTCTCCACTGCAGCAGGGAAGGGAAGCGAGGAGACCACCACGAGTGAAGAGCTGACCACCCCCAAGAAAGCCAGAGAGCTGCTGGTGCCCTCTGCGAAAATGAAGACGAGGAAGAAGGAAAGACGGTGAAATGAAGGTCGAGCACCAAGCCCTTCGCCAGACTGAGGTGTAGGAAGCAGAGACTCACTATCCATGTAAGTTGATTCTCAGCGGGGAGAGAACTACCATTTGGGGAAGGGAACATTTCTAGAAGCCACAACGCTTGCAGGAATGTCACCAGGGACACTAGGCATCCTGAAATGTGAGGGATCATCCACACGATGAAGAGTTTTCTCGAGTCCCTGGATATTGATGTTTACAATCATCTAAGCTTAGAAACAAACTGCATTTTACATAAAAACATGAAGCATTTTTGAACTGTTTAAATATAAACTGAAATTTTCAGAAGTGCAACTACCAAGTTTATTTCAGAACCCTCCCAAGAGCTGTTCACAATTTCAGAAATACATGTCAACAGCGGCTCCGCTCACGGCATCCGACTTGGGATTGGAAAAGTTCAGTCTGCATTTGTGGTCCCGCTCATAGCGACTTTACAGGCATGTCCAAGCTTCTGAGCCCCTTGTTAGGCTGTCTGGTTAGACATGCCTGAGCATTTATATTTTTTTAAGTGGAATATATTATTATCAATTACTTTCCCTTTAGTTTTTCTTTATATTAATGTTAGAGTAATATAAGAATTTTTTAAAAAATCTATTTCAGGAAAATAAAGCAAAGTTACAAATGACAAAAAGTATGTGTCATTACATGGGTTGCTGGGCGTCTGGGGAGAACCTCTGCCCACATGTGGCCCGAGGTTTTCCTTGGTATGAATGAGGCTGCTCATGACCCCTAGAGGCTCTGTTGCAGCCACAGCTGATCTGGTTTACGAAGGCTTGTGCCCACCCAGCTGGCTGCCTTCAGTTTACTCTGGAGGTTGTTGGCATGGACCCAGCTCTCAAAACATCCTCCCGATCAGCATCCACTGTGCAGTTTATCTCATGGTGGGTAGAGACTCAAGCGTGAACAGGTAGATCGCAGGGAATGAGCTTGGTCTATGCAGCAGCAGAAGGCCATGGATTTCAGCAGCTGCCTCAGAGAGCCTGTTTCCGACTCAGGCCTCCAGTTGTCCCCTAGGCCTCTCTCAAGAGGATTCTCGTCAATTTGACACAGTCATTTTGTTACCAGAGACATTCTGACACACTCGCTTTACTCTTGTTTTGACCCAAGGACATTTTGATATGAACAGAAACCATCAAGTTTTCAACTGTGTATGTTACCAAGTAACGAATGAAACAGACACTCACCCACACCTGGGCTTCACTGTGTCTCACATCATGCCGATCGCCTACCCTCTGGGAACTGGAATGCTTTAAGGCTCAGGAAAGGCTGCTGCACCAATTCGCAATAAAAATCTGTTTTTAGGCTGGACGTGGTGGCTCATGCCTGCAACCCCAACACTTTGGGAGGCCAAGGCAGGACGATCACTTGAGCTCAGGAGTTCAAGAGCTGCCTTACAACACAGCAAGACTCCATGTCTACAAAAAAAAAAAAAAAAAAATTAGCTGGGCATGGTGGCACAAGCCTGTAGTCCCACCTACTCAGGAGGCTGACATGGGGGGAATCACCTGAGCCTAGAAGGTTGAGGTTGCAGTGAGCTATGATCGTGCCACTGCACTCCAGCCTGGGCAACAGAGCAAGACCCTGTCTCAAAAAAACAATTTGTTTTTACAGTTGGTATGGGTCTTTCTGTATAGAAGAGACACTCAAAATGACCTCACCAAAGTTTCCAGAATCTCTCATTTCACACCAACACCAGAGGAAACAGGGCTAAGAAATGAAAGACGCCAGAAAGAAGTGCCCACTTGGCTGATGCCAGCTGAGCAGGAAATACATGGAAGGCTCGGCAGGGTGATGGGCAGATGGGCTGCTCTTACCGCCTGTCCCTGCCTTGCGGTGGAGAAGGTCAAGGGGCTGGGTGAGATCCTCTAGCTCAGTGGTTCTCAACCCGGGCCTCACACTGGCATCACCTAGGGAGCTTTAGAAAAGTACCGATACCTGAGTCCCACCCCAGAAATTCTGCTGTCATCGGTCTGGGGCGTAGCTGAACATGGGTCTTTTAAAAATCCCCCCGACATGATTTCAGTGTGCAGCCCCCATCAAGAGCCTCTGCTACAGCTGCCATCACAGCCTCTCCAGCACACCTTTATTCTGGCATTTTCCATTTCTTCTTACTCCAAGGAGAAGGCTTTGGTGATTAATTGCCAAGCAAAACCGTTCATTACTCCTTAATAAGATGAATTTGTATCACCAACAACAAGTCACACTGTCTCTGCCTCCCTTCTGCTCCTGAGAAATCTCCGTGTGTCACCCCTTTCTTCTCTTCAAACTCGCTTATACAGCCATCCTGGTCATCATAAGGTTGCTGCTTTGTTTTGGGTTATTTTTAGGGGGTGGCATGGGGAGGGGGTCATTGGAGAGGCGGCTAATGGCCAATACATCAAATTTAAGCCAAGCAGATGTTGCAGAACTGGGAGGTTTGAGGCACTTGAGGAAGTCTTTCCAGGGCCTGGCTCTGGATAGGACTCCCCTAGAGGGCCCTGGGGAGCCTTGGGCTGGCGGTTGTGTTTGCAAAGTCCAGGGAAGAAACCACCTCTCATGCCTTTCCCTTAGGGGTTGTGTGACATCCATCCAGCTGTAAGTCAAAGTTATTTCCCCTTTGTTTTATGCTCCATCTTGATTTTAAACTATTACTACATCTGTTAGAGAGTACACTGTGCCTCCCAAAATGGATATGTTGAAGTCCTAATCCCCGCTACCTCTGAATGTGACCTTCTTTGGAAACAGGGTCATTGCAGATATAATGAGTTAAATTAAAATATGGTCATACTGGAGTAGGGTGGGCTTTTACTCCAGCGTAACTTGTGTCCTGATAAGAAGATGGCCTTGTGAAGACACACACACAAAAATGCCTTGTGAAGATGGAGGGTTGGGGTTGCCCAGCCTCGAGCCAAGAAACCCCAGGGATTGCCAGAAACTCTAGCAGCCAAGAGAGGGGCAGCAAACAGATTCTTCCCCAGAGCCCTCAAAGAGCACAGCCCTGCAAATCCCTTGATTTGGGACTTTCAGCCCCAGAACTGTGAGATAATACATTTCTGTTGTTTTAAGCCACCCAGTTATAGTTTGGGTATTTTGTTACAGGAAATACAACACCCAGTTATAACGCCCACTTTTGTTTGTTTAAAAAAGGCAGGAAATTGTGGTAGTTGAGAGCACAAGCTTTGGAGACCAGCAGAGCTGGGCTGCACTCCCTCCTCGGCACTGACTGGCTCTGTGGCCTGGGGAAATAATTTGACACTTCTGAGCCTCAGTTTTGTCACCTGTGGAATGGGGATAATAGAATCCTACATAGTAGAGCTGCTATGAGACTTGACATAGATGATGTCTGAGAAGGACTCACCCAGGGCCTGGTACTCATAGCCCTGAAAAGCATGGGGCAAAGATGGGGCTTTGGGCTGGGGATCAGGAACATTAAGTCCACCTGTGCAGAAGCACTTGACTTAGGCCCAGGCCCCAGGTGGCGGGTGTCCATCTGGACAGTGGAAGGCAGAAGTCAGGCCAAGTTCCTGCCTTCCTGAGATGCTGCCAGGGTGAAGGAGACGATGTGTGCAAGTCCTTGGAGTGAGCTGCCACGTTAGCACCAAATCACCAGCATGATCACTCCTTCCATTCGTCACCGACGATTTTATAGTCTCAACAAGACAGTTTTCAGTGCGAGGCGGAGAGCCACGTGCTGGGCCTCAGTTCACACCCCAGGCATCTGGCTGTCACGCAGCCACAGCAAACCCATTCACTTGGGTCTTACTGCTTAATTATTGCAAACTGGCACGGCTTCGGGTACCTTGAGAGCCCTTGGACACGCACCATACGTTCTGGGCAGGAAGCTCTCCTGGCGTGAGGATGCTGCTTGTCACTCCAGCAGCTCCCCTCTGTTAAGTGGTGGATCCTCTCCAAATGCGCAGCCCCAAACGCACAGGAAGCAAAAGCCTGGCACTCAGAGCTGCCAGTGCCTTGCTCACGCAGGACCACTTGTCAGCCAGGCTGTCCAGCATTTGTCACCAGTGGTGATTCTCAGCCTGGCAATGGGAAGAGGCAGGTGGGTGGTGAGCCAGGGAGCCAGTCTCATGTTTCACATTCTGGGAAGCCAGATTTGTACAAAATAGATCGAATCCAACAGTCCTCCATCCCTTAGGTCCCAGTGAAGAGCTACGTCCTGTGCCCATCCAGGTTGGCTCTTGGTATAGAGCTAAGGAGAGGCTCTGTACCTCAATCAACCAACCTATATTTATTGAGCATCTACTATGTGCCAGGGGCTGTGCTCAGCCCTGATGACACATAAATGGGGAAGAATAGGGGGACCTCAGGAAGCACTGCATGCTCAGGCAGGGAAAGCAAGATCAGGATCTGGGATGACAAGTCGGCCACCGAGTAGGTCAGGCGGGGATGAGCATCCCTGAGCCTCATATGCCTGAGGAGAAGCCTCTGACAGAGCATCGTGCAGCAGGGCATGGGAGGGGCCGCTCCAGTCTATTAATGATACTCATGCCCAGCCCACAGTAGAGGCTTGGCAAAAACTTGGGTTTCATTGACAAATGTTTAAAATATCTCACTGAACGTATATAAAGACCTCAGAGAATACAAAATCTGCAAACTGAATACATTCTAATCCCTCTTGATCTGAGAATATTCCAGGGAAACTGGGGCTCTACGAAACCCAGCTTCTGCCTCACAGATTGGTCATGAGGCAAAGGACTTAGGCTGCCAGTGGCTTAGGACATCTTAACTGTCAGCTTCCCTTGTCTGCCAGCAGCACGGGGCTTGGTCAGAGGCAGAAGGAATGGTGTCAAGTGTCAGTCATGGGATCCTGGAGTATTTCCAAATGCCTGATGCCAGGAAGTCTTGGCCTCAATTATTTTCTAGTCCTAGAGACTAGGACAATATCTTGACTTCCGATTCCCAGTGTGGCACGAAGGGTCAATACAATATACCCTCTCTTTCACAGAGCCTGGTCACCTAAGCTGGAGTCCGTAGACCATCCCAGAACTTTCTGCTGAAGAGCTGCCATCCAATGCAGACTACATAGGCCTATTGCATGGGAGAATCCAGCTTGTGCCTGTAGCCTCCTGGAGAGATTGGAGGGGCTGCTGAGTGGTCAGACACTGAAGGCACCTGCAGGATTTTCTCTGGAAAGATGAACTGGCAATGACTGGGCTGGAGGCACAGGGAGATGGGGACAGCACCCAGTAGGCAGGGCCCTGCTGTCTGGGTTTGCATTTCACATCCCTGTGCTGAGGTATTGGGAGAGGAGTAAGGCCTTTATCTTCAGGTGTGACCAGAGAAATATTCCTCCCCCACGAGAAGAAAGGGAAAGCAAAAGGCAAATGAAATTTCAGAAGTGAATCAGGAATGAAAGACCAAGAATCTAGCTCAAGATATGTCAACTTGGATATTTGGGGTCAAATAATGAATTCTTCGCTGGAGAAGGCTGTCCTGTGTACCGTAGGAAGTTTAGCAGCATCTCTGGCCTCTGCCCGCCAGATGCCAGTAGCACCCCCAACCCTCACCCAGGTTTGCAACCAAAAATGTCTCCAGATATTGCCAAATGTTCCCCAGGGTCAAAATCACCCCTGGCTGATCTAGCTGTTTCCTTGAGCAATCTTCCCCAGTATCTGCTTGACCAGCTTCTAGGGTGGTTGCTTTGTCTCGGCCCAGGATTTTCTAGGTTTTAGCACCAAAACTCCCATAACCCCTCAGTCCTGGGCAAGCAGGGACAGTCAGTCACTCTGCCAACCCCTTCGCCCTCTTTGTGAGCCCCCTGATCAATACCCAGCCTGTCCCACCTCACCAGCACACGCAGCCACTTTCATTCTGCTCGCCCTCCTGTCCTCTGCAGCACTCTCCCCCGAGCAGACTGTGCAATTTAGTTGACCGTTGACTGTCTACCCTCTCTCTCCACTTAAACTCCCTCAAGGTGCGACCACTATCTGCTTTCTTGGCCGATCTGCCCCGCCTGCCCAGAACAGTGCCTGGCACAAGGCAGGTTTGTAACAAATGTTGTGTGAAGGACCAGGACTCCAGAAACATTATGGGCTTCTGTGACCTTTGCAACTTCTCCACTGTTGTTTATTTTCATTTTCCCAGCATGTTCTCCGGCAGCGATCAAGAAAACTCTTCCCACAGACAGGGCCTGTGGGTGTGTCTTTGGGGACATCTGAGACCTTGTGTCTCTTTGCTGCCAGCAGGGAGCGGTGGGGGAAGGAGACCCAAGGAGTCAGCAGCCTGGAATCTGCAGAAAGGAGGCAGGGTCTGATATGAGGAAGGGGGCCTGAAGCCTTCAATGAGAAGCCACCAGCTACGATGATGTTGTCAGAGCCCAACCTCAGCACCATGGGGCAGGTGCGTATCCCAGGCTCTGGCAGTGTGTGTGGCACATAACATCAACAAATATTCCCTAGGTTGAGCATTTACAAGAAAACATAAGACCTGTTGTGCTTGGGCCGGGCGCGGTGGCTCAAGCCTGTAATCCCAGCACTTTGGGAGGCTGAGACGGTCGGATCACGAAGTCAGGAGATCGAGACCATCCTGGCTAACATGGTGAAACCCCGTCTCCATTAAAAAAAAAATACAAAAAACCAGCCCGGGTGACAAAAAAAAAAAAAAAAAAAAAAAAAAAAAAAAAAAAAGACCTGTTGTGCTTAAAAGCTTGGGCTTTTGGGGTCAGGCAGCACTGAGTTCAAATGCAGGCACTGTCAGTTTATAGCTGCCTGACCTTGAGCAAACTCCTTCCCCTCTCTATGTCCTAACACCCTCATCTGTCAGATGGAAATAAGACTGATACTCACCCCGTAGGCACTACCGCCTTACTGTTGTGAGGATTAAACCAGATTACGAATGCAAATCCCTTAGCCTGGTATATGGCATAAAATGAACACTGTGTATGTGGGAGCTAATAGATTTCTTCCCAGGAGAGAAACTAGAGATACTGTATTTATTGTCGAGTACTACATAACAAATCATCCTAAAACTTAGTGGCTTAAAAACAGCAATAATAATTTATTTACATCTCTTGCAGTTTCTGTGGACCAGAAATTCAGGAGTGGCTGGCCTGGGGGCTCTGGCTCAGGGTCTCTCACAAAGTTGCAGTCAGATGTCAGCCAGGGCTGTGATCTCATCTGAAGGCTTGATCAGGACTGAGGATCCTCTCCCAGCCTCACCTGTGTGGCTGACAAGCTGATGCTGGCCTTTAGCAGGAAGCCTCCATGCTCTCAATATCAGCTTCTGCACAGGGCTATTTGAGAATTCACAGAATATTTTGGCTGACTTCCCTCTGAACAAGTGATCCAGAAAACAAGGTGGAAGCCTCAATGCCTTTGCTGCCCAGCCTTGGAAGTCACATATCATCAGCTCTGCCACATCAGCTGGCCTCACAGACCAACCCTGATGCAGTGTGGGAAGAGACCATATGAGGTGCCAAAATCAAGGGTCATTGGGGGCTATCTTGGAGGTTGTCTATCACCTGAAATTTGATCTTGAAATGGGGACTTGCTACACTCAGACCCTAACAACCATGTTGCATTTCTGCCTCCATCTGCTCATCTGTAAAATGAAGTGCATTGCTGAGCACAGTTTTACTAGTTCATTCAAGCATCTGTTTCTCAAGTTAGTCTGCAAGCTGCTTAAGGATAAGGACTACAGCTTCTTTACGTCTCTATCTCTAACCTCGCAACATCATCTCTATCCTCTCAATGCCTCCGTGCACGTTCAACGGATGAATGGAAAGATTGGAGGCTCTTTGGCAGCGACCTACAGTTTCTACTTCATCCCTGAGTTCTAATGAGCCAAAGCCCAGGCAGCTCCAGAAGCTCCAGTGTTTGGCATACAGCCCCACACAGGTGGAGGTTCTAGAGCTGTATGGGCATGGATACAGCTCCAGGGGTCTGCAGCCTGCCAGGAGGGGGGTGTGAAGACAGAACTGTACCTCCCAACCCTTCCTGACCTGACTCACATCAGCCACCAAGCTTGGGTGGACGAGGTATTCCTCAGTATTAGGTTTAATCCCAGACATTAGGATTTTGGGTGATTTTTCTTTTAGGCTTTTCTATGTATTTCAGATTCACCACAATGAATGTGCATTTGTTTAGTGCAGAGAGAAAAATCAGGAAAGATAAGAACCTCAGTAAGCTGTTGTAATTTTCACGTCAGCTTGCCCAAGCAGAGCTCCGGGTCTGGCTCTTCTGTCACACACATTCACCTAGCGGTCACCTCCCCTGGGTTTCCTCACTGTTTGTTCAGGAACACAATGACTAATCTGTAAAATGGGAACGATAACCTTTACTTTCTTCTCATTTTACACAGAATTGTTTGCAATAATTAGTGAGACACTGATGGACAGATGGTTGAGATCTGGGGAGAAGACACTGGAAGGCCAGATGGCCAGTGACGAAGGAGGAGAGAATGGGATTGTTATCAGGATAACACTGACCACCCCCAAAATTGCACTGTGCCTCCACTGCCTGAATAATTACACCCATTCTCCTTAATGGATTCTGCCAGAGGGGACCTGCCTTTGAAGGCTCACATTTAATTGTTATTATCATTATTACTATAATTAGTATAATGTAATGGATTCTGGACTTCATGCCTTGCCTCTATATAACAGCAAAGTTCCTGGCAGCCAGCTGGTGCAGAGGACAGAAATTTCACTTTTTCTTCAGAAGCCGCTGAGAATGTATTGACACCACTGAAATCCTCAGACTCAGTAGGCCTGACTTTAATAAGCATTTTCCCCTGTTTCTTTTTTTGCTACCTCTCCAGAAACAGCTTCTCAGTGAAAATTGTCATGACAACCTAGAGAGAGGACACGTTCTACAGCAAGCCGAGCGTGGGGACTGATGGTCGGCGTCACAGTGAGAGAGCCGTGATGGAGGACGGGGTCACCCTGCTTGCCCAAGCAGGGAGCTCCGTCATATAGAGCCCCAGTGAGTTCTGGAGGTCATGCTCTGCTTTATAAATGAAAAGCTGGGGCAGGGGTCTTGCCACACGGACACTCCTTGCGCCTCGCAAGCTCCCGTGGGGGACCAGGCTGCTCCCCGCCCCCGGCGTGGGCTGTTGCTACGGCGCACACATCCCTCGGGTGGGCAGCGGTGCTTGACACGCCAGCTCCCGCCCTTCCTGCCCAGTGGCTTGACGGCTTCATTGTGCTAACCACCCAGGCAAGCTTGCGTGAGGAACACAGGAGCGTCTCCCCTTAGATTCTTCCCCCCCGGAGCCGGGGACAGCAGGTTGTTTATCACGGAAGGGCCGGGAAGAGCTTTTCAGACAGGCCATGGGGACTTTCTGTGTGGCATGGAACAGAGACTGCCTGACCACCCCAGGCCGCCGGATGCAGCCCCTGCCTGCGGCCCCCTCCCTGGCTGTGTGCGTTCCAGAAACCACCTGACCTCCAGACGCTCTTGTCCGGTGAGACTCTCCCACCCGAAGGCAGGCGCTCTCCAAGGTCCCTCTCCCCAGAAGAGCCAGATCCCAGGAAGCCGGCTTGTGCAGAGGAAAGAACCGCACCTGGTTGTCAGAACAACCCCAGCTCTGCCACCTACACCTTGTGTGACCTTGGGCAAGTCACAGAAACTTCTCGGACGCACAATCTCGTCAAGCTCCTAGTTTCCAAACCCACACACCTGAGGGTTAATGTCCCTTATTGCACCCCCACCCCATACCGACTCCATCAGCAAGTCCTGTTTGTTCTTGCCCCAAGTGTTTCTCCTGTCTGCCCATTCCCTGCATCTCCCCCGTCACCACCCCGGGCCAGTCCCCGTTACCGGCACCTGGAGGTCTGCACCAGCCCCACCTGCACCCCGGCCTCCACTCTCGCCCCCATTGCTGTGATCTCCATACAACCATGAGCGGCCCTGAGAGCACAGCGAGGCCGCGAGGCTGCACAGAGCCCCTCAGTCAGCAGGACCACACTCACGGTTTAGTGGGCCGTCTGCTGGAGGCTTTCCGCGGTTCACTCTGTCTCCCCACAACCCTGAAGGTAAGGTGTCTATTATCACACCATCCCACTTTACAGTGAGGAAACGGAGGTCCAGAGAGGCGAAGGCTCTGACCCAATCATGGACTAGTGAGGGGCAGAGCCCGGATTTGGACCCAGGCAGTCTGACCCCAAGTCCATACCCTGGGCCTCACGCTGGATTGTTCCAGATCCAACACCAGCTCCCGCAGGTCCTCGGCAGTGTCAGCCCCTCACCAAGCTCCCCACCTCACCCCCACCCACTGTGCTCCACTCACCCAGCCTCCCTCTGCAGGCAGGGCACACGCGCACCTCCAGACCTTTGGCATCTCCCCTTCCCTGGCCACCTGGCTGAATTCTCCCCTTCACCCCTCTGAGCCTCCCTCCTCCTCAAGGATACCCCGGTCTCCTGATCTAGAGGACGGAGCACAGCCACAGGTAGAGACAGGGTGTTTCTCCCTGGCTGCTGCTGGTCTCCCCAGTGGGTCTATATGACACAGGAAGTCATGTCCAGGTCTGTGTCCTCTGCCATCGTGTACGCTGGCAAAGCACGATGCCGGCACACAGGAGGGGAAGTCAGTATCCTTGTGATGGGCAGAACGGATGGGCATCAATGCAGAGGTGCTGGGAGGCCAGCCCATGGCCTAAATGATTGCTTGGCGATCTGCCTCTACCCCATGGAGGGGGCACCTGCCAGTCAATCTGGGGGGGGTGTGTGCTGGCAAAAGAGGGTGCCCCTGAGCTAAAGTCCTGGTAGGAGGGTGGAGGAGAGGGAAAGGGACTCAAGAAGGACTTATGAGCAGGCGACACATTGGAAGTGGGGAGTGAGGAGACTGCAGCATCCAAGATGGTGCCCGGGTGGCAGGCTGGTGTGCTGGGATGGAAATGAAGAGAAGACATGGGGTTGCCCTCAGAAGGGGTGGCGGCTGGGAAAAGGAAAAGCAGTCAGCCCTAAGTACTTAAAGTATCTGGCAATTTCTAGCAAGTGTCTTTAAAGGGACAAAAGTCAGGGGGAGAAGAATGTTTTTGGGATTTATAAGCTGAGACATTTCTTCTTGAGATGCCTTCTCTGGCCACCTAAGCAGGCCCCGATTTGCAGAAGATGGAGGGGACACTGAAATGCTCTCTCTTCTCCCTAAAATGCATAGGTATTTTACCCAGTTTGATTTCATTACTCCCAAAGTTAAATTAGGGGTATTTTGTTGAGATCACCAGTTGAGTTCTGAGGAGGGGTCTGGAAGGGGAAATAAGAACTAAAAGAGGCTCGCTGGGTGCGGTGGCTCACACCTGTAACCCCAGCACTTTGGAAGGCCGAGGCGGGCGGATCACCTGAGGTCGGGAGTTTGAGACCAGCCTGACCAACATGGAGAAACCCCGTCTCTACTAAAAATACAAAATTAGTGCATGGTGGTGCATGCCTGTAATCCCAGCTACTTGGGAGGCTGAGGCAGGACAATCGCTGGAACCCAAGAGGCAGAGGTTGCAGAGAGCTGAGATTACACCATTGCATTCAAGCCTGGGTGACAAAAGCGAAACTCCATCTCAAAAAAAAAAAAAAAAGTACTAGAAGAGGCTCCATCGGTGACCCTGCCCCCACCCCACTCTGGGAAGGGGTTCAGGGAAGGGAAGAGTGAAGAAGGAGGTGAGGACCAGGCGGGCCCTGGCCAGAAGGAAGGCGCCGCTTACTTCGGACCTAGGCATTCGGGATGAGACCTGCAGGCATTGTGCTGTGGGACCAGCCGTTTCTGAGGAAGAGAACTTCCTGACCTTAACCCTGCGCTGCTGTTAAAACGCAGTCCTAACTAGCTGGCCCGCACCTGCCCCTGGAGCCTGGCTGTCACCACTTTCTATTTGGAGTAGAGGACAATCTGGTGTGTCTTCTAGGCTCAGCGTCAATACACACTGCCCAGTGTATTTTTTACAGGCCTGACTCGGAGCAGAAGTCGTCGGGAAAACCACGCTCACGGCTCTGCCATTGTTTCCATGTGTGGAGACATCAGTTACCCTCACTGGGCCTGAGATACTCATCTCTCCAACAAGCAACTTAGATTAGAAAGGCCATCTTGCAACTGTTTTTTTTTTTTTTTTTTTAAGAGTTGGACTCTTTTTAAAATTTAAAAAAAAAATTTAAACACTTTAAACAATGAAATCTTATGTGTAACATCAGTGTAAAAGCAGATCAGGGTGAAACATACTGCTGATCCGGGGCTGGGCAGGGCCGAGCCCTCCTGTCCCCTTTCCCCTGCCCCACCCCACCTTGCTCCAAAGAACTTCCAGGGCCTGAGGAGCCCATTTCAAAACCCTCTGAATGAGGTGCTTGCTAAGAACATCCTGCAGCTCCCAGTGACTTCCCAAGAGAGCTTTCTCGGGGCTCCAGGTTTCTGTCTGGACTCCCCTGGGGGCGTGCTTGAGCGAAGTTACTGATGAGGGTTTTGCCCAAGAAGCCGAAGTCTGTTGGCAAACAAACTGAAAGGAGGAAGGTTTTTTTTGTTGTTGTTTATTTGTTTTTGTTTTCGTTTTTTGACAGAGTCTTGCTCGAGGGCCCCAGTCCATGGTCCCAGAGGTTCACCTTCCGTGCCGGCCTCCCAGGAGCCGAGGAATTCAGTCCCACGTTCGGGCAACCGGTGCTCAGCGTTAGCAGGCGTCTGCAAGTTGCCACTGGAGCTCCAGTGGAGTGGTGTGGTATGCCGGCCCTGCAGGTGTCGTGCTCTATGCCACTTAAACCCAGCAGCTGTCTGTATGTGAGGTCCGATAAATGAGTGTTTCCTTTAACAAGCCTTAAGCCAGGCCCTGAAGCTAAGTCGCTGAGTGAGTATCTTCCTTGAGCCAGTCACCCTACAACATTCCCAAATAAGAGCCCCTGTGGAGAAGCAGGCTATTCAGTCCCCCAGCCTGTGTTCTCACCTGTGAAATGGGAAAAATCACAATAGCGACAGCCGAGCTGTTGTTCGGAGAAGATGAGAGAGTGTCTGCACAGCTCACACCACCCTCTGCACCGCAGCTAACGCTGTTAGCACCAGCACATGGCTCCCTCTGCAAACAGCTGCCCTCCTCATGAGAAATCGTACGCTGAACCAGACCCCAGGGCCAGTTCCCAAACTGGGTCTCACACCTATCTGTCTGTTTTGAATACCAGATATTCTAAATATAACATCATTGATATCATCTGAGGTTCTAGATGATGTTATCCGCCTGCCTGCCGAGGATTTACTTTTGCTTTTGGCAGGCACTTAGGCCAGGGGCAGATTGCCTTAGGCCAGACTGGATGAGCTGATTCAAAGCTGGTTTCAGTCTTTGTGAAGATGGGTCCATTTCCGGTTCAGCACTTTGCCTGGGGGTATCCCCTCCGCTGCCCCACCTGAGAGTCTGGAGTGCTTGCCCGGCCCTCTCCTGCACAGCAGGGCCTGAACACTGAGGTGGGTTTCCCCAGCCCTGTGAGACTGCCCAAAGTTCTCCTCAGCTTCTCAGTCCCTCCACGGACACTCTGAATTGGCAAATGCCTCAGCGGGGAAAGTGGACCTGAATGTCCGGCATGCCTCTCTGCGATCCCCTTCTCCTCTTGATTTTGGTTCCTCAAGTCCTCACTGCCCTGGTAGCTCTCTGATACCCTCAGCAGAGTTTCCAAAACATTTTATGCAGTTTTTCTAGTTGTTCTCAAGGGGAGGGTTAGTTGGAGAAGAATACTGTAGCCAACCATCTTGGAAGTGACCATTCCTATTTGACTTTAATGCTTATTTAGGTATTTTAAAAATTATTCTGTTTTCCTGTATGTCTTCTTCATTTGGGCTGCCATAACAAAAATACCATAAACGAGGTGGCTTATAAACAACAAACATTTTTTTCTCACAGTTCTGGAGGCTGGGAAGTCCAAGATCAAGCCACTAGCAGAGCCTGGTGAGGGCCTCTTCCTCATAGATGGCACTTTCCATGTGTCCTCACATGGTGGTAGGCACTGGCTAGCTCTCTGCAGTCTCTTTTCTAAGGGTACTAGTCCATTCATGAGGGCTGTGTCCTCATGACCTGATCACCTCTCAAAAGGCCCCATCTGCTGATACAGATGTTAGGATTTTGCATATGAATTGGGGTAGGGGCACAAACATTCAGACCTTAGTGCTATGCTGCACTGATTTAAGGAAGGTCTCATTGGGATGTTGGGGGTAGCAAAGATCCATGTCTTCCATGCTATAGGGGTGCATTCTTCAGGAGGCAGAATGGCAGAATGGGAGGAGGGTCTCCAGTCATGGATGCTGGTGGCCCATTGTTACAAACCACAGGGCAAGGTCAACGAGGGCACATTGGCTGGTGGTTTCCTCCAGCTGAGCTCAGAAGGCATTCTTCCTCAGCAAGTCCACAAACTAGTTTGATCAATAACTTCTCTTCCAAGTAGTACAGTTTGGAAATGAGGTAAGAGAGCCATCTCCTGGTAAGAAATATGGCAGTGTGTGAGGGAGGCCCGCAGCGACTCCGGCACTGTGTGCAGCCCTGTGGGTCCCTGGGAAGTCTGGGGTTTGGGAAGGTGCCCAGAGTGAGTGGATTCCTGGCCCTGTGTTCACCTGATCTTCAACAAGTGCAGCTCCTGTTTTATCTGTTTTATATACTGGGTTCCTAAGAAAGGTTTTCCACCATCATGGAATTTCAGAAGTTGCTCCACCATCAGATAAATTGGAAAACCACCTATCAAGTTCAACTGCTTCATTTTATAAACCAAAGTCTCCAGAGGTCAAATGACTTTCCCAAGGTCTTGCAAATGATTCATGGTGAAAACAGGACAAAACACCGTCCAGCGCTCTTCCTACCACCCTACACTCTGTCTTTGGGAGATGCGGTTTCCTAGAAGATCTTTATTTTTAGAACAACACTTCTTTTAAAGAGCACTGCTCTGTGTTTTTGTGTAGAGCTGCATGGACTTTTCTCACAAACTTCCCCAGAGGGCATGGAGCAAACAGGGCTGTTGATATTTTCCTGCAGGGAGGTCAAAGGCAGCCGGTCCACCAGAGGAGCTCGGTGCCCTGCCAGGGGTGTGTCCTGGCTCTCCTGCTCACCCTGTGACGTTGACTCCTCCTGCCACCTTGAGGGTCTCTGTTTCTTCTTTTGTAACATGAGAAAACCAGAAAGCCTAAGATCTTCACATCCTGTGGGAAGCACTCAGGGAAATCCCCGATGTGGTTCGAGTCACCCTAACACCACCACATAATGATTCATCCTTCTCTTGGGAAGCCAATGAGATCGACAAGCCCAGAATATGGGCTCTTTGCAAGGGAGGAGTGATGTCTCTGCATCAAGGGAGAAGAAACACTGTATCAGCAAATCCCTGCTTGAAGATCCCCGATTCCCTCTTTAGGAATCATTTATATCGCCGGGCGCGGTGGCTCACGCCTGTAATCCCAGCACTTTGGGAGGCTGAGGTGGGCGGATAACCTGAGGTCAGGAGTTCCAGACCAGCCTGGCCAACATGGTGAAACCCCATCTCTACTAAAAATACAAAAGTTAGCCGGGTGTGGTAGCGGACGCCTGTAATCCCAGCTACTTTGGAGGCTGAGGCAGGAGGATCGCTTGAACCTGGGAGGCGGAGGTTGCAGTGAGCCAAGATCAGGCCACTGCACTCCAGTCTGGGCAACAGAGTGAGACTCTGTCTCAAAAAAAAAAAAAGGAATCATTTATATTTGCTCTTTTGACAATGTCTCTATCAGTGAATTGGAGAGAAACTCATCCCTGTGGCCGATTAAGATAAAATAAAGTTATGATGAGATGTTACTAGGGACCTACAATTCTTCCCTGGGGAAAAGGTCACACACACACACACACACACACACACACACACACACTCTCTCTCACTCTCTCTCTCTCTCTCTCTCGCTAGAACAGGCTGGACCTGTCCTTGCAAAGACTGGGCTGAGATGCACCAGTAAATCCGATGTGTGCACCCTCATCTCTACGGGATCAGCACCAGCTCTGGGGCCCAGAACTGCCTGGCTCATTAAAGAATCCCGCCATGCAGGTATGACCTGGATAGTACTTGATATTGCATGTAGTGGGAAAAAAATAAAAAGGAACATGAAACCTATTGGCTAGTCTTTTATGTCCTCTAATTCCCATCTCATTGGAGTAAAATGAACCAAAGTACCACCTGGTACAGGAAAGTGAAGTTGTCCTGTGTCTGTCAGACCCTAAAACATACCTGACTGGGTTTACGGACTTGGGGCTAGATGGATAGCTGCTCCATCAATTGAGAAGAAAACAAAACTCCAGCTCCCAATACAGAGATATGTTTAAAGAACTACAGATAAACTCCTCAGATTGGCATGAGCAATGGCCGTGCAATAGCTGGCCACCAGCCATCATCCCCAACCCCCACCCCCATCAGCACTGAAGGCCACACAGTTGCCTGAGTTCAAAGGCTGTGGAAAGAGCATGAGCTTTGGGGCCAGGCCTGGCTTCAAATCCTGGCTCTTTCACTAACAACTGTGTAACTCAGGCTCTCTGACCCTCAGTTTTTATTTTTTATTATTATTTTTTTGAGACGGAGTCTCCCTCTGTCACCTAGGCTGGAGTCCAGTGGCACAATCTCAGCTCACTGCAACCTCCGCCTCCCAGATTCAAGCAATTCTCCCGGTTCCAGAAATTTTCCTGTCTCAGCCTCCCAAGTAGCTGGGACTACAGGCACATGCCACCACGCCCGGCTAATTTTTGTATTTTTAGTAGAGATGGGGTTTTGCCATATTGATCAGGCTGGTCTTGAACTCCTGACCTCAGGTGATCCATTGGCCTCGGCCTCCCAAAGTGCTGGGATTACAGGCATGAGCCACTGAGCTCAATCAGCTTTCTTATCTGTAAAATGGGGATAATAATGGCTTCCTCATTGACGTCAATGAGGCTGGGAGCGGTGGCTCACGCCTGTAACCCCAGCACTTTGGGATGCAGAGGTGGGTGGATCACCTGAGGTCGGGAGTTCGAGACCAACCTGGCCAAAGTGGCAAAACCCCATCTCTACTAAAATTACAAAAATTAGCTGGGCGTGGTGGCTGGTGCCTGTAATCTCAGCTACTCAGGAGGCCGAAGCAGGGAGAATCGTTTGAATTTTGGAGGTGGAGGTTGCAGTGAGCTGAGATCACACCATTGCACTACAGACTAGGTGAGAGAATGAGACTCTGTCTCAAAAAATAATAACAATAATAATGAAACAAGGACATTTCAAAAGCATCAAGTGCTCAGAATGTGGGCAGCCTGTCATTTGTCACCATTAGAGACAGCACCTTCCACCTGTCCCATCACTGAACCTACGATAGGGCTCTGCACACACAAAGGTATGACCTCGTTGAAATTTCTATTGCATTTTGAAGTTGGACGGGGCTCAAAAAGCAGAGAGACTACTTTTCCGTGGCTTAGAAAGACCAGAGGACAGGATACACATAGGATGACACAGTGCCTGAACCCCCTTCAGTGAAGAGGAGTGCAATTTTGTACCGTATTAAAGCTCCATCTGGGTGCAGTGGTTCACACCTATAATCCCAGCACCTTGGGAGGCTGAGGTGGGGTAGATCTGCTGAGGTCAGGAGTTCGAGACCAGCCTGGCCAACATGGCAAAACCCCATCTCTACTAAAAATGCAAAAAAATTAGCCAGGCTTGGTGGTGTGTGCCTGTAATCCCAGCTACTTGGGAGGCTAAGGCAGGAGAACCACTTGAACCCGGGAGGTAGAGATTGCAGTGAGCTGAGATTGCACCACTGCACTCCAGCCTGGGCGACAGAGCAAGACTCTGTCAAAAAACAAAAACAAAAACAAATAAACAACAAAAAAAAACCTTCCTCCTTTCGGTTTGTTTGCCAACAGACTTCGGCTTCTTGGGTAAAACCCTCATCAGTAACTTTGCTCAAGAAGCTGAAGTCTGTTGGCAAATAAACCAAAAGGAGGAGTTTTTGGAAGAACTAAAACACTGTGGTCAGCCATCAATGAGCAAAGTTCACTGATACCATGTTCAAAAGCACCCACAACTCTAAACGTCTCAATTAAACTTGAAGGAAGGGCCGGCACACGGAGAGACACATTTCTCTTAAAACAGCTCACTGCTCCTCCATTCTAGCTAAGCAACAAATAGAATCCGTTCTTCTGTGCATTGGTGGTCTTTACATCATAGCCCAAGGTAAGGACTGCGGAGAGTGTAATTATCCATAATTAGCTGTTGCCAGGGCTTAAACCTGACAAATCCCAACACGCCTAGAAGTGTGCCACAAGGGACGGCTGCTTATGTGACGTGATCTGAGAAAGCCCCTGTGTGAGTCTGTTTTGCTTGCTATAAAGGAATATTGAGGCTGGGTAATTTAGAAAGAAAAGAAGTTTATTTGGCTCATGGTTCTGCAGGCTGTGTACATGCATGGCACTGGCATCTGCTCAGCTTCTCGTGAGGCCTCAGGAAGCTTACAATCATGATGGAAGGTGAAGAGGGAACAGGCACGTCACATGGTGAGAGGGGGACAAGAGAGAGAGGTGGGGAGGTGCCAGGCTCCTTTCAACAACCGGCTGTCATGTGAACTAACAGAACGAGAACTCACTCATTACCGAGGACAGCACCAAGCCTTTCATGAGGAATCCACCCCATGACCCAAACATCTCCCACCAGGCCCCACCTCCAACACTGGGGATCACATTTTAACATGAGATGTGGAGGGGAAAACATCCAAAGTATATCAGCCGCACAGGCTAGCCTGCCCTCAAATATCTTCTGCCACAGCTGTGTTAGGCACAGCCCCAAGAAACCTATGTCGAATGTACCTAGGTTGCCAGAGAGGGATATGGGCCCACGATTACTCATCACAACCTTCGCACTGCCAGTCCACCTTCATCAGAAAGGAACTCTACCAGGAAAACAGGGCAAAGACACTTTCTGATAGAGGTAGAAGAGTCAAGGAAAGATGCTAAAAAATGGGCCATCTCCTGGAATCCCCAGGCCTAGCAGGAGATGCCAGATGAAGCCCTGGTCTTTCCGAGTCAGATGGACCTGGGTTCCAATTCTGGCTCCACCACACACCGACCAGGTCTGTGATACAGAGAAAAATATTCAACTTCTCTAAGTACAGACATCTGCAAAATGAAGCTATTTTCTATTGTGTGGTATTGCAAGGATTCAGGGAGATCATACAGAGGAGGTCCTAGAACAGTGCCTGGCACATAACAGATGCTCATTAACTATGAATGGCTCTCCCTGTGGGCAGGAACCATGGGAGCCTCCTCTTTCTTGTAACCTCTTCAATGTGGAAACTTCTCTCAGATCCTTCCAGCCTTGCCTTTGCTCTTCTTTCAGTGTCAGGTCTGGCAACACCTAAGGGCCAATGCCAGCAACTCCAGGCTAAGGTTGAGGCTGGAGGCCACCTCCCCAGTGGCTCTGTGCCATGCCCTGGCATCGCCAGCTCAGGCACATGTCAGGACGTTTACATGTTTTCCTTCCTGAGGAGTCTCCAGAAGGGTATCTAGGAAGGCTATGAATGCAAAAGTCTTTTTTAAAAATAGTATTAGAATTATATTTACCTTTATGCTTAATTGCAAGACTTGAATTTATAAGATCTGAAGCAATAATGAGTTGTGAATTTTCTATTTGACCACGTGTCAATGTGGAAAGTTCTAATATCAGCAAACTTGATGAAATCCCTGCTGTTCCTAAGCACCATACTTGGCACTAGGAAAACAGACAGATTTTAGATTAATCTATGTCCTCGTGGAGTTTACGGCCTCGGTGGGGAAATGGAAATTATGCATGAGAAGAAAGAACGGTGTTTCACAGAGGAAAGCATTGGGTGGCAAATGGAAAGTGCAGGCTGCGAGCCTAACAGGAGATTGACATGTGTCCTGGAGGGCTTAGAACTGGAGGAAATCCGATTGCTGAGGCAAACCGTAAATCAGTCAGGATACAGAGTCTGCTTAGACAGAGAGAATGGCTCCGAGGCTGGGAGACATCACCATAATCTGGTTGAAGGTATTTATATCTAAGGAAAGAATGTGTCAATCTGAAGAGCAGCTGGATTCCCAGAGCCTAGAAAAAACAAGAATCAGTGAGATGGAAGTGGTGACCACGAAGGCAGTGTGGGGCACCTGCATCCAAGGGATGACCAAGAGGATCCTGCAGGTCACGGGACAAAACAGAACTTCTCTTTATGTCTTGCTTATCCCTTAAAATGTCTCTGTGACCTGTCCAGTGTGACTAATTAAGTCTATGACCAAGTCAAGCACATTGTCAAAATCTATCCCTAATCGTTCAGTCTAGAACCTTAGTAAGCAGGTGCTCCCAGTATCTGCCAAATGACTTTAAGACATTTTTGGCCAATTCTCTATATAGGTATGCCTTATACTGTGCAAAATACTTTAGCCCATTAGAATACACTTTGTAATAATTAAACAGACTTAATGGGCATTCATGCTCAAAATGTTTTTTTTTTTTTCAGTGGGGCACATGATAAAATTTATCTGGAGACCCACAATAAAACAACTGCTATGGACTAAATTATTTCCCCTGCAATGCATATGTGGAAGACCTAAACCCTAGTTCCTCAGAATATGCCTGTATTTAGGGGCAGGGTCTTTAACGTGGTGATTAGGTTAAAATGAGGTCATTAGGGTTGGCCTTAATCCAGTATACCTGGTGTCCTTACAAGAGGAGGAGATTAGCACCCAGACACACAGGAAGACCTTATGAGGATGCAGGGAGGCGATGGCCACCTACAAGGCACAGAGAGAGGCCTCACGAGAAACCAACGCCACTGACTCCTTCATCTGGGACTTTCAGTCTCCAGCACGGTGAGAAGATATTTATCTGTGGTTTAAGCCACCCCATCTGTGGTGCTTCCTTATAGCAGCCCTGGCCACCCTACACAGCAACCCTCACACGGACTCTCCCATCTGAATCCAATCCTTACCTCCTTATTTCACCCCAGAAGTTCTCCAGCTCCCAGCCTCACTGTTCCCTCTCCTACATGGTGGAGTCCATCATAAGCTGCAGAGACTACATCAGGAAATGCCTCCCCAGCCTGCTCCCAACCTCCCCGGCCCAGGCTTCTGTCCCTGCCATCACCATCCTGTCTTTACACTTGCCTGCAGAGACTCTTGTTCTAGCCCCTACCAGGACAGCACCATCACTGGGTGAGTGACTTGTCCAGTGTGACTAAGTAAGTCTACGACCAAGTCAAGCACATTGTCAAAATCTATCCCTAATCATTCAATCTAGAACCTTACTAAGCAGGTGCTCCCAATATCTGCCAAATGACTTTAAGACATTTTTGACCAATTCTCCCTCTTCTAGAGAGGGTATCTGCTAGTAGTCCGAGAGAAATTCAGATTTAATGGGAATTCCTTATTGCCACCATAATGTCTTTCTTTCACCTGAGCCTCTTGGCTGGAGTTAACTTGTCAGGCTACTGTAGCCCAAATTTTATAATTCCTTGGTTGTTGTATAATCAAAAACTTTCAAGTGGTACAAAATGCTTGCTCTAAATCAGGGCTACAGGTTTGAAAAATAAACCATTTAAAAGGAGTTCTAAGCCTTCCCATCCTACACAAACCTGTTACTCAGTGTAATTGGTTACATGAGTCTGTGCAGCATCTCTTTAGGAGTTGACATGCACTGTATTAAACTCTTTGGCAAAAATGAAGCCTGAAGTATTTTGGTTCAAATTGTGATTGCTATGCAAAATGCACAAACTTGGAAAATAAGAGCTTCTTCCTGCGAGGTGCTGTTGATCTCATGAGGGGCAGCAGATGCCATTGTGAAGAGCACTCACTGGCTGAGCTTGTGTGTGGCCTTAGGCAAGATATTCAAGTTCTCTGGCTTTCGTTGCCTCGTTAATAAAATCGGATTAAAAACAAGTTTCCTCACCTGGTTGCTGTGAAGACTGAAGGAAGTACTATCTATAAGCATTGCGTTTGGTACATAGGTAAAGCTCAGGAATAATTTCTTAAAAATGTAAAGTTGCATGACATATGCATACACATTTCATCTATTTCATAAATATCCTGTGACAAAGTGAGGGCTTGCAAAATAATGAAAGGAGACAATAGCAGATGGTTTTTCACTGATATGAAAACAGTGGGGGTTTTTTTCCATCACAGAATTATGAGTTGGTCAGAGGAAAGAATGGTGAAGACTTCAGTAAGGAGTAACCCAAATGTCTGAATAAAATTTGCAGAAACAATTGATTTTCTTCCCGAGGACTGGAAGTGGCATGGACAGTTGGGCAATAAAAGAACAACAGCAATTTTCTGCTCCATTTCTACAACAACAACAAAAACACGATGGCAGAAAACAACGCCAAGTGGAAATCTTCCTTCCTTGGGGATAGAAAAACACATCCCTCTTCTTTAAGAACCATAACCACAGATTGCAGCAACAAGACGCTACAGAGAAAAGCCTGGTTGGGTTGAGCCAACCGTATATGGCAAATGGTTAGAAAGACGGTTTCCCTCTGGGAGAGCAGAGGGCCAGTCACCAGGAAGAGCAAGAGCAACAAAGAGCTCTTATTCACATCCACAATGCTGACAGGACGTGCGTTTTCCTCGGCGGACTGGCAAGCTCCCTGGAAAGGGAAGATTAATACGAGCAGGGAATACGAACTCTCTCTGGCAAACCGTGCCCACTGTCAGCCTGGGGAGAGTGCTGAGAAACGAGTGGATGGTCATTGATCCTGGACTAGGAGGACTTGAATGAATTCCTTCCCCTGCTTCCCAACTCCTCCCACCTCTCACACGCAGCAGTTCTCATTTATCCAATGTCCCTGGGCAAGAGCTAGTCCACGTGAATTCATTTTACCAAAAAATGAGCTGATCTGTTGGAATTTCAGATGCACGAATCTTTTAAAAATTAACGTCAGAGCTCTTCGCCCTCTGGACGTACAGGGAACTTTACTGAGATGGCCTGGGAGGGAGCCCCGAGCGTGGAGTGCACACCTGGGTGCTCAGCTGCACCCTGCGCTGTTGCTTTGCTCATCTATTTCTATTTATGAATCAAGGTTGTTAATGTGACTGTCATTAATGCAATGATACCACTGTAGAGGCAGACAGGGTGGGAGACAAGGCTAAGGAAGGACAGAGGGCGGTGTTTCTCCAGTATTCTCGTCTGTGATGTCCATCCCTCCCGCCCTGAACCGGAAGGCTGGTATTGGTCATTTCTGGGTCCTCTCGTCCCGTCTACTCCTGCTCATCCAGACTCATGGCTTTCAATGCCATCTATATGTCCATGCCTTCCCTCAACAACAGACTTGTTTATACATCTGCCTACTAGGAAGCTCTCCGTGAGGATGCTGAATTCGTAACTCAAGCGAAACAGCCCCAGACTCAGCCTTGCTCCAATTCCCCAGAGCTCTTCCTCCCACTCTGCCGCATCTCAGCAAGGACAACTCCATCCTTCCAGTTGCTCAAGCCCAACAACTTGAAGTCATCCTTGGCAGCTTTCTTTCCTCATTCCCTACCTCCAGGCCCTCAGTAAATCCTATAAGCTTCACCTGCAAAACACAGTCTACAGAGGCTGACTGCTTGTCACCTCTGCTGCTGCTCCCACTTCCGGCCACACTGCTACCGCTCTTTCCTGGATTACTGCAAAGCTTCCTGCCTGGCCTTTCAGCTTCTGGCCTTGTCTCCTTGTTCTCAACACAAAAATCAGTCATCCTTCTAATCACGTCACTCTGCAAAGTCAAACTCCTGTCAGTGGCCTGCCAGGCCTGATGGATCTGGGTCCTCATTCCTTCTCTAGCCTCATCTCCTCAGACTCTTCCCCTGCGCTCAGTCAGCTTCATTCACCACCCGAGCCGCTTGCTGTTCCCACTCAGGCTCTTTGCACTTGCTGCTTCCTCTGCCAGCAATGCTGTTCACCTGAATATACATGTGACTCCTCCCCCGACTTCAGCTCCTTACTCCAACATTGCTCTCAAGTGAGGCCTTACCTGGCTACTTTATTGAAATATTGACACGGTTTGTCTGTGTCCCCACCCAAATCTCATCTTGAATTCCCACGTGTTGTGGGAAGGACCCGGTGGGAGGTAATTGAATCATGGGGTAATTGAATCAGGTCTTTCTTGTGCTGTTCTCATGACAGTGAATACGCCTCATGAGACCTGATGGTTTTATAAGAAGGAGTTACCCTGCACAAGCTCTCTCTTTGCCTGCCACCGTCCACATAAGATGTGACTTGCTCCTCACTGCCTTCCATCATGATTGTGAGGCCTCCCCAGCCATGTGAAACTGTAAGTCTGTTAAACCTCTTTCTTTTGTAAATTGCCTAGTCTCAGTTATGTCTTAATCGGCAGTGTGAAAACGGACTAATACAAACATCCTCCCACACCCACCCAATACCCTCTTGCCTTATTGTATTTTAACATGTTTCACTACCCTATGTAAGATATCACATGCATATATATCTTTTTTATTGTCTGCCTTTGCCAATGAGAATGCAAACACCATGAGAACATGGAGTTTTCTTCTTCTTTTCTTTCTTTTTTTATTTTGAAATGGAGTCCCACTCTATTGCCCAGGCTGGAGTGTAGTGGCACTATCTCAGCTCTCTGCAACCTCTGTCTCCTGGGTTCAAGTGATTCTCCTGCCTCAGCCTCCCTAGTAGCTGGGATTACAGGCGCACACCACCAGCCTAGCTAATTTTTGCATTTTTAGTAGAGATGGGGTTTCACCATGTTGGTCAGGCTGGTCTCAAACTCCTGACCTCAAATGATCCACCTGCCTCGGCCTCCCAAAGTGCTGGAATTATAGGAGTGACCTAACACAACTGGCCAGTTTTTTCTATATTGTTCACTGTTCTATCCCCAGCCCCCAGAATAGTACCTGCAAGGTCATCAATGTTTGTCAAATGAATAATGTTTTTTACTATAGTCATTAAGCCTGCATCTAGAAATACAGGGTAGTGATTATAAACATGGATTTTAAAGTCACACAAATAGATTCCAAAACCTGCTCTAACCCCATTTTAGCTGTGTGACCTTGGGCAAAGTATTAATACTTTTATCATTGTTAAAATAGGTACAATGATGTACAAAAGAGGAAGCAAAGCACTGAACACAGAACCTGGCAACCTGTAATCATCTGGCACATCTGAACTGTTTGGGTGGTGTCTCCGCTGCTACCGCCTCAGTGCATGTTTCCATCATCTGTTGCCTGTTGACCACAAAACTCCCAACTCATCCCTCTCACTCCAGCCTTCCTCAAACCCCGGTGTCTTCCACACACTAGGACCAGAGAGATCCTCTGAACATAAAACTGATTGATAACAGAGCATCCACATGGACTAATAACTGACCAATTAATAATTGACAATCAAAAAATTCTCTCCTCCAAAAAAAAAAAAAAACAAGAAAACTGGCAAAAATTGTCAAAATCAACTTTTCTAGAACTCTGAAAGTTAACCACCAAAGGCTTGGAATAATCTGGGAAGCTTTTATTTAATTAAAATGGCTGAGTCTTGGTATGAACAGCAAACATTGTGATGTTTCAACGTGCCCTATTCCTATCTCCCTATCTCCCACGTGGTGGTTCCCTAGAAAACTAGCAATCACAATAAAAGACAGCAGCCTGATAGCCATCAAAGAGAGAAAAATGGAGTCGGGGTCCTTTAAAGCCTTATTCCCATGGAATCGTCATTATTTAGCCTCTCTAGCAGTTCCCTGGAAGACCCCATTTATAAAGTCATCTTTATTTGGCCTGACTTAGAGCTCACCTAGTGCAAAAGGCTTTTCTCCAGGGGTGTTTGTAAAGAAATAAAATAAAAACATTAGAGACTGTTGTTTAACTTTCTGGCTGGGTGCTTCGTGGCTGGCTAAGGCTGTGGGTAATGGTTGGGCAGACAATAAGCTGATCACAAACCATAAAAGGAAAATCTGGGGAATGAGCTCTCCATGGGGTCTCAGACAAGCTTCACCCACTTTCTGGGCACCTAGAAGGTCACGGGCATGTGTCGGACTCTGCATGTGTCCAGGGCTGTGCACATGCTCAGAAAATACCTGCGAAGGCCCAAAGAGCTCACTTCTGGCCGATCTTGGGGCTCTGTAGAACCAGAAAGTGAAAGCTGAGGCACAGTTTCAGCTGCCTGGCTGAGTGTTGAAGGAGTGCCCAACATGCACACAGAGCAGCTTTCCAAGGACTGGGAGATTTGCTGGTCACTGGCGTTCAAGGAAACCTCTGTCCATTCATTAACTGACCTCTGAGCTCACTGAGCAGAGAGCTCAGTGACTAAACATGATCAAGAATATAGACTTTACAGAAGATATTTAGAAATATCACTAAGTAAAATAATAACAAACAGCAACAACAACAGGCTCAGGGGATGAAACAGAATCTGACTTCCAGAGAGCCTACCAGGGAACTTCTTGGCCTCTATCGTCGTGTGAGCCAATTCCCATAATAAATTTAAAAATACTTTGAGATTAACGAAAATGAAAACACAACATAGCAACAATGAAGGATGCACTAAAGCAGTGCTTATAGGGAATTTTGTAGCTGTAAACACGTATTTTTAAGAAAAAAAGAAAAGTCTCATATCAACAATCTAACATTCCATCCTCAGAAATTAGAAAAAGAAAAACAAACTAAACCCAAAAATACGCAGCAGTAAGAAAATAATAAAGATTAGAAAGAAAACAAATAAAATGGAGAATTTTTTAAATGGAGAAAAATCGATAAAACCAAAAGATCACCAAAATCACAAAACATTTAACTCAACTGACCAAGACAAAAAGAGAGAAGACTCAAGTTACTAAAATCTGGTATGGAGACAGGGCATTACTTGCAAAACTAGAGTTTGAAGGAAATACTACAAGCAGTTATATGCCAACAAATTAGATAACCTAGACGAAACGGACACATTTATAGAAACAAACTACTGAAACTCAGAAAGAGAAGAATCGGAATACACCTATAACAAGAAAGATGTTGAATTAGTCATCAAAAAATGTCCCACGAAATAAAAGCCCATGACCAGATGGCTTCACTGATGAATCCTACCAAACATTTAATGAAGAATTAACCTCAATCCTTCACAGATTCTTCCGAAAAATAGAAGAGGAGGGAACACTTCCCAGAAGCTGCCTCAGAGGCTGCCTGTCAACACACTCTATTCTAAGTCTAAATCCTCAACACAGCACTGCCAGTTTTTTAGAATCCGGCCCCTGCACCACCTACCCCGTCCTCGTGCGTGTGGCGCTCTAAACTTCCTCTGTTGTTTGTAAGAGTGCACCGTGCTCTCTTCTCACCTCCTGGCCTTCACACCCGCTGGTCCTTCTGCCTGGTATAGCCTCTCTGCCTCCCCGTCTCTTACTGATTCCCCTCCACCTTTTGAGACAGCCCCTCCGCAGGAAATTCCCCTGCACCCCTCCTGACTGTGTGAGGTGTCTCTCCTGAGGGCACCATACCACGCGCCTGTGCTCCTGCAGCACTTCTGACTCTGGAAAAAAATATGCCCATGCATTTATCTGCCTCTCTTCCCAGTCCTGGCAGACAGGAACGGGGATTTCAATAGCTTGCAGGGTGCTTCTCACTAGCAAGGCACATCAACCTTTGCTGAATAAACGACCTCAGGATAAGGTAAGGGATTCCCAAATTACTGCTGTTCCTGGGGCTAATTTTGACAATTTTATCCTAGTCCCAACAAGGACTCTCCCTCTGTAGAGACAGCATTCACCACAAAATGAATCTTTCTCAAACTAAAATAAAGAAAAGAGCATTTCTAGGTTCAGACGGGCTCATAGAGTAAAATAGACACGGCCGCTCCGTGCCTGTCTGAGTACACGAGCTGCGTTCTCTGTGAGTGCCCTGGTCACCTCTTGGGACACAGCCCACCAGCAGCAGCCTTGCCTGAGGCCATGGTGCTGTGTGGTGCTGGAGATGCCAGGAGGCGAGGCTGGAGGGATGGGAGGCAGGAGGCACCGGCCTGGTCCCTAAGGAGCTCAGGCATCCAGTGAGGAGAAATGGGCTGGAAAGTAGAAAAAGGCAACGTCGCTTCCAGGAAAACTCAAATCAAAGTCAAGGAAGCGAGGCCAGCAGTCACTGCTCTAAGGTGCAGGGGCTGTGCTCAGAGTGGCCAAGGAGCTCCAGGAAGGCACGACTTTAGGGAGAGGAGAAACTGGGAGAGGCCTGGAGGTCAGAAAGAACACAGTGTGTTGGAGTGTAATGAGAAGGGGCAGGGAAGAGACAAAGGAGATACGCATTTGGGAGGGTTTTAAATACTTTGCTAGTGAGTTTTATTTTTTGCCTGTTTAATTAATTGAAACCTGCTAATGAATTTAACTTTTCAATATGGGGGCCATTAAATACTTTTGGGCCAAGGAGAAAGTGATGTGCGTGCCAAGAGGTGTTTGACGAAGACGAAGCAGGCAGGAGTCCATAGGTGGTGGTTAGAGAGTAGGGGCAGGGGGCCCAGCAGTACAGACTCCAGGCAGCTTGGCCCTAACAAGAAAGCAGCCAGTGGGAGGAATATAAGGGCAAATAACTTGCCCTGGTCCTGCAGTGGCAAGGTGGCAGCGAAGCTGGGACACGAACCCAGGGGTCTGACTCCAGCAAACTCACCCTTTGCTGCTAGGCACACCTGCACGGCAACCACCTGCACGGCAACCACCTGCACGGCAACCACCTGCACGGCAACCACCTGGCTGTGCCTTTAAAATAGCTGTGAGCTGCTTGAGGCTTCAATAGCTACATATATGCATTTCTAGCAAGTGACAAGAGTGATATTAATTATGCTAATGTAAGGGTCATTATGTATTTAAGTGCAACACGAGTCTCTTACAAACACTAAAGGAGCGGAATTGGTCTTCCCTTTCCACGTACCCGACAGTCGCTTAAGACAGTCTTCCGCCACACTAGATACTTCGTAAATGTCCATTGAGGGGAAAAGTCCAGTGGCCAGTGGAAGTCACTAGAGTGAAGCTGTCTGAGTCAAGACACTTTCATGTGTCATATCTATAGGTTTCCATTTGGAGGCTGAATGACAGTCGCGATGCCCTCTGTCCTCTTTCACCCACAGGCTACAGGTGGTTTCTTCACAGGCCTGTTTCCTGACGGACGTTCATAGATGGGGCCCAAGTGACAATTTTTAAAAAAATGGTTCAACTGGGAATTGGCACATTTTTGCTTGTGTCTAGTAACTGTTTAAAAGTTGAAATATTGTCTAAACCTGGCCCTGTAGTCTTACAGCGCTAAAAGACTCTCAGGGCTCCTGCCTGACAACTGAGAAGGCGTGTAGTGTTAGCATCCTCTGCATTGCATCACTGTAAGGTGGCATGCCGAATAAAGGGACTTAAAACAGTATTTCACAAGAAAAAACAATTCTATTATATCCTCAATTTAAAAAACTTTTAACTTTGTCTTTCTTTCCCTTTTGTAACTAATAGCTTAGTTTGAGCATGAAAATAAACTGGGGGGTGGGGAAGAATGGCCTCCTTTGTTTGCTAATGTTTTTTCCTTTTACTCACTATTGTGAAATGTGATTCTTTAATAGATGGTGTTGAATGTTCTGTGTTAACTTCCCTTAAGGCTCTGTTGAGCATGACAAATGTGTGGATCGTTACTTCTCAGTTCTCCTTGAGAAGATAAAACAATAATACATTGAAGTTTGTATTTTAACCCAGTTTTTCTGTGTGAGGCCTTTAATTTTTAGTGTTGTTGACAAACATGCGTGTTCCATTTTCCAAGCGGATGCTACCCTTCCCTTTAGGACGTCACCGCGGCTAGGCATAGTCTGGCTTCTCAGTGCCTTCTCCACCGAATCTGCGGAGCGGGGGTGTTGGTGTCAGTGCAGCGCCATTGCACGCTCACTTCTGACTCTGGGGACTATGGAGCAGTTGGGTGTCCTTCACAGTTTACGAAGCAAGGGTCACTGCTTTTGAATCAGATACCCTCTCTCTAGAATGAACCTCTTAGAATGCGCCCGGGATTGCAAATTCGCTTCCTGTCTCAGCAACATGTCATGGAAAGTTTTGAGCTGTGAAACAGCCTGTCCTTTTATCTTCAAAGCTTGAAAGCTCTTGGATCTAAGAAGGAAATCATTTATTTGGGTTGAAAAAGACAATTTGGTTTTAGGATGATTAAACACAGAGTTAACAAAAAATGAAAACCAAATGACTTTTAGCCTAATAAGAAACTCACGTTTATAAATCTGCTGTTCTTAACTCATTAATGTCATCCAAAACCCAGGCATCCTACTGTTGGAAACTGCAGTATTGAAGTACAGAATGGGTGGGGTGAGAGGAAACGAGAATCTGCCAAGCAGAAGAGTCTGTGCTCCCATCACCTTATTAGGAACTCCAAGAGAGCAGGCAGAAAAGCAGGGTTTGAAATAGAACTACCGACCATGGGCCAGTAACAAGATGGTCCAAAGTTATCCCCCACACACACGTGCACACACACCCCACAAACCTATAAATGCTTGCAAAGGTTACTTGCTTACTAGGTCAACAGGCATTCTGCTAATCACCATGTCACTGAATTGCAGGTTCTTCTAAGCCCAATTAAGAAGAGCACTTTCTTTCTGGTAGAAAGCAAGTGACTTCTTATTCCAAAGCTAGCTTAGGGGAAGAAGTACAGGCTTCCTGCCTTATGGGTACCACTTCACTTTTGGAGCAGAAAGTGGGCAATTTTGGCTGGGCGCAGTGGCTCACACCTGTAATCCCAGCACTCTGGGAGGCTGAGGTGGTTGGATCACCTGGGTCAGGATTTCTAGACCAGCCTGGCCAACATGGGGAAACCCCGACCCTTCTAAAAACACAAAAAATAGCCAAGCATGGTGGCAGGCACCTCTAATCCCAGTTACTCTGGAGGCTGAGGCATGAGAATCACTTGAACCTGGGAGGCGGAGGTTGCAGTGAGCCGCGATCGTGCCATTGCACTCCACCCTGGACAACAGAGTGAAAGCAAAAAAGAAAATGGGCAATTTTAAAGTGGGGTACTACACAGTGGTGGAAGTGAGCAGGTGAGTGGGATGTGGGGGGTGTCTGTGTACTCCCTTCAGTGCCTTATCTACTGGCCAGTTGAGCTGGCGTCTTCCTGGGAAAAAATGGGTTGTAAAAGTGGTCAAAGACTCTAGTGTGTAACTTTGGGTTGAAAATGGGCTGTTATCTCTTCAGGCAACCTCCTGGTGGGTAGAGTTCTGCTCTGAGAACAGTTAGATGAACCTGCCCTGTAGAGAGCGTCTGGTGAAGAGGAGGTAAAAGGCTATGATTACATTTGTAAAGGGCTAAGTAGGAAGTGTGGAAAAGCAGGAAAAAGAAAAGAAGAGAGGAAAAAATTAAAGTATCTCTTAGAAAAATGGGGGTACTAGCCGGAAGAAGTGGCTCACGCCTGTAATCCCAGCACTTGGAGAGGCCGAGGCGGGCGGATCACCTGAGGTGGGGAGTTTCAGACCAGCCTGACCAACATGGAGAAACCCCATCTCTACTAAAAAATATAAAATCATCCAGGTGTGGTGGCGCATGCCTCTAATCCCAGCTACTCGGGAGGCTGAGGCAGAAGAATCACTTGAATTTGGGAGGAGGAGGTTGCGGTCAGCTGAGATCGTGCCATTGCACTCCAGCCTGGGCAACAAGAGTGAAACTCTGTCTCAAAAAAAAAAAAAAAGAAAAGAAAAGAAAAATGGGGTACTAGGTGGTTACAACCACGGCCTCAAAGGACTCTTATAGATTAGGTCTGATATAGTTATTTAAAACATTATTATTAGGTTATTGGACTAATTGTGTGAGCTTAGTCACGGTGTCCAGGCTTTGTGAGCCTCAGTTTTTTAATCTATGAAATAAGTTAAATAATTCCTTTTACACAAGGTTGTGAGTGGGGATTAACAATAACATGGGTGAGCATCAGCACAGTACCTGGAGCAGAGCAGATGCCCACTACACCGTGCTGATTGCTGTGAATTTGTTCTTGTTTACAATTAAGGTACAAAGATAAGGAACTGAACAATATGAATTTCAATGGTCTTTTTAAAAGGAATATCCAAGTGCTAAGGTAGCTTTTCTTTAAAATATTGCTTATAGCATCCTATCTTTGTAGATTTTTAAGACTGTGGCTACGTGTGTGTGTGTGTGTGTGTGTGTGTGTGTGTGTAATAAAACCTGCATATAGAGCTATTTTTAAATCTTCTTAAATGTGTGGAAATCTCACATTTAAAGAAAAGGATACCTTTAGATAAGACAGTTTGTAATAGAAACCACTGTGTGAAATTATTTCTAGAGAACTGTTTATATGGTATGCCACCTATATCCAAAAAAGGACACAGGCAAAGAAAATGAAAAGTTATAAAAAATAAAAATCGATTTTTAAAGTTTTTTTTTTTTAAGACCAACTACAAAGCAATAAAAATTGGCAGAGAGTTGTATCTAAAAACCTAAGCCAATATACCTTTTATGACTGAGCGCAAAAAATCTAACTAAGAGCTAAGGCAAAACAAGAAACACACAAGTTGTACAGCTTTCAATATATAATAAAAGGAAGTTCATCAATTTATAAGGCCTCCATTTTGAAAGGAACCAGTCATATATAGATCTTTATATAATAGTGATTTTATATGATGTTTCTTACATGGATCCTCTTTCAAAGTCAAGGGTACCATGGATTTATAGGTCTTTAATGGGATTTCCCTGGGGAACCAACACAGTATAGCCTGGGTAGGTAGCTTTCTGGTGATCAAGTTGGCATGATGTTAGATGTCCACACACTACATATAAGGGTGACCCAATGAATGAGGAGAATGTGAGCTGAGCACTAATGCCTTGGTGGTATCTGCTGCATGCCAAGGAAAGCCCAGCTGTGCCCACTGGATTTCCCGTCACATCTCCCTCCCTGGTGTCTGGCTTTGGCAATTTCCTTGCTGCACCTCCCTCTGAACTTCTGCTACCATCTTCCTTGATGCTCTCCAGTACAGCTTTCTGAATGGTGAGTCACACCAAGCTTTATTCCTTTACTATTTGGTACTAATGCGGCCCAGCTAGAAAGACGTTTCCACTGTTATTCGCATGTTGCCTGGTCTCCCCATTCTGGAGTAGAGTTTAATTAGGGAGTCTGGAGCCATCTCACGCCATCCTTTAAACTTGTGCCCTATGTTTTGATAACCATAAGAAGCTCAGCCCACTCATGGGGGATGCACAAAGGATGAGCTTTGCCATTCCATTACCTCTATCTGCCAGAAGAATCCATAGAGCTTCACATTCTGCGGTTTTTATTTTTAAAAATGATAGGTCATTTTTCACTTTGCGAAAATGAAATGATATAAATTGAAATATTCCTTTTCCAAGCCCACCTGCCCCAGACTCCAATGCTGGGGAAGGGTATGCCCCCTCATCTCCAAGAGCCACTTAGAGGAAAGGAAGGTTAGCAGGCCCTTTGGCTTTTTACTGAAACTCATCTTCCTCATGGCTGTGTTTATTCATCCAACACAGGACTTAGAAAAAGTATAGTAACAACAGGTGACTTGCTTGACAGACAGGTATTCTGGGAGACTGACTGAAAAGAAGGCCCAAAGCTTTGCTGGCAATGATTGTAAGAGGCAAAATTACAAATTTCTTGTGAAATCTGAAGAGCCAATTACATATTGATATAATTCAATCAATTACTGGATGAAAGATCATCTCATCTCCACCCAGGGTGGATTAGAGGAGGACATGGACGCAGGACCAAGACTTTTCTCAGGAAATGACTTCCTGAATATGTCCAAGTGCTGAAGTGCACGGCTGAAACCCCAGGGCTTCCCCTGTAGAGACAAGACAAGGCCTAGGAGAGCTTGAACATGGTTTCTAAAATGTGTGCTTTTGAATGGCCACATCATGCGACCTGCTAAAATGGGTTGGTCATCAAATACACCTTCAGAAAAGTTAACCTGCTTACTGGAATTTAAACAGTCCACCTGGATGCTGAAGAGAGTTGCCAAAACCAGTAGCATTTAGCAAAATGTATACTGGGTATGAATATTAAGCAGCACTTTCTGATTATAACTGGACAGCAGGTTTTCTTGCCTCCTGAGAAGGTTACTGGCACATGAGAAGAAGATCATGTCATCACAAGTCACTTGGCACTGCAGAACATATGCTCATCTGAAAAGAACATCCATTTTTCTAATGTTATCAAACCAGAAGTTTAGAAGGATAGGACTATTACATTATCTAGTGTTATGACACTTGGAGTTGAGATTTGCCCTCTCAGGGGCAGTTTTTGCCTTTCTGTGCCTTGAGGTGGTTCTTTATACATTCTCCAGAGGTGGATGACACACCCTTGTGTAGGCCATTCTGGGGGAAGCTTTTATGTAGGGAATCAAAGACCAGTGGTTGATTAATAAGTTTCCAGAGTTTCAATATTGCAAACATTTTCTTAAATAAATGAAGCTGAGTGTGGCAATAGTTCATGGTAAAATAATTCTGCCTTAGAGTACTTGCTTTTCATGTCATATATAATACCAAGAGGCTCAGGCCTGTGGTTTCCAAAGAAGAGAGCTGGTGTCTTTTGACAACAGCCTGAATGTTCCCCACAAAAATCAATGCTGGAGAAACTGCAGATGTACAAGAGAAGCAGGCACGGATCTGAAGACAGACAAGGAGCAGTGAGACAATCCTGGGGAGACTGAGGTTGTGCAACCCAGCAGCTGAGGGGCAGGTGGGTGGGGCTGTGACCAGCAGAAGGATGGAGTTCCGAATGACACAGGCTCGGTATGCACTGGCCCCAGACGACTCTCCCAATATCATCTCCTGCCATTCTTCTCTAATACCTCCTAATCTAGCAACACAAAAATCCGAATCCCAGGATGGCCAAGAGCACTGATGCTATAGATTTGTTATACCTGCCTGGAACCCTTTGCAGAGGAGGAAGAGGAGAGATTGCTGTGGTTGGTCGGCTCATCGGCCATGGGTTTGGGAGGTGGGGAGTGATGTGACATGCTTGAATTAACCAGCCTCTACTAGGTGCTCCCCCTACACACTATGGTTTGCATAACTTCATGCCTCTGACAATGCTGTTGTAGCTGACTTGAAGGTTGTTTCACACCCTGTCCACTGATTAAATTGCCACGAATCCTCCAAGACTCAGCTCCATGACACTCTTTCTCAGAAGCATCTCTTATCCCCTTCCCAGCCCCAGCTTCTTGCCAGCAAAGAGAGTGTCAGCCTTTCTCCGTGGCCACAGCTGTGGCTCCAGCACAGATCACATGGTACTGGTAGCACTTGTGTATGGATCCATCTCCCCAGCCTTGAGCTCCTGGGGAACAGGGACCATGTTTTACAACTTCTTTAATCCCCTATGGGATGTGCAATGCCTGGCATATAGATGCCATTTAATAAATGCTTAATTAATTAAATATCAATGTCTAACTAGCTAATTGATTATAATGGGTAATTAAACACTACAGAGGACCTGTCCAGGATGGCTCTTGGAAATTCCTGCCTTGAGGGAGGGTAAACTTAGCTTCACTTGGCCTGGCTCATCCTAAAGTCCTGAGTTGATGGCACACTTCCCCCCAGAAGGCCTGCCTATTCTCAGGCCGAGGCTTTCCTCTGAGCCTCCTCCAGCTGCCTTCTCTGTTCAGAGCTTGCCTGCCTAGCAATGCTAGCCAATCTCCTCCCGGACCCGAAAGATGGCCTTGTTCCAGCACACCCCAGGTCTGTCACAGGAGGCTTCTGGTTCCTTTGCAGGCAAAACCTGGCCTGTTGGACCAGCCACAGTGAATGATGTTTAGTGTAGCTCTGCACTTTAGGGTCAGGGTGCCATCCAGAGTCACCCCCAGCCCGCAGGGTACCCCTTGTCTGCTCACCCCTCACTGCACCCTTCCCCCTGTGCGTAGCCCTGTGCTGTCGCATCTTTGCTCTAGGTGCTTCCTCTACCTGCAATTCTCCACGCCCTTCCCCTGCAGTCTGCTGGTGAACGCCCACTCATGTTTCTGGGGAAGCCTTTTTGGATCCTCCCCCCGACTCCCATCCCCCACCACTCCTACCCCCCAGCAAGCACTGACCCCTCCCTCTTCCAAGCCTTTCTGTCCTAGACACCATCACTCCATAATGATCCTAGCTGTGGGACACAGTCCGCTGAGATTCCTGCTGTGAGGCCAGGACAATTAGAGAAAAAGAGCCAGGTCCTTCCATCATCACAAGAAACAGTCCCGGGCCAAAGCCTGAGCCACTAGCCCCAGATGCAGTAGGCAGCACCTGGCACAGCAGTGTTAGGAAGGTGGGTTGTGTGGTCCTGCCGAGTGTGGATGATCAAAGGCCAGTGTATGGGCACGGGTGGGCGCACACATGTGGGCTGGCAGTCAGAGAGGCCAGGCTCTCCAGGTGATGAGGCCACCGGCTGTGACTTTTGGGCCTGTCTCAGGAATTTGTCTGTTCTCAGTGGTGACATGCAGCTTTGAAGCACTTCTTTCTTCCCTCTTCTGCTGGAGAAAGGAAACTAAATGGAAGCACAATAATATTGCAAAATAAATTAAGGTCTTTCCTGCAAGGAACACAAACATCCTTAGCAGGGTGGAGAGGCCACCTGTGGCTAAGAATGAGAGGCAACAGCTCAACCCTGAGAGACAAGGAGCCCCGTGCTGTGGCGACGAGCCAGCTGTAGAAAGACCCACTCGGAAGAGCTCTGGAGTGAAGATTCCCCAGTTGGTTGACAAAGGAGATTGAGAATTTGAGAAAACGGCACCCAGTCTTTGAAGGCATTTCTTCCATTGGTTGCTCTTCAAGAGCCATCTGCTTCAGGAGCTAATATTAACTTTAACTCTTTCAGGGAAGACATCACTCTTCAAAAATTAGACAGAAAAGCATCCGGAATTCCCTTCACCTCTATTCAACCTGGTTTTGATGTTAGCCTTCGTGTTCAGGCTGGGTGGCCAAAGCATGCTAAGCATGGTGCAACGGCGTATTCCTACAGGGGACAGAGGTGAGCTTTTACAAGCTGGCTTACCTCTTAAAGATTAACTTTGCAAAACAGTAAACACCTACCACTTATTGTGTGTGAGGCCCTGTTCTAACTACTTTATATAGATTAATTCATTACTCTTCCCAGTAGCCTTGTAGGGGAGCTACAATTATGATCTAGATTTTATAGATAAGGACCTCAGAGGCAGAGAAAGGCTCACTAACTTGCCCAGGGTCACACAGCTAGGGACTGGTGAAGCCAGGATTTGAACTGGGCAGCAGCTGGGCTGCAGAGCCCCCTGTTAACCAAAGTGCCATCCTGCCCTTTAGCACGAAGGCTATGCACATAGTGAGGTGTACAGGATGCAAAGGATGGTGGCCTCTGCCAAGGTAGGGTCACGGAAATGCTAAGCGGATTCTTGCAGTGACTATTCATGGGTGAGGATGGATGAGGGGAATAAATGAAGGGAGGAGGTGCTGGAGCATCCAGTGGGGGCTCAGGTCAAAGAGGCTATTGCCAGGGTGGGCGATGACCAGGAGCAGCCAGGGGCTGGTACAGATGGGCCCATGCGAATGTCAAGGCTCAACACTAGAGAGGCCCACTAGATGAATCCCAAAGGTGAGGTGCTGGACAAACGCAGAAGCCAGCGAAATGGATGAGGAAGGAGAGGCAAGCCCCTATGCAGAGAGGCGTGGTGTGGGGTTGATGCTGCTGCCTGAGCCCATGGGTTCAGGCTGGTGTGAGGAGGAGGCCTGGGCTAGAGGGATCACGGACAGCAGAAGTTTGAAGTCTGGGCACTACAGTAAAGATGCCGCCATAGTGGCCGGGCGCGGTGTCTCACGCCTGTAATCCCAGCATTTTGGGAGGCCAAGGCAGGCGGATCACGAGGTCAGGAGATCGAGACCATCCTGGCTAACGCGATGAAAGCCCGTCTCTACTGAAAATACAAAAAAATTAGCTAGGCATGGTGGTGTGCGCCTGTAGTCCCAGCTACTCGGGAGGGCGAGGCAGGAGAATCGCTTGAACCCAGGAGGCGGGGTTGCAGTGAGCCAAGATCTCACCACTGCACTACAGCCTGGGCGAGAGAGCGAGACTCAGTCTCAAAAAAAAAAAAAAGAAAAAAAGAAAAGGTGCCACCATAGAAACCTGAACAAGGACGGACTCAGTAGGAGGATGTGGTCAGGAATGTTTGGGCTGGATCTCTGAGTTCTCTGGTCCGGAAGGCCAGGATGCAGCCCATCTCCCTAAAAGGCCTGGGGGCAAACCTCCCCTCTGAGGCCACCGCCCCGCTTGCTCTGGCCTCACCCGCTGGCCCACCTTACTAGGCTCACCAGCCAAACCTGCCACCACATCATGTCCTGTAAATTGTAGGTACACAGCAAATGCTAAACTAAAAAGCAAGAGCACAGAAACCATCAACAACATACTGGTGATCTCATAACGCCACTGCGGAGATTTCCCAAGTAAATAATTTCCTCTCCGACCACCAAGTATCATCATCATACAAACACGAGACGTTTCCACTTACTCCCGGCCAGTCCCCCTCAGATTTACGTTCCTGTCGTGACATGGGACCTCGCTGCATTTCAATGCATTACTTAAACAAATGGTTCGCTGATTGACCCCGGCGGGTCTTCAAGTTGGGATTGTTTATGGATATGGTTTCTTATGTGGGGTCACTGTGGGGCCTAATCTGCATCTGTCTCAAGAGCTGGAAAGTTATTTGCATAAGAACCCCAAGGTTTCTTGGGAGGACCTACAAAAGGGACTGCAGAGTAGCTTAAGGGCATTTTCCCTACATTTAGGGCGCAGGTGCCCAAAGGGACACTCTAGCAAAATCCCAAAGACAGTATGCTGGGAAAGTAAGCCCCCACCACACCTCAAGAGGGAGCCAGTCCACACTAGCCCTGCTTCCTGGGGCCTGTCCCGAAGAGGAGTGTAGACCTGTGAGTCAGATGCAAGAGCACTTGACTTCCGCTACAGTTAGTTAACAACATTCCTAAAGCACGTCGTGGAGCAGGTGGGGTAAGAAGCAAGACCAGACACTGTGATCTTTACTCTCAAAAGCTCTTCAGTCCCATGAAGAAGGAAGGACACCAACCAGGACAGCGATTGGTCTTTATGTTCCTGTTTGGTAGCTTCCTGGTGGCTTGAGCCTGCCGGCATTAGCAAATGTCCCTCCTTTGTCTCTAGTAACTTGCTCTGAAGTCTGCTTTATCAGATACGAATATAGCCACTCTTGCCTTTTTTAAAATTCATGTTTGCATGGTATATCTTTTTCTAGCCCTTTACCTACGTTGTTGTATTTGAAATGAGTTTCTTGTAGACTGCATACGTTGAATCATACTTTCTTTATCCACTCAATTTCTCTTAACTGGTATATTTAGACCATTTATATCTAAGGTAATTGTTGATGTGTTAGAGTTTAAATCTGCCATTTTATTATTTGTTTTCTGCTGTTTCTTTTATTTCTAATTCCTCCATTTCTCTTATCTTCCTATAGGTTACTTATTTTTTTAGGATTTCATCTGACATACAGTCATGTGTCACTTAACATTGAGAACACATTCTGATATACGTGACATTAGGCAATTTCGTCATTTTGTGAACATCGAAAGTGTCCTTATATAAACCTAGGGTTTAGTAAGGATCCCAGGTAGTAGGCTGTACTACACACCTACTGCACACCTGGGCTGTATGGTAGAGCCTACTGCTCCTAGGCTACAAACGTGTACAGCATGGCACTGTACTGAATAGCGCAGGCAACCGTAACATAATGATAAGCATTTGTGGATTTAAACAGATCAAATATTAAAAAGGTATAGTAAAAATATAGTATATAAGACAAAAAATGGTATACCTGTATCCGGCACTTACCATGAATGGGGTCTGTAGGACTGAAAGTTGCTGTGTGTGTCAGTGAGTGAGTGGTGAGTGAATGTGAAGGCCTAGGACATTACTGTACACTATTGTAGTCTGGTATAGTTTTTATAAATGCTAGACACAGACTGCACTAAATTTACTTAAATTTTTTTTTCTTCAACAATAAATTAACCTTAGCTTGATGTAACTTTTAAACTTTATCCTTCAATGTTTTTAACTTTTCGACTTTTATAATCACAGCTTAAAACACACACCCATTGTATAATAGTAAAAAATATTTTCTTTCTAGAAGATATATAGAATAAGATGTAAATCTTATTCTATAAGATTTTTCTATTTTTACATTTATATATATATATTCTTTATACTTTTTAAATGACTGGCAGCGCAATAGGTTTGTTCACAGCAGCATCACCACAAATACATGAGTAATGCACCACACTGTGATGTTACAGTGACTACATCATTACTAGGAAATAGAAGATTTTCAGCTCCATTACAATGTTACGGGCCACCATTGTAGATGTGATCCATCATTGACTGAAACATCATTATGTGGCACATGACTTGTATTTACAGTGTTTTCAAGTATCTTGTTTTGCACAATTTTCTTAGTGGTTGCTATAGATATTACAAGATACACACATAGCTTATCACAGTCTACTGGTATTGAAGTTTGCCACTCGACTGAAGAATAGAAACCTTACTTACATTCTTGTCCCTTTAATTTCCCTGCTTTTTAGATATAATTGTCTCAAGTATTTTTTACACCTACACTGAACACCACATTAGATGGTGCTAAAATTTCTGCTTCAACCATCAAATACGATTTAAGGAACTCATGAGAAGTAGGATAGCCTATTTTCTCCTATTTTTACCCACTCTGATATCCCTTTTTCCTTTTTGAAGTTCCAGGCCTCCTTCTGTTATTATTTCCTTTATGTAGAAAACTTCCTTTAGTCATTCTTAAAAGATAGGTCTACTAACAACAAATTCTTAGTTTTTGTCTGATAATGTCTTTATTTCCCCTTCATTCTTGAAAGATGTTTTCCCTTGATAGAGAATTTGCAGTTGGCAGCTCTTTTAATACTTAAAAAATGTTGGCCAGTTCCTTCTGGCCAGATGAGAAATCCACTGTCATTTGAACTGGTGTTCCACTACAAGTAATGACTGTTTCTTTCTGGGCACCTTCAAGAATTTTTGTCTTTAACTTTTAAAGTTTAATTATGAGGTATCTTAGTATGAGTTTCACACCATTTTGGTTTATCCCTTTTGGGTTTCACTCAGTCTCTCAAATCTGTAAATTTATGGCTCAACCCCACAGATACCTTCCCAGCAAAAATAGGGCAGGACATAAACTCACCTTGCCCCCTTACCTCCAAGGGTGTGGTCTCAGTTTCCCCCCTGGGCCCCACTGACACCTAGGACAGGGAAGAGAAATCAGAAGCAGCTAGTCCCGCCTCCTACTTCATTCTGCCTCTTTAATACCAGGTGTGAGGCTCTGCTGGCCATTGGACTTCATTCACATGATCCTAATGGGGAAATAAGCACACCATCTGCTTCCACAGAGCAGATGGAAATCTAACTACCCACTCAGCCCACAGACAGCACCCAGTAGGTGCTCCCAGCACCATGTCAGAGATGAGGGATCCTCTTAGCCCTGTTGAGCAGGTTAATCCGAGCGCTAGCAGGGCAGGAAGGCTGCAGTACATCAGCTCCCAGTTCAGCCCTGATGAAATTCCAGGCGAAGGGGTGTATTAGTCCATTTTTCATGCTGCTGATAAAGACATACCCAAGACTGGGCAATTTACAAAAGTAAAAGGTTTAATGGACTTAAGGTTCCACGTGGCTGGGGAGGCCTCACAATCATGGTGGAAGTCAAGGAGGAACAAGTCACATCTTACATGGATGGCAGCAGGCAAAGAGAGAGAGCTTGTGCAGGGAAACTCCCATTTTTTAAACCATCGGATCTCATGAGACTTATTCACTATCATGAGAACAGTATGGGAGAAACTGCCCCCTTGATTCAATTATCTCCCACCGGGTCTGTCCCACACTCATGGGAATTATGGGAGTACAATTCAAGATTTGGGTGGGGACACAGAGCCAAACCATATCGGGGGGATGTAGTTTTTCCATCGATATTTAGCTTAAGGGAGACAGATATTGCCGGAAAGGTTTTCTGCTGTTAGGTCACCCATTTCTTTTGGGACACAGGCTTTTCTTGGGGATTTTTGTTGGCAGCTCTGAGTTGAAGCCTTATGTTGGATCCCTGTCTGGAATACACAGGAGGCAATAAGAAAACCTGGGGGACCCACCACTGTGTGTCTCCTCCAGTTCTGAGGGCCCTGAGAAGGCTGCCATGTTTTTCCTGCCCTTTAGGGGTCTTTTTATGCTTCCTTGTTGTGTCACGTCCAGGGTCTTGAGTTGCAAGAGGAAGGAGCTGGGAGGAATAAGGCTACTTCACCTTGGTTGGAATCAAAAGTCTGATTATACTTGGCATGTTTAGGAGAGGTCAGATATGTCCCATGAGACCTGCAGTTCACTTTGGGGTTACAAGGCAATCACAATGCTTTCTCGTAACCAAATGGGGTAGAAAAGTAGCTGAGAGAAAGAGCCAGTGAGTTTGCCAAAGGTTGCTGTGACATGGAAGAAAAAGTTTTTACTGCTTTAAACATAATGCCTTTTCCACAAATTAAAATTAAGTAATGATCCAGGAACCTTGTACACTGAGCCAGTTTCAAAACATAAACTACAAACTTTATAGAGCACAGCTCACTTTCCCATGTTGGGCGAATACACTTGGTTATTATTATTTCTTACTCACTAGACTTTCCAAGGTGCTTACAAGAAAAACATCATGAGGACCATAAGTAAGCCAACATTTCTAGATCCTAAGTCCTAACATTTCTCAATGGTGGCTTTTTGAGACACTGTCTTTGAAGGCCCTTATGAAGCGTAACATACACAAGGCGCTATGGTTGCAGCCAAGCATGCTGGAGCACCATGCACGGTTAATTTAAATGGGATTTTGGGGAAATATAGTGTGAAGGAACCAAATCAGTAAGATGACCATTGAAAGAGAGAGAGAATTTGATATGTTTCAAGGAACAGTGACTTTTGTCCCCAATTTCTGACATTTTTTTAACAAGAGGTTTTTAAACATCTGTTTCTGAAGCAGAGCTGGAAATCTCTAAGCAGCCGCACAGTTCTTTGGTTGTGTAACATGGTAACTACAGGCTGTCTGTACTTTTTTGTTTAATCCTACCAGGAAATCTTTTTCCTTTTAAACTAGTTCAAAGCACAGGATTTAATGGCCGTTTATATGTAGGGAGAATTTGAGAGGCCACTTTTTCAAACGGTGTCATGAGTCATGGTCAAGGATGTGATTCTGCTTCAGTAGGTTATCAATGGGGCTGCTTTATCAGCAAGCCGGGGGTGCGGGCACCAGAGTCTACGTCAGTCCCATAGAAAAGGCATCTTTCAGGTACTTCTCTTCCGGGCTCGACTTTGAAGCAAGAATAACTGTTCTCGCCCTTTGTTTGATTAAATGGCTTTGGGAACTGTGTTTCCGATCTCTGTGACAGGCTTACATCGCTTCAGTGGCCGTGGATTACACAAAGGGTGTGGTGTGTGTGTGTGCGTGTGTGTGTGTGTGTGTGTGTGTGTGAAGGAGTTTGTATACAGTAGCAGGGAGGTCAAGGCAAGTTTTTTAAGAAATGAAATGTATGAGGTACCATATGCGGGAGCAACCTGAGAATGCCAGGTGTGCCTGCATCAGGATCTAATGTGCAGTTACCATGGAGACCAGAGCTCCCTCAGCGCTGCAGGGCCTCTGTTTCCCGCCCCTGAGGAGCCTGCTTGTCTAATAGGAACAGGTGCTTTAACATACAAAAGAATTAAGCCTTGAAGGCAAGCCTTCAGCAATTTTCAATTTGTTTTTCCCTGGTCCTTCCTAGAGTTCTTTCCTCTGTACTCACAGCTCTCATGTGAGCCAATGCCTTGTTGAAATAATAATAGTGACATTTATTAAGGGGATACTTTGTGTTATACATACCACATCTACCCTCTGGAGTCAGTGTTTTATCCACATTTATGAGAAAATCAGCACTTCAGGAAAATGAGATTTCTCCAAAGTCATAAATCTCTGTCCTAGTCAAAACCTGAACCCAGACCCATCTGGCTTCAGCCTGTGCACTAACTTCCTGCTAATGGGTGATTATGGTCATTACATCGGGAGTATGTCTTTACAAAGGATCACCCAGCTTTCTTTATCCTATTTTGGCTTTTATAACTAAATTCACACTAAAATCAGAGATGGGAACAGACTAAGAACTGAGAAGTATAAGAAAAAAAACAGGATATGAAGTTCCTGAAGCCTTTAGAATAGTCAGGTAGTGATTTATTCACCAACACGCCACACCACGCTGAGGATGAATGGCTGAGATTTACTAAGCACATCTGTATGTGTCACTCATTCTTTCAACAAATATGTATTGAAGTCTACTTATGCCAACTGTTGTTCTAAGTCCCGTGGGTCCAGCAGTGAAGAAAACGAAGTAGACAGAAATCTGTGCCCATGAGGACTCCCTGCTTGGAGCCTGTGCATGCACCATGGCCCCAAGAACTTGGAAAGGGGTAAAATGTGGTCCTTATCCTAGAGAAGGTTTCCATTTAGGGGCCAAGACAGGCACACAAGTAACCTAACTGTACTGCCCTGTGGCAAGGGCTGGACTCAGGGAAAGCATAAAGTGCTGTGAGTGTGGGTTACTGGGTGGGCCTGGGTGTTCCAGGGTTCTTCTTGTTCGCCTTTTAGATGATTAGAGCCTCCAAGAGATCTCGAAAGGTCCTACAAGTCCTCTGGGATCCTCCTGACCAACTTCTGAGAAGCTGGAATCCTCCCAGTGACGCATTTAGGAGCCGGCCTTTAGCATGTAGTGGCTAGTACACTGGGTCTCCCTATCTTATGCATCAGGCAAGTGTAGGATTTTACATTTGTTCCTAACCCATTTCATTTTGCTCATTTCAGCTCTCTCTCCCATCCTACTGAGTTCTTATCCTAAACGTAAATCTATACTTTCCAGCTTTGGGTCATCTGGAAGTTTGACATCTTCATCTTCACTTTCAATTAAAACACTTGGAGAACAGGGTCAAATACAACGCTCCATAACATGAAATTAAAGCCTTTTTTCTAGACCAGAATAGGTCCATTAACTAACACCCTTTGACGCCATCATTCAATCAGTCAAGAACCCGCCTATCTTCTAGGTTGCATTTCTCTACCTGTCCACAAAGACATCACTGGAGGTGTTACCAAGTGCCTTGCCAAAGAGCTTTCTTCTGTCCCCAAAGACACACATACTTCTATTTCGGTAGAAGGCTGGGAAGATGGAAATTGATTTGAAATCAAAATGTGAAGTGAGACTACCCACCTACCTGGCTCTGGCCATGCCAACAAACTCAGAGCTCTTGTTTACGCGTGGGCTTTATTGCATGGTGCCAAACTGTCCAACACAAATAAAATGCTAGCAGACAACTGTCCCCCTTTGTTTTCTTAATTTGTGGGCAGACAGACATAGTATCAGGGCAACACACAGAGTTCAGCATTAGAATTAACTAAAATGTACAGCAGAGTGAATCGAAAACATTTTAATGATATGCACTGTCATGCTAGTGCTACATGGAAATTAAATAGGAATGATGAGACATTCACAAAAATTGAAATAATTTCCCTACACAGACAAAAATCCCTGGAGTAGATTTGAGTAAAGAGAGGTCTGAAAAGAAGGAAGATGGGACACAGGGGAGGGAATTAGGGCCATGTATAAGGTCAGGTTTAGGAATAACCTCTTCCCTGTTTTAAACCAAGAAATTCCAAGGATTATAGTGTATCTTTGTCCAAGTGTTTCCAATCCCTGGAAGTGGCTGAATTTACAAGCTAGAAACTTGGGCAGGGAGAACAGAATCTAAGAATACTTGTTCAATCTAAGAGAAAATAAACTAAAGAATTAGCTCCTGGGAAGCCGATACTAGTATTATGAAGAAACTAACATGAAAAGTAAGTACCTCCATCTATTAAGGCAAGCAACAAAAGCAGGCTTTCCTATGCAAGAGTTCTTTGCCAGGTATGTCCATTCAAATCACCCAGGAAGACCTTCAAAACTTCCAACGCCCCCAAACCTACCAAATCCATCTCAAGGAAAGGGGTTTAAGCGTGTGTGTATATGTAATTTTTTTTTGAGACGGAGTCTCGCTCTGTCGCCCAGGCTGGAGTGCAGTGGCGCGATCTCAGCTCACTGCAAGCGCCACCTCCCGGGTTCATGTCATTCTCCTGCCTCAGCCTCCCGAGTAGCTGGGACTACAGGCGCCTGCCACCACGCCTGGCTAATTTTTTTGTATTTTTAGTAGAGACGGGGTTTCACTGTGTTAGCCAGGATGGTCTCAATCTCCTGACCTCGTGATCCACCCACCTCAGCCTCCCAAAGTGCTGGGATTACAGGCGTGAGCCACTGTGCCCGGCCATTTTTTTGAGACGGAGTTTCACTCTGTTGCCCAGGCTGGAATGCGGTGGCGCGATCTTGGCTCACTGCAACCTCTGCCTCCCGGGTTCAAGTGATTCTCTTGCCTCAGCCTCCAGAGTAGCTGGGACTACAGGAGCGTGCCACCATACCCAGGTAATTTTTTGTACTTTTTTTAGTAGAGACAGGGTTTCACCCTGTTAGCCAGGATGGTCTCGATCACCTGACCTTGTGATCCACCCAGCTCGGCCTCCCAAAGTGCTGGGATTACAGGCGTGAGCCACCCACGCCCAGCCAAGCATGTATATTTTTTAAAGCTCCCTAAGGTGTTCTAATAATCCCCCTGGTTGAAAACCACTATGTGTACAGATTTTGTACACAGAGATAGTTAGAAATTGCAACCAGAGAGAGGAAAGACTGGGGAAGTCAAAATGAAAAAGTAGGATACATAAAATGCTAGAATCTCAAAATGCATAATAAAGTTTAATCAGATTGCTTTCCTAACACCCATCACTTAGGGAAAAGGTGAGCAAGTTTTCCTTCCAAAACTGACCACTCAGGTTGTTTTATTTCTCTCCCAGAAGGGGTACGATTTCAGGAACAACCGAGCATTTTATTTTCCAATTAGGAAAGTAGCAACTCTTCTCTAACATTTTCCCAAGCTGATGTTATGAAGAAAGTACTGCAGTGAAGTCCTGTTGTGTGATCTTGGGCCAATCACCTCACTAGGCCTCAGTTCCCCTACTAGAAAAGCCAGAGCAGGCCAGGTGCAGTGGCTCACGCCTGTAATCCCAGCACTTTGGGAGGCTGAGGCCGGTGGATCACGTGAGGTCAGGAGTTTGAGACCAGCCTGGCCAACATGGTGAAGCCCCGCCTCTACTAAGAATACAAAAATGAGCCAGGTGTGGTGGTGGGTGCCTGTAATCCCAGCTACTCGGGAGGCTGAGGCAGGAGAATCGCTTGAGCCCAGAAGGCAGAGGTTGCAGTGAGCAGAGATCACGCCATTGCACTCCAGCCTGGGCAACAGAGCTAGGCTCCGTCTCAAAAAAAAAAAAAAAAAAAAAAGGAAAGGGAAAAAAAGAAAAGTCAGAGCACTAGATAAGATCTCTAAATGTCCCAACCCTAAAGCTTTCTGACTTTCTAATTCTGAAACTTCCAAATAAGAAAAAATGTAAATGAAAAACAGGCGCGGTGGCTCAAGCCTGTAATCCCAGCACTTTGGGAGGCCGAGGCGGGCGGATCACAAGGTCAGGAGATCGAGACCACAGTGAAACCCCGTCTCTACTAAAAATACAAAAAATTAGCCGGGCGCGGTGGCGGGCGCCTGTAGTCCCAGCTACTCAGGAGGCTGAGGCAGGAGAATGGCGTCAACCCAGGAGGCGGAGCTTGCAGTGAGCCGAGATCGCGCCACTGCACTCCAGCCTGGGCAACAGCGTGAGACTCCGTCTCAAAAAAAAAAAAAAAAAGAAAAACAGAAATTCAAACTGAATAGCCCAGTCAGCCAGAGTGGTGGGCAACTGGCTGCCAGTGAGGTGCACGGAAGCCGGATGCCCCGGAGTAGAGCGTTATTGTTCTCAACCAGTCTCCCTCCCTGGTAGAGGACGGCACATCTCCACCCGCTGCCATGGGAAGCGTTGCAAAGAGAATAACATTTCCTGGTTCTGATGACAAGAAGTTTGGATGTATGACTTGGTCAGTGGAACCCGAGCAGAAGTGACATATGCCACATCGAAGAGAAGTCTTTAGAGCCCCTGAATGTTGCTGAGCCCTCTTGCTCTTTTCCCTGTGCCACAATAACAGAGGCTACTGAAGACATCCTGGCTCTCAAAATGAGATGATGCACAGGGCACAATCACAGCTATAGCAGAACTGCAGGTGACATATGTATGTGAACAAGAAATACCTTTCTCACTGCAAACTGCTGGGATCTTGGGGTTATCTGATTAGCTCCGTCTTACTCAGAGGAAGCTGGCTGGCCCATCACCCTTCAGTGGACATATATGTGATACATACAAAGAATGACAGGGATGGCTTGACCGACACACACCCTTAGAATGAGAGCTCCTGGCAGCAGCTTTGCCATTTCAAAAGAACCATGGATACACAACTATACAAATATGTAGTGCCAGCTGCTTCCCAAAGGAATTTGGGGCTGGCATGACACAATCGTCATGGCCATGCCCCCCATTCACCATATCTCCAGTTAGAATTCAATCGGCCAAAGGAGGACTCTGGACTCATCATCTGGAACACCCAGGCCACTCCTTAATTGCTGAATCCCTCTCGGTTGCAGACTTTGGTCCTATCCCTGGAGTCATGTGACCTTGACTCTCAATTCGGAGCGGTCATCCCCATGGGCCAGATTGTGTTCATATTTCTTGTGGTTGCTGCTCTGTCTGAAAACTCAGTTACTGAAAAATTTCTCCTAGAACAAATGAACTCTCTAGCTCAGTCTGAGAAACACTGGAGTCAATGGTCTGTAATAGAGGAATCTGAAAGCATTACCTAATCTGGACATAATTTTCCTCACCATTTCACAGGTGGGTACCATATCTACCGGCGACACACATCAACCGGATGCAGCAAATTAGGGCAGGAAAAAAAAAAAAAAAGATGTATTTCCAAGTGAAGTGCCAGGACAATTCAGGTAAGATGAACATGGTTAGAAGGTAAACCTGCCCCTGCTTATCAGTCTTTGTCCAGAGAGCAACGTGCATGCGACTTTAAGAGAAAAAATCCCAGAAAACTAATTAGATTTACAGTCCGTGAACACAGTCAAAATAAAAAGCTCAAATCTATTTTTTTTCTTACATAGCCTGAGGGCAATAGCCAAAAGAAATTACTATTAAGCGTGAGTAATGCAAAACAGATTGTGTGAATTTCAATCTGAGATGTGTGAATGTAATATACAACTGCAAATTAGGAAGCACCTTTTGAGTTTCAAAATAGGCTCAGTTCACAAGTGGAACAAATTCTACATCATAGACAACTTCAGGATGGGCTAAGACCAGATGTGGGCCTGGAAAAATGGAGGGAAATGTTGTAGCACTGAAAAGATATTGTGACTGGCAGCTGTATCATCATCCACAGCAGGTAAATAATAAAGCACTGAGAGGAATGCTTTTGCAAAGTCGGCATGGCTGCAGGACCTGCTGCGGTGGGGCAGTCACCCTCCCTCTTGAGAAAGCAAGCAAAGCAGTTTTATCAGGGACTCAATAAACAGAAATCGGCCGAGTGTGGTGGCTCATGCCTGTAACCCCAGCACTCTGGGAGGCCAAGGCATACAGATCACCCAAGGTCAGGAGTTCAAGACCAGCCTGGCCAATGCAGTGAAACCCCGTCTCTACAAAAATACAAAAATCAGCCAGGTGTGATGGCGGGTGCCTGTAATCCTAGCTACTCGGGAGGCTGAGGCGGAAGAATCGCTCGAACCAGGGAGGCAGAGGTTGCAGTGAGCTGAGATAGCACCACTGCACTCCAGCCTGGGCAACAGAGTTTTGTTTCCGTCTCAATACAAAACAACAGAAATCAATATAAGGCACCTTCAAGCTACAAACTCTGAAAGACAATTTAACTTTGTATGCATCCTGACCATGTCCACAGACTAGACAATGACTTTGCTTCAGATTACTGCTTAGGAGCTGATTTTGAACCCCAGCTCTGTCGTCATCTGCAGTGAATTCAGTTTTTCCTATCAGTGCTCTTCGGAACTGCTTTGCTTACAGGGTTCCAGTGAAGAAGGGAGATTTTTTTTTTTTTTTTTTGTAGGCTAAGGTTCTCATTTCCCATCGGGGATTTGAGCACCTACAACTTGCAAAACCCTGTGGAGGAGGCAACAAGAGTGCTTCTCGTCCTCACAGAGCTGTCCATCAACAGCTGTCAAAGAAGTCACGCTAAGGGGCAAATGTAACTATATAGTAAATCATCCAGAAGGTGGGGACCGTCACCCACCCCTGGGTTAATATTCCCTTCTTAGCCACCTGGCAAACTCCTCTGCTTGCTTCAGCACATGGCTGACCTCACCTCCTCCGTGAAGCCTTCTTTGTCCTTCTCCTCCTCCAGACCATTTCTCAGGTGCATGCTGTTATAACCACACACAGTATCCTAGGACTGCTTGCTTCATGGCTTTCTCTACCAGCACACAAGTTCCTTGAGGGCAGGAGTTGTGTCTCAAATTTGTTGGCATTCAGTAAGTTGGACTGATATATAGGTGTAAATAATAGGCCTATATAAGTATAAGATTCAAATTAGAATAGACTAAAATAAGTCCTGGCGAGTCTCCAGACTGCCTCCCTGTGTAATCTCCCATGGGCTGCACAGAAACTTTCATATGAAAGACCTTGGGAAAGTCCCCGTTATGGAACCTGAGACCCTCAGACATCATGTAATGCTTTTTCTTGTGAAAAGCAAATGAGACTAACAAATCATGACTCTAGTCTGCAATTCTTAAGAAAGTACACAACAATCTGTGTGATTTTCTCTAGAAGGTATGTTTCACAGCTGCAACACGAAAGACAATGTGTAATGTTTGTAAATTCCCTATTTGAAGTGCCTCTTTATTGAGAATTTATGCTTTGCTTCTATTGAAAATACAGAGAAATTTGATGATTAGTGTGCTAAATGAGGCAAGAGTTCTAATTCGGTGCTACCACCAACTTCCATTTTTTGGTTCGGGTATTAAAATAGGTGAGAACAGAACCTCTCTTCCGCCTTCTTCTCCCAACTTTGCTGGAAAAGGTGCCAAATAGCTCTCACAAGCCCTCAGCAAAACACCTCCATAGGCACAAGTCTACCACAGCCACTAGGTAAGCCATGCCAGTCACGAGGCTCAGAGCCTCCTGGATGACTGATGAATTCCACTTTCGGAAAAAGTCTCAAGGCAGTGTGGATATTGCCTAGATACAGCTCAGACTGTATTTCTCAGGAATTAAAAGGGAAGTGGAATATGTCTGTCCACTACGAGTGTCCTAAGACTTCTGTAACATTGCAATAAAGGTATCAGAGTATATAGTCTAGTTCAGGAAAGAGAGGGGCACCTAATTTTGGCAGACACCAAAACAGCCATTCACTGAGTCAAAAATGGCTCACTGAAAGTCAGACTAACCTGTTCATGACGACTGGCAAGCTTAGGCATATTACCCAGAAGGAGTGACAAAGAGCCAGGCTACACACCTGGACCCATATTACTTGCAGTGGGAGAAAAAAACCCACAAAAATAAAAAGAGCTAACCTGTGATATGCTGGTAGACTAACTCTTCCAGGGGGATAGGGGATGGGTAAAGCCCTGGTGTAGTGTTGGCCGATTTCCACGTGTGGATCCTCTCACCGTGGCTACACTTTCAGCTATCAATGGTGGAAAGTTTTGCAATATTCCTTAACGTTCCTTTGGCTTTGGGACAGCCTGGTACGTACCAGCCCTCGCACATCACTGCAGCTAACATTAAGGGTCTGTATGGTGCCGTGATAAGTACTTTAAATTCAGTATGTCATTTAATCTTCCCAACAGTCCTACAAAGGAAGGTCCTGTTATCTCCATTCTGAGGTGAGATAGATAACACAGCCACAGACAGGATAAGTAACTTGCCCAAAGTCACACAGCTTAGAAGTGGTAGAGCTGAGGATAAAATCGTTTTCTGACTGCAGAGCTGAAGTTCTCACACTACCCAAATACGTCTCATGATCCAAATGAGGCCTTGTTTTAAATAGCCAGTAAGTATCCAGTCAAATAGCAGGAACAGTGCTTTGGCCACAGGAGGCACAGTCCAAATAAGACCAACTATTTGTAGCTTCTGTCAACCTTCTTCAGGTGGTCACAGCAGAACACATAAGAACTCCTTTCCCTTGAAAACTCGATCCTCTCCTTCCTTGATTCTTCCTTGCAGTCTGACTCTCAGACCTTATCGCTTTCCTGTTAGTGACTAAGAGTCTCTGTTCCTCTCTTGGTCCTCCCTTGAATGATTCCAGCCCCATGTCCTGTAACTGAAGAGCCCTATTCCTCTTCCAGGAACAAGGAGAGGTCACCAAGCAGCTGTGCTGCCCTGGGGAGCTGGCAGCTATCTAAATGTCCTATACTAGTACAAGAACCACAGTGACCTGGTCCTTCCCCAGGGGCTGTGTTTAACATCACTGGCACAGGGATCACTGCTGACTTTTTTAAAAAGAAGGAATGAACAGTGACATATTCATATCATATCTAGAAATCAGGAATCATCTTAAGACTGAGGAGAAATGAAAACTCAACAGAAATTAAGCGTGTCTTAAATATTTCAAGAACTATCATGTCTAGACTGATCAAATTCAAGAAAACCACCACTGGGACAGAGTTAGAATCCCCAGGCATTTGAGGTTCAGGGAGGCAGGCAGAGAGAGGACAGATGCCCAGTGCCTGACCCTGAGAACCTGACTGGTCAGGTTCAAACGATAAAGAGACTCGCAATGGCCTGTCAGGAACAGCATGGTGAAGGATGAGCCCCCGGGTGGCCAGGAAACCAGGCATGGCCACTGCTGCTCACCAGGCCACTTGTCAAATGTGTCACTGAGTAATCCGCACAGAGGAAGCTGGGAGAGGGCCAGGGCTGCAGCCAGTGGCACCCTGCAGTCCAGGAGAAGGTCTGAAATTACAAGCTGTCCACCATTAACAAGTAATGAAATCAATTTCCTGGGGCAGGTCCAGGAATTTTACAACATGAAACCAATTAGAAAATATCAGAATGTATCAGATATAATAAAGGCAAAGCTATTGTTTTTATTAAATTTTTGCTGTATGCACAGTAACAGGCTCATATACATATCTAGATAAAATGAAATGCTTATTTCCTATACTCTACAACTTTATTCTTTTTCCTAAAAGGGATGAGAAAATAATTACTATATGAAAGAAATCCATGTTACATGAAGAAAATTGATGTTGGGAAATATTTTTCCATTGTTACATGATTTTGTTGCCAAAAACACTGAGCCTCTTTTTAAAGAACTCTAATATGTGCAACTTAAAATAATTTTCCTGTTTTAAAATCTTCCAAATGAAGAGGTGCAGCAGGTTCTGCACATTCAACATAAAATGCAACCTTTCTTTTTTTTTTTTTTTTTTTTTTTTTTTTTGAGACGGAGTCTCACGCTGTTGCCCAGGCTGGAGTGCAGTGGCGCGATCTCGGCTCACTGCAAGCTCTGCCTCCCGGGTTCCCGCCATTCTCCTGCCTCAGCCTCCTGAGTAGCTGGGACTACAGGCGCCCGCCACCGCGCCCGGCTAATTTTTTGTATTTTTAGTAGAGACGGGGTTTCACTGTGGTCTCGATCTCCTGACCTTGTGATCCGCCCGCCTCGGCCTCCCAAAGTGCTGGGATTACAGGCTTGAGCCACCGCGCCCGGCCAAAATGCAACCTTTCAATTCATTTGCAATAACTGACTGACATCAAGAAAGATGCAAATAGCCAAATAAAAACTTCTGCATAGTGGGCATGATTTTAAACTGAAGCTCCTTACTTGAGATTGCAGCCAATGATCTGCTTCTTCCATTTGGATCTACACACCTTTGTGAAGTTACATTTTTAGCTGTAATGGTCATTATAACTAAGCATTGAAATAAAAAATAAAATCACTGTCCCTAAATTGTTATCCTAAGATTTAAAAAAATAAGAAAGTATATTTAACGTCATGGCTCTCAATGAAAATATTACTCATGTTTTTTGGAAGGATTTTATAGCAGTAAGGATTACTTTTCAGTGTCTTCATATGATAGTCTTTCATATTTCTACATTTTATGGATTTTTACAAATTATATAGAAATACTACTGTAATTTACAAGTATCCTTAAACTACCAACGTAGTAACAGTGTGTAACTCACACATTTACTGCTGGAGAGACACAGTTAATGCAGCCTGGAGAGCGCTGTCCTAGGTGAGAGAGAGAGTGACAGTGGTCAACACACTCCTTCCCTCTGTGTCAAATGAAATGGGGTCAACAGCTATGCCTGACTCTTATTTAGGCCAAGGGCTTTTGGAAGACAGAAGGGCAGACACTGATTTGATTTCTACAAATATTGCTTTAAAAAAATCTTTATAATTTTATATTTCTTTTACAAAGTAAATAATTATCATATGAAAAAATACAAAGTAAAAGGTAAAAGTCTCCCTTAATGCAAGAGGTTTTGCATTTTGATTTAAATAAAGACAATTTTAAGTGTTGGTTTTAAAAAGGAATGATCATGGAAGTTTTTTCCTAAAATACTAAGAGTTCATCTACGGCACAAACCAATGAAATATGTAAGAAATTAGTTTATATTTTGAAAAGTACAGAAAAGATGTTTTTATTGTCTAATAATCCCATACTAAACAACTCAGGGAAAAAGTTTCCACTAAAAATAGGAACTGATTATTTCTTGTGATGAACAAATATGTATTTCACACAATTCCCTAATGAGAACCAAGGAAATGGTGCCTTTCTTTTAACATGAATATTTCTGAATGCAGTTTCTAGCTGCCTTGAACAAACTCCCTTCTTTTGTTGCTACGTTTCTGCAAATCTCTTCCAGATCCACTGTGGCTTATGACATTCTATCCAATTAGTTGTCAGCATAGTTCCTTTTACCTTCACTGCAATGACCTTACTTTTGCTAAGATGATTTCATGCAATCAACCTGTTCAATTAAAGCTATACAAAAAGCTATTCTCAAAAACCTACTGCTAGGCAACAGAAACCTGTTAAACTAAATCTCAGGCAAAAAACATTTCTATATAGAGATGAGAACGATTGTAGCCACTTCACACAATAATTTATTAATATAAAATAAAAAATAAACTTTGTTAAAATTTGTAAGTATAGGTAAACACACAAAAGTAACTTAAATGAGTCTTTTCACATGTACGTATGTGTGACTATGTACTGTATGCATATTTAGCATACATGGTAGATCCCCAATAACTAGCTGACTTAGTTTAATATGTTTGCCCAGCCCACCTATGTCACCTTTGCTATGAATCTGAGAAGACGGTATGGAATGTCAGTGTTGTGTGTTTTCAGGAGAGCACAGTTATTGCAAACCCTTTGCAGTTAGTTGCTTTGAAGAGCAACAAATGAAGTGAACTCTTACGGTAAACGCAGAATCGTTTATTATCCTAAATTCACAACTAGGTTAGATTTTGAAATACGGGCTTTGTATTGTAAACCAAACTAAAACATTTCATCCACATTTATTTATCTTTAGGGGGAAAAGTTTTGATTGGAAAAAGGCTTTTAAGGGCTGACAAAATTCATGAGAAGAGTTCCTCAGGCTTCTTAGAATCTTAATTCTTAAGAAACAACTTTGATGAGTTCATTGTAAATGAATCAGAAACACATGGATTAAATTTCCCCTTAAACAAACACTTTAAAAAGGATTTAAAAATTAAAGGAAATATGTTTAGTAAAGTATATTTGAGAAATGTTACAAAACATATTTCGAAATGTTTGAAAAATAGCTTGAGGTATTTTACAAACCCCAAATGAAGTTCAATTCATCCACCTCTACGTAATAATTACTAACACTGGAGTTTAGGATTTTTGTTATGGAATACAGTAGTCATACCATGGTTACTTGTTTAAAAAACTATTTAAGATGTAGTGACAGGCGTTTTGAATATTCAGACAAGATTAGGGGCGTTCAGTTGGCGTGGCCATGGTCAGTATTTTGAACATTCAGAATTAACTTTGTTCTGGTGCTTCAAAGTTGGACAGTGAGCCCCCTCCATGACTTGGTGATGCTCCGATGACAAGTACACGTCCAGCTAAGGACTCTGAAGCTGTCACCCCGTCAGCAGAGGACTGCTGGAGGTTCCAGGAATAAACGTAACTGTTAGAGTGCTATGCCACCTAAGTTGTTGGCCTATGATTCATGGGAATTCTTAGAATGATCAGTTCATTTCATTAAGCGTTGCCCTTAAAAACAATAGGTATATATTTGCACTCTGATAGAGCAAACAGGAGCCAATAGTGTCCAATTCATTTAAATCCCACAAGAGCCCTCTTTTCTTGCCTTATCAACATAGATTCTGAAACAGAACCTATCACAATAGTCTACCTAAAAAATCAGACCAAAAAAGCAGTAAGAGAAAGGGAAGATTAAAAAGTGATTCATAACCTCAGAAAAATGGGTGAATGCAACATTTTAAAAATTGAGTGCTTTTTGTGTGTTTTTAACATTGTTGAGAGTAAGCTTAGAATATGGCAAAGGAATGGGTTCTGAAACTAAATTGACCTAGGTTCCTATCCTTCTTCACTTCTTAGGAGCCATTCAACTAGAGCAAGTCACTCTATAAGCCTCAGTTTTCTCTTCTGAAGAAAAAGAATAAGAATAAATATATCTTTTAGGGCTAATGTATGAATTTAGTAAATAAAAGTATCTAGCACACAGTAAACATTATGTTAGTTCCAATCCTATGATGTCAACTTATCTTACATTTCTTATTTTTAACCATCATCAGCTCGGGTAATTGTCTGTATTGGTACCTGCTGCAATCTTAAAGGTCCTTAATAAATGTTTTGCCATCTGACTTTTTTTTTTTTTTTTTTTTTTTGAGACGGAGTCTCGCTCTGTCACCCAGGCTGGAGTACAATGGCCAGATCTCAGCTCACTGCAAGCTCCGCCTCCCGGGTTCACCCCATTCTCCTGCCTCAGTCTCCCGAGTAGCTGGGACTACAGGCGCCCGCCACCACGCCCGGCTAATTTTTTGTATTTTTAGTAGAGACGGGGTTTCACCGTGTTAGCCTTGATCTCCTGACCTCGTGATCCGCCCGCCTCGGCCTCCCAAAGTGCTGGGATTACAGGCTTGAGCCACTGCGCCCGGCCGACTTGCTTTCTTTAAGCCTTGTCTGCAGCACTCTTCAAGATCAGAAACGGATATAAGTTCTGCTTCCAGGTCAGAATACGATCTTGAACATATATTTTTAAATTTTCATGAGTTCAACTCTTCACCTGTAAGATGAGGGGACCAAGTCATTTGCTCTTAATTTCAGCTCTCAATGCTGTAGGTTGCTGGTGAGTCTCTCAAAACTTACAGGGGAGGTCTTAAGAAGATATCAGAATAGGTAAAACTAGGAAAGAGTTGCCCATCAAGCTTTTCTGAGTGTAAAAAGGATAAGAAGTAACCACAGAGCACATGTTTTCTCTCCCCTGATCCCTTTCTGCCCTGTTCTGGGTGTAGCAGGAGCCAGAGGAATGCCCAGGTGAAGCCCCACGTCTGCCTGGCCAGGTGCAGTTGAAGTGGTGACATCCAGCCAGGGAGGGGGAGGAGCACCTGAGACCAGCCTCCAGCCTTGGGGCATCTGTTGTTGGAACCGGCCAGGTGAGACTTGCGCCTACCCTGCCTTTCTGCTTATCATTAGAAAGGTAGCAGCTGATGCTGGGAAGGGACGAAGCCAGGCAATGCTTCTATCTTCCCTCACGATTTCTAGTTAAACTCCTGGCATCTCTGGGCAAACACTCCAACACTGCACCATGCTCTGCCATGGGAGCCAGGTCAGTCACAGGTGGCACTGGTCATATGCACTGGAGAAAGGACTGCAGGGAGAATGGGAGGGCTCTAGCCACAAATGTCTCCTGTCTTGGTCCCACTTAACCTAATTCTTTTTCTTTATACCGCCCAAGAGATCGACACCTCCCTCATGGTCATAGGAAGAAAACCGGCTGGGGCCATGGAATTAAATTGTTGCTAGCTCCCTTCCAGTTGTAAATATTACACAACTGCATGGCACCATAATTATGCAAAAATATCTCCTTCACACTTGGTCCATCAGGAGCACTTCTGGGATCCAAAGATAAAGCTAAAAAGGCCACGGAGAGCCCAGAGAAACGACACACAGCATTAGAGCCCAAGAATAGACCTCCCCACCACTCCTCATCCCTAAACTGCAGTACTCATTCACACATGATGCTAACAAGCCTAACAACTATTTCTCTAGGTTCACTGAAGACTGGAACAGGACATCGGAAGAGGAAGAAAGGCCGGTAAGAGACCAGTGGAAATGTTATAAAAGCAAACATGAAAACTCAACGACCAGTCAGTGAGACAGGTTTAAAAAAAAAAAAAAAAAAAAAAAAAAAAGGCCCTCCTACCCCTCCACTAATTGCAGAGAGTGGCATAAAACAAGGGACTGACCTCATAACTCTGAATCCTGAAGAAAAGGGTAAGTTCCAATTCTTCAGTTTACAAACTGAAGGAACAAATGTGATACGGTTTAGCAAAGTTTCAAATTGATAAGGGCATGAAAAAATGTTCCACATCATCTGGAAACTGCAATGGAAACAACGAGGTACCGTTACACACCTATCAGTGAACCTAGTGAACCAGCTGTTAGGCTTGTTAGCATCATTATTGCTCTTAGAATGGCAAAACCCAAACTACCGACAACATCAAATGCTGGCGAGGATGTGGAGCAACAGAAACCTTTATTCATTGCAAGTGGGAATATATAACGGTACAGCCACTTTGGAAGATAGCCTGCTATCTTATAAATAGTATGTATAGTTTCTTATAAACTATAAACTTATAAAAATATGTATAGTTTCTTATAAAACTATACATACTCTTACCATACGTTCCGGCAATCACATCCATAATTACTCAAGTAAACTGAAAACTTATGTGCTTGCAAAAATCTGCACATGAACGTTTAGAGCAGCTTTACTCATAATTGCTAAAATTTGGATGCAAACAAGATGTCCTTGAGTAGGTGGATGGATAAACAAATTGTGGTACATCCAGACAACGGAGTACTATTCAGTGCTAAAAAGAAATGAACTATCGTGCTACAGGAAGACATGGAGGAACCTTAAATGCATACTGCTAAGTAAAAGCAGCCTGTCTAAAACGGCTACATCCTATACGATTCCAACTATATGACATTCTGGAAAAGACAAAACTAGAGAGTCGGTAAAAAGCTCAGTGTTGCCAGGAATTGGGAGGCGAGGGAAAGATGAATAGGCAAAGCACAGGGAATTTTTGAGCAGTGAAACGATTTTGTCTGCTGTCGTAAAGATGGATACATGACATTATGCTTTTGTCAAAACCCATAAGTGTATAACGCAAAGTGAACCCTAATGTCAACTATGGACTTGAATAATAATAATGCATCAACATCAGTTAATCGATTATAACAAATATACCACACTAATGTAATGTAAGATGTTAGTAAGAGGAGAAACTGGGGCGGGGGTTGTGAGTAAATGGGAGCTCCAAATTTTCTGCTCAATTTTTCTGTAAACCTAAAACTGCTTAAAAAAAATAAAGTCTATTAACTAAAAAAAATTGTTTAGAGGAGGTCATACAGACTTAGTCATCTAGAAAATTCACCATATGGAACATCCACTTTGCAATGGTGCTACACAAGCAAGACAAGTGTATTGATTATGCCAGTTGGAATTAATTGAAAAAACACACATCTTACCTGCATCGACCTTGAAATTATTGGCGTAAGCATAGCCAATACAAAATGTCAGGTTTACAATACGTGATTTTATGAGAACAAAAATCTGGGGAAAGCCATTCCTTACTAGTGAGGGGTTTGTTGTTCCCACCGGTGGCAAGAAGTGCGTCCGTGACTATAGATCAAAATGAACCACACAGAAAGTGACGACAACCAACACTCTGTAAGTTTATTACCAAATATAACCTAAGCACAAACACAACTAAGCTAATGAGATTGGCAAAGTAGCAGCACAAAATGTAAGGAAAAACACATTTAATAAATACAACTTGGAAACGTCTTTTTCTTTAAATTAGGTTCAGATACTGGGAGACAAACACTGAAGCAAAAGTCTTAACAACGCACTTACAAGCCATCATAACGTGCAGTGATCCTGCTGGACACTGTCCACTCACAACCATGCTAACGGGGGGCCACTCCCTGCTGCCGTACCATCATATGAATATACATTTGTCAGTGAAAATGTCACAAAAATGTGACATTTGTCCAGGTTTGTGTGTTTTCATAAAGTTACTCAGGTTTTCAGAGAATGAACATAGGAACATGTAGGATCCACAATTTTTAAGGTCATCACATTAGTCTGTATTTATGAAACTATAAGAAAACAGATGTGTGTCATGTTTGACACTGCTGCTTTGAATGCAATACTTCCAAATAATGAAGCTGACCACAGCAAAGAAGGGAAAAGTAATTCAGACGTTTCAGAGAGGCCTTATTTGGAATATAAACGCTTTGCTAGGGAAAGAAAGACGAAATATTTTAAACAATTTCAAGATTAAAAAGGAAAGTTAATGGGAGGAGGGCAACAGCAGGAGGGAAGGACGTGCTTAAAAGAAACAAATCTGCATAGACGATGAGCTGAATTTAATTCAATTCATTCCTGCCTAAAACTAAGCCTGGTTAACCGAGGTAGACGCTGGGAATTCCACGCGCAAAGACCAGGTTTTCCAGAGCGCACTATTTTGTCATTTCAGACATGGTGAAGTAAAAGTGCGTTTCATAGTTTCAAATAACCAAATGGGAGTCCTTTCATAGGAGGGAAACTTCTCTATACTAATTCCCTATTTTTTTGTGCCAAATTTCCAAATATACAAAAACCTACACACTGCTGGTAATAAGGCAATATCCAGGGTTTTTTCATTTATTTTCTCAGGAAACGAGAAAAGTAAAATAAATTTTATGACATTACCTAAACATCTTTCCTGTTTTTATTAATAAGTCACTGGGAATTCAGAAATAACATTAAAGCTAAAGAGTTGTCTGCAGCCAAAAAACCCAATAAAAATTCAAAGATCTATTTGTTAATGAGGTGAATGTTTAAAAATATACCTACTATCCTAAGAATTTGATTATTAAAATACACAATTTCCACATTAAGAAACAAATATTAAAAGCAAATGTCAAAAAAATTAAATAAGTACGAAAAGCCAAATTTAAAAGTATAAATAACTAAACTTACAATAATCACAACAGAGTTTTTAGCTTTCTGTAAAAATAGTTAGTGGAGATGAGACTAAAACATTTGAAGCTTAAATATTTTTATCCCCCAACATGTCCCCCAACTATAATTCTTTTTTCTATTGTGACATATTCTTAGGTTCACATAAATATTATGTGCATCACAAATTAAGCGGTTTCTTAAAAATATACAATCAAAACCGTTTAAGAAAAAAAAGGTACATAAAAGAGAATAGTTAGGACTTTTCCCTCACACGAGTTAAGGTGGCCTTTTCTTGGAAAAGGCCAGCATTCACCCTTAACATTTTATGCCTGTCATACAGAATATACCCTAAAGTGATTTATCATTAATAAGATAAAACTTATCTTAAGAGTGGGAATCCACTATTAGGCAGAGAAAGACTCAATAACCTAGGCAATATTGAAGCAACCAAAGTCCACTCACACAACATGAAATACTTGCCTTCATTTTATCTCATGTTAGGGTGGGGAGAAAGTGAATCATAGCTACCTCAGCTGGTTACTGTTTCATGATTCTCATCACAGATTTAGCAGTGTATATAAAAACTTATTCCTAAGGAAGGAATTTAAATGAACTCAGGCTATCCAAAACTTAAGAGTACTAACAATTTTATGTTCAACAGAGTCAGGCTACATAAAGCAAAGTCAAATAATGACAATCATACTGTAAATTTGGGTTGTACACACACATTTTCCCCTGGTGTATGTATATGACCATAGATTCACCAGGTATTGGTTTGCTTACTTTTTGAGCAATTCGTGCTCTAAGCCTACGTTTTGAGAGTGAAATATGACTTCCCAAAAACTGTGATCTCAGAAGCTGAAATTAAGCCCCAAGCTATAGAGCTAGACCACCACGTTTTCCCCTTCCAAAATGGCTCGGTATTGTGGGAGGCAGTGGTCAGATCCGAAAGTGTGTAGATACAGTCTGTGATGCCACCATCTATTGTCTACTTGGATCACTAGAAGGTTGCAGCTTCCATTAAAGAGGGGTTTGATATATTTCACTAATATTAATTTCCTTTAAAAAAAGAAATTATGGGGCAAAAGGTTTAAACATGTTATGCTTATAATAGGCAGCTTGGGAAATGGTAAAAATTGTTCATTAAAATAGATCTATAATAGTTACACACTATTCAAACAAATGGATATCAGTTCTAATTTCAAAACAGATTTAAAGTGCTAAAAGGAGGGGGAAACACTTTTATATATTATTTTTCCAAAGTGCAAACAGATTACTCTGCCTCTCCATCAGTGATCTTGTTTCAGTAGTAGAAGCCAGAAGCTATATAGAGCCGTTAGAGAAACTGCCAAGTTGGAACTGTACTCTCTAGTCCAGCTTTGTCTTGGTCCACAGAGCTCCCACCCACTGTGTCTTGGACCAACCAATACACATCTACAGAATGTAGGGACTATCTGATCAGATATCTGCAAAGCAGACTTAGCTTAGTCCTACAGTCATTGTGCTGCAGAACTCAAAATACTCATGTTTTCAGAGGAATTAAAGGAGCCAAATATTTTTCCTTTGATAATGCATCTGCTACCGCAACACAGAATAACAAAACAAAACGAAGCAAAACAATTCAATCTCATTCTGGGTAAGGCAACACACTGTCTTCTGCAATAAAGACAGTCTGTGTGTGTGTGTGTGTGTGTGTGTGTGTGTGTGTGTGTGTGTGTGTGTGTGTGTGTGATGTACATTAAAAGGGCTGGGCAGAGTGGCTCACACCTGTAATCTAAGCACTCATTCTGGGTAAGGCAATGCACTGTCTTCTGCAATAAAGACTGTGTGTGTGTGTATCTCATGCCTATAAGGCAACACACTGTCTTCTGCAATAAAGACTCTGTGTGTGTGTGTGTGTGTGTGTGTGTGTGTGTGTGTGTGTGTATGTATGTCTGTCTCACGCCCGTAATCCTAAAACTCATTCTGGGTAAGGCAACACACTGTCTTCTGAAATAAAGAGAGAGAGAGAGAGAGAGAGAGAGAGAGAGAGAGTGTGTGTGTGTGTGTGTGTGTGTTGTACATTAAAAGTTGGGGCCAGGAGCAGTGGCTCACGCCTGAGAGAGAGAGAGAGAGAGAGAGAGAGAGAGAGAGAGAGAGAGTGTGTGTGTGTGTGTGTGTGTGTGTGTGTGTTGTACATTAAAAGTTGGGGCCAGGAGCAGTGGCTCACGCCTGCAATCCCAGCACTTTGGGAGGCCGATGTGGGTGGATCACCTGAGGTCAGGAGTGCGAGACTAGCCTGGCCAACATGGTGAAATTCTGTCTCTACTAAAAGTACAAAAAAATAAGCCGGGCGCAGTGGCACCTGTAATCCCAGCTACTCAGGAGGCCGAGGCAGGAGAATGGATTGAACCTGGGAGGCAGAGGTTGCAGTGAGCCGAGATCACGTCACTGCACTCCAGCCTGGGGGACAGAGCAAGACTCCGTTTCAAAATAAAATAAAATAAAAATAAAATAAAATAATAAAATAGAATAAAATAATTAAAATAAAATAAAATAAAAGTTAAATAGAACACCTGAGGGATGTCTTTAAGATCCTTTAAGGGATTTGAGACATACAAAGCATTTACCATCCACTGATAGGGCAAAATGAGAAACAAGGGAAATACAAAGCACAGCTGACTCACTTAACATGGTAAAGATAAGCTCCTAGGAAGTCTGAGTTGCCAAATACTGAATAACTGGTATTAAAAGAAACACAATTACTAAGTCATTATCCATGAATTCAGAAAAATAATTAAATGCACACCAAGATAATTAATACGAAACCCAGAAAAGGTCTCACTAATCAACTATTGTTAGGCTGGTGCAAAAGTAATTGCGGTTTTTGCCATTGAAAGTAATGGAAAAGCCACAATTACTTTTGCACCAGCCCAATACAAACAAGTTTTAACAATCACAAGACTAATGTTTTAGTGATGGCTCCTACAACTTCAGGGGAAAAAAAGTACATTTCTGAATGGCAATCGTTTGCAAAATAATCTCAATGAAACTACTTATTTCTTTATTTTAAAAGTTAATAAAAGGAAACTTCTCTCAGTTTTTAGGAAGAATTCAATTACAATAAAATCATGATGTCTTATGATCTGGCATCTTATAATCTGTGTCTCAGAAAGAACGGCAATTTACAGCATCAGATGAATACTGGAGTTTAGAGTCAGACTTAAGTTATCTGAAAAGAACATAAGGCATTTATAGTTTTTAGCAGGGAAAAATAATCAATCTCTTTTTAAAAAAAAAAACCTTCTTAGTATCTTGATTAAGTGTCCAAAAAGCTGTATTATTTTTAGTTTTAAACCAGTAGGTGCTACTCAAAACTGATAATTCAGGATGTTATCAAATACAAAGTTTTAAAAGCTTGACCATTAAAGCATAAATTGCCTAATAAGACACATGTAATCATAAAAACTAACACCAGGATCATTTACTTGTGATTGGATATATGCCATTCACTTTTTCTGGCTTCTTTCTAAGGTGTAATTCCTGCTGTATTGAGTGAGCATGTCAGATTTCTATCCTTATCTTACTGTGTGTAAAAGTTCTCAACCTAGACAAGGACAAATTTTAGAATTTTCAAATGAACATCATTCATTATGTACAATGCTGTTTTGTTAAACTAGCTGTCTGGAATACTATTAAAGATTTCATTTGTTTTGTGTTAGCCACAGAGAATGGACTTGTTTAGAACGCAAAAGTATTTATCTCAAATACTAAAATCAAATTCAACAAAAATCAAACAATGTTGGAGCTGAGAAAAATAATGGCTATACATCTGTTTGAACATATTGAAAGAAAAGTGAAAACACAGCCAGGCATGCTGGTGCACACCTATAATCCCAGCAACTTGGGAGGCTGAGACAGGAGAATTGCTTGAATCTAGGAGGCGGAGGTTGCAGTGAGCCAAGATCACGCCACTGCACTACACAACCCGGGTGACAGAGTGAGACTCCTTCACACACACAAGAAAAGTGAAAACACACTTGGAGGTCTAGAACGAAGAATTACATCTAATGCAATATTCTTCCCACCTTTCCATATTAAGTATAAGAAGCACCAGCAAAAAAATACTAAAGACAGAGAAATGACCTGGCAAAATGATTCAAATACCACAGAGCGTGAGAATATTCCTCAATAAAGCTCCAGACGTTATTAAGTAGCTAGTAGAATAAATGGCAGCGGGAGGGGAAGTAAAAATTCTAACCATATGACAGACTCCTAACAGTAAGTCATAAATTCTAAAGGTTTAATCAGTAAATTATTTCCTCCAAAATATACTGTCATTCTTCTCTTAACAATAAACACAGAGTGTGACACAAATCCAATTTTGATGTTAAAAGTCAACCTGTATAGATAGGTCCCTCATGTTGACAGAGCAAAGAAGTGGGAAAAAACAAAAACAAAAACAAAGAAAAACAACTGCAAATGAGAAATAGGGGTATTTCTCAATCTTCTGTAAACAAGTTTCTAAAAGAGCACACTGCTCCCTCTCTTCAGCCTCCCTGATAGACTGGCTTGGGTGTGCAGTATTAATGCGGGAATACGTGGAATACGAGTACAAAGCGAGGGAAGGGAGACTAGCAAACTCTCGCCCTGAATTATTTCTCAACTACATTTAGTATTCTTCACAGTTTTAGATGTTTTTTTTCCTTTAGGTGAAAATCACTCCACTGAAAAAAATTCCAAATCTGTTTTTTAAAAATTGCAGGAATTTCTTCATATTTTATAAACAAAAATACCAGAAATTAAAGAGTTGACAGAAATTCAAGCAGATCCAAATTCAACCATCCATTTTTCATACTTCTCCAAGTCTGCAGCAGAGACAGACTTAGCAATTTTCTTTAGGGCCAATTCAAAGTCTCCTTTGGTAACAGGCATCTGAAGTTCCTCTTTAGAAAGTGCACGGATCTCTTCTGGACCTAAGCCATTGATACGCCGTCTCATTGCCATTAAAGAGGCATCCCTAAAAATACACCACAATCAGTCAACAGTAATTTTTGCACATGTTTTAAACACTTTCAATTGTAACAAAGTTATGAAAAAACAATCAAAAGATTATATGTTTTCTATGAGGCTTCTTAGAATTTTCCACTTAAGAAACATCCTGGGGGTTCGGCAGAAGTTAAAACAGGATGCAAATAACCAGAAACATGAAATGTACAGTTAATGAACCCTAAAAGTCTAAGTTAAGCTCAAACAGTACTGAATTATATTTTCCCACTTGCTCCTCAAAGACAGCCAAGAAGTTTAAGAAACCAAAGTCGAATTTTGAAATACTGAATTGTACACTTGGAAATGAACACGTGGCTAATGTTAAGATAATTCAAATCACAGACCAGTTTGTCTACAGCCTAAATAGAGGAATAAAGCCACAAATCACTCTCTCTGAAACATGAATATCCACATACAGTGGACACGGAATTCCCTACATGGAGTATTTGCAGGCAACTAAAGGCATAAACTCTGGCTTCTCTTGATCCCATGTGCAGCTCTTTTTGACCAACATAAATATGACCAACATAAATATGACCATCATGTGCAGCTCTTTTTGACCAACATAAATATGACCATCATAAATATGAAGGTATGGAAGAAAAGGATAATTCATAAACACAAAAAAGCTATTAGGAAGGCCAAGCCAACAAAAATGTCAAGTTCTTAAATATTTCACTATAGTAGCGGTAGAAACTATTGTGACCTTATTGTATGCCACTAAACTTGGATGCACATGGGAAAAATGCGAGCAGAAAAGGTGAGAAAAACAGATGCTACAGCTTTAAAGAAAGGCTACTACAGTCAATTTAAGTACAGTTAGAAAAATAAGGAAAAAAATAACTGCACAGAGTGACAGGAGGTGTCTAAAAATTATGATGTCGCTAAACTGAAAAAATGTTAAATGTGTATCTTCCCCAGCTTACACTGATCATTTTTGCTCATCGGCATGTGTTTAAATAATGCCAACCAAAACTAAATAATATTACTTTATGTTGATGTAGAAAGGCTCCAACACAAAGCTAAACTAATCTTAGGTTGTCAAAGTCGTTATCATCAAGTTAGACACAACAGTTTTTTTTTTTTTTTTTGCGACGGAGTCTCGCTGTCTCCCAGGCTGGAGTGCAGTGGCACCATCGCAGCTCACTACAAGCTCCGCCTCCCGGGTTCACGCCATTCTCCTGCCTCAGCCTCCCGAGTAGCTGGGACTACAGGCGCCCGCCACCACGCCCAGCTAATATTTTGTATTTTTAGTAGAGACGGGATTTCACTGTGTTAGCCAAGATAGTCTCGACCTCCTGACCTCGTGATCTGCCTGCCTCAGTCTCCCAAAGTGCTGGGCTTACAGGCACGAGCCACCGACACAACAATTTCTTTAAAATCCAAAGATCAAAAACATAAGTGACCAATGCTATATAATTTTCATCTCACAATGAAGAATAAAGTTATATGGAAAAAAAAAAGGACAAATGGGAAACCATTTCAAAGAAATGGGTAGCTGCTTTCATGTCTAACTACACTGGGCTAACTACATTGACTTTAAGACTAGTCCTCCTGCCAAGTCTATAACTAATGTCTAACATCACAGATCATTAAAAAAATACCTGCAAACATTAGTGATGTCAGCACCAGAATAGCCCTCAATCTTCTCGGCTATATCTTCCAGTTGAATATCAGGATCTAATTCGACCTCACGAAGGTTGATCTTCAGAAGCTCGGCTCTTCCTTTTGCTGTTACAAGATTTTGGTGGTGTTGTTAGATGTTTTACTTTACAAATAATTTTGCTGAGAAATGACATATTAACATTCAGGGGGAAAAATGAGGCCAATGCAAAGAAGAGTCAATAACTGTGTATCCATTAGTATTATTACCAATTCACTGCATGACTCATGGAATCATTTAAATTCCTATGTGCCTCTGTAGCAGTAACTAAAAATTGAAAAAAACAAAAAACAAAAATCAAAAACAAAAACAAAAACCACCTGGGTTTTCTTTATAGACTGTGAAGATATCTACTATGAGAACAAAGAATCTGAGATCCTTCACGAAAAATATAAATATCAGTTTTCAGGCACCGGAAACGCTTCTCAAAAAAAAAAAAAAAAAAAAAAACTTAGCCTGGTGTTAGAAAATTAGACTGCATCAAGTGTAACTCCTATGAATTACTTTGTTCACCTGTTAGTATGACATGGATCTCCAGAACTCTTATCAGTAGTTTAAAGAACATTTCCTGAAAATCAGTAATTGGCACAAAAAGCTCATTAATGTATTTTTTACTTGGAGAGCCAGCCCACAGACATGTGCTGTTCCAGTATGATTTAAATGTGAACTGAATAAGTTCAAACATACTCAGAATTTTTAAAATAACCAATCACACTTGCCATTTCAGTAGTGCTTTTAGTAGCAAATATGCTTAGCACAGCACACTAAGATAATGCATTACTAGTTTATCTGGCACTCTACTATTTCCTGAGATACAAAACGAAATTTAATTATCTTCTACTTTTATTTTGAAAAATGCTAAATCTACAGAAAAAGAAAATCAATGAATACCCATTTGCCTTTCACTGAGATTCACCAATTGCTAACATTTTGCCATTATCACTCTAGCTGCCTCATCTCTCCTCCCTCAACTTTTTGAATTGAGCGCTAGCTGTAGGCATCACAACACTTCACCTTAAATTCCCCAACATGTATCTCCTAAGAAAAAAGGTAGACATAACATTTCTCACCCTTATCAGGAGATTTAATACTGGAACATTAGTGTCTAATACACAATTCAAAGCAAAGTCTCCCCATTTGTCCCAAGCCTTTATAACTTTTACAAACCATAACACATTGCATTCAGTTACCATGTCTCATTCATCTTCTTTCATCTAAAACAGTTTCCCAGTGTTTACTTTTTGGTTCATTTTGTTTTGTCTTTCATGAAATTGACAATTCTCCCCCAAATGATCTTATACAGCCAACACATTCCAATAAAGATCCTCCTAAAAGGTCTCTCTGTAGAAACTAATGGGCAGATACCAAAATGTCCACAGAAATGGAAAGAACCAAGAACAGCCAAGATGCTCTGGAAGAGCAACAGCAAAGTGGAAAGAATTGCTCTATCAGATTTCAAGACTTACTACAAAGGTATAGGACTCAAAGCAGATTGACGCTCTTGTGGAAAGAGGCAGATAGATCAACAGTACAGAACGGGGTGCCCAGCAGCAGACCGAAGCAGAACTATAGACACTTAATTTATGACAAAGCGGTTCAGGCCGCGAGGGGAAGGAGTGTCTTTTCAATTAATGATGCAAGAACAGCTGACTATCCACAGCGAAAAAAATGAAATCGGGTCCTACATCATACTGTACCCAAAAATCAGTGCCAGATATATTACATCTAAACGCAAAGTTGTAAGTATTTTATAAGATAACATAGAAGAATATCTGAACGACCTCAGGGAAGCATTCTCAAGACATATATTTCAAAAACTCAACTAGGAAAAGACTGATAAACTGACCACATTAAAATGAGGAACTTCTATTCATCAAAAAGATCCTGTCAACACAGTGAAAACAGATGTTACAGAGTTTGAGAAGATATCTGTAACATACATAAGCAACCAAAGACTTGTATCAAGAATATTTCAGGAATTCCTAAAAATCAGCAAGAAAAAGACTACCCAAGAGCCACAGTGCCTGGCTATGCACAGTGGGCAGACCCCAGTGCTTGCGTGTTCACGTACCCCTCACCGCTCTGTGCCTGGCTTGCCCTTGGCTGGCGTGGGATCAGGGCCGGTAGCTCTAGCCAAGCACAGCCTGCCAGGGCAAGTGGGCGGAACGCTGGGCTCAAGCAAAACTCCAGCAAAGGCGCCACCAAGGATCCTGCAACACAAGCACTTTGGAAGACACACTGAATTCATCTAATACTGCAGCCGTGCAGCACTACCTAGCAATTCACTCCTAGGACGGAATGCTCCATTCTGGCATGCTTACCACTATACATGTATGAAAATGTTCACAATAGTACTGCTCATAATAGCCTAAAGCAAGAAATAACTAAAATGTCCACCAAATAATATGATGGATACATTTTGATATAATCATATAATAGATGGTATGGGTTAAACCATGTCCCTCAAAATTTTTAGTCAACTCCTAACCCCCAGTACTTCAGAATGTGACTGTATTTAGAGACAGGAGAGGTAATTAAGGTAAAATGAGGTCATATGGGTGGGCTCTAACCCAACATGACTGGTGTCCTTACAAGAAGCAGCTATTAGGATACAAACACCCCTAAGAGGAAGACCACATGAAGACTACGGGACAAGACGGCCACCTACAGACCAAGGAGAGGGACCCCAGAGTGCAACCACCCTGCCTACAGCTTCGTCTTATGCTTCTAGCTTCCAGTACTGTGAGAAAATTAACTTCTGTTGTTTAAGCCACCCAATCTTTGGTATTTGTTACGGCAGCCCTAGCAAACGAATATGACAGAATACCAATCACACAGCAACAAAAATGAATGAGGTGGCATCTCTATGTGGTAACATGAATGAATCTTAAAATACATTGAACAAAAGAGGCAAGATACAAATGAACACAATCAGTGTGATTTCATTTAGGTAAAGTTTAAAAGGAGGTAAAACTTTGTTTGGGGATATACTGTTAGGTGATAAAATTATACGGAAAAGCAAGACATTCTCTCCATAAAAGGAAATCACTGTAAGGGAAAGGTGGGACCTCCAGCAGAGGGCAGGAAGGAGCCATGCTGGGACGGAGCATGCTGGGAGCTCCTGAGTTCCAGGGAGGCTCCACTTCTGGAGTGGGTAACAGGGCTGTCTGCTTTACCAGCTACCTGATACACTAAACGTTTTAGGAACTGTTTCTGTATTGCGTTATGTTTCACACACCACAAACACACAGTAAGACCAAGCAAAGCAGTGCCAAAAGCAGCAAGCAGGTGTGATTCGGGATTACCAGAAGACAGAAAGGGCGGGACTGGAAAACCTCTACCTCCACAATTCCCTAATCCCAGGAGCCCCTGTCCTTGATCCCAGCCAACAGGCTCACAGGGAGTACACCTGCTCAACATGTGGTTCAGAGCCAAAGAAGTCCTCCAGTCAGGCTGGTGGCAAGAGGGGTAGGGACAGAAAGAGGTGAGGGGAGGAAGCTCCTGTGTCTACTACTACAGAAGGCTGATGTGCGCCTGATGTCCAGGTAAGAACGGATGTTAACATGTGAGCATCTTTACACAATGTTCCACATACAGCCAGCGAATGCCAATGAACAAATACCCCTTTTCATTCTTACAGGCCCAATATTCGAATACCACTGCATATATAAATCAAACATTTCACTGTGCCTGTCCTAAGATCCTTAACACCAAGTTTAATATATTCTCCCACTGAAACAAAGTTCCAGACAGCCAACTTAAAATGAACATACATAAACCTGTTCATAAGTGAGGACCTGGTGGTATTGAAGCTTAGCAGGAAGCATGCTCCATTTCTCTAGTAACTATGATTGGCGGGGGCGACAAGTAACTGAAAACTGGTTATGTCAGTAATATTTTAGAATATTCTTAAGATTTACCGGCTCTATAAAACTGAATTGATATTCAAGAAGCTTATGAAAAGATTTAACAAGGGATTAACGTGTTGTTAATCATACTGTAACGAACTGCCGATCCTGTATCACAAAGTTAATACACATTCTAAATCTAAATAAATGTTGTTAGAAGTATCATACACTCCTTATACAACTTTTCTTGAATACACCAGGCAGTCCAGTGCAGGAGATAACAACTACATTCTGGGCCTGCCTGTCTGGGCTCTGGACTCACATGCCCGCTCTCACTTAGCCTCTGGGTCCTCAGTTTCCTAAGTAAATAAGAACAGAATCTACCTTACAAAGCTGTCATGAGGGTTAGGTGAGTTGATACATGCAAAGCCTGGCCGGTAAGTACTCAATAAATGTTCACAGCCCCCACCACCAGTCAATCAACAAATAGGACTCTGGGGAGACAGAAGTGTCCTTTTCCTGAGGGACGTCTGGGAAATCACCAACCCAGATGAAACACTTGGGGACACGAGACAGGCCAGGGCGAGCAGACTGCATGATGTCCACATGCTGTAACGTCAGCTTTGAAAAATCAGTAAAATTTAAGGAGAAGGGAAGAGAGAACCTGGGAAATGGGAGTACCACAGATAACGACACAGAAGTAGGAAGAAGGACGCGTGCAGCAGAATGGCGGAAACATAGAAAAATACAATAAAATACTGAAAGATGCAAACAGACACAGATAGGATACATAAGATGTGAACTTGCAGTAAAAGGAACATATTAAAAAAAAAAAAAAAAAAGGACTCTGACCCTGATGTAATAGGAAGTCAGAGTCACTCCGAGTTGAAAGGGCTATTAATGCCTTGGTGTTCAGGAGGTCAGCCTAAAAGCAAAAAGAACTAAATGAAGGAAAGTTGAGAAAGGAGTACGTTGGGCTCACCAGGTAGTTGCTGCCATAATTTAGATGCTTAAAATGAAAAGAGCCTTAAGGTAAGGACATTAGAACTCACTTGTGTCTATTATTTTGCCTTCCGTTGACTACAGCAGATTGTATTTACCAAGACAGCAGTAACAGTTCTCTCTCATCCCACACCCATTTCTACGATGGGACCCTGCCACTCCCTAAACCAGAGGCAGTCTAATTTCCCTCCCCTCGAATCAGTGTGGGCCTGAGAATGTCACAAGTATGACCAGAAGGGACATTACATAACCTCCAAGGCTAATTCATAAAATTCGATGACATTGCCACCTGATCCAGTGGAACAATCACCTCTTAGAGCCCTGAGCTACCATCTGTGAGATCCAAGTATCTCAAGGCCACAGGGAACATGTAGGTGCTCCAGAAAAACAGTCCCAGCAGAGATCGAGGCATGTGAATGAAGACATTCCAGAGGATCCCAGGCCCCAGCTGTGGAGTCGCCCCCAACCATGACCAAGCATCATGAACAGACACAAACCATCCCAACTGTGCCCCATCCGATGTGAGAATAATACGATTATTTTGTCTCTTTAAATTTCGGAGTGGTTTGTTAAACCACAAGAATAAGTGATATATTGGCTTTTCTTGCCACCAATTTCTAATTCTTAAAGAAATATGGATATTTCTTTATGGAAATTATATAAAGAGGCATTACATCTAATTACATCGGATGGTTTTCTGATTTCATCTATCCTGATTCTTATAATCCTTGCCTTTTTCAAATAAAAATTCTTATTCACAGTTGGTTTTGTTCATAAATTGTCCAATTTTTAAAATTTTAATATTTTAATTTCCACTAATTTTACCCTGAATTTCCAAAATCATTCTTTTCAGATCTCTCATCTTCTTAAATTTTATTTATTGTTCAATCTCTTCCAGGCCTTTTTATCCTATCAGGTGGCTCCAGCCAACACCTATCTATCTATTCATTTTCAAGCACCCATGGCTTCAATTCTACTTTTCTCTATGAAATTTCAGTTAAAACGCAACTTCCTCCATGAAGTCTCCCCTAAGTACACCAGTCAGAATTTAGGATTCCTAGGCCGGGCGCGGTGGCTCAAGCCTGTAATCCCAGCACTTTGGGAGGCCGAGACGGGCGGATCACGAGGTCAGGAAATCGAGACCATCCTGGCTAACACGGTGAAACCCCGTCTCTACTAAAAATACAAGAAAATTAGCCGGGCGAGGTGGCGGGCGCCTGTAGTCCCAGCTACTCGGGAGGCTGAGGCGGGAGAATGGGGTGAACCCGGGAGGTGGAGCTTGCAGTGAGCTGAGATCGCGCCACTGCACTCCAGCCGGGGGCACAGAGCAAGACTACGTCTCAAAAAAAAAAAAAAAAAAAAAAAAAGAATTTAGGATTCCTCCATCTCCGTTCCAAAAATACTGGGCAGAGCTATCGGCTCATGCATTCCACTGTTTTACTGCAGTTAGGGTAAGTACATGTCTGGCTTCCAAGGCAGTTCTCTAACAACAAGGAATGCACATTATTTATATTCCCACATTTCCTAACAAATGTCTTTCAGATAGCAAAGAGCTAAATGAACACTTGTTGATGAATTAATACAGATGAAAGAAAGAGTGGAGTTCTAATTATTGGTTTGGGAGCCCTTTGGGGAAAAAGCATTTCCCAGGTTTCGTGATCATAGGGTACGCACTTTCAGAGCCACAATAAACAGAGAAGCACCCCAAAGTCATTAACTGTCACAAACTTTTCATACAGAAAAACAAGGTTAGAAGGAAGCCTCTCAGCAGTATTTATTTTCTTCTTGTATAATTCCAAAGGACACTGAGTTCCTGCCTTTATACCAATACAAAGTATGTCTCTCCCCTAATACCTAAGCTTTCCTTAAGAGTTCAGAAACTTGCTGTCATCAACTATTTTCTAATTACATTTTTTCTCCCTATATTATAGTGAAGCATTAAAGTTCAAAAAACAAAAGTTTAAATAAGACTGACAGTTCAAGCAGCAAAAATTTTATTCCCTCCACTGGTATCAATTTTTATTTATAATCACTGTAATATGGTAGTAAAACTAAACTTTCAAATATATTAGATATCATACACATATTTTGTTTAGAAAACAAAACATGGGCTGGGCACAGTGGCTCATGCTTGAAATCCCAACACTTTGGGAGGTGGAGGCAGGTGGATCACTTGAGGTCAGGAGTTGGAGACCAGCCTGGCCAACATTGTGAAATCCTGTCTCTACTAAAAATACCAAAGTTAGCCGGGCGTGGCGGCATGCACCTGTAATCCTGGGAGGCTGAGGCAGGAGAATTGCTTGAATGTGGGAGGTGGAGACTGCAGTGAGCCGAAATTAGGTCACCGCACCCCAACCTGGGCAACAGAGTGAGACTCTATCTCAAACAAACCAACAAACAAAAATATGGATGAAGAGAAAAAGAATGGGAAGAAATTTTTAAAATCACAAATAAAAAAAACACTCGTATTTCAACTTGTATATGACTGATGTATTACAGAGCCAGGTATTGAGGAGTTAATTCTCAGAGGTGCAATATTCCAGCATGGCTTATAGGTTCTAAATCTAATTGCTTCTGCTGTTGCCTTAAATAAGCTTATTATTTTACGAGCTTAATCAGTAAATTAAGTTTTTTCTATTTTTTTTTTTTTTTTTTTGAGATGGAGTCTCGCTCTGTCACCTAGGCTGGAGTGCTGTGGCATGATCTCAGCTCACTGCAACCTCCACCTCCAGGGTTCAAGTGACTCTCCTGCCTCAGCCTCCTGAGTAGCTGGAATTACAGGCACTTGCTACCACACCTGGCTAACTTTTTTATGTTTAGTAGAGACAGGGTTTTATCATATCGGTCAGGCTGGTCTTAAACTCCTGACCTCAGGTGATCTGCCCACCTTGGCCTCCCAGAGTGCAGAGATTACAGGCGTGAGTGACCACATCCAGCCAAATTAAGCACTATTTTAAGAAAAAGAAAAGTTTTCTCTTTAAGTAATGACATTATTAAATTATGAGAATACAGAGTAACAGCCAGAAAAGATAATATAAGATGGAATCTGTGAGCTAAAAATCTATCAAGTAATTATGTTGTATAGCCTTGGGGTCTAGTCAAAAAAGTGACCAAGGAATATGTTACAAAAATTTTCAAAATTCATAGGTGAGGTTTCCACTTTTAGTCACGATGAAATAACTGTTACCAAACTTGCCCTTCTATGGTAAACAACTATAAAATGAGACAGAATATAAAGAAAACTGTTTGCATGTATTGGCCAACAGGCAGTGAAGAACTGAATACTGATTTTTCTTAGTTCTGCCAATAATCTGAATGTCTGCCAGAACACCATTTAAAGGAAAATACATAATCTGTAATCCCTACAATGTAGCACATACAATAAAATTATTGGATATGTGAAAAAGCAGAAAAATATGGCCCACACTCAAGAGAATTAAAAAGTAGCTAACAGAAACAAATGAATCAAATGCTAAAATTAGCTGACAAAAACTATAAAGTGGTAGATTATCCATTTCTGAATAAAAAATTTTACTAAAACTTAGAGACTTTACATAACTATTATCCTCAAAGTTTCTGTGTGTCAAGAATTTAAGAGTGGTGTAGCTAGAAAGTTCTAGCTTGGGGGTCTGTGATGGTTAATTTTATATGTCAGCTTGGCTGGGCAATGGTGCCCAAAGAGTGGATGAAAAATTATTCTGGGACTGGCACAGTGGCTCACATTTGTAATCCCAGCACTTTGAGAGGTGGAGGTGGGTGGATCACTTGAGGTCAGCAGTTCAAGACCAGCCTGACCAATATGGTGAAACCTTGTCTCTATTAAAAGTACAAAATTAGCCAGGTGTGGTGGAACACGCCTGTAATCCCAGCTACTTGGGAGCCTGAGGCAGGAGAATCCCTTGAACTCAGGAGGCGGAGGTTGCAGTGAGGTGAGATTGCACCATTGCTCTCCAGTCCAGGCAACTGGAGTGAAACTCCATCTCAGAAGAAAAAAGAAAAAGAAAAATTATTCTGAAAGTGTCTGTGAACATGTTTTTCAATGAGATTAACATTTAAATTAGTGGACTTTGAGTAAAGCAGACTGCCCTTCCTAACGTGGGTGGGCCTCATCTAACCAACGGAAGGTCTGAATAAAACACAACACTAAACAGCGACCCACCCCCACCCCGGAAGAGGAAATTCAGCAAATGGCCTTCAGATTTCAACTCCAACACTGCTCTCCCTGGGTCTCCAGCCTGATAGCCTTTGGACCTGAACTGTAGTATCAGCTCTTCCTGGGTCTCTAAGCTGCCAGCTTGGGGTACAGATTTTGGACTTACCAGCCCCCATAATCGTGTGAGCCAACTGCCTAAAATAAACCTCTCTATATATACACGTCCTGTTGGTTCTGTCTCTCTGTAGGACCCTGACTAACACAAGGTCTCTCAGGAAGTCACAGTTAATACATGGACCAGAACTACAGTCATCCAAAGGTAGCTCTCACATGGCTGGCACGATGGTGCTGATTGCTGGTGGAAAACTTCAGTTCCTTCCCATTTGGGCTTCTCCACATGGTTCCAGGCATGACAGGTGGCCTCCTCAAGAGCAAATGATCCCATGTGATCCAAGTGAGGGAGAGTCAGGCAGAAACTATCCTTTTCATGATCTAGCCTCAGAAATCATTTAGCATCACTTCTGCCATATCCTATTTCTTAGATGAAAATCACTAAGTCTAATCCACATTCAGATGGAGGGGAACTAAGCTCTACTTTTTGAAGGGAAGAATGCCAAAGAATTTTTAGAAAGAGACAAAAATAAGCAAATGAGGAATCCCAGCAAAGTAAAAAAAACTATAAAAAGTAACCAAATGGAGGCCAGGTGAGGTGGCTCACGCCTGTAATCCCAGCACTTTGGGAGGCCAAGGCAGGTGGATCACCTGAGGTCAGGAGTTCAAGACCAGCCTGACAAACATGGAGAAACCCTGTCCCTACTAAAAATACAAAAAATAGCTGAGCATGGTGGCACATGCCGGTAATCCCAGCTACTCAGGAGGCTGAGGCAGAAGAATAGCTTGAACCCGGGAGGCTGAGGTTGCGGTGAGCCAAGATCACGCCACTGCACTCCAGCCTGACTGACAAGAGCAAAACTCCATCTCACACACACACACACACACACAAAGTAAACAAATGGAAATGCTAGATTTGGAAAATACAGTATCTAAATTAAAAAATTCACTAGACAGGTTTAAAAGTGGACTAGGGATGACAAAAGCAGGTCAGTAAACATGAAGATCGATTTAGAAATTATCCAACCTTAAAAATATAAAGAAAACATTTTGGGAAAAAGCATTTAACAGAGTTTTAATGACCTGTGAGACAGTATCAAGAAGTCCAACATACATGCAAGACAAAAGGAACACATCACAGTCAACCTGCTGAAACACAAAGATAAATAGAATATCTTTAAAAAAAAAAAAAAAAAAAAAACCACAGAAGACAATCACTCAAGAAATTGCCAACTTATTTTCTACAGCAGACATATACCACACCACATACCCCCATCATTTCACGTATAGGTATTTATCGAAGACAAAAAGTCTATGTCTACATAGACTTGAACATGAATATTCATAGCAACTTTATTCACAATAGCCCCAAATTAGAAACAATGCAAATATTCATCAATAAGAGAATGGATAAACAATCTGTGGTATGTCCATGTAAATGGAACAAACACTACTCACCAATAAAAACAACAAACATGGATGAAATTCAAAATCACCATGCTGAGTGAAAGAAGCTAGTCACAAAATGATACCTACTGTAGGATTCTATTAATATGAACTTCAAAATACTTTATATGGACAAAAATTAGACCAGTGGTTTCCTGAGGGGGAGCTGTAGAAGGAAGAGGGAAGGATGGATTACAAGAGGCACAAGGAATCTTTTGAGGATAAAAGATTGATTGTGGTATGGTTTCATGGCTGTTTAACTGTCAAACTCATTAAATTTTAAACGAGTAAAATGTATTGTATATAAATTATTCCTCAATAAAGTTGATTTAAAAAAAAAAAGTGGCCAGAGGGAGAAAGACACATCACACACAAGGGAACAATGATATGAATAGCAGCTGACTTGTATTAAAAAAACAATGGAGGCCAGAAGTGACATCAGCAAGGTAGTAGAATAGGATGCCTCAGACTTCCTATAGCAGCTCCCCCATAGAAACAATAACTTAACAATATAGTTCAAAAAGCCTTTATGAGAACTTCAGACACCAGTTAGGAATTCACAGCCCCACAGGCAAGCTCAAAGCCTAGGACTGCACTGAAATGAGTAAGAAAAGCCATTTCTTTTCTTTCTTTCTTTCTTTTTTGCTTTCTTTGAGACGGAGTTTCACTCTTGGTGCCCAGGCTGGAGTGCAATGGTGCCATCTCGGCTCACTGCAACCTCCACCTCCTGGGTTCAAGTGATTCTCCTGCCTCAGCCTCCCGAGTAGCTGGGATTACAGGCATGTGCCACCACACCCGGCTAATTTTGTATTTTTAGTAGAGACGGGGTTTCTTCATGTTGGTCAGGCTGGTCTCAAACCCCCAACCTCAGGTGATCCGCCTGCTTCGGCCTCCTAAAGTGCTAGGATTACAGGCGTGAGCCACCGCGCCCGGCCAAGAAAAGCCATTTCATGTTAACTGAGTCAGCTCCTTCCTCAAGCTAGCACAGCTCTATGCAATCAAGAGGAAATGTTTACCTCACAACTTCTCCCTCAGGAGAAAAAGAGAAAAGTGGAATGTACATCCAGCATTCCAGCTTTTCAGTGGACTGCCCAGGGGACTGGTTTCTGCCTTGCCACACTTGCTGCAGGCACAAAGACAGAACTCAGCAAGTTGTTGCTGTGCTAGCAACTTATAATACAGTAGACAAAAGCCAACACAGCTCCATATGGTTGGGAGAAAGCAACCAGCTTATGGCTCCTTACTTGGGAGGGAAAGAGAAGAGTGGAATGTATGTCTAATGTTTCAGTTTTTCGGAGGACTTCCCAAGGGACTGATTTCTATTTCACCTGACTTGAAGGACTGATGGAACTGGGAGACCTTGGAGACCCAGGGGCCACAAAGAACAAAAGAGAGTTAAGAGATTTGTTGCATTCCAGAGAAGCTACAATACCAAAGATAGATAACAGAAGGAGCAAGAGAGACTACAAGCTCCTGAAAAAGAAATCAGAAAACCTCTCTAATTGGTAAATTACATGCACAAGCCCAGAGAGGCAATAGCCCCACAAAAGGTTTGAGAGATCCTCGGAATCTCCAGCCAGGATGATTGGTGAAGGTCTTCCTCTGTACAAAGTGAGTTCATAAAGATCGAAAGGGCTGGCTGTTCTTTCAAATGCACAAATCACAACAACAAAAAACAAGGCACATGTTACAGAGAAACATGTACCAATAAAGGGAAAAAATTAATTTCTAGGAATCAATCCTAAAAAAAAAGATCTAAGAATTATCTGACAAAAAATTCAATATAATCATCTTAAAGAACCTCAGCACTATACACGATAACCCAGAAAAACAACTAAATGTAATCAACAGAACAATGCATGAGCAAAATAAGAATTTAACAGACAGAAGCTATTTAAAGAACCAAAACAATATTATGGAGCTAAAATATACAGTAACTGAACTGAAACATTCACTAAAGAGGATCAACAGCAGTCTAGATCAAGCAGATTACTTAGCGAACCCAAAGACAGGTCATTTGAAATAATCAAGTCAGAAACAAAAAAAGAAAAAGAATGAAGAAAAGTGAAGAAAGCCTATGGGACTTAGATACCATAAAATAGATCAATATACATACTATGGAAGCTCCAGAAGGAATTGAGTGAGAAACAAAGAGCTTATTTGAAGAAATAAGAGCCAAAAACTTCCTAAATGCGAAGATATTGCAGGTTTGGTTGCAGACCACCACAATAAAGTGAGTCACACGAATTTCTTGGTTTCCCAACGCATAGAAAAGCTACATTTACACTATACTGTAGTCTATTAAGTGTACAATAGCATTACATCTACAAAGTGGATATCTTAATGTAAAAATACTTTATTGCTAAAAAAAAATGCTAACAACCATCTCCGCCTTCAGCAAGTTGTAATATTTTGGCCCGTGGATGGTCTTGCCTCAATGTCAATGTACGTTGATGAATCAGAGTGGTAGCTGATGAAGGTTGGGGTGGCAGTATCCACTTCTTAAATAAGAAAACAGTCAAGTCTGCTGTATCAGTTGTCTCTTCCCTGCATGAAAGATTTCTCTGTAGCATGCAATGCTGTCTGACAGCATTTACCCATAACAGCACTTATTTTGAAATTGGAGTTGATTCTCTTCAAATCTGCTGCTGTTTTATCAACTAAGTTTATAAAATATTCCAAATTATTTGTTGTTATTTCAACAATGTTCACAGCATCTTCACGGGAGATTCTACCTCAAGAAATATTTTCTTTGCTCATCTGTAAGAAGCAACCCCTTGTCTGTTCAAGTTTTATCATGAGATTGCAGCAATCCAGTCCCAACTACAAGTACCACTTCTAGTGCTAGTTATCTTGCTTTTCCATTACATCTGTGGTGACGTCCTCCACCCAAAGTCTTGAACCCCTCAAGGTCATTCATGAGGGTTGGAATTAACTTCTTCCAAACTCCTGTTAAGACTGATGTTCTGACATCCTCGCATGAATCAAAAATGTTCTTAATGGCATCTAGAATGATGATTCTTTTCTAGAAGGTTTTCAATTTACTTTGCCCAGATTTATCAGACAAATCACCATCAATGGCAACCACAACTTTACGAAATGTATTCCTTAAAAGTAGGACTTGAAAGTCAAAATGACTCCTTGATCCATGGGCTGCAGAATGAATGTTGTGTAAGCAGGCGTGAAAACAACATGAATTTCCTTATATATCTCCATCAAAGAGATATATCCCAGGTGCATTGTCAGTAAGCAGTAGCATTTCAAAAGGAATCTTAGCTAGTTCTTCTGGATAACTTGCTACAGCTTCTGTGTCAGTACTTGCTGCTTTACCTTGAACTTTTATGTTATGGAGATGGCTTCTTTCTTTAAACCTCATGAAACAACCTCTGAGATTCCAACTTTTTTTTTTTCTTGCAGCTTCCTCACCTCTCTCAACCTTTATAGAATTGAAGAGTTGGGGCTTGCTCTGGATTAGGCTGTGGCTTAAGGAAATGTTGTGGCTGGTTTGATCTTCTATCCAGATCACTCTATCCATATCAGCAATAAGGCTGTTTCACTTTCTTATCATTCATGTGTTTACTGGAGTAACGCTTTTAATTTCCTTCAAGAACTCTTCCTTTTCATTCATAACTTAGCTGTTTGGCATAAGAGGTCTAGCTTTGGTGTATCTCAGCTTTCATCATGCTTTCCTCACTAAGCTTATTCGTGTCTAGCTTCTGATTTCATATAATGTCTTCCTTTACATGGAAAGGAAGATGTAATTCTTCCTTGAGTTGCATCTTCCTTTTCACTTGAACACTTAGAGACCACTGTAGAGTTCTTAACTGGCTTAATTCCAGTATTGTTGTGTCTGAGGGTATGGGGAGGCCTGAGGAAAGGAAGAGTCATAAAACACACATTTATCAATTAAGTTTGCCATCTTATGTGGGCATAGTTTGTGGTACCCCAAAACAATTACAACACTAACATTAAAGATCACTGATCACAGATCACTGTAACAGATAAATAATAATGAAAAGTCTGAAATATTGTGAGAATTTTCAAAATGTGACAGAGACACAAAGTGAGCACATGCTGTTGAAAAAATGGCCCTCACAGACCTGCTTAATTCACGGCTGTCACAAACCTTCCATTTGTGAAAAACACAGTATCTGCAAAGTGCAATAAAGAGGAGCATAATAAAACAAGGTATGCCCGTATAAGAAAAGAAATGAACAAATTCATGAGGCTTAAAAGGACTCCAAGTAGGATGACCTAAGGAAGACCATAGAAACACATAATCAAATTGTCAAAATTCAAAGACAGAATCATGAAAGCAACAAAAGAAAAGTTATTTGTCATCTATAAGGGAGCACTCATACAATATCAACATATTTCTTAGCAGAAACATCACAAGTCAGAAAGGAGTGACATTATATATTCAAAGTACTAAAAGAAAAAGTCTGCCAACCAGGAATACTATTTTGGCAAAACTGCTCTTCAAAAATGAAGGTGAAATAAATGAAGGAGACCTTTCTAGATCAACAAAAACTTAGGGAGTTTATCACGAATAGACCTGCCTTGCAAAAATTGCTGAATGGAGTCCTTCAAATTGAAACAAAAGGATACTAGACTGCAACACAAAAGCAAATGAAAATATAAAGTTCTCTAATAAAGGTAAATATAAGATAGGTACAGAATCCTGTAGTACTATAATGGTGGTGGTATATAAATCACTTTTGATTTAGGCATACAATTTAAAAGATAAAAGCACACACAACTATATAAAATTATGCATACTGTAATTGCTAGAGCAACTACTAAAATAAATATAGTCAGGTACAGCTAAAAATCCACTAATGGCATTAAAATGAATAGTAAAAACAGTCAATTAGCCCAAAAGAAATTAGCAAGGGGGGTACAGAGAAACAAACAGTACAACAGCAAGATGGCAGACTTCAACACAGTTATATCACTAATTACATTAAATTTAAATGGAATAAATACTTCTATTAAAAAGCAGAGACAGCCAGACGCAGTGGCTCACGCCCATAATCTCAGCACTTTGAGAGGCCAAGGTGGGCAAATCACCTGACCTCAGGAATTCAAGACCAGCCTGGACAACATGGCAAAACCCTGTCTCTACTACAAATACAAAAAAATTAGCTAGGTATGGTGGCACATGCCTGTAGTCCCAGCTACTTGGGAGGCTGAGGCAGGAGAATCGCTTGAACCTGGGAGGCAGAGGTTGCAGTAAGCTGAGATCGCGCCACTACACTACTGCCTGGGCAACGGAGTGAGGCTCCAACTCAAACAAACAAACAGAGAGAGATAGACTGGACAAACAGCAAGGCTCAACTATATGCTGTCTATAAAAACTGCACTGTAAATATAAAGACAGGTTGGGGTAAAAATTAAAGATGAAAAGCATATTAGCACACCAACAATAGGAAAAGAAAGACAGTGAGGCTAAATTAATAGCAGTCAACGCAGATACCAAGTCAAAGTGTATTCTCAGAGATAGAGAGGCATTTCATAGTGGTAATAGGACCAAGAAGATATAACAATGATAATTTATTTACTTAACAACAGAACATCAAAATACATGAAGCAAAACATAACACAGAAACTGAAAGAACTAAAGGGAGAAATGAACAAGTTCCCAGTCACAGATGAAGATTTCCATAAGCCACTCTCAGTAATTGATAGAAAAACTAGATTAAAAAGTCAGCAAGGATCTTATTATTGGAATAACACTATCACACCAACTTCATCTAGCTGACATTTATAGAATGTTATAACAAGCTCAGAATAAACAATCTATTCAATTGCATCTGGAGCATTCACCAAGATAGACTATAGGCTGAAGGGCAAATCTCAAGCAGCTCAAAAATTGACATCATTCAGAGTATGTTCCTGACTGCAATGGAATTAAATTAAAAATCAACAAAAAGATATCTAGAAAATACCCCAGTTATTTGGCTCCCAAACCAATTTAAATGCTAAATAACTCAAGGACCAAAGAAAGGGGGAAAAAAAAGAAAATTAGAAAATAGTTCTAACTTAATAGAAAAAAAAGATATAGCAAAATTTGTGAGATAAAAGCAAAGCAGTACTTAATGAGAAATTTATAGCTTTAAAATGTACACATTAAAAAAAGAAAAAAAGGCCAGGTGCAGTGGCTCACATGTGCAATCCCAGTGCTATCGGGAGGATTGCTTGAGGCCAGGAGTTTGAGACCAGCCTGGGAAACACAGCAAGCCTCTGTCTCTACAAAAAATAAAAATAAAAAAAATGAGCCAGGCACAGTGGCATGTGTGTGCAGTCCCTACTCAAGAGGCTGAGGTGGGAGGATCTGTTGATCCCAAAAGTTTGAGGCTGCAGTGAGCTACGATCATGCCACTGCACTCCTGGGTAACAGAGCAAGATTCTGTCTCTTAAAAAAAAAAGTGGGAGAGGGCTATCCCTAAAATCAATAATCTTAGTTTCTAACTTCAGAAAGAAAAAATTATACTCAAAGTATAAAGCAAAAAAAAATTGTTTTAAAGAGAGAAGAAATCACTGAAATAGAAAATAGAAAACTAACAAAGCAAAAATTTGGTTCTTTGAAAAGATTAACAATATTGATAAATCTCAACCAAAAATTATGAAGAACAATAGAGACAAATTACTAATATTAGGAATGAAAAATGAGCCATCACTACAGATCCTATGGCCAAAAAAAGGAAAATAAGGTGTGTAGATTTGTATTATGCCAACTTAAGTGAAGCTGGAATTTCATTTCCCAGAATTCTCTTTATTGCATAGTTCTGGGTTATTGTGGACCACATGAGTTATGTCTGAGACGTGAAAGGCAAAAATGAATCATCTCAGAAAGCTGGCACATACTGTCACTTATTTCTTGGTTCTCCGTTCTCTTTGTTAGTGTGGGGCAGCACTTGCACCTTCAGCTCTTTGTAGTTTCTGCCACATTTCTTCCTTCAGCTTTTTTTTTTTTTGAGATGGAGTCTCGCTCTGTCACCCAGGCTGGAGTGCAGTGGCACGATCTCAGCTCACTGCAAGGTCCGCCTCCCGGGTTCATGCCATTCTTCTGCCTCAGCCTCCCGAGTACCTGGGACTACAGGCGCCCACTACCACGCCTGGCTAATTTTTTATATTTTTAGTAGAGACGGGGTTTCACTGTGTTAGCCAAGATGGTCTTGATCTCCTGACCTTGTGATCCGCCCGCCTCGGCTTCCTATAGTGCTGGAATTACAGGCATGAGCCACCGCATCCGGCCCCTTCAGCTTTCTTGACTCGAGCCAGGTATACATTTAGCTAGCTTCTTCTGTCAGAAAGCCCATTCATCAAGGTTAGGAGTCTCAGCAGAAAAAAAAGAGTTCAACACAGATTTCAATGTATCCTCATGGATTCTACCTCCACAGGTAGAGTTTGTCCTTACTTCTACCACTTCACATTCATCATCTCTTCCTAAGTGCCCTCCTTATTGACTTCAAGTTCCAGAACCAGACATGAAATCCACCATCTCTCATAACTATTTAATCAGCTTCCACATTCACATTAGGTCAAATCCAAAACAATCTGACAACTTATAAAAAATAGACATATTCTCTGAAAGACACAAGTTACCAAAGCTTGCTCAAGAAAAAAACAAGTAACTTAGGTAACCATGTGTGTGGATTTAAAAAACGATGGAACAGAATAGTATTCAGAAACAGACCCACACATACACAACAAAATAATTTTCAATGAAGGTGCTGAAGTAATTCAATGAAAAAATAAAACTTCCAGTAAGTGATGCTACAACTGTATATATGAAAAAAATTACTCATCTGCACACACACACACACACGCACACACACACATTCATTCAAGAGGAATCACAGACATAAATACAGTTTCCAAAAGAAAACAGGAGAAAAACTTTGCAGCTTTGGGATAGATAAGATTTCTTAAGACACTAAAAGTACTATTCATTTAAAAAAATTGTCAACAGGACTTCATCAAAATGTAAAATGTCTACTTATTAAGAGATACCATAAAGAAAATCAAAAGCAAACCACAAACTGGAAGAAAATATTCACAATGCACAGATCTAATAACATAAAAAGCATTAATAAAGCAACAAATAATCCAATTAAAAACTGGGAAAAAGAAATGACACTACACAAAAAGTATACCATGACCATGAAAAGCACATAAAAAGGTACTCTACGTAAGTCATCAGAGAAATACCAATTAAAATCATGAGAGAGCATTTCATACTTACTAGAATGACTGAAATTAAAATACTGACACCACATGTCGGCAAGGATACGGAAGTATTTGAATTACCATTTATTGATGATGGAATACAAAATGGTACAACCATTCTGAAAAATAATTTGGGTATTTCCTATAAAAGCTAAACATATGCCTACCCTATGACCCATCCTTTCTTTTCTTATATTATCCAAAAGAATTGAAAACATTCATCCATAAAAAAGATATGTACAAGAAAGTTTACAGCTTTATTCATAATAGCCAAAAAACTAGAAATAACTTAAATACCAATCAAAAGGACAATAAAGAAATTGTGGTATAATCAAACCAGGAATAAACTGCTGATACATGTGATCACATGGATGAACCTCAAGTGAAAGGAGCCAGACACAGTGAGTACATGCTGTTACGATTCCATTTATATGAAGTTTAACAAGAGAAAGAACTAATCTATGGTGATAAAAATCACGTACAGTGAATGCCTATTGGAGGGTTAGCTGGTAGGAGCACACAGGAACTTTATAGGATGATAGAAGTGCCCTACATCTTGATTAGGGTATTGATTAAACAGGAGTACTTATTTGTACTCTTTCAAATTATATACTTAAGTACATTTCATTCTATGCACATTTTACCTCAAAATAAAAAGAAAAAATTCATGTACGGAAATTTCAGCATTCATTAACAGGATGAAATTATATTTTCCAGGCCAGGCATGGCAGTTCACACCTGTAATCCCAGCACTTTGTGAGGCCGAGACAGGAAATCACTTGAGGCCAGGAGTTCGAGACCAGCCTAGAAAACATGGCAAAACCCTGTCTCTACTAAAAACACAAAAATTAGCTGGGTGTGGTGGCACACACCTGTAATCCCAGCTATTCGGAAGGCTAAGGCACAAGAATCACTTGAACTTAGGAGGTGGAGGTTGCAGTGACCTCAGATAACGCCACTGCACTCCAGCTTGGGCAACAGAGTAAGACTCTGTCTCAAAAATAAAAAAATAAAAATACACACACACACACGCTCACTCCAAAACAGCATGTTTTGAAAAAGATTTTAAAAAACCTTCAAGTTTAAAAGTGAAAACTTAAAAGTGCTACCATATTTATTAACATGAATATTGTTCCAAATTTAAGAATTTCTCTGAAACGTAAGAAATTTCAATAGAGTACTGTGGCCTGTGTTCACATCTACTACAAATTAGTTTTGTGATGTTATTCTGCTTCTTTAAGCAGAATGGCAATGGAATAAAGATTCAGATACATGGGAAAGGTAACAGAAAGTAACAGAAAGCTCAAAATAGAGAAGGCATCATACCTGTTGGGAGAGGTATATATATCCTTTTTTCTAACCTTCTTCGCAAAGCTTCATCAATGTCCCACGGGAAATTCGTAGCAGCCAATACCATAACCATTCTGGAAGGATCATCATTTTCTAAAGCTCCTCCAACTCCTATACACAGGAAGGGAGGAAAAGATAGTGTTTTTCTTACAACCCTTTACACTTTCATTCAGTTAACATTTCTGTTAGCCAAAGTGACAGAAGCAATGATGAAGAAGACAGTGTAGTCCTAACCTCTGTGTGGTGGCAAAACCAGACTCATCAACGGATAACTACAAAACAAAGAAGTAGAAGAATTCACATAACCCAGTGTGGGATTTTTCTTTTTTTGTTTTTTTCTTGTGTAACCCAGTGCAGGATTTTAATCCAATAAAAATATCCATTTTTCTGTAAGAAAATGAATGTATATTTCCTCTGAAAAGAAAAGGCATGGGAGATTAGGCTCTGTTTTATTCCTCTTATTTCTTTGAAATCATAAAGTTCCGCAAATATTTTACTTTAGTTTTTAGTCTATTTTCTCAAGAAGTGGAAACAGAGGGTTCACATTTACTTAATATTCTAGCATGCAATTATAATTTTGAAAGACAGGTTATATTTCCATGATGTTGTCCTTTAAACTTTTAAGTGACTTGTAAAAAACAAACAAGACATTTAAGAATGAACCCAGTAATCACAGATAAAAATAACCAAACGAACTACATGTACGTACACAGTGTCTCCTCTTTAGAATAAAAAATTTCAGGTCACACAACAGAAACTCTAGAAAATATGTAGTGAAAAATAAAAGATAAAAAACCCGTAAATTTTACTGATAAGACTTTCTAGTCTGGCATAATAAAGTACTAGTGGATTTAAAGCAACCTAGCTCAATATAGTTATTTTTTAAAAAAACAAGGTCTGGTTCCATTGTTCAGGCTGGAGTGCTCTGGCATGATGTTGGCTCACTGAAACTTACAACATTTTCTTATTACTAAACTCCAATCATTATGACAAAGAATCAAGCTGTCCAACTAATAATCAACAATAATCACAAATATCCCTCAATGAAATTCAGCTGACTAAATTTGTATTCAGTAATTTCCTTTTCCAATTTTAAACACCTAATGTTTTCCCCTATATCCCACCTCAAAAATAAAACATACTCATTCCTTTCTCTCATATTTTAGCAAAAGTTAAAATGGTAAACTCATTGAGGGAAGGGTCTCATAGTACATTGTAAGTATTCAGTAAGTATCCATAGTTGATGAATAACCATGACTGTTTTGAAACAATACAACTTGGATATTACTGGTGTTTTGTTGTTGTTGTTGTTATGAGACAGGTTCTTGCTCTGTTGCCCAGGCTGGAGTGCTATGGCACAATTACAGCTCACTGTGGCCTCCAACTCCTGCGGCTCAAGCTATCCTCCCACCTTAGCCTCCTGAGTAGCTGGGACTACAGGCACGTGCCACCACACCCAGCTACTTTTTAAAGTTGTTGCTTCAAGTCTTGCTATGTTAACCAGGCTGGTTTTGAACTCCTAGCCTCAAGTGATCCTCCCACCTCAGCCTCCCAAAGTGCTGGGACTACACGCATGAGCCACTGCACTCAGTCCCTCACCCTGGATATTTTTAAACATATTTTATCTGTTCTAATGTTTTGCTTGAACAGCCTCTTGTCTACCACACAACTAACTACCAGAGTAACTTATCTCTAAACGGCAGCTCTGAGCCCATAACCCTCTTCCTTCTAAGGCTCCTCAGGGCCCTTTTTCTCTGTCTGGATAACTCCTACCAATGCTTCAAAGTCCAACTCGGCTATCTCTTTCCATGACTCCCCCTTAGTCTTGGTGGTGCCTCTCCTGTGTTTCCACTGCACCCAGACTTTACTTCTACCCCAGAATGTACCAAAATGTATTATACTCATCTGATCAGTTGCCTGCTTCTCATCCAGATCAGTGGTTCTCACATTGTTTGATCTCAGGACCCTTTTATACTCTTAAAAATTACTGAGGCTGCATGCAGTGGCTCATGTCTATAATCCCAGCACTTAGAGAGGCTGAGTCCAGAGGATCACCTCAGCTCAAGAGTACAACTACAGCCTGGGAAACATGACAAGACCCTGTCTTTACAAAAAAATAAAACTTAACCAGATGTGGTGGCATGCGCCTGTGGTCCCAGCTACTTAGGAGGCTGAGGCAGGAGGATTGCTTGAGCCCAGGAGGTCAAGGCTGCAGCAAGCTGTGTTCACACCACTGTACTCCAGCCTGGGCAACAGAGCAAGACTCTAAACCTTAAAAAAAAAAATTATTAAGAACCCCAAACAGCTTTTTTGTGTGTGGAGTGTATCTATCAGTATCTTTAAAACTTAAAATAGATGGTGCATGGGTAAATTATAAGAAAAAAAAGAAAAAACCTAAAATTGAAATTTAAAAATATTAGTTCACTTAAAAATGATAAATTCATTACTTATTTACATATTTTAATGAAAAGTATGTTTTCCAAAATATTTTTAAAAAGTAGAGGGACTTTTTTTTTTTACATTTTTGCATATCTCTTTAATGTCTAACTAGAGAAAAGCTGGATTCTCATATCTGCTTCTGCTTTCTACCTTTTATGATACCCTACATCTTACAGCCTCTAGAAAACTCTACTGTACATTGTGAGAGAATGAGAGTGAAAAAGAAAAGGCAAACAATGACTTGATATTCCTATGAAAATAGTTTTGACCTTGCAGATTCTTTAAAGGGTCTCAAGGATCCCTAGGACTCTAGATCACGCCTCTAGAACCTTTGCTCCAAATAGTAAGCTCCTTGAAGGCCATAGTAGCCTTTTTCTTTGTAACCTCAGAACCTGAAATGGTGCAATGCTTTCTGGGTGCATGAACAAATGGGTGAATGAACAAATAATTAAACTTAGGTTGCCTTCTAATCCATCCATTGATTATGAGTTTACACAAAATATTGAAAAATAAGAGTTTCGAAACAATAATGAAATATCAATTACCATCCATCTGAATGAGCAGTTCAGACTTGACCCTGCGACTTGCCTCATGTTCATCAGAGGTTCCTCTTCGACTGCAGATAGAATCTATCTCATCAATGAAGATCGTGGTAGGGGCATAAAATCTAGCCTTTATGAAAATATTTTAAAGAAATCATTCAATAATCTCATAAAACAATCGGAGTACTTAAAAAAATCTTTAAAAGCAATGGCAAAAGAGAGCAGAAACTTCTCACTGTTTTAATGCCATCACCTGGTTATGGCAAAGGCTAAATCAATCATTCCCATGAGAAAAAAGAAATTTCTAAAAATAAAGGTTATATGGCTGGTGAAGTTGGGTGATAGATACATAGGGGTTCATTGTACTATGCTTTCTACATTCATGTCTGAAAATTTCCTTAATGAAAAATTTTTCAAAAATAAGTCAATCTCAATCCTCACATATACATTCTTAAGTTACTACAAATCCCGTATGAAAAAGGAATAAACTTTAATGACAGGTCAGGCTCTGATTTTTAAAATACATATTAAAATATTCTTCTCTTCCATCAGCTCACTAGAGATGCAGAAATACCAGTCAACCCACACACACAACCAAAGTCTCTTCCTCCACCCTCAGTGGACAGGATGCCAAAAGGCCTTGCTGTACCTTAAAGAAAAAGATACACTGAAGATACACCAACTACCCCACAAAACTCATCATCCCATTTCTCGTCAGTGTGTCAAGAACTATTAAAATAGAACTACACTGCCCTTTTCAAAAAAGATTCCAGGTGGACAGAACTGATTTATGGGAGCATCATAGGCCTACACACACTACTTTAAAATCTGAATTTATCGTCACTCACCATCTCAAACAACAGACGAACTAACTTCTCAGATTCACCTCTATATTTAGATGTCAGCGTAGAAGAGGAAACGTTGAAGAACGTTGTACCACATTCAGTGGCAACAGCTTTAGCTAGCATAGTTTTACCAGTGCCTGGGGGTCCAACCATCAGTACACCCTGACATTTCAAAAGATGAATTAAATGATTTATCAAATTAAAAAAGTTTTATAAATTATCATCAGCTATTAATGTACATTAAGATTTTCCCATCAAAAGATAAACTCAAAATTGTCACAGTAAAATCATGATGCATTTAGCAAGAGTATCATTTTATAGCTAGAAAAAAATGAAGAAATTTCACAAAATGTCTCAAGTCAGAGGTAGTCAGAGATAATCTAACAAAAAGCCTAGACAACAAACAGTTTTCTCATATATTTAGACAGAATCTCAGTTTCCTGAACCTGGCATATGATATATACATATAATACTGAGCACTGCTTAAAAGCAACTGTTCTGTTTACACATATTAAAAATAAGACATTTTCTATCACATGTGGCAGAATTACACATTCCTTACCCTCTATGAGGGACAGAAGCTATCTTCCACAGTGCATTTATAATATACAGCTTTCAGTAAAAAATAAAGACCCATTTATGAGTTAATAAGGTAACAGTAAAAAATCCAGTGGTGATTCAAACATAATCAAATTAGCAAGATTTGTATCATTTTAAAGTGTTAGACAGTTTATATAAAACAGTGATAGTGATGAAAGAGCCAGTAAATGCAGAATAAAAACCAAACTTTAGTTACTTCTTAGTTTTGAAAACAAACATAAAAGTATTCTATAAAAACAAATCAGTGAGGAATAAAAATTATTCAAGGAAACCAATCCTCTAGTCTTAAAAAACTAATGGGTTCTTTAATTATTTTCTTCCAGTACTTTAGAGTTTAAACACATAGCTCACACTAAATTTTTGTGCATAATATTTGGTGATTCCTTAAGAGGAATTCTGATCCAATTGCTACTTTGGTTTGACAAGCTTCTGGGGATTTAAGCTTTGAAAACTATGTGTATGTCAAAGTTCCATGAACTCCAAGTTCAGAAACTGTCCAAATGCTTTTCTAGCTATAGAATTTTGACACACAGATCAACCAGGAATCACTAAGATTTGAAACATTAGTTTTAAAAAAATATTTTGTTTTGTTAGGGAGCCCTCAACTTTGCATGAGGTTGAGATTTTAAAAACCATGAAAACGACCAATTGATGCTATAGGCATAGCCAGAGCAAAGTTCTTATTTCTGCGATGCCTTTTTCCATTCTCTCTGAGAGGGCCATCCTATAATGCCATTAATGTGGCCACCTCCTATAGGAGTTCATTTCTAACATTAGCATCTGTTCATAGCTACTGTATGATATTTATAAACTTCACCTTCTCATGACATTACTCCTTTAATTAATTTCTCTCTTTCCTATATCTCTTTGTCTACTGGCTCTTTCCCCTCGGTATATAAATACACTTTAATCTGTCACGTTACAAAAAGCCCTTAAGGAAAGAACAGTCTCTTCAATAAATGTTGCTGGAAAAACTGGATAACCATATACAGAAGAATGACACTAGATGTCGATCTCTCACCATATACAAAAATCAAAATGGATTAAAGGCCATATACGAAAATCAAATCAAAATAGGTTAAAAACCTGAAACTATGAAACTACTAGAAGAAAACACTGGGGAAATGCTACAGGACATCAGTCCAGGCAGATTTTTTGTGTAAGACCTCAAAAGCACAGACAACCAAAGCAAAAACAGATGAACAGATTATATAAAACTAAAAAGCTTCTGCACAGCAAAGGAAACAACAAAGAGACACTCCCACAATGGGAGAAAATATTTGCAAAATATCCATCTGACAAGGGATTAGTAACCAGAACACATAAGCAGCTCAAGCAACTCAACAGCAAAAAGACAAATAATCCAATTTTAAAATGGGCAAAAGGTCTGAATAGACATTTCTCAAAAGACATACAAACGTCCAATAGATATAAAATGCTCAACATCACTAATCATTAGAGAAATTCAAGTCAAAACCAAAATGAGATCATCTCACTCCAATTAAAATGGCTTTCATCAAAAAGATAGCTAATAATAGATGATGGTGAGGATATGGAAAAAGGGGAATGCTCCTATACTGTTGGTGGAAGCCACCGTGGGAAACTGTGTGGAAGTTCCTCAAAAAACTAAAAGTAGATCTACCATATGATCCAGCAATTCTACTACTGGGTATATATCCAAAAAAAGAAAAAAAAAAAAAAGGGAATCAATATATCAAAGAGTTATTTGCACTCCTGTCTTTATCACAGCACCGTTCACAACAGCCAAAACATGAAATCAACCTAAGTGCCCAACAATGGATGAATGGAGAAAGAAAATGTGGTGTATATATAATGGAATACTATACAGCCATAAAAAAGAATGAAATCTTGTCATTTGTAGCAACATGGATAGAGGTGGAAGTCACTACGTTAAGTGAAATACACCAAGCACAAAAAGACACATATCACATGTTTTCATTCATTTGTGGGAGCTAAAAAAGGATCTCATAAAGACACAATAGACTGATGGTTACCAGAGGCTGGGAAGGGTAGGGGTCAAGGGAGAATTAAGAGAGGCTGATTAATGAGTACAACTTGATAGATCAGTAGTGTGACCATAGTTTACAATAGTCTATTGTATATTTCAAAATAACTAGAAGAGAATAATTTAATAATTTGATTATTAAATAATTAGCATGAAGACAAATGTTAAAGGTAGTGGATATCCCATTTACACTGATTGGATCTTTACAAATTATGCAAATATATTATCACATGAACCCCAAAAGTATGTACATTTATTATGTATCAATTCAAAAACACAAATGTTTTAAAAAGATAGATAAAATTGACACCAAAAAAAAAAAAATCCTTCACTTGACTCTACAAATCCTCTAGCTACTATCAACCTCTCCTTCCTCTCACAGCCGACCTTCAATGGTTTATGCTATTTCTTCTTCATAAGCTACAACATGACTTTAGTCTTCACCAATTCACTAAAAATACTTCATTTACTAACCTAATGACCACTCTTCAGTCGGGCCTCCCTGACTTCTCTTTGACGCTGCTTTGATTAATACATGGTATTAATCCCCCTCTTCTTGAAACCCTGACACTGCCCTTTTCCTGACACTTCTGCTCTCTGGCTATGTTCACCGCCTCAGATCTCCACTTTCCTCTGCCCTTTACATTCCCAAAGCAATTCTAAACCTTTCCCTTTAAAAACTCCTGAACAAACTCATCCATACCCATATCATCAACCAACCTTTCTATCTCACAATTTTACTGAATTTTATCTGAAGCTCCCGGCCTCTATTTCGAATTAGCTGCTGAGTATTTACTGAAACACATTTTGTTTCTATTTAAACCTGCTCCTTTCTCTATTTCCAATATCAGTTCCCTGCACCCTGTATAATAAAGAATTTAGCTGGCCTTTGTCCCCGGTCCCTGGAAAATAGCCTCTAAAACCGTGGAAATACCCTACCGACAGGATTATTTTTGTTATCACAATAGGCCCTGAAATTTTATGCTAATCAGGTGACTCATGGTGGGCCCCTATATAGTTAACACCAACAAGACAACTCAGGATGGGGGGTGACCATGCCAGGAAAACCAACCATGTGATTACAGAGCTGGGGCTTTGAGCCATGTGATATCAACTCAACCTCTGGGGAGAGGAAGAGAACAAGAGATTAAGAACCATGGGCAATGATTCAATTGATCACGTGAGCGTCCCTAATTGGCAATACTCTATGTATTTCTCTTAGTCCATTTGTGTTGCTACAAAGAAATACCTGAGGCTGGGTAATTTTAAAGAAAAAAAGGTTTATTTGGCTCACAGTTCTGCGGGCTGTAAAGGAAGCATGGTGCCTGCACCCGTTCAGCTTCTAGTGATGGCCTCATGCTGCTTCCACTTATAGAGAAAGGTGAAAGGGAGCCAGCAGCTTGCAGAACTCACATGGCAAGAGCAGAAGCAAGAGAGAGGGGCAACAGCCACTTCTCATGAGAATGAACAGAGTGAGGACATACTCATTACCACAAGGTCGACACCAAGCCATTCATGAGGGATCTGCCCCCATGGCCCAAACTCCTCCCATTAGGCACCACCTCCCAACACTACCACATCAAGAATCAAATTTCAACATGAGATTTGGTGGGACAAATAACCAAACCATATCCAAACTACAGCAGTACTATCACACGTCCATGTGATGCCATAATCTCCATATTGTCACACTTCCAGGAGAGTAAAGCATCCTGACTCCAGGAAGAGAGGGCGAAAGAAGCGTCACCTTGCGCATCCTTCTAGACCTCGCCCTGTAAGTTTCTCCTTTTGGCTGGTTCCGATTTATATCCTTTGGCTATAATAACAATATCATTGTAAGTGCAGCTGCTCCCTGAACGACTCAGGGGTTGGGGCACCAATCCCCTACACAGTCAAAAATCTGCATATAATTTTTGATTCCCAAAAAAACATAACAATGAATAGCCTATTGTTGACTTGAAGTCTTGCTGATAACAAAAACTGTAAACACGTATTTTGTATATGTATTGTATATTGTATTCTTACAATAAACATAGAAAAAAGAAAACATTATTAAGAAAATTATTATAAAAATATATTTATTATTCATTAAATGTAAGTGTGTCACCTTAAAGGTCTTCAGCTTGGATAGGCTAAGGAGGAGGAGGAAAAGGAGGGGTTGGCCTTGTTGTCTCTGGGGCGGCAGAGGCAGAAGAAAAGCCATGTGTAAGGGGATCCGCGATATTCATGCCTATGTTGTCCTGGGCTCGACTGTAAGGCCTCCCTAAGTTCTGTGAGTTGTTCTAGAGAATTATCAAACCTGAGAGGGTAGTGGGAACCCCTGAATTTGTAGCCAGCTGGTTGTAAGAGTGACCCAGGGACCCCCAGGCTTGCAGCTAGTGTCTGAAGTGAGGGCAGTCTTGCGGAAAACTGGGCTCTCAACCTGTGAAGTCTGGCCCAACTCTAGGTAGGTCATGTCAGAAGTCATTCAATTCAAGCCTGGAATCTGGGAGTCATACAACTTGTCTCTCCCACATCCCTGTAAACAGTCAGTCACTTATACCTTCTAAACATCTCTCACAAATCCATTGATTCTTCACTAACCAAAAAGCCCATGCCTTTCTACAGGTATCTGTCCTCATTGTTTGGCTAGATTATTTCACCAGCCTCCTGATGAGATTACTTTTTCATGTCCATCTATGTCCATCCCCAACCTATCCTCCATACTGCTACAGAAACGATATCTTCCTACACTTGCAAATACCCTTCTACTAAAAACTCTTCAGTGGCTCACTGACATCTTTGGCATGGCATGCAGGGCTCTTCGTGAGAAGTAGGTCACACCAACCACTCCAGCAGTGTCTTTTGTTACTATGTCCCATATAAACACTCTATCCTTCCAGCCACACTGAACTACAGAAGATTCCTCACATATACTATGTTCTCTTACACTTTTCATGTGTTTGTACATGATATCCACTCTGCCTTAGAGCCTTTCTTCATCACATCTACCTGTTTAACTTCTATTCATCTTTCAAGTCTCAGCTCAGAGTCACCTGCTCTGGGAGGCCATCCCTGATATTATTCTCCACAGCAGACTAAGTCCCTCCTCCTCTCTCCTGCCATAGCAGTGAGTTCATTACTCTTTCAGACACTAGTCACACTGTCCTCAACAAATACTGCACTTAACACATGGCCTCCATTAAACACATGCTTATTCACCCAAAGACCATGAGCTTCTTGGGGGCTATTATTATTCACTCATTTTGGTATCCTCCGCACTTAGCCTATCACGTGACACAAGGTAAATACTCAATAAATATGTATTTACCCAGTGTAAATGTATCCAATGCTTACTAAGTACTAGGCCCTGAGGAAAAAAAATTGAATCTATCAGGAATCACACATAAATCCTCAAGAGACTTTTAATCTATTAGAAAATATAGATAGATAAATTATGACGCAGTCTAAGAAGTGCTAAGATAGGCTGGATGATAAATGGATAGATGGCTAGAGTCTCAATGTAAGAGTGATTCAAGCATATGTTTATACTTCAGCCACTGAAAATACAGTAGTCTATTTCTTGGGCATCTCCTTATTTTCTAAGTAAAATTTTAAATGTTGCCTTTATAAAAATCATATAATCTGATCTTAAAACTTATAAAGAAGGACCTCGCTATTATTCTGTTACAGAAAAGTTCATCCCAGAGATACATATTTTTGAAAAGGCACTTAATATCTCCGTCTTTAACTTCTCTCACAAGCTTCAGCCCTGTATTTCTTTTTTTTTTTTTTTTTTTTTTGAGACAGAGTCTCGCTCTGTCCCCCAGGCTGGAGTGCAGTGGCGCAATCTCAGCTCACTGCAAGCTCCACCTCCTGGGTTCACACCATTCTCCTGCCTCGGCCTCCTGAGTAGCTGGGACTACAGGCGCCCGCCACCACATCCGGCTAATTTTTTATTTTTAGTAGAGACGGGGTTTCACCGTGTTAGCCAGGATGGTCTCGATCTCCTGACCTCGTGATCCGCCTGCCTCAGCCTCCCAAAGTGCTGGAATTACAGGCGTGAGCCACCGTGCCCGGCCGGCCCTGTATTTCTAACTTGGTGCATTTCCACGTTAATATACCAAAATTTAAAACTCAAAAATAATTCCATATCTTTTCCCCCAGAAGCACCCCCTGCTCCTACTGAACTTTCAACATCAAGAACAATAAACCAGCGTCTTTCTCCTTCCTGAGCTCCACATTTATGTTATCATCACTATTCTGCCACAGACAAAACCCAATTATCTTTACCCCTGCCTTCTTCTTGACATATATATTACATCCAAAAGGTTACCAACTTCCTTCAGTAAATATCACTAGCATCTGTCCTTCCATTCCTAATTCATAATCACCATCCTAATTCAGGCTCTTTGAATTTTAAGCCTAAACTACTGCCAATCACTTCTGAACATGCTCTTTGCCTCCCATCTTTCTGTGTTCATTGCAACCAGACTGTTTTTTCCAACTCACCAGTTTAATTATGCTACCTACCTGCTCAAAGACGTCTCCCAAACATCTACAGAAAAAGAATAGAACTCCTGGGAAATAGTCTGGCCTCAACCTACCTTCCCATTGGAATCTTCCACTAATTTATGTTTTCAACATTTACATAATTCTACGGCCTCATTAACTCATTTTAACCTCACTATATCCTATGAGATAACTATTAGTATTCCCATTTTATAGATAAGGAAAGTGAGGCATGGAGAAGTTCCATAACTTGCTCAAGATCACAGAATAAGTGGAAATGGTTAGAATTCGTATGCACCCAGTCTGGATCCAGGATCTGTGCCCCTTACCAATATTCTATGCTGCCTTCCTTACAAAACGTCAACGCATCTATTCCCAAACACACTTACACTTTCTCACTATATTCCACTGCTCACATCATTCATCCCCCTCAAGTTCCTACATCTCCAAAATGTCTCCTCCAACACAGTGAAATCCTCACAACCCTACAAATTGCAGCTTGAATCCCACGTCCTCAAGCATAAAGCCTTCTCTAATCATGTCATGTTTGTGCTTTGCTGAGCTTTCCAAGCACATGTGGACTGTACCACCCATTAGGCTCTGCTAGTGCCTAATGCTGAAAGCGATCTGTAACTGCCCAACTCTCTGTTTAGGATGTCTCACAGCTCAGGGACTCTGTCTTGAGAAACAAGGAACCTTACATATAACAGGGCTAAGTAAATGCCTGAAGAATAAAGGAATGGTATCACACAATGCAGACGTGTGCTATGGAGGGAAAGGCACATATAAACATAGGAAGCTGAGACACATTGAATTTTAAATTTTCTAAAGGTCTATTATGGTTGTCACAACCTATTTGGACTTCAATTTTCTAGTCTGTCAAATAATGGGGATTTAAGATGATCTCAAAGACTCATTCCAATTCTGAAATTCTGGAATTTACGTTTTGAGACAAATTTTATAAACCTGAAAAATTTCTAAGGTCTCCTTATTTTCATGTATTCTTTAAAATACATTTATCAGGCTTGAAACAGTGGCTCATGCTTGTAATCTCAGGACTTTGGGAGGTCAAGGTGGGCGGATCACTTGAGGCCAGGAGTTCAAGACCAGCCTGGCCAACATGGCAAAATCCAGCCTCTACCAAAAATACAAAATTTAGCTGGGCGTGGTGGCACGCACCTGTAATTGCAGCCACTCCGGAGGCTGAGGCACAAGAATCACTTGAACTTAGGAGGCAGAGGTTGCAGTGAGCCAAGATCATGCCACTGCACACCAGCCTGGGCAACAGAGTAAGACTCAGTCTCAAAAACTAAATAAATTTATTGTCCCATTTTAGTAAATAATCCATTCTCACAAATCCCTAAAAAATTCAAACACGATTTTTAAAAAAATAATAATAGTTCTAGTCAAGAATTTTATTCTACTGTTGCAGAAAAAAAATTATTTGGTCAGGAAAAAGATTCTTTAGAAATATATCTTATTTTCTTAAGCCAGTTTGCCAATAAATACTACAAAAGCACAGCAAGGACAAAATAAATTCATAAAGTCAGATATTCTGTAATGATATAAGAAGTGGTTTTTTTTGTTTGTTTGTTTGTTTGTTTTTTTGAGACGGAGCCTGGCTCTGTTGCCAGGCTGCAGTGCAGTTGCACGATCTTGGCTCACTGCAACCTCCGATTCACGGCTTCAAACAATTCTCCTGCCTCAGCCTCCCCGAGTAGCTGGGATTACAGGCACGCACCACCATGCCCAGATAATTTTTGTATTTTCAGTACAGATGAGATCTCACCATGTTGGGCAGGATGGTCTCGATCTCCTGACCTCGTGATCCACCCTCCTCAGCCTCCCAAAGTGCTGGGATTACAGGGGTGAGCCATGGTACCCGGTCAAGAAGTTGTTTTTTAAAACACAGCTAAAGACCTCTCTTTAGAAAAAACATTTGTGAAAACTCAAAATATAGCAAATGTAGTCTATAAAACAGTCAACAATGAGCTTCAAGTCAGTGACAAGTAAAACAAAATAACCATCAATGAGAAATATTCCAACTTTTGAAAAATAACTGTTTGATCATACCTTTATTCTATAAGACTATGCATTATTTCTGCTTAATCTGCTTAACTTTTTATTTACAGAACCATATACCTAGAAAATTCTTAAAACTAATCTCTAGCTCAGCATCCCTGAGGGAAGTGACCTAAAGACTATATAGTTTCAACACTCCAAGCCCATCTCTCCTACTATGCAGATGTAACACATCACAATACAAATTCAAATCCAGGTGTTTTGGGTGTATATAAACTTCTCCCAACCTTTTCAAAATGGGTTAAATACATCAAAAATACAGCAATGCTGCCTTTCATTCTGATGCAAGCAGCATTCTTATACCAAAACCAATTTAAAAAATTCTCACCTTCCATGGCCTTCTAATCCCTTTGAAAAAGTCAGGCATCCACATTGGAAGAACAACAGCTTCCCTTAGCAACTTCTTAGCTTCTTCCAGATCTGCTATGTCATCCCTTTGAAAGAAGAGCAAAGTTTCATAATGTTTATTCAGGGATCTTTGATTTATGGTCAAACCTAATTCTTCTAATTTTTTTTACTTATGAAATTGTTCTCATATTAAGAACATTAGTCTAATTCTTACTGCATAAAAACATCAGTGAAAACATTAGTTATTAATGAGGACATGTCACTGAATTAACAACTTTTGTCAGTTATATATCAACTTCAAATTAACATGTAAAATGTCCTGGTTACATTCGACAGAACTCTCCCGTCAATTCTATACTTTCACATTACAGAGGTGGTCATAATCAGATTAATGAATAACAAGAGAAAACTCACACCAAGCCAACCTATAACTTGTGTTCTCCTCTACTTTAATTCAATAATTTCAAAGACTCTAACCAATGAATGCTAGGATTCCTGGATACAATGTCTCTTTCAAGGGCTTCCACCAGGTCCTTATCATAACCAGCACCATCAAATTTTGGCATTTCACCATCACTTGCACCGTCTTGCATATTCTTCCTTCCCTGGGGATAGGTATAAAAAAAAGTACTAGTCAGTAACTGGATAATTTAGTTAACATCATTACGCTTTGAAAACATTATAATGCCATCACTTTCAAAATTTTATTATTTTAAGGTAGTATTTTCTGATTACTCAAATGCCATTCTCCTCTATTTAATTCATCAGAAATACATGAACTGGTCAACTTTATTAAAAACTTCAAATCTACATTCTTGCAGGGACAGTTGCAGGTAAGACTAAACATCCTTGCTAGATCCCAAAAGACTGGGAAAGCCTACCTTTGAACTAGTAGATGCAGAAGATTTCCACCACTACTAGAAAACATTTTGAATATTAATGTAGAAGGATCTTTTTAAATGGTATTAAGACCATTAAAGCAATATGCTTTCCCCAAATTCTTCATTTAATAATATAGTTGTTTTAAAAGGAACTATATGCTATGCTTTCTATGGGGTTCTGCCAAGATTTACACAGCTTTGAAAAGCTTTAAATGAAATTTACTTATTTGCCAGAGACAGTCCAACTATGGAAATACTTCAGCAAGCATAGCCAAGTGCCTCCCCAGAGCTTTAGCCCCAGTTACTGCCTACAGTAAAAATGAAACAAGAAAATGGCCAAAATGAGTCAATCTCCTAAACTTCAACCTCAAAAGAGACAAAAGAACAAGACAAACTTCTCTAATCTCACTTCTGAAACAGTCAAAAAAGGCTCAATCATAAGTGCTGGGAGGAAACTAAATGGCTCCTTTGGATAGATGCTCTGGTTCCTTTAAGCCACTAGGTAAGTGACCAAACGGTATTCTGGTACTTCACCCAAAAAAAACACAAATTATTTCTGGGCAGTATGGCAGTAGTATTACATTTATTAGCAAATTTTCAGGAAGATTCTTGCATTCCAGATGACAGATATCAATATTGACACTATTAAAAGGAGTAAATTTTTGGCACCTACACAACAAATACATCAACATACTTAAGCTTAGGCTAGAGTCACATTTTATAGTACGGACAGGCCAAGGCTACCAAGTCATATGCAAACAACAAATCACTAGGAACTTTCTGTAATCATTTTAAAACTATTCTAGAAATGTATCAACAAAGGATACAACAGAAACTGACATATCTGGAGCTTGAGCCTTCATATGGCATTGTAATTTATATTTACATAGTTAAAATTTCATTTTAATATGAATGTCCAGGTGGCCGGAAAGAACTTAATAAACACTACATCAGGAGAAAGAAAAAGCTGCATGCCTATCTGAAAGTAATAGCAGTATCACAGGATTTTTTGCGCATCTTTTACGTGCAACACATGTTATTGCGTATCAGGTTTTAGAGCAGTGAATGAAAATACATTATCTGCCCCCATCAAGCATCTAGTCCAGAGGGGGAAACAAACAACAATAAAGCAAAAACACACATAAACTGTGAAGTGCTGTGAAAAAACCTGAGCAGCCAGGATAGATAAAAGGTATTACACAGAAGAAAGAGGTTGAAGATATGGGCAGAGGTGAGTTTGGATTTCTTCTGGCTCCTATAGAGGATGGGGTAGAGGAGGAGAATCTAAGAAGTAAAAGCCTCTCACTACGCAGAAGGAGAAGTGTGTGTATAGGCCAGTTAAATGACCTGCCCGAGAACCCAAGGTTTCTCAGTGGTACACATGAGACTTGAATACAGATCGAGTACCACAAACAAGATTCTGGAAATGTTTTCAAATCAAAATGGTGAGGTTATAAAAAACAGACTTAGGAAAACTAAGATAAATTTGGTCATACCAGGAAATCAGTAAAATGAGTGACAGTTATTCTTCATAACAAATACTTAAATTAGAATATAGACGTCAAATATAAACAGCTAGATTAAACGCAACACCTAAAGGAAACTATGAAAGGCAATAAAGCTAACCTCCCCCATGATATTATTAAGTGTACATAAATAATACTAAGTGCAATGTCACTGAAATGATCTTACAATTCTTTCCTTAGATTTTCATATGAGTTGACTAACGTCAACATTAGCAAGAATTTGATTTTTAGCATGAAGGTTGATATACTTTCTCATGAAAGCAAAATATTTTCACTTCTTTTTACTAATATCAAAATTTCCCATATCGAGAAAGCTTTGTTACTCATCTTTTATTAGTGTTGGATAATCTTCTATTTGAGGAAAACTAGGTTCAAAGTGACTAACAATTAATGATATAGTCTGCCCTAAAATGCAAATTTTTTTACATTTTACTATGTAACCTCTCACACTGGCAGATTAAGTGAAACATGATCAGTTACTAGCTCTGGGTCTTGCATTTTAAGAGAAATGCTGATAAATTACACTCAGGGAAGGATAATCAAGATGATAAAGGTTTCAAAACCCATGTCATATGGAGGAAGACGAAGGGCACTAGAGACATTTAAGCTGAAGAAGTAAATCCTAATGGGGCAATACAACCAACAGGCCTACTAAGTATTGTGCCCCCCCAAAAAAAAAACAAAGCAAGGGCCAGTAACAAAAGATATAGATTTCAGATCAGCAAAAGAAAGAATTTTCTAACAATGGATTCTGTCCAACAGACGAATCAACTCATTAGGTAGTAAGCTACTACGCATCAGAAATTACTGGCCAATTAGTAATAAAAATCACTGGGTCATAGTCACAGGGATGTCTAAGCTGAATTATAGCTGATCTTTTTCCTGTAAAGCCACTGCCTCTCACTTGCCTAATTTATTCATCTGTTGCCTGATTTCAACGGCTCAAAGAAAGTACAAAGTTTCTTGGAAATCTCATTTTTTTTTTTTTATTATTATACTTTAAGTTCTAGGATACATGTGCAGAACATGCAGGTTTGTTACATAGGTATACACGTGCCATGGTGGTTTGCTGCACCCATCAACCCATCATCTATATTAGGTATTTCTCCTCATACTATCCTTCCCCTCATTCCCCAGCCCCCAACAGGTCCCAGTGTGTGATGTTCCCCTCCCTGTGTCCACGTGTTCTCATTGTTCAACTCCCACTTATGAGTGAGAATATGCGGTCTTTGGTTTTCTGTTCCTGTGTTAGTTTGCTGAGAACGATGGTTTCCAGTTTCATCCATGTCCCTGCAAAGGACACGAACTCATCCTTTTTTATGGCTGCACAGTATTCCGTGGTATATGTGACACATTTTCTTTATCCAGTCTACCACTGATGGGCATTTGGGTTGGTTCCAAGTCTTTGCTATTGTGAACAGTGCTGCAATAAACACATGTGTGCATGTGTCTTTATAGAATGATTTATAATCCCTTGGGTATATACCCAGTGATGGGATTGCTAGGTCAAATGGTATTTCTGGTTCTAGATCCTTGAGGAATCGCCACACTGTCTTCCACAATGGTTGAACTAATTTATACTCCCACCAACAGTGTAAAAGCGTTCCTATTTCTCCATATCCTTTCCAGCAAACCCTTCAAAAAACCAATGAATCAAGGAGCTTGTTTTTTGAAAAGACTAACAAAAGAGATTGCTAGCCAGATCAATAAAGAAAAGACAGAAGAATCAAATAGACATAATAAAAAATGATAAAAGGGATATCACCACTGATTCCACAGAAATACAAACTACCATCAGAGAATACTATAAACACCTCTTTGCAAATAAACTAGAAAATCTAGAAGAAATGGATAAATTCCTGGACATATACACCCTCCCAAGACTAAACCAAGAAGAAGTCAAATCCCTGAATGGACCAATAATAAGTTCTGAAATCGAGGCAGTAATTAATAGCCTACCAATCAAAAAAAAAAAAGCCAAGGACCAGATGGATTCACAGCCAAATTCTATCAGAGGTACAAAGAGGGGCTGGTATAATTCCTTCTGAAACTATTCCAAACAATTTTTAAAAAGGGACTCCTCCCTAGCTCATTTTATGAAGCCAGCATCATCCTGATACCAAAATCTGGCAGAGACACAACAAAAAGAGAAAATTTCAGGCCAATATCCCTGATGAACATCAACGCAAAAATTCTCAATAAAGTACTGGCAAACCGAATCCAGCAGTACATCAAAAAGCTTATCGATGACGATCAAGGTGGCTTCATCCCTGGGATGCAATGCTAGTTCAACATACTCAAATCAATAAATGTAATCCATCACATAAACAGGATCAATGACAAAAACCACATGATGATCTCAATACATGCAGAAGGCCTTCGATAAAATTCAACACCCCTTCATGCTAAAAACTCCCAATAAATCAGGTATCGATGGAACATATCTCAAAACAATAAGAGCTATTCATGACAAACCCACAGCCAATATCACACTGAATGGGCAAAAGCTGGAAGCATTCCCTTTGAATACTGGCACAAGACAACACAGTATTGGAAGTATTAGAAGTTCTGGCCAGGGCAATCAGGAAAGAGAAAGAAATAAACGGGATTCAAATAGGAAGAGAGGAAGTCAAATTGTCTCTGTTGGCAAATGACATGATTGTATACTTAGAAAACCCTATTGTCTCAGCCCAAAATCTCCTTAAGCTGATAAGCAACTTCAGCAAAGTCTCAGGATACAAAATCAATGTGCAAAAATCACAAGCATTCCTATACACCAATAATAAGAGAGCCAAATCATGAGTGAACTCCCATTCACAACTGCTACAAAGAGAATAAAATACCTAGGAATACAACTTACAAGGGAGGTGAAGGACCTCTTCAAGGAGAACTACAAACCACTGCTCAAGGATATAACAGAGGACACAAATTAATGGAAAAAACATTCCATGCTCATGGATAGAAGAATCAGTATCATGAAAATGGCAATACTGCCCAACGTAATTTATAGATTCAATGCTATCCTCATCAAGCTACCACTGACTTTCTTCACAGAATTAGAAGAAAAAAAAAAAAAACACTTTAAATTTCATATGGAACCAAAAAGAGCCCATATAGCCAAGACGATCCTAAGCAAAAAGAACAAATCTGGAGGCATCACACTACCTGGCTTCAAACTATACTATAAGGCTACAGTAACCAAAACAGCATGGTACTGGTACCAAAACAGATATATAGACCAATGCAACAGAACAGAGGCCTCAGAAATAATGCCACACATCTACAACCATGTGATCTTTGACAAACCTGACAAAAACAAGAAATGGGGAAAGGATTCCCTATTTAATAAATGGTGTTGGGAAAACTGGCTAGCCATATGCAGAAAACTGAAACTGGACCCCTTCCTTACACCTTATACAAAAATTAAGATGGATTAAAAACTTAAACGTAACACCTAACACCATAAAAACCCTAGAAGAAAACCTAGGCAACAGTATTCAGGACATAGGCATGGGTAAAGACTTCATGACTAAAACACCAAAAGCAATGGCAACAAAAGCCGAAATTGATAAATGGGATCTAATTAGACTAAAGAGCTTCTGCACAGCAAAATAAACTATCATCAGAGTGAACAGGCAACCTACAGAATGGGAGAAAATTTTTGCAATCTACCCATCTGACAAAGGGCTAATAATATCCACAATCCAGAAGGAACTTAAACAAATTTACAAGAAAAAAAAACAACCCCATCAAAAAACGGGCAAAGGATATGAACAGACACTTCTCAAAAGAAGATATTTATGCAGCCAACAAAGAAAAAAGCTATCATCACTGGTCATTAGAGAAATGCAAATGAAAACCACGAGATACCATCTCACACCAATTAGAATGGCAATTATTTCTTTTTTTAAAAAAAGTGATTTTGTATTCTATTTCGTAGCTGTGTTAGTCCCCCACTTGCATGTTACAATTGATAACTAAAACCCATATATTGCCTACTCAATGTGCCAGGTACTGTTCTAAGCACTGGATATATATTAACTCTCTTATTAATCCTAAAAGTCCTATGAGGTAGGTACTTTCATTATTTCCATCTCATAGATGAGAAAACCAAGGCACAGAGAGGGTAAGTAAATTGCCCAAGGACACGCAGCTAGATCCTAGGGAATACAGCTCCAGAATCAGTGCTTTCAACCACTTTGTACTCTAGCATACTGCTGCACACCCCTGGGCTACTCTTACCCCAGCGTGAGAAGCAACACAGGAAAAGTTAGACAAGGTTTCTAAATTGCATCCCACTCTAAGACTTTATTATTTTACAAAGTAAGATAAGTTAATAAATGCAAACAGTGCTTACTAATTTCAGTATCATGCCCTGCATTTGAGTGTTAATACATTTAAATTGAAATTATGAATCCATAGCATTCTGCACACCTATCAATATACATGTTATTTCAACAATATTTGCCAGTACTATGTGCCAAGCACTATTCTAGGCACTGGGGATATCGCAGTGAACCAAACAGAAACCCCTGCCCTCATGAGGCATATATTATTCAACTTAGGAGGCACAATATATTAATAAGTAAAATATATAGTAAAACAGAGACAGAATAGCAAGTTCAAATGTGTCACAGTCAGCATATACTTCACAAGTCTGAAGAACAACACAGAAATCAACAGAAAGAAATGAGATGAGGGAAGAAAGAAGATGAGGTCAAAGAAGAAATGGATGCCAGACTCTGCAGAGCCTTGGAGGCCATTATGAGGACTTGGCATTGAATCTAAGATAGGAAGCCACTGAAAGTTATGAGCAGAAGAAAGACACAATCTGACCTATGTTTAAGAGGAACTCTCTGGCTCCTTTGATGCCAACAAGCCAGGGACGGTGTGTTCTCTCATGTTTTATTTTACACTTTCTGTAGTATATAGAATGGTTAAAATGAGTGGTAGAGTCTGAGAGAGGATAAGAAAAAACACATACAGCTACTAAGGTCCCACATTTAATCTTACTGTATAAGAAATACCAAATACCACATTAAGTAAGAGCTCACGCACTCCTATTAAGATAGCCTTGAAAGTGGAAAACTTAAGATAGCTCAGTAAGGATATACAAATTCTAAAATCAAGAAGCTAAAGCACTCTCACTTGGCAAGGCTGAAATACAGTAAGACTGTTCAGTCTAAGAAAAATATGTGTATTAGTCTTCTGAATAAGAGGTTAAAATATTTGAACGCAACTCTTCCTATGACCTAAGACCTCATCCCGTCAAAGACTAAGCTGACATTTGCACAGGAAAAGAAAATCAACAGTGGGTTAGTAAAAAACCAGAATAGCACAAATTTCCACAAATGGGTTTAGAATTCTAAATCACAAGTTTGGTCAAATAGTTACTTGGATATTAAAACTACTTTACTATAATCTAGCACAACAAGGTAAAAAAAGTAAATAAAAACAAAACCCAGCACTATAAATTAGCTACCACCAGAGACAAAAATGTGTGGAGCAACTTAATATTCAAAGGACAGAACAAGATATTTCTTAAAAACAAGTCATAATGATACAAATAGCCAATGAACATATGAAAAGGCTTTCAACCTCATAAATTATCAGGTAAATACACAACACATGGTAAATATCCTGGGAAAATCACAATGAGATATGATTATGCCTAAAAAAGATGGACAACATCAAGTGTTGCCAAGGATGTGGAGTAACTGAAACTTCCCCTCTGTAGGTAAGAGGGAAAACTTGTATAACCACTTTGGAAACTGGTGTTATTCACTAGTTTAACTTATGCATATCCTATGATCCAGCAGTTCCACTCCTAGGTAGAGGCTCACTAGAAATTCACGCATATATATGTCAAAGGATAAGCAGAAAACCATCCAAAGCAGCATTACTCACAAGAGTCTCAAGCTAAAAGCAACCCAAATATCCATTAATAAGAAACAGGTTTTAACTGTGATATACTACTATATGACAATGAAAATAAACCACAAATATATACAACACCAGGAAATATTCTCACAAATGCATGTTTAACAAAAAAAGCTGGACACAAAAGAATACTCACTGTACATAAAGTTCCAAAATAGGCATAATTTATGGCATTAGAAATCAGAATAATGGTTGCCTTTGGGAAAGAGGTAAGTGGCAAAGATTGGGAGGGATCATGAACATGGCTTCTGGGGTGCCAAATGTTCAATTTCTTGACCCCAGAGCTGATGGTTACATTGAATTACAAGGCTTACATGCAGTGAGATGCTGACGCTGTTTCTTACTAGTTTTTAAGTGTCAGCTACTAAATTTTCAGAAATTTTGTGAGCCAGTTGTGAAATGCAGCCACTAATAAATATTAAATTACACAAACTTTGAATAAGTTATATTTTTAAAAAAGGAAATAAATACTCAAAATTCCTCACATCCTAATTATTTTACTATTACCTATTCTCTTGAGGTTCCATAGCTTATTGTATCTCTATGGTGGAAACACCATACAATGGTAGGCTGCTACCCAAACTCATCTCAACTATGAGTTCAGTGACATGATGTTGAAATCCATCACACAGGTGGTATTTACATCACAGAATTAGCAAATGCTATAAATCAGGGCTTGATTTATTGTTTTCTTGACCGCCTAGATTTAGAAAAGTAATGGGGAAAATGTTAATAATGCAGACTAAACTTAAAAGCATGTCATTTTTGCTGTTACACTGTAAATAGCACAAAAAATCTGATTATTCTTCCAGTATTTGAAAACTGCTGAAGTCATTGATCGATGAGTGAAGCTCTAGCGTGTTTGTTTCACTATCATCTTATTCTTTAATGTGTATACACACATACACCTTTTTTTCATAAAAGTAGTTATTAATATACACCACTGGCTAGATTATCATTATTCATCAAAAAAGTACCATTAAAATTTGTGCACTTTTCTTCAATAAAAATATTTTTTATGAAGTCACTGTTCATTTATATAATCAATCAATAGCTCTCAAAAGAATACGTCAATCTAGTTTCGAACATCTCTCCATATCAGATATCCCTAGACTTACTCATGAGAAGGAAAGCCTTCTCATGATAAATGGCCATTTGTTATGTATAATTCAATGAAATAAAGTCCTTTAACAACGTTAAAATGAATTCAGAGAATATAATTTACCGTCCTTTAATCTGAATTCTATTTAAAAGCATATATAGCTTCAATCATGAGATAATGGAAGTACTGCTCATTTCACTGAGTTAATAAACCATAAAACTATAATCTTAAAAATACTTGAGAATCAGAGTTTTATAAATTAAGGTTATAAAACAAAAATATTTCTTCTACTACCTGATATTTTACTTTTAGATTATCCTTCTTAAATAAAAAAAATCCTTTCGCTACTTCTATGTATATTTCTATTTGACTCTAAGTTTAAACAGCAAAATAATAAAAAATCTGATTTTCCCAGGTGCCATGATCTAAATGTTTATGTCCTTCCAAAATTCATGTTGGTATCTAAGCCCAAATGTGATGGTATTAGGAGATGGGGTTTTCGGAAGGTGGTTAGGTCAATGAGGTTTCTGCCCTCATGAACATAATTAGCGCCCTAACAAAAGATTCCCAAGGGAGCCTGTTGGCCCTGGGAGCACCCTGTAAGGACACATAAGAAGGTGCCATCTAGGCCGGGCGCGGTGGCTCAAGCCTGTAATCCCAGCACTTTGGGAGGCCGAGACGGGCGGATCACGACGTCAGGAGTTCGAGACCATCCTGGCTAACACGGTGAAACCCCGTCTCTACTAAAAAATACAAAAAACTAGCCGGGCGAGGTGGTGGGCGCCTGTAGTCCCGGCTACTCGGGAGGCTGAGGCAGGAGAATGGCGTAAAAACCCGGGAGGCGGAGCTTGCAGTGAGCTGAGATCCGGCCACTGCACTCCACCCTGGGCGACATAGCGAGACTCCGTCTCAAAAAAAAAAAAAAAAAAAAAGAAGGTGCCGTCTAGAAGGAACAGACCCTCAGCAGATACCACATCTGCTAGTGGCTTGTTCTTAGACTTCTCAGCCTCCAAAACTGTGAGAAATAAATTTCTGTTCCTTCTCAATTACCCAGTCTAAGCTATTTTGCTATAGCAGGAAGAAGAGACCAGATACATTGAAATAAAACTGAAAAAAATATAGCTTAAAAGTTAATTCATTCAGGCCAGGAGCTACATTTCATTAACATTTGCATTTCTAGCACCTAGAATTATTACTGACACAAAATGTGCACTTAATAAGGATGTGTTCAACAAACAGAGTACTAGTTAGACTTATGGCTGACCCTGCAGACCTCAGGGGGGAAAATGATAAAGCCTCAACAACAGATCACTATGCAAAATGATTGTTACTTACTGAAAAACAGCATTTTAAGCTGGGACCTAACCTGAAGCCTGTCAGTAATTTTAAAAAAGAAAAAGAAAAAAGACATAATCACTCTCAGGAAATAAACTGGTACTCTTATAAGAAGATAGTAAGCACTTTCAAATAAGAGGCTGTATAGCATAATGATTTAAAAACTCAGGTATTACAATTAGACAAGGTTCAAATCCTAGTTCACCATCTGCAGTTAAGACTTCAGTGTCTCAATTTCTTTACACATAAAACAGGAAAAATAATGCTGAGCTCACAGGATTATGCAGGGATCAAATAAACCAATAAATGTAAAAACCTTCAAAGAGGGCTTTTTTTGTAGAAAGCTTCAAAAAGGATAAGTGTGCTCAAGGAAGACTAACATTTGCTACTACTGCTATTATTAGTTGTTCCATCATACAGTTCCCAACACCAAATTAAAAATCCAAAAATATACCAGGGACCTTAAGCAAGATACCTCTAACTTCTCTTATCCTCACTTTTCTTACATCTATAAAGTTAAGTACATAGTTAGAGTGCTGCAGCAGCTTTCAAAATTCTGACCCAGACAAAGTAATAAATGCATTCTGGATCATGAGCTGGTGTACATAAACGTATATGAATAAATTTGTATATATTTTATAAATAAATTTTTATCAAAATAATACTGTACTTATTGGCAATAAACTCTGAATTTTCTGTTTTCTAGTTCAATTTTAAAGCTGGTAGCAACACACAAAACTGATCTTAAGAAAAACAAATACAATAAACACTGAGGACTCCCATACCACTGAGGGTACTTCCAAACAACACTAATTTTCCTTCTTTTTTCTGAGACCGAGTTTCGCTCTGTTGCCCAGGCTGGAGTGCAGTGGCAGGATCTCAGCCCAGTGCAACCTCTGCCTCCCAGGTTCAAGCGATTCTCGTATCTCAGCCTCCCAAGCAGCTGGGATTACAGGTATGCACCACCACGCCCAGCTAATTTTTGTGTTTTTAGTAGAGACAGGGTTACACTATGTTGCCCAGGCTGGTCTTGAACTCCTGGGCTCAAGTGATTCACCTGCCTCAGCCTCCCAAAGTGCTGGGATTACAGGCGTGAGCTACTGCCACTGGTCCCAACACTCATTTTCAAATCAGCTTTTAGCAGAAGTAGATAGCTATTAGTTTCACCTAAGCTGCCTCAAATCCTATCGCAGGCTTCAGTGAGTTTTAGGAACTTCAGTATCCTAATGAATATTTGCGTGGTTACGAAAATTGTAACTGCATCAAATGTAACTTTCAAAGGCTAATGAAGTTTGCATGAGTTTGTTTTGAAAAATTATAGTCCCCTCTGTTTCCACAGTGACTCAGAAAATATCTTTTATCTCCAAACAACTGCAGAGTTCTTTTCTTTTCTTACATAAAAGGGTTACTTTCCAGTGACATTCTGAGTACTTACATGTCAATGAAAGAATAAGATTTAGAAAATCATTTGATAACATTATAAACGAAAGACAATTTATAATTTCCAGAAAAAAAAAATGTATTTGACATTCAAAAAATGCTGCTTATTTTGTTCTTTGCTTAAAAGTCACATTTAAAAACTAACATTTAATTGTTCTGGATCTCTTTTGTTAAATCCAATCCAACTTTTCATCTAGCTCGGTAAGTGGGGATACTACATAACATGAAAAATCTTAAGGTTAAACAGGAAAAAGAAGCGTGACTTCACAAATTCCATTCTTCTAGTCTTCATCTCTTACTGTGAGATCTTAGCAAGTTTTAGCCCTCTGTACCACAGCTTCTTCATCAGTAAAGTGGGGATAGTAAGACACCTACTTCACAGGATTGTTTCATAAATTACTTTTTAATCACTCTGAACAGTGCCTAGCAAAGCAGCATCCAGTAAACCATGACCATGGTTCTTCTCTTCTGTAAATTCAAAACTGGAAGTTCCTTATCCTGTTCTAAAGGTTTATCTAAAAGCTGCTGGCAAACGGGGTTGGATTTCAGCCCCTACTGTATTCTCCATAATGCAAACCAATGCATTTTTATGCAATGCATAAAAATGAAGAAAAGAAACAAAAACAACATTTAAGATACAGCGTTTCAAGTACCCATTTATATGGCTTTTGATAATGGGGAGAACAAATTCAAAGTTAATGTATTTATTACTACCCTTTGCTAATCCCAAAAAGGATCTGAAATAGAATCACTTGCTGTTTTCATGGCATAAAAGCTCCCACAAATTACAAACATTTAAAAAATCTAATTCCATTTTCAGTGTCCTATTGAGGCAGGGAGGTAGAATATGTCTTTGAATTATCTCAGAAATACTCAGAAAACACCAATTTTATTCTATCATGGTCTATGTATTACAAGACCTAGGAAGTTGGTCTAGAGTCCTTATCTACAGATCAAAATTACATGTAATAAAAATATTCAAATACAGTTTTGATGGATAACCACTTTTTATTAGATATGTCTTTATTATACATATCATGGTCTGAATGTGATGACAGATCCTGAATCTCTAGTAAAAAAACTTCTTTGTGGCAATTCAATTACATTGTCATTCATTTATGACATCACAGTAGAAATGGGAAATACTATCACTTAAAATTTTTTTCTCTTTTTACTGAAATTAAGGCCTAAGAGACACATCAGATCATCCTGGCTATCTCCTTCCTCTGTAAGATTATCTTCAACCCACTGTCCTAAGTCCTCTGTAAGATTATCTTCAACCCACTGTCCTAAGTCCATTTTAAGGGAAGTACACAATTTCCACCCAGTACTATGTTTATTCACCAATCAATTTCCTAAATAACTAAATGTGCACAATGAACCCTAAGCAAGGGGAATTTTCTCAAGGCAAAAAAAAAAAAAAAATCTTGTTCTACAATAATCTACAGATAAATCAAAGATACTTATTTTTGGCAGTAGTAAATCATATCCCTCATCTTATTCTGTGAACACATATATCTACTTTCTTGTCTTTCCCCATAACTGTTTTCACTTATTGCTCATTTCTATTCAGAATACTTATTAAAATATTTTTCAAAAAAGTTTTAAAGCCGTATTTTTTCTTACAAGGGATCCATTGCACTAAATATTTTTATACATGTATGTGTATATATATATTTACTATGCCTCTGAGGTCATTTGCATTGCAGCATGGCCTTCAAAATACAAAGACTACTTAGGCTTTGAATGAGACTTGTTTCTAACTTTTCCCCGTCAAAACCAGAGGATCCTGAAAAGCCAACACAAATCGTAACATCCACCAAAAGTCCTGGGCTTCAAGCGAGTGAATTACAGAAAGACAGCGTCTTGCCTTGTCATCTCTCCCTCTTGCTCTACAGTCCTTGTCCCTACTTGTAGAAGGCTTTTCACTCTTTGATATAGGATGTGCTCGGCCTACGGGTCCCCGGGCTCCTACTCCTGCCATTTCTTTCCTCAGAGGTCTTACTTCTCGATTAGGACGCCTGATCTGAGGTGGAGCTCTGACAAAAAAAAAAAAAAAAAAAAAAATTAAAATTAAAATTAATCAAAGGCAAAAGTATCTCAATACTACCTTAGTCAATAAAATTGTTAAATCAAAAAGTCCGAAATCTAATTTTTTCACCTTTGGCCAATTCACAGCCACAACTATAGGCTGGTTTTCCCAAATTCTTTTTTCTAAAATATACTGGCTGATACAATTATTAAATACACAAATGACACACAGCAGCAATTATTCTGTCAAAAGTTAACTATTAATCACCAATAGAGGGCAACACAGACTATCCCCATCTAACAATCTTAACAACGTAATGCAAAGGCAGTAATTTTATTCATTACTGTCCTAAACCAAGAATAAGTAACTTTTTTTTAGAAAAAAGCATTAAAAGCTGTAAGGATAGGAATTCTAAATAAGTCTATTTGTACATTTTACTAATTTCTGTTTGACGACCAAGATGATTTTCTCTGCTTCTATAATGGAAAATGAAACATTTCACTCATCAAATTACAAATGGCAGAGCTAACAATGAAATCTTTAAGTAATTTATGTTTAAAAATATTCATGTTTTGAGAATGTCTAAAAATTACGGAAGCATTCAAATTATACAGTCCTCCAACTGTGATTAAAAATTTTAATACATATATGCATTCAAAATAGCATATTTTGTTTCATCTACCGTGGAACTTGTCTCCTGCAAACGGTGAAGTTTTGAGGCTTCTCAGCACAGTTTTTGTCTCTTTTTGGTTCTTGGGAAAGGGACTCTATCACTTCGTGTCTAATCTTAGTTCTCTCTTGAAATGTCTCTACCTGTTTTCCTACCTTTTCTCTCTATATAGCTATGTATGTATCTGTAGCCCTCCAGATCCCATATGTGTATTCCATTTTTAACCACATGCCATATCTATTATTATCCCCTTTCCAACCTCACACTTACAATTCACCTAACTCATCATGGAGTTCCGTTCCTCCTATCAGAAAAGGTGACACATATGCATAATTCAAAGATAGGAAAATGGATAAAAAGCCATGACAGTTGCAAACGAAAGGCCAAAACGGTAAGAAAAAGAAAAAAAATGTGTTAACATGTTGCAAATCTGACATAGCATATTTAGATGCTGGAATTAGAGTCCACCATGAAATTGCTATGAGGCTGGTGAAAACCGTGTCTATGAGGTTACCATACACTGACATCTTAATCCTTAGGGTTCTGTCCAGTTAAACAAGTATTTACTAAGGCACCCATTAGGAGGTATATGGTCTCTACCACTCTGACCCTAGGAGGAGACAAAGACAAGGAACCTTGTGAAAGAAATCCACAGGAAAGGAACTACAGAATAGTGCATGGTAACGGCTATGAGGCATTTTGAAATTTAAAGTATTATTACATTATTGTCTTTAGGACATTAGCAGTCTTTTAAGCATTCTGCCTATAAAATAAAAATGTGGTGAGTCTGGTAAATAAAAAATTGTAATTGTTAAATTGCTCTATTTCTAGTATTTCGATGTGACCACTGTGTTTTTGTTTTTGTTTGTTTTTGATGAAGGGGTAGAAAGTACTAGAGTACAACTTTACTTTTATTTGTATATACTTGTGTACACATAAATGTCTTTCCTGAATCAGATTTATGGGTATGGCCAAAGACAGTAAAATGAGACCAACAATCTTTTCCACACAGGATTTGCATCAAGTCTGCTCTTCTGTGAGCGGCTTCACCTGCTGTTTAAACAGTCTGTTTTCTTTGTGGTCCTGCTTTTCAGACTCAACAGCTAGCCAGAGCCTCCGCTCACCAACAGCAAGCCCGTCCCTCCCAGCTGGATGGCAGCTGCTGGGGCGGCTGCGCCCGCTCTGCAGGACCTCATTGCTCAGGGTGCACCGCAGCAGGTCTCAGACAACACTCCTTCTGCCTCCTCAGCGTGTGCTTTCCCCACCTCAGCTTGCAATTCAACGACCGCCTAGGAGTCCTGCTGTAGTCCATTCTCCACACACATCCTGCTCAGTAAAGCTGTACTGTGGAAGAATTGGTTCAAAACTCTTACACCGGCTGCATTCTGGGTGTTTGCCATTACTGACCTTGTCCTGCCACTCAATATTCTGATGGGCTCCTAAATAGTCTGAGTGAAACTGCTCAAGAAGCCAGATGTGTTGTCTGTGGCAGGGCCCCTGTCCACAGGAAGTGTGCCTCTGCTTTGTAAGTCTTCAGTTCCATCTCACTGCAACGGGATATTACATTTGTAACAGACTCTGTGGACTTCCCAAAGGACATCCTTGATTCTGTTCTGTACTTCTTTGTCCACTAGCGCATCACTGCACAATGTCATGCTTCAATTTAAGGACTCAGTGACAGCTTCCAGGCTGTGTAAACAATAAAGGTCTCAAGGCTTCTTTTACTAGTCTCTCTTTAAAAAGAGACTTTGGTAGGATTACATAGTGTCCTTGACCGCTGCACTAATGGTCAAACAGACTGACACTGTACTAGCTTATAGCACTTCATATTTACAGAATAACAGGTGAAAGACAAAAGTATCTATACTGGGCTCAATTCTCCTATTTGAGATTTCCCTATAGGAATAAGAAAGATGCCTTATTCTATCACATGCAAATAAGCCTCATCTCCTTTGAAATCCAGTACTTCCTCCTTCTAAGCTATATTAAGTATCAATATTATATGTACATGTTCTTATTGGTACTGCTTTATATAGTCCAGATACAAGTCCTCTGTCACATACATGCTTTGCAAATATCTTCTCCCAGTGTATGATTTCCTTTTTTCTTTATTTTTGTATTTTATTTTCAACTTTTATTTTAGATTCAGGGACACATGTACAGGTGCAAGTCTGTTACAAAGGTATTTTACTTCTCTTAATGGTATCTTTCTTGATAAAGAGAAGGTCATAATTCTAGGAGTCCAATTTATCATTATTTTATATTTAATGTTTTAGTGGCCAGTTTAATAAATCTTTGCCTACCCCGAGATCATGATGATATCCCTCCCATGTTTCCTTCTAGAAGTTTTACTTTATTACTTTTAATATTTTAGGTATTGATTATTTTATATTAATTTTTGTATGATGTGAGGTGGGGAAGGAAAGTATCTTGATTTTTTTTCACCCGAATGGATAATCAATTACTCTAGAAGCATTTACTGATGCGACCCACCTTTTTCTACTAAATTTCAGTGGTGTCTTCACAAACCAAGTGACTTTTCAGAATTTAATCATTAAGGATAGCTTCTGGTTCTAAAAAGGACTTTAGAAGTTTTAAATTATTTGCTATCAGATTATAAACAAATATTTTAAGTAGGAACCTTTAAAATATTATTAATTCTTAAATATTATTATATTATATTAAATAATTATTAATTTTCTTAAAAATTCCAAGTACATAAAAAATAAATATGCAAATATATACATATCCTTAAACAGAAAAACATTATTACCATAGTTTTCATCCTCTTAGACATATCTAGTCTTAATTTTAAATTTTCCTGGAGTTAAAAGCTCTGCTTAACTACTACAGAAAACACTTATCCAACTTAACCAAGGTAATAGTAAACCAGAAATTTCAGATGGTTTAAGATCTGGAGCTACAGACATACTTCTCACACCAAAAATTATACAATCCCATTTAATAGGCTGGGGGTTGGATTCCTAGCATTTTGATGTTACCCACAACAGTTATTCAAGCTGGGATACTGAGTGGATTCTTGTCAGTGTTTCTGATGAGCCATACTAAAATCTTATTTAAAGTTGCTAAGCCATTCATTCAATCATTTCAAGAGTGAGGCAAGGGGTGTGAAAACTACTAAACCTTTCACTAATGATGGAATTCCATCACTCCCAGGCAAGTTAATCACTGCTTGTATTTTGGTTTTCTTTGGCTCTACAGATAGGTCATTGCCTTTACCATTAAATTATAAAAATCTTTGAACTTGAAAAACCTAAGATATTTAATTTATTTTTTGCCTAACTCTAAAGACTTTAAAACTTGACAAACAATGGTATTTTTTCGTATTATCAGGACTATACAACTTCTACTCTACAGATAATAAAATAGTATCAGGTGAAGTTTAGAAAAATTCTCACAGGTCTTTGTCCAGTTTATTGTCAACTTCTGAGATTATTCTACTGATTTATAAAACCAAGTGGATATTAAAAGCATGTGACATACTACCACATTCACTAAGCCTATAATTTAGCTGAATGTACATACATATTTTACAATTATACTAGACATCACTTTCTGTTCACATAAACCCTATAACTAAAACCTTGCTGAAGAAGACTTCTCAACTCAAATATAAACAAGTCACAAAAAAAACCCAACAAGCTGTAAGATAAGCCCCTCGAGAACTGATAATAGAACTACAAAAATAATATGTAGTGATGACAAAAATAAATAAGCTGAAAACCTTCCCACAATAAAACATGTAGGAATTCTAGGTAAAATGTAACCAATATCCTTTTATATACATAGCTGACCTTACCATAAGGTAAGTGAAATACCTAATAGCCAAGAAAGAGAGAGAGAAACAGAAGCACATGAGCTGAAGACATGGCAGTCTGTCAGTGTTTTGGGCCTCAGATATCTGAGGGCTTGAGATTTATTGACCACAAGTGAGATCTGAGACAGGGTCATAGCCCCACACTAGTCAAAGTTGAACTGAGACTACCACATAAAGCCAGGACCCTCAAAGGACAGCCACTTTGGTAAAAGGGTAGAATTTTAAAGACAGAAGAAATGAGTACATTTTTCTACTTGGGTCTATGTTCTACATTTGTGAAGTGAAGCAAAAGTACCCCCTAGATAGAGCAGCAAAGGGCCCATCCTCATGTGATTTGTGACTCAATTTTACACTACCTTAAGCAGAGAAAGTGGGCCTAAAGGTGGGCCTAGGCAGGTAACATCCCTAAGGCACCAGGCTGAAGCAGACCCAGACGTCTCAGGAGTGACACCTTCTTCCAAACAAGCCACATATTGAAATGACTTGTTAAACCCTTGCTGAAGAAAAGTTCTCAACTTTACCGCACACGAGGCTCACCAGAAGTAACATAAAGCAAGATGACTCTCAATAACTTTGATAAGAGAACTGCCAGCTATAGGCTACAAAATAAGTATGTTTAATATGATTAGAAGCATTTAAAAATTTGAGCAAAAGGTGCACAAATCTTAAGTATAAATAAAAATAAATCTACACTTAATTCACAGTGACACTGTTTAATACAAAGACAAAAAAAAAAAAAAAACCTTAAAACCAACGAGAAAAAAAGTTACCTATAAACAAACAACAAACGGACTGGTAATACACACCAGGAGACAAAAAACTATTACTAATGTCACCTTCAAAGCACAGAGACTAACTACCAAACTAGTAACCCGGGAGGCGGAGCTTGCAGTGAGCTGAGATCCGGCCACTGCACTCCAGCCTGGGCGACAGAGCGAGACTCCGTCTCAAAAAAAAAAAAAAAAAAAAAAAAAAAAAAAAAAAAAAACATCATGAAAGAGTGATAGGAAAATACAGATATTTTGAGAAAAGAACTAGTAGTTTACCACTAATAGAGACCCTGGCTGTAAAAACTACTAAATATTCTTCAGCAAAGATGAAACTGAATCTAGAAATAGTGAAATGCAAGAAATGGTAAACAAAACCATTGGCAAACGCATGAATAAACCTAAATAAGTATTTTATTTACTCATTCTTTCAACAAATATTTATGGAATACTTACACTGTGGCAGGCAATATTCTTGGTGCGGAGGGTAAAGCAGCAAACCAATAAAAGGTCCTGACCTTACAAAGCTTACAATCTAGCAGGGACGGTAACACACAAATATAATACAATATATAATATAATAATATCAGATGACAATGAGTACTATAAAGAAAAATAAAGCTGAGTAAGGGAACAAGAGTGGTGACAGTGAAGGGTAAATATTTAAAACAGGGTGGTCAGGGTAGGACTCTCTATGTGCCATTTGAACAAATGAGGTGAGGGCATTTGCCATGTGAACATCAAGTGGGCTGGAAGTAAGGGATAGGCAATGAAAATGGCAACCACATCTTGAGCTCTGTGTGTCCGGATGTTCTTCACACTTTACATGCGTTAAATCATTTAATTCTCGTAATAACCCTATGAAGTAATTTTCATGTTGATCCCCAACTTACAGAGGAGGAAAATGAGGGACAGGTTGAATGATTTGTCCTCGGAGAAGCCATGTGGTAGGGCTAGGAGAAGAACCTGCTCTTGCACTGCTATAAAGAAATACCTGAGACTGGGTAATTTACAAAGAAAAGAGGTGTAAACTGGTTCGCAGTTCAGCAGGCTGTACAGGAAGCTGGCATCTGCTCACCTTCTGGAGGGGCATCAGGAAACTTATCATCATGGCAGAAAGTGAAAGGGGAGCAGACACATCACATGGCCAGAGTGGGGGGTGGGGGGAGGTGGAAGGGGCAGTGCTACACACTTTTTAACAACCACATCTCTTGAGAGCTCTATCATGAGAACAGCACCAAAGGGGCAAATCCGCCCCCATGATGTAACCACCTTCCACCAGACCCCTTCACCAACATTAGGGATTACAACTCAACATGAGATGTGGGCAGGGACATAGATCCAAACTGTATCTAGCCTGGTGAATGGTCAAGTTCTGTGCAAAGGAAACATGAGCTCCTGGAGGGTAAGGACCTTCTTTCTACTGCTCTTTGGCTCCATAGGGCTCACAAAGCTAAGGACTAGGGAGCAACAAGTGGAAGAGATAAGAGAAAGAGGCTGCAGTCAGAATAAAAGAGGAAAAAAACAGAATTGTGTAATGTCACAGAAGCCTTAGGAGGGAAAAGAGAGTTCCAAAGAAGATGGTCAACATGATATCAAGTATTATGAAAGTAAAACAATGTAAGTCCAGTGAACAGACATTTTCATTATTAAGTGAGGAAGTTATTTGGTATTTTCAAGAATTCAGTCCCAATACTGCAATGACTGAAGAGCAGCAGGATTTCTTATAATTAAGAAAAAAGGGGCTGGGCATGGTGGCTCAGGTCTTTAATCCCAGCACTTTGGGAGGCCGAGGCAGGCAGATCACGAGGTCAGGAGTTCGAGATCAGCCTGACCAACACGGTGAAACCCTGTCTCTACTAAAACTACAAAAATTAGCCAGGCGTGGTGGCTCACGTCTCTAATTCCAGCTACTCAGGAGGCTGAGGCAGGAGAATCGCTTGAACCCAGGAGGCGGAGGTTGCAATGAGCTGATACCTCGCCACTGCACTCCAGCCTGAGCGACAGAGCAAGACTTGGTCTCAAAAAAAAGAAAAAGAAAAAGAAAAAAGGGGCACTGAAGGGCAACAGATGTATACTACACATTAAACAGCAGTTTGCAAGGAGGAGGGGAAAATGACAGTCACTAACATGCAGCAAGGCAAAGATCTTTTCAACAAAAATGTAAAAGTAATTGTTATGGCTCCATTCTGACTTACCACTATCTTGCTCCCACTACTTAATCTTTAATGAATTATAATTTCTATCTTTCAGTTGCCTTTTCTGTAACATTAAAAAAAGATAGAAATGCCAAGTTTTTAAGCACTTATTGTATTACATACCTAGAACTGGAGAATGGAAATTTAAGAGTGACCACTGAGTCCTATAAAATAATACAAATGCTCCCTAGAGAAAACTTACATAAAGGAACAAAAAAAATAAAATAACCAAATGGAATGTCCTCCCACCCTTGGAACACATTAGATCAGAATTTAGACCCTGAAAAACACACTCTGTTCTCAATCTCAGATAGTCTTGCTTGCATTTTTCTCCTTGCTGAAATGATTGCACAAGCGCTCACATCTCTATCTGCCCACCTCTCTACAACCACACCCTTACATGCCCCTGCCTCCCCGCTGTGACTCTGAGCCAGCTGCCCATGCACTCCCTGTACATGTGCATTAGATCTCATCTCCTCCTGTCACCTAACGGCACTGCTCCAGTAGTTGTCCATCTAGCCCACGCATCATCAACTTTCTACCGCAGCATTCCCGCCAGCATACAAACCTCCTGTTATTCCTTTCTCTCTAAAACAACAAACCTCAACGACTTGTCTTCCCCAACTGGCACTCACTTTCCTGGCTCCCTTTTTCAGCAAGACTCACTGAGGGAACTGTGCATACTTATCGTCTTCAGCTCCTCGCTCTGCATTCTTTGAACCCATTCCATCATTCTCTACCATTTCACCAAAACTGTGCATCAAGGCCACCAGTGATCTCCTGCTGCTACATCAATGCCAGTTCTCAATCCTTATCCTATCTGACCTACACGCATTTGATAACGTAACTTAGAATCTTTAAGCCTCAGTGTCTTCTTCTGAAAAACAGGGATGATAATAATAGTACCTATTTTAAGGATGGTTACGAAGATTTAAAAAGTAACCATGTAAAAGCACAATACCTGGTTCACAGTTAAGAACTCACTAAATGTCAGTTATTAGTGTGCTTAATCAGCCCTGCTACCCACGTTCCACTCAGTCTACAAATAAGAGTCCATCCCATACCTCAGAAACAGAATTTTAGAAGATAATAAGACTCCAGAATTGTAAGAAAATGAGTATAATCTCAATCTGCCAATAGTATTAGGCAAATAACCTATTCCATCATACAAAGTATGACCTTAAAATTTCTTTGTCATTAGTTGCTGATGATTCTGAAATAACTACACGAATCCCAATCTCGCTCAAAGTCTGGTTCTCATTTCTAACTCCTATTCAACAGCTTGATGTAGATATTATCTGCTCCAATTTTTCTCTCATTCTCTATATCTCATTAATCACCAAATCCAGTCCATTCTAACTCTGTAATGGCTTTCACACCCATCTACAAAATCATAAGCCTAAGAGAGCAGGGAACATGTCTGTTTCGGCATCCCACCATATGTGGGACAGCACCAGGCACAGTACTAGGCATACTAGAGGCCAGCATCCTACAAAGCAATCTCACTTCAATATACGTTTTACAGAAGGGAATATGAGGTATAGAGAGAGGAACTTGCAGGATCACTCAATTAGTAGTGGAACTGATAGAAAAACTTGCTCCCCAACCTTCTAACCCCAGGAAAATAACTGAGCCAGAGCCTGGGTGAAATACCTGTATGCAGGAATGATAGTTTATTCTCTATCAGTACTTGACTTTGACCTTAACTCATCTTTTTCAATGCAAATTGGGATATAAAACACCGTCAGTTACTTAATCTCTCTGAGTACCCAAAGAAACATAAGACAACAACTTTAATACCAAGTCAATAAAAATTTCCTCTTTGCTGATTTTCTACTGAATAGCACTAATTTGATCCAAAAAAAAAAATCAATCTTCCTATCTATATGTTTACAGAAACACAGTATACCATTCCCCTTGGTTCTTGAGAAGGCCTATTAAAGTTTTAGTGCGTCTATATAGAAGAAATAAAATGATTAATTTCAGGCTTGTGTATCCTATTCTTACTGCTCTCTCTCCCAAAAGATGCAACTTTGAAAGACCTACCACTTGGAATAAATTGGTACTATATAGCTATTATAAAGAACAGTATGGAGAGTCTTCAAAAAATTAAGTAGAACTAACTTATGATCCAGCAATCCCACTTCTGAGCATACAGCCAAAGAAAATGAAATCAGTGTGTCAGATCTCTGCACTCTCATGTTCATTTCAGCATTACTGGTAATAGCTAAGATATGGAAACAAACTAAAAATACATTGACAGATGAATGAAGAAAATGTGTGCATATATGTTGGGGGCAGGGTGTGTGTACACATACACACACATACACACACACACACACACACACACACACACACACACACAAAGAAAGAGAAATATTATTCTACCTTAAGAGAGGGAAATCCTACCATTTCCTTGTGGCAGGTGAAATAGGCCAGATGCAGAAAGACAAATACGACATGATCTGACTGTGTTAGTCTGTTTGTTTTTGTTTTTGTTTTGCATTGTTTTAAAGAAATACTTGAGGATGGGTAATTTATAAATAGAGGTGTACTTGACTCATGGTTCTGCAGGCTGTACAAGCATGACACCAACATCTGCTTGGCTTACGGTGAGACCTCAGGAAACTTACAATCATGGCAGAAGGCAAAGGGGGAAGCCAGCATATCACGAGGCGAAAGAGTGAGCAAGAAGGGTTGCAGGGGGCAGTGCTACACTCTTGTAAACAATCAGATCTCATGTGAACTGAGCAAGAACTCACTCATTACCAAGGAAATGGTACTAAGCCGTTCATGAGGAATCTGTCCCCATGATCCTGTACCTCCCACCAGACCCCATCTCCAACCATGGAGGTCACATTTCAACAAGGGATTTGAATGGGACAAGCATCCAAACCATGTTACTCACTTATATGTGGAATATAAAAAGAGTCAAACTCCTAGAAAGAGAGTAGAGTGGTTACTACCAGGGGATAAGGGAGAAGAAAATGAGGTGATATTGGTCAAAGAGTACAAAGTTTCAGTCATGCACGGTAAGTTCTGGATATCTTATGTACAGCAAGGTGACTACAGTTAACAATACTGTATACTTGAATCTGCTAAGAGGGTAGATCTTAAGTGTTCTCACCATAAAATGAAAACGAAAAACAAAATAAATGTGAGGTAACTGATATGCTAATTAGCTTACTGTGATAAGTACTTCAAAACACATATATATATCAAATAATCAACCTGTATACCTTAAATATGTACAATTTTTAATTGTTATTTATACCTCAATAAAGTTGGGGGGAAAAAGGACCTACCATACTTATTTTTTAAGCTAAATGAAGAATAGTTTATTGAATATATACCATGTTGAATACTGCTGCAATATAGAAAATACTACTTTCACGGTTTCAGGTATCACTGGAAGAAACCAATTCATTAAAGAAAATGTAGTTAATAAGCCTACATGTAAACTATTATAAAATCATTTCATTAATACAAGAAATATTTTAACTTAGGACACTAAGAATGAGCTAGAGACTTCATCTCTTTGGAGTTTAATTCTAAAATTGCCACTACCTACCATCATGATCCTACTTTTGTAGCTCAGTTTACTCACATTTAAGGCAATGAATCAAAATTTTAAAATATTATTTTGATTTATCCAAGCAACTGCTGGTGATTTAAACCTTAATTATGATCAAATTCAGCAGACCCATGACACAGAAATAGAACTTCAAACAACGTGGCAACACCACTGATGGAAAATCACAATACACAGATTACCTTGGTACGCAGCAACAGGGATGGAGAAGTGTCTGTTAAATGTCAATGAAGTGAAAAGAACAGAACCATAAACAGGGCTACCAAATTAGTGGCTAATGCCAATCACACCGGAAGCATCTCTGAAATGCTTTGTATAAAACAAGGTAAATTACAAGATGATAGATGGCAAAAAAAAAAAAAAAGAAAAGAAAAAACAAAACAAGAAAATATCATATTTTCCTATTGACTTAAATTGTAATTTCAGTGTGGTGCTCGCTTGGAAAGTTCTTTTTAGTTATCCTTGAAATATCAAAATTTCATTAAGCATTTTCGGTTTGTTTATTCTTCCACCACTACTAGTAAGAATGTTAACAAGTAGATAATACCAGGATATACAGATGTGTATCAAAATATACTCAGAATATACCCACTGAGTATGTATGCAAAAGTAATATAGCAGAGTGCATACAAATAAGACTCCTGAAGATGAAGAGACTTGGGTTCAAATCCTGACTCTGCTACTTCCTTGTTCAGATGACTTTGGAAAAATTACAAGCTATAAGCTTCAGTTTCCTCAACTGTAAATGGGGTTCATAATAATAAATTAGTGATGATAATATGGATACACAGTAACAGTACCTAAACTTCATGGGATCACTTGGGTTTTAAATAAAATAATGTATATAACATATACAGTAAGTGACTAATAATTATTAGCTATCATCCTTCCCCTGGAAATAATCACCAACTGCTTAAGACTTGGACATTTAAAAAGTCATACCCTCTCTGTCAGAGCTCTTGAAATGTTTCAGGAAACTAAGGAATTAGGTAGAATCTGCAGGGAGAAAATAAAAGGACTTGTTTTATGAATGAGGCTATCACTTTTAATTGTTATTCTTGCTATTTCTCTGAAAGGATTTGTAGTCCTTTATTTCAGAGATGACCATTAACTTTAATTACTTATTACAGGCCAGTTGCTGTCTTAATTTTTTTTTTCAATTCCATGAGGTAGAGATCTTCATTTTACAGATAGTGAGACTAACGTTTAGGGAGGGTAAATGGCTTGCTCAAAGTCATAAAGCAAGTAGGTTTCAGAAGCAGAATCCACAATCTCATCAACTGAAGTCAAATGTCTTTCCATTAAACCAAGAATATCCAATGACTATCTACCATTCACTATCACTAAGTGAAAATCTTATTATATTTGTTTTACATGACCTGGAGAAGAAACAAAGTTTGTAAAACAAGAAAAATATCATACAACTCTAATCCTCCATAACCTTTAAATCTAAATTTGCAATCTGAATATTTATTTTATCAGCCCTTGCATACATTCTGTGCCACAAACCAGCATAAGATTTAGTTCATTAATGTTCACCTTACATTGTTAATTGATGAAGGACCCACTGTTTTTGCTTACATAAAAATTTTATTCATAAAGTTTTAAACTATTAATCCCATGCTATTACTCAATGTCTTATATTTCCTTCTCTAGTAGAACCTTGTGGAGTTGTAAAGTGTTTTCTTATTGTTGTTGATACACATGGGAATGAAAATCTATTTTTTCCCCAGACAATATACAATCTGCGATTTGCTTTTATTCAGGGTTTCTGATCCACAGAGGAAAAAAAACAAAAAAACAAAAAACCCACATACAATGGCTATGCACAGAGAAAACTTTTTAAAAAAATTTAGTACAAAGAAAGGAGAATCAGAGAAATACATTCTGGTCCATTCATCTTTCACTTTCATTTAGAAAAAGGATTTAAAAACAAGCACAAAAATAAGTCAGATTTGTGTTACGAACAGTTAAGAAAGGACAAAGAAAAGAAAATAACTGGACTAGTGTCATTCTAGTGATACATTTTGAGATCAGTATTCATCAATGGGAAAATGTCATCCACAACTTTTTATTCAGTTTGAGCCATCAATATTAGTTATTATCTGCAGACACTGCTGCTTGAAATGAATCATGGTACTCGAGCAATTCAGAGCATATATTCCTATATTTAAAGTTATTGCCAGCTTTTAGCTTTAAACTAGAAGTATATTTCAGAATTAATGACTTTCAGTAAAAAAACAAGGTATTTCATTATACATACATACAGGAAAATTTCAAGTTATAGTAGGTTAAAATGTCATTCGTTCAGTATTTTGGAACTTCCATGGTAACAATGATATGACTCTTAAAACACTGCCTTTCGAGGGATATGGGGATATGGGTTACCTTAGTATAAAACACCTGAAGGTGGTTACATCAGAGGAAAACTACATTGTTGCAGAGCTTAAAAAAGAATCTTCATCTACTGCTTTCACAATGAAAATCACAAAATTATCTGTAATTCAGTGGAAAAAATCCAAAGGAATAAATTAACCATTTTTCATAGCTCTTAAAATGTTTTTAGAAAATTTCAACAGATTACTATAGAGACTGGCCAAAGGAAAACATATTTTCTATGGTGCAACACTCTGGCCACAATACCACCTCACAATAAAGCAGACAGAAAGCCAGAAAGACCTCAACTCACATCCTGATCTAGCATGATTAGGGTCTCTCAGGTTTCAGTTTCCTCACTTGTGAAACGAATGGAGTTAACTCATTCAATGTTGGTTGAATGTCTACTACGTGCCAAACCCTGCGTTAGCAATGAAAGTTTATTATTTAATTTTTGTTTTAAATAAAACCATGGTCCTTGTCCTTGCAAATCTTGTGAAGTGACAAATAAATGCAACATGATAACCACTACGAACAAACTGCTATGTCTGGGCAAATCAAAAGAGGCTGCAGAGGGGATAGTCAGTTGAGTTGAGACTTGAATGAATATGAGTTGTTTAGAGATGGGGATTATGGGTAATCCTTGCAGAAAGAAGAGACTACACAGACAAGATGACAAAAAAGGGCAAAAACAGAGAGGTTTAACGTAAATGATGCACAGGCTGGGTATTAGAGAAAACTGGTGGGAGACGCCACACCGAGGAATCTGACTTTAAGCACTAAGCCACTTAAACATTATCAGTAAGGTTCCTTCTACACTAAAACTCTGGAAATTGACTGTAGGCCCAACCAGGAACATTCAATTTCTCCACCACTTCATCTGAAGTTGTTAGAATCTCTTCAAGCAAAAAAGCAAAACTATCCAAGTTTTGATGCTGCCATTATGAAACCTAAAAGACCTCTCTTAACTGATAAATTTTAGGACTAGCAATAGGCATCTATTGTTATTAGCGAAATAAAGCATTTCTAAAAGCAAGATATGTAACAAGACATTTACTTCTGTACTTTATCAAATACATAACTGTAAACCTATAAATGTGAATATTAAAAACAGATACTGAATTTACATGTCCCCAAAAATGATTTTTCATACTTTGTTCAAAGCATGCTTCACTGTGAACATCAATTAACTAGAAGAACCTAAAGAGAATATAAAGTTCTATTTACCTGTGTTCTGCAGGAACAGGGGGTGGCCAAACAGCAGGATCTCTAAATGGTTCATCTTGACAGGACACAGGGAAATCTGGAGGCTTGTCGATTTTAAAACTTTCTAAAGTGCTGACAATACTTTTCACTTGTTCATATTCTTCCAATAATTCCTGCCGAACCTTAAAAAAAAAAAGGCTTTATGCTAGAAGCTGTTTAAAGACTTCATAAATTTTAAATAAATTGTTATAGAGTGCATGTTTTCTTAATGTCAAAGTATGAAAAATGAATCATTAAAACATTCATAAACACAAAGAACTATTTCAAGTAATACTGAGAAAAGGGCAGAAATTAGTTTGAAAAAACCTTAATTCTATACCTTTTAATAAGTAGTTATCTCCCTTTCATAATGGAATTCCATTTCTACCAAAGAACGTGAAGATCATTAATACAATTTAAAACAATCAACTAAGTAGGTAACAAGTTAAACATTCCAAGAAATGTAAAATATTGTGCTAAATACTTTTAATATATTTGTAAATAGATTCCAAAAAACGGTAAGCCAAAATTTTCAACACAATTCCTATTCCCAATATCACTAAATATGAAACGCCTGTCATGAGTGTCTGAAAGCTAGAAGTGGTATTATACTATGAATTACAAACTTCCAGTTTTTATTTAAATTCTCCTTCAACTGAAATCTGAATTATTTTTGCCTTATTTAAATTATTTTGAGTTCTGAGTAAAGTTTATTTTTATTTCAAAGACAAGGTTTTTCCTGTATTTAAAAAATTTAACTGAACACATACTATGAGGAAATTCTTGTGTTTTCAAACTTTGAGCACAAACTCATTTTCAAAAGTAAACAGATAAAGATTAAAAATTACATTCAAGACCAGCCTAGGGAAACAAAAAAATTAGCCCAGGCATGACAGCGCGAGTCTACAGTCCTAGCTACTCAGGAGGCTGAGGCAGAAGGATCATTTCAGCCCAAGAGTCCGAGGCTACAATCACACTACTGCACTCCAGTCTGGGCAACAGAGCAAGACTCCATGTCAAAAAAAAAAGAAAGAAAAGAAAATTACAATTATAAATCATTTTAACAATTGTTTTTTCTTTAACCAGAAAGCAAGTCATACTGTAAAGCAGAGTATAAAAAATTTTCCCTCATCTTTATATTGAATAATATATTAAAAGGAACATATGAAGGAGTTATAGATCCAAAGAAAAAGCTAGGTAAAATTCAACTGCTAATACATGCAATTACACAATATGCTACACTGGAAGAAATGTAATTTCAGAACCCAGTGGAAAGAAACATAGTAGAAATGGTCACTATTTAACATACACAATTCAGAACATGTCAAAAATACTTCCATGATAGATTAATAAAATACCCTGCCTGTAGCTAACAGGAAGGATAGAAGAAAACAACTAAAAATTTGAGCCTGAGTTGGAGCAAGTATATTGTTCTCAATCAATATAATTTGGTAACATTTAAGTTGGAAAATAAGTCAAATTTACCCTCAAAACTTAGGAAAACATCAATTTCTGACTGATGGAAAAACTAGAAGAAACACTTGAAAGGCATTAGTACATAAAATGGAAACTTCAAAGAAATACTTGACTTAGTACTTGTAATTTTTAAAAGATTTTAAATTTTAACACCAAGTGGGGAGTGGTCTGCATTGGCAGCACATATACTAACACTGGAGTAACACAGACAAGAGCAGTATGTCCCCTGCACGGGATACACACGAACTCCTGAAGTGTTCCGTATTTTTTCACTTAACATTTTCTAAAAAGGATGTTATGTTGTTTCAGTATAACAGGTGAAAACACAAGCTTAAATAATAAACCCTTACAAAACAAAAGCCAATTTTGTTTAAACATCACTGAAGATGCTTCTATTTATTTCCTTAAAGATCTATTGCTTATAAGTATGGTTTGTAAAAAAAAAAAAATCGTTTTTAAAAGTTACAATTAATTTGAAATTGGAGCAGCAAAGCAAGAACTATGCTAAAAGATACTGATTAAAACATTAAATTTAAAAAACAGTAAGTGGGTAAATTAAAATTCAAGTTTTTATTAACTGTCTTATTAATCAAATTATATAGTCAAAAGACAACAATATAGTAATGTTTTTTATTAGATTACTGACTCATTTGTATTTTTAAGGAGTCTTTCAAAAGAGTTTTGCAAAATGGGTCAAAACAACATGTAAATATGAAAGGGAAAAGGGCAAGTATGAATACTTTATTTCAGGTCCAGCACAGTGGCTCACATATGTAATACCTGTGCTTTGAGGGACCAAGGCAGGAGGATCACTTGAGGCCAGGGGTTTGAGTCCACCCTGGGCAACATAGCAATACTCAGTCCTTACAAAAAATCTAAAAATTAGCTGGACATGTGGTGTGAACCTGTCCCCCTAGCTACTTGGGAAGCTGAGGTGGGAGGATCGCTTGAGCCCAGCAGTTTGAGGCTGCAGTGAGCTGTGATGGCACCACTGCACTCCAGCCTGGGTGACAGAGCAAAACCCTTAAAAAAAAAAAAAAAAAAAAAAAAAAAAGAATGGGCCGGGTGCGGTGACTCACGCCTGTAATCCCAGCACTTTGGGAGGCTGAGGTGAGTGGATCACTAGGTCAGGAATTCAAGACCACCCTGGCCAACATGGTGAAACTCCGTTTCTACTAAAAGTACAAAAATTAACTGGGCATGGTGGTGCATGCCTGCAGTCCCAGCAACTTGGGAGGCTGAGGCAGGAGAACTGCTTGAACCTGGGAGGCAGAGGTTGCAGTGAGCCAAGATCGTGCCACTGCACTCCAGCCTGGGCAACAGAACAAGACTCTGTCTCAAAAAAAAAAAAAAAGAATGAATGAATGAAATACTTTATTTCAAAAGTTTGTAGTCACACAATTAGGTAACTGATCATGAAAACAGAAAAAAGTAAAAGTAGATTCAATTGGAATTAAATATCTTCAAAACATACCTCATGAGATATATGATCAAAAAACAAAACATTAACTAGGTAAGATACTAAAATATACAAGAGCACATTTTAAACATAGTTCAGTATTCAGATAAATAGGAACTATTTCCATCTCAAACTCATTTTCCGACTCTAATCTCTCAAGTAAAATAGGGTACTGCTGTCCCAACACATCTAATACTTTAATATCATCTTACCTGTTGCCATTTGCCTTTGATAGCTGGATCTCTGACTGACTGGCAATGTCTCTGAATTTGCTGTATCACCCCCTGGTAATATACCATTGATGAATCGTAATTTCCAAGAAGGGCATATTCTCTTCCTTTCTTTGCATTATCACAAATCTCAGCCAAATTCATCTTCTTTCAGAGACCTAAACATAAAATATAATGACTTTTTAAAGTTTTCAGCACTGACTTTAAAACATTTATTGTTCTTTAAAATATGTTTAAAACTACTTTTTTTTGAGTTAGAGTCTCACTTTGTTGCCCAGACTGGAGTGCAGCGGCGTGATCTTGACTCACTGAAACCTCCACCTCCCAGGCTCAAGCGATTCCTGAGCAGCTGCGACTACAGGGGTGCACCACCACGCCCAGCTAATTTTTGTATTTTTAGTAGAGATGGGTTTCACCATGTTGGCCAGGCTGGTCTCAAACTCCTGACCTCAGGTGATCCACCCACCTCGGTCTCCCAAAGTGCTGGGATTACAGGCGTGAGCCACTGTGCCCAGCCTAGAACTACTTTGAAAGTCAAAACAGTTACCATTCTTATAGGTTATCTGTACGCATCTTATAATACTAAGCAAAGTTTTCACATTTGGAAGTATAAAGGAGATTACAAAAGAACACCCATGGAAATAATAGGGAGAGAGGTTACACAGCTCTGAACTACTGATTTACTTACAGATACATAAAATTGGACACTAGTTTTCCTTATTCCTTTATAATTACCATAGGCTGTAATAATAGATGAACTTGTTTTATTCAATTTATTCTTGACAACATAAAAAATATGATTATCACATAAATATATGAATATATTTTCTACTGAAGTCAGTTGAAACTATAAGAACTAGTTCTCACTAAAACTTCTTGGCCAAGAATAAAAAGTTATACTTAAAGAATAGATTTTAAAGACAGTCTATAGTTGTCCGTGTACCATTTATACTCATGTAATTGCCTCAAATTTAAATCTAAGCAAACACCTATAAATTAAACTCTTTGAACCCCAATTTGTAATCTTCTAAGACCCCATGATTCTCTATAGCTCTTTGGCCATGCAAATAACTATCGTTATTTTCCTTTCTATAAGATGTTAGTCAGAATACCCTCTAAATTTCTGGCTTCCACTAAAGCTCTCCAGTCCAGTAATTCTGGCTTTTCTTCCAGGCTTTCCAAAAGTCTCCTAGAATCATCCAAGGCTTCTATGCAAAGATACTTTCCTCCCAAGACTAAAAAGAATAGAAGTCCAGAGATACAGGAGAATGATATCCTGAGAAAGAGTCAAAATTGCCTTCTGATTTCCAGGAACAGTAAACCAATGAATACACATAAAGAAGAAAATCGAAATACTACTCTATGACTTATTCAGGGAATTAAACTTTGGCTTGGGGAGCCTGACTCTTCCACTCTGACTCTCAATCTCTTATCTGTTCTTCAGGAATTCAAAAATTCTTCCTGAAAATTAACCATCACTAGTTCTAGGCATTTCAACTGACTCCAAAACATTTTTGAAAACAAATGTTTATGTGTTTGGCATGTTATTTTCCCCTTATAGGTTCCATGAAGGCAGAGTTACATTACTTGAGAATCACACTGCAGCAAATAGTACACTACTAATACGGTTTGGCTCTGTCCTCACCTAAATCTCACTTAAATTGTAATAATCCCCACGTGTCAAGGGCGGGACCAGGTGGTGGTAAATGGATCAAGGGGGCAGTTTCCTCCATGCTGTTCTTGTGATAATGAGTAAGTCTCATGAGAGATCTGATGGTTTTTTGTTTTCTGTTTTTTTTTAGATGGAGTCTCACTCTGTCACCCAGGCTGGAGTGCAGCGGCGCTATCTTGGCTCACTGCAAGCTCTGCCTCCTGGGTTCATGCCATTCTCCTGCCTCAGCCTCCCAAGTAGCTGGGACTACAGGCACCCACCACCATGCCCGGCTAATTTTTTTTGTATTTTTAGTAGAGACGGGGTTTCACCGTGTTAGCCAGGATGGTCTCAATCTCCTCACCTTGTGATCCACCCTCCTCAGCCTCCCAAAGTGCTGGGATTACAGGCGTGAGCCACCGCGCCCGGCCGGGATCTGACGGTTTTATAAGCGTCTGGTATTCCCCCTGCTGGCATGCATTCTCTCTCCTGCCCCCGTGAAGAGGTGCCTTCCACCATGATTTTAAGTTTTCTGAGGCCTCCCCAGCCATGCAAAACTGTGAGTCAATTAAACCTCTTTTCTTTACAAATTACCCAGTCTGAGGTTTTTCTTCATAGCAGTGTGCGAAAGGACTAATACAGTAGACTAGTACCAGGAGTGAGGTGCTGCTACAAGGATACCTGAAAATGTGGAAGTGACTTTGGAACTGGGCAACAGGCAGAGGTTGGAACAGTTTGGAGGGCTCAGAACACAGAAAAATGTGGGAAAGTTTGGAACTTCCTAGAGACTTCTTGAATGGTTTTGACCAAAATGGTGATAGTGATATGGACAATGAAGTTCAAGCTGAAGTGGTTGCAGATGAAGATGAACTTGTTGGGAACTGGGATAAATGGGACCCTTGCTATGCTTTGGCAAGGAGACTGGCAGCATTTTGTTCCTGCCCTAGAGATCTGTGGAACTTTGAACTTGAGAGAAGTGATTTATGGTATCTGGCGGAAGAAATTTCTAAGCAGCAAAGTGTTCAAGAGGTGATTTGGGAGGGGGGAGTTGCTCTTAAAAGCATTCAGTTTTACCCATTCACAAAGATTAGGCCTGGAATTGGAATTTATGTTTAAAAGGGAAGCAGTGAATAGAGGTTTAGAAAATGCGTAGCCTGACAATGCAACAGAAAAGAAAAACCCATTTCTGCCAGCTGCAGAAATTCGAGTAAGTAACAAGGAATCAAAAGCTAATCACCAAGACAATGGGGAAATGCCTCCAGGGCACATCAGAGATGTTGGCAGCCCCTCCCATCACAAGCCCAGAGGCCTAGGAGGGAAAAATGGGTTTCCTAGGCTGGGTCTAGGGCCCCCCTGTTGTGTGCAGTCGTGGGACTTGGTGCTCTGCACCCAGCCACTCCAGCCGTGGCTAAAAGGGGCCAAGGTACAACTCAGGCCATGGCTTCAGTGGGTACAAGCCCCAAGTTTTGGCAGCTTCCACATGGTGTTGGGCCTGTGGGTGCACAGAAGATGAGAACTGAGGTTTGGGAACCTCCCTCTAGATTTCAGAGGATGTATGGAAATGCCTGAATGTCCAGGCAGAAGTCTGCTGCAGGGGCAGGGCCCTCATGGAGAACCTCTGCTAGGGAAGTGCGGAAGGGAAATGTGTGGCTGGAGCTCCCACTGAGTCCCCACTAGGGCACTGCCTAGTGGAGTTGTAAGAAGAGGGCCACCACCCTCCAGATCCCAGAATGGTAGATCCACTAACAGCTTGCACTATGCATCTGGAAAAGCCACAGACACTCGAGGCCAGCTGTGAAAGCAGCCAGGAGGTGGGGATGTACCCTGCAAAGCCACAGGGGTGGAGCTGCCTGAGGCCATGGGAACCTACCTCTGACATCAGTGTGACCTGGATGTCAGATATGGAGTCAAAGGAGGTAATTTTGGAAGTTTAAGGTTTAATGACTGCCCTGCTGGATTTCAGAATTGCATGGGGCCTATATCCCTTTGTTTTAGCCAATTTCTCCCATTTAGAACAAGCGTATTTACTCAACGCTTGTACTCCCAATATATCTAAAAAGTAACTAACTTGTTTTTGATAGAGGCTCATAGGTGGGAGAAACTTGCCTTGTCTCAAATGAGACTTTGGACTTGGACTTTTGAGTCTGGAATGAGTTAAGACTTTGGGGGACGGTACGAAAGGCTTAATTGTGCTTTGAAATGTGAGGACATAAGATTTGGGAAGGGTCACAGGCAGAATGATATGGTTTGGCTCTGTGTCCCCAACCAAATCTCACTTTGAACTGTAATAATCACATGTCAAGGGCAGGAGCAGGTGGAGGGACTGGATCACGGGGGCAGTTTCCCCCATGCTGTTCTCATGATAATGTGAGTCTCATGAGATCTGATGGGTTTATAAGAATCCGGCATTTCCCCTGCTGGCATTCATTCTCTCTCCTGCAGCCCTGTGAAGAGGTGCCTTCTGCCATGATTTTAAGTTTCCTGAGGCCTCCCCAACCATGTAGAACCGTGAGTCACTTAAACCTCTTTCTTTATAAATTACCCAGTCTCAGGTATTTCTTCATAGCAGCATGAGAATGGACTAATACAACTACTTTTAATTTCAATGTCCAGTGGATCTATCCACAGAATACAGGACAACCATGGAAAGTCTCATCTTCAAATTTAGAATATTAACACAAAACCATATGGTCTTACTATAATGAGTAATATGTAATTAACAAATCCAGTAGAAACAAAGATGCTCTACAAATTATTTCTCTTTAAAGTCATTGTGAAACAAAAGTGTTAATCCTGCTCACAAGTACAGACACAAACTTATGAAAGATAAAAATATCCTGATACAAAGGAGGGGTTGGCAAACTTTTCCTGTAAAAGACCTGACAAGCAAACACTTTAGGTTTTGAGAGCTAACAAACAAAATGAAGGATATTATATAACTACTTATATAATGAGACAAAAAATTCCATAATTCTTATCGATGCAATTCAAAATATTATAGAAACAATAACAGAGTACAACTTTCTGTAAGACAGATTGACTAAGGAGAAGACTGAAACTCTTTCTGGGGACAATATTTCACTTAGTTGGGATTCAAAGTTAGTGTTCCCTATCATGAGAATCAATCACAAATGTTCACACATTCTAATGTTTACCTTGAATACAATAAATTTCATGTTTGAAAATGTCCTTTTTCAAAAGTACTAATTAGGTGCTACTTTATACTGATAGTAAATCACAAGTATATGATTTCAATTCAGCATAATCATTGTTTGGAAGGCATTTAAAGGATTTACTCTTCTCCTAGTATTTACCTTTTAGCATATCATTATTTGCAGATTAATCATTCCAATTAAAGGTTAAATAAAAAGTGCCTCAACTGCACAGTTAAATGGAAATTTCCTTGGCACTTACATCATGTTCTAAAACATGCTGCTGAAGCTGTAGTTTGAACTCAGAAAACACACCTATTGCAAACTGGGTAGGAATGGAGACCTTCTTTGTTTTAACTTATAACAGCATGGAAAGCTATATAAAATGACTTGATATTACTTGTGATTCAAAGAATAGTGGTTGCCATTTAAATAACTTTACTGCAGTATTAGTTTTGATACAAGAACTGTTTTGTCTTGTAATTTTAGGTTGAATTCATTAAGAAATACTATTGAGTCTGCATCACAAACTGATTTCTAAAGCCATTCAGCATTCAATATTCAGATTGACAGCAGTTTCTCACATTCAGAAAAATTTCAATCTCACTTCTAAATTCAAAAGTTTGCAATAAAACCTTACAACTAATAAGCCATCAAACTGCTGTACAGCAGGGCAAGTGAAAATATTCAGCTTCTATTTCTGACAAAAATTCCTAGAACTGACAATGGCTAGGTCCACAAGAGCAAATGTTGACACTACTGGTTCAATATTACATGATAGATTCAAATATTCTCTGCAAAATACCTGCTATGAAATAAAATAAGTAACCATAGACTCTAAACATCTTACACTTTCACAGCTTTATAAATTTGTCCACCTGAATTTTTTCTACTCTACACAAATTTTTACCACCATCAGTTATAATGCATCTTAGCAGACTACACTTCACTCAGGTTGCAAGCCATTAGTGTTTTCCTAACTTTTTGAAATATCTTTAGCTATTCTACACACACTATTCATTAAGATTATTTAATAACTTCAAACTCAGCCTTGACTTTTCAAATAAACAACTGAGCAGTATTGGTAACATCTGTCAACTCATCAAAAGCCAAGGAAATCCACTCAAAATCATTTGCCTTGTTTTTTAATTGATTATTGATGTCCTCAATTCTTTGAGTAATTCTTCTTGCCAAAAAGACTAATAGTCTAAGTTTACCTTCTCCGGATACAATTCTGCGCCTGTTGTAACCAAACACAATTTAGTCACTTCACTACTGAGAAATGACTTCCTTGCCTGCCTAACAAATGAGCCACTTGGAAGTTTACTCTGGGTGCAGCCTGATTTTTATTTTCTAATTTTGTGAAGAAATTTTACTGGAATAAGATATTCCTTTTTATGTTTTCTCATTTTTCTGACCATTAATTTCCTGTGAGTTGGGAATATTGTGATGAATGCAGAGTCTGATAATATCAGTGTATACTGTATTTAACACAACTACAGTGTCACTGCATAATACAATGCCTTGTCATAATTCAATAATCTATGCTTCAGCGTGCTTTAAGAGTAAAACATTCCAAGTCTATTTTTTTTATCTTTTCTTGTTTTGACATGATGTGTATGCACTGATAATAAAGTAAAATGTCACAGCACAGTGATATACATGGCACTTAAAACAGTGATTACAGATCAGAAACAGCAGTGCAAAAGCAATGAGAATGCCACATGGTTTCTGTCACAACCCCTCAACTTTGCCATTCCAGCACAAAAGCAGCCAGACACAATTTGTAAACAACTACATACGGTTGTGTTCCAATAAAACCTTATATGTGGACAATGAAATCTGAATTTCATTTAATTTCTACATGTCACAAAACAGTATTCTTCTTTTGATTTTTCTTCAACCTTATAAAAATGCAAAAATCATTCCTGATTCATGAGCCATTCAAGAACAAGTGGCAAGCTGGATTTGGCCCCTGGACTGCAGTTTGCTGACTCTTGCTTTCAGCTTCTATCTTAAGAATCTAGCAGGGGAAGCAAATTAAACCAAAAGAAGCAGAAGGAAAAATGTAATCAAGTTAAGGGAAGAAATCAATGAGACAGAAAACAGAAAAACAAGAGAAAATTTCAATGTAGCCAAAAGCAGGTTCTTCACAAAGATCAATAAAATGAATAAACCTCTAGTAAGATTGACCAGGAAAGGGAGAAAAGAAAACACACATTACCAAAACAAAAAATGAAGGCGGTCTATCACTACAAACCTTGGAGCTACTGAAAGACAAAAGAGGGTTTAATGAAATGGACAAATTCTATGATGGTCACATAGCAAAGCTTGCCCAAGAAGAGATAGAGTACTTAATCTGAAAAGTCCTATATCAATTAGTGAAATTGAATACAGAAGAGGTAGAAATATTTCCAATTTTTTTTTTCTTTTTGCCAGAGTTCTTTTGGCTATTCAACTCATATTTTAAAGCCAGTGTTAGCCTTACACCAAAAATCAGACAAAGATCTTATCAGAAAATTACATATCAGTATTCCTCACAAACATAGATACAAAAAAATCTTCAAATTTTAGCTAATCAAATCCAGCAATATGTAAAATGGGTAATGTATTATGACCCAGTGAGGTTTATCCTAAGAATTCAAGATGGTTCATTTTAAAACCAATCAATTTTAAGAGAATAAAAATGAAACATTATAAATCATCTCAATAGATACAGAAAATATATTTGACAGAATTCAACATAATTCATAAGAACACTTAGCAAACTAAAAATAAAAGACAATTTCCTCAACCGAGTAATGGACATCTATGAAATACGTACAGCAAGCATATGTATTGTGAAAGACTAAAGGCTCCCCAAGATCAAGAACAAGACAAGGATATTTGCTCTCACCCCTTCTATTCCACATTAGAACTGAGGTTCTAACCAGTGCAATAAGGTAATGCAAAAATAAAAGGCATGCAGATTGGAAAAGAAGTAAAGCTGCTTTTATTTACAGAAAACATGACTGTCAGTGGAGAAAATCCTAGGATCTCTGCAAATAGCTCTAGAACTAATAAATGAGCTGTGTAAGGTTGCAGCACACAAGGTCAGTATTCAAAAATCAATCGTATTTCCACATACGAGAAATAACCAGAAACTAAAAACAGTAAAATTATCCAAAAATATTAAATATTCTGGGATAAATTTAACAAAATATGTGCAAGACTTGTAACCTGAGAACTATTAAAACCTAAGAGAATTAAACATGACCTAAATTAATAAATGTGTATTTGTTTATGAATAAAAACACTCAATACGGGTAAGATGTCAAATTATCTTGAAAGTAACCCATAGAGTCAATGGAATCCCAATCAAAATCCCAGCAGCCTTTTTTGGAAAAATTCACAAGTTGATTCTAAAACTTAAATGGAAATGAAAGAACACAAAATAGAAAAAGTTTTGAAAAACAGTAAAGTAGGAGGACTTACTAACACAGACGTATTCAGGTGGAGTACTTCTAAGGGGCTGAGGGGAAAAATGCCTGTTGGGGGTCGATGTCAACTACATGATTTTAAAATTTACTATAAAGTTACAGTAATCATGGCCGGGTGCGGTAGCTCATGCCTGTAATCCCAGCACTTTGGGAGGCCGAGGTGGGTGGATCACCTGAGGTTGAGAGTTTGAGACCAGCCTGACCAACATGAAGAAACCTCGTCCCTACTAAAAATACAAAATTAGCCAGGCGCAGTGGGGCATGCCTGTAATCCCAGTTACTCGGGAGCCTGAGGCAGGAGAATCGCTTTGACCTGGGAGGCAGAGGTTGGGGTGAGCCGAGATCCTGCCACTGCATTCCAGCCTAGGCAACAAGAGCGAAATTCCATCTCAAAAAAATATTAATAATAAAGTTATGGTAATCAAGACAGTGTGGAATTGACATAAAGACAGACACAAAAATCAGTGAAAGAAACTAGAGAGTCAAGAAACAGATTCATACATACAAAGCCAACTAATTTTCAACCAAAGTGCCCAAAAAAATTCAACGAGGGAAGGACAATTTTTTCCAGCAAAAAGGTCCTGAAAGAAATTGGCTATCTATATGCAAAACAAAAACTGAATCTCAACCCTTCTTTCACATCACATACAAAAATGAATTATGGATTAATGGATGACTGACCTAAATGTAAGAGTTAAAACTATTACTGACTCAAATGGATTACTGACCTAAATGTAAGAGTTAAAAACTATAAAGCTTCCAGAAGACAACCTAACCCAACGTACTTTTTTTTCCACCAGTTCCCCAAGCCCCAGTTCCCATGGGGCAATTTGAAAAGGGCCATGTAACATCTGCAAAGGAAGTAGTCTGAATTACAGGAGAGGAGGCCTAAGCTTAGAGAACCTGCATCTATGAAGTTTTATGCTTCTCTATCCCTGTTCCAAAGGGAGATACTGTATCTTCCAAGGCTATAAGCAAACCTGACCTTTGCTCTGGAGAAAGACACTCTCTCTTTCTACCCTCCAAGGCTGTTCAACTTGGTACCTCCCTTCATCCTAGGGAGCCCTTCGGCCTCTTCTATGTTGTCCTTTTGTCATGTATCACATGTCTTTGTCTTTCTTGGTTCACTCTCTTACCTTTATGGAGCACATTTTCTACAGAAGGGAGATAAAATTTTTGCAACTGTGCATGTCTGTAAATACCTTTATTCTACCCTCACACTTCCATGAGAATTTGCCTGGCTACTGAAGCTTAGCTCGGAAATAATTTTCCTTGAGGATTTTTATGGCATTTCCCTAATACCTTTTAGATTTCAATACTAGGTTAAGAAGACTGAAGTCATTTAAATTCCTAATCTGTTATATATCACTTGTTTTTCCCCTTTTCTGGAAACTTGTAAGATCTTCTCTTTGACATGAGTTTTCTAAAATTTTTGATGATGTGCTTTGAAATGGGTCTATTTGGGGTTCTTTCAATGTAGAAATTAGTATCTTTCCATTTTAGGAAATATTCTGAATTATTTCATTGAAAATTTCTTTCCATTTTTTTTTTCTGTTATGAAATGCCTTTTATCCAGGAATTAGACTTCCTAGGCTGGTCCTCTAATTTTCTTAGTTTTTCTCTCCTTTTTTCCATCTCTCTGTCCTTTTGCTCTACTTTCTTGGAGATTTTCTCAACCTCATATTATAATCCTTCTTTAGAACTTCTTCCGTTTTTGCTGAGGTATATAAAGTGCACAAGTCTTAAGTGTGCAGCTCAATGACCTTTTACATTGTGCACATTCACTGCGTACACCCAGGCAACACCCGCTTCAAAATACAGAACACTTCCAACTCCCCAGAAGGATCCTTCATCCCTCCCAGTCCGTACTTTAATCACTATTCTGATACCACAGATGAGTTTTGCCTGCTTTTTAAAAGTCAGCTTTGAGGTATAATTTTCATACAATTAAATCCACTAATTTTAAGTGTACAAGTTGATGAGTTTTGAAAACTTTATAAACTACATAACCACCATGACAAAGGTAAAGAACGTTTCTATCCCCCCAGAAAACTCCCTTTTGCCACTTTGCATTCGACCTCCGACTCTCACCATGTCCTCTCCTGTTTCCTCCTCCCTCCACAGGCCCACCTCACTTCACCGCGCCTCACTCTGCTGCACTTCGCAGACACTATTTTACAATTTGAAGATTCGTGGCAACCGTGCATCCAGCAAGTCTACCGGTGCCATTCTTCTGACAGCACGTGTTCACTTTTGTCTCTATGTCACATTTTGGTAATTCTCACAATATTCCAAACTTCTCCATTTTTATTATATCTGTTAATACATAATGTTACCGTGGTAATTGTATTGGGGCACCAGAAACCATGCCCTATAGAAGTTGAATATCATTGATAAATACTGTGTTCTGACTGTTCTGCCAATAGGCTGTTGTCCTGTCTCCCTTCTCCTCCAGCCTCCCTTTTCCCGGAGACACAATACTGAAATTAGGCCAGTGAAGAATCCTACAATAGCCTCTAAGTGTTCAAGTGAAAGGGAATAGTTGCATGTCTCTCACTTGAAATCGAGTTAAAATGACTAAGCTTAGCGAGCAAGGCATGTTGAAAGCTAAGACAGGCCGAAATGTAGATCTCTTGTGCCGAAGAGCCAAGTTGTAAACGCAAAGAAAAAGTTCTTGAAAGAAATTAAAAGTGCTATTCCAGTGAACATATGAATGATGAGAAAGCAAAACAGCCTTATTGCTGATATGGAGAAAGTGTGAGTGGTCTGAACAGAAGATCAAACCAGACACAATATTCCCTTAAGCCAAAGCCTAATCCAGAACAAGACCCTAATTGTCTTCAATTCTATGAAGGCTGAAAGAGGTGAGGATGCTGCAGAAGTATGAAGCAAGTAGAGATTGGTTTATGAGGTTTAAGGAAAGAAGACTTTTCCACAACACAAAAGTGCAAGGTGAACCAGCAAATGCTAATGCAGAAGCTGCAGCAAGTTGTCTAGAACTAGCTAAGATCATTGATGAAGGTGGCTACACTAAACAACAGATTTTCAATGCAGACAAAACAGCCTTCTATTGGAAAAAGATTTCATCTACGACTTTCCTAGCTAGAGAGCAGGAGTGAACGCCTGGGTTCAAAGCCTTAAAGGACAGGCTGGCTCTCTTGTTAGGGGCTGATTTAGCTGACGACTTGAAGTTGAAGCCAATGCTCATTTACTAGTATGAAGATCCTAGGGCCCTTAAGAATTATGCTAAATCTACTCTGCCTGTGCTCTGTAAATGGAATAGCAAAGTCTAGATGACAGCACATCTGTTTACAGTATGGCTTATTGAGTATTTTAAGCCCAACTTTGAGAGTTATGGCTCAGAAAAAAAGATTCTTTTAAAAATACTGCTGCTCACTGACAATGCACCTGGTCACCAAAGAGCTCTGATGGAGATGTACAAAGAGATAAATGCTGTTTTCATGCTTGCTTATCCATTCCACAGCCCATGGATAAAGGAGTTATTTCAACTTTCAAATCTTATTATTTAAGAAATACATTTTGTAAGGCTATAGGTGCCATAGATAGTGAACTCCTTTGATGAAACTGGGCAAAGTAAACTGAACACTTTCTGGAACAGAGTCATCCTTCTAGATGCCAAGAAGAACATCTGTGATTCATGGGAGGATGTCAAAACATTAACAGTAACAGGAGCGTTACAGAAATTGATTCCAATCCTCATGGATGACTCTGAGAGTTTCAAGACTTTAGTGGAGGAAGTCACTGCAGATGTGGTAGAAATAGCAAGAGAACTAGAATTAGAAGTGGAGCTTGTAGATGTGACTGAATTGCTGCAATCTCATGATAAACCATAAACGGGGTAGGGCTCAGTGACTCACACCTGTAATCTCAACATTTCGGGAGGCAAAGGCAAGAGGATTGCTTAAGACCAGGAGTTCAAGAGCAGCCTGGGTAACACAGCAAGACCCCATCTCTACAAAAAATTTAAAAAAAAATTGAACGGATGAGGAGTTGTTTCTCATGTATGAGCAAAGAAAGCGGTTTGTTGAGCTGGAATCTACTACTGGTGAAGATGCTTGTGAACACTGTTGAAATAACAATGAAGGATTTAGATTACTACATTATCTTAGTTGATAAAGCGGCAGCAGGATTTGGAGAGGATTGACTCCAATTGTGAAAGAACTGCTACTGTGGGTAAAATGCTATCAAACAGTATAATTGCATGCTATGGAGAAATTTTTCACGAAAGGAAGAGTCAATACATCCACCAAACTCTGTTGTTGTCTTATTTTAAGAATTGCCCTGGGCCAGGCACACTGGGTCATGCCAGTAATCCCAACGCTTTGGGAGGCAGAGGCAGGAGTATCACTTGAGGCTAGACGTTCAAGACCAGCCTGGGCAACATAGCAAGATGCCAATTCTACAAAAAAAAAAAATTAAAAATTAAAAATTAGTCACATGGGCAGAGAACACGGGTCCACGCGTGCGATCATCCGTGCATCTAGCCTTTGCCCACACAGCTTTCAGTCATGGCCTCCAGTAATGCGCACGTGGAAAAGCCCGCCCCTGACTTCAAGGCCACAGCCATGGTGGATGGCGCCTTCAAAGAGGTGAAGCTGTGGGACTACAAAGGGAAGTACGTGGTCCTCTTTTTCTACCCTCTGGACTTCACTTTTGTGTGCCCCACAGAGATCATCGCATTCAGCAACCACACCGAGAACTTCCGCAAGCTGGGCTGCGAAGTGCTAGGCGTCTTGGTGGACTCTCAGTTCACCCACCTGGCTTGGATCAACACCCCCCAGAAGGAGGTAGGCTTGGGCCCCCTGAACATCCCCCTGCGTGCTGATGCGACAAGACGCTTGTCTGAGGATTACGGCGTGCTGAAAACAGATGAGGGCATTGCCTACAGGGGCCTCTTTTACACTGATGGAAGGGTGTCCTTCGCCAGATCACCGTTAATGATTTGCCTGTGGGACGCTCATTGGATGAGGCTCTGCAGCTGGTCCGGGCCATCCAGTACACGGATGAACACAGAGAAGTTTGTCCTGCTGGCTGGAAGCTTGGCAGTGACAAGATTAAGCCCAATGTGTATATACCCATGCACAGCCAGGAATATTTCTCCAAACACAATTAGGCTGGCCAATGGGTAGTGAGCTTGTGCCCCTACCTAGGTGCCTGTGCTGGGTACCCACCTGTGCCCCCACCTAGGTGCCCTGTGCTGACCCAGGAAAGGCCAGACCTGCCCCTCCAAACGCCACAGTGTGGGACCCTGGAGGGCCAGGCCAAGGCCTTCTCATGCTTCCACCTGGGAGCTGAATAGTGACGCCCTCCCCAAAGCCCGCCCAGCCACACACAGGCCTAGAGGTGACCAATAAAGTATTAGGGATGGGAAAAAAAAAATTAGTCACATGTGGTCCTAGCTACTCAAGAGGCTGGGGTGGGAAGATCACTTGAGTCTGAGAGTTTGAGGCTGCAGTAAGTTATGATGGCACCACTACACTCCAGCCCTCCAGCCTGGGTGACAGAGTGAGGCCCTGTCTCTAAAAAAAAAAAAAAAAAAAAAAGAAAAGGAGGAGGAGGAAGGGAGGAGGAGGAGAAGGAGAAAAAGAAAGAAGAGGAAGGAGGAGGAGGAAGGAAGAAAGATGAGGAGGAAGACAGGAAGAAGAGAGAAGAAGAACAAGGAGGAAGAAGAAATTGCCACAGCCACCCCAGCCTTCAGCAACCACTACCCTGATCTGTCAGCAGCCATCGAAAGACCCCCACCAGTAAAAACATTAAGACTTGCTGAGGCTCAGATAACTGTTAGCGTTTTTAGCATTTTTTAGCAATACAGTCTTTTTTAACAACAGATGCTGGCAAGGCTGCAGCAAAAAGGGAATACTTATACACTGTTGGTATGGAAATCAGTTTAGAGATTTCTCAAAGAACTTAAAACAGAACTACCATTTGACCCAGCAGTCCCATTACTGGGTATATACCCAAAAGAAAACCAATCATTCTACCATAAAGACACATGCACTCATATGTTCACTGCAGCACTATTCACAATAGCAAAGCCATGGAATCAATCTTGGTATCCATCAACAGTGGACTGGATAAAGAAAACGTGGTACATATATACCATGGAATACTACATGGTCTTAAAAAAGAACAAAATCATGTCCTTTACAGCAACATGGATGTAGCTGGAGGCCATTATCCTTAGCAAATTAATGCAGGAAGAGAAAACCAAATACTACATATTCTTATATACAAGTGGGAGCTAAACATTGGGTACTCCTAGATATAAAGATGGCAACAACAGACACTGGAAACTAATAGAGGTGGGAGGGAGGCAGGCAAGGGTTGGAAAACTATCTTTTGGCTACTACACTCACCATCTGGGTGACGGGATTATTCATATCCCAAACCTCAGCATCATGCAATATAGCCATGTAACAAATCTGCAGACGTACCCCCTAAATCTAAAATAAAAGTTAAAAAATGTTTAAGTCTTTTTAAATTGAGGCATGTACATTTTTTAGATGTAATGCTATTGCACACTTAATAAACTATAGTATAGTGTAAACGTAACTTTTATATGCGTTGGGAAACCAGAAAGTTTGTGTGACTAGCTTTATCGCAATATTTGCTTTACCAAAATGGTCTGGAACAAAGCCCACAGCATCTCCGAAGTATGCCTGTAGTTGTCAGTTCTAGAATGCAAAATAAATAAACTCATACAGTATGTACTCTGATTTCCTTCACTTAGAATAATGCTTTTGAGATTCAACTATGCCCTTATATGTATCAGTAATTACTTTTTATTGCTGAGTAGTATCCCACTATACAGATACACTAAAATTTGTTTATTCACTCACCAGTTCTCCATAGGGCACTTCACAGAAACAAATCACAAAAGTACAGGACATATCATTTACCCAGGCTTTATTTCCACTGAGTTTACATCTAAAATTACAAGATACAAAGAAAACAATCCACTATGAGGGAGAATACAACATAGAGCAAAATTAAGGCCTTTATCTAAAGTCCTTGATAATTCATTAGATAGCTGCTATAAAATAAGTACATTTAAAGACATAGGGACAAGAAATTTTAAAATAAATAAGCTTATTTGAAAAATAAAAAGAACTTCTGGCATTAAAATATATAGTCACTGAAATAAAAAAAAAACTCAGTGGACTGAGGAAGCAAGAGCTTAGACACAGATGAAAGGAGAATCAATAAACCAGAAGACAGAGCTGTAGAAACTGACCAGAATGCCGTATATACAGAGAGAATAAGTAAATAAGATTAAGAAATGCAGCAGAGTAGAAAGAGAAGATCCATCATATATGTCTCTTATGAATTCCAGAAGGAGAAAAAAGAAAGGCAAAATTCAAAAATATAATGGCTGAGAATTTTCCAAAACTAGCAGAAGATAGTAATTTTCAGTTTAAAAGCAAATCAAAGTTCACACCTAGAGACAAGGTAGTAAGAGTGAAGAACATTTACAATGGAAAGAAATGACAAATTATATACAAACGAAAGAAATTATATTGATAGGTAACTTTTCAAGAGGAACATCGGGAGCCTGGAGACAGTGAAATAATATCTTCCAAGGGGTAGGGGGTTGACAACCTAGAACTGTATACCAAACCAAGTTTATGTTTGATAAAGGCCACATAAAAATTTCAGACAGAAAAACCTGGGTATGAATCCAGGCACCATAAATTTTTAGTTGTGACCTCAGACAAATCATGTAATTTCAATAGGCCTCAGTTCTGTCTACAAAATAGGAAAAATAGTATTTATCGTAAGGTTACTTTAAAAATTAAATGTGATCATATGTTAACATCACTCCTCACATACAACACTGAATCAATGTAAGGAGTATTTTTACTCTACACTCAACACCAATACAGATAATTGAAGCAGTCCATTTTTCCTCTGAAAAAAGAAATCAACTGATTCATTGATTTCTTTATAAATTTCGTTATAAATTTCTAGAAGCTATACTATAATTACTTTTAGTCACAATCTTGAAATATACAGTTTTTTTTAAATCTCCTTTACTATAAATTAGAAGAATTTCTAGGACTTTTTAAAATGTCAGGTTAAATCTAAAGACAAAATATTTTAGCAATGTCTAATATTTGACAATATGTCTCTTATTTTGAGTTTATTATGTATTCAAAAATAAATTAAGCATCTTCTTACAGTATTTACTGCTGAACTGATGCAGCACTGCTGCCCTATACAGAATGCTCCAGGTAATATCTTCAAGGAGAGTCCTAGGCTCAGACTGAGAAGAGCTCAGTCCAAGTTCATGCTCAGACCAAGAAGGAATACTGCTTTATCTGGTCCCAGATAATTATTTTTGTAACTGTTTCATGACTCAGATCTAAACATAACACATCAAGTCAACTCCTCAGCTACATCTCCAACCTTTCTGTTCTCTCCTTTAAATCTACCATCACCCACAACACACACACACGAACTTTCTCTCCCAACATGAATTTTTTATCTCATGCCAAGACTAAGACACATAATTGAAAAAATGGAAAGCTAGCTTGTATCCAGAACCCAACCCCACCAGGGACGTCACTCATAATTCCTATTACAAATGGAATCATATTTATCATTCTTTTGTCTCCACGCTAATGGTTTTTAAAGAGGAAACAAACATTTTTTAAACTAATTTTATGTGAATGATGTCAATCTAATTCAGTTATACTTACAATACATACGAGACTAAGAAAATAATTTCTGCTTTAAACTATTTTTATTCTGACACTTCCACATTTTTCTCATATTGTTCCTTTTCCTCCTAAAAGTTATAAATTCCTGAAACTAGATGCCTATTTTAGAAACACCTAAGTAACCTGAACTATAGCAATGTGAACTAAATAACACTAGAACAGTGGTAAGCAAAACAACAAAACAAGTTTTATTTTCAATATTTTGTACCACAATGAATTTTATCAATATGTCTAGGCTTTACATGTTTAATGAAAAAAAAAAAAAATGCTTCTCCAAATCACCAAAGTTCAGTTTATGTCATACAATGGCTGCTATAAATGAAAGCAATTAAGGAAACACATAACTACAATTTCTCAAATTAATGTTATCTTGAAGTGCGTTTCAAGGGTAATAAATGAAGCTACCATGTGAGTACTAATCAACAAAATAGTTAATTTTGAAAACCACAATACCTCCCATCTCTTTATATTGGGTAACCGTCTCAAGGACTACAGTTTGCCATGAATAATAGAGAAAACAACTTAATCACAAACTCAGACATTACAGAAGAATATATGTAGTAATGAAGCCTTTTCATTTATTTTTTACACATATAGAAATCACTTCTCAAATATTTAGAAACAAAAAAAAACTGTTCATAAACATAAAAGAATCTAATATATTAATATTGGATTCTAAGAACTTAAATGTTTCTCAGAAGTGTAACCATTACAGTAATTTCTGCTCATGTTCCAAATTCTACTGGCAACTTTAAAATATTACAAAGGACAGAAAATGTGGATCATCTGTTACTGTGTCTCAAGATGACAGCTTAAACTAAACCTGGCCGGCTGTGGTGGTTCACGCCTGTAATCCCAGCACTTTGGGAGGCAAAGACCAGGAGATCTCCTGAGGTCGGGAGTTCAAGACCAGTCTGGCCAACATGGCGAAATCCTGTCTTCACTTAAAAAAGTACAAAAATTAGCCAGGCATGGTGACAAGCGTCTGTGGTCCCAGCTTCTCAGGAGGCTGAGGTGGGAGAAGCTTGAACCCAGGAGGCGGAGGCTGCAGTGAGCCGAGATAGCACCACTGCACTTCAACCCGGGCAACAAGAGTGAGACTCTGTCTCAAAAAAAAAAAAAACAAAACAAACAAACAAAAAAAACACTATAAATTTTATCTTAAGTGCATAAATACCCTTTTTAGCACCAAAAGTAATAGTAGCGACGTTTACTGAATGCTAACTCCCCACCAAGTAATACAATAAAAATGTTTTTCTGGGCATTATCTAATCTAATCCTTATAACACTACAAAACAGTAACAGTTACCCATGATTTAACAGAGCAGGTGACTGAGGCTTTAAAGAATTTAAACAATTTGCCCATAGAGCCTGGATTTAAACCCAGATGTGTCTAACTCAGAGCCTGTCCTCTTAGCTCATTACAGTTTACTGCCTCAAATTCCTTTAAAGTTACGCAACTAATCTAAAAATAAATATAAAAGGCTTATTAACAGAAATAAAGATATTTTGTTGCCGTTGCCTATATAAATACTACTTGTTTTTTAATTTCATAGTGCTTTGAACAACATAAAACCTTTCAAAGGCATCTGCTTCATATTACTTTATTTTATGAAGTATGTATGTATGTATTTACTTATTTATTTTTGAGACAAGGTCTCGCTCTGTCACCCAGGCTGGAGGGCAATGGTTCAATCTTGGCTCACTGCAACCTCGAACTCCCAACCTCCTAGTCTCAACCAATCCTCCCACCTCAGCCTCCTGAGTAGCTGGGACCATGGGTGTGCGCAGCCATGCCTGGCTAATTTTCGTATTTTTTGCAGAGATGAGGTCTTGCCATGTTGCTCAGGCAACTTGTCTCAAACTCCTGGACTCAAGCATTCTGCCCCTCTCAGTCTCCCAAAGTGCTGGGATAACAAGCAAGAGCCACCACACCCAGACTCAAGTAGTCTTTGAACAAGTAATTTTATAATCATATTTACTTACTCATCCATTCATTATCCAATCTAAATTAATTAGTAAGCACCTACCACATTAAGCAAACAACCTATGTATACATAAGAAACAATGTAAGGCCACGTGGAGTTTACTAACATAAAATGCTTGACTTCAAATATCTAACAATGCAGAGAAAATACTAGTATAAAAATACCAGGAATTATGTGTTAAATGCCAGTCATCCATATTCTCACATAAGTAGGTAAGAAAAAAAAAAACACAGTCACTACTGATTCTCTCACTCATTCATTTCTCTTCCTACTGCCAAAATCACCAGGAAAAATGGAAAGAGGAAAACATCACAAAGAAAAGAATACTAGCATATAAAGACACTCATAGAGACATAGGAATAAACGAGAATAAAGGAACAAGTTATTGAAATACAGCAAATGAAGTTATATCGTTTGTCCCTCAAACACGTAAAAGCTAAGAAAATAAGAAATAAAATACATTGTTTTTTGGAGACGATTTCCTTAAAAAACACAAGAGTGAGTATACCAAAACTAGTCTGAGCACTGATTAAAACGTAACATCCTTTGAGAGAGGGGCCAGATCTTAGTCATGTATCGTGTATCATTTGGTGCACTGTTTGACATAAAGACACGCAATAATGTTTCTTGAACTGAAAAGCAAGACACATGTGTTTGATAAATGTCCATAAAATCACCATTCTAAAGAGTTCTATAATACCCTGTGAAGTAAATACAATTGGGGGTCAGCAGCTAAGCATTAACTTCTTCACAAAATGCAAAACAATACTCAGACATGATTAAAAACTATAAAAAATGTTTACCAAAAACAGCTTCATAGCAAAATATTAAAAAGAATAAAATTTCAAACCAAAGCTCACTTTTTAATAGGCTGCTTAATAGGAGCTTTTACAATTACTAATGGACAGAACAAAGTTACAAAAGGACTTAAAAGGTCATTTACTCCTTTGCCCTCCATTCAATTAGGACCACAATCAAACCATACCCCAGCAAGAGAAACATATCTAAAGACAGCCAGTGAAGATTAGACCACCTTTAAAAACTATTTCATTTTTTTTTAAACTACTCTCATAATCTATGCCTTGAGTTTATCTGGCAAATGCCGATATCTCACTTTTATCAGGTATTTTAGGGCACAATTTCCCTAGGAAATAAGTATAAGTATAGTTATCACTGAAGAGTAAAACATTTAAAATAATGTTGAGCCAGGTGCGGGCACATGCCTGAAATCGCAGCCATTGGGGAGGCTGAGACAGGAAGGCTGCTTGAGCCCAGGAGTTCAAGGCTGCCGTGAGCTATGACTGCACCATTGCACTCCAGCCTAGGTTACAGAGTCAGACCCTGTCTCTAAAAAAAATAATCAAATGAAATGAAACACTCTTGAGCACATTAAAATATAAACATATTTTCATTTACAGATGTTAACTATCAGTGAAATCACCCATCAGTCCAGACATGAAATACTGTCAGAATTAAAGAATTTTAGAGCCATTGGGCTCTCAAATTATCTAGTGGAACTTCCTGTTTCTTTGAAGATGAAAACAAGGCAAAAACACATTAGTATTAATGCCCTATACAATAACATTTTATAGCATTAAAGGACGTTTTATTTAAAAAAAACATGATTAGTCCTCAGACTCAAATCATCACTTTGTAATATAACTACTACCTGATCCACCTGCTTAATGTGGTCAGGTAAAGTCACGGAACAGGGCCTTTCTATCAGACAGAACTGGCAGTCCTGCCACACTGTTAGTAAGGAAGCGGGAGAAGGAGAACTGCTGTGAGTTGTTGAGCACTTTAGGGTTTACCTCCACTAAACTGTTTCAACTTCCCAAAATCAAATAAAATAGCATTAACACCTCATATGAAATAAGGGTACGGATTTGGAGACCTGCCTATGATCATACAGAAAATAAGTTGTAGAAACAAAATTAGACAACTTACTTGCTCTCCTTATTGTCCCCTCCTTTGTTATGCTCTCTCCCAGTTCTTCTTCCTCTCTGCCTCCTAACCAGGGCTTCATTCGTAGGCTCCTCCCGCAAACACATACACACAACTCTGTTTGTTTGTTTTTTTTTTTTTTTTTCTGACCCGGAATCTTGCTCTGTCGCCAGGCTGGAGTGCAGTGGTACGATCTGGGCTCACTGTAACTTCTGCCTCCTGGGTTCAAGCGATTCTCCTGCCTCAGCCTCCTGAGTAGCAGGGACTACAGGCGAGCGCCACCACGCTCGGCTAATTTTTGTATTTTTAGTAGAAATGGGGTTTCACCATGTTGGCCAGGATGGTCTCAATCTCTTGATCTCCTGATCTGCCTGCCTCAGCCTTCCAATGTGCTGGGATTACAGGCGCAAGCCACTGCGCCCAGCCTACACACATCTCCTAAGTGAGAGTTCCATATCCAAACCTCTTCCTTTTTCTTTTCTATTCATTATTCCAATGTGAGCTGCTCTATTCTCCCCTGTAGCTTTAACTACTTATCTGTATGCAAACTTCTAACTCCAGCCTGCTCTCTCTGAACTCCAGACTCAAATGCATCTCCACCTGAATATCCCACAGGAACCTCAAACAAATGCTTACAACTGAACTAATATCTCTTTCACCCTAACAAAAAACCAGCTCCTCCTCATCTCAATCAGTGGGTTCACTATTACCTCAGTCGTGCTAGCCAGAAAATGAGGACTCAATCAGCTGAGAGCTCCAAATCTCTCTAACTCCCAACATCCAAACTCTATCAAGTCATACCAATTTTATCTCTTAAATATTCCCTGAATCCATGTCTTTCTGTAACTCCAACGGCTTAGTTCAGACTCTTTATTTCTCTACTGTTTTGTTCTATTATACAACTGGCTTTTCTACTGCCTATAATCTTTCCCCACCCAGGTCCATTCTCTACACTGGAGCTGGAATTATCTTTCTAAAATACAAACCTAACGACACCACCACTCGAGCTAAAATTCTTCAATGGCTGCCCCATGTCAAGAAAAATTCTAAACTCTGAATACGGTGCCAAGTACTTTAAGATCTGGCCTCACTCACTAATAGTGAGCATTCTGGGATCTCGTCATTCAGAACTACCTAGCGTTCCCCAAATACAAAATACTCATTCTTCAATCTATCCTTTGTTCGTGTTGTGCCATCCATTTGTCCTAGAATGACTTTCCTCTTCATCACTCCAGTGAAAGCTTATTCAACTATTTCAACACAAGTTAAAAGTCAAATCATACTGAAGGCCTCCCCTGACTTCTGTAGACAGAGTCAGGATCTTTCTACTAATTGACAGAGAAAATGGTCAGTGCTTGAGATCATGACCAGACCCACCTGGGCTGAAATCCCAGGTTTACACTTGACCAACTATGATTTTGTGCAGGGCCTCTAAAGCCTGTTTCCTCATCTCTAAACATCAGTAACTACTTCACCAGCTGTTTTGAGGATTTACTGAGGAGCTGCATGCAAAATACTCCGCACAGCACCTGACATATTCAATAAATGTTACTGTTAGGTGATTATTTCCTCTGGGCTCCTATAGCAACTTGCACATATCTCTACCACGCTATTGGGATGACATGACTGCCCATGCAGGATACAGACTATCTTTTTTCATCTCTTTATTCTCACCACCTGGCATAATGCCTGGCACATAGGTTCTTAACAAATTTTGAATGAATAAATACTTCAAACCTTATATTCTATCACATAACGCCTCAATTTTGTTTTCTACCTGTCTTACTAAACCTACTTTCCATCTCCTCCTTGTACAAAATTGCTACCTCAAGTAAAATTTACACAGGTCAACTTCATTTTAATTAAGAGAAAGTTTTATAGGATTTGTGGTCTTGTTGTTTGTTTTTAAACACACACACACACAAACTCACAATAATATCAACAATTCTCCAACTTACTCCATAAAGCAGCACATTTCTAGGATGGTTATCTACCCATTGAAAAATTTTAAAGGGTCGTCAAGGAAGGTTTTCTAAATCTGTGTCAGCTTCCTTTACCACCAAGTCTTGAGTCAACTCTAAGGACTCAAGTGTACTCCTGAACATAAAAAATATATAAATAATTAATTAAATAATTAAAACATGGTATTTTTCCTTCCGAAAACATGCTGAGAAATTCTGAATAACACTGGAATAATCAAAGAAAATAATTATTGCTTCCTACTGCTAAAAAAAGTATGTTTTTAAAAGTTACTAGTAATTTAAAACTGAACTAATCAAAGTATGTGTAGGCAGTGTTCAGGCTGGCGGGGGGGGGGGTGGGGTGGAGCACCCATTTCACAACCTTGAACCTCAAGAAATAAAATGCAAAAACGCTAAAAGTTAAAAATGCCAGATCCCACCATATAATAGCAATGACATCTTTTTATCTAATTCTACACTTAACCTTTAAACATTACGGCCCTTTGGGTAATTACCAATTGATGGGTTTAATATGCAAATACCTCTGAGCTACTTTAAAACAAACATGACTAACCCAGAAATAAACGTATCCAGGAAAAGAGAAAAGCCTGTGAAAACACGGTTTCTCGGGTCTCACATCCAATGTATGACATACATACGGTTCTGCACCGAGAGGCAGCAACCTGCGAGGGTCAGAGGCGCCGAAGACCCGAGGCCCTGCAGCTTGGGCGGCTGCTCATCCCTGAGACTGTGCAGGGCGGTGGCCCAGTCGGGGTGGGGCTGAGCGCTGTAGCTGGGGCGGTCCCAGCGACTGAGCTAGAAGCCCGAGGCTCACCTCCACTTCCCTTTCCCAACGCACACAGCCCAGGTCCGCGACCACCCAACAACCCTCTCAAGACAAAGAGAGATTTTTTTTTCTGTCCCGGTCCGCTCAAAGTTTATCAGTCTTTCCCGGCGGTCGGGGCCGCCGGGCTTTGTAGTTCGGCAGTCCGAGCTACCCCGCCAAGGCCGCGAGCCCGAGGAGTCACTGAACTACAATCCCCATGATGCACAGCGAGCCTGGCGCTCCCGCGCCCCTCCCAGTCCCCGCACGGGAGCCAGCGCCCGAGGAACCCCGCAGCCCACCGCCCTAGCGTTTCCGGCGGTGGGAGGCCGGGAGGGGCTATCGGCTAGAGCCCCGCACTACCTGCTGTATCGCTTGAGCCCCTGTCCCTCGGATTCATTACCTAGAAGGCGCAGGTCCGGGCACAGCCGGCGATGCGGTCCAGATGGGTTGGGGGTGGGGCGCAGGCCGCCGCCGCCGCCGCCGAGTCCGTTAGTTCGCGACGTGCGTGAAGAGGCGGCGGCTGCGTAGGGTTGCCATGGCAGCCCCGGCCGCGTGGTGGGTGCAGCGCGGGAGGGAGCGCTGAGGCTGTGAGTCCGCTCTGGGGCGGAGCTTGGGACTCCAGCCCAGGTTGCCGGGGGAGGGAGGTGCAGCGGCGCGGGGTGGGAGAGCAGGGAGACAGTGACATTGAGGAGGACGTGTGGCCGACTGAGCTCTGGTCGTGCTTGATGAGCCCGCCTCCACCGCGTCCAGCCCCCGTGGCGGGGCACCTTCGAGCCTGCTGTTTTCGGAGGGGATGCCAGTGGCGTCGAAGGAGGGGGCACCGGGGCGTCGCAGCGCCCTTCCCCCGCCGCCTGTCCGGGCTTCCACCGCTGGGTCTGCCCCCATGGGATGTGTGGATCCTACGCCACCTCAGTATTTTTCTGCAGTCAAACCGAATTGAAGTCTTTCGCACCCGCTTTCTCCATTCCCTGGGGAGTGGGATGGAAAGGAATCCTTTGATAAGATGGAATGCATATGGCCTTTAGGATTATTCAGGAGGTTTTAGAACTTGCAAATGGCATTGCTTTCGACTGAATTTGGATTTATGCTGTTTCTTGGGCAATCGTTTGTGGACTCTAGGATAAACAGGTTAAGAGCGTGGGCTTCTAAAACGAATTCTTAGTTCACGTCCTGCCCCTATACTTGGTAGCTGATGACCAGGGGCGCGTTTCTCACCTCTTAACGCTTTGATCTGCAAAAATGGAGATACCCATCTTGCAACTCTTGTAAGAAGTACATGCATTAATACTGATGAAGCTCTATAAAACAAATCTTAGCATTTAACAATAGCTATTAAATATTAATTATTTAATCAATAGTGATAAAAGTCAATAGTGGTTGGCCGTCGGGAAGGAGTTTGAGAGAATTTTTTGTAGTGATGAAAAAATTCTATAGCTAAGGGTTTCGGTTACAGAAGTATATGCATTTGTCAGAACTCTTGGAATGGAACATTTAAGATTTGTACATTTCACTGCATGTAAATTTACCTCAAAACAGCACATAAAAATGTGTTGTTATTATTAGAGCTATAGACTGTAATAGAAACCACAGAGATATTCTAAGCCGAATCTCTAGATTTTATAGATGAGAAAACTGAAGTCCAGAGATTTAATTGAAAAAAAGAGGAAGGGGAGTGAATTCGTGACCTTGTCGTTTTCTGGTAATGAGTATCTCCTGAAAAATTATGGTTGACAATAACAAGGCACTATGCCTGTAATCCAGCTGAGTCATCGTACCACAGAGATTTTCTTAAACTTGACTGAGTCCCTTATCCACCTTTTGTTGTTCCCCACGGACAATGTCCTCTCAAGGACTGCACCGTCACTTCTGGCTCTCAGTTCTGGCTTTTTCTGAACACTTAGACTACTCCACATATCACCTCTTAAAACTCTTTTCTCTCTACTCCTGCTGACACATAATGTCGAAATCAGCGCCTTTTCTTTGGTTGTTTCTATAGCCAACTCTTTGGAAGGTTTGGAGCAGATGAGTGGTTTTAAATTAAGGATGTAAAAAACCTAAAATTAGAAATTCCTGCTCTTAAAAGTCCTTCAATTCCTCCCGTGATATTTTTATCCACCTACCACCTACCCCCATTTTTTCTTTTTTTTTTTAAATTTATTTATTATTATTATACTTTAAGTTGTAGGGTACATGTGCATAACGTGCAGGTTTGTTACATATGTATACTTGTGCCATGTTGCTGTGCTGCACCCATCAACTCGTCATTTACATCAGGTATAACTCCCAGTGCAATCCCTCCCCCCTCCCCCCTCCCCCCTCCCCATGATAGGCCCCGGTGTGTGATGTTCCCCTTCCTGAGTCCGAGTGATCTCATTGTTCAGTTCCCACCTATGAGTGAGAACATGCGGTGTTTGGTTTTCTGTTCTTGTGATAGTTTGCTAAGAATGATGGATTCCAGCTGCATCCAAGTCCCTACAAAGGACTCAAACTCATCCTTTTTTATGGCTGCATAGTATTCCATGGTGTATATGTGCCACATTTTCTTAATCCAGTCTGTCACTGATGGACATTTGGGTTGATTCCAAGTCTTTGCTATTGTGAATAGTGCTGCAATAAACATACGTGTGTATGTGTCTTTATAGCAGCATAATTTATAATCCTTTGGGTATATACCCAGTAATGGGATGGCTGGGTCATATCTACCCCCATTTTTTCATCATTACCTGTAACCTCCCACTATCGTACTATCTCTCTGGTCCCATCTGTCCCCTCCTCTCTTCTCTCTTTATACAACACTTTTATTTTTATCTCCTAATCTGTGCTATTATAGCTACCTACCATTCCTAAACTGTTTACCAAAGTATTTTCCTATACAAAGTAACTTCCAAGAGAAACTCTGGAGCCAGCTATTAAAATAATTTTTTTTTACATATGTATCCTCATGCTCTATTTGATTCAGTCCACAGTGTCACTGCTCAATAAATATTAAGCAGCTTAGGTACATGACCTGTTGATACGGTTTGGCTGTGTCCCCACCCACCTCTCACTTTGTATTGTAATAATTCCCACCTGTCAAGGGCAGGGCCAGGTGGAGATAATTGAATCATGGGGGCGGTTTCACCCCTACCATTCTTGTGGTAGTGAATAAGTCTCGTGAGATCTGATGGCTTTATAAATGGAAGTTCTCCTACACAAGCTCTTTTGCCTGCCACCGTGTAGGAAGTCTCTTTGCTCTTCCTTCATCTTCCTTCATGATTGTGAGGCCTCCCCAGCCATGTGGAAGTGAGTCCATTAAACCTCTTTCCTTCATAAATTACCCTGTCTTGTGTATGTCTTTATGAGCAGCATGAAAACGGACTAATACACCTGTGCTTCTTACCTTCACAGTGGGTTCACTTATGAAACCCATTTTCTTACATCCATAATGATGGTTTACTCTATTTAGTATAAATGAGGAAGCTGTGTGATAACAGCTGGAATCTGCTGTCGAAGAAAAGAAACCAAAGTAGCCATAGCTTGTACAGAAGAAATGACAGCACTTAAGAGATGAAGTCCAGAATAAAGTCTGGGTATTAAGCCAGAGGACATCCTTATAGGAACTTGAACCTGTCACCTGCAGCAGTTTGGTCACAACTCTGCATATGTAATGAGCATGTAAATAAATTCTCCTTTACTCCTGGAGAAGATGTTACGGATCTGCTATACCAGATGAACACATGTTTGTAGTAGGGATAATAGGTTCACCGGATCCATCTATCCCTGATCTGGTTTCCCTTGTGACCAGTCGCTTGTCTTTCCTTGCAAGGCAGCGGGCCAGAGTTGTTGTGCAGCCTACAGCCGTGATGAAGTCTCCAAAGGCAAGGTCCCAGTGCATAACGCTCCTCGTTTTGTGAAGCCAGAATCCCAGAAAATCAGCTCAGCAGGACAGGCCACTTCCGAACGGATGACAGCAACACAAACAAAAGTTGCTTCGCAGTGAGTTGGAGGTGGGCAGTCGCGGGAGGGAAGACCACAAGCCACCGAAGCACAGCCTTAAAATGCCTCACATGGCTGTGGACAGGTAGGAAGGAATAAGGACCGATGGTAAACCATAGTTCATTGTTTTCACCAGATACTTTGGACCTGTTCAAGTCATAGTTAAACACCCTATGCGAATCCAAAAGATGGAGCTGAAAGTAGTAGCACATTAATCCACACAGGCAGTGTGGTCAAGAGCCACCACCCTCATTTCCAGCGCATCTGGTTTACAGTTGAGGTCTTTCCTCAGTTCTTGGAGTTCTTGGCCTCTCTAGCATTTGACTTTGCTGACCACCCTCCCTGGTAGTCCTTGACCTTGGATCTCTCCAGAGCTTTCCAACCAGACTTCACTGTGTTATTCACCAGCTCTTTTACCTGCTCCTTAAATGTGAGGATAGTTGTCAAGGTTCAGTCACTGCACCTTCTCCATTTGCAAGCTTCCGCCTTGGCCATGGTTGACGCTCCAATTTCTCTTGCTAGTTCTGATCCACAAGTTCCAGCACTGCACAAGCAGGACTACTCTTCCTTAACTTGTTCTGTTACTTCTGTTCTCTTCTCCTGAGATGCCAGCCCCTTACCCCCTAAGGTCTACGTATTCTGAAAACAAATCTTCACATGAAGCCTTTCCAGATCATTCCTGCTCAGTAGTCATATCACCCTGCTCTGTGCTCAGAATATTTCCTGTTAATCTCACTCCCTGGACAGCTGACCATACTGCTGAGTGGCTGCTCATCTATTGTTTACTCATTGGGTTTTTGTCTTTTCTCACTGTATTTCAAGCTCCTCCAACGTGCATTTCTGGGTATTCTCAAAAACACCTTCATAATACCCTACATATAATAAGGGCACAATAAATGTTTTTGATTGGTAGTTCTTTTAACTTTTCCCCTTAGCAAAACCTCCTTTATCTGGTAGCTGTCCCTCTTCTACTACTATACAGGACATTTACAGCCTCTTGATATAAATTTCCCTGAAGCCTATAGAACTGTGGGTCCCCATACATGTTCAGTGGAGGAGAGTACCTTGGGAGGTAATTCCTTAAGTCGCTGTTGCTGTGGAAGGAACTCAGTATGTAAGTAGCACTGAATTGCAACGCTCAGGCCCTCTTACCCGTGAAGATCTAGAACAGAGTTTTCCTCACTGTGGGTCACAGCCTATTAGTAGGTCATGAAGTCAGTGTGATGAGTCTCTTCCAGCTTTGTGATATTTAAAATGTGATAAGGCAAGGTAGTGTAGGGTAAAGTAGAATGCAGTAGAAAATGAAATCCAGAGGGGATGTGCATGGTTAGGGTCAAGTATTGTATGACAGTTACTGAGCTGTCATCTTTCAGCTTCAAACCTACCCTCTGTCCTCTGGTTTTTGGAGGTGGGGCTGGAATTGTGCAAACCACATTTCTCCTTTGTCATCTGCATGGAAAGGCGGGGGCGGCACAGTAGGACCAGAGGAAGAGCACAAGGCTGGAGGAGAGGGAAGCAACTTGCTCCTTCCTGATGGCCTGCTATGCTTGGCAGCATCACTCCTGCCACAGACTTTCAGCCTGGTAGAGCTTCTACTTGTCTCCAGCTTCTTCTTGTATCTCAACCAGCCTCATCGCGTGTCTTCTTCCTGCACCCCAGAGCATTACCTGCAGCAGCAGCCAGCCAGTGTCCTTCTTCAGGAGCCTGTGCCCCAGCTTCAATGGGCCTTTCCTGCAAACCCCAACCTCCTCTCCTCCCTTTGACCTCCAGCCCTGTAGGCAGGAGCGGCTTCTTGCAGTTATAACCTACGTGTTACACCAGTGTTCCTTTTTCAATTTTTCAGTCCTTGAACATCTGTCTAATCAATTCCCTGTGCTAAATTCTCGCTCTTAAAATACCTACTTAAGTTCCTTTTTTCTTGACTGAACCCTGACTAATGTGGATTGTTAAGTAAGATGTACTTCCTGCCATAAGTGTCCATCAAAAGGGTTTAAGAAACAGTGCTTTGGAGGATTGAGAGTTCTTAAATAGCCAGATGACCTGAGATGCAGCTAAGGGGCCAGTCCTAACATGCAGAGGTACTCTGGATTTCAGGTCCATGAAAAGCAAAGATCCTGTTCCACTACAGCAGTTGTCACTGTCGGACCCCAGGCCCAGCCTGGCCTGTAGGGATCACTAGCGGTGAGCCTGCAGTCGTCCATCAGAGTTTGGCCTGAACCCATATGGAATCTGACCTCTCTCAAACATGCAGAAACTCAGCTTCTTTACTTGCTACAGTTTTACTCGTTATTAGCAAGTGAGAGGAAGCAGAAAGTGAATGATGAAGAAAGCCAGGAACTAGTACCAGAGACCTCATACCGTGAAATGGAACTTGATTGAGTGGAAGAGAAGGATTTAAAAGGTAGATTTTCAAGGTGTGAATTTTTTCTCTCTTGCTGCCTTTTCTCGCATGTAATCCGAAGAGATAGTAGACAAGAGGAGGAAATTAAGAACCTTATACTAATACCTAATACCTATGTTTCTGCCTTATCCAGTCAAAATGAGGTTTTTGCTCTATTTTATTCATGAGCTTACTATACTTATGCCTCAGTCTCCCATTAGAAGTGAGACTCACTTAATCACATATTCCTAATATAAAGAACTGCTCCACATTTCAGGAACTCAAAATATTTCTTACGTATGCCAAGATAAACACAAAAGCTCTTGGCAGCAATTTATGAGGATTCTCCTTGCTTATGATTTTGCATTTCTTTATGCTAATTCAGAAATATGAACAGAAAACCCAGGACTTGTGGCTGTTAAGTGGATTTGTAACACTTGGAGTGTTGTGGGCACATAACTCAATGAATGAATATATAGTCATCTGTGATAGCTGGAGGAATCGTATTTTCATTGAGCACTGCAGTAAGTCATTGCAGATACTGTACTAGATACTAATACATTAGCAACACTTTTTTCACCTAACTGTTTTAGGACTTTGCGTTTGGCAGAAGAATACATAACTCAAAGTGAATTACTCAGGCAAATGTTGGCAAGAGTTACTTCGTTTGTGCCATGCAAAGAATCTTCTAGTGAATTGAAAAGCATGTCACCTTCTGATTTACCCACTGAAGCATGTTACAATGTAGGTGGCATGTCACAGAGAAAGAGCAGCTTGTGATCAGGTTTTCTATTCATAGAAGACAGTGTTGTGCCAGGCAACCCCAACCACAGAACATTTCAAGTATGAATGAAAAAGGAGCAGTACAGCTGGGATCCCGTTTCCCCTTCTAAGGAGATGCAGACGCTCTCCAGGGCCCGTCCCATGTCTGAAATTGTTTCTTTTCCTATTTTTCTTAAGTCTGTTCTACTTCCACTATAGAGAATTGAGAGTGATGAGTTTTGGAGGAAAATTCCATTTCCTTTCTTCCCTCCTGTTTCTCATGCATTTTAGGTCGTCTTTGTGATTTATGTGCATAAATGATACAAAATCATAAACGTTGGCTTACATGAATCGTTCCTAAATGGTTAACGATTCAAGCAAACTGTTCATCATCTTATTCTCCCTGATATTCTCTCCTTATGTTCGCTGGCCTGCCTCACTCCTTTCTCAAGTCTCACCTCAATTTTCACATTTCCAAAAAATCCTCACTGACAAGAAAGGATTCTAACAGCACTTACTCAATCTCATCTCGATCCCTTTTTCCCAAATTACTGGCTACCTGTTCTTACTGTCTGAAAGTGAAGTTAAGATGAAATAAAGTAAGTATGGCAATTACATAAGATTGGGAAGAAACATATGTTTCTTCCTTCTTGATCTGTTCTAGGATTTACACCTTCATGACAGAAAAGCATTTTAGTTTTTTTAAATTTAAAACACAAAAAAAATTATAGAGTTGCATAACAAAAAAGAAACCCTGGTACTCACCACATCCTGGTTTTGATGATATTTTTGGATTCATGTTCTTTTACTATTATTACATATCTGTGTATTATAGGCATTACATAATACCATTTTGCATATTTTCAAGCTTTCTATAAATGTCATTATACTATGCTTTCTTGAGGTCGCCTTTTTAAATTCAACAATGTATTTCTGAGATTTATACATGTTAATAGATTTAGTTCACTCATTTTAATTGCTGTAACCATGTAATACCATTCATCTATTTCCTATGGATGACTAGTTTATCCTTCACTAATACTAAAGGTTGTACAATAAACATTCTTGAATATTTCCATATACGTATGTGTGCAAGGTTTTGGAGAGTTTATCCAAGAAGTAGAATGATAGACAGCAAAGGCGGTTCATCTTCAGTTTTCCTGGATTTCACCAATGTTCCCTAAAGTGACTATATTCGTGTACTCTCAGAACAGCAGTGTAAGAGAATTCCCACCTCATCCCATCTTGGAATTATCTGACATTTCTATTTTTGCTGGTCTGATGAGTGTGAATGTTTGAAAGTGGATTTGGGTTTGATGTAGGTGTCACTATATGAGGGTTGTCAAGTCAGGAATGTGAGGCTGAAGCTAAGGAAGCAGAGGAAGTCAAATATAAATTAGGCAGCATATTCTCTATTGCTGCATAACAAATTACCACAAACGTGCTCAAAACAACGCATATTTATTTCACAGTTTCTGTGGGTCGGGAATCCAGCCACAGTTTAGTGGGTTCTCTGCTCCAGGGTGTCTCATGAGGCTGCATTCAAGGTGTCATCCAGGGCTGGGATCTCTTCTGAAGACTTGACGTGGGAAGGATCTGCTTCCAGGCTCTCGTGGTGGTTGCCAGAATTCAGTTCCTTGCAGGTGGTCGGACTGAGGGCCTCAGTTACTGTCCTGTGCTCTCATGTTCTCTGTCCTATTTCATTTACATTTAATTCTTGAACTACTAGTAGGTGTAGCAAACACAGCCTGCAGGATGCAGTGCAGAGTACATGGTGACCTAGCCTGCTCGCTCTTCCTCATTTTCTACCTCCTCATGCTCCCAGACCTCTGTGCCTGCACATGTCCTCCTTCTGCCTATACCTACCTTCCCCTACTGTACCTGTCACCTTCCCAGCTCCTCTTTGCCCCTCAGGAATCAGCTCAGGCATTGCCTCTCGAACCCATTCCCTGACCCTGGTCTTCTCTCCGTGTGCCCCGTAGAACCCTGTGCCGCCACCATCACAGCACTGACTCTGAATTGAATCATCTGTTCACTTCTCTGTTTTCCCACGAGACAAGTTCCTTGAGAATGGGGAGTAGGTCTCCACAGTTTCATATCCCCAGCCCTAGCATAGTGCCTGACATAAAGTCAAAACCTAATAGATGTTTCTTATATGAACGATTGAATGAATGTCATAGAGATTAAAGATAGAGAAAGAAGTTCCTGACAACATTTATTGAAAATCTATTATACATAGAGCACTGTGCTGGAGAAAATTATGAAAAAAATAGTGGAACTTGACAGTGCTAAATGAAAAAAAAAAGGTATAAAATGACCTGTACTTATAAATGAGGATTCTTTATATCTACAACTAAGTACCATCAGATGTCTCACTGACAGTGGATTGAATGATGAAAGTGAGATTTAAAGAACCCATTTCTTTCATCTCTTTTTCGTAACTGATTCCCTATTTTCATGTCTTAGGAGAGAAACCTCAGACATTGCTCTCCTAGCCCAGGTCTGTTCTCAAACAGAGAGGCCCAGTGTTGAGCAGAAGAAAAGGGCCGTTCAAGTGGTTTTTAATCAAGTATCCCACATGACTAATTCAGGTCCTCCAAAATAGTCCCAGGGAGCCAAAAACCAGGTAATATGACATGCTGTGGATTTGAAGGGTGGTTAAGCACACATACAGCCACGTCTTCAGATGCCACTATGAGGCAGAAAGTTCAGGAATGCAGTAGAGGAGGGGAATGTAAACCCAGAATGTACTCAGTGTCTCTCCTTCAGGCACTTTTTTGACCCTCGGAAGCCTGGTCTGCTCAGGTCAATTCTGCAACCCTGGATGTTGAATTAATGAATAAACAAACTAGGTCAAAAACAAATGCAGACTATATTAAAAAGAATATGATGCGTCCTCCTTGTTTTGGGCTTAACTTAAAATCCTAAGAGCAGGATAATAGCATTATAAATAACTTTACCTCTCTCAAACTATTGCCTTCTCCTGCTAGTTATAATAATAGCAACAGCTTATATTTGTACCTATTTTTTGTAGTCTGTGACATGCTTTATCTTTTTTCAGCTTATTTGAGGTCAGAGCAGCCCTGTGAAGTAGGTACAAATATTATAACCATTTTGTAGGTGAGGAAACTGAGGTTCACAGAGGTTATACAACTGTGGGTCACACAGCAACTGAGTAGAACTGTTAGGATTCTAAGGTATAAGAGTACCAATTTGTTCCAAGAGAATAGCAACAAAAAAAACTTGGCCTCTAACCCCAAGGCTGCCAGCTATTAAGGTGTATGATCTTGGACATGTCATTTACCTTTTTTTTTTTCTTTTTTTTTTTTTTAGAAAAAAAAGAAAAAAAAAAAAGACAGAGTCTCACTCTGTCACCCAGTTTGGAGTGCAGTGGTACAATCATAGCTCACTGCAGCCTTGAACTCCTGGGCTGAAGCAATCCTCCAGCCTTAGCCTCTTGAATAGCTGGGACTACATAGGTATGTGCCAACCACACCTGGCTAATTTTTTTAATTTACTGTAGAGAGAGGGGTCTTGCTGTGTTGCCCAGACTGGTCTTCAACTCCTAGGCTGAGGGGATCCTCCCAAAGTGCTGGGATTACAGGCATGAGCCACCACATTTGGCCCCATTCAACCTTCTGACCTTCATTTCCTCACTTATAAAAAATGTACATTATCAGCCGGGTGTGGTGACTCATGCCTGTAATCCCAGTACTTTGGGTGGCCGAGGAGGGCGGATCACGAGGTCAGGAGATTGAGACCAGCCTGGCCAACATGGTGAAACCCCGTCTCTACTAAAAATACAAAAAAAAAAAAAATTAGCTGGGCGTGGTGGCTCATGCCTGTAGTCCCAGCTACTTGGGAGGCTGAGGCAGGAGAATCGCTTGAACCCAGGAGGCGGAGGTTGCAGTGAGCTGAGATCAGGCCACTGCATTCCAGCCTGGTGACAGGGCAAGACTCCGTCTCAAAAAAAAGAAAAAAAAAAAAAAAGTACATAATCATTCCTTGCCTTTCTGCCTCACAGGGTGCCTATGAGGACAAAACAGGTGGTCTGTGTGAAAGTGCTTCATAACTGAGCTGGTAATCCATAGATGTCTGGTATTAGCAATGTTTTCTAATAAAATAATAAGAGTAATATTTGTTATAACCGCTTTACTTTGACAGTGCCTTTCATTGCAGCCATTCAGTAATTTGGCAGCTTGTTATCACCTGTATAACACCCCTGTTGCTCCCATGTCTAAAGGTGCACAAGCAGCCAGCCAGTGAGGGAAGGGGAAGCTCTTTCTTCTCAGCATGTCTTTAGAGCGGTGATTCTCTAAATTGTAGCACACTGGAATCCCCTGGGGAGCCTCACACATGCAGGTGTCTAAGTCCCACCCTGACCAATTAAAATTGAATCTGGTGGGGAGGAACTGGGCACCAGTACTTTTTTAAAAGTTCTCCAAGTGATTCTAATATGCAGCCAAGGTTGGGAACCACTGCTATTTGAGACTATTTGTACATCTTAGTGGCTGCTGAAAGTGATCACAGTTTTAAAAGAACACAGCTTATGGTTCTGGAAAAATCCATCTGCTAGTTCCAGAAATGAAGTACGTAAGTCAAATAGGTCTGAGGTCACTTGGGAAAGAAATCCAAGAGAGCTCAAACCACAAAGATTCTAAATGCCACCATCACGTAGGTAGCTGGCCCTTTTCCTGAACTGCCACTGTTGACAGATAAAATGGTGCACACAGCGAGAGAATCTGAGCCTCCCAGCCCCATCACTGTTCCTCCACTAAGCTCCCCTTGAAAACATTCCACAGGACTTCCTATTCACAGTGGTTAGAAAATTGAATACCTCCTATTTTAAAAGAAAAACATCTCAGAGGATAAGCACGTAGCTGACGAGCGGCTGATTCTTTAATTTTCCCCATGGATAATAAGGAAACAATCATACATTATTTAATAATGTATTTTTCCATTGAATTCCGATGTGTTTACAAATTATACATGTTTTGTATGATGTTTCACTGTAGGGTTCACCCAAATAAGCATACATTTATTTTATAAATATAAATATATTATCTATTAAAATAGTTTCTAGTGAAAACATAGGTTTAGCTGTTTGACTCAAGTTTCTTAAAGAAGCCATTGTCAGAAGGAAATTTCCACTAGAGTATACTAGACTGTGTGTCTTCGCGGAAGTAACGCTTCCTCATCTGTTTACCTCCGAACTCCCTTCTCCAGCCAGAAATGAAGACACAAGATAATAAAAGGATTTGACTTTTCAGTATCCCCTTTCGAACTGGGCACCACCCAGAAGGAACATTCCCTTAACTACTCCCTTTAGAAATTATCTCAAGGTGAATTGCATGTCTCATTTGATCACTTCTTTTACAAGACTGGAAACAATTTGAATGGAGTAAACTCCTGTTACCAGACCTGGAGGCTTAAATAATGAAGAGGTTTATCTCTCATCTGAGAAGAGTTTATAGTCCACAGCAATAGCCTGGAGACAAATACTCACACCTCTGGGATCCCACAAAGGTGGTAATTAGGCAGCATTTTATTGTGATGCAGTGAGTGTGCAAAAGACAGAGCCCGGACTACTCTTAGGAACAAAATTGGCTTCCAAAATTGGCTTCCTGTAGAGCCGATAGAAGAAATCTGGCAACCTAAAAATATTTAAAGAGCTTACGACCCCCAAGGGAGAATTTCCAACTATTAAAGTAGTAAAGATTAAACATTTGCTGGGCTTGAAAAGGAGATTTTTAATGGAAAAACTCAGCAAAATACAGTTTAGATAGAGCATCTTAAAAAATAATAATAAGATTGGACCTATCATATACAGAGCAATCAAATTGGAGGCTTTATATTTTCTTTATAATGACATCAGAAAAAGGATCTAAAATAGATCCTACAGATAATGAGCTGTTCTTTCTCCTGCGTTTGTTAGAATATAACACCTTCGTTACGCAGAGGACATGTTCTTACTCACCATCTTGCAGGCATAAATCTTGACATGGTCGTCACAACCTTTTCCTCTGGCCTCTAATTATGATTCTGCTATGTATTTCTCAACACAGCCTACCTTTCATGTGTTTCTCGTATGAATGAGTTGCAGTGTGTGCTGTGGTTAAGCTGGTGGGCACCAGGCCCAGCTCCCTCAAGTCTGGCTTTCTGACCTTGCCAGTGACTTCACCTCTTTGTGCCTTAGTTTCTGTGGCTGTAGAATGGGGATGATAATAGCACCAGTCTCTGTATGTTGTCAGGAGGATTAAGGCAGTTACTACACAGCATAGCACTGAGGAAAGTACACAGCACACAGTAAAAACACAATAAATGTTCGTCATTATTATCACTGCTCTGCATTTCCTTAGTGCCTATAAAAATAGCATATTTTTAAAATCAAAAACAAGATACATGGTCTAACAAAAGATGGTTTTCAGATTCATGGATTTATGTGGAAAGTCTCAATAAGACATTTAGTTATACATTAAGGTATCTTTTTTATTACTATAATTACTTACAATCCTAAAATCCAAGAAGTATTCCACAGCATGATCCCTGACCTCAAGCAGTTTATGTTCCACTTGAGAGACAGAACATATGCCCATGAACTATTAAACACAAATCCAAAGCAGTTCATGATTATGTACAAAATGAGTAGTTCAGATTGTAAAAACTACAAACATAGGGAGAGGGAATTCTGAGGGAGTCAAGTCTCCATTGTGTGCATGAAGTTGATAGAGAACTACATTTGGACCATGAAATAAAGGTAAGGAAAATGAAGGGATTTTCCAGCAGGCAGGAAGACATGAAGGTTAGAGCAAGTCAACAGAGCCGTTCATCTACCACAGGTGATTTGCCTCTGAAATTAGGTGAGATCGGTGGATGACACAGGTTGAGGGCTTCCAATGCCAGAGGGAAGATTCTGACTTCACCCTGAGAGTCTCTGAAGTTTTGTTAGTTGGAAAGTGGCAAAAACCCAGATGCGTGCAAGATAGGTTTATATGGGGAGAGACAGGAAGCAAGGAGACACGCTGATGGTTTTTAACAATAATCTAGGTATAACTCAGACACAGCCTACCAGGGTGGGGACATTGGGAGTACAAAGGAAGTGACAGACAGCTGTGAAAGCATGACAAAGACTCATCCCCTTCATTCCATTCTCACAGCCCAAATCCTCCCAGAGCAGCATTGCTATCTGAGCACACCAAGCCAAGTTCAGGAGCGCCAGATGCCAGATGCACCTCCAAGGTTTTCCAGCGTCCTTGTGGACAGTCTCATCCTGATTCCCATTTACTCCCGCTTGCCTTTCTATCATGTGTACCCAATAGATTCCAAAAATAGAAAATCATATGTTTCTCTCCTTCTAAAAGCATGTAGTACTTTCCAGTTGTGTGGGCTTCTAAAAACATTTTTATTCATATTGATGAATAATTTTAAATTAATAAGTCATTAGTAATTTTGTAGTTTTAAAAGTTAGACTGGTGTACACTTTAATTGGGTGCAGCTTATTGTACCTATATCAGTCCTCAAAAAAGTTCATGAGAAAAACAATAGGTTTAATGATTGAGGATACAGACAGGTGGCAATTATTTGAAAGTCAAGTTAAAGAAGCTTAATTAGCCAGTTACCTTCGTCCCCAGGCATTAACTACTATGGTCTGGAAGTTCATTTGTTATATGCATGATAACATATACTGTGTCACGGGATCGTTTCTTATGCAAGATTAACAAAATGTAACACCCAGAACAACCAAGTTCTATTTCTGTGAGGGCGGGGACTTGAAACTACATGTAACTGCTTTTACTTGGCACCTCATTGGAGTAGCCTTGGATGGTAGCTCAAAGTGATGATTAGTCTAGATAACCCCTTAAAATGCCTTTCAACTCAGCAAGTAACATATGGATTAGTGTTCTCTAATCCATATGTTTAGAGTTTAATAATGGAGATAGCAGCATGTAGAGAAATGTGATTTAAAGAGTGGTCTCCGGATTGGCAGCATGGGCGTCACCTGGGAGCCTGTGTTAGACATTCTTGAGCTCCACCTGCCTCCTCCCAAATCAGTGGGGATGGGGCTAGGAATCTAGCAATTGTGTTTTATATCAGCAATGGGGAAGCTCTGTGTGTGCACGCCTGTGTGTGAGCCGTAGTCCACACGGGGTGGGAAGCAGAAACATAATGAAGAGTCACATGGCTAAAAATAAGATAGATTTAGTTGATTTTTATAGTAATAGATATGGAATATTCCTCTAATTATTTTTAGATTTTAGACTTACTATTTCCAGTAGAAAATCAACAACAGTTAAATATATACCATAAGTACTGTCTTACAGTAATTCCTGGGAAAGGAAGAAAGAAGATAAAGAGAAGGTAGTGAAAAAGAGTGGGAAGAATTAATTTAATTGACATTGATCTAAGCACTCAGAAACAAATATGTTACTCTATGATTAATACTATCATTTGGGGGAGTGAGAGTACCCTTTAAATTAAAAATGGTTCCAACAGACTTATCTACTTTTTTTCTCTCTCTCTCTGTTTGAGACGGAGTCTCAAAGACGGAGACACCCAGGCTGGAATGCAGTGGTGCAATCTCAGCTCACTGCAACCTCCGTCTCCCAGGTTCAAGCAATTCTCCCCGCCTCAGCCTCCCAAGTAGCTGGGATTACAGGCGCTTGCCACCATGCCCTGTTAATTTTTGTAGAGATGGGGTTTCGCCGTGTTGGCCAGGCTGGTCTTGAACTCCTGACTTCAGGTGATCCTCCCACCTTGGCCTCTCAAAGTGCTGGGATTACAGGTGTGAGCCATGGCGCCCAGCCCTTATCTACATTTTTGTAAGCACACATATTTCTGAAATGCGTTTGTTCCTGGAATCTAATCCCAGCGGTTAGTCTAACCTCCCACACATTGCAGGAACCCCTGGTCATTGTCTCTGGAAGGAGTCACACAGCCTCTGCTTCGGCGTCTGTCCTGTATGCTGCCTTACAAACCTTACAGCCACCCTCATGCTTTGCATCTGTCAATGTGGACTCTCCTTCCTTGGGTGCCTTGCTCTGCATGGTTCAGTGCCTTCAAATGTGCTCTTCTACGTGAAATTTCCTGCCACTACTTATCTACCAGGAAAACCCTACCCGACCACCAAGCCTCAGCTCAAATGCTATATCCTATGGAGCCTCCTCCAGGCAGATTTAATGGCTTCGTCTCCTGGACCTCCCATAGACACACAACTTTGTACACACATCCATTATAACCACTGTCTTCTCTCATTGCATATGCTTATTATGCTCAAATTCATCTCCCCACTAGACTAAGTCCCTTGAGGCCAGGAATGATGTCTTACCTTTGCATTCTCAGCAGCTAGTCTATTGTCCAGTAATAAAGTATTACTTAATGAATACATCAAATGAATGAATGTATGAATAAATGATACCCAAACAAAGTTCCACAGGAGCCTAGAAATGGGAGCTATAACCAGTGACTGGCCACACTGAAGAAGCAACATTTGACTTCGTATTGAAGAATAAGTTTGATTTTGTTTGGCAGAAAAAAAAAGGGAGAGGACTATAAGCGGAAGAATAACAAGAACAGAGGCATAGGAGTAGGCAAATCCGTGGTCTTCTCAGAGAGCACCTCATGTTACAGGTCCAGTGGAAGACACATGAAATAGGATGTTTGGACCAGAGTAATGTATGTGCTAAGGAGCCGTGGGCCTTATTCTGGACATAATAAAGAACCATGAAAAAATTTTGAATAGGGAAGAGACATGACCAGATACGTGAGTTGATTGGAGATTGGTTAGAAGGAAATTGCTGTGATCTGGGCAATTGAAGTAAGTGAAAGCCTGATAGAGTTGCAGCCACAGTAGGAGGAGGAAAACCAAGTAAATTTGAGAAGCATTTTGGAAATAGGATCAAGATGACTTGGCAACCAGTTGGATGTGGGAAGTGAGGAACCAGTGAAGCTGAAGCTTGGCCAAGCTTTCTGACCTGGCAACTGAGTGAACGCTCAGACAACACCACCCACACGTGTATCGTCTTCACAAGCAGATTGCAAGCTCTGAGAGAGCAAGGCCCTTGCTCTTGGTGTATCCTCTACATCTCTTGCAGCTCCTAACACTGACCGTGCATTCAGAGGTTCCTAGTAAACGTTTGTTGAAAGAACTGATGATGTCAAATATGTCAAAAAGGAAAATGTAATACAATGTCTTTTTTTAGAGACATTTTTAGATTCTCAGCATGTTTTTCCACCACAAATGAATTCACAACTGTGTCAACTATATCACTCAACTTGTACACCCACAAAAGTGACCCATTGTTGCACAAACTGAAATGTCCTTTAAGATTGTGTGTGCTGGGGGAGGACAGCTCAACGGTTGGTATTTTTACTTTTTTTTTTTTTGGAGAGAGGGCTATGATATTTTTGGTCCTCTGAAAATGGATCCAAAACAATAAAACAAGCTTAATGTTTTCCTCTAGTGGAAGCAAAGAAAGCAAACCTACTACAGGTAAATTGAAATCTTCAAACAGACTGGTAACACATTGCCGAGACATTCTTGAGATAATGGCTTTAGTTAGACTGGGGCCACAAATCTTTACATTTCTCCATTCTCCTGGCGGGGACTAATGAGATTTTATGGCGGGCAAGCTGTTTATCCCTTGGGTGACGTTGGCGTTGGCGAGCACTTCTACATCTTTATCAATCAAGGGTTTTCTGCACTGCAACTTTTTTTCTCCCGTAATGATTGCCCCAGCCTGGATCACAATAGTTACAACATGTGAGAACCTCATTCCTTTTCATCAGCACTGCCCCCATCCCCTTCTGTTATCTAGATCTAATCATGTATGTCCTACTGTCACATTACTCCATAACAAGGGGCGGGAAGAAGAAATGAATAAAAGGAAAAGGAAAAAAGGTTTAGATGGTACCTGCAAGTTGATGCAGGGCCAACAGCTCCATGTCTAGAATATTATATTTGCCCAATAGGACAATAGGTCGGCTGGCAAGCTATTACCTACAGTACTGTATCTGCTGAACAGGCGGAAAGAGCTCACTTCCTCTGCAGTGGTTTAGGAATAGGAGGAGGTGACCACCACTCCAGTTTGGGAACAAGGATTTGGTTCCCCCTTGTAGTTTTCATATTGCCTGAATTCACCTGCAATGCCTGTTTTTCATATACACATAAACATACAAACTCACATATTTAACCATTGCCATCATAAACTCTCAGGATGATGTTTCCATTCTACCTTTGTAACCTGGAAAATGTCGCCAGATCTCAGACCAAGGAGATACTAGGGAAATGGCTCTGCAAAAATCCAGGAACGGGTTTTGGTTCTGGTTCTCCCGTTGAATATATCCATACCACCTGGACAGAATGCTTAGGGCAGCTGCTTGACAACTCTTGAAGAAGTAAACAGTAGCAGGTAGATTGTGGAAGAAAACCAGAATTCAAAAGTATCGCCAATTGACTGTGGATTTACCATGTTTACCCTGTATTCCCTGGACAGGAGTCAAGGCAGCGTGAAACCCGGAAGTCAGCATCAGCGTGACAGAGAGTTCCAGCATAAACCTTCTAGTCCAGGCTCACGGTGAGAGAAGAGTCTTCTGGCAGTGGCAGCCACAGCATGGAAGGCCCGCAGCACAGAATTTGTTGTCAAAGCGGGACCTTCCTCTTCGGTCAAAGGAACCATGGCCCCAAGAGCATGCTTTTTCTTTTCTCTGGGCTCCCACCACTTGGTCCTGGACAGGGGCAGAGTCACAAGAAGTGCACAGAAGAGCAGGGTGATAAGGCTCCAGCTTTCTGGATGGATAACCAAAAAGGTGAATCCTGGGAAACTAGAAAGTGCCAGGGACATGGCAGAGAAAGGAGCTTGGGAAAACAAACCTAGACAGTTATTTGCTGGCTTTGGGGCACACCCTTGACCTATGCATGCTTGGATTTGATCACAAACATCATAACAGAGACTTTGAGAACTGAATTAACAGCTATGTCACTATCTAGGTCCCATCCTGACCGTGAAATAACAGGCACCCAGGAGAACTGTGAAGAGGACACAGTGACTTTGAAAATAGAACTGACATTGCAACCACAACCACAGAAAGCTGATCAGAACTTGCAGTCTAAACCAATTGTGTCAGTTGCCTGCTAAAAAAATAAATGAACAAACCTATGCAGGATTTAAACAAGACCTAGTGTCTCATAATATATTTAAAATGTTCATGATATGCTCCAAAACTACTCTGCACATGAACCAGGAAAATCTCAACTCACGAGAGAAAAGACAATCAATGGATGTCAATATGAAGAAAACACAAATGTGACAGTTATTTGACAAGAAATTAAAGCACCTATTATAAAAATGTTCTAAGAAGTAAGAACCAACACTCTATAAAGCTTTAGCAAAGAGAATAAAGATTGATTTAAAAAAAAAAAAAAAACCCAGAACTTCAGGGTCCCGTGAAACAATTCCCCAAAAGCCTAATATTTGTGTCATCAGAGCCCCAAAAGGACAGGAAAAAGTGTGGTACATAAAAATACTCTAAAGACTGGAAACTTCCCAAGTGTGGCAAAAAGCACAAACCTATAGAAATTCAGTGAACTCCATACAGGACAAACCCAGAGGAACCTATGCCCAAACACATTCTAATCAAACTGCTAAGAACTAAAAACAGCCCCCCAAAATTATTAAAACAGAGAAAACCAACACACTATTTATAGAGAAACAATTAAATGACTATGGAATTCTCATCTAAAACAATTGGAGGCAAGATGGTAAAATGCTGAAAGAAAAAAAAATTTCACCCTAGAATTCTATATTCTAAGAAAATACCCTTCGGGGATGAAGGTGGAATAAGAACATTATAAGATAAATGAAAAATAAGAGAATTTTTGGCAGCAGTCATGCTGTAGAAGAATTACTAAAGAAAGAGCTACAGACAGTTACCTCGTGTGAAAGAAGCTAGACTCAAAAGGTTATGTACTGTAATGATTTGATTTATATAGCAGTTTCAAAAAGATAAAACTATGGCAACAGAGAGTAGATCAGTGGTTGTGAGGGGTCAGGGGTGGGATGAGGGTGTGATTAAAATGGGATAGCATGAAGAAACTTTAGAGTGATGAAGCTGTTCTGCAACCTGATTCTCTACACTCATTAAAAGGCGTAGAATTCTACACACACCCCAGGTCAATCTTGCTGCATGTTAATTTTTTTTAGGCCAATGAACAAGAGATGTTGCTGCTAAGAACCTTCTAGTCTAAATAATACTTCACCACCTTCCTTGGACACCTGCTTGTGAAGGTCATTGACAAGGCCAATGTCCGGTTGTTTCTGCTGCCCTTGAGTGCACAGCTCACAGCTGAACGTACGCTCCCCACCTGCCCCACTGCCAGTTCAAGCTCAGAAAATATCACTCGTTTGAGCTGAACAATGAATGAGAAGGCAGGAGGCATTTTCTACAAAATCTGTAAAGCTCACCTCCCTTCGCCCCTCCTGAGAAACAAGATAAGAAAAAAAAAAATTGAACTTAGGAGGATCGGGACTTATGTATCTAGGTGTCACCTCATCATTGAGCACCCACTTCTGAGTTTCCTTCCTAGCTGCTGCACCCCAAAATGTGCAGCAAAGCCCCAGCAGGCCCTGGAGCCCCTACCTGCTGCACTTCCCTACCACTCCACTGATGTGTAAAGTATTTCTCTTGTAGCAGATACCCTTTTGGTCAAAGTAATAATTCTCTTTTTGTATCAGGTGGTTGGTATTATTTTTGCCCTTGGCAGACCCATAAGAGGAAAAGGGAATCGCACGTTTGCAGGAGAAGGGATAAAATAAAAAATAAGAGCTTAGGCATTGCTCTAATACTGCAGTTCTGCATTGTTTAAAAACTCTGTGTGTGTCCAGGCGCGGTGGCTCACTCCTGTAATCCCAGCACTTTGGGAGGCCGAGGTAGGCAGATCACGAGGTCAGGGGATCCAGACCATCCTGGCCAACACGGTGAAACCCCGTCTCTACTCAAAATATACAAAAACTTAGCCGGGCGAGGTGGCGAGGCTGAGACAGGAGAAGGGCGTGAACCCGGGAGGCGGAGCTTGCAGTGAGCCGAGATCGCGCCACTGCACTCCAGCCTGGGCGACAGAGCGAGACTCAGTCTCAAAAAAATTAAAAAACTGTGTGTGTGTGACTGTTTCCCCCTTAAGGCAGGCATTATGCCTTACTCAGTTTTGTGTCTCCAGGGAGCTGCACAGTGATAGACACGTGGAGGCACCCATAGAGACGCAGGTGGTAAATGAGTGAATGCATGCACCCATGGCTGAATAAATGACCCATGTGACTGATACAATTCTGCAAATACAGCAGATGCCCAAGTGGGTCTCTTGCCTCTGACAGCAGGCAAAGGTGGTGGCAATCCAGTGGCCTAGAGAGGGCAGGGTGCCAATGGAGGGCTCCAGTCTGGTAACAGGAAGGCAGGAGAATTGGGCCACAGCAGGCACCTCATCCCACTGCCCCCCTGCCCCATGGATTGGCACGAGCAGTCCATCTCTAGGATAAGCAGAAGGAAGGAAATCACAACAGAAAACATAGTCCTGGTGAGATGCTCTCAGGTCAATATTCGAACCAAAATATCACTCCTCTAAAGTGTTTCCTGTTCCATGAGATGCTCCTTCACATAGTGTCCCCTCCTCAAACACGTTTAACAAGCACTCTAGGCTGTGTCTCCTTCTTAAAGATGCACCATATATATTTGCTTGTTAAATCCTCTGGAAAGCCCCAGAGTAAATAAATGTTTAATTTTTTAATATATAGTTGAGGTAGAATGAACATATGCACAGATCTTGTGTTCAGCTCAGTAATATTTGAGAGTTTAATGCTCAATTTACTACTACTCAAAATAAGATGTAGAACATTTCCACCACCCCAGAAAGTTTCTCCATGCCCAATTCCAGCCAACCCACTGTCCCCACTCAGAGACAACCACTGTCTTACTGCTCATCAACGTCATCTGCCTTTGCTCATTCTTGAACTATGCCACATGTATTTTTGTGTGACTTGCTGCTTTTGCTCATGTGAGATATTTTAGTTGCATCAATGCTGTCGTGTATATTAGTAATTCATGTTTATTGTTGAGTTGTATTGCATTGTGTGTGTAAACAAATTATGACAGATTATATACATCTATATTGTAATATATAGAGAGATTACATATATACATATCTCATAATTTGTTTATCCATTTTCCTGTTGATAGACATTTGGGTGGTTTCCAAGTTTTGACTATAATGAATAAGGCTGGTATGAACATTCTTATGTAAGTCTTTTTGTAGACATATGTTTTCATTTTTCTTGGGTAAATACGTAGAAGTGAAATTGCTGGGCCATCGGGTATATATGTTCAATGTTATAAAAACTGCCAAACAGCTCTCCAAAGTGATTGCACCTGTTTAACTTTTTAAACTTGGTATTTCCCTTATTCATTTGACCACAGAGCCCCATAGATCTGTAAAATGAGCAGGTTGGACTAGACAGCTTTTAAGATTCTTTCCAGCTTCATGCAGTGAGAGAGGCCAAGGCATTCGGGGGCCGAGTGGATCAAGGGCAGGATTTGTCTTCTTTCATAAATCTTCTAGGCCAGAGCAGATGACACGAAACCCAGAATAACCAAATGTTGGGAGTAGGAAGATAGAGAACATGGCTGAGTCCAGGGAGTGGAAAAGAGGTACTAACTAGCAGGTAGTCACCTGGACAGAGGCATGAAAGAGGAAATATTTAAGCCAGAGGGAATCTGAGATACCAGAGATAGAAACAGTTAAAGCAGAAACCACGGTGTATAGAAGACTCCGGCAGTGTTTGAGAAGTTTCTTTGGTCGAGGGGCATCAATAATGATAAGACATTCAGAAAACTCTTCAAGACGACTGTTTTCAAAAAAGGGGGAGTTGTAAAGAGGATTTGGGCACAACTGAAAATAATGTATGGTAAAATTGTTTTCATTTTCATTCAATTTATTAGGAATTTTAAGTTTTAAATGACATATTACTGTTGGGATATAATTCTCTGTGAATCTCTTGCATTTCTGCATATGTTTTTGTTTTTGTTTTTGTTTTTATTTTGAGGGAGGGTCTTGCTCTATTGCTCAGGCTGGGGTGTAGCGGTAAGATCTCGGCTCACTGAAACTTCCACCTCCCTGGTTCAAGCCATCCTCCCACCTCAGCCTCCTGAGTAGCTGGGATTACAGGCGTGCACCACCATGCCCTGCTAAATTTTGTATTTTTTTGTTTGTTTTAGTAGAGATGGGGTTTCACCATGTTGCCCAGGCTGGTCTTGAACTCATGGGCTCAAGTGATCCACCTGCCTCAGCCTCCCAAAGTGCTGAGATTACAGGTGTGAGCCACCACACCGGGCTGCATTTCTGTATATCTTGAGTAGAAACACTGTCCTTTGCTCTGGACTATCTTTTGCAGGATGTTTCTGTAGTGAACAGACTTGAAAATAGAGATCATGTGTACCTTGGGAGCAAAGGGTAGGTTTGCCTACCTCCTTGGAAGATAGAGATAATATGTAATCCTGAAATCAAGGGCGTGCATGCTTACTGCCCTCTGTTCAGGTCCCCTAAGCTCAGAATTCCTGTCCTAAAACGCAACCCATTGCATTTTCATGTATAATCTGACCCTCTTCAATCACTCTTTTGAGACGTGGGGAGCCAGTATAAATTCTTTAAAGCATGCTGACAGTTTATCTACTGCTATGGCTGTGGATAATAAACTGTCTCCCTGACTCAGCAGTCTCATGTCTTTTCCCACGATCCATGAGACTAACTTGGAATAGCTAACTGGTTAGCTTGCAAGTAGGGTAAAATCTCAACCCCTTCAAAGTTCTTGACGATTACATATGAATTCTCGAATAAAAGCAAAAGTTCTTCCTTCACACAATTCCAAAGTCTAACTTGTCAACAAAAGGAATTCTGAAATCAGGAGGTTTCTTTTTTAAAACAGGGGTTCAAGAAACTCAAGATTGCTCAACATGTTGTTCCTTTTTAAACCTAGAAGCTTTGGAGCAAGTATTTTCCTGTACTTTTTCAAAGTTATTGTCCTGGTCCCAAAGAGATACTCCCTTCATTCCAGGAACCAACACCATAAAACATCTCAGATCCTCGGAGAATCAAACTCAGTCTCAGCTGCTGAGATCACTGGTACGGCCCAAGGGCATGAGCCTTCTGTGCTTCTTCAATTTCAAAGGTTGGCTGGCTCACAGCCCCAGCCCGCCCCCACAGAAACCCTGAGCAAGGCACATCTCCTGCGTGGTTTCTGAAAGGCAGAAGATAAATGTCTATCCACAGTGACAGAAGAGCCCTTCAGCACATCTCTGGCCAGAAAGCAGAGGGTCGATGGCAGGGTGCCCACACATTCGACTTGCCAGTAACAGTCCGGGGTCTTGTTGTTCTGCTTTTGTACAGAAAATTAGACAGTCATGGAAGTCAAAGAATGCAGATGACACTGTAGTTCCAACCCCACAGCCCATGTGTCGCCTCCTCTTTTGTTTCATTCACTTCATGGGTGTGATCTTTTGAAAATGATCCAAAGTCACATGAAGGCTTCCCAGCCACTCCTAGCTTCACATAATTGTATCCTCCTCTCAAATCCTGCCCTTCCCTCAACCCCTTTCTCTGCAGTGCCAGCATCTCACCAGTCTCTGAAAAGCAGTCCCCTTTCTATTCTGAATCAATGATCCTCTTCCTCATCAGAACTGATTCTTACCTTCAAACGTTAAATCAGATGATTTCTTGAGATTCCTTCCAGATATAGTATCTATCAGTCAATGTCCCCCACTCACTTATTCACTCTCCTTAGAATATACACATATTCAGAAAAAAAAAAAAGGACATTGACCCTATCTATCTTCTCTCCTCTTCAAATACAGGTTCCTGAAGTGTCCAGTTTACAAGTCAATTCACTGCTGGATAATTTAATATGTGGCTTATTCTCTATATGCCACAGAGGCAGTGTGCTTAATAAGGTCCCTAAAGACCTCATTTCCAATCCAATGAGCATCTCCCCTCTCTCCTCCTCATTCTCTCTTATCCTAAGGGTATGTGTGTGTGTGTGTGTGTGTGCATTGCACACGGTATTGTCTGAATTGTGTCACCCCCAAAAATTCATGTTGCATTCCTAATCCCCAATGTGACTGTATTTGGAGATAGGGCCTTTAAGGAGGTAACTAAGTTTAAATGAGAGCATAAGGGTGGGGCCCTAATGCTCCACAGGGCTGGTGTCCTTAGGAGAAGAAGGGACACCAGAGAGCTGTCTTTCTCTGCACACGTGTGCACACACACAGAGAAAAGACCATGCGAGGACAAGGCGAGAAGGTACTGTCAGGCAAGCCAGGAAGAGAGGCCTCAAAAGAAACAAAATTTACTGGCACCTTGATATTGGACTTCTAGCCTACATTACGGTGAGAAAATAAATTTCTGTTGTTTTAAGCCACCTGGTCAGTGGTATTTTTTATGACAGCCAGAGCTGACTAATGCAGCATGCATGCCCTTTATTGGTTCTTAACCTTTTTATGCCTAGTAAACTGTTAAAAGGTAGTATGCCTAGCAGAGTGCATGCAATATGCATTCTATTCTGCGTAGTAGAGTCTACATAGTATGCAAAGCACACATAACATATTAGATAATTATAGAATGACAGGGCTAGAAGGAAAGGTCACTGTTAACAGCAGAGTGCTGGCTGTTAGCGGCAGAGAAAAGGAACAGAGAGCAAATGCGTAAGTTGTCTTATTTATATTTCAAATAAGCTCTTCTTTCAGCTAACATGCTTATACCTTGTTTACTCACCATTAGTAGCCGTTGATAAATATAATCATTTTAAATTTACCTGCACAATTACATTTCGCAAAAAGGTCAACCTTAGTCAGTATTTTCATACAGTACCACCTGGTGTGGAGGAGGAAAGTGTGACTTAAGCTAATATTTAATGCAGAAAGAGGGATGATTCATTAATGGCTCTTATTTCATGTTTCAGACATTAATTGGAGATTTTTGCTTAAGAACCAACCATTTTGAAGCAATTGGGAAAATTTGAACATGGGTTCAGTCTTAAATAATATTAAAGAATTATTAATTTTGTTAGGTATGATAGTGATATTGCAGTTGTGAAAGAAAATGGAGAAACAACTACTTAGGGGAAAAGAAGAAAGAGGAAGAGAAGAAGAAAAAGGAAGAGGAGAAAAAAGGTGTAAATATAGCAAAATGTTGAGAACTTAAATGGGGGAAGGGCACATGAGGTTCATTATATGATGTGTGTCTGCTTTTGTGTAAGTCTGAAAATCTTCAACATCAAGTGCTTTTAGCCAGGTACAGTGGCACAAACCTGTGGTCCCAGCTACTTGGGAGGCTGAGGCGGGTGGATGACTTGAGCCTGGGAGTTTGAGACCAGCCTGACAACATAGTGAGATCCCAACTGTATCAGAAAAGAAAAGAAAAAAAAAAAAAAAACAGCAAACATTCATTGAATGTCTGAAGCAGGAGTCAATCAGTTGCCTGCCATCAAGGGTAGATGGAAAGTTTGTGAGGCCTCAAGCTTTTACCATTGGGGAGCCCCCCTTGAGAAAAAATGATGAATGCACAATTCTCTTGGGAGGGGCCTGTGCTGGCGACAGGCTCACACACTTGCATTTCATCAGCTCCATGGTAAATCCACCTGTCAGCCATGGGTATGGCTTGCTTAGCCCAGTGATTCTTCCTTTTTTCAGCTTTTTTTTTTCTTCCTATTATGAACATTTCAAACATAACCAAAAGAGCATTTAAGACAATGATCTTTTATGTGTCTGTTGTCCAACTTCCACAACCATGAGGCTAGCTAGTCTTAATTCATCTGTAATGAATTAATCAGTCATTCGCCTCCATACATACTGTGGTATTTTAAAGAAATCCCTAATATCATTTTATCTCTAAAATATTTCAATATGCATCCTTAAAAGATAAGGATTCTTTCAAAAACATACCACGGTATCATTGTCACACCTAAAAAACATAATTCCTTAATCAGGCCAGTGTTTAAAATATACATTAAGTTATCCAGGAGTGAATTGACTTGTACACTGGACACTTCAGGAACTTGTATTTGAAGAGGAGGGAAGATAGATAAGGTCAATGTCCGTTTTTAAAATTTCTTTAATTGCCTCAAATATTTTTGTACAGTTTGTTCAAATCAGGAACCAAATAAAATATATATCACAACTGGTTGATATCTCTCTTAAATGTCTTTTAATCTATAGGCTTGCCTTCCACATTTGTTAGATTCCTTGCAATGTATTTGTTGAGGAAACTGGGCCATTTTGTCCCATAGGGTTTCCCACAGTCTGGTTCTTGCTAATTGCATTCCTGTGGTATCATTTAACATGTTCCTCTCGCTTATGTCCTGTAAATTGGTGGTTATATCTAGAAGCTTGATCGGATTCAGGTTTGATTTTTTGGCACAAATTCATCAAAGGTGTGTACTTCTATGAAGGCACAAGATAAACGGTTGTGTTTTGTTTTGGTTTTTTTCGGGTGAGTAGCCACTGCTGATCATTACTTTGACCCTTTATTTCCCAATGTTTATTTTTTTTATTTAGATGTGAGTTCCGTCAGGCAGGGGCAGGGATTGTGTGCACTGTAGGGTGCTGCCTCCTCTTCACCCCAGGCCCACTTCACATGCTCACCTGGCTGGCTCCCAAGGCACTGGACTGTCAGAGGATCAGGGGTGGGGACGGCATGGACAAAGGGGACAAGAAGCAAGACTTGTCCCAAATGAGTTCATAGCATGGTTGGAGACACAGGAAGTAAACACGCGGAAATAACAAAGAGATGTCATAAAGCCGTGCAAATACCTTAGGTAGCGATCCCTCTGGGAGCGCAGAGGACAAGGGAGCAATCCACTTGGGTAGTCGGGGAAGGACTTTAGCCCAGACACTGACTTTCTCCAATGAAACACAATGTCGTGTCTGGACGCCCTGTTGCCAGTTGGCGTCCACCCTGGGCTTCCTGTTGCAAAACATCCAATCCATTTCTCCTCCACTGTGCGTGTTGGACCAAAGGCTGCACAGCCAAGATTCTGACTCCCTCCTGGTTACATGCCCCCTTGTGGTATAACCACAAATTACAACAGATTTTCCAACCTTGAAGATGGGGACAGCCATCAAACATTATCAGTGGGGCGGAGGTGTGGAAAGAAAAGCATCTGTAGCGGGTCCATTCTGTGTCCGGCACACAGCTGGGCACATCTGTGTGTATTAGCGCATTCTTACCTCCCAGAGCCCAGTAATCGGCCAACATGCGTGGCCGATGCTACTAGGCAGGGACCCAGTATCTGCATTCACCTTCTTCCTTTCTGACAAATCCCAATTTTGTTCACGGTGGCAAAGTGCCCCCTAATGCTTGCCTGCTCAGACTGATAGCTCAGATGCTGGCCAGTGGGTTCTAGCTGGAAGTTGGCTGGAAATTTCTGGGAACAGCTTTGCTTTCCTAGTATAGGAGCTTCCCCTTTTTCCCTTCCTGCCTGGAATGCAGAGTTCGGTGGGAGGTAGAGCAGCCATCGTGGGGCTGCGAAGAGGCAAATGCGAAGACAAAAGCTTCACTTTGAGAAAACAGCAGGAAGAAAGAAGCAACCTGGGTCACAGATGTCCGCAGCACCCCCCAAAATGCCTACCTTTGGACTTCCTGAGAAGTGTGAGAAAAAGAGCCTTGCTTGGGTCCACTACCGTAGTCACCTTTCTATTATACATAAACAGAATCCATCTGATAGTTATCATCATGGTAGTTCGACTGATGTACTAAGATACGGATGTTCAGGTCGCTTAAGACACTCCCTCAACTGCCCGGGTGCGGTGGCTTACGTCTGTAATCCCGACATTTCGGGAGGCCGAGGCAGGTGGATCACTGAGGTCAGGAGTTCGAGACCAGCCTGGCCAATATGGTGAACCCCCGTCTCTACTAAAAATACAAAAAAGTAGCCAGGCACGGTGGCATGCACCTGTAGTCTCAGCTACGTAGGAGGCTGAGGCAGGAGAATAACTTGAGCCCAGGAAGCAGAGGCTGCAGTGAGTCAAGATTGCACCACTGCACTCCGGCCTGGGCAACAGAGTGAGACTCCGTCTCAAAAAAAAAAAAAAAAAAAAAAAAAAAAAATATATATATATATATATATATATAAAACAATATAGAACATTTGTGTGTGTATATATATAGAACGTGTGTGTACGTATATATATATATACACACATACATACATATATATATAAACTGCCTCAAATTCACACGACCACAATAAGGCACAGCTGGGGCTCAACACCACTTCCCATCAGCTTCTTCACCACCACCCCTCCCCTGCCACCTGATGACAACATATATGCACCTTTTTCTGTTTCGTGATACCCCTCACCTGGCAAGCCAGAAGGCTTTTTCTCAGGGTGGGACTGGGGTCATCACACTCTCCTGCCCACCAGAGCCCAGGCTGCTGGCAATGAAGATATCATTCCTTCCTTCCCAGGCCAGTCCTCTTGCACACAGAGCAGTGGCAGCTGCTGGAAATCCCTTCTCCCCTCCAATGCCTCCACTGCCTGCCCTTTCTACTACATTGCCCATGTTTGGTCATATCCAGAACATCCCTGTTAAAATAGATTCATCTTGCCCAGCAATTCCCCACAGGTGTTCCACAAAACCCTAGTCCCAAGGGAAGTGACTTTGTATCACTGGATTTAACTAAGACTAAGGTGCACAAGCTTTCACATTTTAATGTCTCTGAAATTAGGATGTTTGTTACAACTGATGTATATTATCAGCAGCCATTTTCCCATGCTTTAACCTATCAGAAATCACGTGTCATAGACATTGGCCTCTTAGCTTATTAGAATGGTGCTTGAAAATAAAGGAATTCCATGGTCAAATACATTTGGAAAATAATGGAACAAACTAAAATCAATAAACCTTTGCAATGCAGATCTTTTCAAAGCCTTTAACATGCTAAAGTGCCTCTCCAAGAGATTTGCTAAGATTATATGGTCATGGAATTCTCCTTTTTGTAGAATGCCTTATAGTACTAGTGTTATATGGAATGCAAATTAAGAAATTTTGCCATTATATTCTGCGATAATTGACCAGATTTGCCAACCAACTAGCTGTCTTCTGGAAGAAAGCTCCAAGAAAGTTGGTCAGAAGACATAACGTGAGAAGCTGCCAAGTCTGAAGTGTAGCCCTTTAGTGGGAAGGTCAGAGGCCTCACGAGGCACCAGCACCTGCTGAGTCACTGGAAAACACAGCAGATACCTTCAGGGGAATAATGAAAAGTGGAACGTGCAATGTTGTTAAGATTCTCCCTCTTGACTCTTTTTATTGGCAGCCAAGGCTGCATGCCTTCATCCAGTCCAAAGAGACGAGAGTATGACCAGGGCCGTGTCTTCTTAATGCTTGGATACTATGTCTGACCCCCAGAACCTATGACAACATCATTGGTCTCCCAAATACAAACACATCTTATATGACCCTGGTCATGCTGAAAGGGGAGATCATTCGTAGAGAATTTGTAGTGCTGCTTAAACTCTCCAGGTGATTCCAATATTCAGACAAATTTGAGGCCCATAGTTTTAGGCTCTGACTTGATGAAGCAGCACTTAAACTGTGACAGCTGGTGAAAGATACATTTCACTGTCTCGGTCATCCCAGCCTTAGGTGACAAAGGCCACAATGGTAGTGGTAGTGAAAATGCAGATGAGAGATAGAGATAAGAGATGTTTTAGGGATAGAATCTCCGGGGAGAGGTTCAGAATAACTCAGGTTTTGAGAAGTTTGACAGAATGACATACCATGAAAAAACAGGACGGCAAGGGGTGGAGGCCTGGGTTTTGAAAGGAAGATGGTTATTTGAATTTCTACCTTGTGCTCTAGCCTTTAGAAGGATGTCCTAGTAGAAATGTCCAGAAGGCAGTTGGAGATGTAGGCTGGATTTTAGAGGGCAGAGCTAAACATTTGGAAGTGATCTGTATCCTGGTGATGTTTGAAGCCTTAGGAGCTTAAAGATTGTCTTCCCTGCAATGCGATACTGTTTGGAATCCCACACATGTATAACTGCTGGACTCAGCATGAAGGATGTGAAGTTCCAGTTCTGCCTCTGCCACTTACCGGTGTCTGACCTGAAACATGACACTCTGCCTTCTCAGCCTCAGTTTCCTTAACTGGAAAGCAGATGGAATCATGCCAACCTCGCTGGGCGTTTGTGAACATTAGTTGAGAAAATCCTTGTCAAGTGCCTGGCATAATGCCTGGTGCTGAAGATGGCCTCCAGCCTTGTCAAGTCTCTCTAATGTCCCTCGCCTCACCCCACGCAACTCCCAAGCAGGCCATGATAGAAGTCCACTTCTCTTCTGTGCCAAGAGTGACTCGAGCAACAACAAGCAATCGATTTGCACTCATCTCAATGGTATGTGTAGATCAAATCTTGGCAGACCAATTTAATTTTCTTTGATGATAGATAGGCCATGTAGATAAGGAATGAGCAAGAGATGTAATCTCTCTGTGTTGAAATCTGACCTTAGATTCCATCACAAATGACTTTTCATCAACTAGATAGAAGGAAATAAGAGAGACTCTCTTCTGTCTTAAGTGCAGGCACCAAGAGTTGAATAATATCACCCAAAAGGCAGCCTATCCATGACTCAGCCTCCACCTGGGGACATCCTGCATGACCTTACTCATGTCAGAGAGGAGCCCATACTGAACATCTCTCTTTTTACCCCAACAATGTCATAACCAAGAACCTCCTAATTAAGGTCAGATGACACCAAGTTGTGAGGCATTTGTCTAAGGTAGGAATAGAGCCAAAAATAGCATTAACTGACAGTTCATAAAGAGTGAGGGGCAATAGGAACAAGTTTAACATTAAAAAAAAAAACTGTGTAAACAAAAAGAAGAATATATGTTGGCTCGTTCACTAAACTAGTAACCAGTGTCACCCAGAGTTGTACCCAGATAAGGAATGCTCAAGAATAACTGGGTGCCTGGGCACCCCTGATGAGTTTAACTCATATCAGAGAAGGCAACAAGAAGGCAGAGGAAAAGGGAAGGAGAGACAGAATGAGAAAGAGATCAGGGAAGGGAAGATAGGTAAGTGCGATGTTGCTGTTGTTGAATATGTTCAGAGTGGAAGATGCTAGTCCATTGGAATTCAAGTTCACTTATATGAGCAACAAATAATTTATTGAGCGTGCAGTGTGTGCCAAGCACCATATCCAGTGCTAGGGATATAGCAGTGAGTGGAACATTCAGGATACTGCCCTCATGTGGTCTTCTTCCTCTACCCAACTTCCGAGTGTTGAGGAACCCATTACAAGTCCTTAGATGGCTTCTCGTTTCCATCTGCACCCACTGCTCATATGATCTCATCCACTACCACAGCTTTCCATACCATTCATCTGCGACGCCTTGCAGACTCAGCCTTCCATCCCATCTTCAAGTGGCCAGTTGTCTAGCTGTCCTCTCAATGAACCACAAAGGTGGTCCATCCAAAGCAGAATCTTGATTCTTCCCACCCCCTACCCAAACCTCTTCCTTCTCCCATCTCTCCCACCTCCACACATGGCACCAAGCACGGCCAAAACAGAGGAGTTGTCCTGGACTCCCACATCCCACGTTCTGTTGATTCTAATTTTCCAGAATTCGAATTGTATCCCACAGCCAAAAAACAGCATTTTCTTCTTATTTTGCATTCTAAAGATTGCTGCAAACAGGACTAGAGCAGACACCCCCTTCGTCCTAAGCTGTACCCCCTTCCCACCCTCCAACTGTGACCTTGGTTGAACCAGCCCTACCACTATCAAGCCAACAAGAAGACTGCAGAAAGAGAGGGGTTTGGGGGGTTTATTGCCTTGGGAGTGAGGACTAAGCACTCATGAGGAACGTTACTGCCTCCCTCACTCTGGGGAAGGTAAAGAGAGGGATCCCAAAGTGATGAGACGCTCGAAAGCCAGGGTCAACAAACTCTTTCTGTGAAGGGCCAGATGGCAACTACTTTAGGATTTGCTGTCATACAGGGCCCGCCACAACTACTCAGTTCTGCCATTGTAGCGTGAAGGCGACCGCAGACAGTAGCGAATGAGACAGAAATAAATGAGCGCGGCTGTCTTCCAGTGCGACTTTATTTATGGACACTTACATTTGAATTTCATGTGATTTTTCACATATCACGAAATAGTATTCTTCTCTTGATTTTTTTTCAACTACTTAAAATAGGTAAAAAACTATTCTTAGCTCACGGGTTAAACAAAAACAGGCAGCAGGCCAGTCCTGGCCACTGGCCATACTTTGCAAACTCTTCGTCCAGGAGAGCCACTCACAGACAGTGCAGGGGCTACCAGAAAGGGACAGTGACACCTCACTTCCCAGTAGACCCCTGATAAGCTGCAGAACTGCAGGCCCCTTCTGGAGTGGAGCTAAGGGCGATGAGAACATCGTGTGGGAGCCTCTCCTCTGGAGGCTGGGGACACGGGGAGCCTATGGCCAGGGCCTGCTGCTTAACCGGAAGCTTCTGAAGGCAGGATGACTCAGTGGAGCAGGCCCTGCTGCAAAAGGAACAGGACTCATTTGCACTCATAACTATCTCTCGAAAATATTATAAAGCGGTGTCTCCTAAACTTCAGCTCTCTCTGCAGTAAATTTAAACTGTTGCAACATTGTTGCGGGTGATTTATTGGGGTGGTAAGCTTTTGCATGTTTTTTTTTTTTTTTTTGGGAGGTTCCTTTTAAATTTCTACTACCGTTGGTATCATTTTTAAGGAGTTACTCACATGACAGAATGTTAAGCGCTGATAGTGGCTAACAAGGGAGGCTGCAGAAAGTCTATGCTGGGATATTTAAAACCATGATCAACTGCCATCTGTTTGGGGGGTTTTAAGGTGAGCCCAGCGTGCGTCAAGAGGCTAGTTGGGTCACCGCTCAAGTCTCCTCGATCTTCCTAATTCCAAGATACGAATGGAAACAGATGCACGTTGGGGAGAGTAATAAAAAAGAGCAGTTCTGCTTTCCTTTTCTCCAACAACAGAAACAGTGAATATTAACTCCCCAAATCCCTGTGTAACACTGAGTACCCAGCCAAAGAAGTTTCCTTTGAAATTGCCTCTGTCTGCCTAAGACGTCTACAAAGCCCGCATTTTAACGCTGAAATAACTCCAGTTACTTGAGCTGCCGTTGCTGCTAAAAGATGTTTGAAGAGGAGGAGGAAAAGCCATCTCGATAGGACAAGGATTTGTCACTTGCTGCAAAGAAGGCATGGGATTTTTTTCCCTATAAAAGGGGTAGTCAGAGTTGGGAGCTTGTCCCTGTCTTCTTGGCCCGGATTCCCAGAGGAAACAAATAGACATTTTCAGGTCACAGGTGTCTCTGCATCAAGTGGTTCTGGAGTCTCACTCAGTTTCTATAAGTCAGGCCATTTCTCTCCACCTTATGAGTCTCCTAGCACTGGACATTCTGGAAATCCAAATGAAATTGACAAATTTGGTTGATGTCATAGCAAATTCAATGCACCTTGCTGTCTTCAGGCTGATTTCAAATCACTGGATAGAAAAGAGCTAAAATCTAGCTTTTGTTTTTAAAAATTAGAGTGTATAAACTGATTTTTTTAAAAAACACAGGAATAGATATTATGTAAGATTTTCTATTCCCCACACTCCCCTACCACCACCCCCCACCAAATTTTTCTGGCCATCACCTTTTCATGACCAATTTTATTCCTGTAATGCAAGCAGAATGTTTGCAGTTTTGTGATGCCTTTTAGTTTTTTAGTGCCACGTCATTATCAACCAAGATGTCCAGATAAATTACTTAACAGAGAGGCAGTGGAGATGCTGCTCACATGACCACCCAGCTGAGAAATTCTCTCTTCACTCACTCGCTTCTGTCCTGGACAGATTCATGTGGTTTACAGTTGCTCTTATTTCCATTTACCAGAAACAGATTTGCAAACGTTTTCTTTTAAGCTGGATTCCCTTCTCTCCATTGTAATCTCCATAATCATGAAAAGAGGAATATAGAAAATGAGCAGCATTGCTTTTTATCTCATCACCACTCACTGAGCACCCACTGCATACTCGCCTCCAAGCAGGCGTCCCCTCGCTAACATCAGCACAAGCAGGCATTATTCATCCATTTTCACAGCTATGTAAACTAAGCTGTAGAAAGTTCAATAACTTGCCCGGGCTCATACTTCTGGTATGAAGTGGAGCCTGGCTACCAGCCCAGCTCTGTCTGCCTCCAGCGCCTTTCTCTGCACCGTTCAGCAACGCCTGGCTACAGAACACACCCAGTGTGGCCAAGCATTTTCCATGACTGTCCCTGGAGCACATTAATTCACCTGCTGACGTGAACCTCTTTTGGAAGGTGAGCCTTTTCCAAAATCAATACTTTTCATTGTAGTTACGCAATTATGACCTAAAAGAAAAATTTCACCATGATACCGAAAGCCACTAGCTTCATGCAAACACCAAACGTGTGCTGTAACTGAGGAGGTGAGGGGCGAGTCCTTGTCACACATTTCCTGGGGGTCAGGTCAATCCACCTGTGAGCCCAAAGTTATGCTGGCAGAAGGAAGAAGCGAGATGATTTTTAATTGTTATGAAGTGTGCTGGTAACTTAAGTTATTCTACATTTCCATCTTTGTTTTGAAACCAGGTTGAAGCTCTGTCTGTCTCTGTCTCTCTGCTTTCCCTACAAATTGGACAACAGGTTTCTCCTCAGACAGTTTCTTCTTGGCTTCCATATGACATCAGGTCCTTCCTCAATAAAAGCAATCAATGCAGGAAAAAAAAAAAAGAAAAGAATTTCAAAGATGGGATGCCACTGTCTTCACAATGATTGGCAGTTTTATATTTCCTTGCAGTCATGTTGATGTGGATTTAACTAGTACATATTTTTAAATGCTAAAAATTGTATTTCTTTTTATACTTCACATTATAAACATATGTGTTTCTATATAACCTTTATATGACTAATTACATTATATCATAAACATATTTGTATATTTCTATATAACCTTTACTAATTGAACAACTGTATAATATTCCTTCAAGATGATATACCCCAGTATCTTAAACTATTTCTTTTCTGTTAAGTGTTTGTAGTGTTTCCCTGATATAAGTAATGTTTTGTTCTCACCTAGGTCTTAGAAAAAAAAAAGTACTGTTAATAAACTTTGTTTGGTGTATATACCCTTTTCCCTTTCACTGGAATTTATATTTAAGCTAAATTGTCAGAAGTATAATTACAGGGCCAAGAGATTTGAATATTTTATGTTTGATCTTTCTTGCATCCTGAACACATATATATTATTTTCAACATTCTTCCTGTCATCTTCAAAGCATAATCTGGGAGAAACAGTCAATTCATTTCTTCATTTCTCTTACCCTTGACTGGGCACTGGATTATAGTACAGCTTGCTCACCCTCAAAGCTGCTGCCAATTTCTTCCTTCCTTTCCTCCTCTCCTCTCCTTTCTTCCCTTCCCTTCCCTTCCTTTCCCTTCCCTTCCCTTCCCTTCCCTTTTCTTTCTGACAGGGTCTTGCTCTGTTGCTCAGGCTGGAATACAGTGGTACAATCATAGCTCACTCCAGCCTCAACCTCCCAGGCTCAGCGGATCCTCCCACTTCAACCTCCTGAGTAGTTAGGACTACAGGCGCACAGCAACACACCCAGCTAACTTTTGTATTTTTTTGTAGAGACAAGGACCCACTATGTTGACCAGGCTAGACTCAAACTTCTGGGCTCAAGTGCTCCTCCAGCCTCAGCCTCCCAAAGTGCTGGGATTACAGGTGTGAGCCATTGCGCCTGGCCAGCTGCTGCCAATTTTTGAATATAAAGTAGACTTCTTGGAAATTCCCTGTTTCCCATATAAATAGAAGGCCAGAAAGATTTTTTAAAAATTATTACTCAGTGCTGGCAAGGATACAAGGAAATAGACACTAATAAATTTCAATGAGTATAGACTGGTACAACCTTTCTGGCAGGCAATTTGGTAATATATGGGAATGCATTTAAAATGTATATGTGCTTTAGGCCGAGTGCAGTGGCTCACGCCTATAATCCCAGCACTTTGGGAGGCCGAGGCAGGTGTATCACCTGAGGTTGGGAGTCAGAGATCAACCTGACCAATGTGGCAAAACCCCATCTCTACTAAAAATACAAAAATTAGCCAGGCATGATGGTGGGCGCCTGTAATCCCAGCTACTCAGGAGGCTGAGGCAGGAGAATCGCTTAAATCTGGGAGGCGGAGGTTGCTGGGCGGAGCTGAGAGCACATCATTGCACTATAGCCTGGGTAACAGAGAGAGACTCTGTCTCAAAAAAATAAAACAAAACAAACAAAAAATAAAATGTATATATGCTTTAGTCCAACCATTCTGGATGGTTAATAATGTATCATAACAAGGAAAGTCAAGGTAGGTACAAATATTTGCTACAAGCATATTCTTTTTAGCAATCCTTATAATAGCAAAAATGAAAACAAATTTCATCCAACAAAAGGGGACTGGCTTAAGAAATTCTGACACATCTGTATAATGGATACCATGCAACCATTTAAAATTATAATTGCAGATGACATGATATATTTGTTACATAAACACAGGCTCATAATATATTTAATGAAAAAAGTCATACAATAGCACTTATTATGTTATCTATTTGTGTAAAATATACATACCTAGATAGGAGAGCGATATGCCCCAGTTGTTAACAGGATGGTGGAATCATTGGTGGTGAATGGTTTCACCTTTTTATTTTTTACACCACAGGTATTTTGTGTTTATAAGAAACAAAGCTTATTTTTTTCTCATTTATACCAGTTTCAAAAGCTTACAAGGGCACAAAAATGTTTCCTGCTGCCCCCACCAACATGGAACAGGGACAAGAAGAACTGCTTTGCATCATCCTCTGGATTCTGTGTGTGCTTTGTGATCCATGCCTCCAAATAACAAGGGTCGCAAGCATGCAGCAATGAATGTAGGCAGAATCCTTTCTATGTCTAATTCAAAATACCAGTACCCCCCATCTAGCAAAGGAAGTGAGAATGCTCCAACCACTCTAATCAGGGACATGGACAGTTCTCCCAGCAGAAGTAATGAGGGCCTCCTCTTGAAAGAGTCAGGAAGATACTATCTTCCCTCTGAATCCACAGAATGAATTCACAGAAGCTCTAATAGCTTATTTTTCCTTTCATTAAAATAAAACAGGTGGTACAGTAAGTAAAGAGCTTATCAATCGCACATTGAACTAGAGGTAATGGGTGCTGTACTCTCTGTATTAGGTTTTCTACTGCCATGTAACCAATTACCCCCAAACACAGTAGCTTTTGCCACGGCAAACATATGTGATCCCTCAGCATCTGAGGGGCTGGAAACTAGCAAGGTGGTGCTGACTCAGGGGCTCTCACAAGGTTGCGAAGTCAGGGCTGCAGTCACCTGAAGGCTTGACTGGGGCTGGAGGAGCCACTGCCAAGAGTGCTCACAGTGTTCATGGCTTCAGGCCCTCACTGGCTGTTGGCTAGAGTCTCCATGGCCTCTCCACAGACTGTCTGCGTGTCCTTTGGACATAACAGCTGGCTTGAGAATTAGTGATCTGATAGATGGGGGGAGAGAGAGGGGGAGAACCTGAGAGCTAATCTTAAAAATAAACTCTACTGGGTTCTGCTGTGTCCTGTTGGTCACATAGATCAACCCTGCCACAATGTGGGAGGGGACTACACCATGAACACCCGGAGGTGGGGACCATCACAGGCCATCTTGAAGGTCACTGACCACATTCCCCAAAGGCCTGCCTCACGGACACAGCCCACTACCACTACCTCAGCCAGAGAACTGGGGACTCAGGAACTTAAAGCCATCTCAAAGAAACACAGTTGAGAGACCATGATTGCAAATGAATCCACAAAAGCTCTAATAGCTAATTTTTCCTTTCATTAAAATAAAACAGGTGGCACAGTAAGTAAAGAGCTTATCAATTGCACTTAAACTAGAGGTAATGCGTACTGTACAATTAATTTCCATTTCATTGTGCTTTGCTTACTAGAAACTTTCAGATTTCCTTGGCAGCAGTTTTAAGGAGATTCTGATCAACTTATTTTGCTTAGATGCAGATACTGGGCACACCAAGACTTTTTCTCTGTGTCTGGTCCTATGTGCAGTGTTAGCGTGGCTGTCATAGATTTGCTCTCAGTCCTGCTCTGGCTATTGTCTTAAAGGCACAATTTTAGCCAAATGTAGTTTACTGCTTGGTTAAGGGGAAGTGATGTGGGGAGAAATCACAGTCCCTCAAGGCCTAACATCAAGGGATTTAAAGCCTGAACAACTGCCCATGCCTACTTCATTCCAGAGCTCATCAGAGAACACCCAGCATAGGAACTGGGCTCTGCAGGCCCTCCCACCTCCCTTAGCTCCTGCGCCACCCAGCCCTTGCAGTACAAGCTGTACCTGTTGTCAACCTCCAGTCACCACACCTACCCCAAGCCCAGACCACATTAACCTCCATGGCCACAGCTTCCTCTTCACCTCTTTTTGCCCTTTCTAGCTTCCAGCTAACTAAAAAATTATTACCAGCAAGGTCAACTGACAGTCTCCATATACTTGCCTCTAAATTTTGGAAGGCAATTGCCATAGTTTGGATATGATTTATTTGACCCCAATAAATCTCATATTGAAATTTGATCCCCAATGTGGTGATGTTAGGAGGTGGGGCTTAATAGGAAGTATTTTGGGCCATGGAGGCAGACCCCTCATGAATGGCTTGATGCTGACTTCTTGGGAATGAGTGAGATCTCATTTTCTTAGTTCCCGGAGGGGCTGGTTGTTAAATAAAAAGCCCAGTACCTCTCCCCTCTCTCTTGCTCTCTCTCTCACCCCGTGATCTCTACATACCAGCTTCCCTTTGCCTCTTGCCATGAGTAGGAGCGGCTTGAAGTCCTCCCCAGAGGCAGATGCTAGTGCCATGCTTCTTGTACAGCCTGCAGAACTGTGAGCCAAATAAATCTCTTTTCCTCATAAATTACCCAGCCTCACATATTTCTTTACAGCAACACAAATGGACTAAGACAGTAACCAAAGGTATCGGGTGAAGTGCAGTGGAAGAATTCATGTGACCTTTAATATTCTTCCAGTGACTTAGTAAGGTTGCTTAACCTCAGGGATGACAGAAGAGTATTCTCTAGACCTGTTAAGTAAATGAATGAAGAGTTGGGGAAGGATAAATGTAAGTCTACTAGCCCTGTTTGACAAAATAAAAAGTTGGCAGCTCTATGATATTCTCCCCACCCCCATCGCATCCAAAAAAGTCATAATAATCTGGCCTGTGAAATCACACAGTTTGGGGACCCCCAGCTGAAGTCAGGAATGTAATCATATTGTTCATATTGTTAGTTCCATGACTGCTGTCCTGCCTCTTGAGGTCAGAATATAAAGTAATGCCTGTCAACACTAAGATGTCCACATTGTCACTACATACTGTGCTGTATTTGCATTAGGAGGCTTGGACCAAGTAACAAGAGATGGAGAAGAATCTTATGGGTGCGATACAGAATGTATTTCGAAGTGGAAGAAGGGGTGCGGCATGGTGGTGTGCACCTGTTGTTCCAGCTACTCAGGAGGCTGAAGTGGGAGGATCATGTGAGCCCAGGAGTTCAAGGCTGCAGTGGGCTATGATTGTGCTGCTGCATTCCAGCCTGGGTGACAGAGCAAGACCCCCAACTCAAAAAAAAAAAAAAAAAAGTGGAAGAAGGGTTGTATTGTCGGGAAAGTTTAGCTGCTTAAAGATTTGACACAGACTGGGGTAAGTCCAAGGGACCCAGTGGCAAACTCCCCTATCCTGGTCAACTTGGTACAGGTGGCAGCTGGATAGTGTGGTATGTAAACCCTGTATTACTCAGGACACTCCCAGTAGCCTAGTGGCAAAAGCTGAACTCAGGCTAGTTTAGATAACAGGGTCAGGGATTGAAGTCAAGGATTTGAATGCCATCAGAATTCTTCTCCCCATCACCCCATCTTTTTTTTTTTTTTTTTTTTGAGACACAGTCTCACTCTGTCCCCCAGGCTGGAGTGCAGTGGCACGATTTCAGCTCACTGCAGCCTCTGCCTCCTGGGTTCAAGTGATTCTCATGCCTCAGCCTCCTGAGTAGCTGGGATTACAGGCATGTGCCACCACACCTGGCTAATTTTTTTGTATTTTTGTAGAGACAGGGTTTCACCGTGTTGGCCAAGCTGTTCTCAAACTCCTGGCCTCAAGTGATCCTCCACCTGCCTCCGCCTCCAAAAGTGCTGAGATTACAGGCGTGAACCACCACACCCAGCCTCCCCATCATAATCTCTGCTTTTCTCTTTGCATGTGGATTTCAATCTCTCCTCCTACACAGGGCTTTCCTCACAGAGCAGTAGACGTGGCAGTCCACCTCACTGGGGAAACAGTCGAATGGCTCTGTCACCAAGGAAGAAAGGGTTCTTCTGCTAGGTCCAGCTAGGAGAGCCCTGCCTTAGGACTCTGCTGGGTGCCAGGTCCATCCCTACACTAATTCCCATAGCCAAGAGGCCAGCTGTGTTACTAAAAGATGGAGCAGAAAGGCAAGACAATAGCCTCTACGAGCACATGGACCTACAGCTGGACAGCCTCTGGTTCAAACCACTCACTAGCTGTGTCTTTGTGAAACCTATTTAGACCCTCTAAGCTTTACTTTTTTTATCTGAAAAACAGGGATAATACTAATACCAACCAGAAATTGTCATTTAAATGTGCCAATTTAAATCATTTAAATGTGCCAATATGTATAAAATACTCAATTTCATATCTTGCACATAATAAATGCTCAAAATGTCCATTGTCTATTTGGGCAATTATTAATGCTTTGTTATCTGCTCAACATGGAGACCAAACCACAGTCCCTGATCTTGTCCTTTGTACCCGAGTGGTGCAGCCTTCTGTTTTCAACACTCCCCTATTTCTACGGCCAGACTGGAGTTATGTTGGATAATGTATTAGGTTGGTACAAAAGTAACTGTGGTTTGTGTAATTGCATGTATTTATTTATTTATAATTTTATTTTTTTTTTGAGATGGAGTCTCACTCTGTTGCCCAGGCTGCAGTGCAGTACTGTGATCTCAGCTCACTGTAACCTCTGCCTCCCAGGTTCAAGTGATTCTCTGCCTCAGCCTCCTGAGTAGCTGGGATTACAGGTGCCTGCCACCACACCCAGCTAATTTTTGTATTTTTAGTAGAGACAGGGTTTCGCCATGTTGGCCAGGCTGGTTTCGAACTCCTGACCTCAGGTGAGCCACCCACCTCAGCCGCCCAAAGTGCTGGGATTACAGGCGTGAGCCACCACACCTGGCCGCGCAATTATTTTTAAACACTTTAATTGCAACGAAAACTAACTAGGTAGGTCTTTGGTATTAATTCCATAAGATGCTACCAAATCACCCGTGCAAGAAGGTGTGAGGGGGTCAACAAAGGTAAAAACCAGAATTATACAATTCAGGACTTCAAAGAATTCATTGATATTTCAGATAAAACTGTACCCTCCACGTAGCTATATAGAGGCAGAAAATATAACTTGGTGTTCAAGATCGTGTTGTCATGAAAAGATAGAACATTGGAACGTTGGATTTGCAGATAAACAAGTTGGTCTCAGCTAGTGTTGGTTTGCTTTAAGGCCTCTGCTTTATCCATCAGTAAAACAGAAATAATGATGTTCCCCCTCAATTCCCACATTGAGGTTCGGTAAGACTTAATGAGGCACTGTTGGTAAAATGCTTTGAGCTCATCTCATGAAGGGCTCTATGTAGGCACTTGGTCTTATTATATAGACACTTCATGGTCATATATATTTAGAGTAAGATGTTGCTTGGAACCACTTCAGAGAATTGCTAAGAAACACAGATACATTAAACGGTATCTTCTTAAAAACTGAGATTATCCAGGCACAGTGGGTCACACCTATAATCCTATCACTTTGGGAAGCTGAGGTGGGTGGATTACCTGAGGTCAGGAGTTTGAGACCAGCCTGGCCAACATGGTGAAACCCTATCTCTATTAAAAATACAAAAACTAGCCCAGTGTGGTGTCAGGAGACTTTAATCCCAGCTACTTGGGAGGCTGAGACAGGAGAATCGTTTGAACCCAGGAGGTGGAGGTTGCAGTGAGCCAAGATCGTGCCAAGCCTGGGCAACAGAGTGAAACTCCATCTCAAAAGAAATCCCAAAAAACACAAAAAGCTGAGATTAAATGGGAACTGAAAGGTTGGTTACTGTTACTACCTTGTTCTAGCGACTGTATTGCTAGCAGTTGTGTTGCTGGGACAAGGCAGTAACTGTATCAATCTCCTCCTGCCCGATTGTGTTGACACCACTTTTCCTTGACCACCTGTGGATACTGATGACCTCTCTTCACCTCATTTTATTTTAACCATTTTATTTATCCCTCATGTCAAGCATCATCTCATTCCACTGAGGTGTCATCTTTTCTTCACCACAGTTTGAGAGCTACAATTAGACAATGTGAATTTCGGATGGATTACCAATGTGTTAACAATATGTGAGGAGAGGTAACCGTACGCTATAGAGAAATAAACCTAAAAACAATTGATTAATATACCAAAAAGATAAGAAAACCATTACAAAGGCATAAGCCCGGTGGTGCGTTAGCGCCAGCTGACACTGACTTTTGAGAACTGATTGTTAAATTGTCGAGAATTTTGCCAGCTGGTTGTGGCATATAGCTATTTAAAAAACTAAACTATATAGGCTTACAATTTATGTTAAAAATAAAGTTAATAAAGGCCAGGTGGGGTGGCTCACGCCTGTAATCCCAGCATTTTGGGAGGCCAAGACAGGCGGATCACCTGAGGTCAGGAGTTTGAGACCAGCCTGGCCAACACAGTGAAATCCTGTCTCTACTAAAAATATAAAAATTAGCCAGGCATGGCGGCAGGTGCCTGTAATCTCAGCTACTCAGGAAGCTGAGGCACGAGGATCGCTTCAACCGGGAGGCAGAGGTTGCAGTGAGCCAAGATTGCACCACTGCATTCCAGCCTGGACGACAGAGAGAAACTCCATCTCAATAAATAAATAAATAAAGCTAATAAAATCTCAATACTTGTCACTTCATAATATTTTTATAATTACATACTCTCTTGAAGTTACTTTTCTCTATTGCTCATGTCTATTGTATGTGTATAGTGGAAATATTACACAGATGCTTCTTGACTTATGATAAGCCCATTTTAAGTTGAAAATATCATAAACCAGGCCAGGCACAGTGGCTTACACCTGTAATCCCAGCACCTTGAGAGGCTGAGGTGGGTGGATCACCTGAGGTCAGGAGTTCAAGACCAGCCTGACCACTATGGTGAAACCCCGTCTCTACTAAAAATACAAAAATTATCTGGGTATGGTGGCAGGTGCCTGTAGTCCCAGCTACTCAGGAGGCTGGGACAGAATTGCTCGAACTCAGGAGGCAGAGGTTGCATTTGAGCCAAGATTGTGCCACTGCACTCCAGCCTGAGTGACAGAGCAAGACTCCATCTCAAAAAAGAAAGAAAGAAAGAGAAAGAGAGAGAGAGAGAGAGAGAGAGAGAAATCATAAACCAGAAAGTCATTTAATATACCTAACGTACTGAACATCAGAGCTTAGCCTAACCTACCTTAAACGAGCTCAGAATACTTACATTACCCTACAGTTGGGCAAAATCATCGTACATACAGCTTATTTTATAATAAAGTGTTGAATATCTCATGTGATTTCCTGAATACTGTACTGAAGTACTGTTTCTACTGAATGTGTATCACTTTCACACCATCGTAAAGTCAAAAAATCGTTAAGTGGAACCATTTTAAGCCAGAAACCATCTGGATAATGGTGTGCTACTTTGCTTTTCTTTCCAACTGCATGTTCAGGGATGTCCTTTTGGTGCCTTGAAATTAGCCACATTAGGAATATTTACACCATAGAAATTGGACTGCTACCACTCAGGGTTCCTCCCTTCCCCGCAAGAGCTGTTTTGTCAGGCACTTACCAGCACACCACTGCCTGGACCCATAAGTATACAGAGAGAATAGGAACAGAGACAACAACAGATAAAAATGTTAACAATGTTATGGAAATCAGAAAAAAAAAAAAAAAAAAAGCAGATGAATGAGAAGCAACTAATTTAGCAGAGAAGATAAAGCTGCAACCTAAGCTCAAAGGGAGGGAAATCTGTAAGAAGAAAATCAGCTACACCACAGAATCTTAGAAAAAGCAGAAATTGGTTCCCTCTGTGCAGAACATGGGTGCAGGTGTGCTGAAAACAAATGTGTTGAGAATGTGTACATGGAGCTACAAGACTCCACATTTATTTCCATCCCTATGTACACCTATGCACAGCTGCACTGTCACACCACTGTCCCTGCCCAGCCTCGGGAGGAAAGGTTGAATCTGAGAGGGACTGGACTCAAGGACACCAGGCACAATCGAGACCCGGCGTGTGACACACCATAGAAACGGAATTAGAAGACACTCTGTCCTTTATCGTCTTTGTTGTTTTGTCTTGCTGTCACCCAGGCTAAAGTCCAATGGCATGATCATGGCTCCCTGCAGCCTCAAATTCCTGAGTAGCTGGGACCATGGGAACATGCCAACATGCCCAGTTAATTTTGTATTTTGTAGAGACAGGGTCTCACTATGTTGCCCAGGCTGGTCTTGAACTCCTGGTCTCAAGCAGACTTCCTGCCTCAGCCTCCCAAGTGGCTGGGACTCCTGAGTGAGCCACTGCACCCAGTTGCACTCTGGATTCTAGGACACCACAGCCTCCTTACCCCTCTTAGATCCCAGAATGCTGGCAATAAGGGTTCTACCCCATGGGCAGAAGATTCAAGGATTCATCATTAGGGAAGCTGACCAGTCAGAGAAAAAAGACTTACAGAGAATGACCTAGTAGGTTCCTTAATGAAACATCCAGGTCTCCATTTAATCACCTGACAATGAGCCCACTGGTTGACAAGCTTCACTCATGCACACGTCACTTGAGTGTCAACAGTAAATCACCAGACATTTGAAGAAAGCCTCTAACATGAAGAAAAAATATTCCTGAAGTTGAGTTCTATGCCCAGACTAGTACAAGGGACATTTACAAGGTCTCCAAATATTTAGCTGCCATGAACCCTTCCTCAGGAAGCTACTAGAGGATGTGCTCCAACAAAACAAAGAATTAACCAAGAAAAAGATACAAGCTCTAGGAAACAGGGAATCCAACACAGGAGAGAAGGAAAAATTATTTCCAGGAGGATGCTGAAATCTGGGCTGGTAACTACAGTAGACCTGAGGAGAAACCAGCCTGAGTTTGAAGCAGAAGGATAGTTCCCAGAGGATGTCCGCACAGGAAGAGAAATGCAATGGCAAGATTACTAGTGTGTTCACCACATTGAGGAGAGCTTGGGAATGAATTACTCATAAATGCCAAAAAAAAAAAAAAAAACCCCTATGAACTAAAAAAGACAAGGCAATTATTAACTCCCGAGGGGAAAAGATATACATAAGCAGAAATGTAAATGCAGTACACTGCAGACAATATTTACATAAGCAAAATAATACAAATACTGACCAGGGATTTTATCAGAAGATGTGCTGTCCTGTAATTCATAATATTCTAAAATGCATATTTTTCCCCTCATTTTAACATTTTGGAAATCAGAACACATTTTTTAGTCAATGTGATAAGAAAGTGTTGCATGATAGTTTACTTGCATCATAGTTACTTTATTTGCACTTCTCTTCTTGTGTAGTGCCTCATAAAATAATGGCAAACCTTATTATAATCAGAGGCATGCGTCTAAAATAGGAAGAAATACAGGAACTCTGTTCCTTAGTGAGAAAGAAGCATGTCCTGGGGGGAAGAGGAAAAAGCTACCTCTTCATCTTCCAGTAAGTCAGGAGACCATTTCTAAAGTTTAGAAAGATACAACTCTATAAGCACATCATTTGGAATGATTGCTGCAAATACCAGGAGTCACAGACAGTGGCTGACTCTGGACAGCAGTACCTGAAGGCAAGAATGGGTGGGGCAGGAGGCTACAAGGCTGTGAATTTTCACTAAAGTTTGTAAATATCAGAATTTTAAAACTATATATATGGATTAGCAGTAAAAATAATATGTGGAAATAGGCCTGGCACGGTGGCTCATGCCTGTAATCCCAGCATTTTGGGAGGCTGAGGAGGGCAGATTACTTGAGGCCAGGAGTTCCAGACCAGCCTGGCAAACATGGTGAAACCTCTCTCTACTAAAAATACAAAAAAAAAAAAAAAAATACAGGCGTGCGCCTGTAACCCCAGCTACTCAGGAGGCTGAGACACAAGAATTGCTTGAACCTGGGAAGCGGAGGTTGCAGTGAGCAGAGATCGCACCACTGTACTCCAACCTGGGAGAGAGAGGGAGATTCTGTCTCAAAAAGGAAAAATAAAGTGCAAAAATAGTACATATAAACATAAAAATCATGAAATGAAGCTTTGCTATTTCAAGCGTCATCAGAACAGAGGTCTTCAGACTGAGACAACCAGCAGGAATTTTCATGGGCTTCTCTGTCAAGACCAGCCTTAGCCAGCCCATGCTGTCATCCCCGGTTGGGTTTGCAGAAGCGAGCGTCCTGGGCGACCAGGGCTCCTGGGCAACATGTACCTGGCCTCCCATGGCACCTCTTACCTCCCATCTTAGACAATTCGCTGTCTGAATTCTCACTCCCGGGAGATTAGATAGCTGGGTTTCAGGGACAGTGGTAACCGCAGCTCGCACAACACATTTTTCTAATGTCTTGTTACTGGGAGCCCTCAAGAATGAGAAAGGAAGCTGGCGGTTGGGCAGGTGTGGAGTTTTTTTTCACTTAGACATCTGTTAGTGGTTCTGGAAGCCCACCCCTCCTGTTTTATAGACGAAGAGCTCTGGATTCCTGATGCAATGAGGCATTCATTCTGACAGTGTGTTCCAGCTGCGCAGCGGTGGGGGCGGAAATGTACACGGTATCCTGGAACCAGAGGGTGATAAAGGGAGAGGAAGATTCCTCCTGATAAAGCAAGAACGGCTTGCTTCTCCTGTCAGAACTGCACATGAGTTACTGCAGGAGAAGAGGCCACCCCACCGTACACTGGGACATTTGTGCACGGCCTGGCTCTGGATGGGAGAATTTTGCAATTCTGCAAACAAGTCTTTTGTCTGCAATTCTGCCGGGAATCTGCACGAGGCTGGCATGATTTGCCAGGCACCCTGAGAGGCCAGCAGGACCATCAGCTGCTAACCCCACCAGGGCTGAAGTTCAGCTGCTGGGAAGGGTTGCAGCCACACCTGGTTCTCACACAGAAATGCTTCCACACTAGGTGGTAAGCAGCCCAGGCCCTGGCCCCGCCCCCAGAGTCCCCACACCTCCCACTGTCCTCCAACCAAACGGGGGCAGATATGGCCCAGCAGGGGGCCTCCGGGAGCTGACTCTGGAGGCCCTGCGGTGACAGGTCTGCTGGGTCAGGCCCGCCTGTTAAACATTTTAAATATCCCTCCCTGCAACCAGATCTATCAGCGAGTGGCCCGAAGGCCCAACTTCCTGCAGAAACCTCTCCACCTTCCTCTCCCGGCCTCCTTTCTCCCTGGCCCAGTGTTTGCAGGTGCAGAACACCAGACAGCATCTCTCCTAGTAAAATGTCTTTTCCTATGAGCAAGAAGAGAAGCCCTTTTCTTATCCCCTGGGGAATCGTGATGCTCCAGCCTGCAAGGAAATGCTCCTATGTGCTCTTCCGTCTGCTTCCCTAACTTGTTTATCCTGATCCATTAGGTTAAAATGGCCAGGGACAGCATCCTAAAAGGTGAAAATAAAGTTACTGACAAGCAGCCTCCCGGACCTGGGCCGACTGCAGGAAGAGCCAAGCCTGGGTGACGTGCATATCCTAGGCTGGCTGGGGGCATCTGATACCCAAATTTTGTAACTGGGACTGCCAGTGACCCTCCTCGCCTCCTCCTTCCCACCTCTCAGCTGCCACTCTGAGTGTCTAGACCCCACAGAACAGAGATTCCCCAAGGTATAAGGCCCAGGCCACAGATGCCCCTGGCCCTAAGGACACACTGAGCTCCTCCTATGCAGCCATAGGGACGGGACTTGTCTTTCTCCAACATGGAAAGCTTAACTGGTCTCTTATCCTTTGGTAGAGGCAGGCCCAGGTGTGGCCAATGGAGACAAAGGGGTCCCCCAGTGTTCCTGGCTAACCTAGGGTCTTATGGGGTCTTTATGGGTTGGAACCAGGTGGACCCTGTGCTAGGATTTAAGAGGGCAGGTTTTTAAAGAAGTTTTTAAAATGATGCATGCACAGGGTTAAAAAAAATTAAGATATATACATGTGGCCAGGCATGGTGGCTCATGCCTGTAATCTCAGCACTTTGGGAGGCTGAAGTGGGCAGATCACACTGGTGAGGTGGGGCTTTGGAACTCCCAGTGTGCATGATGATCTGGTGAAATCATTCGGTCAGTTTCCTCTGTCTGTACAGAAAACATTTTCCAGTCTTTCCTGACTGTAAGACTTGGGATAATTTAGCAAAGGGTCTCTTTTGGTTTGTTTGTCTTTATGTGAAATCAGTGGCAGGCTGCATAGTGGAAAGTGTCCATGAAGTAAGGACTCAGAACACCAGAGTAAATCCTTTTTTAAAACATTTTATTTAATTATTTTTTAGAGACAGGGTCTCACTTTGTCACAACTGGCATGTGGTGGCATGGTGGTGGCTCAGTTAGCTGGGCATGGGGACGCACACCTGTAGCCCCAGCTACTTGAGAGGCTGAGGTGGGAGGATGGCTTGAGCCCAGCAGTTCAAGGCTGCAGTAAGGGTACTGCACTCCAGCCTGGGTAACAAAGTGAGACCCTGTCTCTTAAATTAAAAATGGCTGGCCAGGCGCGGTGGCTCATGCCTGTAATCCCAGCACTTTGGGAAGCTAAGGCGGGCGGATCACGAGGTCAGGAGATTGAGACCATCCTGGCTAACACAGTGAAACCCCATCCCTACTAAAAAAAAATACAAAAAAATTAGCCAGGCGTGGTGGCGGGCGCCTGTAGTCCCAGCTACTCGGGAGGCTGAGGCAAGAGAATGGCGTGAACCCGGGAGGCAGAGCTGACAGTGAGCCGTGATCGCACCACTGCACTCAAGCCTGGGTGACAGAGCAAGTCTCCATCTCAAAAAAAAAAAAAAAAAAAAAAAAAAGAAATGGTCAAGAGCAGTGGCTCATGCCTGCAGTTCCAGGCCTCTGGGAGGCTGAGGCAGGCAGATTGCTTGAGCCTAGGAGCTAGAGACCAGCCTGGGCAACATGGCAAAACCCTGTCTCCACAAAAAGTACAAAAATTTAGCCAGATATGGTGGTGTATGCCTGTAGTCCCAGCTACTCGGGAGGCTGACTTGAACCCAGGAGGTCGAGGCTGTAGTGAGCTGTGATCGCACACTCCACTCCAGCCTAAGTGACAAATTGAGACCCTGTCTCAATAAAATAAATAAATAAAAACTTTTTGTAGTGATAAAGTCTCTACATGTTGACCAGGCTGGGCTCAAACTCCTGGCCTCAAGTGATCCTCTTTATTCAGCTTCCCAAACTGCTGGGATTACAGGCATGAGCCACTATGCCAGGCCTAATTTTTTTATTTTTAGAAATGGGAGTCTCACTGTGTTGCTCAGGCTGGTCTCAAACTCCTGGCCTCAAGTGATCCTCCTGCCTTGGCCTCCCAAAGTGCTAGGATTACAGGCACGAGTCACTGTGCCCAGCCCCAAATCCTTAAACTCTCTGGCCAAGGCTTTCTCCTGAAATGAGAAAAATAATTCCTGAATACCTTCCTTAAAGCATTGTGATAAGTAACAAATGTAACGCAGTTTGCGAAATGCCTTGAACATTATAAAGTAGCCATGTAAACGTAGGATATTCTGGTTTTTCTCTTTCATTCTAGCCAGCTAGTCCCTTTAGGGGACCCTCATGCACTGCACAACTTGGCAAAGCTGGTCTCGGCATGCTTAGCCTCTCTTCCATCCCAGCCCCGCCCACACTCCCTATTCACCCCTTCCAGATGCTCCCACTACTGCTTGGGACAGGGCCTCCCAGGGCAGCACTGCCTCTGCAGGTGTTCCTCTCCCTGACATCACTTGTCATCTCTCATGGTATAAGGGCCTCAGTGCACTGAGGACACCCTCATTTTGCTGCAGCACAGCCCATTGTTTTGGGTCTGGAGGGGACAGGAGACCAGATGGTCAGGGACAGAAGCATTGATGTAAAGAACTGTGTTTGTTTAACCCGTAGAAGACAGGGTATAAAGGCCCACGGGAGAAGTTTGCAAATGCACGCTGTTAACAGAAGAAAGATTACAGGTGTTCTGCACAGCTTTATGAGGTAGAACCAGGTGGACCCTGTGCTAGGATTTAAGAGGGCAGGTTTTTAAAGAAGTTTTTTAAATGATACATGCACAGGGTTAAAAAAATTAAGATCTATACATGCGGCCAGGCATGGTGGCTCATGCCTGTAATCTCAGCACTTTGGGAGGCTGAAGTGGGCAGATCACTTGAGCCCAGGAGTTTGAGACTAGCCTGGGCCACATGGCAAAACCTCATCTCTACAAAAACTACAAAAATTAGCAGGGTGTGGTGGTGCATACCTGTGATCCTGGCTACTCAGGAGGCTGAGGTGTGAGGATCACTTGAGCATGGGGAGGTTGAAGCTGCAGTGAGCTGTGATCACACCACCGTACTCCAGCCTAGGTGAGAGAACAAGACTCTGTCTAAAAAAGAAAAAAAAAATATATATATATATATACACACACACACACACACACATATATACATGCATATAAACACACATACATATATACATACATGTATAAACCTAAAATTTTTCCTTCTACCCCTGAAACCAGTTACCATAGATGCCCTCAGCAGAGGCAAACAGTTACCAGTATCTTTCCAGGTACAACCTAAGCATATGTTCATGTATCTCCTTTTTTTCTATCACATAAATGGAATTATTCTCCACATATTATTGAGCCAGTCTCTCTTTCTCACAAATCAACATGAATTTTAGATTTTTCCCTGTCAGTGCATGAGAATGGTTTAATTTTTTTAACAGCCTCTTGGTTTCTCATAGTACAAATATTCCATAATTTATTTCATCAGTCCCCTGGTCAAACGTTTAAATTATTTCCAGTCCTTTGCTGCAATGAATATCTTTGCACACATGTCTTTGAGCCCATGGGGACTATATCTGTAGGATAAATTGTTAGAGGTAGAATGCTGGTCAAAGGATAGGTACATTTTAAATTTTGATAGATATGGCCAAATCGTGAGTAGATTTTAGCCTACAGTAAGAAAGAATTTTAGCAACCAAAACCACTCAAGTGGTGTGTGGACTATGTTAGGAGGTTGTGAGTTTCAGAAAGGAATCAAGACCAGGCTACAAATCAACTTGTCAGAAATGCCATTGGGTATATTCAAGCATTGTAAACACACTGATCACAAAAGGTCCTTTTTTTTTTTTTTTTTTTTTTTTTTGAGACGGAGTCTCGCTCTGCCGCCCAGGCTGGAGTGCAGTGGCCAGATCTCAGCTCACTGCAAGCTCCGCCTCCCGGGTTCACGCCATTCTCCTGGCTCAGCCTCCCGAGTAGCTGGGACTACAGGCGCCCGCCACCTCGCCCGGCTAGTTTTTTTTTGTATTTTTAGTAGAGACGGGGTTTCACCGTGTTAGCCAGGATGGTCTCGATCTCCTGACCTCGTGATCCACCCGTCTCGGCCTCCCAAAGTGCTGGGATTACAGGCTTGAGCCACCGCGCCCGGCCAAAAGGTCCTTTCAACTCTGATACCCTAGCTTCCTTTTTACTTATTTTTATGTTTTAAGTGACTATATATATATATATTTTTACATGTACAACATGACGTTTTAAAATATGTATGCTCTAGCTTCCTAAGCATAGGTATCACCATAGAGACTCAATATGTATTCATTGAATATTGTGCAGAGATAAAGTAAGATGTCATGCCATTCCCATTGGAAGGTGTGTAGAAGGAAGTGGGTCAATGCAACACATCTCAAAAGAAGTCCTCTGGTGAAGCAGCGCTGTCACGTAAGGCACTGCGCACGGCGGGCTTGCACCATGTAGGGCCTGGGCAGGTGGTTAGGAGTACAGAGGAGGCCTTTCCTGTTCTCCCCATCATCACTCACATTGTCCATGTCTAGAACTCCACATTCAGAAAAGTGCTCTTTGGCAGATGTGGCCAAACAGGGAGTGCAGTTTCTGGCCCTGAATCACCATTATTAGGTCAGCATCTTCAGCAGCAGGGCCATGGCACCCAGACGGGTTGTGATCCATCCTGAGGAGTGTGCTTATTGCTAAAGGTAACTGAGCATCCGAGGTTTCCCAGAAATGGGAAGTTCCTACCTTACAACTCAGTTCATTTCATTCCTTGGAAAGATCTTACATATAATGGGATAAAATGTGTTCCTCTTTAATCTGCTCCTGTTTCTTGATTTTAGGTCTTCCTTTCACAACCAGTGAATACAAAATTGTCCTCCATCTACATTCTAAGCCTCACAGAGCCTGAGGGCTGCAATTAAACGCCAACTCGGTCTTCTCTCCTTTGGGTTCGATCTCTTCAATTCTCTCAAGGTTGCTTGTGTGTCGTGTTTTTCAGATATTTGCAACTTAATTGCTGTTTTTGAACCTATCCCTTCTCACTCCAAGCAGTCACAAGTCTCAGAAAGTGTATTGCCCAGAACTTGGCCTGATCTTGGCCAGGAAGGAGTAGCGTGGAATCATCTCCCTGTTTTTCTGTGCACCTTTCTAAAATCAGCATCCCGGAGATCCCTTGCTTTGGCCTGTCAAGCACACCCTCCCGCTTTTTTTTTTGGGTAAAAGCACTGTGATTTCTCATTAGAGAGCTGTTCTTCCTTATTCTGAGAAGTCCTGGTTCTCCCTGCCCCTCCCACTCAGAGGATGGTAGCACACAGAACCCAGTTTAGGCCTTCAGACTCTAGCTTCCAGAGTTTTGAGCATTTGGAAGAAAAATGTAACAGAAAACAGTGGAACAGAGAAGTTCTGATGATCCCATTTCAGGGATGGGGTTGCGGGGGTGTCCTCATTTTCCTGCAGCTTGGTTCTTCAGTATCCAACAACTATTCCATACCTTTCCAGAAAATCCCTTTTCCGATTTAGAGTCCATTTCAGTTGCTTGCAACCGAAGAACTCTGACCCAGATTACCCTGTCCTGTCCCAGTCCCCACCAGGAAGTCACTGTGGACCAGACACTCCTAAATCTATTTCACACGTGTTACCATTGAACCACACGTCCCAGTCCTGCACTTGGAAAGCTGATCTGGGACAAGAACACAGCCTTTGTTTTGGGCTATCCCAGTCATGTCCCAAATTCATGACTGGGGATCGTGGATCCCTCTTCTTAGTTCACATCCATTGGTTTCCTGTCACCTATTGGGCAACTTGCCATCAAGCTCTCCCATCAAGTCACTGCCAAAAGTGTTGAGTAGCTAATTACAGCTCATGGGTTCAGCCACTTCCGTCAGTGTGCCACCCTCCCAGGCAGGGAAGTCAGCGTTCACAGAGCTTAACTAACTGGCCAATAAGGGATGAAGCCGAGTCAAACCCAAGTCTGTCAACCCCAAAGCCAGGGCGTTGGAAGGAGGAATCCTCTGAGGGGTCCCTGCCTACAAGAGACCTAGGGGAGAAGTTGCATCTTACATGGTTCCTGAAGACCTGTGAACAAAGGGGGTTGAGGAACCATATGAAGCCAGTGCCCGGATGCAAAAGGCCCAGCCTCAGACTCCATGTGCTAATTAATGGAGCAGTAGAGCTAAAGTGTTGAGGTGGGAGACAGGATGGCAGAGGAGAAGGGGCACAAGATTTCCAGCAAGACAAAGACCTGGGTTTGGAAGGATCCTCCAACCTAGGCTTCATTCAGCATCCTGGGTATTGATATTGATATATTGATGCACCGTTGGCATCTCTCAGATTCAGAGGTTGGCAGGAAAGATGCCCTGCCTTCTCACGGTGCCCCTCACCCCACCTGATCTCTCCTCAATCCCCAGCTTTGCTCCCTTAAGGATGTATTTTAGGGTAGGGAATTGACAACATAAGAAGTTTGATGTGTGGGCCGGGTGCGGTGGCTCACGTCTGTAATCCCCACACTTTGGGAGGCCGACGTGGGCAGATCACGAGGTCAAGAGATCAAGACCATCCTGGCCAACATGGTGACACCCCGTCTCTACTAAAAATACAAAAATTCGCTGGGCGTGGTGGCACGCACCTCTAGTCCCAGCTACTCGAGAGGCTGAGGCAGGTGAATCACCTGAACCCGGGAGGTGGAGGTTGCAGTGAGCTGAGATTGCACCACCTCACTGCAACCTGGCAACAGACCAAGACTCTGTCTCAAAAAAAAAAAAAAAAGAAAAGAAATTTGATGTGTCCGGAGAAACACCAACATTGTTGGATGATGGAAATTATAATAAAATAAATTTAGATGTTGCTTTTGTTGAAGTTTTTTTTTTTTTTTTCTCACCCTGATTTGGTAGTTTGAGATTCTAATTTTATAACCTTGGTCACTGGGAGAACCTTGACTGATTCCTATCATTTTAAACAGCCTTTTATAGTCACAGCATCTAGAGAGAGTACATTTCCTCTTCTTTTTCAACATATCACATTTCTTGGCAGAAATAGCTAGCAGAAAGCACCAAAATGTTTATAATGAGGATAAAATCAAAATTTCGCACATCAGATTTCTCTTTTAGATTATTTCTTCCTGTTAAATCTTTCCCTGTTTTAACTTTATTTTAGTGGCTAACAATTTAACATTTATTTTGACACTGTTCAATCATCTTATAGGATTTTATCGTCAAAGGACATTGGCTCTGGGGTTAAATGTTTCTAAACCAAAAGGACTTTGTCGGCATAATCATGAAAAAGCTTGGCTGGGTTCAGGCCGTTGTCTCCTCCCACTTGAATTCCGAGGGTGAACTCCGGAATGGCCTTCCTGCTTTCTCAGCCTCCACTTAACTCGGCTTCTTTCTAAGATTTTCCTTTTTAAAACTGTACACTGTGCTCTTGATTCTGATGTAAAGTAGTTTGTAGGCCAGACTCAGTGTCTCATGCCCGCAATCGCAGCTCTTTGGGAGGCTGAGGTGAGCCTCAAGACCAGCTTGAGCAATACAGTGAGACCCTCGTCTCTACAAAAAAATATTTTAAAAATTAGCCAGGCATGGTGGCACGTGCCTGTAGTCCCAGCTGCTTGAGAGGCTGAGGTTGGAGGATTGCTTGAGCCCAGGAAGTCAAGGTTGCAGTGAGCTTGGGTAATACCAGGGCAACAGAGCAAGACCCTGTCTCAAAAAAAAAAAAAAAAAAAAAAAAAAGAGAGAAAAGGAAAAAAAGCTAGCTTGTGGTGGCCATTAAGGAGTAAAGATCAAGTTCAAGTTCAAATCAAAAGTATGCTAAGACTCACAGCAGAAGCCACAGGAAGAGCCTTTATTTAACCCCCAACCCAGGCCAGGATGCCCAAGTGACCTTTGCCACGTTCAGCTGAGTCACCAGGGTCCCCAAATCTTTTGCATTTTGCCCTGAAACTGCTTTCCCATCTCTGCTCTCAGTGACTAACTCCATCACGAATGTGACCCAATTTGTTCGGCAAGATGTGATTTTTTTTTTTTTTTCAACTCATGCTGCTTTTACTGGTCACGATTCTCTCTCAGGCATTTAGCGACTCCCTTTCGGCACCCGCCCGGCCCTACTGCTGAGCTGGATTGAGAGCTTTCTCCCCAGCTGTTCCCTTCCAGCCCGTCCTCCTCTCCCTGGCACATCCATATTCCATTTGCTTTTCTGCAGCATTTTGATATCTCCAGAGTCTCCTTAAAATAGATAAACACTAACCTCCAAGGCAAGTGGCGAGGCACAGCCCAGACTCTCATCAGCTTAACAATCTGCTCCAGGAGGCAGCTGGATGGAAAGAATAATGATAGGAGTGATCTGCTCATCGAGGCTGTTTGTCATTTACAAAGCGCTTTTGCTTGCATGATCTTATTGAATATAAGCACGGGTATAAGCACTACTTCCATTTAATAGAAAAAGAAACTGAGTCTCAAAGAGGTGAGGAACTTCTCTAGATGGTAAATAAGAGGCAGGGCCAGGACTGGAACCTGTCCTTTTAAAAACTGCTGTATAATTTACATTCAATAAGACACAGATGTTCAGTATTCAGTCTGATGGATTTTGACAAAGGGATGCACTTTGTGTAACTACCACCCCAAAAGGGAAAAGATCTTTCCATCACTCAGGACGTCTCCTTGTGCCCTTTCTCAGTAAACCCCCATCCCCTTCCGACTTCGACACGAAAGATTTGTTTTGCCTTCAACCTAAGTCTGACTCCAAACTCCTGTATTCCAAATTCCGTCCTTTTTCTCCGACACCATGCTGTGCTTCGGAATTAACAAAATGGGCACCATGGGTCCCACCTGGCTGGAATCTATAGACATAGGACTTTAGGAGGCCAGGCCATGGTCTTTTAGCTGAAAAACTAGGTCAGCTGGTCGAGTGGACCTCGAAGCTTTCAGTTTTTGGAATGTATGGAGGGCAGTTCCAAAAATACACACAGGCCTGATCTCTAGAGTGCACCTTGAAACTGAACTCACCACTCTCCAGCCTCAACAGCACTTCTACGTGCTGATGGTCACTGAAGGGAGACTGGTACAAGGCTGAAAGAGGAGTCAGAATTCAGCTGGGAGGCAGAGAACACAAGACTCCAGTCCCACGCGTCTAGAGCCTTCCCACCTGCCTTAAACTGCCACCACGGGGATCTGGAGCCACTAGTTACAGGCAACACCCTCCATTCTCACATCAGAAAATTCTCTTTTGTGGACTTTTCATGCCCATCAGGCGGCGTAATCTGACAATGGAGAGCTTTGCAACTGGAGGCCTCCATTTCAGTGGAAAAGAAGAAAGAAGCAAAATCATGAAAGCCCACTCCATTACTTCCAAGGCTACGCAGTAAAGGGAACGAGCTGCTGAGTCACCGTGGGCCTCATTCCTATCAGGCTTCCATTAAGGAAGGGAGACCTTCCTTAATGGAAGGTTTATCTGTTTATCTGGCCAGTTTTATGCCAAACTCCTTGTCCAGTCCAGCAGGTTAACTGATTGCTCTTGGATTTTGTTTACATGCAGTGACATGCCAGTAAATTATCAGCTGGTTCTCAGGGAAGCGGAAAAAAGCCCCAATGTGTAGTATTTGGAGATTTCCGTGGTTTCACCGAAGGCGGCTTTGAGAGTGTGCCTCTGCAACCTGGCTCTAGCGCACTTCCAATTTACAATAACACCTTTAATTTATTCAGCACACCCCTACCCCAGCGGTGACACAGTGATCTAAGGGGTGGAGATTTGAGAGTGGCCCTGTCCCCTCTGCATGCTGTCCCAAAGCCATTTTCTCCCCGCAAAAGATGGGGCGCTGCATAGTCAAGAGAGTTTGCAAGGGCCTCCTCTCCCATGTTGGAATCTCCAAAGAAACCTTCCAAGTTATTTGGAAGTATAGAATAAACATAAGAAAGCCCGAGATAAATTCCCACAAACCTCCAATCCAGGGGGCTGAGTCGTCAGCCTCCACCTTTCTTTACTGGCCTCCGTCAATAGCCAGCCTGTACAAGTTTTTAGAATATCCCTAAACATTCGGTTTTCTTTCTTGTTTGGTTTTGTTTTTCTCTTTAGAAGACTAATTGCAGAAAAGCCTAAGAATGCACTCATTTCCTGCTCCCGGATGAGCATCAGCAGCCATGCAGAGAGGAAAGGAATGGCAGGAAGAGGCTCCAGCTGAAAACAGCATTGAAGCCAGGAGTGAGCGCCGGGGTCTGTAAATATCGAGAGGCTGCCGCGCTGCCAGTCATACTCCCCCTCTTTAAGGCCACAAGCGTAGGAGGAAAGCTGAATGCCAATGTGCAGGCTCAGAAAATGATTTGTGCAGTGAAAAGATTGTTTTTCCTTTTTTAAAAAAAATTTAATTTTTAAATTTATGATTGACATAATTGCACATACTTCTGGGGTACAGTGTGATGTTTCAGTACAAGTGTACATTGTGTAATGATCAAATCAGAGTAATTAACACATCCAGTACCTTAAACATTTATGATTTCTTTGGGATGAGAACATTCAAAACCCTCTCTTCTAGTGATTTTGCAATCTATAATACATTATCATTAACTCCAGCCATCTTTTTCCATTTTCATCAACATGCCTGTGTGGGGTCAGGTTGGCAGCAGGGCTCCCTGCTCTGCCGGCATTTACAGCACCATGCTGTTCTCTTTGGCCACCTTAATTAGCACTCACTCATCCTGTGCCTTTGCTCCTTCTTCCCTCCAGAATGTGACCTGATTCTGCATGACCTCTCCCAATCTCGACTCCATTTCCTGTCCCAACACATCCTTGCTCTTGACATTCTGCTCTGGGTTTTGTTTTCTGCTCCACAGTTCTTTGGCAGGAGCTTTGGCTTTACATGTATAAGCCTTCTGACTACAGATATTCAAATAATTATCCAAGCTTCCTGTCCCTCTTGTTCAGTACAGTCTCTTTTGTGTGATGCATTCATTAAATCCCTCTGACAGACACTTTGCCCACTGTTATGGAGGGGTTCAAAGATATCCAGGAAGAGGTCCCTGCCCTCAGAGATTTTGTAGTCCAGCAGAGGAATAACAGTAATATCTATGCCGTACTGAGAGCTTTCTACACATCAAGCAGGTTCCTCCCATTACCTTAGACCTCCGAATAATCCTTGAAATAGACCCTAAGGTTATTCCCATCCCATATAGGTGATAACTGAGGCTCAGAGAGGTTAAGTAACTTGCCAAGGTCACGTGGCTTGTAAATGGTGAAGATAAACATGGAGCTGGGATTCTAACGCAAATGGTTCCAAAACCTAAGCCCTTACCACTGTGTGACAGTTAAGTATCCAAATAACAATACAAGGCAGAGAGTGCTGATAGCAAAAACAAAGCAGAAGTTAAGAACTAGGTGGTTTTAGAGGGTGGAGATGGGAGATGATGGTTCATAAGAACCTTTTTAGGGGGAAGTAGTGAATTCTCAGGCCCTGAACGTACTTGGGCAGAAACTGGAGCTATCTGTGAGGCTCTGAACTAGTGTCCGCACCTGAAAGATGCCTCTGGAAGTCCTTCTGGCCCTTGGAATGCTGATTTTAGCACGTGACCTATGTGCAGCACCTAGAAGGATGATTTTTTTTTTTTCCTCTCTCTCTCTCTCTGAGACACAGTCTCGTTCAGTTGGCCAGGTTGGAGTGCAGTGGTGTGATCTTGGCTCACTGCAACCTCCTCTTACTAGATTCAAGCAGTTTTTGTGCCTCAGCCTCCTGAATAGCTGGGATTACAGGCATGAGCCATCACTTCCAGCTAATTTTGGTATTTTTAGAGACGACGTTTCACCATGTTGGCCAGGCTGGTATGGAACTCCTGGCCTCAAGTGATCCACCCACTTCGGCCTCCCAAAGTGCTGAGATTACAGGCGTGAGCTAGTGCACCTGGCCAAGAATGCTTCTTGATGGTGCAGATTGAAGGAAGAAGCCAGGGACCAAATCCTCAGAGCTAGAACACTCAGGGGGCACAGTTAGTTTTGACTGCAGTCCTCATCTGCTTCGAAGCTTGCCCATCACTTGGGCCAGGAATATATGTATGTGTGTGTATATATATATATATATATATACACACAAATCACAGTCACTGTTTGACAGCTAAAGAAGCAAGAAACGGGACTCTTTAAGCCAGTAGTTCTCAAACTATAATCCTGAATTTATTCTATACGCTGGACTTGGGAGTTCCACAGTAAAATTAAATCATTGCCTTATTGCTAACACTCAGGGGTGGTGCAGTTGTACTGGTGTACTAAAAGCACCTCAACTTCAATAGATTCCATTGAAAATGTTCCCTCAAATGTTTCTGAAAATTTCAGCACCTGCTCTTACTTATCTGACAGTGGACACTGATACAATAAAACAAATAAATGAGTGGAGCTAACAACTATTAGCAGAGAAACAGAAGTAACCAATTAGATTTGGCATGACAGCTTGGCTTTTGTATTTTCATGGACGGTGGGTGGTAGTTTTGGATTGCACACATTTATTACAGTCATACTTTCTGCCCGTTAAATTGTTCTTAGATCATTTAATAGAAAAAGTACATCAAGGCCGGGTGCGGTGACTCATTCCTATAATCCCAGCACTTTGGGAGGCTGAGGAGGGTGGATCGCCTGAGGTCAGGAGTTTGAAACCGGCCTGGCCAACATGGTGAAATCTCATCTCCACTAAAAGCACAAAATTAGCCAGGCATGATGGTGCGCACCTGCAATCCCAGCTACTTGGGACGCTGAAGCAGGAGAATTGCTTGAATACGGGAGGCGGAGGTTACAGTGAGCCAAGATAGCGCCATTGCATCTAGGCTGGGCCACGAGTGAAACTCCATCTCAAAAAAAAGAGAAAAAGTTACCTCAATGTTCCATGGTGTTCTGCAGAGTCCCATGGCTTCAGGTGTTGCCCCTCACCTTCCTCACACGCGGCGTGACTGAGTGATGATTATGTGGTTGTTGACCTGCAGTGTGAATGAACTTGTGGAGATTCTAAACGGTGGGACTGTGTGCCGTGACTAGGCTGGGGCGGGGCACTTTAAGTGCTGGGGGAAAATGGTTCAACCCAGGGGTGCAAAATACAAAGGAGGGTCCCAAGCCTTCTCTCCCATTAGCACTGCTTCCCTCACTGCAAATGGTGCATTCTCCATCAGTTACGGATGCATCAGAATCGTCCCACAGAGACTCTGGTCCACAAAATGGATCCCTCACTGCCAGCTCCCGAAGGACAACTCCCACGCCTGTCACACACCTGTCAGAATCTCAGGCCCTTGGGAGGAGGAGCGCACGCACAATTGGAAAAAGGCAAACAGGTGAGTTCTACCTCGTCATCTGCTTAAAAACTTCAACCTGGGGCCGGGCACAGTGGCTCACACCTGTAATCCCAGCACTTCGGGAGGCCGAGACGGGTGGATCACCTGTGGTCAGGAGTTTGAGACTAGCCTGAGTAACATGGTGAAGCCCCATCTCTACTAAAAATACAAAAATTATCCGGGCGTGGTGGCGGGCGCCTATAATCCCAGCTGCTTGAGAGGCTGAGGCAGGAGAATTGCGGGAACCCGAGAGGCGAAGGTTGCAGTGAGCAGAGATCAATCACACCACTGCACTCCAGCCTGGGCGGCAGAGCGAGACTCCATCTCAAAAAAAAAAAAGGAACCGCTACCTGGACCCTCAATGAACAGGACCTTTAAAGATGTTTCTCTAACGTTTAAATGCTCCCCTTTCAAAGAGCCCCTGTAGCCAGCAGAGGGCTGTGACCTTTTTCTCTTCCTCAATCCCACCCTTCCCTCCAGCCCTGCACCTGAAACTGAGACCCAATGCACCAATCCCTGAAAGAGGCCGGCTGTGCCCTATTCTCCTGCAAAGCCAGTGTAGGCCCCAGCGTCTTTGCCCACCAGAGCCCGGGCCACACCAGATGCCTTGAGCTGACGCACCCTAGCCTCAGGCTGCCGGCACTGCTGAGTCCTCTCCTTGGAGCACTGGTCTACCCCCTACTCACTCTCTCCCCAGCCAAGCCCATCTCTTCTCTGAGGCTTCAGTAATGCACTAGATGCAGATGCTGTTAACTAAGGCCTCTGGAACTGCCTCCTGGGCCTTCCCCCTAAATACTCATCAGGCACCTCAAACTCAGCATGTTCCCTGCTAACCCCATCATTTCCTGCTCCAACCCAGCTACCCACTCCCTGTGATTGTGAACTAGTGGCTGTTACCACCACCTACTTGGCCATTTGAGCTGGAAACCTGGAAGCTGTCCTTGAATTTTCATTCTCTGTCTCCCAGCGCCTCATTCAATGACCAATCACATTTCAAGTCCTACTTACTTTTTTTTACCTGGCTTTCCCGTGATCTCAGTCTTAAGCCCTCATCATCTCATCTGGATTTCCTGTAACAGATATCCCTGGCTCGGCTTTTTCTCTCAGGAATTTCATCCTCCATACTGCTGCCAGGAGGATCTGTTTACAAAGCAACTTGGAGGCAGGTGTGCTGGCTCACCCCTGTAATCCCAGTGCTTTGGGAGGCTGAGGCAGGAGGATGGTTTGAGCCCACGAGTTCAAGGCTGAAGTGAGCCATAATTACACTACTGTACCCCAGTCTGGTGACAGAGTGAGACCCTGTCTCTAAAAAATAAAATAATGATAATAAATAAGCAACTCAGACATCTAATGACACCAACGTTTCTGACCAGCCAATAAAGCACAAACTCCTTTATGTATTACACCTAGGTCAGGCGCAGTGGCTCACACCTGTAATCCCAGAACTTTGGGAGGCCAAGGCAGGTGGATCACCTGAGGTCAGGAGTTCGAGACCAGCCTGGCCAACATGGCGAAACCCTCTCTGTTCTAAAAATACAAAAAATTAGCTGGGCATTGTGTCGGGCGCCTGTAATCCCAGCTACTCAGGATGCTGAGGCTGGAGAATTGCTTGAGCCCAGGTTGGGGAGGTTACAGTGAGCCAAGATGGTGCCACTACACTCCAGCCTGGGTGACAGAGGGAGACTCCTTCTCAAAAAAAAAAAAAAAAAAAAAATTAATAAAATATATATTACACCTGGCCCTCCCTCCCCACCTTTATCTTCTGACTCGCCTGGCCTGACATTTTAAGCCCCATCAAGATGCAACTGCTCATCCTTTGCCTTCCTGTCCTAAACCTGATCATGCTTCCACCTCCAGCTGCCTCGAAGGCTGACCTTCAGCTGTTATTCCCCACTGTCTCTGAGCCCGCCTCTTCCATCCCAAAGCTCCCATGACCCCAGTGCTTACTTCTGGATGACCCTGTTGATTTCTGTTATATGTTTATGTGTTTACTGTCTTTGAATCTCCATCCCCTAGAATAGTGCCCGGCCAGTCTTAGAGCAGAATGACAAACAGGGTGAAAATCTAAAGCCAGTTTCAGCACAACACTGTCAGTATTTTCAGCCTTTTGAAAGGAAATACCAGAAGTCATCACCACCCCCAAACATCCTATGGGCATTTCTTCACTATTAAAACATCCCCCATGTTCCCTAACACATAGCTATGGGGATGGGATGGCTCCCGTCAGCTTCTTGCATTCATCCCTGATTCTCCATCTCAGTGTCTCCAGTTAGGAGTAGACCTGAGTGAGAGACGAGGGTTGAGACCCAACTCCCCATCCCAAGCTATCTTTCCCGATACCCGAAATCACCTGAGGCTCCCATCTGCCTCCCTAAACACATACACACACACACAGACCAAGTGTCTCTCCCCTGTCACACCCTGCTCTCATGCCTGGTTCCCTGCATGGCCTGAAGTGCCCACCACCAGCTTGGCTCAAGTCAGCAGCGATCTGGTGGCATCTCATCATCCCCAGGATGACTATTGGCTTGACACCCTACCAGACTTCTGGTTGCCCCAGTCTCCTGTGGCCACAGCTAAGAAGCTGAGTATTTGATAAGTAGACAGCACTATGAGGCCCTTACAGGTCACCCATGCCTTGCGCCATAGCCAACAGAGGTGACAAACATGGCTTCTGTTCCAGGTGATCCGCCGTATACCCCATTCTGATCGTTACTGAGTACTTACCAAGTGCATGCCACCGACTGCCTGTCTTACAAAAGGTGCAACTTGGCGTCATAAGAACACGGGTTCTACAGTCAGGCATAGGTTCAAATCCCAGGTGTGCCAGTTAGTAGTTGCATGACCTTGAGCAAGTTACTAACCTTTCTGTGCCTCAGCTTTCCATCTGTAAAATGGGACTGACAACAATAGTACTTCCCTCATAGGACTGCTCTGGGGAATAAATGAGTTAACAGAAAAACAGTGCCTGGCATGTAGTGGGGGCCACACAAGTATTAGCTGTCATTATTCATGTGCTAATGAATATTAGTTCATCGACTTCTCACATCACCCCACTTTACAGATGAGAATACTGAGGCTAGAGAGACAAAGAAGCCCAGACTTGAGCATCTCCAGCATCCATGTCCTCAACCAGTGAGACCATTTGTGGCCCAAATCCCCTCAGCCATGCAGCTTAGGCCTCCAATCCCAATGCTTAAACTGGGCAAACCTTCCACATCCTTATATTGATATCACTTACCATTTTAGTAGGAAATGAGCTCTGAGTTGATTCAAAGGTAGGAAATGCCTAATACTTAAAAACAGTTTGTTTCATAAAAACAAAAACCCTTGTTAATTAACACCTAACCAAGTCACTCCATTAACAGGAAAGTGACATGGTGGCAGAGCGAGGGCTCAGGGTTCCAAGTTTTGACTCATTGTTGTCAACAAGCACGTCCTTTTGCCCAGGGAACATCAGAGAATTGTTCATACAGAGACAGCGACCGCAGATGGGGCACTAGTGCCTTCAGCTGCAAAAGGTCGTCTGGCAGGAAGCACGTTGGTCCCCTGGCAGTTTCTTGGGCCATGTGGCATAACCGCCAGGTTATACTTCTGCAATTACAGTCCCCAGGGACCTGCCACATGAAACAGACATTGGCTGTGATCCTGTAAAAAGCCTCAAGCAGTGGCTCTTTCAGTACAAGGAAACCCTTGGGACAGAAAAGTTTACTTTTGCTCAGGCTTTATGGTGACAACCAGCGTGATCAACAGGAATTCTGCAGTGGGGCGACGCATCAGGCTTGGGAGCCTTTGCGCTTGACTTTGAAAGATTATAAATACACCAGGCTCGCCAAGCATAGCCAGTCAGTTACAAATTACGAGTCATCTTTCGGTTGTTGCTGAACTTCCTTTACACCTCTTGTTTTGAACAGTAAGCAAACAACATCTAATCTTCTGGCTGTGGAGTTCCAAGTACACCACAAAGCATCGGGACACACCTTTGCCCTGGCTGCTTTGTGTGGTTGCAGGTTAACCAGACATGCAGCTAGGAGTTCACCTAAAACCTTCCTTTCCCCGGTATATACCTTGGTGTTGATTTGACGGCTGGATTCTGACTATTGAGTGTTCAGGGATAGTTACTTCATTAAGGCTTCTGAGATCCCCCATTTGCTTGAAGATGAAAACAGGCAAAGGTATAAACAGATAAACAGGCACACAGATAAATAGCTGTGTGGGCCATTACTTTTAAAGCATAGTAGATGTTATTTGTGTTTGGAGAAGCTTAATGATACACTCAAGAATCCAATAGTAGAAATTGTTTGCTTTCAGGAAAAAAACGTTATACCAGGAAGGTATGTATGAAGAAAAGAACTGTATAACAGCAATCTACAATACGCCTGTTCATTTGTAGCATAACAGTTACACCTGCTCACTGGAGCTTCTTTGAGATTTCAGTCTTTGGTGTAAGACACATGTATGCACATGTGCACACACAATGGTAAGCACACATGCTCTGCAGCTTCAACCCTCAGTGCGCAATAAAATAAAAAAGACACTTGAATCATCTGTCTCAGCCCCAGCTAGAGCCTACGTCTTCCAACATGAATTTTAAAATACCTTTTTGCCTTTTAAAATATGCTGTAGAGGCCAGTCACAGTGGCTCATGCCTGTAATCCCAGCACTTTGTGGGGCTCAGGCAGGTCACGAGGTCAGGAGATCGAGACCATCCTGGCTAACATCGTGAAACCCCGTCTCTACCAAATATACAAAAAAAACATAGCCGGGCGTGGTGGCGGGTGCCTGTAGTCCCAGCTACTCGGGAGGCTGAGGCAAGAGAATGGCGTGAACCTGGGAGGCAGAGCTTGCAGTGAGCCAAGATCGTGCCACTGCACTCCAGCCTGGAGGACAGAGCGAGACTCTGTCTCGAAAAAAAAAAAAAAATGCTGTAGATGATTTTTAGTTTATCCAGGTCCTTTGTAATTAATCTCTGCATTCATCGTAATTGGAAGTAAAGCTCAAAGTAAGAAAATAGCTTTCCTCCAAGTTTATTGCAATTAGAGAAAAATATAATTTAAATGTTTTTGTTTCCCATTTCTGTTCCTTCCATACATTGGCTAGAATGGTTCCTGGTCTGTAAGCCAGTGGGTTGAGATTCCTGATCAGACCACCTTTTCAACCCAGTTCTTTCTCCTCTTTGTATTTCTCCCATACAATACAATATTGAACATTTCACAACCTATGGGCATATGTTTTTGGCAATGTGGCTAAGCCAGGCAGCATTGAGGACTGTCCTGGTGACAGTCTGGTGCAGCCCTCACCCAGGTTCCCACACTCACACCCCTCCATTCTCCAGTGGGCTGTGTAAGTAAGTTAACAGCAAATAAATGGCCCAGAATGGCTTCCTGTTGGGGAATAAAAGGGACAAAGACTTCTGCCCTTAAAACTCCGGTACCAAAAGTAATCTAGCGGAAATCAATATTACTAGGAATATCCTATGATTTGGGTGGTGTTGAGTTCAAAGACAGCATGGCCGAAGTGTGACAATCCACCCAGTCACATGAGGCAAAAACCCAGGCACTACCCGCATCCTCACCTCCAGCTTCCTCCCCACGGCCAGTCGGTTAGAACGTGTAGGGAGAGTACCTCTCCCAGCCCTGGAATCCTCTCACCATCTTCACCCCTTCACCACCTTCAAAGACTTTCATGGCCGAGTGTGTTCTGACCATGCCTGACCCAGAGCCCTTCCTCTGGGCTCTCAGTTCCACGTCACATCCTCGTGACCACGCACCTCTCACTGTTATGTGCTTAGATATGTGTGTGTGTCCACCTCACCCACACACTGTGAGATCCTTGAGGGCATGTTGTCTCTTTCATTTCTGTATCTCCAGTGCCTAAAAAGGAAAGTGCTCACTTACTAAATAAATATACAATATAAAAAATAATTTTTATCCCTTGTCCCATTTGAGATCGCAAATGAGTAAAGTTTACAAGTATTCATCTAGTCAGCATCCCACTAAGACCACACAGACACTGAGATGAGCACAGGATGCTTATAAGCAAATGCAAAATAAACTATGAGAACTGTGACAGCTTCCAGTGCTCTTCATTATAAATATCGGCTCTTCATTATAAATATCGGCAATTGCTAATATTCAATAACATGTCAAACACTCTACATTAAATTATCACAAGTCCCTCAGGCAGGTGTTAGTTTTCTCTTTGTACAGCCCAAGAAGCTGAGACAAGAGTCACACAACCAGCCAATAGAGAGAAAAGATTCAAACCCGGAGACCTTCTGTCTCTAATGCCACCCTCCTCCCACTGTCTCCTGCTGCCTTGCTGTTTCAAAGCTTGGCTCTGACACTATGAGCACTGCCAAAATTTTACAACAGTTTGTGTATGTCATGGTCTGCAAACGCTGCTGATGGCAGTGGTGGCAGCCTCAATAGAAGGCTGGGACTGCTTACCAGAGGGAGGATTTCCTGAGCTCTAGTCACACCTGCTCTTTGTTCTCTCTCTCTCTCTCTCTCTCTCTCTCTCTCTCTCTCTCTCTCCCCCCCCCCCACCCTCCCTGTCTCTCTCTCTCTCTCTTTTAAATACAGACAGGGTCTCACTCTGTTGCTCAGGCTGGAGTGCAGTGGTGTCATCATGGCTCACTGCAGCCTCAAATTCCTGGGCTCAAGTGATCCTCCTGCTTCTGTCTCCTAAGTAGCTGGGACTACAGGCATGCACCACCAGGCCTGGCTAATTTCCTTATTTTTATTTTATTTCTGTAGAGACAAGGTCTTGTCACCTTCCCAGACTGATCTCGAACCCCTGGGTTCAAGAGATCCTCCCACATAGGCCTCCCAAAGTGCTGGGATTACAGACGTGAGCCACCACACCTGGCCCACACCTGGTTTTTATCCTCAACACACACCCCCAGGCTCAAACTCAAAAGGAAGGAGCAAACCCAAGAAGCTGCGTGAAAGACACCTTGACCTAAAATGTGCTCATGAACAGGCAACTTGACTACATATTCTCCTCGACCTACAGTGGAGCGACATCCCTATAAAAGCCATTGTAAATTGAAGATATTGAAAGTCTAAAATGCCTTGAATATACCTAACCTATCGAACATCAGAGTTCAGCCTCGCTTCCCTTAAATGTACTCAGAACCCTTCATTAGCTTACAGTGGGCGACATAATCTAACACAGGCCTATCTATGTTCTAATAAAGGGTTGAGTATCTCATGTGATTTATTGAATACTGTACTGAATGTGAAACAGAATGGTTGTCCGGGTACTCACCATTAGCTGACACAGCTGAACGCACACTGCGCCTGAAGAGCGTTTGAAGCATTGAACTAAAATTAATTGCTGGGTGATGGGGCTGCTACAACGACAGGGTCATCAATTTCTCTCTTCTGCTGAGACTCGAGAACCGCGGGAAGAAGGCGCTGGAGCATCAGCACTTGCTGGTTTGGCAGGCTGAGCGCTCTTCCTTCAGGAAGGCATCAGGTGTCCGTGGTTTACCCTTCTGAGGGCAGGGCTGCCTGGGCGCTTCGGCTCGCAGCCACTGCCCAGCATCGAGAGAGTGTCATACAGCATATCCCTTGCCTGTGGGATAAAGGCCAGTCTTCAGAATCTGAAGTGCACTATTTCTTTTTTTTTTTTTTTTTTGAGATGGAGTCTCGCTCCGGAGTCTTGCTCTGTTGCCCAAGCTGGAGTGCAGTGGTGCCATCTCGGCTCACTGCAACCTCCGCCTCCCGGGTTCAAGCGATTCTCCTGCCTCAGCCTCCCGAGTAGCTGGAACTACAGGTGTGTGCCACAACACCTGGCTAATTTGTTGTATTTGTAGTAGAGACGGGGTTTCACTGTGTTAGCAAGGATGGTCTTGATCTCTTGACCTCGTGATCCGCCCTTCTCGGCCTCCCGAAGTGCTGGGATTACAGGCGTGAGCCACCGGGCCCAGCCCTGAAGTGCACTTTCTACTAAATGCCTGTCACTGTTACATCATCCTAAAGTTTAAGCTGGAACTCTCTATACTTGCACCTGTTGTGTGAAGGATGTATTAGAAACAATACAGTTCCCTCCAACCCCTCCCCACCTCATTTGTGGAAGAACCTCAGGTCTCCCTCCTAGAAACGGATTCAGCCTCAGAGATTCTCAAGACCAAGGTGGCATCCCAGGGTTCCAGGCTCTGGAGACGAGGATGTGGAGGGAAGGGGGTAGGGGGAGGTCACTCTAGGAAAACGCATGTACCCTAGATCCCCCAGTGAGCTAAGTGGGACTGACTCCTAGATGGAAATAGCCCGGGCAGACTTGTCACTGCAAGAATTCTGGTCTCCCTGGATACCCAGCATGCTCAAGAGCCCACTTGAAACGCTGAAACACTTCAGCATACTGTATGTGCTCAGAGGAGTGGCTGAGACTAGCAGGTTGAGGAAGGAAAAGGAAGAGGGCCTTCTACGTGCCAAGTCCTAGAGCTCAGGCACCATACCAGGAGACAACATGAAAAACAGTCTGCAGCAGACGTTGCTCTCGCCTCACGCAAAACCACTCCAACCTCCTCCTAGCAAGATTTCCTGTGCACCAAAGGCTGAAACACTGAAGACCTCTTCCTCCAAAGTCCCTTGCACTAGGGTTTTCCCCGAGTAGTCTTCCAGGTCGATTATAATAATAATAGCAGCTTACCCAGGCAGACGCTCTGGTGCATGGTACAGCCTGGGCATTTTAAGTGGCTACCACACTGCCCCTCTGGAAGCACAGAGGTGGAGATGCTTTGGACCTTCTCCAGCAGGGGTGACAGTGGCACTATGTCTAGTCAATCTCTAACCTCAGGGGCAGTCAGCAGCATCAGCACAGCTTCCTGGTTCAGCAGCTTTCCGGCCTGCAGCACAGGCAATGTGGTTTTTGAGTTCACAGTGGAAGCAGCAGATACAGCAGCTACCTGACTAGGCCAGTTTTGCAGTATGGTTCTGAGACTGCACCTGGACCCACTCTGTAGCCTCCCTCTCCAGCCCTTGCCATCATTCTGTAGCCCAGTGGTTCTCCAAGGGTGGGCTCTGGACCAACAGTACCTGGGAACTTGTTAGAAATGCAAATTCTTGGGCCCCACCCCAGACCTGCTGGATCAGAAATTCTCGGGGTTAGACCCAGTAGGCTTGACTTTAGCAAACCTTCTAGATGATTCTGATATGCCCTAAAGTTTAGGGACCTCTGCTGTGGGTCAATCACCTATAATAAATCCATTTCTCTTGTAGCTAGAGTGGATCGTGCTGTCTGCTGATTCATCCTGACTGAATCACAGTCCCTGTCCTCATGTTGTCCATGAGGAAGACAATAAATAATGACAAAGCAGCATATCATTCTGGGGGAAGAGAAGAAAGAGTCACCTTACCCAGCCAAGAATGGTGACCTCCCAACTATCTTTATAATCTAGCTGTCGCAACAATTTTGAACATGTACCATCAATAGTTATATTTATTTCTAAATTGTATGTATACTCTATTAAACATTTTAAAATTATAAATAGAAACCTAAAAGATGAGATTTTAAAAAATGAATATAAATTAACATTCTAATACTTTCTTCCTGAATCTCTAAGGATTGATTTGGCACTTTAGTGATCACCGCTCTAGAATGTCAGGATAACCTTTTGGCAAAAAGTAACAGCAGAATCAAAGGAATTAAAAGGAGGGTGCAGGATATTTTTGTGGAACTTAGGCAAGGGAGCATAAGGAGGTGACAATGACAATAATGATGATAATGACAATGATGATAATGATAATTACTCATTTTTGAGCAACTAACATGATCACTTAGCCTTGAAAGCAACCATGTGAGGGTAGGACTATTATCCCTACTTTTCAGATTGGGAAACTGAGGGTCAACAGTCTCCTATCTGGTAAGTGGCAGAGCAGGGTTTTGAAACAAAAATCTGGGTTTTTCCATGGTCAGTTTTGGGCTTGGGCTACTGTATGGTTGTAAGAGCCATCTACTGAAACACAGAATTCAGGAAGAAGAAGGGGTTTGGAGAGAAGATGGTAAATTTTGTTTTGATGTTTGAGGTGCCCATGATGTATTCTGCTGAAGCTATCTAATACACAACTTAAGCTGCAGAACCCAGGTCTGGCTGCAGAAAAAGGGTTGGAAAACTTTAACTTTAACTTCTTAGCCCAAGTTGAAAACACTTATTTTGTTGTGAGCACCATGATGAAAAGGAGGAAGGGCCGGGTGCAGTGACTCATGCCTGTAATCTCAGAGCTTTGGGAGGCTGAGGCAGGAAGATTGCCTGAGCCCAGGAGGTCAAGGCTGCAGTAGCTATGATTGTGCCACTACACTCTACTACTTTGAAATTTTCTTCCAAAAAATTATGATGAATGCAGAAATTACAAAGGACCCAGATAAATTTAGTAAGCCTGGGCAACAGAGCAAGACCCTGTCTCAAAATAAATAAATAATTCTAAAATCTTTTAAAAAGAAAAAAGAAAGGAGCAAGTGGAGAGGGAAACTAGAAGAGACAATGGGGGCAGGGGTGGGACAGTGGATAATGAATGGAGCGAGCTTCTCCATCAGCTAGGTGGGGACAAAATTGTGAGCACTACTGGGATTTGGCTGGCCAGGAGGAGGGACAGAAATCACACAGCCCTGGACTTGAATGCCAGATCCATCTCCTTCTAGCTACAAAATCATGGAAAAGGTAATGAAGTAATGAACCTCGTTGCCTCTGTTTCCTCTTCTGTAAAATGAGAATAATAATATATCTCCATCTGATAGAAATGTTATGCTGAAATGAGAAATGGTGTAAAGTGCATATCTGTGTTTGGCCCATAGAAATAACTCAATGTTTGTTAACTATAATTAGCTAACTCTCATTAAAACTGGTATCGTTCTCTGAGCCAGCAACAAAGCAGGTAAGGATTCGTGCAAATGGAGGTGACCTTATAGCAGAGGAGCGTAAGAGCTCAAAGGAATCGTTAGCTGACGACTTTAACTTTTGGGCCAAGTCAGGGGCAAAGTCAAGAACTAAGAATGAGAGGAGCAAAGGCAGGGTGGGGGCTTGAGGAGAAGGCACAGATCCTTATGAACTACACTGGGGATTAAGACAGGAAATGAATTAGGTTCACCCGAAAGGACCTCCAAGTAACAATAACAGCATTAATCAATATGCTGTCTACAAAGCACACTCAGAAGAGCAAAGTTAGAGAATTAACACTTCCTAATTTCAAGACTTACTATAAAGCTACTGTAATCAAGACTGTGTGGTACAGTATTGCCATAAAGACAGACACAAATACCAGTGGAACAGAATTAAAAGTCCAGAAATAAACTCATACACCTAGGGACAACTGATACATGACAAAGATATGAAAGCAATTCATCAGCGAAGGAATAGTCTTTTTCAACAAATGGCACTGAAACCATTGAACATCCATACGTTAAAAAAAAAAAGAACTTTGATTCATTCCTTGTATCATATGCAAAAATTAACTCAAAATAGACCACAGACCTAAATGTAAAACTGAAAACCATCACATTTTTATAGAAAACATAGGAGAAAATCTTGGTGTTGTTGGGTTAGATCAGGATTTCTTAGAAACTATCCCAAAAGCCCAAACAATAAAAGAAAGATTGATAACTTGACTTCATCGAAATTAAAAACTTCTGCCCTTTGAAAGACACTATCAAGAGAATGAAAACACAAGGCATAGACTGGAGGAAATATTAGCAAAGTATGTATGTGATAAAGGTCTTGTATCCAGAATACATACCGACCTCTCAAAACTATAATAAGACAATAAATAAGCCAATGAAAACAATAAGTAAAAGCCTTTGAGCAGATACTTCATTAAAAAAACATGCATGGATAGCAATGATGCTCAACATCATTAGGGAAATGCAAATTAGCATCGCAAGGATGTGCCACTACACATCTATTTGAATGACTAAAGTCAAAAAGACCAGTTACCAAGTATTGTCAAGGATGGAGAAGAGCTGGAACTCTCACACACAGCTGGGGGTCATGCAAAATGGTATAGCCATTTTGGAAAAGTTTGATTCTTAAAAAGTTAAACATACACCTCGCTGGGCACGGTGGCTCATCCTATAATTCCAGCACTTTGAGAGGCTGAGGCAGGCAGATCACCTGAGATCAGGATTCAAGAACGGCCTGGCCAACATGGCAAAACCCCACCTCTACTTGTGGTGGTGCGCACCTGTAGTCCCAGCTACTCAGGAGGCTGAGGCAGGAGAATCACTTGAACCCAGGAAGCAGAGGTTGCAGTGAGCCAAGATCAAGCCACTGCACTCCAGCCTGGGTGAAAGAGTGAGACTCCATCTAAAAAAAATAAAATAAAAAATTAAACATACACCTACCACATGATCCAGCCATTTCACTTCTAGTTATTTTCTCAAAAGGAAGAAAACCATATGTCCATACATTGAAAGACTTGCACAAGAATGCTTACAATAACTTATTCATAATCTCACAAAACCGTAAGAAGCCTTTAAGGGGTGGCTTCATAAGCATATGTGATGAAGGACAGGTGAGCCCCAAAACTGGGGCTTAGCCCTGGTTTTCCCAGGAAAGAATTCAAGGGCGAGCTGGCGATTTTAGACAGCAATCTTGTACTGAACAGTACTGCTCCTTGCAGAGCAGGGCTAACTAATAGACAGTGCATCTAGAGTTGGCAACAAATGAGCTGTTGGCAACTGTATTTCTACCCACTTACACTTTCAATTACATGCAAATTAAGGGACAGTTAAAGCAAATTGAAAGGCAGGTTATTTAGAACTTTCTAGGAAAGGGATGGTAACTTCTGGGTCATTGTCATGGCATTTGTAAACTGTCATGGCATTGGTGGAAGTGTCTTAGGCTAATGAGTAATGACAACAGCTAGGGATGGCTTTTGTTGTCATTTGTTGGTCCCTGCCGGTTTCTTCACTTTTTCCTGCCTGAGACTGGGAAATAAATCCTGCCGGTCTCCTACCTCAGATGGATAAACTGGGTTTATCTATGCTGTGGAATACTACTCAGCAATGAAAAGGAATGAACTACTGATACACACAACCACCTGGATGAATCTCCAGAGAATTATGCAAGGTAAAAGAGTGCATACTGTATGGTTCCATTTACAAGACTCTAGAAATGGAAAATTAATCTATAGGGACTGAAAGCAGTTTCCGTGGTGGACTGGGAAATAGGGGAAGGGACAGAGGAATTACAAAAGGCATGAGGAATCTTTTGGAGATGATGAACAGATATGTCTATTGTCATTGTGGTGATGGTTTCATGAGCATAGGTATATGTCAAAATTGATCACATTGTACTGCAGACTGGGTGGTTCACACAACAGACACTTTGAGATGGCATCTCACTCTGTTGCCCAGGCTGGAGTGCAGTGGTGTGATCTCGGCTCACTGCAACCTCCGCCTCCCGGGTTCAAGCGATTCTCCTGCCTCAGCCTCCCAAGCAGCTGGGATTACAGGCACCTCCACCACACACGGCTAATTTTTGTATTTTTAGTAGAGACGGGGTTTCACCATGTTGGCCAAGCTGGTCTCCTGACCTCAAGTGATCTGCCCACCTCAGCCTCCCAAGGTGCTGAGATTACAGATGTGAGCCACCGTGCCCGGCCTACAACAGACGCTTATCACCCCACAATTCTGCAGGCTGAAGTCTGAGACCAAGGTGTTGGCAGGGTTCATTTCTCCTGCGGCCTCGCTCCTGGAGTTGTAGATGCCCTGTGTCTTCACGTGGTCTTGCCTCTGGGCATGTCTGTGTCCTAATCTCCTCTTCTTATGAGGACACAAGTCAGATTGGATTAAGGCCCGCCTTCATAATCTAATTTTAGCTTAATCACCTTTTTAAAGATCCTGTCTCCAAATATATAGTAGTTACATGCTGAGGTATTAGGGGTTAGGGCTTCAATACATGAATTTCAAAGGAAAACAATTTCGCCCATAACAAGCGGTGGTTTCTGCTTATATCACAGCACTTACTTGCCACACAGTTAATTGAGATGTAGCCGAATTTCCTTGGGATATTCTGGTTATGTGAATTACGTGACTAATAGAAGAGAGATTTTCTTTAACTAGCAGTTCTACTAAACTACCAAAAGCTATAGCTGAACACCTTTAATAACACACATATAGACAGGGCACGGTGACTCACGCCTGTAATGCCAGCACTTTGGGAGGCCGAGGTGGACGGATCACCTGAGGTCGGGAGTTTGAGACCAGACTGGCCAACATGGTGAAACCCTGTCTCTACTAAAAATACAAAAAAAAAAAAAAAAAATGAGCTGAGTGTGGTGGTGTGCACCTTATAATCCCAGCTACTCGGGAGCAGATGAATTGCTTAAACCTGGAGGCAGAGGTTGCAGTGAGCTGAGATCACACCACTCCACTCCAGCCTGGGTGACAGAGTGAGACTCTGTCTCAAAAAATACATAAATAATTTTAAAAAATAAAAAACACAGACAAATTAAACAGGCAGAAGGCAACATGATTTTGGCGGGGGGAAGTGTAGGAAAGAATGGGGCTGGAGACATAAAGAAAGGCCTGAAAGTTATTCTTTCATTGGCCGGGCGCCGTGGCTCACGTCTGTAATCCCAGCACTTTGGGAGGCTGGGACGGGCGGATCACGAGGTCAGGAGATCGAGACCATCCTGGCTAACACGGTGAAATCCCGTCTCTTCTAAAAATACAAAAATTAGCCGGGCGTGGTGGCGGGCGCCTGTAATCCCAGCTACTCGGGAGGCTGAGGCAGGAGAACGGCGTGAACCCAGGAGGCGGAGCTTGCAGTGAGCTGAGATCCGGCCACTGCACTCCAGCCTGGGCGACAGAGTGAGACTCCGTCTCAAAAAAAAAAAAAAAAAAAAAAGTTATTCTTTCGTCATAGGCAATAGGCACGGAGAAGAGCTACATGTCAAAAAGCAGCTTTTTCTTTATCCTGTGGTCTGGTTTTACCATCAGGCTACTTGGATGGACCCAAATGAGGACATTGTCTAGTCTGGTCGAGGGCCATCTGTTGGTCCTCACTGACCGAGACCTCCCACCCCCCACAGGACAATCATTGCTTTGCGACTTAAACAGAAGGCAGGTTTTGGGCGGAGTGCCTTCCTTGCCGCGGGACCACACCAGCAGCTGCTGCCTTTGTGAGTGCTTTCCGGTTAGTGCCAAGGGCAGGAAATTTAAGCCAGAGTCAGACAGGCGGGGCACCAGGTGTGGAGGGAAGCAGGGCTTATCTGACAACCGTCTGCGTAAGGACCGATGGCGGCCTTTGCAAGCCCCAAGTTGCTACTTCAAACATTAACTTGTGTTTTTATTCAGAGAGTCTACTAAAGCTCAACGTAGAATTGGTATGTGCTTTTAAATACCAGGACACTCCTAATGTGCCTGTGATGAAAGCTTCCTCTTTGGGGTGAAACCTTTGGACTTGTAGGTGGAATAGGGGAATTTGGGGAAGAAGCAAGTCTCCTCACTTGGGCTGGAGCTGAGCAGTTTGTGAACTGATACTGCTGGGAGACACACATTATCCTTTTGGCAGGACTTGAACTTACACGAGCAACCAGAGAATTATGACTTTAGGGACTCTCATTTTATTAATCATTATTATGTTGGCCATTTATTACATATCTACTATGTGCCAATCACTGTTCTAGGCAGTTAATATACATACATATGATATATATGTACCATCTTAAAGAGTAGATAATAATATTCTTCATTTTACAATCAAGAAAATGAGGATCAGGGAAATGCCTTGCCCAGAAACACACAAATAGCAAGGCTCGACTCAGACCTAGATTTGTCTGATTTCAAAGCCTATTCTCCTTTCTCCCACTTCTTGCTTTTCTGAAAGAATGCCCTAAAATATATTTTGGACCTGTATACTTGGGTTTTGTTATTTGAAGTTATCTTTATATGTCTATTTAGATTGTAAGGTTCTCCATAGGAAAAGATTGGGTTTTTTCTTGAGACAGTCTCACCTTGTCACCCAGGCTGGAGTGCAGTGGGCACTGCAACCTCTGCCTCCCGGGTTCAAGCGATTCTCCTGCCTCAGCCTCCGGAGTAGCTGCGACTTCAGGCACCCATCACCACGCCCAGCTAATTTTTGTATTTTTAGTAGAGACAGGGTTTCACCATGTTGGTCAGGCTGGTCTCGAACTCTTGACCTCAGATGATCCACCTGCCTCGGCCTCTCAAAGTGCTAGGATAACAGGCATAAGCCACCACGCCCGGCCAAGGTTAGGTCTTTTTCTGGCTTTTTCTTACCAGAATGTGCACATTTTTACATCAAAAGTGTTACTTGAAAGTGTGCACCTGACTTAAGACTATTGTAACAGCATCAAGCTCCTGGTTTTGACATATATTGTTATATAAGATGACATCATGGGGGAAGCTGGAGAAAGGGCACATGAAGACTCTCTGCAACTTACTTTTGCAATTTCTTGTGCATTTTAAACTATTTATAGCTGGGCGCGGTAGCTCACGCCTGTAATCCCAGCACTTTGGGAGGCCGAGGTGGGTAGATCACCTAAAGTCAGGAGTTTGAGACCAGACTGGCCAACATAATGAAACTCCATCTCTCCTAAAAATACAAAAATTAGCTGGGCGTGGTGGCAAAATAAATAAATAAATAAATAAATAATAAAAGGTGTTTTTTTTTTCTTTTTTGGTTGGTTGGTTTTCTTTTGTTTTGTTTTTGAGATGGAGTCTCGCTCTGTCACCCAGGCTGGAGTGTGCAGTGGTGCGTCTCGGCTCACTGCAACCCCTGTCTCCCAGGATCAAGCAATTCTCCTGCCTCAGCCTCCCGAGTAGCCGGGACTACAGGCGCCTGCCACCACGCGTGGCTAATTTTTGTATTTTTAGTAGAGACAGGGTTTCACCATGTTGGCCAACCTGGTCTTGAACTCCTGACCTCCGGTGATCCGCCCCCCGCCCGGCCTCCCAAAGTGCTGGGATTACAGGCTTGAGCCACTGTGCCCGGCCAAAGTGGTTTTTAAAAGTGTATTTGATGATGATAATAAGGAGCACTGTGGCAATATAGAACCAACAGAGTTAGGCAAGTTGAGTCCTGGGTTCTATCGCTGCTCTGCCAATAACTAGCTGTGTGGCCTTTACAGGTCCCTTGTCCACCTGACGCCTAGCAAAGTCAAGGTGGCATCCACATTCCACTGTACAGTCGAGTTATGATTTCTGTAATTTCAAAAAAAATGCATTTTAGACGTCCACTTTAGGATGCAAGAATGAATACACACACCTAATGTAGTTCCTCCCAAAACACACTAAAGTTACAGTATAGAAATTTTCTAAAAGACATATCCCACAAAAATAGGCGGGACAGGAGACAGTAGCAACAAAGGAATAAAATCTAGGCAGCTTCTATAAGTGATGAATGAGGAAAACACAAATTAACAGGCCTGGAGTTGGTGGCTGATAAAGCTTAGGATAAACCTATTCACTACAGAATCTTCACAAGGCTCAGGTACCTGGTACCTAACAGTACCAGACACCTCTGGAAATGGAGGTTCAAAGAGTGTGGTGGAAATAAGGACTGGGTGGCGACCCCAGAGACACAAGTCTGGAGATTCCTTCCCTGGCTGTTTGTCACCTGGAAGCTGCTTTGTTTCCACCCCTTCATAGTTATACATCTCACTCTCTTACGAGTGCAAAACAGAAGTATCTGGACTTGGGAAGCTGAAAGCACCGTGTCAAAACCAAGAAGATTAAATGACTGTATGCACAATGGATGCTGAGTGATGAGACCCCCAGGCCCTCTTCCCCCAGCTTAGCTCCCAGAGCACTGATGGCCAGATCTTAAGCATCCAGGCAGGAGACTACAATTCTGCTCCAGAGAATCTGACCAGCTCAAGAGAAATCATCAGGAGATACTGAAATTAGGTTTGTTCAACAAATGGTCCCGCCAGCCAGCTGAGCCTGCAGTGAAGCTCACAGGCAGTAAACCGTGCCTTGAGCTCCAAGCTTCCTGTTAGCTTTTTGCTTCTCAATTCTTTTTCATGAAGATACAGACGAAACAAACCGAAGAAAAAGACAAACTGGAGTGTATGCAGGGAGAAGAAAACTTCCTCCAAAATAATTAATATCCTCAGAGAGATGACAAAAGATCCATGCAAAAAGGAAAGAAAGAAAAAAAAACCCACACAGAGAACAGCAACAGCTGGAAGAGCTCTTGAGAATTAAAAACAGGAGCATACAGATGACAAATTAAACAGAGAGGCTGGAAAATCAAGTTGATGGGAAGTATCCCAGAAGCTAGAGCAAAAAGACAAAGAGCTATAAAATGAAAGAGAAAAGGACAGGATGAGTCCAGGAAGCCTGACATTAAATAATAGAAGGAGTTTCAGGAAGAGAGAAGAGAGAAATAGTGGGAAACCCATCAACAAAATTCATCAAGAAGTTTGCCCAGAACAGAAGGACGTGAATTTCCAGAATAAAAAGCCCACCAAGTGCCCAACACAATAGATGAAAGTAGAATCACACCAAGGAACATCAATGAGAAATGTCCAAAAAAAAGAAAAATCCTACGGGTTTTTATAAAGAGAAAATAAGTCAATTAAAAGGATCGAGAAACACACTGACTTCAGACATCTAAAAGCAAACAGAGGCTGGGTGCAGTGGCTCACGCCTTTGCACTTAACACTTTGGGAGGCCGAGGCAGAGGATCTCTTGAGCCCAGGAGTTCAAGACCAGCTTGGGTAACATAGTGAGACCCTATCTCCCTATCTCTACAAAAAAAAAAAAAAAAAAGAAAGGAAAGCTGAGTGTGGTGTTGCATGCATGTTGTTCTGGCTACTCAGGAGGCTGAGGTGGGAGGGTCAATTGAACCCAGGAGGTGAAGGCTGCAGTGAGCCATGATCACACTATTGCACTCCAGCCTGGGTGACAGAGGGAGACCCTGTCTCAAAAAAAATAAAATAAAATAAAAAATGAGTAAATATTAAAAAAAATAAATTTTTAAAAAACTAAAGAAAGAAAAAGAAAAGCAAACAGGCAATGGATAGAGGTTCCAATTCTGGGCAGGAGGGCAAACACACACTCCAGCTGGGCTCTCCCAGCTGCACTTATAAAACCTGGACAGAATGTAATCCAGCATTTTGGGAGGGCAAGGCAAACGATCACTTGAGATCGGGAGTTTGACACGTGGGCAACATAGCAAGATCGTGTCTCTATAAACATTTTTTAAAATTTTAAATTAAAAAAAAAAGGAAAGTAAATAGTCTTTCTTCCTCCCTTCCTTCCTTCCTTCCTTCCTTCTTTCCTTCCTTCCTTCCTTCCTTCCTCTCTCCTTCTTTCCTTCTTCTCTTTCCTTCTTTCCTTCTTTCTTTCTCTTTCTTTCCTTCCTTCTTTTCTTTTCTTTTCTTTTCTTTTTTCTTTTTCGACAGAATCTCACGCTGTGAGCCACCATGCCCAGCCAGTACACAGTATTTCTGAGAAGTAAATAGTCGCAGGCAGATTGAGGAAGAGGAGAATCCAAAGTGCCACCAAAGCAGCAGTGCATGTCTCACTTTTTCCACTGAAATACTCTAGGCCGGCCGGGCAAGGTGGCTCACTCCTGTACTCCTAGCGCTTTGGGAGGCCGAGGTGGGTAGATCAACTGCAGCCGGGAGTTCGAGACCAGCCTGACCAACATGGTGAAGCCCCGTCTCTACTAAAAATACAAAATTATCTGGGTATAGTGGTGCATGCCTGTAATCTCAGCTGCTCTGGAGGCTGAGGCAGGAGAATCGCTTGAACCTGGGAGGCAGAGGTTACAGTGAGCCGAGATTGCACCACTGCACTCCAGCCTGGACAACGGAGCGAAACTCCGTGTCAAAAACAACAACAACAACAACAACAAAACAACTCTAGGCCTAACTCAAGGCACTATGACAGAATGGCAGCAATAACCTGAAGTGCCTAAAAAATGGAATATTATTTAGCAATAAAAAAGAACAAATTGGCCAGGCACAGTAATCCCACCTGTAATCCCAGGTCTTTGTAATCCCAGCACTTTGGGAGACCAAGGCAGGCAGATCACTTGAAGTCAGGAGTTCAAGACCAGCCTGGCCAACATGGCGAAACCCCATGTCCACTAAAAATACAAAAATTAGCTGGGTGTGGTGCCTGGTGCCTGTAATCCCAGCTACTAGGGAGGCTGAGACAGGCTAATCACTTGAATCCTGGAGGCAGAGGTTGGAGAGCTGACATTGCACCACTGCACTCCAGCCTGTGTGACAAGAGCATGACTGTGTCTCAAAAAAAAAAAAAGAAGAAGAGAAGAAGAAGAAGAAGAAGGAGGAGGAGGAGGAGGTGGAGGAGGAGAGGAGGAGGAGGAGGAGGAGAAGGGGAGGAGGAGGAGGAAGAAATCAACAGAGAAACTCAAACAGAGGGATATTCTACAACATAACAAACTGGTTTTCTTCAATAGTGACAAAATAATGAACGACAAGGAAAGACTGAGGAACTGTTGTAGATTGAAGAGACTAAATGCACTGTGGGACCCTCGCTTGGATCTTGAAACAGAAAAAAGACTTCGTAGGAAAACTGGTGAACTCCAAGTAAACCTGTAGTCTAGTTAGTCATACTGTACCACAGTTGCTTTCTTGGCTTTGATCATTGTGCTATAGTGCTGACATTCTGTAAGATGTAAACCTTAGGGGAAGCTGAGCGAGGGATATATAAACAGCCTCTCTAGTGTTTTTACTTTTTGGTAAGTCTAAAGTTATTTCAAAACAAAAAGTTTTTCAAAGACACATACTATGTTAAAATAAGTCATCTTATATTCTTATTCTAAGGTTTATATAGTAAACTTCTAAGGTTTATACAGGAATGACGTGGACTTATGTTAAAATAAGTCATCTTATATTCTTATTCTAAGGTTTATACAGTAAACTTCTAAGATTTATACAGGAATGACGTGGACTTGTAAACGACCCAGAGCTCGATCCTACTGGGCAACTGTGAGCTGGTGCCTGGGCCAGCGGCCTGGCTGACACTTCTTGTTCATTTCTCTGCCTCAGCCAGTAGGTTTGGCTAGAATTCCAAGGCCTTGGACTTTGCTGGACTAGAAAAGGAAAGAGGAAAGGGAAGTAAATCGCCACAGGGGTCAAACTTGCTTTCCTGCGCTCTTCTGAGCTGCTCTTGGCTCCTAGTCTGCGGAGTTAAAACCTCTAAGGAAGCCACTCTTTTATCATCTCCAAAGGATTACAGGATCATATAGTCTGGGCTGGAACTATACCATCTATTTATGCCCTCGGAATTTTAGAAACGAGACCCATGTTTACAAATGTGAGCTGACATGTCACATTTGTGGAGAAATAACGAAGGAGCTGCCAGGCGGCAGCAAGATTCTTCATGTTCAGAAGCTCCTCCGCGTAAAAGCAGGTTAAGTCCTGAAAGATCGTTCTGAAGTGCACTGTTTGTTCGTTCAGTTGCCTAGGAAGGGTTTAAGCTTGCAGCCCTCAGATTTCTTTCCACCAAACAGGCGTGTTTTAAATTCGTGCACATGCTCCTCCTCTGAACTGGTGAAGGCACTCTCAAACATGTTTTCCCCTAACACAACCATTTTTTTTCTACATTGAAAATTCCACTGGGACAGATAACATCTGCAAGTATTGTAAGAATCTCCTTAGCAGCTTCACGTCCACCACTCCACTTTGAAGTCAGGCAAATTCAAAGGAGCCTTATATAGAGGAAATATCCATGGCGTGAGGCAAACATTGCATCACTCCCAGGCTCGAAGTCTTCGAGCAAACAGTTGGCATCTCCTGGACAGGGCTGGTAGACTCTGTGGATGCCTTGCTGTCAAGCCACGGCACTTTAAATCCTTTGGGGTTTGTCTACTGCGTTTTCTATCCACTGCTGATTATTGTTGACTACAGAGGTTAAGGCAGCTTTTATATATCACACAATACATAAAAGGTCTTTTAGAACCTTTCCTAATGTTAAATGACTTAGTCCATACACAAGGGCAGCATTCGTTATTTTGTCACTGTTTTCTATTAAAACAACAACAACAACAAACTATCGCTCATTTGTCATTGAATACATTAATAAACCCTTTCATGGGCATGATGGAGTTCAATGTGTTTGTAAAACACCTCAGCACCCTGTACTAGCAAAGCAAGCACACCTTAGGCCAAGAACCCTGATCGAGTCCTTGGTGGTGACTGACCTTTCTCAGGAAAGTGCAGCTTTGTTGACAATCATGGACGTTCTCAAGGAGATGGGGTCTGTACTTCCTATAAAAAGCAAGGAGGCCAGGTGCGGTGGCTCATGCCTGTAATCCCAGCACTTTGGGAGGCCAAGGCAGGAGGATCACTTGAGGCCAGGAGTTCCAGACCAGCCTGGCCACCATGGTGAAACCCCATCTCTACCAAAAATACAAAAATTAGCTGGGCATGATGGTGCTCACCTATAATCCCAGCTACTTGGGAGGCTGAGGCAGGGGAACTGCTTGAACCTGGGAGGCAGAGGTGGCAGTGAGCCGTGATCATGCCACTGCACTCCAGCCTGAGCAACAGAGTGAGACCCTGTCTCAAAAAAAAAAAAAGAAAAAAAGCAAGGAGATTCTAAAGTTGATTTGTAGTACACCGTCTCCAGATCAACAAACCAGGAGGTTGGCAAAGTTATCTGAAGAATTTGGGCAGAAAGATATTTATCTGTATCACTAAAAATAAAACACAAAAAACCAGCCAGGTGCTGTGGCTCACGCCTGTAATCCCAGCACTTTGGGAGGCCAAGGCGGATGAATTGTTTGAATCCAGGAGTTCAAACAGACTGGGCAACATGGCGAAACCCCATCTCTACTAAAAATGCAAAAATTCAACTGGGCATGGTGATGCGCACCTGTAGTCCCAGTTACTCAGGAGCCTGAGGAGGGAGGATCACTTGAACCCGGGAGGCAGAGGTTGCAATGAGCCATGATCACGCCACTGCACTCCAGCCTGGGTGACAGAGGGAGACTCTTTCTCAAAAAATAAAAATAAGAAAAATAAGAAATCAAAGATTTGTTCAGAAATTTGTAAAGTAGGATACGCTGGTTAAGCACTTACTATGTATCAAGTGCTTAACCAGTGTAACCTATTTTACATTGTGTAACCAATGCATGCATTGTCATTTAATTCTTTTCTTTTTCTTTTTCTTTTTTTTTTTTTTTTTTTTTTTTTGAGATAGAGTCTTGATCTATTGCCTAGGCTGGAGTGCAGTGGCACAATCTCAGCTCACTGCAACCTCTGCCTCCCGGGTTCAAGCAATTCTCCTGCCTCAGCCTCCTGAGTAGCTGGGATTACAGGCACCAGGCACCACATCCAGCTAATTTTTGTATTTTTAGTGGACACGGGGTTTCTCCATGTTGGCCAGGCTGGTCTTGAACTCCTGACTTCAAGTGATCTGCCTGCCTTGGTCTCCCAAAGTGCTGGGATTACAGGCATGTGCCACCATGGCTGGCTAATTTTTTGGTATTTTTAGTAGGGACAGTGTTTCACCATGTTGGCCAGGCTGGTCTCAAACTCCTGACCTCAGGCAATCCTCCCACCTCAGCCTCCCAAAGTGTTGGGATTACACGTGTGAGCCACTGCACCTGGCCATAATTCTTAAAACACTTCTACTCTATAGATATTATTATTACATATTACAAATAGGGAAACTGAGGCATAGATAAAGTAACTTGTCCAAGGCCACACGGTTAGGGAATAGGGATTCCAACCCAATCTCTGACTACAGAACTCTCAACCACTAAGCTGCACTTTTCAGGCAACCACCTGTCTCAGATTCACTCTGACCGCAGGGAAATGAGTATGAATCTATACTCAAAGGTATTGTTACCTTTTTCCTCACAATACAATCATCCAAGAGGATTAGCTCTGTGTCCAGCTTACCACTCTCCCGCTCTGCGTCACCTTCCTGTCAGCATATCAAAAACCACGCTACCTCCCGACTCTATGCTTCAAGAGTCTACAGAACTGGATGCTGATGGTGGCAAAGTCTGTCAATAGAGCTCAAGCAGTGGTTCTCATTCAGGGGTGATTTTGGCCCGCAGGGGACATTTGGCTATTTTTGGCCATCACAACTTAGGTGGGAGTGGGGAGGGGAGCTACTGGGTAGCAGCCAGGGATGCTGCTAAACATCCTATAATGCACAGGCAGCTCTCCCACCCACCCCTCAGTCTGGCCCAAAATGTCAATAGTGTTGAGGTTGAAAAATTCTGAGCTAAAAAAATCAGTAATGCTCATCAGTCCTCGTCCACAGCCCGGCCCGGGATGAAGCATGGCGGACACTAGTCATGAGACGGTATCAGATGGGTTAGCTCTTCTGGGAGGAGAGATGCTGCTGCTTGCACTTGGACTTTTTCCATCCAGCTAATTAACACATTTACGGATTGCCTGAACTGACAGCCTCCTTTCCCCCGACAAACAGCATGCTAATAAGCCTTTCCAAAATCCAAATACTGTCCTGACAAACTACGGGAGTGATTGATTCAGCAAGGTGAGTGTTTCTGCCGTGCATGGGGCAAAGGCGCAGGACCTACTCTAGAGGCAGGCAATGGGGTGGCATGCCCAGAGTGAAGCATGGCATTAGTAAGGGCAAGGGGGCATGGGCAGAGAAAGGCGGGAGAGATCATTACCATCCAACGGGGAGGAGCGGAACTTTAAAACTGGTCAGGGAATCCTGTTGGCTTCACCCGCTGATTATTTTAGCAAGCAATGAGATCATGGTCTGCAAGAACAGAGCTAAAGAGCTGGGAGCTATAACCAGATACTGCCGCAAATAAAGTCAGCTCCAGTATAGAAAGGAACACAAGGCATGGGCTGCATTGGATTCACCCAGGGTTCAAGGTCAGAGTTGCGCCATGAAGGCACCAGTGGAGTTGGGGGAAGGCAGACACACCTGGTTTTGAACTCCAGCTTTGAAACACTTCCACCATGTGCAGGCAGAAAACACTTTCTCTGAGACTTCATTTCTCATCTGTAGAGCCGGAGTAGTAATAAGAGTCACTATGCAGGGCCGTCCTGAGAAGCAAAGGGTGTGATGTGTGTGATCCAGCGCTTGGATAGGGGGCTGTGCACAAAATTGGTCTGGAACAAGAGCCAAGTGGTCCCTCCTGCTCCCCTCCTCCCTTTCCTTGCATATGGTTTTCCTGGGTGCCTGGCTGCCAGAGGAACTGCTCCCGGGGCTGAGTCCTGCGATCCCAATAGAGGCTTTTTATTAAGTAGAATTTACACTGACAACTCGTTCCATCCAACATGTCCAGAGAGCAAACTCACCTCAAACAAGCATACTTAACTTTTCTAGAGCCCAGAAAATCACTTTTTGAAATACTTACTATGAACCTGGGGTCCCTAGAGGCAGATTTACCATGAAGTTAATGAAAATGAAACTTCAGGCTTCTCACTTCACCCACCCCCACACGGAGGCTCAAGCCAGGGCCCCAGCAGCCTGTGCATATGGTCACTCACGTTATAAACTCTGCAATGGTAAGATGCTTAGTTGCTTCAGATCGCTGCCTCTTTCCACCTTGACTTCCATTTGGCCACATTTCCTCTCCTTTTGCGTGGCTTTGGAATGACCCTGGGCATTTTGGGGACCTAGCTAAAGAATCCAAGTTAGAGCTACCTTTAATTTTGGGTTGATTACGATATACTGATACAGTCAATTTCTTTCTTTCTTCTGAGACAGGGTATTGCTCTATCACTGGACTGAATGCAGCGGTGTGATCAGGGCTCACTGCAGCCTAGACCTCCTGGGTGCAAGCAATCCTCCTGCCTCAGTCTCCCAAGTAGCTGGGACTATAGGCATGTACCACCACACCCAACTACTTTTTAGATTTTTTTTTGTAGAGATGGGGTTTTGCCATGCTGCCCAAGCTGGTCTCAAACTCCTGGGTTCAATCAATCTGCCCACCTCTGTCTCCCAAAGTGCTGGGATGACAGGCACGAGCCACTGCACCTGGTTGATGGAGTCACTTTCGTATCGCCAAGCTACTGCTTAGAAAAGGTTTCCAGGGACATTCCTACGTACCGACTCAGCTGGCATGGAGTTGCGAAGGCTCAGACTCAAGCATCGTATCATGATATGTGCATGTCCCCAGAGCAAGGGAGGGAGCAAGATGTGAAACAGGGTCCTACACGAGTCTGGGCAAAGCTTTCCAAACATCAAAGTTGTACAATTGTAGATACACTTAAACGGATCACTGGTCAAGATAAAAGTTCTCACCTTTCAGGAACGTAAGAGGCCATCAATGAGTATCTGCCCCAAAATGTGGGATGGAAAGCATTTTAGAGTTATGTTAGTCAGTTAATTATATGTTTTTCTAAATTTAGTGATACTTTAATACCTAATTTTGTATGTATAAGTTAATATTCTCTTCCTTCCAAATTGCATAAGCTTCAGGACCTACGAAACCTAGATTCACCCCTTTGGCTCACATACTCTTATTTTAGCTTATTTAGCTTTTTTAAAAATTATTATTAATTAAAACTTATTTTAGCTTTTTTTTTTTTTTTTTTTTTTTTGAGATAGAGTTCCACTCTGTCACACAGGCTAGAGTGCAGTGGCGCAATCTCAGCTCACTGCAACCTCTGCCGGTTGGAGCAATTCTCTTGCCTCAACCTCCCGAGTAGCTAGGATTACAGGCACACACCACCATGCCCGGATAATTTTTTTTATTTTTAGTAGAGACGGGGCTTCACCATGTTGGCCAGACTGGTCTTGAACTCCTGATCTCAGCCTCCCAAAGTGCTGGGATTACAGGCGTATTTTAGCTTTTTGAAGAGGGTAAGATGCAGAAAAAGGTGAAGAGGGAGAAAACCAAACTTCCTAACTAAATTTCATGAAACAGTTATATTTCAGTGACACAGTGAAATTCTTTGTATGTTTGTTCTTTCTGAAAAGAGCTAAATGAAATAGGATTAAAACTCCAGACTACACCAGTAGATTTTCTTGTAAGGCTGCATCTGTACTGCAGTGTTTGGGTAAAGTACTTTCTGTGCAATGTGAAATAAAACATACCTAGATTTTTAAAAAATGCTGTCAACTTTCTGCTAAAGCCTTTTATCTGTACTTTACCTTCCCCTTCCCTCCAGCAGATTCCAGATTCTTCATTGACACCCACTATTGTCACTTCCACACTAAATTAAACAAACTCAGTTCGATCATTGCAGTTTTTGAAAGCACGAAGTAACACTATACAAGTTAGAGAAAGTGAAATAACTTCTTTCTAAATTCAAACGGCTGAACAAGGAAACATTCAGGTAGGCAGAGTCCTTACGGTTTCTGTTCTCACCACAGAAAAACCTAAAGGAGCCACATTCTGGATGTTGTTTATCGTGTTAACAAAAAGTCCAGACGGACCCCATGGCTCACAGTGCTTCTTCTCACCCCTCACCTCTCCCCAAACTCCATCAACCCAGAAGCATTAATTTCATAAGGAAGAGAAAATTTGGCTTTCTACTAAATTCAGCTCTGAATTCAGCCCTCCATTTCCCAAGGGCTAGGACCCACAGCCAAGTCAGCCCGCCCCTCCCTCTCGCTCCCAGGCCTGAGCTGGGGATGCTGCAGCCCAGGGCTCCTCCAGGTTTGGAAAAGGCGGCTACGCTGGGCAAGTTTGGAAAGTTCTGGGAGAAGAGCGAAAGGAGGGAATGTGTGTTGGCTCTTTTCCTTTGCTTGGAAAGCACTTAACAAGAATGACACCCTACCCGCACATCAAATGCCTTCTCTTGCAGTCCTGTTTGTTTTCTAAAAACTGAGTTCGTGTCTTTAAAGCCGGGATTTTCTCCCTGGTAGTAAGCATTGGCTAATGATTACCAGTCGACTTCTGCCTCTGAGTGCCATGTGACCTCGACACGTGACTTGGAGCCGGCTGTGGTTGTTACTTGTATTTGAATAAGAAGATCAAGCTTATTATTGCAGTAAAATCCGGTGGGACTTGTCTGTGCAACGTGATTCCCCGGGCGGGTTACACAACGCGGCGTAGAGCATCGTCTTCCAGAGACTCAGGTTGTTTCCTAAGGTAAAACAAACATGATTTTATATTTTCCAAAGTGAAAGTCCATTTTCCCCCTGGAAAATGGCTGTTGATCCTGGAAAAAGATGAAGCCCAGATTCTCCAAACCCTGTTAGTCCCTTTGGTACAGTAAGGTAGAACTACTGCCCAGCACACAGAGAAGAAAACAGATCCAGTCTCCTTTTCAAATGAAGATTTAGGATTGACGTTACCTTTTACTATTTCCCCTTCTCTCTTCCTAAAAAGTCTTCAAGATATGCTGTTATCTACCTATAAAGAATTTACACTAAAAATGACATTTTTTAAATTTAAAATTTAAATGGCATGTTCATTTTGTGATTTTTTTTCTCCTTAGAGTTCTACAACATTAAGAGTTAAATTTTTGGCCGGGCGCGGTGGCTCAAGCCTGTAATCCCAGCACTTTGGGAGGCCGAGACGGGCGGATCACGAGGTCAGGAGATCGAGACCATCCTGGCTAACACGGTGAAACCCCGTCTCTGCTAAAAAATACAAAAAACTAGCCGGGCGCGGTGGCGGGCGCCTGTAGTCCCAGCTACTCGGGAGGCTGAGGCAGGAGAATGGCGTGAACCCAGGAGGCGGAGCTTGCAGTGAGCTGAGATCCGGCCACTGCACTCCAGCCTGGGCGGCAGAGCCAGACTCCGTCTCAAAAAAGTTAAATTTTTATTCTCCACATACCCTGTAAAAGAGACAAAGTCCTTTTGTAGGTGGGAAGAGCTGGATGTCCCCTTCAGGTTGGGAGGTATGTGTGCACATATATATGCAAATATATGCAGATTTGCCCCAAGAGGGCTTTTCCACGACCAAGAAGGTGACATCTTTACCATGCATGTTTTAATCCCCCCACCCCAATGCTGAAGAAGCCCTGCTGTAATTTGCTTTCTTCTGCCTCTAAGGGTGATGACTCAATTACAGAGGCAAGACCAGGGAGGAACAATAGCTTTGGTTATCTATAATGAGCGGTCCAATAACCATCAAACCAGTGAGTTCTCTCAGCCCAAGGCTGGGGCCTCTGTGTGGAACCGCAAAGGGCACTTTTCTCTCTTTCTTTTTTTTTTTTAACTTTTATTTTAGGTTCAAGGGTACATGTGCAGGTTTGTTATCCAGGCCAACTCATGTCACGGGGGTTTGTTGTACAGATTATTTAGTCACCCAGGTACTAAGCCTAGGACCAATTAAACATTAACTCTCCATTTTCCACTCCCCTACTCCCTGGTAACCACCGTTCCGCTGTTGTCTCTAGACACCTCATATAAGTAGAGTCACATAGTATTTTTCCTTATATGACTGACTTATTTCACTTAACATAATGTGTTAAAGGTTCATCCATGTTGAAGCATGTGTCAGAATATCCTTTTTTTCTTAAGGCTGGATAATATTCTATTGTATGTAAACCACATTTTATCTATTCACCCATCCATGGACACTTGGGTTGCATCTACCTTTTGGCCATTGTGAAGGATGCTGCTGTGAACCTGGGTATACAATTATCTGCGTGAGTTCCTTTCAATTATTTCCTTTCAAGAGAAGTCATGCTTTCAATTATTTTGGATAAATATCCAGAAGTAGGATTGGTGGATATTTGGTAATTCTGTTTCATTTTTTTGAGGACCCACCATACTGCTTTCCATAGAGGCTGTGCCATTTGTTTTTTCTAGAGATGGGGTCTCCCTCTGTAGCTCAGGCTGGAGTGCAGCGGTGAAATCACAGCTCACTGTCACCTCGAACTCCCGGGCTCAAGGAATCCACCCACCTCAGCCTCTCCCCGAGTAGCTAGGGCTACAAGTGCATGCCATCACACTTGGCAAAAAAAATAAAAAATGATTTGCAGAGATGGGTCTCACCATCTTGCCCGGGCTGATCTGAAACTCCTGGACTCAAGCAATCCCACCTGAGACTCCCAAAGTGCTGGGATTATAGACATGAGCCACCATGTCCAGCTGAGGCTGTGCCATTCTAACACTCCTGGTGGCTCAGGTCTTTGTAAGAGGTGAGCCCGAAAAAGACATAAATTTTATTATTTAATTTTCTAAAGACTTGCTGATGCTGGACACGGTACCTTGTTTCTACCTTAGACTCTCCTTCTACAGAGGGAAGATGGCGGTTACTATCTCTCTCAGGAAAATAAGGAACTATGGCAAGTGTTGTTGAGATAGGCTGGGAGAAATTTAGTTCAAAATATGGTATACATCCGGGCATGGTGGCTCACGCCTATAATCCCAGCACTTTCAGAGACCAAGGCAGATGGATCACCTGAGGTCAGGAGTCCGAGACCAGCCTGGCCAATATGGTGAAACCCCATCTCTCCTAAAAAAAAAAAAAAAAAAAAAAAAAAAAAAAAAAAAGCTGTGTGTGGTGGTGCACAGCTGAGGCAGGAGAACTTGAACCCAGGAGGCAGAGGTTGCAGTGAACCGAGATCGCGCCACTGCACTCCAGCCTGGGTGACAGAGTGAGACTCCATCTCAAAAAGAAAAGAAAAAAAAAATACAGTATACCCTCATCCTAATCATCCTAAGTTTTGGGGTCAGAGACTGTGCTGTCACTTCCTCTAGCATGACTGTGTCCCTCCTTCCAATGCATAGGTCAGGGTTAGGGATGGCCATGGGGCCACTTTTGGGGGACTAAATTCTGATATCTGAATTGCTCATTAGACGTGAATGTCAAGGACCTTCTCTGAGGCAATGCTGCTTTTATAAAATACCATCCTTAGCCAGCAGACATATCTTGCCTGCGTTTCTGACTTCTGTTTCAACTCACCATCTTCCTTTTCCTTTGGTGTGGGCTACAGGTCTAGAAAGAAGAGGAACCATTGAATGTCTGTCAAAATCCAGCCAAGATTTCACTAAGAATATGCAGGCTGCATCCTTTCTATCAGTCTCCCCCTTCCCGACCTCCTGGCCAGCACTGACTCAGGATAGCAGAGGCTCTGCCAATTTCAGGGCATGCTTTTGCTCTCTGTTCACAGACACACGTTAGGCCCTGTCAAAGCAGGGGAGGCCCCACACCTCTCTCTCACGAGGCGCATAAGCAGTATTGGCATGCTGTCCTTTGGAAGGTTGCCCACAACTGTCCCTTGACCCTCTGGTACTTTGGACACGCTGGCTTTTGGGGCAGCACCTGCCAAAGTCTCTGGAGTGTCCTCCAAGGCTGACTGTGGAGAAACAGGGAAGGCGAAGGTGTTGGCGCTCAGGCTGGAACTGTGCAATGTTTTGATCAAAGTTCACAGAGTGATCACTCCAGAGTCGCTCTGCTGTGTTTTCAGTCATGCTGACAGCAGCGAAGTGGCCTCTACACAAAGGCTTCTCTTGGTGCAGGATCCGAAACAGGGCTGGAGGGGGAGAACTCCTTGGTGCCAACTTACGAGGTTTCTAAGAAAAAGATCACACCCGTATCTCCCAACAAAGGTTCAACTCTTGTTTCCGAAGCATCTGCTGCTAAATTAATTAGTCCTTAGTGGCCAGGAGAGAAGGGCCTTTGGTCATTGCAGCCATGTGGGTAATGCCCCACTGTCCCCACTCTCCCAGCCCCACCAAGGTAATGCCCTACTACCCCCACTCTCCCAACCCCACCAGGCCCCAGGGTTTGGCCTCTTGGAGGTGACTTACCCCTCTGGAGTGAGGCTGCACGAGGGGAGGGCCCCCTCTCTCTCAGTCACTCTTGTATCCCTGGCACCTGCAATCGTGCCCTGCAGAGAAGACATTCAATCAATCTTTGTAGAATGAGTGAATCCATCACTGCAATCTTCTGTCCTGGGCTGGAGAATGGGCTTGCCTTCTCTTTAGAGGATGGGAACTGATGGCCTCAATGGAAAAGAGACAGATTCTATGTTGCCCAGGCTGGTCTCGCACTCCTGGGCTCAAGTGATCCTCCCACGTTGGCCTCCCAAAGTGTTGGGATTACAGGCATGAGCCACCGTGCCTGGCCTTCTCACCTATTAAGAAAGAGATTTTGCAGTAGGTTATGGGAAATTCTAGATGGAGTAGTGGCACAGGAGCTGGGCTTGATGTGATATGAAGGAAAAAGTTCCCAGGAAGCATGATGGGAGAAATGGAGACAGCAAGTTTCAGATGTGCTCTGCCTTGATTTTATGACAACGTACAATAGAATAGGGCATGTTACAAGAAACTATAAATAATATTCCACACTTTTTTTTTTCTTTTGAGACGGAGTTTTCACTCTTGTTGCCCAGGCTGGAGTGCAGTGGCGTGATCTCGGCTCACTGCAACCTCCGCCTCCAGGGTTCAAGTGATTCTCCCGCCTCAGCCTCCCAAGTAGCTGGGATTACAGGTGCACACCACTACGCCCAGCTAATTTTTTTGTATTTTTAGTAGAGATGGGGTGTCACCATGTTGGCCAGGCTGGTCTTAAACTCCTGACCTCAGGTGATCTGCCCACCTTGGCCTCCCAAAGTGCTGGGATTACAGGCATGAGCCACCTCGCCCAGCCAAGAATATTTCACACTTATATAAAGCATGTACTAAATAACTCTAAGTAAACAGGGTCCATAACTTGTTAGTTTGAATGCAGGGTAAAAATAAAATACAAATAAATAAAACAAAATAAATAAACAGGGTATTTTGAGTTGCTAGAAAAGAAAGAAAACCCTCATTTGGAAAAACCACAGGCCTCCTTGGAAGAAGTTAAGCTGGCAGTTAGGATGCGATCAAATTGTTGTCTGTATTAACAGCTGACAGGTGCTGTGAGTAATACTCTGATCAACCCATAAACCCAAAAGCAGATCAAATGTGGGAGAGTTCGCCTTCAGCTTCCCAGCAAACTTGTCTCCTGCTTCAACCGAGTCAGACCCGGGCTGAGCCTGCAATGAAGAGCCTCAGGTCAGAGTCCAAAAAGTCATTAGGAAAAACATACGAATGGTAAAGCCACAAATGAAGATACCACCTAACTTCTCCACCTAGCGCCTCATGTAATTGTCATGCTACAGGAAAGAGCGCTTGCTTACCTCTGGCGTAAAATTTGTTGGGTGCGGTGGCTCATGCCTATGATCCCAACACTTTGGGAGCCCAAGGTGGGCAGATCATGAGGTCAAGAGATGGAGACCATCCTGGCCAACATGGTGAAACCCTGTCTCTACTAAAAATACAAACATTAGCTAGGCATGGTGGTGGGCGCCTGTAGTCCCAGCTATTTGGGAGGCTGAGGCAGAAGAATCACTTGAACCCAGGAGGTGGAAGTTGCAGTGAGCCAAGATTGTGCCACAGAGCGAGAGTCCGTCTCAAAAAAAAAAAAAAAAAAATCATGTACATATACTCAGAGAACAAGACAGGCTACTTTGATCCAAGACTATCTAGAAAAATTTCAGGCTGTGTGTAGCCCTTTTCATGGGCTCGCAGTTGATGACCACTGCAGCCTAATTGTGAAACTTACCCAGGTTCATATATTTTTGAGGGTACACAGGGTAGTGGTTCATCCAGCAAATCTAAATCCCAGTTGTTGCATTCAGTTCAATTCAAACCACACATTGAGTACCTAAATGTAAAATATTGAGCAGCGTGCTCTGAGGAATAGAAAAATGAAAAAGAGATGGCCTTGTCACTCACACGCTCAAATCATCAAGTCGTGGGGAGGCTGCCAGGCACAGGTACACAACTAACTCTAATTCAAGGCAGACAGCCCCAAGTGACACACAGAGGTATAAAAAGAAAATGCACTGGGAATGTGACGGTCTGAGGGATTCATTCCTGCAGGAGACAGGGGAGGAAATGGGAAGGGCTGCCCTCGTGCTGAGCGTGCTGAGCGCACAGGGACTGGGGGAAATCAGCTTCATGATTAGTCACTGATAGCACCTGACCTACTGGGCTTTTGAGGGCAGTTTAAAGTATTTACACTTCATTTAGGCCCAGAAAGAAAATGAGTGCTCTCCGTCCAACACTGGAGGATAAAACTCCACAGCTGGAGAGCTTGGCTGAGGTCTCAAAAAGACGGGCCAAAACCCAGGCAAGAGAAGGATCCGTGGCCTGAGCTCAGGTCCGTGCGCTGCCCGGGTTTCCACTCATCTCCGCAATCACAGACCTTTCAGGGGCTTTCCTCCACACTGCAAATGGACCTGTCCTTGAACAAACTAATGAATGCTAATGTGTTAGGAGAGGTTAATAGATTGTAGGCCTGCAAGCCCCTCGAGGCAGGTACTTGGATTTGATGGTAGAATTTCAGTGCACAGAGTGGTGAGGGAATCGTTTTAAGCAGTTTCTGTTCTCCTCTCATATGAAGGAGGCCATCTCCTTTGCTTGCATGGAGAGCTGTCTCCGAAGTGGAAAATTCTCCCAGCATGGCTGTGTCCTATGCAGCCACTAGCATAAAAGCATTCCTCCACCCCTTTAAAAAGCAGGCCAGCTGGGCACAGTGGCCTGCGCCTGCAGTCCCAGCTCCTTGAGAGGCTGAGACAGAAGAATCATTTGACTGCCCGAGTTTGAGAACTGCCTGGGCAACATAGTAAGACCCTTGTTAAAAAAAAAAAAAGTCAGGCGTACAATGTCGTTGGGGCACAGAGGCAGCCATGAAAAAATCTACAAATGAAAGCCCCCACACAGTTGGCCTAGCCCTATTCATGATCCCACTTCTTCAGCGCAAGAGACTAGCACCTTTCTCCACTGCAGTCATGGCCAAGTTTAATGAGTTAGGAGCTACTTGGGGGCCGTTTTGACACCACCAGAGCTGACAGAGATGGTCACAGCACTGAAATATGGAGAATTTGAAGAATGTAGGACAAACTGGGAGAGCGATAATGACCATGTGACAGGGTAGCTGGCTTCAGATGTGGATTCAGAGCATTTCCAGCTCAGCTTGTTCCGGATCCTCAATATTCACCAAGTAATCTGACTTGACTTGTTTCCCAAATAGGCTCCTCTACCAGAAAGAATTATTTATTCATTGAATAAATATACTGATCCCCTACTATCAGCCAGAATGATTGAATATAGTTTAGTGGGAGGGGTAGATAAAGCCATGCTGGGAGGCCTCCATGTGGTCTGTGCTGTATTGGAGGGAAGCCCAGGGTGTGATGGGGTGCGGCACAGACGTCCCATCCAGAAGGTGGGTGAGGAAAGCTGCTCCTGGGAGATGACTGAATATTGAGGAAAGAATATATTAATATTATAATTCAGGAGATGAAGTGAAAGAAGGCATCCCAGAACAAGGGATCCATGTGGATGAAAGATTTGGAGGGTGAAGCAAAATAAAATGTCTCCTGCCTTAAATGAAGACATTGAATTTCCTTTGTGTCTTGAAGGTTTGGCTGCATGAGTTGGTTATCATCCCAGGACCACATCATCCATCCTAGAACCACTAAATCTCAAAGTTGCAGCCTAGAAGAAGTAGGAAACCAATCCTTGGAATTCCAAAATGTAGCCACGACTTGCCTTCGACCCCATCTGGAATAAAAAGGTGCAGGCGGCCTGGTATAGCTGCAAAGTAGGGAGTGGCCAGTGCTCGGGCGAGAAAGGACGGCTGAGGACCAACTTCAAAAGGCCCCCTGGGCCATGCCAGCAAGTTGCCACAGGTCTCCTAAGCACAGATGTGTCTGTTTAGCAACTTGTTCATTATCAACGTGATGCAGAAGGGCCGCGTTTAAGCCAAATAGACATTGTTGAAAGTGGTGATTTGCCAACCATTCTTGACCCCCACACTTACAGAACAGTGAATCAGGAGGCAGTTGGGGGAAGATACTAGTACTAAAACCCCTGGAAATGATAGATGGCTACCCCTCACCTCATTGGCTTTCATCTAAATTAATGGAAAATGGTTTCTCACTCCCACTGTCTCTTAAAATGACGCGTTTGCTCCCTTATGCACCTAAGGTTGGAATCCCAGATGGGGAAGTGATATATCTCAGGTCGTGTTCAAGGGAGGAACTTGCTTCTCAAGTCTCAACTCCAAGATAAACATGCTGCTACTGCCATGCACTTAGCTTCCAGAAACACAGCCATGAGGAAAATGCTTCATGCAATGCGACGCCAGAGGTATAATTAAACTTCAAAAGGGTATCAATTGCATCACATTCAGGAAAAATGTAGAAAAATAAAAGCGGTACTGAAAGAAACCCTAAAACACCCCACCACCTACATTTATCTTGGGGAGAAGGAAAATAAACTGAGGTGATCTCCTGGGGCACCAGGTTTGCTCAAGTAGGGCTTCCGTGAACGTTGCACTGGAAAAGGTAGTTTTTATGAGTGTGTCTTTTCCAAATCTAATCTTTACGAAAAGACCCATCCAGGATTTCAGTTCCCATCATGCCTCCAGAGCAAAAGGGGTAACAGTTGTGAAGATAGTTTGAACCACTTAAAAATCAAGCTATGTAATAATCACATGCTAATATGATCAATGGCTTTTTTTTTTTTTTAGATCATGTTTGTTGGGAAAAGGTCAAGAGCAAGGGCTCTAGAGACAGATGACTTGTTTCAGATTGCCGCAGTCTTTTCTGCTCCCTGACCTTAGATAAACAAAACACCTAACCCTCTTGCAGCCTCAGTTTCACTGGCTGTAAAATAGAGGAGCTGTGGCAAGGCTGAAATGAGTCATTCCACAGAAAATTTGGGACTCATTGACACATACTCAATAGCCAATAAATATTAACTCTGTTGCGATGATTCCCATGGAGAGCCAGGGTTTCAGACTCGGTCTGGAACACACCAGTTTGCTTTGCAAAGACAAAGTCTGTCCCTTGGCTAAACTTTCTGCCCCTCACTTTGGCTAACACCTTCAAAAGGCATGTTTTTAAGGGCCCTTGTGAGAGGGTGCAGACGAATCAACTAGTAAAAAATCAAGAAAGTCAGTGGCACCTCGTCCACATAGGTAAGATAGCACTTGTACTATGAAATTCTATGGATTTTAACGGAAGAGTCATGCCAGGGGAGTCTCAATTTTAAAGCTATTTAAATAAAACTGTGTCAAGCAGAGAAACGACAGATATTACCATTCAAAATTCTAGAAAGCACACTTTGCCGAAACTCCAGGTTACTAAAGATTAAATCGATATTATCTTTCTAAAGACAGAAATCCTAGGGAAAATGAACAAACACACCAAAAATTAAAAAAAAAATTTAAGCCTGCTTCTTTTATGCCTGTTGCCTGTCTGTAGCTGTCCAGGCTTGTTTAACATTTAAATGCTGTTTATTTAAAAAAAAAAAAAAAAAAGCCAAATCAGGTTTCATAAACTGATCTGTGTGGCTTCTAAAATAACCCTTCAGTTTAAGAGTTTGCAGCTTGGATCCTGATCTTAAATTCTGCCACTCCAAATTATTATAATCTAGGCCAGGTGTGGTGGCTCATGCCTGTAATCCCAGCACTTTGGGAGGATGAGGTGGGCAGATCACAAGGTCAGGAGTTCGAGACCAGCTTAACCAATATGGTGAAAATCCATTTCTACTAAACATAGGAAAATTAACCGGGCGTGGTGGCACATACCTGTAATCCCAGCTTTACAGGAGGCTGAGGCAGGAGAATGGCTTGAACCTGGGAGGTGGGGGTTGCAGTGAGCCGAGATCACACCACTGTACTCCAGCCTGGGAGACAAAGCGAGACTGCGTCTCAAAGAATAAATAAATAAATAAATAAAATCTTTAAAATGTAAAGGAAGGGACAGAACCTTGTCCTTAGCTTTCTCTGGGCTCTCTTGTTTGGATGAAGTAAGACTCTATTTAATACCTTCAGAATTGGCTCTTGCCTTGAAGCAATAGACAAGTGTGTGCTGCTCTGTTCTATATATGGGAACAGTGAGTACGAATAGAAGGTTGAAGATTTGCTTTGAAGCTCAATGTTTCCAGTGCAAAGCCTCTCCCAAACACTGGAGCAGCAGGGACATGCAGCGTGACAGCTCCCGGCTTCTAACAGCTAACATATTAATTCTAGGCAGTGGCGGACTGGAGGTCAGGAATCTGATTTTCACCTTAGCACTAATGGGAATCCTGTGGGAATCCTGAGAGTGGCTGAATAAGTGCTGTAATATCACTGATAATTAATAATGGTGATAATGTCCCAGGTTTCTGGTTTTAGTGCTTTTCAGCCCCCAAAGGCTTCAAATCACTTTGCAGACCAGTTGTTTCACCCACTGTTGACCTGTAACCGACTCAGCCATGGAATATTGCCCTGTTGTCAAGAACACAGCCACATTTGGCTTGTTTAAGCATGAACTGAAGAAAGATACCCACTGAAAATGAAAGTGTAAATTGTAGGTAGGCAGGTTATAATTATCCACTTGAAATCAAGCCAAGAAATGAAGCTTAAAACCCTTTCTTTTGTGAAAAGCACCCAGGCAACTTTCTGGACTCTAAACAGACACTGGCTTTTCATCTCCTCTAACTCAGGGCTTCTTATTCTCAGTCCTGTTGGCATCTTGGGCTGAATGATTTTCCACTGTGCTGGTGGAGGGGGCTGTCCTGTGCATGGCGGGATGTTTACAGCATCCCTGGCCCTACCGGCTAGATGCCAGTAACATACACACACATACACTCTCTCCCAGTGTGACAACTGAAAATGTCTCCTGACATTGCCAAACGTCTCCTGGGGGGGCAAAGTCACCCCCAGTCAAGAACTGCTCTTCTAATTCCATATGTTTTCAAAGCAGGGGTATAGATATTAGAAGCAGCTGCCTCACCAAACCTTTTATTTCTCCAAGTTGCTTGAAAGATTCCTGGTGAAAGAGGGACATTTATCTGCCTACAGCCTTGGGGAGTCAGAGAAACTATAGTTTAGGGCTGAAATTAGCTCCTCCTTCACACATACACACACACACACACACAAAGCAATAACACAACCCTAGACTATCAAACACCGCCAATCCTCCAAAAGTCTCTCTTCCTGGCATTTAACTTCTCACAAGTGGCTGCTTGAGGTTATAACAGAATAGCACTGTGACAGCTTCAGGATCCCTGATGCCCACCTCTCAGACTTCATGGGGTCAGAGTTCCTCGCCCTTCTGGAATCTACAGCCTCTGTTAAACAGCAGATAGGTGGCTTGGATTGAAATGCCTCGAGACACCGTGATAATTCCAGCTACCACCACATCTGACCATGATCTGTCACCAGCAGCTTCTCACTCACCCCCATTACACCCACAAACCCTCCAGGAACCTCAGCTCCAGGAGCTACCCTCACCGCCTGGTCCAGGCTGGCGAATCCGGACACCTTCCACACCCAAGGGACGTGGCTTGTGAACATTTTCCACCACAGCCCATTATAAGAAACATATTCTACATCACGAGCCCCCTGTTGTTCACACATACAAAAACACATTTTTTATTTTGAACTAATTTTAGACTTGCAGAAAAGTTGCAACAATAGTCCAGGAAATTTTTATATATCCCTCATCCAGCTTCTCCTACTATTAACAACTTATGTAACCGTAGTACAATTGTCATAATCAGGAAATCAACATCGGTACGGTACTATCAACGAAGCTGAAGATACCAGCTTGCCACTGATACCCCTTTTCAGTTCCAGGGTCCTATTCAGGACCCTGCATGACATTCAACTGTCCTGTCTCTTTAGTCTCCTGTAGTCTCTTTTTCTCAGCCTTTCCTTGACTTTCATGACCTTGACACTTTTGAAGAGGTGTTTTGTCAAGTGTCCCTCCATTTTGGTTTGTATGATGTTTTTTCATGATTGGACTGAGGTTATGCATTTTTTTTTTAAGAACGTCACAGAGATGATATTGTGCACCCCCTCCAAATATATATCTTAAACAGAAGTTTCTGGAAACTACCTCTGCTATGTGAGATACATTCTGGCATTTTCTTTTTTTGTTTTGTTTTGTTTTTTAGACAGGGTCTCACTGTGTCGCCCAGGCTGGAGTGCAGTGGTGCACTCTTGGCTCATTGCAACCTCCACCTCCCGGGTTCAAGTGATTCTCCTACCTTAGCCTCCTGAGTAGCTGGGACTATAGGCAGACGCCACCATGTCCAGCTAATTTTTGTAATTTTAGTAGAGACAGGGTTTTCCATGTTGCCCAGGCTGATCTCGAACTCTTGACCTCAAGCAATCTGCCCGCCTCAGCCTCCCAAAGTGCTGGGATTACAGGGCTGAGCCACCGCACCCGGCCATATATATACATATGTATGTGTGTATGTGAGAGTGTGTGTGTATATATATGTGTGTGTGTGTGTGTGTGTATATATATATATGACAGAAGGCCAGGCACGGTGGCTCACCCCTGTAATCCCAGCACTCTGGGAGGCTGAGGCGGGTGGATCACAAGGTCAGGAGTTCAAGACCAGCCTGAGCAAGATGGTGAAACTGGTCTCTACTAAAACTACAAAAATTAGCTGTGGCAGGTGCCTGTAATCCCAGCTACTCGGTAGGCGGAGGCAGGAGAATCACTTGAACCTGGGCAGCAGAGGTTGCAGTGAGCCGAGATCATGCCATTGTACTGCAGTCTGGGCAACAGAGTGAGAATATGTCTCAAAATAAATAAATACATAAAAAGAGACAGAGTCTCATTATGTTGCCCAGGCTGGTCTCCAGCCTCCCAAAGTGCTGGGATTACAGACATGAGCCACTGTGCCCAGCCCTCTCTGACATTTTCTATTATGCTTTGAAGTGCTGGTTTCATAACCATATTGGTTCACAGCCCTCTAATGGTTTGGAAAACACTGCCCAAGGCCAGCTCTCTCCACTAGTTCTTTCTGAAATCTCACTTCTCTGTGCCTCCGTGAGCCTGCACTATCTTAGTTTTCTTCCCTCTCTGACTGGCAAGCATTCCCTGTATGCTTTTGGAATTTTTGTCCTCCCCTAGTCTGTCTGATCTTCTCTCACCACACTTACTTCCTCAGTGAACTGGGCCATCCTTTAAACTTTCCTCTCTCCCAGGTGACCCCATTTTGAAGACACTACCCCTAGACCAGTTAGCCTGTAAAGTCCAGAAGACTTTGCTTCTCCAGCCTTCATGGAGCTCTTTCTTCTAGTACTCGGTGGCAATGAAAGTCAGTGATTATAATTATGAGGTTAGTCCTGCCTTTCCAACCAAACTGGGCTCCCAGGGTCCCAGCTCATAGAAGTTGTCCTTACGGTGTTCTTATTGCATTTCGTTTTCTTTCTTTCCTTCCCTTTTCTTTCTCTCTCCCTCCCTCCCTCCTTTCCTTCCTTCCTTCCTTCCTTCCTTCCTTCCTTCCTTCCTTCCTTCCTTCCTTCCTTCCTTCCTTCCTTCCTTCCTTCCTTCCTTCCTTCCTTCCTCCCTCCCTCCTTCCCTCCCTCCCTCCCTCCTTCCCTCCCTCCTTCCCTCCTTCCTTCCTTCCTTTTTCTTCTCTCTCTCTCCTCTCCTGTGTTCTCATCTGACGCTTGCTTCTCTCACTGTGACTGCTAATATAGCTGGTCACTTTCAAGTCCACACATTCTCTCACACGCACAAGCACACACACCACACACAGACACAAGCGCTAGTATAGGGTCATTGCCTAAAGCAGAGGATGGGGAAATGTTCGCTGGGATTACAGGGGTGAGCCACTGCACCAGGCCATATACATATGTTATATATATACTCTCTTGTGTTATATATAACGCTCTTGTGTTCTCTTGGCCCAGCAGCTCCGGGAACGGTCAGCGTGGGGGGCCAGGCTGGCGGGACATTTGGGGTCCCCCATACGTGAACCTATGCCTGTTGTAAGATGTTTGGAAAGGCGTTCAAAGATGAGATCATGTTGTGTCCTTGGAAGCTGAATGAAGAACCGGCTTGCAAAGGAGAAGCGCGTGCAGTCCCGGCGCGGCCCGCTCTGCTCGGTTCTCCCGGGCGGGCCTCGGCCTGGACTGCGTGTCGCGAGGGCTCGCGGGCCCCGCATTGCTGCCTGCCACCGGCAGGTGTCTCTTTCCTGGCTTGGGAACCTATTGTGAGTTCACCAAATGGAGGCGCGAGGAGGAGGAGACGGGCAGGGGAGGGACGGCGAGAGCCGGAGCGGGCACCGCCCCCTGCCCGCCCGCGCCCCGAGCGCACGGCGGCCCAGCCACAAGGCTGCCGGTCCTCACCTTTGAAATGCCTGCAGCTGCGCGCGCTGCGGCGGGCGCGGAGAGGAGCCACCTCGTCACGTGGGGAGGAAATGCCTTGCCGGCCTCCAAACCTACTGGCTCTTGTTTCTGGGGTTTTATGGCCAGGAGAGTCGGGTCACTTCTCAAACCCAAGATCAAAGGGCAGTGCAGGACCCATCACCCTGGGAAGTTTTCTCCCCTTTCCCGTCTTTCTCCTTCTCACCTTCTCAGAAAGCATAGCGAAAGGGGTCTGGCACCCTACTGGCTTTTCCTTTTAGGGAAATTCCATTTCCTAACGTGTCCTGTTTTGAAAGAGGCCCATTTATTGGGTAATGACGGCAGCCTGTTAGGCAGAAGTCAGGCCAGGAGTAGTCACTTCTATTATTTTATTCAACGAATGCCTACTGATCATCTCCCGGGTGCCAGGCCTGTAGCGGGGGTTCAGTAGTGACCAAGGACTCAGACCCTGCCTTGGCTAACCACATCACCGAAGAAATGAGTTATCAGGCGACAAGGTGACTCCTGGTGCTCAGTACTTGAAAATACAAGACACCAGAGCGGGAAATCCTCTCTCATACCAAGAGTGCACACTTTGCCTCTCGTTAGAACAGGGGTAATGCCGGGTTTGCATTTCTTTGGACCTTTTCACTTCATTTAATAGTAACACTTGAAACTGGTGTCAAACATCCTCATACTTTCCTTCCTTTCTCATGAAACTGTTCTAGTATCTGGCTGATAGCACCGTGTCTACCTTTATGTAGCTCAGGTTTTGTTGGGTTTTTGTTGTTGTTGTTGTTTGCTTGTTCTTAATGTGCTAACATTATGTTTGGGCTTTTTTGCTTGCTTTTTGAAATAAGTTTTTAAAATTCAGAATTCCAGGAAAGACTTTCTTTTCTCACTTACTAGGTTAACAGAACACTAGCCATGTGGTTCTAACCTCTGGGGTTTTTAGGCAGCAAAAATCTCATCACATCGCCAGAGAAATAACCACAAATTCCCACGACACATTTCGGGCGGTATCACAGCTCCTGGCCTGCTTGAGGACTGTGGGAGTGAGTCACTGCTGGAGATCTGAGCTGGACGCTGCCCGGAGTCCTTCTGCACTGATATTCTGTCCCTTTTCCTGTAAGTCAAAAACACAGAGTCCTCTACAAACACTTATTTTGTTTGTCTGTTTGCTTTATAAAAACACCAGACCCCTGTTCAGTTTCCTCCGAGATCTGCGTTAGTATTAAACATTTAGTGCTATTTAATTTTAAAAAAAGGGCGGGGGGGGGGGCCGGGTGCAGTGACTCACGCCTGTAATCCCAGCACTTTAGCAGGCCCAGGTGGGTGGATTGCCTGAGCTCAGGAGTTCCCGACCAGCCTGGGCAACACGGTGAAACCCCGTTTCTACTAAAATACAAAAAACTAGCCAGGTGTGGTGGTGCGTGCCTGTAGTCCCAGCTACTCGGGAGGCTGAGGCAGGAGAAGTGCTTGAACCTGGGAAGCGGAGGTTGCAGTGAGTTGAGATTGCGCCACTGAACTCCAACCTGGGTGACACTCGGACTCACAAAAAGAAAGAAGGAAGGAAGGGAGGGAGGGAGGAAGGAAGGAGGGAGGGAGGGAGGAAGGAAGGAGGGAGGGAGGTAGGGAGGGAGGAAGGGAGGAAAAACTTCCTCCTCGTTGAAAAAACATAGCAGAATCTTGTTTATTCTTTTGTCTGTCTGTTCATACCAAGGTATGACTGACTACCTAAGTTGCCCTAGTAGTTACAATGGGATAATTCATTTCCTTTCTCAGCTGTTGAGTGCTAAAAGCATTCTCCTTGGAACAGACACAATGTCTTATCTAGAAAGATACCCAGAAAGCAACATTTATGACTATTTATAAGGGTGGTGAGCACACTGGTTATGTAGATTAAAAAAAAACTAGGTACATCCTGATCATTCTTAAGATGCCCTCAGAGTGATACATACTTCTCATGAAACCAAAATCTTCCTCCTCTAAATCTCACATAGTTCAAACCATGCTTCAGAAAACGAGCATAGTTTCTATAAATTGAATCCATGGTCACATTTAAAACATTGAAGGTGTGTTCACATAGGAAAATTACTTCAGCAGACCAAATTTTAAAACTACTTTTTAATAAGAAAGAGGTGGCCTAACCTGTGAAAATCTCATAAAATTTTAGAATAGGAAAAAGTGTTAAGTATTATCTAATTCAGAAACCAAACAGTATCCCTGACGAGTGGTTTTCTCAAATCCATGAAAGTACAACCAGTGGCAGGGACACCCCAAGGGACCCACCCTTTCCAACTCTTAGAAATGTTTTTTTTTTTTTTTTCCACAGAGCCAGAGAGTCTCAAATCTTTTTTCCTTGAGCGCCCACTCATCATTCTATCCTGGCCATGTGGGAAAAACCTCTTCCACAAAGTAGCTCCCCTACGTGTTTGAATCTCTTAGAGGCTTTCCTTTTGTAGGTTTGCAGTATGGACTCGTTTTATTCCTTAAGTTCATCAAAAATTGCTCATTGTGGCTGGGCATGGTGGCTCATGCCTGTAATCTCAGCACTTAGGGAGGCCGAGGACGTGGATCACTTGAGGTCAGGAGTTCGAGACCAGCCTGGCCAACATGATGAAACCCTGCCTCTACGAAAAATACAAAAATTAGCTGAACCTACTCGTGCACGCCTGTAATCCCAGTTACTCGGAGGCTGAGGCAGGAGAATCACTTGAACCTGGGAGGCAGAGGTTGCAGTGAGCCAGGGTCACACCACTGCACTCCAGCCTGGGCGACAGAGCAAGACACTGTCTCTAAATAAATAAATAAATAAATAAATAAATAAATAAATCCTTACTGAGGACTGGGCACCATGGCTTATGCCTGTAATCTGTAATCCTAGCACTTTGGGAAGCCGAGGCAGGCAAATCGCTTGAGCTCAGGAGTTCTAGACTAGCTTGGGCAACATAGTGAAACCCCGTCTCTACAAAAAATACAAAAAATTGGCTGGGCGTGGTGGCACATGCCTGTAGTCCCAGCTACTTACGGGGCTGAGATGGGAGAATCGCTTGAGCCCAGGAGGTCGAGGCTGCAGAGAGGTGAGATTGCACCACTGCACTCCAGCCTGGGTGACAAAGTGAGACCCTATTTCAAAACAAAACAAAAAAAAAGTTGTTTATTGTGTACCTAGGATGGCCGAAGGATGGAAGAGGAAAACAAAGCCACAGCCCTCCTGGAACATATATTCTATTGAGGAAGACAGAAAATAAACAGTTCAATAGGTACATTTATAATGTAATGTCAGGTAGTGATACACACACAGAAGGAAAGGCAGGGTAAAGAAACTGGGAATGAGACTGTTGCTTTAGGTTGGGAGGTAAGAGAGGTCCTACTGAGGACATAACATTTGGACAAAGACCTGACTTTCGGGAAAACTCTCCTGAACTGAGGGAAAGAGCCATGTCAATATCTGGGGAGAAAAAAAAAAAGGCCTTGCAATGATAAATGTTTGATGTCTGGGGAATACCAGCAAGGCCATCATGGAGACAGTGGAGAGGAAACAGTGAGGGGAAAGAGGTAGGAAGCGAGCTCTTGAGAGGGAGCCAGCAGGGTCACACTTTGAAAGCAGGGACATGACATGATTTCAAGACCCTTTCCATCTTAATTGCTGTGTTCTCTGTATATATTTAGCTAGTCAAAGTCTCTGTAAAAGGTAGTCACTCAGAATTGCCTCCAGTATTCCAGGTGGGGCCTAACTGGCAGAGAGTAAAGTAGGACCATCCCCTCCTTTATTCTGGACATTATATTTCTGTTAATACATTCTGAGGCCTCCCATTGCATTTTAGAAAGTCATTTATTGAGTTTGCTGTTTTCTTTTGCATATTGCACCTTTTTTTTTTTTTTTTTTGAGATGGAGTCTTGCTCTGTCACTCAGGCTGGAGTGTGGTGGTGCTCATCGCAACCTCTGCCTCCTAGGTTCAAGTGATTCTCCTGCCTCAGCCTCCCGAGTAGCTGGGACTACAGGCGCCTGCCACCAAGCCCGGCTAATTTTTTGTATTTTTAGTAGAGACGGGTTTCACCAAATTAGCCAGGATGGTCTTGATCTCCTCACCTCGTGATCCAACCACCTCGGCCTCCCAAAGTGCTGGGATTACAGGTGTGAGCCACCGCATGGGCGCATATTGCATTCTTAAACCATTCTTTCTATGCAGGTTTCTTCCACAACCTCGCCCTCCTGTCCCCTGGCCTAAGACCTACTGACATCAAGAAGCTTCAGGAAACCTCATCCTATAAATCAAGTGGTGGCCTACTCATAGCAAAGTCCTTACAGATACCTTTATTTATTTATTTATTTTTTTAAGAGGTGAGGCCTCACTATGTTGCCCAGGCTGCACTCAAACAAGCCTGCCGCCTCAGCCTCCCAAGTAGCTTGGACTATATATATGAGCCACTGGACCTGACTCAGATATGTTTATATATTTGCCTCATTCTGATGTCGTTTAAATATGCCATGTTCCAAACATCATGAACTTGTTCAGAGAGTTTTTAGGGGCCAGAATGTGGACTGCTATCCTATTAAACTCTATCTTATTAAACTTGACACATTGTTCCAGTCTTTTCAAATGTTTTTGGACTCTGGTCCTAGCATCTTAATATATAAGCTATTCCTCTTATCTGTGTGTCAACAGCAGATTTCACCAGCATATGACTTACAACAATATTGTACTGAGTGAGGCTTAAGCTAGAGCCCTGTGGTAAGCCTATAAAGAACCCCCTCAAAGTTGAAATGGATCCATTACCAAGACTTTTGGGAAATGATTGTTCAACCAGCTAGCTGCAAATCAATCTAATTATACCATGATCTACCCTACATCTCACCATTAGCTAATCAACAAGAACGCTATAAAAGATTTTTGTATAATGTCTTACTGAAATTTATATGCACTGCCTTGACCTTCTGCTCAATGATGCTGTCAAAGAAATTAAGTTCCACTTAAACTTTGAAGTTCATATTTTCTTTGGCGCTGCTCTTTTACTGCCTCTAGACTTTTCCTTCCATTCTGGGGCTTGCCTAGCAGCAGACACTAGCCACCCTGGAAGCATGCTTCCTTCTTTTCTACTGCAACTGTGCAGTACAGTTTTGTTTTTCTAAATGTATTATACATATAACTGATAAACTGAGTCAACTGGGATCATCTGAATCATGTTTCTTTTTGTTTGTTTTTTTTTGAGATGGAGTCTCGCTCTGTCACCCAGGCTGGAGTGCAGTGGCGTGATCTCGGCTCACTGCAAGCTTCGCCTCCCAGGTTCACAACATTCTCCTGCCTCAGTCTCCCGAGTAGCTGGGACTACAGGCACCTGCCACCACACCTAGCTAATTTTTTGTATTTTTTTAGAAGAGACGGTGAATCTCCGGACCTTATGACCCACCCACCTCAGCCTCCCAAAGTGCTGGGATTACAGGCATGAGCCACCGCGCCCGGCCTTGAATCATGTTTTAAATATACAATGAACCGCTCAATCATTCAATCAATAAAGTTATTGATCACCCCCTCCATAAGTCTAATATTTCCAAAATGAAAAAATTTTTTTAATACAAATGTAATACTTTCTCACATGAATTTTTGTTTACCTAGGCTGAATTTTCTCAAAACATACCATACCTTTAAACACAATAAGAGAATAGGGCTGCTGTAACTTACATCACCAGTAAATTCAATACCTGGCACATGATGTTCTCCTGCTTAGAAATTCCTTGACCTTAAGCCTTCAGACTCAGCAAAACTGGTAGCAGGTTTTTAAAAAAACTGGTAGTTTATGTGAAGACAAACAAAAGCAGTTTCCATCTGGATTAATTTTACATTGACCCTATATTATTTTTAAGTCATACTGTTGTTCCTTTGCAAGCAGATCATAATCTTCATGAGGCCAAGGCTCATGTGTGCCTTGCCCTTCACTCTATTCCCAGACTCAAGCACTATACCTGGCATATGTATAAAAGGTGATCAATAGGCCGGGTGCGGTGGCTCACACCTGTAATCCCAGCACTTTGGGAGGCCGAGGCTGGTGGATCACAAGGTCAGGAGTTCAACACCAGCCTGGCCAAGATGGTGAAACCCCGTCTCTACTAAAAATACAAAAAAAAAATTAGCCGGCCTTGGTGGTGGGAGCCTGTAATCCCAGCTACTTGGGAGGCTGAGACAGAGAATTGCTTGAATCCAGGAGGTGGAGGTTGCAGTGAGCCAAGATCGCGCCCCTGCACTCCAGCGTGGGCGACTGAGCGAGACTCCGTCTCAAAAAACAAAACAAACAAACAAACAAAAGGTGCTGAATAAATACGTTTTGAGCAGATAGAATGAGGAATAAATGAATATATGTGCATAAAAATGCTGCTTCATCTATTCCTAAAATACTTTCAGTTTTGTAGGGGATCAAGTGTAGATCAATGTCTTTTGGAAAAAATTGGGGGATGGGGGGCAAAATCAGCATCTCAGATGCATGATATGGTTTGGCTCTTGTCCCCATCCAAATCTCATCTCGAATTGCAATCCCTATGTGTCAGGGGAGGGACCTGGTAGGTGACTGGATAACGGGTCCAGTTTCCTTTATGGTGTGATAGTGAGTTCTCACGAGATCTGATGGTTTAAAAGTGTGGCACTTTCCCGCCAACCCCCTGACTTGCTCTCTCTCTCTCTCTCTCCCGCTACCATGTAAGACATGCCTTGCAAGCTTCCCCTTCCACCATAATTGTAAGTTTCCTGAGGCCTCCCCAGCCATGCAGAACTGTGAGTCAACTCTTTTCCTTAAAAATTACCCAGTCTCAAGTAGTTTTATTAATATATAGCATTGTGAGAATGGACTGATACAGATGATTAAATAATAGTTATATTCTTTTTTTAAAAAATAATTTCAACCTTTATTTTAGATTCAGAGGGTACATACACAGGTTTGTTACATGAGTATATTATGTGACACTGAGGTTTGGGATTCAGTTAATCCCATCACTGAGGTTGTGAGCATGGTACCTAATAGGTAGTTTTTCAGCCCTTGACTCCCTCCCTTTCTCCTCCCTCCCTTTCTCCTCTCTCCCTTTCTCCTCCCTCTAGTAGTCTCCAGTGTCTGTTGTTTCCATCTTTATGTCCATGTGTACTCAATGTTTAGCCCCCACTTATAAGTGAGAAAATGCAGGATTTGGTTTTCTGTTCCTGCATTAATTCACTTGGGCTAACAGCTTACAGCTGCATCCATGTTGCTGCAACGGACATGATTTCGTTCTTTTTTACGGCTGGGCAATATTTCATGATGTATGTGTACCACATTTCCTTTATCCAATCCATCATTGATGAACTCCTAGATTGATTCCATGGCTTTGCTATTGTGAATAGTGCTGCAGTGAACATACGAGCACATGTGTCTTTTTGGTGGAAAGATTTGTTTTCTTTTGGGTATGTGCCCAGTAATGGGACTGCTGGGTCAAATGGTAGTTCTAAGTTCTCTGAAGAATCTCCAAACTGCTTTCCACAGTGGCTGGACTAATTTATGTTCTCATCAACAATGTATAAGCATTACATTTTCTCTACAGCCTCAACAGCATCTTTTTTTTTACTTTTTAATAATAGCCATTCTGACTACAGTGAGATGGTATCTCCCTGTGGTTTTAATTTGCATTTCTCTGATGATTAGTGATGTTGAGCATTTTTTCGTGTTTGTTGGCTGCTTGTATGTCTTCTTTTGAGAAGTGTCTGTTCATGTCTTTTGCCCACTTTTTAATGGGGTTAATTATTTTTTACTCATTGAATTGTTTAAGTTCCTTATAGAGTCTGGATATTAGCCCCCTGTCAAATGCACAGTTTGCAAATATTTTCTCCCATTCTGTAGTTTGTTTACTCTGTTGATAGTTTCTTTTTCTGTGCAGAAGCTCTTTAAATAACACTAATATTCTTGAGGAACAGTTCTCTAATGACCCCTTTACACGCTTAAAAATAGTTGAGAACCCCAAAGACTTTTTGCTTATACAGGATATATCCATCAATATTTACAGTCATAGAAATTAAATCAGAAAATTATTTATCATTTAAAATAACAACAAACCCATAATATATCAACATAATTAATATTTTATGAAAGATATATTTTCCAAAACAAAAAAGTTAGTGAGAAGAGTGGCACTGTTTTACACTTTTAAATGTCCTGAACGTCTGGCTTAGTAGAAGACAGCTAGATCCTCATGTCTGTTTCTGCATTTAATCTGTGGTGATGAACACGGCATGTACCTTCTGGAAAACTCCACTGTACACTCCTAAGAGAATGACAATGAAAGTTGCAAACAGTGTCTTGGTGTTATTATGAAAATGGTTTTGATCTGTGGACCCCCTGAAAGCGTTTTGAGGACCTCAGAGTAGACACTGTTTAAATAATAAAATACATCTATTTTTGGCTTTGAATGTCAGAAAGTTCAGAGCTACATTTAGCAATCACTTCAGGCCTGGCATTATAGTCCTTTGCAGCTTTCCTCAACTGCAATCTGTTTGCGACTTGCCCTGTACTACTTTTTTTGGTGTTAACAGCTCTTGGCCATACTTCTTCTGTGTTTTTACTAGACGTTGCTTCAAATCCTTTGGAAAGCAGGTTGGGTGTTTAACAATATAGGTAATTGTGCACATATGCTTATACACATATATTTCAACACAAGTTTAAAATTATACTTTGATTTTGAGTTCAATATCCACCTAGCAAACACACCTCAACAGGATGAAAATATATATGATAGTCACATAAAAAATTAAGACACTCCTCAGATTGTCTGAATGCACTTTTTACACAAAGCCCAGAGGATAGGGGTTACATTGCAAGAAATCTACTACATGAAAAGATTGGCTGGGCACGGTGGCTCATGCCTGTAATCCCAGCACTTTGGGAAGCTGAGGTGGGTGGATCGCTTGAGGTCCTGGCCAACATGGTGAAACTTTGTCTCTACTAAAAATACAAAAATTACCCGGGCGTGGTGGCACATGCCTGTAATCCCAGCTACTGGGGAGGCTGAGGCACGAGAATCGCTTGGACCTGGGAGGCGGAGGTTGCAGTGAGCCAAGATTGTGCCACTGCACTCCAGCCTGGGCAAAAAAGCGAAACTCCATCCCTCTCCACACACACACAAAAGATTCAGCTCAGCTCTGGCAGGGCATGGTGGCTCACGCCTATAATTCTGGCACTTTGGGAGGCTGAGAAGGGCGGATCACTTGAGGTCAGGAGTTCCAGACTAGCGTGGCCAACATGGTGAAACCCCATCTCTACTAAAAATACAAAAATTAGCCGGCAGTGGTGGTGGGCGCCTGTAATCTCAGCTACTCAGGAAGCTGAGGCAGGAGAATTGCTTGAACCTGGGAGGCGGAGGTTGTGGTGAGCTGAGATCACGCCACGGCACTCCAGCCTTGCCAATAGAGCAAGACTCTGTCTCAAAACAAAACAAAACAAAACAAAGATACAGCTCCATAATAGACAATTTATCATCCCGGAAGTTAGGCAAATAATCAAAATCTCTACAGTGTTTGAACTGTTTCTCAAGCCCCCTACTTAGACATTGCCATTTTTCTATATCAGTAACTAATGTGTTGCCTATAATACACATTTGAAATGTCTGACCTCCGCTCTTCTCTCTTCTTTCCTGGAGAACTGTCCTTCGGTCATTCATGAGGATGAGTGTCCCCAGATGTACCTGTCTCAGGGAATCCTCTCCCGGGCACACCTGATTGGATCAAGCTGTGCACCTGACCCAGGCTGGACAACCAAATTCCCTTTCCCAGGAATCTGGTATTGGACTGAGGACAGCCACTCATCTTTGGCTAATCTCTTGAGGAGAGAAGATGTAGATGTGATAGTTGTTGAGGGATTATCCTCCGCCCAGCTACTCACAGAGAAGAAAGTAGATTGCAGAGACATGAAGCAGAGAAGAAAGCTGGAGAAGGTGGACTGCCTAGGTTCCTAGCAGCTTCTCGGGCTACCTTGAGGCCATCTGCCCTTGCACTTCATGAGATACCGCTGCACTCTTGTATGTCCCTTAATGCTTAAGTCAGCTCAAGTTGATTACTTCCAACCAAAAGGACTTAACTCAGACAAAGACAAAGCCAAGATGGTTATCTGTGAGGTTTTTTTCTTTATAACCAGGTCCCTTACAGCATCCTGGGGAGCACTGTAGGTCCTAAATACACATTATTCACTTTCCGAAGGCTTCCATTAGGCAAAAACATATTCTCATCCAAGGCCAACTAGACTAGGAAATGGCATTTCTTCTGGCTTTCCATCCCCAGAGGGCAAATGCACAGATGACTGCAGTTAGCAATTGACTCTGTGGGTTAGTATTTGCTGAGGGCACACACCCAGGGACTTGAATGACAGAAATCCCCAGGTGCCAGGGAGCAGACTGGCAATTATGCCTCCGATCACCTCCCTGTTCTGCCGCCCTCTAAATCAGCACTGCCCACCGCGGTGACCCTCTGTGACTGGCAGGGCGACTCATTTTTAAAGGGCCAATTTTTAACAGCTAGAAACAATAAACGTTGTGGGAGGTGAAGATGCTGGGAGAACTGATTTCTCCTTCACTGTTTTCAAAAGTCAAAAGATGCCGGGTGTAATGGCAACAGCCACAGAAAGTCAGCACAACCCCTGCCACGGAGCAGCTGTGTGATGGCGGCTTCCCCAGTCCCCCTCCCTGGGCCTCGGTTCTTACAGCTGCAAAATGAGGAGGTAGAATGAGATGCTCTTTAATATCCCTTTCATCTTCAACTTTCTACAATTTTTGTAAGCTGGAAAGATTTACACAGAACTTCATCTTGATTTTATTACTTGTAGTTCATCTTCTTGTGACAGAGCCAGCGGCACCTTGTGCATGTGAAAGTAAGTGGCTCTCTCTCTCTCTCTCTGAGATGATTTAAGAGGTGGTGAAAACCCAGAGTACCTCCTTCAGTGTTCTGCCGTAGCCAGGCCTGAAGCTCCCCTGCCCCAGAGCCAGACTTGGGATCCAGGTATCATTTATCTACGTCAAAAGGCAAACATGTACACTGTCCATTGTTTTCCCAGAACATAATAGCCTGGACTTGCCTCTGGGGTCCCCAGGAATGATACTAGGCCTGGGATCCAGCAGAGGCCAGGAAAGGTCTCTGGCACAGGGTACTGTGGCGGCAGACAGGCCTGGGCAGTAAGTAGTGTGTGCAGGGTAGCCCGTGAGTGGCAAGAAGCTCCAAGGTGGGGGACAGCCCTGAGCCAACTGCGTGCAGTAGGGAACAGGGCTGTCAGCTGCAGGCACTGCATTAAGCTTTGCTTCACTTTGCTCACCAGATCCTCGTGCTCCTCTTCAGAGCCCAGCAGGAAGAGAGTCTCTAACTATCCTCCAGGGCCCCCTCTACAATATAAGGAAAGCCTGACATTAGGCCCCAGTAAGAGTAGGAATTCCTTAGCAGCAGCCTTGGCTCTAGCTTCTGCCTTCTAGGCTGTCGTGACAAAAAGACTAGGGATAGTTGGCCATGCTGGAGAAAATGGTCATTCTGTTGTGAATGAAGCAGTTGCCTGGAACCACTGAAGCCCCTCCCCTGTGGTCCTTCCTTTGTAGGAGCTGTTGAGTAGAGCTGGCTTCCTTCTTCGCTTGGTTGGCATCCTGAGGAGCCATAGATCCACTGTCCCCATGCCCCAAAACAAGGCTTGGGTGTTGTATGGTATAGTAAGCCTTTTGGCGGCTTCAGTTTTTACCCTTAAAAAAATGGAGAAGGGATAACACAAGGAGACCCTCCCAGAGCTCCTACGGGATATTTAATTATCAATATGGCGGCTACACTAGTTTAGAAATAAATGAACTATCAGATAGCACCCTAAGGTATTATCCCACCACACGGCAAACGCCGATTTCTCTGTGCTCTATGGGAACACGTGTAGACATTTGATTTGAGAACCAGGCTTCCCACTGACTTCCTTAGCAGGCTGGGATGTCAAATCTTTCTCACTTTTGGGGAGGATTAGGGTGTCTTCTGGGTTCGTATGAGTGTGTAGATGTTAAGTGGTAGTAAAAATAGCAACTGAAGCAAAAAAAAAAAAAACATCCTTAGTGGGATCTCGAAACCGTTTAAAAAGAAACTATCGGAGGGGCCTAACAGTATCAGGTGTGTTTCATAGTTGCTGGGGAGCAGCAGCAAAGGGACATACATTCACACTAGACTAAGAATGTCCCATCATCATTACTCCTGGATACCCACATCCTTAGGCTCCAGGTTAGGCCCCTTATAAAATGTTGTGTGGGCCAGGAATCCCACGAATTCCCAGAAGAACGGGAATTTGGGGAATTGTTTTTAATCCCGTTGGGGAGTCCAGTAACTCTGCACATGGATACCAGTCTTGTTTGGGCACAGGGAATTTCCCTGAAGAGCCACAAAGAGACTTGGGTTAACCAGAGAGGACAGCTCTTCAAGTACCCACTGTGGAGGAAGTAGAGGATTTCAGAAACTCGGGCTAATGAACCCGCCTCAGGAACGTCCTGAGGGGTAAAGATCCGCTGTGTCCATGGTGAAATGTGAGCGTGAGAGAACTGTAGGGACATACATATCCACCTGCGGCAAGCCTACCTGCCTATCCTCCAAACGCGGTGTCCCTTCACTCTGCCCCAAAGCTGAACCCTTTTGTATTACGCCTCCCAAATACGAAGTTGTCCCATAGCATGAGTTTTGGAGTCTGAGGTTTGAGTCCTCATCGGCTGCAAAGAGCTGTGTGGTCATGGCCAAGTCATTTAGCCCATCCAGGTCTCAGTCTCCCCGTGTGTAAAATGGGAGTAAGGAGGGCTCAATTGTTCTAAGGATTAACTGCAACCAAGCTGGCAAAGTTTAAGCTCAGTGCCCACGTGTTAGCTGTTTATGGTGTGCCTGCTGTAGGCCAGGCCTGCCGCTGGAGACGCAGGCATTATGCTCCCTGCACATGACCCATACCCCATCTCCGCTACACGCGCCCTCGCTCAGGCGCGTGTCCCACTATGGACGCGGATAGCGATCATCCTTTCTGGCGGCAGAAGTCCCGCCCCGTTTCCTTCCCCGGGCTTCTGTTGTCCAGGCCACCTTGGCGTTATCAAGGCTACCCGATCTTTACAGCCACCTCCCTCTGCACAGGCATCCAAATAGGAAATTCCGCTCTCAAGGAACCTTCTATCCATCCACCTGCCACCAACACGAACCTGCTGTCTTGTTCTCTGGCCTCTCTCCCTCTCAGTCCCCTTTTGCGCCCTCATTTTTCTGTCTAAAATAAAACGGACCGCTGCCCTTTTTATCGGTACTAAGTTTCAGGAGCAGAATATTTGTTAAACTGAGCAGAGCACAGCGCGCTGCCCCCGGGGCTGGGGCGGGCGCACTGGCCCTTATGTAAGGCCGGGCCTTCCCGGGGAAGAGCGAAGGCTCCGGGAAGGGAAGCACCGGCGGCGCGGCCCGGCCTGGAGGACAGTCCCCGGGGCGGGGAGTGGTGTGAGCCGCGGCGCCGCCAGCAAACTTTCCTCCTCTGAATTCTTGACCGAGAGCCTTGGAACCACATTCTGCCCAAATCTGTACACGCCGGAGCCAGGGAGCCGCCCGCCGCCGGGGGAGCAGAGTGGGGAAAGAGGGGTGGTGAGGGGAGCGGGGGGCAGGTGGGGGAGGGCGGAGGAGGTGGAAAGTAGAGGAGCGGAGGGGAGGAGGAGGGAGAGGAGCAGGGAGAGGTGGGGCGGGAAGGAGGGGGAAGGGGCAGACGGGGGATGTGGGAGGGGAGAGAAAGTGGAGGTGGGGGCGGGAAGGAGGAGGTGGGAGAGGGGAAAGCGGGGGAAGGGGGGAAGGTGGGGCGGGCGGAGGTGGGGGCAGAAAGTGGGGAAGAGCAGGGAGGGCGAGCGCCGCGGGTGGGCACGCGGCCCCGGGAGCGGCGGGCGGGCGAAGCAAGTTCCTTAGTTTCTCCCAAGCTCGGGAACTGTTGGACGGGCGGGAGCGCCGGGCTACCTGGAAGGCGTCTCCGGCTTTCGCGAGCGCCAAGGAGCTTTCCTGCAGCCGCTAAATAAATAAATAACCACTGACGCTCGCCCCGCCCAGGCCCGCCCAGGCCCGCCCATCCCCGCCCCGGCCAGCCCCGGCCAGCCCTGGCCGGCTCGGCTCAGCCCAGCTCCCTGGCCGCGGCGGCGGCGGCGGTGGCTGCGGTGGCTGCGGTGGCGGCGGCGGCGGCGCAGGCAGGGCTGGGCGCTCGGGGAGCTCCGCGCGCGGGGCAGCTTCCCCGTGACCCGCGGCCGCGCAGCTCAGGGAACTCAGCTCCGTGAGGCTTCCGGGAGAGGGGAAAGGCTGTTCTCCTTTGATGCTCTTTGGTTTCACAGTGGAAAACTACAATTAAAAAAACATAGCCATGAAAATAAGTGAGATTAGAACCTGCCGGCTTCACTTCCTGGAGGCTTTTTGTTGTGTCTTGAAACTAGGATCTTTGCGGGCCATCCCTGTAAGTGCCTTTTTAATCCATTCACACGGATGCTTGTGCGTCTCTGCCGCGTTTAACATCGGTCAGCGGGTGACACTGCGTTAATTTGCTCTGGTGATGATTTCTGCTTTGCTAGTTTAGCACTGCCTCGCTTGATGACACGTAATAAATGCACACACGTTGCAAAACTTAGGACACAGGGAGAGGCACCTTTTTAACTCTGCCATAAAATAGATAAGAAAATCTCTTCTAAAGCAATGCCAATATTGGGAAAATGGTTTATTATTTAGACTGTGGAGATATTAAAAACAACAAAACCTAATTAATTATTCATAGCCATTATAAAGTAACATGATAAAATCATTAAATAATAGCAATGACAAAAAATTTGTTGTTTTAAACTTACTGTTTTAGAATGTTTATCGTGTCATATATAGTAAATCACATATCTAGTTTTTGTGCATGTGTGTCAGAGAGAGATAGACAGACATGGATAACTTCTGCTCTGAAACACAGCAGGTTTAAGGCTTCAGTACAGAGAAGTTCCATGTGGAAAATCTCCAAATACAATTACAATAAAGGAGATACAATACAGAGTGTTATTAAACTGGAGTTTCTTCCCCCAGAGAGTTTACTCTAGTTTCCTTTAAAATAAACTAGGGCTGGGTGTGGTGGCTCAACGCCTATAATCCCAGCACTTTGGGAGGCTGAGGCAGGGGGATCATTTGGATCCAGGAGTTCAAGAGCAGCCTGGGCAACATAGCGAAACTCCGTCTCTAAAAAATTACAATATTAGCCGGGCGTGGTGGTGCACACCTGTAGTCCCAGCTATTAGGGAGGCTGAGACGGGAGGATGGCTTGAGCCTGGGAAGTGGAGGTTGCAGTGAGCCAAGATAGCACCACTGCACTCCAGCCAGACCCTGTCTCAAAAAAATAAAATAAACTGAAAGGCCAGGGAATCATACATTTAAAATTGGCCAGTGCTCATTAAAGATCACTCAAAAACCAGAATTAGGCATCCTTACGGTGGGAAGGTGGGCAATAAAAAGACGCAATCCCAATTTACAAAAATTTGGCCTTCGGGCCACATCTGATACACTTGCATAAAATCAAAAGATGATGCAATGCATGTTTTCCTAAATTAAACCAGAAATAGTGGTAGGGATATACCTTCATGCCAGCAGATGCACAGACAGGTTCTGATGGAAACTGTTTTCACTAAACCATGTCCCAGTTACTTTATGTAGCTTAACGAGCTGGGATTTGTATGTTCCCAACTAGAGGGTGCATGCTGGAGCTCCATGGGCCTGAACTTGTCTTCCAGACCTGTTTGTTTGGCCTGCAGGGTGTAGTTTAAACTTTTGAATTAGTTATGGATATTTTGAAATTGTTATGGTTCACATGGAAAGCTAGACTTTAGGCTTCTCTGAAACATGAGAAGACCCGGCCACCCTGGGTGGGACTGTTGGTGGGAGCCAACAGCCGTGTTAGGTGTGAGGGTGACAGTCTGCACCTCTCCAGCTGTCTTCCCCCACCTCTGCCTTCACTCTGTTAAGGCACTTGTCCACTCTGCACATGTGAATTTTCTAAAAATTAGTCCTGGTTCAGACAAACCACTGCACCCAGTGCTTGGACGTCTTACTAGGATTATTAAAGTCATAGATGACTTTGACACTCTAGGATCTAGAATTATGTAATGTTAAAACCTCAAATCTCGATTTCTGGAGATTCATTTGGGCAGATTCAACCAAACAGAGGCTGAATGTACATTTCCTGAAGGCAGGCACAACATGATGTCCTGGTTTCCTGGATTCTGCATTCCCCTAAGGTGCCGTGAGATGTAGGAGAGTGTGTGGTCTCTGAAATTAAGCTCAGGAATTTGGATCCCCAATAGTTACTTGCCATTCAGTGTAAAGCAAGTTATATACTATCTCTGAGCTTGTTTCCTCAAACACAGATAGTTATAATCAAACTACCTCTGTGGAGTATTGCATATTAAATTACTATATGTAAGTCTGCTCAAGAGTTTGCAGCAAATTTAAAATTAAATAAATAAATAAAATTACTATATGTGAAAGCATCTTGAACAGTACCTGGCCCACAGTGACCACCCAAAATAGTTGTTTCTCTTGCTCTTGGGATTTCAGTTTCTGGAGTGCAGTCAATCATAGCTCACTGCAGCGTCAACCTCCTGGGCTCAGTGATCTTCCTTCCCAGTCCCGCCTCCCGAGTAGCTAGGATTACAGGTGTATGCTACCATGCCCACCTAATTTTTAATTTTTTATTTGTAGATACCAGGTCTCACTATGTTGCCCAGGCTGGTCTTGAACTCCTGGCCTCAAGCAATCCTCCTACCTCAGCCTCCCAAAGTGCTAGGATTACAGGCATGAGCCACAGTGCCCAATTCTTGGATACCTGCTTTACATTACAGTGTCTGTTCTCTCCCTCAGGATTTTGATTCAAGAAGTCTCAATGGGGCCTGAGGGTTAACATTTTAACGTTTAATCCTGGGGGAGGAGTTCTCAGACCACACTCTGACAATGCCCATCCTGGATTGGCCACAGTTGTTCAATTAGATGAGTCAGAGAACAAAGAAATAGGCCCTGGCTGATTCCCTGGCTGGTCCTGGCCAGCATGCTGATCCTGCAGCTCCATTGGATGCACTGCTTGGCTCCCAATTGTCTACTTACCAGTTCATGCATATTTATTGAGCACCTACTAGAAACATAGTGAGGCAGGCACTTGAAGTAGTTCCTTTTCTCAGGGAGATTGGGAATGGAATACAAAGCCCAGGGCCTGGCATTGGGCTCCAGTCCCTCCCGTTCCTACCACTTACCATTCAATACCATCTCTAATGCCTTCTTCCCAAAGACAGTCACTCCTCCCCACCCAGCGCCATGCATTCTCATGCCATATTACTGAGTCTTGGATAACAGTTACTTTTGCATTACATGCAGACACTTAACATAGTACTGGTTAGGTGTTCCTCACATACTTGTGGGACTTAATTTCCTTGGACAAATCTGTCTTCTGAAACTTCAGCTTATGTTTATTCACTTATCAAATATTTATGGGCCGGGCAGGGTTTTCACGCCTGTAATCCCAGCACTTTGGGAGGCCAAGGCAGGCAGATCACCTGAGGTCAGGAGTTTGAGACCAGCCTGGCCAACATGGTGAAACCCGTCTCTGCTAAAAATAACAAAAATTAGCCGGGCGTGCCTGGAATCCCAGCTACTCCAGAGGCCAAAGCAGGAGAATCACTTGAACCTGGGAGGCGGATGTTGCAGCGAGCCAAGATTGCGCCACTGCACTCCAGCCTGAGTGATAAGAACAAAACTCTGTCAAAAAAAAAAAAAAAAAAAAAAAAAAAAGGAAAGGGAAGGAAGGAAGGAAGGAAAGAAGGAAAGAAAGAAAAGAAAAGAAAGGAAAGGAAAGGAAAGGAAAGGAAAGGAAAGGGCCAGGCACAGTGGCTCATGCCTGTAATCCCAGCACTTTGGGAAGCCAAGGCTGGTGGGTCACCTGAGGTCAGGAGTTTGAGAACAGCATGGCCAACATGGTGAAACCCCATATCTACTAAAAATACAAAAATTAGCCAGGCGTGGTGGTGGGCGCCTGTAATCCCAGCTACTCGGGAGGCTGAGGCAGGAGAATCATTTGAACCTGGGAGGCGGAGGTTGCAGTGAGCTGAGATCACGCCATTGAACTCTAGCTTGGGAGACAAGAGTGAAACTCCTCAAAAAAAAAAAAAAAAAAGTATGGATGCGAGTCAGGGCTTACACAAAAGTGAGGGGTCGGGAGGGGGAATGTATGGAGCACCTTCTATAAGCCAGACACTGGCGCAGAAGCTGGGGATACAGCAATGGACAAAATTACAATCCCTGCCCATATGGAGCTTTTAGTTGGGGAAGACAGGTCATATAAACATACTATTTTGAATTCTTACTTATTCAATCATTTTCTGTACCCTGACATCTGCTGCAATCTTATTTGCTCTCTGAATCCTAACTTATTTTCCTGCCAGATGGACTTCTTTCCTAGTCCTGGTCTACACAGCCTGTGCTTAGGTGGTGATTTTATTATCTGTAGCTAGAGAGCTCTCTGCATATACTGTTACATTTTGATTCAAAATGTCTGTATTTCTTCCAGGCTTTGATCAAAATCAACCATTCCTTTCCAAAATTCAGAAGCTTCCACAACAAGGTAACTTTTAAAAATGCAACTTGTATATTCTTTTCTTACAGAATATTGCAGAGAAGGCTTATTGAAGCCAAGTGACTGCTGTCCCATTTTTTGTTGTTCTAATACTACTTTTCTTTTTAAGCTCCTTAGCTCTTATGGCAAATATAAAAATAACTCTGACTACTTTGCATTCATATTCCGTAACTTATTTTGAGCAATGCCATTAATAATTTATTGTAAAAGATAATCTTACCTTTAAATATGTGATTTTTAAATAAGTTTTGCTGCCTTCTTACTGAAGTTTTCGTGTCGTTCTGGGTATAATACTTGTTCTACAGAAATTCAAGTCCAATTTTATAATTAAAATGACAGGTTTCAAGATATTAAATATTCTACAAAGTGAGTTATATCTGAAAATTCAGGTAAACAAGTATAATTTACATTTGTACTCTAAAGTGATAACTTTTTGTGAAAATGCCCCAAAATATATTATTTCTATCCCTTTGCATGAGTATATTTGTATATTTGACCTCTATTCATTATCTTCTTTGGCTCTCAGTTGATACATTTTATCATTTCCCATGTCTGAATTACTTCCTGTTGAGAACATGAACTGGATTAATAGAAATTCCTCAGAAAAAAAAATTCAAACACCAAGGATCTCACTTTGTGCTGTGAAATGCAAGATGAGCAATCTGATCTGGATATAATATCAGTCTTCAGTCAGGCAGCAGGTGAATATGCAGGTAGAATTATAATGTGTAAGGCCGGGTGCGGTGGCTCACGTCCGTAATCTGAGCACTTTGGGAGACCAACGCAGGCGGATCACTTGAGGTCAGGAGTTTGAGACTAGCACGGCCAACATGGTGAAACCTCGCCTCTGCTAAAAATACAAAAAAAAGTTAGCTGGGCATGGTGGCACGTGCCTGTAATCCCAGCCACTTGGGAGGCCCAGGCAAGAGAATGGCTTGAACCCAGGAGGCGGAGGTTGCAGTGAGCCGAGATGGCGCCACTGCAATCCAGCCCCGGCAACAGAGCGAGGCTCTGGCTCTAGAAAAAAAAAAAAAAAGAATTATAATGTGTAGGATTGTGGATGATCACTCTAATCAACCAGTGGGCAAGTTGCTTTGCTCAGCGTAAGTTCAAACTGCCACATCAGAACGTTATTTGTGTATACATATGCAACCATTGAAAGTGGCCGTTACCACGATGCATTCTGGGAAAGGAGCAGCACCAAATCCAAGATGGCGGCCAGCAGGAGGCTGATGAAGGAGCTTGAAGAAATCCGCAAATGTGGAATGGAAAACTTCCGTAACATCCAGGTTGATGAAGCTAATTTATTGACTTGGCAAGGGCTTATTGTTCCTGACAACCCTCCGTATAATAAGGGGGCCTTCAGAATCGAAATCAACTTTCCAGCAGAGTACCCATTCAAACCACCGAGGATTACATTTAAAACAAAGATCTATCACCCGAACATCGACGAAAAGGGGCAGGTCTGTCTGCCAGTAATTAGTGCTGAAAACTGGAAGCCAGCAACCAAAACCGACCAAGTAATCCAGTCCCTCATAGCACTGGTGAATGACCCACAGCCCGAGCACCCGCTTCGGGCTGACCTAGCTGAAGAATACTCTAAAGACCGTAAAAAATTCTGTAAGAATGCTGAAGAGTTTACAAAGAAATATGGGGAAAAGCGACCTGTGGACTAAAATCTGCCACGATTGATTCCAGCAAGTGTGAGCAGAGACCGACCCCCTGTAGTACATTCAGACACCTCGCAAAGAAGGACTCTGTGGAAATCGACGTGCCACCGCCTGGCGTTCGCTTGCAGCAGTTACTGACTTTCTACAGTTTTCTTAATTAAAAGTGGTCTAGGTAACCTGTAAAGAAAGGATTAAAAATTTAAGATGTTCTAAAAAAAAAAAAAAAGTGGCCATTAATAGACGGAACTATACATTGGACTAGTTGGTGTTTTAAAAGCATAAAATCTGGCTACCCTAACAGGATAAGAGTTCAGACAGCAGGATGTTGACACAGGGTCCTACCAGAACCCAGGGTTTACTTAGAGAACATAAAAGAAGAGAGATTGTATGCTCTATTCCTTGCTTTTTTTTTTTTGGTGGATGTAGATAGGAAATGGGATGAGAGTGGCCACAGGAATTCGTATTGGTCGTGGGAAATCCATTTTTGTTTTAATTGATGTTTCCTGTTGAACTGACATTTAGATTGAAATACCCGCGAGCCAGGTTCCATGGCTCAGACCTGTAATCCCATCACTTTGGGAAGCTGAGGTGGGTGGATCACCTGAGGTCAGGAGTTTGAGACCAGCCTGGCCAACGTGGTGAAACCCCATCTCTACTAAAAATAAAATAAATAAATAAATAAATAAAATTAGTCGGGTGTGGTGGCAGGCTCCTGTAATCCCAGCTACTCAGGAGGCTGAGGCAGGAGAATCATTTGAACCCTGGAGGCAGAGGCTGCAGTGAGCCCAGATTGCGCCATTGCACTCCAGCCTGGGCAACAAGAGCAAAACTCTGTCCCCCCACCCCATCCCAAAAAAACTGACTGAAATACCTGGAAGGCACACCATAATTGGGGTGTCTTTAGGCTGAAATGGAGACAACAGAAAGTGAGGTGGCTTGGAGGGACTCAGATGGCACTGGTAAAGGAAATGAAACAAATGCAAATTTCACAGACAAAAAAGTAGCTTTGCCACCTCTCATTTTGGCTGGGCTGCTCTGAAGTGCTGCATCTTTTATCGTGTCTAGGCTCTCATCCTTAATGACATTTTCATATTCTCCATCCCCATCCCCCACCGCCTCTCCAGTAAGGCCTTTTTGACAAGCTGCACTTCCCTGCTTTAGTAATTGGTGATAAGATTTGTTCTGTAGAACATATACATAGAGGATTGTTCACTCTCCTCCTTTTATGAAATAATTTTTAGAAATTGAGCTGTTAAAGGTTGTGTTTGAACACATTTTTTTGGAACAAGAACTTTAATTAAAGGATCAAAAAACCCAAGCTCTTGCTTTTGAATAACTGAAGCCAGTGTCTACAATTTCTCATATCTCAAATCTGTAGAAACTAGTTGTGTGATTCCAGCGGTGCATGGGACCCCTTGGGTGTCTGAAGAGAAGGGTGTGGGAGGGAGAGCCGCACCTCTGCAGTCTTGCTCTGCTGTTGTAGTAGGCAGCTGTCCACCCCCACCCCACCCTGCACTTCAGGCTCTGGAGTCAGCAGATGAAGCATTTTCTAAATTATATTTTAAGTATATGTTTTAAACTTGTCAAAAAGATAAATCAATCTATAGAAACTATTATCAATCTAGCTTCTTTTACCTTCAACTTGTAAAGAAAGTTTGCCTTCTTGAGTTCTTTTTGTCATGTGCAGTAGGAGTGGCTCGTGTGAGTATCATCAGTGAAGGGAAACCCACACATCTTGGTGAGCAATGAGAAATCACCATGTTAAAATTCCAGGGATTTTCTTCTCTGGTCATTGTCATAGCCGGTGTCTTCATGGAAGACATATTTTCATTTCATTACCATATTTGATGCCCAAGTATTTAATAATCGTTTATGACTACTAAACTTCTGGGGATCTTAGAATTTAACTGGCTCTAGAAAGTGGCAGAGAAACCTACACATGATTCCATGTCCTAATCCATAAGACATGAGTGATATAAGCTGAGGAGGGAAGGTGAGTCACTCCTCCTGTTAGTCTGGGGGAATGTGTATGAGTCATTTTGTGCTTCTTTTTTTCTTTTCTTTTCTTTTATTTTTAGCATTTTTAATAAAGTACCAAACAAAGAGTTGTCTGGTTTTTGTTTTGGAGAGTGAGGGCTACTGGTGAGGGTAAATTTCTGAACTACCCGGGAGAATGTAGTCAGGAACCTCCCAGCAGGATCAGAGAGGAGCCATCAGCTGGAGGGAGAGGGGAAAGGATCAGGTAAGGTAAGGGAACTAGGATTGCTTAACATGCAAGGGGTAAAGTAGAACCAAAGAGAATTTTTGTGCCCCAACAGGAGCAGGGAAATCTGAGAAGATGCCAACCAACTTCTAAGATTATTTTATTGATTCAGAGAAAAATGCAAATTTCAACCACAGCTAAACAATAAAAAGGGAAACTTTTCATTTGGAACCAATAGTTATCATGAGTTGATTAAAAACATGAGCTGGCCTAAAGGTGATATCCTAAACTTCTGGAGTGTGGCAAGTGATTGTTAAATTGCCTTAATTCTCTACCTAACATTTTTCTACAATGCAAGCATCTAAGAAAAGACTGAAAAAGTGGTAACCCAGATATTTGAAGTCTGCTTTCACCCAAATATGAGAACATTTTTAAATGTCAGGTGGGCAATGGTGTTGGTCTTGCTCCTCCAGGGCATTCGTCTTGCAGGGACACTGTTGGGGTGCAGGTGGGGTGGTCATGAGGACACAGACCTGCTCTATGAAATCAATTTCCAAAGCTTGAGCTCACTTCCAAAAACGCTTCTCAAGCATGATGATAACCAACTATAGATTTATCCTGATGGAATAATCTTTCTACAAGCTTTTATGTTCACTGTGTTGGCTTGTGGTAGCTAGTGAAAACTGGGTGATTTCCTCCCCTAATCTAGAGGCTGACCATTTAGAAACACAGCAGAAGAGGTTTCCAAAATGAATAAATATCTCTTGCTGTTTGAAAAGTGAACCTTCTAACAGATGAAGAAGCTGCCCAGGCAGGTATTCTGAGTCACTGTGTGATTCTGGACATGCCATTCGACCTTCCTTCCGGCTTCAGTGAAGTTAATGTTTTTCCTCCCACTGACTCGTGATGGTGCCTTGGGGACACAAGAAATGAATGTTAGCAAATTTCTAAAATGCCACAGGAAGAATCAGGTAAAAAACACACTTTTGTGAAATGTAGCTGCTGTGTAAAAGGCACATGGCACACAGCCTTCCTGGCTCAGGGACAAAAATATTCATCTTTCTATAATTCAGAACCAAAAGCGGAACAATACCATGGAAGGTTTTAGGAAGGGAAGCAGAGTGTCCTTTTTACACCAATGAGGTGAGTCATGTTCTTTTCTGATGTCTCTGGGAAAGATGTGATCAACATAAGATGTTTTATTGCCGATGCCTAGGTAAAGCAATCTCAGTATTCATGTCTCAGAAACGTGTCTTCAGATTCAGTTTCACCTCTCTGAAAATGAGCTCTCCTATGGGAAGGTTTGGTTACTAGTATAATTACAGGCTTCTGAGGGTGCCCTGGCTGTGTCTTTTGTCCATTCCCAACTGTTGCTCCTTCTTTAAAATATACATATGTTACACTTCTGCCTGATCTCTTGACAGTGCTGAGGACAATGCCTTTTCCTACTGGTGGGCCACATGCATCAAACAGTTTCACAACATACGGTTGTCAGAAGGGCCATCTATGAAGCAGCATATATACCAGCACTTAATGTTAGCATCTCTCACCACTTAGTGAACGAATTTAGTCACAAGTCAGGCTGGGATTCTAATTTTTTAATTATGTATTTACTTACTTTACAGACAGGGTCTCTGTTGCACAGGCTGGAGTGCAGTGCAGTGGCACGATCATAGCTCACTGTAACCTTGAGCTCCTGGGTTCAAACGATCCTTCTGCCTCAGCCTCCAGAGCAGCTGGAACTACAGGCACGTGCCACCATGCCGGCTAATTTATTTTAAACATTTTTTGTAGAAACAGGGTCTCACTATATTGTCCAGGCTGGTCTCGAACTTCCGGCCTCAAGTGATCATCCTGCCTCAGCCTCCCAAAGCACTAGGATTACAGATGTGAGCCACTGTGCCCACCCCAGGCTGGGATTCTAAAGATAGGCAGGCAAGGGCTTTTGTTAGAAGGAAATTGTCTAAAATTTCAGCAAGCAAACATGTGTTTTTTCTTGATGAGGACACCATACAACACACATCTCCACTAATGCAAGACACTTGGAAACGGGCTTTGCCAGAGATATTCCACAAGAGGTGAGACGCTAAGACAGCTAGTTTACTGGCCTCAGCAGTAAGCAAGAGAAATAGGTCAACATTTCAGAATGACATAGAATTCTGAGGAATTCATGAGGTACAGAGACTCATGCCCACGTCACCTGCTAAAGTTCAAAGGATACACCTTTACACGTGGGAAGATGCTATGCAGTGACTATTAGAAAAGGATAGAAAAGTTTAAAAGGGTTTTTTGTTTTCTGTTTTTTTGTTTGGTTGATTTTTTGGACTCACCAAAGTAGCCACTAGACCATCAAGTTTGCGAGACACGACTTCATAAAACACAAATGTCTGTAATCCCAGCACTTTGAGAAGCCAAGGTGGATGGATCACTTGAGTGTAGGAGTTCAAGACTAGCCTGGGCAACATAGTGAGACCCTCATCTCTATAAAAAATACAAAAAGAGTTTGCTAGCTGTGGTGGCACATGCCTGTGGTCCCAACTGCTTGAGAGGCTGAGGTGAGAAGATCACTTGAGCCTGGGAGGTTGAGGCTGCAGTGAACTGTGATTATGCCACTATATCCTAGCCTGGATGACAGAGCAAGACCTCATCTCAAAAGAAGAAAAAAAAAAAAAGAAGAAAAAAGAAAACACAAATGCTTGCTTGTGTGTTAAGATACTCTTCTATTCCCATGAAAAGCTTGGAGAGGCTAGGCGCGGTGGCTCATGCCTGTAATCCCAGCACTTTGGGAGTCTGAGGCGGGTGGATCACGAGGTCAGCAGTTCAAGACTAGCCTGGCCAAGATGGTGAAACCCCGTCTCTACTAAAAATACAATGATTAGCTGGGTGCGGTGGCAGGCACTTGTAGTCCCAGCTCTTTGTGAGGCTGAGGCAGGAGAATCACTTGAACTGGGGAGGCGGAGGTTGCAGTGAGCCGAGATTATGCCACTGCACTCTAGCCTGGGTGACAGAGCAAGACTCCATCTCAAAAAAAAATAAAAAGAAAAGCTCGGAGAACCAGAAATTTAATTTGTTTACTCTTTCATTAAGTTGTGCAGCAAACTTCACTGAACACCTCCAATGACAAAAAGCTGCACTTGGGCCTGGAGATACAACTATAAAGGGGACCCACACCCTGCCTTTGAGGAGCCTCCAACCCTTACCCCACTTTAGGCTCTGCATATGTAGTTTCAGGCTAATTTGCACAACTGGACCAGCTATTTGGAACATGAGAATCAGAGAGAAGTGGTTTCTTGAACTCATCAATAACCAATTATCACTAAAAATTCTCTGCCTAGATATGAGAGTATTCCGTGACCTATTTCAAAAACCTCATTTAAAAATATACTTGGTGGCCTGGTGCAGTGACTCACACCTGTAATCCCAGCACTTTGGGAGGCTGAGGTGGGAGGACCACTTGAGGCCAGGAGTTCAAGACCAGCCTGGACAATATAGCAAAACCCCATCTCTAAAAACACTGGGAAAAAAAAAAAAAGTTAGCGAGGCCTAGTGGTGCATGTCTATGGTCCCAGCTACTCAGGAGGCTAAGGCAGGAGCATCACTGGAACCCAGGAATTGGAGGCTGCATTGAACTATGATGGCACCACTGCACTCCAGCCTAGGCAAAAGAGAGACACCTTGTCTTTGGAAAAAAACAAAAACCACCACCACCACCACCACCAACAACAACAAACTCAGAAAACAAAAGTAAAACAATGGACTGTTTTATCCTAAAGGGAGGTAATATTCCTGAACGCCCACATATTTTGGGATATCCACAACAGTAGAGCAGAAAAGATGAGGTTAAAGAGAGATGCTTGTTGGGGCCTGTTCTTTTCCATCATTTCAGAACCAACTTGTTTTCTCTGTATTTGAGAAGTATTCGAGGCCATCACCCCCAAGAGGTCAAAGAGGCCAATCCAGCTGTAATGGAGTCCCACAGACTCACATAATCAGATAGACTTGGTTTTGTTGTATTTTTGGGGGGGTTTTGTTGTTGTTGTTGTTTGTTTGTTTTCTCAGGACTAAGTCTCACTCTGTCACCCAGGCTGGAGTGCAGTGGCACGATCTCGGCTCACTGCAACTTCCACCTCCCGAGTTCAAGCAATTCTCTTGCCTCAGCCTCCTGAGTAGCTGGGATTGCAGGCGTGAGCCACCACGCCTGGCTAATTTTTCTATTTTTGGTAGAGACAGAGTTTCACCATGTTGGCCAGGCTGGTCTCAATCTTCTGACCTCAAATGGTCAGCCTGCCTCGGCCTCCCAAAGCGCTGAGTTACAGACGTGAGCCACCATACCTGGCCAGACTTAGTTTTTATAGAAGGGTAAAAAGCCTTACAGATAATGTGGCTGGCCAGAGCCTGGGTATGGAGGCAAAATTTCAGTTTTGGAATGACCCATCTGACATGTCCCCTTACTTGTTTGGGCCCCAGGTTACTCACTTGTGAAATGAAGGCATTATGCTGGATGATGTCTGAAGTCCCTTCTCACATTCCATTATTACATGACAACAGTGGCATTCTTAGCATGTTTTGCGATTTTAATTCGTTGATTAGGTATTTCATCAAGGACCAAAGTTGCTTCAATGCTAAGATTAGAACAATTTTAGTAAGCTTCAAAGTTAATAATTAATGCAAATAAATGAGCCATTTCACACCTCTACAGGTATGCTCTCCTTTCCAACTCTGCACAGAAGAAATAATAGCAAACAGCAATGAATTAATTCCCAAGCAAAGATTACTTCTGGCAATTAGGAAAGACAGACTCTTTTCTGTTTATATATACCTATGCTGTATTTAAATATGTGTTCACATTTATAAATATATATGTACCATTTTTCGTTAAATGTAAATATTCCCAAATAATATTATGATGTTAACACCTATAATATTTGTTGAGCACATACTGTTGAGGACTTCATGGACATTATCAATGATTTCTTATTTTCATTTATTTCTTCTGTTTCCACTCTTAATGCCACAAATGATTTCTAAAAATATGGAGATTTACAAAGTTTATTGTAAACATTTTATCTAGCAGGCACAGATGTTATCAGAGTGTAAGGAAATGACAATTCCTAAAAAATACTCTCAATTTATCTGAACTTTTGCTAATGAACTTTCTAGAAATGTATTCATTTGAGCATGTTTATCTGGGGACACGGATTTTGTCTCCACCAAAACTTTCCTCTTTTGGACAGAGAGAAAAAAATCTTGGAGATTATGGAGGACGGGAGACATTGCCATCCCTAGAGAGATCAGAAAATTTAAAAAATCTCAGTCAGTCTCAAGGAAAATTTCCTGGCAATGAGGTTTATATTTGATAAGTTGTGATATTTGAACTACATGCTCTGGAAACAGTTATAAAATAAATTTTCACATCACTGAGACAAGTTAGGTGTGGTTCTTTCAATCTGGACCATATCAGAATTCATACTGGAGCTGAAATTTCTTAGAACCAATAATTTCCATCTCCTTTGCTAATGCAGAACTCCCAGAGCAGTGAGGAAACACTTAATAGCATAAGGGTTTCGTATTATGATGATTATAAGGCTACATGTTTTCCCAAAATGTACAAATACAATATGCCATGTTTTCTTTACTCATATGCCTGCATATGGAAAGCAGAAATAAAAATTGTTTACTTTGGTGACAACAAATGCCATTCTCTTGCTTAGCGGGCTTTTGATATCCTTCAGCCAAACATGCAGCCTCTCAAGATACCAGAATCTGGCTGGGCACGGTGGCGCACGCCTGTAGTCCCAGCACTTTGGGAAGCCAAGGCGGGCAGATCACCTGAGGTCAGGAGTTCCAGACCAGCCTGGCCGACATGCTGAAACCCCATCTCTTCTAAGAATACACAAAAATTAGCCAGGCATGGTGGTTGGCACCTGTAAGCCCAGCTGCTTGGGAGGCTGAGGCAGGAGAATGGCTTGAACCTGGGAAGCAGAGGTTGCAGTGAGCAAAGATTGCACCACTGCACTCCAACCTGGGCAACTGAGTGAGACTTCGTCTCAAAAAAAAGAAAAAAAAAAGGCCGGGCATGGTGGCTCACGCCTATAATCCCAGCACTTTGGGAGGCCAAGGCAGGTGGATCACGAGGTCAGGAGATTGAGACCATCCTGGCTAACACAGTGAAACCCCGTCTCGACTAAAAATACGAAAAATTAGCTGGGCATGGTAGCAGGTGCCTGTAGTCCCAGCTACTCGGGAGGCTGGGGCAGGAGAATGGTGTGAACCCTGGAGGCGGAGCTTGCAGTGAGCCGAGATCGTGCCACTGCACTCCAGCCTGGGCGACAGAGCGAGACTCCGTCTCAAAAAAAAAAAAAAAAAAAAAGATACCAGGTCTGTTTTAAATACAATAATGAGTTTCTCACTCCCAGCCTCCTTTTTCTCTCTGTTCCTTTTTAAATGACTCCATTGTTAAATAAGAAATGGATAATGTCAGCTTTCCCAATGGCACTAGTAGTATTTGTTGCTATTTCATAAGTAATTTAGGAAAGCAACTGAAGCATAAAGAAGCTAATTATTTATTACTGTCTTCTCCTCTACTGGATATCACTATAATCTTTAATATTAATGTCTTTCTTACAAGTGTAAGGTTGGAAAATTGAAGTCAGTGAGTTTCATTGATAAATTAAGCAGCTATGAAATGTTATCAGGTGACTAGCTGATCCTGATTTTATCATCAAACTAAAACAGTGCTTTGCTTAATGCATGCATTATCTAAATATTTAATCTAAGTGTGTGTTGATGTATTCTTAATTGTTGTAACACCTTCTTTAAGCGAATCTCTTTTAGGGTCATAAGCAGTTTGAGCTGGTTCTTATAAGTCAAGTGCAACCTTACCAATCAACTGTTCGATAACCAGTGTGGTATGGACAAGACAGACTGAGCCAGGACAGAGCAATAGCCTGAGTGATGGAAGCTGTGCTCAGAAGCCAGCCTAGCCAGAGCTGGCAATTCAGGCAATTCACAGGATAACGCAAAAGCCACAATCTGGGAGCCTAGAATCAGAAGAGAGGTGTCTGATGTGGATATTGTCGGAAAGTATGTGCATCGTACAGCCAGAGTATGTCAGAAGAAACATGGTTCCAGTACGTTGCTCTTCAAACTCTACACGGTGCAGGCAGAGATCATTAAGCAAATATATGTCAGAAAGGACAGGAAGCTCCTTGCCTGGTTCAGCTACCACCTCTCTGTAAAGAGGGGTGCATAAAACCCACACAGATAACCCACCTCTACCCACCCATAGAGCATCCTCACTCTAGGAGCATGAAAATACCTAAAGGTTTTCAAGTCTCTCAATGGCCTTGTGAAAATTAGCCTAAAATCACATGTGCAGAGGCTAAAGATGCGAACCATTTTCTCAAATGAGCACCGCATCTTTTCCATTGTTCTGGAATTGGTGACACTACCATCATCCTCTTGATTCCTGTGGAATCTTCTTGGACCCTGCCCTTATGGTCCATTTTGCCTGCCCCACGCTGACCCAGCCCCAGTGAGTGTTCTACCTCCAATGGCCGGGACACCACAGAACACGCTGCCTAAAGCACCATTTTTTTTTTTTTTTTAATTGTTTGAGACAGGGTGTCACTCTGTTGCCCAGGCTGGAGTGCAGTGTCACGATCTCAGTTCACTGCAGCCTTGACCTCTCAGGCTCAAAGGATTCTCCCACCTAAGCTTCCTGAGTAGCTGGGACTATAGGCACACCACCATGCCTGGCTAATTTTTTTTTTTTTTTTAATGTTTTGTAGAGATGAGGTTTTGGCATGTTTCTCAGGATGGTCTTGAACTCGTGGGCTCAAGTGATCAACCCTCCTTGGCCTCCCAAAGTTCTGGGACTACAGACATCTATAGACACGAGCCACAGCACCCAGCTTTTTTTTTTTTTTTTTTTTTTCTGAGACAGGGTCTTGCTCTGTTGCCTGTGCTAGAGTGCAGTGGTATGAACTCAGTTCACTACATCCTTGACCTCCTGGTCTCAGGCAATCTTCCCACCTCTGCCTCCTGACTAATACAAAAAAATTAGCCATGTGCAGTGGCATGCACCTGTAGTCCCAGCTGAAGGCTGAGGCACAAGAATCTCTTGAACCTAGGAGGCGGAGGTTGCAGTGAGCCGAGATCACACCACTGCACTCCAGTCTGGATGACAGAAAGACTCTGTTTCAAAAATAAATAAATAAATAAAAGAGGAAATTAAATTAAAATAACTTTTGTATGCTCCCCATGTTCTAATGATGTCATTTTTTTTGCCCCTTATAAATACATACTTAATAAACAAATAACTTATTCTGCAGTGGAGAAAATAAACCGTACACATACAATTGCCTGATTACTGTTTTATATTTTAGAGTCTGGAGACAAGTGGTGGTTTCTGTTTTGTCCAACTATGGATACATAGCAGAAAGGTTTGCTCTGCTCAACTGGTTAAAGTAGCACCCGATGCCCCAGGTCCATGGCCAGATGCAGCACTCTGGGCAACAAGGGCCAGGGCTTTTTCTAATCTAGCATTTCATGCCTCCAACGGAAAATGTTGACAGGAAGTTGATAGAGCCTGAGAGTGCTACCTCACTTGTGATTCATCTGATGGATCAGTGTGACCTGAAGCACTAAGTTAACCAACAGGCTCATTAATTTTTAAAAGAGGTGGTTAGTAATAAACCAACAGTGGTGTACAAAGCCAATAGCAACCTACACACCTTCAAAAGTCCCCAGAATGAGATCAAAGGACAAGGCAGCATCCGTTTCATTCCAACAATAGCATTTTGATTTAACATCTACTTTGTTGGCAAATGTGCCGGAATTAAATGATGTGTATTCCTATAGTAATTTATATCCTAAATTACACTGAAAAGCCTAGTTGGTGTCCAACAAATTCAATTTCCTTTAGACTGTAGCTATATTAGTTTGAAGAATCAAGTTTTTACTGGATGAACCGATCAAATACATCGAAAAGTATCAGCATTTTAATGGAATATCCATTATCTAAGACCGGGTATGGTGGCTCACACCTGTAATCTCAGCACTTTGGGAGGCCAAGGTGAGCGGATCATGAGGTCAGGAGTTCGAGACCAGCCTGGCCAATATGGTGAAACCCCATCTCTACTGAAAATAGAAAAATTAGCCGGGCAAGGTGGTGCGCATCTCTAATCCCAGCTACTCAGGAAGCTGGGGCAGTGAGAATCACTTGAACCTGGGAGGCAGAGGTTGCAGTAAGTTGAAATCACACCATTGCACTCCAGCCTAGGCAATAGAGTGAGACTCCATCTCAAAAATAAAAATAAATAAATAAATAATGCATGCCTAATGTATCATAATGGTTCAAAATACCCACAAGCATAGCTGGTTCCCAATGAATTTAATTTACTTGAGCTTGTGGCCATATGATCTTAAGGAATCAAACTTTTTGCTTAATTAGTCAAATCAGCCAAAACTTATAAATTCAGTGAAAACAATAGTTGCTTGGCTAATTTGAGTGACTAATGCAGCAAAGTGAGTCAAATTATTAGCTCAAAATACATACTGCCTTAATTTGATCTGAACTATAAATATCTGCTTTGCCTTTTTGGTTAGGACAACACCAAAAAGCATTAGTTTCCAAACTTAGCTGAGCATTAAGAATCACCAGGAATGCTTTTAAAACTTCCAAAGCACAAGCCACACCCAGACCAAGTCCAGCAGAATCCCTTGGGTGAACCCAGGCATCAATCCCCTGGATGATTCCAATGTTCAGAATTCAAGAAATTCCTTGAGATCAGGAATTCAAGACCAGCCTGGGCAACATAGTGAGATCCCACCCCCCAAAAAAAAGCAATAGCTAACAATGTATTAAGCTGTTACCAAATGCCAAGCAAAATGGCAGGCATTTTCCATTGATTATTTTATTAAATTCTCACACATCAGTGAAACCTTATAAAGTCAGTATGATTGTGCCCATTTGACAAATGGAGAAATTGAGGCACAGGAGGTTGGGTACTTGCCCAAGGATACCCAAACTAGCAAGTGGTCAAGTGAGAGTCGTCACAAATGCAGTGACTCCAAAGCTTTAACTTGAATTATTTCTTAAAACCAGTGACTTAAAACTCAGTGCTGCTTTAGGTCTTTGTACTTCTTTATCTTATCTCTTGAGGGCATTGGTTTGTTTCACTTTTGTTTCTGGATGCCAACGCCTCTCCAAATAGCACACAAAAGCAATTTCTCATGCCCCTGGGAGAGAGGTAGGCGTGGCTTTATGGATATGATAGGCAGAGGACTTAATATTCTGCATTAAGATCTCCTTCTCTCTCAAGGGAATTTCTGGCAGACTTAAAGCACTGTAGGCAACAGAAAGGAAACCTGAAACGCAACATCCACCTGGAAGACACATACATATTTGCTGAAGCGTGTTTCAAATTTAATTGAAAAAGAAGAATATAATTTGTGCTTCTCATTCACTGCAAATCTTATTTCATAAAGTCTTCAGTGTTGACCTGTCAACCTGTATGGGTTGTTTAAAAAGTTGTGTGTATATATATATATATATATTTTAAGGCAGACCACTTAAGTATCATGTATTACTGAATACCAGCTGAATTATTTTGTTGTTGTTGTTTCGAGACAGTCTTGCTCTGTTGCCCAGGCTGGAATGCAGGGGCCTGATCATGGTTCACTGCAACCTCGACCTCCTGAGCTCAAACGATCCTCCCACCTCAGCCTCCTCAGTAGCTGGGACTACAGGCGTGCACCATCAAGCCCACCTATTTTTCAAAAAATTTTTTTGTAGAGATGGAGATCTCACTTTGTTGCCCAGGTTGGTCTCAAACTCCTAGCCTCAAGCAATCCTCTCACCTCAGCCTCCCAAGGTTCTGGGATGATAGGTGTGAGCCATTGCATCTGGCCCACCAGCTACATTATTAATATTTAAATTATAAACATTACAATTTTTTGCTGCAGAACAAAAATGAAAAGAAGAAAGATGAAAATACAGTACAACGTCACGGTCATTTGCACCAGTTTCCTGGGTACAGCTCTGCTGCTGTACGCTCATTTCTTAATCAGGTTTTCTCTCTCTTTTTCACATTAAAAGCTGAGAGAGGAGCTAAAACTGCCCTGAGAAGCTCCCCCAGGACCCTGGCTGACCATCAGGGGAATGGGGCCTACCTCAGCAGTCTAGTTTCTTCATTCAGCCCTCTTGCCTCAGGAGAGCAGTTTGTCTCACTCAGAGGAAGCAGTGGCCGCTCTATCCCATACCCCGTCAGACCGTTTCCCATGGGAGACGACCTAGGGTGTGTGCTCAGGGTTCCAGTTTCTGTGGCGTTGAGCGGGTCCAGTACTCCTTTCCACACCAGGCTGAACCCCAAGGAACCCCAAGGAAGAAGATGTGCCTGGGATTGCACATAGACGGGGGCCCCATCTCTGTGCCCCCCTGTGTGTGGCAGGGCAAGGAGATGCATTTTAAATACCTTTCAGGCTATGCTTCCTTTTTTTGGCATACTCTAACTCCAACGTTTCTTCTGTAAGTATCATCATTTATTTTACTAAAATCTAGATTTCCCAATCCAGGTGTTAAGAAGGTACTGTACTGCTTTGGGGCTTTCGGTCTGGCAACATCTGTAAACAATGCAATAGTGAGTCTAGTCAGTTTCACGGTCTCATGTCTGAATCTTTTTTTTTTTTTTTTTTTTTTTTAAGACAGAGTCTCACTCTTTGTCTCAGCCTCCCGAGTAGCTGGGATTACAGGCGCCCGCCACCATGCCCAGCTAATTTTTGTATTTTTAGTAGAGACCAGGTTTCACCATGTTGGCCAGGCTGGTCTCGAACACCTGACCTCAGGTGATCTGCCCACCTCGGCCTCCCAAAGTGCTGGGATTACAGGCGTGAGTCACTGCACCTGGCCTTTTTTTTTTTTTTTTTCTTTTTCTTTTCCGAGACAGAGTCTGGCTCTCTGCCCCAGGCTGGAGTGCAGTGGGGCGATATCTCGGCTCACTGCAACCACTGCCCCCGCCAGTTCATGTGATTCTCCTGCCTCAGCCTCCCGAGTAACTGGGATTACAGGTGTGCACCACCACACGCGGCTAATTTTTGTATTTTTAGTAGAGACAGGGTTTCACCACGTTGGCCAGGCCGGTCTCCAATTCCTGACCTCAGGAGATCCGCCCACCTCGGGCCTCTCAAAGTGCTGGGATTACAGGCGTGAGTCACCACACCTGGCCTAGGCTTCCTTCTTTAAAGACCAAATTCCAGTAGGGGTCTGTAAGTAATCCTCATCTTTTCGCGTTGAGGAGTGTGGCCAGAGGAGGTGAGTCTTGTGTACGTAGCAAAGAGCACAGGAGGGAAAAAATAGTCCGGAGATACCGTAAAAGGACTAAGAGAACCAGAAGGAAAAGGCCAAGCTCGAGGAGCACAGAGGCTGGGTGGATTCCTGCTTCCCTGTGACTCCGCTGTGTTCAGGCGGGGCAGTCACTTCCTTCACCTCAGTGTCCCTGTTTGTGCAAATGAGGTGATTATTGGTGCCGACCTACTTCGCAGGCAGTTTTGAAGAGAAGTGGTAAACACTGAAGGGCGCACACTCTCCTTCCCCACCCGCCCTCGCTCCCCACGTGCGCACCCAGAAGGAAATAAAAGCCGTGATTTGCACCGGCGGGTCGGCCCGCCTCGTCGAGGGTTCCGCTGAGCTGCTCACAAGGGCGTGCGGAGGCCCGCGGCCGGCCCTGGCCCCTGTGGTGGCAGCAGCTGGCTGGCTTCCCGGGCGGCTACCTCCAGCTGCAGCTGTCGGTGCTATTTGCAGCTCTCCACATCCTGAGAGCCGGACGCCGAGGACCGCTCCCTGGAGGGCGTGAGTAAAATGCAGCAGCGGAGCGGTGAGGAGGAGATTACTGGAAAAACTGGGAGCGGAGTCAGGCTAGTTCTGGAGCAGGGAGAGGCCTGGGAAGTTGCGAAACGTTGACCTGCAGGGTCCTGAGGAACTGTCGGCCTGGGCTGCCCGCGTGGGTCATTGAACATTAATCAGCCACCCGTCCTCGTCCAGGCCAACTGAAATAGAGTCAGCAGGCTGCATGACGAATACGGTTTGAAAGGGAACGAACTTCGTCCTATTCTCTCCTTGGAAAGGCCTTTCCAGCCTCTCGAACTCCCCCCGTCTCATTACCCCGTTGTGTTATCTCTCTGGGCCTGCGCAGCACCTGAAATGATCTGGCTTAGGTATGTGTGTGCTTGTTCATTGTTTTGTCTTCTCCGTGAAAATCTAAGCTCCTAGAAACTTGTGAGGGAGGCAATGGGTCTGCTTTGTTTACCTCTGCATCTCCAGGGCGGAGTACAATGCCCAGCTCGTTTGTAAATGAGTGAAGGAGTCCCCTACTAGCAGGCTGCCTACTCATCAATCAAGTCGCTGGCGGGTTTCTCACTTTTACCTTTGGTAAAAGGTTGTCTTCCACCTACGGGGAGGAATTGGATCTATTTGAGGGTAAGGAAATTCATCCTCCCTGGGTTTATGTGTTTTCCAACCCATTGCACAGAGTCTGACAAAATATTAATGGTCTTCACTGTTTCTTTTGATGATGTCTGCCACTTGTCACTATTTAAGGTAATCTCATGTCATTTAAAGAAAGTAAAATTAGGGGCTGGGCGCAGTGGCTCATGCCTGTAATCCCAGCACTTTGGGAGGCTGAGGTGAGCGGATCACCTGAGGTCAGGAGTTCGAGACCAACCTGGCCAACATGGTGAAACGCCGTCTCTACTAAAAATACAAAAATTAGCCAGGTATGGTGGCGGGCACCTGCAGTGTGGGGTGCTCGGGAGGCTGAGGCAGGAGAATCGCTTGACCGGGAGGCGGAGGTTACAGTGAGCCGAGACTGCGCCATTGCACTCAGCCTGGGCAACAAGAGTGAAACTCCATCTCAAAAAGAAAAAAAGAAGAAAAAAAAAAAGAAAGTAAAATTATAGGGTAACTAGAAAGTTACAGTAGTATAACAAGCATAATCATTTAGATGATTTTCACCTATAACGTGGTTAAGATAAGTTTGAGACTCAGTTCAATTCAACACATTTGACTTTTGGACAGATCCAATGTAGTCTGTTGTATTTATAAAGAATTCAGACCTTTATAAGGAAGGTTTCATGGCATTAATGAAATTTATGTGTTAATGGAACTGAAGGACTTCACTCTGAAAGCAAGTGTTCTCTAAACCTAAATATTTTAAGAAGAAAATTAGTTGAAAATTTAAAAGCTTGTCAAAAGTGACAGTCGTTTCATTTCTTTTCTTTTTTTAGAGATAGGGTCTCACTATGTTGCCCAGGATGGAGTACAGTGGCTATTCACAGGCACAACCATTGTGCACTACATCCTGGAACTAATGGGCTCAAGCAGTCCTCCTGCCTCAGCCTCCCAAGTAGCTAGGACTACAGACACACACCACCACGCTCAGCAAAAGTGACAATCATTTCTAATACAGACATCCACACCTGGAAATACTGTGAAAATTATATTCATTGGGCATATTAGTGTCTGTTCTTTCCAAGATCTGAGTTCAGAATGTTTTCTTCTATAATTGTAATGAAATATCACCATTTCTTGCTAGCATTATACCAAATCCCTCTAGGCCACTGGGCAGTAGGGTATGCCAACCTAGGTTTTCGGAGATGACTTGTATCCCGTTCACTATTAGAACCAACATGTTAGAATTTGTGATTTGTCACAGAGTAGAAAACGAGTTCACTCAAGAAGCACTGATCTACGAGCACCTGCACAGGTGACACAACAGTCAAATGATAGGAGTTCTGGACCTTCTGGAACTGACAATCTTACTAGAAAAATAAATGTAGCCACATCACTCGAACAAAGGCACAAACAACTATGCAATTTGAGTTGTGTTTTGACTCCCTCACTGCTACCTTGTTTTTATTTATTTATTTATTTTTATTTTTATTTTTTATGCCGGAGATGTTGCGGGGAACGGAGTTTTGCTTTTGTCACCCAGGCTGGAGTGCAATGGCACGATCTCAGCTCACTGAAACCTCTGCCTCCCGGGTTTAAGTGATTCTTCTGCTCCAGCCTCCTGAGTAGCTGGGATTACAGGCATGTGCCATCAAGCCTGGCTAATTTTTTGTATTTTTAGAAGAGATGGGGTTTCACCATGTAAGTCAGGCTGGTCTCAAACTCCTGACCTCAGGTGATCTGCCTGCCTCAGCCTCCCAAAGTGCTGGGATTACAGGTGTGAGCCACCGCACCCGGCCCCTCTTTGCTGTCTTAATAGAAAGTGGAAAATAGAAATCTTATACACAAGGCCTTTGGTTTGAAGACAACATGCCTAGAGATAGGGAACTGGAATCCAACACCATTGCCTACAGATCTTTGGAGACTAAAAGAGAAAGAATCCAGGAGAGAAAAAAACCGAAAAAGGCTGCCATAGCTATTGGCCTCATTGGACAGGCCTGGGGGATGTGCACAGACCCTAAAGGTGGCCAGAGCTGACCAGCTTCCTACCGCACTCTTCTGGGTGGCCCAGGCACCCAGTTGCATTGGCTGTGGCCACTGAGAAAGGATCGAGTCAGTCTGAGCCATGGGCAGTGACAGAGGAGAGGGGATCAGCAGAGCCTACCTGAAAGCAAAGGAGAAATGGGTTGGTTGCCTCATTGCAGAATTTACAGATGAGGGCGACAAACTTGTTACCTGAGGGGTTCCTTCATGCCTTGAGTTTCTCTGAAAGAAAAGACAGCTGAGCATTTGCCCTGGTTTTGTTTTTGTTTTACCATTTTTGCACTTTCAAAGTCATGCCATCAAGTTTTAAGCTAGTAAGAGGACACATACATATGGTAAACAGGACCATATACCGAATGGTACAATATCATAGTTCTTGTAGCAGCCACATTTTGATGAATAAAATTTCTTTTAAAATCTCTTTTTTAAAAATTAAGGGCCTTCTTTCTACCAGGCAGCAAATGTTTCTTTCCTATGTAAACTTAGCTTGCAAACATAATTTTGAACAGCTTTATCATGACTATATATCTTACTAATTATCTTTTTTTTTTCTTTCTTTCTTTCAGAGTCATGGTCTTGCTATATCACCTAAGCTGGAGTGCAGTGGTACAATCATAGCTCACTGCAACCTTGAACTCCTGGGCTGGAGCAAGCCTCCCAACTTGGCCTTCCAGAATGCTGGGATTGATTACAGGTGTGAGCCACCTCACTGGGCCTCTTGCTAGTTTATTGTTTAAAACTCTTCCTTAGGGCCGGGTGCAGTGGCTCATGCCTGTAACCCCAGGCCTTTGGGAGGCTGAGATGGGAGGATCACTTGATCCCAGGAGTTCGAGACCAGCCCCGGCAACATGGAGAGAGCCTGTCTCGACAAAAAATCAGAAATTAGCTGGGTGTGGTGGTGCACACCTGTAGTCCCAGCTACTCAAGAGGCTGAGGAGGGAGGATCACTTGAACTCAGAGAGTTGAGGCTACAGTGAGCCGTGACTGAGTCATTGCACTCCAGCCTGAGTGACAGAGTGAGACTTTGTCTCAAAAAAGAAAAATAAATAAATAAATAAATAAATAATAAAAGCCTTCCTTAGACTTTTTCCCTGGCACTTTCTGAAGTGATGGCAGATGGGTTTTATTCTGGTTTTTATAATAGCTAAAATTGGGTCCCAGAAAGGAATCTAGATTAGACGACAAGAAGATTATTTTTGTCTGATAATTTCCATTACTCACCTAACTGCTGTCTTTCCTGGAATTAAAGAGAGAAGAAACTATGGAGGCCAGATGCAGTGGCTCATGCCAGTAATCTCAGCACTTTGGGAGGCCGAGGTGGGTGGATCGCCTAAGGTCAGAAGTTCAAGACTAGCCTTATCAACATGGTGAAATCCCGTCTCTACTAAGAATACAAAAAAAACTAGCTGGGCGTGGTGGTAGGTGCCTGTAATTCTAGCTACTCAGGAGGCTGAGGCAGGAGAAACGCTTGAACTGGGAGGCAGAGGTTGAAGTGAGCCGAGATCACGCCATTGCACTCCAGCCTGGGCAACAAGAGTGAAACTCCATCTCAAAAAAAAAAAAAAAAGAAACGAAAACAAAACAAACAAAAAACTATGGAGACCCAGGTTCCAGGGCCCTTGGGTAGAGAATACATTTTAGGAATTCCTTTGGATATCTGACAGTAGAAGCTACTCCTTGTAAGTCTGTTGCTGTGAAATTACAACATAGCTCATTTAGCAGCGGGACAGCCCATCTCTGGAAAAAAATGGTGTGAGGGTGGAATTATGCCTTGGAAGGCCAAGGAGGGAGGATTGCTTGAGGCCAGGAATTCAAGACCAGCCTGGACAACATAGCAAGACTCTGTCTCTACAAAAAATAATTAAAAGAAATTAGTCAGGCAAGGTGGTGCATGCCTGTAGTCCTACCTACTTGAGAGGCTGAGGTAGGAGGATTTCTTGAACCCAGGAAGTTTAGACTGTAGTGAGCCATGATTGTGCCACTGCACTCCAGCCTGGGTGACAGAGGAAGACTCTGTCTCATAAAAAAAAATAAATAACATACAAAAAGAGATATTCATAATAAAATAAAATGGAAGTATTTTGATGATTTCTTAGTAAGATTTTAAGAATTAATAGCCTACTAAGACCTAGAGGTAAGAACAAATTAGATTTGGCCTAAAAATGAATATGTAGCAAAAAATAATGAAGAAAAAAAATGGCATTTCTGTTTTTTTTTTCCAGGTCAGTGATTTTTTTTTTTTTTTTCCAGACAGAATCTTGCTCTTTTGCCCAGGCTGGAGTGCAGTGGCTTGATCTCAGCTCACTGCAGCCTCTGCCTCCTGGGTTCAAGCAGTTCTCCTGCCTCAGCCTCCCGAGTAGCTGGGATCACAGGCATGCACCATCACACACTGCTAATTTTTAGTATTTTTATTAGAGACAGGGTTTCACCACGTTGGCCAGGCTGGTCTCAGACACCTGGCCTCAAGTGATCTGCCTGCCTCAGCCTCCCAAAGTGCTGGGATTACAGGTGTGAGCCACCGTGCCCAGCCAAAATCAACATTTTGATTTTTCAGTAGAGACGAGAGAGGTGGATGAGCCATCTCGCCTGGCCTGAGTCAGTTGATTCTTGAGTAGAGTTATTTAAAAACCTTTAGGACCTTAACAATTTTTTTAAAAATCCCAAGTTTTATTTATTTATTTATTTATTTATTTATTTATTTTTGAGACAGAGTTTCAGCCTTTCACCCAGGCTGGAGTGTAGTGGTGTAATCTTGGCTCTCTGCAACTTCCACCTGCTGTGTTCAAGCGATTCTCCTGCCTCAGCCTCCCAGGTAGCTGGGACTACAGGTGCCCACCACCACACCCAGCTAATTTTTATAATTTTAGTAGAGATGGGGTTTCACCATGTTGGGCAGGATGGTCTCGATCTCTTGATCTCGTGATCTGCCTGCCTCGGCCTCCCCAAGTGCTGGGATTACAGGTGTGAGCCACCGTGCCTGGCCAAAATCAATATTATTTCTTTTTTTTTTTTTTTTTTTGAGACGGAGTCTCACGCTGTTGCCCGGGCTGGAGTCCAGTGGCGCGATCTCGGCTCACTGCAAGCTCCGCCTCCCGGGTTCACGCCATTCTCCTGCCTCAGCCTCCTGAGTAGCTGGGACTACAGGCGCCCGCCACTGCGCCCGGCTAATTTTTTGTATTTTTAGTAGAGACGGGGTTTCACCGTGGTCTCGATCTCCTGCCCTTGTGATCCGCCCGCCTCGGCCTCCCAAAGTGCTGGGATTACAGGCTTGAGCCACCGCGCCCGGCCAATCAATATTATTTCTAATGGTACATTGTAATTATCTATAGAAGCTCAATATATATAAATTCAGACATGAAAGTTTGCAATGCTGCCTTCTAAAAGTTAAGTTCTTAAAAGAAACATGAGGCCAGGCACAGTGGCTCACGCCCATAATCCCAGCACTCTGGGAGGCCGAGGTGGGCGGATCACTTGAGGTCAGGAGGTTGAGACCAGCCTGGCCAAGACGGTGAAACCCCATCTCTACTAAAAGATACAAAAATTAGCCGGGAGTGGTGGTGGGTGCCTGTAATCCCAGCTAATCAGGAGACTGAGACAGGAGAATCGCTTGAACCTAGGTGCAGTGAGTTGAGATTGTGCCAATGCTCTCCAGCCTGGGCAACAGAGCAAGACTCCATCTAAAAAAAAAAACAAAAGACAAAAAAACATGAAATTTACACTGCTTTTCAGTGACCTATGTAGGGTAAAATCCAATACTCATCAATGTATGAAAAAGATTCCTATGGGGTTGTCTAGAGGATAAATTATATATAATTAATTCAGTTTCATGTTGGCCTACTGGCCACTATTAAATGAAACGTGTATGCCTTGAAAGAATGTTGATCTACGTCTTGGTTTTAAAACAGTATGTGAAAATGTTGTTATTTAATCTTATTTAAAGAAAAAAAATCTGATACAGTTACTAATTAGTAAGTTTTGGAGATTATGTAGGTTTTTACAAGGTACAGTGACGCAATGAAGTGAAAAGCAAAAAAGCTCTAATGCTCTTGCAAAAGTTTCAGAGTTTTTCTACCCATTCCAATTGATCTAGGCATTCACTTTTTGCAGTTCTGCAATTACTTGAATATAAAAGCTCTTTCTGTTAATCTCCAACCTGAAAAGTAGTAAGGTAACAGAAGTATAAAGGGGAATGGACATTTCAATCCAATGGTTTTCCAGGTTTTTCAGGCTTTTTATCTGCTTGCTTTTGAAGGTTTACTCCTTTCACAATTCCCCCCACTGTTGTAGGCTCGAACCTTTATAAAATCTTAGAAACCATGACCCTATTTTGTATCCCTTATATGTAAAATTGTCTGAATAGCCTTTTAAAAAGTTGTTACCTTTGCGTGAAAACTTTCCAAAGGTAGCTCGGTAAAATTCACCAAATTTGGCTCATCTTTTGATTGAGTGATTTCACTTTGAGGAATATATTTATATCCTAATGAAATAATTATGGGCAAAGGTGTGAGCATAAAGAAAGGGTGGTCATGTTACCCTTATATGTAACAGTAAAAAATTATAAACGAAATGTCTAATAATATGGAATTGATTTAATAATTTATGGTATTTTACATTCAGGCACTAAAAATAATGCCTAGCAGAATACGAATATATGATGACATAGACTTTTTTAATATTTATATTTATTTACTTATTTATTTTGAGATGGAGTTTTGCTCTTGTCCAGACTGGAGTGCAATGGTGCGATCTAGGCTCACTGCAACCTCTGACTCCTGGGTTCAAGCATTTCTCCTGCCTCAGGCTACCGAGTAGCTTACAGGCGCCCACCACCATGCCCAGTTTATTTTTGTATTTTAGTAGAGACAGGGTTTCACCATGTTGGCCAGGCTGGTCTCGAACTCCTGACCTCAGGTGATCCACCCACCTCGGCCTCCCAAAGTGCTGGGATTACAGGTGTGAGCCACCGTGTCTGGCTGACTTTTTTATTTTTTTAAAGACAGAGTCTTGCTCTTTTGCCCAGGCTGAAGTGTAGCGGCACCATCTCAGTTCACTGCAACCTCCACCTCCTGGGTTCAAGCGATTCTTGTGCTTCAGTCACCCGAGTAGCTGGGACTATAGGCGCATGCCACCACACCCGGTTAATCTTTGTATTTATAGTAAAGACAAGTTTCACCATGTTGGCCAGGCTGGTCTCAAACTCATGGCCTGAAGTGATGCACCTGCTTTGGGCTCCCAAAGTACTAGGATTACAGGTGTGTGCCACTGTGCCCAGCTGACATAGACTTTTGTTCAAGATAGACTGTGAAGTAGAAAAAGTAGCTTACAAATGCAATATTTGTAAATTATTACCATTTTTAAAAACATATATATATGTATGTATATCTGTATGCACACAACACTACGAAAAGACAACTCAATTTAAATATGGGTGAAGAACTTGAATTAGTTCTCCAAAGAATACAAATGGCCAATAAACACATGAAAAGACACTCAGTATCATCAGTCATTAGGGAGACACAAATCAAAACCACAATGAGATTCCACTTCACACCTACTAGGATGGCTATAATTTTAAAAAATAGAAAATAGGAAGTGCTGGCAAGGTTGTAGAGAAATTGAAACCCTCACACATCATTGGTGGGAATGTGAAGTGGTACAGCTGTGGAGAACAGTTTGGCAGTTCCTCAAAAAGTTAGACATAAAATTACTATATGACCTGACAATTCGACTCCTAGATATATACCCAAAGAATTGAAAACAAGAACTCAAACAAATACATGTACACGCATGTTCATAGCAGCACTATTCACAATAACCACAAGGTAGAAACAGCCTAAGACCTTATCACTGGATGAATGAATAAGGAATTATGGTATATACACACAACAGAATATTATTCAACCTTAAAAAGGAATGAATGGGCCGGGAGTGGTGGCTCAGGCCTATAATCCCAGCACTTTGGGAGGCTGAGGTGGGCGGATCACCTGAGGTCAGGAGTTCAAGACTAGCCTGGCCAACATGGAGAAACCCCGTCTCTACTAAAAATACAGAAAATTAGCCGGGCATGGTGGTGGGTGCCTGTAATCCGAGCTACTCAGGAGGCTGAAACAGAATTGCTTGAACCTGGGAGGTGGAGGTTGCAGTGAGCCAAGATTGCACCACTGTACTCTAGCTTGGGTGACAAGAGTGAAACTGTCTCCAAAAAACAAAAAACAAAACAACAAGCCGGGCGCGGTGGCTCAAGCCTGTAATCCCAGCACTTTGGGAGGCCGAGACCATCCTGGCTAACACAGTGAAACCCCGTCTCTACTAAAAAATACAAAAACATAGCCGGGCGAGGTGGCGGGCGCCTGTAGTCCCAGCTACTCGGGAGGCTGAGGCAGGAGAATGGCGTGAACCCGGGAGGCGGAGCTTGCAGTGAGCTGAGATCCGGCCACTGCACTCCAGCCTGGGCGACAGCGCGAGACTCCGTCTCAACAACAAAAAAAAAACCAACAAAAAAGGAATGAATGACTAGGTGTGGAGGCTCACACCTGTAATCCCAGCACTTTGGGAGGCTGAAGCAGAAGGATGGCTTGAGGGTAGGAGTTTGAGACCAGCCTGGGCAACATGGAAAGACCTCATCTTTACTAAAAACTTAAAAATTAGTCATACATGGTGGCATGCACTTGTAGTCTGAGCTACTGGGGAGGCTGAGGTAGGAGGATCATTTGAGCCCAGGAATTCAAGGCTGCAGTGAACTCTGATTGTGCCACTGTATTCCAACCTGGGTGACACAGTGAGAATCTGTTTACAAAAGAAAAAAAGATTAAAGTACTGATACATGATAAATGTGAATGAACTGTGAAAATATTACATGAAGTAAAAGAAGCCAGACACAAAATGTCACATATTGTGACTCCATTTACATGAAATATCTAGAATAGATAAATCCATAGAGACAATGTAGATTGGTGGTTGCCAAGGGCCAGTGGAGAAGAAAATAATGGGTACAGGGATGCCTTTTTGGGTGATGAAATCATGCTGGAACTAGATAGAGGTGATGGTCGCAGAACATTTTAAATGTACTAAATGACACTGAACTGTTCACTTTAAAAGGTTAATTTTGTTATATGAATCTCACCTTAATTTTTAAAATCTATCTCTATATATCTATCTATATATATTACATGTTATATATGGAAACTGGCCTTAGGAGACACATAATGTGGTAATAGTCTTGCTGACTGATAGAATTATAGATTTTTGTTTTATTTATTTTGTTTCAATAATGTAAGTTTCATTCATAATAAGGGCAACCGATTTTTCAAAAGTTATAGTCGTGTGTAGCATATTGCATCTTGCTTCTACTTCCAGAAGATCAGGCTACCGTCCTAAGCCCCATCTATTATTTCAGTGATTACCAGCCCTTTAGAATCAGATGGCCTATAACTTTCTACATGACTGGGAACATTTTTGTTTGGTTTGGTTTGACTCAGTTCAGAAATGTTCTGTCTAAGTAAATCAAAGGAGAAAGCCAGAGAAGATCCTCAGTGATGGCAGACTGTACTGGCTATCCCCGCATAGCAAAAATTGTAGCCATAGCAGGAGAACTCAGGCCTGGAAGTGAGGGGCAACGAGGAAGCTTTCCAGCCTCTTTGTTGCTGTCCTTAAGGGAAGGGGAAGGAGCTGACATCTTTTTTGCACCTACTGTGAGCCTGGCGCTGCTGGAGTGTTTTGATACTGCCATTTGTCCTTGAGCAAGCCTCCGAATCCCTACGGGCCTCTGTCCACTACTCTGTAAAAATGCACAGATTAGACTACAGTAGCCCTTAGAGCCCGTTCGCCTCTAATGTGCTAGGACCCTACACTAGTGCTATGCCTTATTCTGTCCCTCCCTGAAAAGAGGCTCTCTGGTCAGCCTCTCTGCTTCTGAGCCTAAGTGTGCCTAGCCCCATTCCCTGTGTCCAAGCCCCAGCCAGGCTGATTCCAGATGGCAGAGCGAGGCCTGGGGAAGTGGGGCTTGGGGTGTAGGCGTGGGGGAGCTGCAATATCTTTGCTCTGAGTAGCCTCCAAGTTTTTACTCTTCATCTCTTCCAGGGATTACGGTGGCACCTGAGGCTGTGGCAACTGAGCATCTTGTTTTTCTTTATCTTTAGGAGCACTCTCTCACACTCAACAGATCCTTATTTTATTTTAGGGCTTTTTATTCTCTTACTTGGTTATGCTCAGATCACTTTATAAAATAAGCTCTGATTGAAACCCAATAAACAAAACTAGGGTACAGTCAACACCTGTGAAGAGGAGAAAAAAAACCCAGAAAGCAAAAGCTAACAAACAAAATATGGTAAAGCCTCTGTTGAGAGATTCTATGTAATTCTAAGGAACTAAGCTTAATTTCACTTTAAGCATATAAATACAATTTCTTTTTTTTTTTTTTTTTTTTTTTTTTTTTTGAGACGGAGTCTCGCTCTGTCGCCCAGGCTGGAGTGCAGTGGCGCGATCTCGGCTCCCTGCAAGCTCCCCCTCCCGGGTTCACGCCATTCTCCTGCCTCAGCCTCCCGAGTAGCTGGGACTACAGGCGCCCACAACCGCGCCCGGCTAATTTTTTGTATTTTTAGTAGAGACGGGGTTTCACCGTGGTCTCGATCTCCTGCCCTTGTGATCCGCCCGCCTCGGCCTCCCAAAGTGCTGGGATTACAGGCGTGAGCCACCGCGCCCGGCCTACAATTTCATTTATAAGCACATTCGGAGTATGTCCTTTGCCATAAAATATCATCTCCAGCAAGGAACTGGTGAACTTTATTCCTAAGGCAAATCCTCAGAATCCATTCTGCCTTTCCAAATACCTGTCTCCCAATGGCTAGTATCTGGGCCACACATGTCTTCTTTCGCTACACCTTATTGAACGACTTGCTTTTCCAAAACTATTGGCTGCAGCTTCTGTAAGATTGATATACAATCTCTGCTAGAAAAGACCCTCTCCAGAATAAAACAAACCAAAAAACTACCACACACTTCCATTTAGGAAAGAGTATATCAAAATGGGAAAGAACCTCCTCATTTTCACACAGTAGGTTACTTATTTAGTTACTGCAGTAACTTGAGAGAAATAGTTTAGCAGTTTAGGCAGGGCACTGTGGCTCACACCTGTAATCTCAGCAACAGGGCTGAGGAGGGAGGGAGGATAGTTTGAGAAATAGTTTAGCAGTTTAAATAAAGCAGTGGCTTGACCTAAGAGTCTTTCAGTTGACTCTGCCTGTGCTTCTTATTCTGGTCAGGTAGCTCTGGACAAATGACAGTATTTCAGTATTTTAATTTCTCATTTTAAAAAATTGAGTCATAGAGCCAAAGAAAAACCAGTAAAAATATTAATTGCAAAATCATTGTTAAAATGTTTCACAGCATAAATACAGCTTTTGTGGGCGGGGGGCAATTTATCAACATCTTCCAAAATGTTAAATGCAAATGTCTTTTGACTCAGCAGTTCTACTTTTGAGGTATCTGAAGACCCACACATGCCTGAGAGAAATGGACAGATGTTCAGTGCAGTACTGTTAAACAGCAAAAAATAGGAAACAATCTAAATGTCCATCAGTAAGGGAATGAGAAAAAGTATTATGGGCCGGGCGCGGTGGCTCAAGCCTGTAATGCCAGCACTTTGGGAGGCCGAGACGGGCGGATCACGAGGTCAGGAGATCGAGACCATCCTGGCGAACACGGTGAAACCCCGTCTCTACTAAAAAAATACAAAAAACTAGCCGGGCGAGGTGGCGGGCGCCTGTAGTCCCAGCTACACAGGAGGCTGAGGCAGGAGAATGGCGTAAACCCGGGAGGCGGAGCTTGCAGTGAGCTGAGATCCGGCCACTGCGCTCCAGCCCCGGCGACAGAGCGAGACTCCGTCTCAAAAAAAAAAAAAAAAAAAAAAAAAGAAAAAGTATTATGGATCATATACAAGTGAGATCGAAAAAAGAAAAAATATATATTATGGAGCACCATACTGTGGAATGTCACGTGACTGAATTATGTGACTAAAGAGAACAATCAATATGAGTACATAATTTACAGTGATCTAATCCCTTTTCCACTTTTTAAAATGGTATTTAGTATATTCACAAAATTATATATTTTTAGTAGACAAGGTCTCACCATGTTGCCCAGGATAGTGTCAAACTCCTGGCCTCAAGTGATCCTCCCACCTCGGCCTCCCAAAGTGCTGGGATTGTAAGTGTGAGCCACTGTGCCTGGCTTTCCACTGATTTTGTTTCTGGATTCTAGCGTGTGCATACCTTTGCCCACCATTGCTCATGCTCACTTACAGGTTTATTCATATTATTGCAGATTTTATTCCTGCTTCCTTTTCAGCGGATGCCCAATAAATTCAACTATTTAAACTAGGCACAGTGGTGTGTCCCTGTAATCCCAGCTACTTGAGAAGCTGACACGGGAGGATTATTTGAGCAGATTCGGAGACCAACCTGGGCAACACAGAAATTCTATGTAATCTCTCATGTCAAAATAAGTAAGTAAAAATTCAACTAATTAGAAGGTCCAAACCAATTGACATGCCTAAAGACATCTAACATTTCTTCCTGGTAGATTATGTCTTAGACTGAAACCCCCTGGAAGACGAGCATTACATATTCTGGAGTGTGGCATATTATGTTTTTGTCATTCCATGTCGTATGGCATTTCCTTCATGATGTATTGTGAAACAAGCAATTCTAGAACAGAGCAACATTTTGCCTCATTAATCTGGGAGCAACGTGGCATAGACCCAGGGAATTTCCCAAGTTATGGCAAGTGTCAGCACTGCCTTGGTATTAAAAGGGGACAAGAAAACGAACCACCTTCCCATCTTTTGCTGGATAGCCAATGAAATCACTTTCTGGCTTTAATCTAGTTTTAAAAGGCATTTCAAGGGCCATTTGAAAGTGACACAAAGCACAAATATGAAAAATTCAAATATCACACTGTCTAATAAAAGAGCCTAATCACTTTAGCAAGTTAATTCTAAGACTTAAGCTGTGTACAGTGTGTGCAAATTTGCAGATACCTTACCATCATATTCAAGTGTCTTACTGGTACTGAAAGCTATCAGACCCTTTCAGGAGGCGTGTTGTACCAAGCAGACTTAAATGTGAACTTTCATCAACAACCCTTTCAGGAGGCATACTGTACCAAGCAGAACTAAATGTGAACTTTCATCAAGGGCTATGCGATGTCAAGCAAGGTAGTGCCCAGGTATTTCATTCAAAAACCACTTGTCTCTCCTGTGATTTTCAACAGTTAAATCCTACAATGTCTGAGCAATGGTTACATTTCTTTTAGTAAGGGAAATACCTGTTGAATGGGTTTGTGTCACATGGGCGCTTTCCCTATCTTTATCATTTAACCATTACTCCTGGGGTACACAGGACACACAAATTTCATTTTTCAGATTTCACTTTAAGAAAATTAATAAATACAGCAAACATTAACAACACTGTGATGGGACGATCATCAGAACTAATGATAACTAATCAGCAATAGCTCTCAACCTTTGCACAGCAAAGTTAGGAAATTTGACTCGTTAATCAATATGCCATATGCCTCTTTAAAATGCAAAAAAACTAAGACTTATACATCTTAGTTCATTAGTTTCAAAAAGCATCTTCATTTTAAAAGTTGGCCCAATTAATTATAGATTGTTTAGTCTTTTCTTAATGTCAACAAAGTCTTTAAACCCCACAGCACTGTAACTATCTTGGCATTAGAATAGTTTCTATACACTTTCTAAAAAAAATCATCTTCAGTTACAAGGTTTTACACTTAATTATCCAAATTGCCTCCCATTTCCATTTACTTGAGTTTTAGACATCCAACTTCTAGGGGATACTGTTGGAACACCAAACCAAACTATGCTAATCTTCAGATTGAAGAGGGTTTTTGTCCATTTTCTTAAGATCTGTGGTCAAGAATAAATCCTAAAAAACTGTTCCCATTCTCAACATCTTAAAAAAATGGTAGCTGTCAGGAAATACCTACTAAAGTTACAGTCTCCTTGAGCCAGAATTCATTTTAAACTGATCAGAATTACTACTGTTGACAATGGTTATTTCTATATAGTAGAAACTTCCATCTAAATCAGATTGAGTCATTTGTTCCTCTTAACAAAAAATCTGATGTTGACACAATTTCAGCCTATCACTAACCCTGCTTTTCACTTGCATGTATCTTTTTAGAAATCTTGTTTAAATCATTCTGAAAGTAAAACTAGTTTTTCCTCATTTATATATAGCACCGAGAGTACTTGCAATGTTTGACAAAACCTTTTAGCAGCCCATTAACCTATTTATAAGCATAAAGTGAGTATTTTTAAAGGGAAACTTTGCCATCCCTTATACTTATTTAAAAGGTACTAAGAGATATTATTAGAGACAAGATTTAAAAATATGTAACAAAATCTTAAATTCTTAAGTGAAAGCCATTTAACTAATATTTAAAACCTCTGCAATTATTAGTTTATTAGTATCATCCAGGACTCAGATGTTCAGTATTCCTCCTGAAATTACATAAACAAATGCAAATGGAAAGAATCCAAGTCAAAATTATATAACAAAACAGCACTCCATCACAAAAGCGTGTAAAATTACAAGAACGCTATTTTAAAATACTGGCACTTTAAGAAAACGATAATCTCGAAAAACCACAAAATTGCCAAATTGTTCCCTAAACTGCTAAGCAGATAATGACTATGAGTTTGTTTTGTAAAGAAAAATCATTCAAATCAATTGAATAATTCATACTGAGATGCAAAGTTTAAGTGTCTTCTTTCCTTTTATCTACTTCGATTTATAAAGGGGCAAACCATAATATAGGAAAATACACCCTATTTTGAATGTGGCATCTTCATTTTAAAAGCTGGCCCAATTAATTAAAAATACTTGTAATGGAAAGTCTCGTTTCCTGAGCAGTCCATATTGAGATAAATGGGAAAAGACATCTATAGCCAGCATTTTCATAGTCTTCACTGAGACTAATGTCAACAAAAAATTTAATATGGCAATCTTGTATTTTAAGCTCACGCTTTTGGGGATACATTCTCAGGTCTTCTTTAATGTGGGAACTGCAAAATATAACTGCCATTACATGGTAATGGGAGTTAAAGAATAGAGTCCTCATGTAAAGGTTAGAACATACTTTTCTATTAGTCCTTCAAGGACAGACTTTCAAAATGTTTGATTCTAATAATCCCATGCTTTGAGTAGACTGATTACTCTTCAGTTTGTAAATGTAAGTGGGCTATGTGAAATTTCTTAACTGATCAAGATTTTCGATGTTCAGTTATGGATGAAAACTATCTCAACTTAACTTTACCCCCATTATGGTATGCAGGGTGTGTAGACAAAAGCTTTTTATTAGCTAACTATATGAAAGGATAAACACTGTAATAATTCATGTGATTCAAAATGGGCAAAAGCAAAAGACTAGCTTCCCCTCAAGAAGAAAAATTTCAGACCTATGAAAAGGACAACAATACTAATAAAAAAAATTGTATTTACTTAGAAGCATTCAGAATGTCAACAAAACAGCTGCAACTTTTTTTTTTTTTTTTTGCAATTACAGAGTGGTATTCAGTTAACAGAACAACAATTATTTCGTATAAGCTGCATCAGAGACAACTGAAGATGAAAAAACTACCATCCCCATATATAACTAATTTGTGCTGTGCACCAACAAGAACCTGCTTTAAATTTCCATGCCAATTTACAACCCCCATACTGTACCAGGCAAGGTTAGTGGCTATTGAAAATACCACCAGGACAGGGCTATCTAAAGACACATTCGGTAGTGTGTTAACTATACAAAAAAAGACACTGTACAGTTTAAAAACAAATCTTACACAGCCTTACATTTCAATTTTTTTCTTTAAAAGGAGTGAGTTGTGTACAGGGGGGTTAAATGCTTTATAGACAAGAAAAAAAAACTGCGCTAGAACCAACTTATTCATCATCATCATCTTCTTCTTCATCTTCATCTTCTTCATCTTCCTCCTCCTCCTCATCCTCTTCATCTTCCTCATCTTCCTCCTCTTCCTTCTTTTTCTTGCTTTTTTCAGCCTTGACAACTCCCTTTTTTGCTGCATCAGGCTTTCCTTTAGCTCGATATGCAGCAATATCCTTCCAAAGCAAAGGGAGGACAAAACAGTAGGGAAGAAAAAAACATTAAGGGAAGAAATAGAACATGGCAGAAGTTTATGAAAGAAATCAAGATTCTAGTTATACCAAAATATCATGTATCTGTAGATCCACTGCAACTCCAGAAATAAGTAGAACTTCAATAAATGAACATAAAAATACAAGATCATTATAACAATCTATAACTCATGAAATGGCATAGTCTAGTATTTGCAAAGTTATGCCTCATTGAGGTGCAATTATGTACCGCATCCTAACTCTATTAAAACCAGAATGTAGAGACTTTGATTAAAGGGTAGACACTGCCACCTTCTGAATGCAAAAAAGCACTCTACAGGTTTACACTGTCAGACCCTAATCCTTAGAAGAACATGTTGTCTTAGGAAAAAAAAGTTAATTTGTCAATAACCATGCAATTAGGAGGTTACGAAACATCTAGAAATAAACACTTTTCAGAATGGCTAAACAAGCTGAAAATTAAGTATTTAATATTTCAATTTACTTAACTGTAAGAGTTATAGATTTCCTTAATCTTATTAATTTATTGGACAGAGCAGCAGACTTGAAATTTAACTTAGTGATGTTGTGGTTTTTTGAATATCTAAAGGAAAGGAACCTAAATGTTTCAGGATATGATTAAAAAAAACATAGCCTATATTACTTTGTCTAGCTTATTTCTGTACTGTATGCCAAGCCATTTAAAAATAACTCATTTTTGACCTGAAGTGACTATCAACATTTTCATCAACTTCAAGATACTGGGGAATAACAAAACCAACTTAAATGTACACAGCCTTTGTCTGAGTCTTAATTTAGTCAAAAAAACCGATTTGGTCCTCTGTATTCTCTGAAGGATGAGAAAAGACTTATATCAACAGCATACTTAATGTAGCTGTTACACTAAAAACTTACTACACCTCAAACTAAGTACAATCATACAACATCTGGCGTACTCGTCATCATTTTACCAAGCAAACCCACACTTCTTACCTTTTCGTATTTTTCCTTCAGCTTCGCAGCCTTCTTTTCATAAGGCTGCTTGTCATCTGCAGCAGTGTTATTCCACATCTCTCCCAGTTTCTTCGCAACATCACCAATGGACAGGCCAGGATGTTCTCCTTTGATTTTTGGGCGATACTCAGAGCAGAACAGGAAGAAGGCCGAACTAAAAAAAAAAAAGAAAAAAGAAATTAAATTTAGGATTTTAAGTTAACAGACCACAAAAATAAATAGTATCAAGTGTACACTGCATTGCTATTTAAAGCTGCCTGTGAATTTCTGTGATGCACTGAACAGGGTGCAAATACTATAATATGCTAATATCCTTCACAACCAAAGCTTAATTTACAACTGTTTAATTTATACTAACTAGAGCCTCAGATGAACATTCTACAATTACACTATTTCAGAGAGAGAGTATTTTTCAAGAAATAAAAGGACCAAAGGAAATACACTGGGCAAAGGAGACCAAGTGTCTAATTCAATTGCTCTGGTAACACTCCCACCCGACAGAAATTTTATAGTATTTAAATATAACCAGTATGAACACGTATTAGCTAAGAAACTTTGTACACTTACACTCTAAACTGACAAAGTAGCTTGCTAAATTTCTCTCAGATTCTACTGTAAACCGTGTCTGGGAAGTAAAAACAGGCAAGATACTCACGGAGGCCTCTTGGGTGCATTGGGATCCTTGAACTTCTTTTTTGTCTCCCCTTTGGGAGGGATATAGGTTTTCATTTCTCTTTCGTAACGGGCCTTGTCCGCCTTTGCCATATCTTCAAATTTTCCTTTCTCTTTAGCAGACATGGTCTACAAAATAATTATTTGTAAGTTTAAGTTGTAAAATTTAAGTAAATTATTCTCAAAACCAATGTCTTTTGCTATGTAATAGCGTGACACTATGAGAGCGCCAACTAGACTTTTGCATCCTCAATTGGAAATTGTCTAATTACCTTGTTAGCATGTTTTAAGCCCTCTTACCTTCCACCTCTCTGAGCACTTCTTAGAAAACTCTGAGAAGTTGACTGAAGCATCTGGGTGCTTCTTCTTATGCTCCTCCCGACAAGTTTGCACAAAAAATGCATATGATGACATTTTGCCTCTCGGCTTCTTAGGATCTCCTTTGCCCATGTTTAGTTATTTTTCTAAAAAAAAAAAAAATTATCTGATGTTAGCAATAAAATTATGACACATAAGAGCTTGAAGTACTTAGGAAGGGAATGAAAACCAAGGTACTGGTTATTTAACACAGTAGTGACATCAACCTCCGTGAAATCAGACAAGAATATGGCCGAGAGATTAAATTCCTTGAAGGGGCTATACCAAGTAAAAACAAAACAAAAACGGTCCTTCAGGGCGATCTTAAGAAGTCTAGACACAAAGATATACCCATACAGTATTCCCTATCTATCCGCCTGAGTCTGCTCTGAAGGAGTAACTGGTCACTTAAACGATTTTAAAATCTAGAACACCCTTTTAAACCAACCAAACCAAAGGTCAGAAAACATGCTGCCAATTCGTGGATTTGCACTACTAGGTAGGGAACAAACAAGGGCCTAAGCGAGTCGACTCTTCCTAATTATGGACCTTTAAACAAAAAATCACCGTGCACCGAAAGTTTTCAAAAACACCCTCTTTGCATAAAACTTTGCTCCGAAGAGGGAGCTGCAGCCAGCTCCGGTGCTCGGAACCCGGCTGGAGGGTGGCGGTGCCACCGCGAGGCAGCCTCGTTTCCTATCGGTTTGGCCCTGAGATGTATTTCTGTTCTGACTAAACACGTCCGGTCTGAAGTTTCTCCGAGTAAACAAGGATGAGGGACAAAAGCCACTCCTGCTCGTGGCTCGGTGGCCCCCTCCCCCAACTCGGGGAGTATTTTTTGGAGCCGTGAAAGTTGGGGTGCCTCCCGCGCGGGGCGAGCCCCCCGCCCCCAGAACTTCACCGGTGGCCGCGCGGCCGACGCGGCCCGGCTCCCAGGCCCGAGGCCGCCACGTGCACCCGGCAGGCCCCGCAGGCCCGCGCCGCCGCCGCCCCCATTTTGTCAGGCTCCGCGCAGGGAGAAGCCCCGCTCGAAATGGGGGCTGGCTCCGCCCGCGGCCGCCGGGGCCGGCGCGCACGGAATGGCCGCTGCGCGTCTTCCCCGCCTGCGCCGCCGCCGCCGCCGCCGCGAGGGCGAGCGCGAGCGAGAATATGGCTCCTTCCCTTTGTGTGTGTGTGTGTGTGTGTGTGTGTGAGTGTGTGTGAGTGTGAGTGCGAGGGTGCGGGCGCGGCGGCGGCGGCGGGCGGGGTGCGCGCCGCGCTCTGGCGCACACACTCGGCCATTACGGCCGGGGGAGGGGGGGGGGGCGCGCGGCCGGGCCCTCCCCTCCGCGCCGCTCCCCTCCCCCCGCCGCGGTGGGGGCCGCCCGAGGGCCCACCCGCCCGCCACTCCCCGTCTCCCTCCGCGCGGGCCGCGCGCCCCGCCGCCCCCGCACGGGGAACGCGGGGCTGTGAAAAGAGAGAGGAAAAAAAAAGTTGCCTCGGAACTGCTGCGCCCAGCTCCCCCGCCCGCCCGCCTTGTTTTCTCTCCAGCCAGCAGCGCCGGGCCCGAGTCAGCCATGTTCCAGCGAGCGCAGCGGCGCCGCTCCCCCCGCCGCCCGGCCGCCGCCGCCGCCGCGCCCGGGCCGAGGCCGGCCGGGCCCGCACTGCCGCCCCCGGGCCCCCGCGCCGCCCTCGCCCGCCGCGGCGCCCCGCCCGCCCCGCCGCCCGCCCGACCGGCCGCGCTCCCCGCTGGCGCCTGGCTCGCTGCGGCGACGGCCAATGCAGCCCGGGGAAGCGCCGCCGCTGCCCTCCCGCCGCCGAGCCGCGCCGGCCCCGCCGCCCCGGCCGCGCTCCGCGCACGCCGCCCGCCCGAACGCCCGGCCCGAGGGCCCAAAACACGTTCAAAAATTTTTTAATTAAAAAAAAATTTTTTTTTTTTTTTTTTTTTTTTTTGCGCCAGTCAGCGCGGACGCCGCCGGGGGTGGAAACTCGCGGGGCGCGGGGCTCCCGGCGCCTCAGGCTGCCTGAGGGCCGGGGCTCCGGCGCGGGGCAGCGTTCCCGGCGCCCGGGCAGAGGCTCGCTCCGTGCGCAGTTCCCCCCACGGTCCCCCCTCATTTGCCTTTGTGTGGATCCTGACCCGCCGGCTCCCGGCCGCGGGGATCCGGCCGTCGCGCGGGCTGGGGAGCTGCCGGAGGCGCTCTCCCCGCCGCGGCGCTGCCCCAGACTCACCCTCAGCGAGGCACAGAGTCGCCCAGTGCCCGTCCGGCTCTCACTTGCCCCGGCGCTGTCTCTATGGAGCTCAATGTACTGCAATGGCTGTGAGAGCGGGAGCCAGACGCAGCCTCCTCACTCTCTCCGCTCTGTAACATTACTCTCCAGCCAGCGCGGCTCCTATTGGCTACCGCCAACTCACGGGGCTCGCTCATTGGCCCGATACCTCCCATTGTCCTGACCAGAGCCCGTTTGCTATTGGCTGTCTCCGGGGACACGTCATCAAGGATTGAAACAGCGCGCAAATCTGAATGTGTGTGTATGCCGGGCAAAGAGGCTGAGGCGGGAGAGGCAGAGGCAGAGGCAGCAGCTGCTACGGGAAAGCAGAGCTCTATGGTGTATGTGTGCATGTGTCTAACCCAAGCCAGCCCCACACCGGAGCGGCCGCCGGAGCGAAAAGGGCCTGACTTTTCCACAAGTGTCTCCAACTCCTCAGGCAAAAGAGACACCCACAGGTCTCCCCCCCCCTCTTGCCCCACATTCACGCCCAAAGCCGTTGAGATAAGAGGCCCCAGGCTTTTAATGGCCCTTAAAAAGTGAGGGGGACACTATGGGGTCATGTCCCCTGAAAACGGGGGTCTCTGCTGGTGCCGAGGGGCGGAAGCCGCCGAGCCTCTAGCCCCTCAAAGGTCTCTGATTGCGTTACACTTGAGGTCTCTGGAAAGGCAGGGCTTCTGTAAGAAAGTGACATGATCCAACCAGCCGGGTTTAAAATGCCCCTTTTCTGGGCTCATAAGCCGTCACGTCAGGCTCGCTGAGCAGCTGAAATCTTGAGTCACTGAGCAGGCATTCAGTTTCACCCTTTTTCTTGGTTTGATCGAGTTTCACAGCATGTCTAGAACTTTTTATTTAAATACAAAGCACTGTCTTAACTTCCTGGAAATCAAATAATTATTCCATGTAATTAAAGAACAGCCACTTCGTTTTGATATGGGGTACTCTAGCAGGAAATGTTTGTGAGGCCCTGGTAGAATTAGCAAATTCATTAGAGACCACATTCTAAACTGTTTGGCTGTTTTATTTGGCTTGGTGTGGATTACTGTTATAATCAAACGAATCCTTGTGATGCTATCTTTCCCTCCCATCACACCACTTAGTGCATCCATGTAACCGCTCTAGGATTACTGGAGTTGTAGGTATACGGTTACCCGAAGGATTAGATGCAGGCAGAGAGTGCATGTGCCCAAATCCACAGGCTATGGTTTCTCTAACTCACCAAGCTGACTGGTATTAATAGACATACTTACGTCTGTAGAGAAAATGTGCGGGCTGTAGTGCCCAGTTCTGAAGACTCTACAGTTATATCAGTCCTTTATGAAACTACTATCTATTCCTTTTAGCCTGAGCAGACCACGCCCCTATTCGGTTATAACAGACTTCCCTTTTTTTCACTCTCTAATGGTATTTTGTGCACTTCTAAATCCAACAGCCAATTCCTCCAAATGTAACAGATCAAAGTTGGAATAAATCACCTACGTCGTGTTAATTTGATTTTCTGTATTGCTTATAAGCATCCCTAACCTAATTTATTTCCTCAAATGTATTAAACTACTTAAGAGTAAGCTTAGATAACCTTTCCTGTTTTAATGTTGATTTCTTTTTTAAAAGAAAATATACTATTGGTCTCAGGGATTATAGTCTCAGTGAATGGACAATATATCACACACGCACATGAAAAAGACTATAATATTAAAGAGGATATAAATTGGTATACTGCACATGCAGTGTTTAAAGAGAATATATCTAAAGTTAACTTTTATGTTATTTTCACACATATTTACTATCCTCTGCTTCCCTCTACTAATCACTCAAATTTTATATTTCATTTAAATCTAGATATGTATTTCAATACTGTCTTATCATCTCAATGTCTCATATTACAAAATATTCATGAGAATGATTAAGATACTTTCAATGGCATCCATGATATTAAAATTTGATGATTAGTTGAATATGGCACTATCAGTATTTTCCAGGATCAGTGTTGGTTTTGTACTGGCACGGCCATCCACTTGACTGGTTGTCTATACCAGCTTGCTCCTGCCAGGGTGCATTTATGGCCACAGGACATCTTGAGAGCAGTGGACCCACACAAGGTTTCTATTTTGACAGGATGATATGGTGAGTAATAGGCACTGGAATTAAATAGACTTGGGTGCAAATCCCAGCTCTGCTACTTACTAGCTGTATGATCTTGGGCAAGTTTTTAAACCTCCATGCTTCAATTCTCTCAGCTATAAAGTGGAGGGGACCATGGGGTTGTAAAGATTAAACTTTTTTTTCAGGTTTAAAATTATATAGACCCCCTCAATCCCACAATTTAGAAAACCTCCAGTGCAGTTAACCTTGAGTTTTTCTTCATATTTTGATCGTATATGAAGGCAGTGATTGCAAATCTAGTGAAATTTGGTTTTTTGTTGTTGTTGTTGTTTGAGACAGAGTTTCGCTCTTGTTGCCCAGGCTGGAGTGCAATTGCACGATCTCGGCTCACTGCAACCTCCGCCTCCCAGTTCAATCGATTCTCCTGCCTCATCCTCCCGAGTAGCTGGGAATACAGGCACGCGCCAACACGCCTAATTTTTTATTTTTAGTAGAGATGGGGTTTCACCATGTTGGTCAGGCTGGTGGTCAGGCTTGAACTCCTGACCTCAGGTAACCGCCCGCCTCGGCCTCCCAAAGTGCTGGGATTACGGGCGTGAGCCACTGCACCTGGCCTTGCTTTGTTTTTTTAAAATCCTAACCTCAAACAATGTTAATCTTCCCCTAGTCTGGTGATGGTACCTTTATTTATTCCCAAGTTTAACAGAGGCTGTGTCAGAGAGGAGAGTTTAAAAACCATCACTTGCAGGCACTTCATTTCTTATACTTGATTTTCTGTGATATAGGCAGGGAAGGACATAAAAAAGAAAGAAATTTTAAAATAAAACCTACATCTTCTAGCTCTAACCCCACAACCTTGATGTTCACTTATTAGACCCTTTTCTTCTTCCACATGAATCCTTAGTCACAAGTTGACATATTTTACTTTACAGTTATTGGGTTTTTATTGTTATTGCTCTTGTTTTTTTCAGACAGGGTCTTGCTCTGTTGCCCAGGTTGGAGTGCAGTGGCAAGATCTGAGCTCACTGCAACCTCTACCTCCCAGGTTCAAGCAATTCTCATGCCTCAGCCTCCCGAGTAGTTGGGACTACAGGCATGCACCACCAGGCCCGGGTAATTTTGTATTTTTGATAGAGACAGGGTTTCACCATGTTGGCCAGGCTGGTCTTGAACTCCTGACTTCAAGTGATCTGTCCGCCTCGGCCTCCCAAAGTGCTGGAATTACAGGTGTGAGCCACAGTATCTGGCCAAGCTATTGGGTGTTTTATTCCAAATTACAAAGTCATCCAGTTGAAAAGCCCTGAACACCCTCTCCCATGCTCAGTTTAACCAACTGAATTACAGATTGTCATTAATATACTTTATGCCCTTCCTCCATCCCCTCTAGGATAGGGGTAGTACCTCTTTTCTGTAATCCTGTAATATTCTGTAGATTAATTTCTGCAATCACAACTGTGGTTCTCCAATTGAATCTGCTTGTCCCACTGCACTGTACACCTTAAAGGCAAGGACTCTATTTTTTTTTTTTCTGAGACAGGGTATTGCTTACAGCAGCCTTGACTTTCTGGGGCTGAAGCCATCCTCCCACCTCAGCCTCCTGGGAAGCTGGGACTACAGGTGAGCGGCACCATGCCTGGCTTATTTATTTATTTATTTATTTATTTATTTATCAAGACGGAGTCTCCCTCTCTCACCAGGCTGGAGTGCAGTGGCATGATCTTGGCTCACTGCAACCTCCGCCTCCTGGGTTCAAGTGATTCCCCTGCCTCAGCCTCCCGAACAGCTGTGACTACAGGTGTGCGCCACCACACCCAGCTAATTTTTGTGTTTTTAGTGGAGATGGGGTTTGACCATGTTGGCCAGGATGGTGTTGATCTCTTGACCTTGTGATCCGCCCACTTCGGCCTCCCAATGTGCTGGGATTACAGGCATGAGCCACCGTGCCCAGCCCCGGCTAATTTATTTTTATTTTTATTTTTTGTAGAGACAAGGTCTCTCCATGTTGCCCAGGCTGGTCTCAAACTCGTGGGTTCAAGTGATCTTCCCACCTTGGCCTCCCAAAATGCTGGGGTGACAGGCATGAACCACCGTGCCCGGTCCTGGCTATTTTTTTTTTTGTAGACACAGGGTCTCTCCATGTTACTCAGGCTGGTCTCAAAGTCCTTGGCCTCCTGAAATGTTGGGAATACAGGTGTGAGAAACAGAGCCCAGTCCCTATCTTTGAGTCCCAAGCACCTAGCAGAGTACTTGGTATACAGCAGGCACTAAATAAAGCCCATTGCATAAATGAATTAATAGCTGAAGGAGTACATATTGCAAATTATTGTTTTAACCTTCCTCTTCTATCTTTAGATCTAAAAGCATTTAGGTCTTTCTAAATCAAAAGGCAGGAAAATAGAATAAGTGAATGTTAGGATACTAAGATTGAGGATAGGTGCCAATTACATCTCACTGATGTAACTTAAAAAGGGGGAGGCACAGCTGGAGGGTGACAGGGGATCTCAAATGTAGAGAAACTCATATAGTCTAAGCATTTACCAGTTCCCAATTAGGCCAAGATTATTAGATAGATACAGGGAACTATGGCAAGCCAAATTAGACTATCACAGAAAACTGCAAGATTGTCTGCCCAAAGATTGCTACCAATGGGCTGTTTATTGTTTTGTTTTGTTTTATTTTTATTTTGTTTTATTTTATTTTTGAGACGGAGTCTCACTCAGTCGTCCACGTTGGACGGTAGTGGCGCGATCTCGGCTCACTGTAACCTCTGCCTCCTGGGTTCAAGCGATTCTCCTGCCTCAGCCTCCCAAGTAGCTAGGATCACAGGCGCGTGCCACCATGCCCAGCTAATTTTTGTATTTTTAGTACAGACAGAGTTTCACCATGTTGGCAGGCCGGTCTTGAACTCTTGACCTTAGGTGATCCACCCACCCCGGCCTCCCTAAGTGCTGAGATTACAGGTGTGAGCCACCGTGCCTGGACTTATATATATATATTTATTTTTAATTAATTAATTAATTTTTTGAGACAGAGGTTTGCTCTATCGCCCAGGCTGGAGTGCAGTGGTGTGGTCTCAGCTCACTGCAACCTCCACCTCCTGGGTTCAAGCAATTCTTCTGCCTCAGCCTCCCGAGTAGCTGGGACTATAGGCACGCACTACGGTTTTTTGTATTTTTAATAGAGATGGGGTTTCACTATACTGGCCAGGCTGGTCTTGAATTCCCAACCTCGTGATCCACCTGCCTTGGCCTCCCGAAGTGCTGGGATTAAAGGTGTGAGCCACCATGCCCGGACATATTTATTTATTTATTTATTTTGAGACAGAGGCTCGCTCTATCATCCAGGCTGGAGTACAGTGGTGCGTCTCAGCTCACTGCAACCTTGGCCTCCCGGGTTCAAGCAATTCTTCTGCCTCAGTCTCCCGAGTAGCTGGGACTACAGGCATGCTCCATGGCTAATTTTTGTATTTTTAGTAGAGATGGGGTTTCACTATATTGGCCAGGCTGGTCTTGAACTCCTGACCTCATGATCCGCCTGCCTTGGCCTCCCAAAGTGCTGGGATTACAGGTGTGAACCAGCATGCCTGGTTTATTTGATTTTATTTTTAATTTTATGTTTGTCTCCCATGTTCAACCAAACCAATGGGTTTTTTTGTTTGTTTGTTTGTTTTTGTTTCTGAGACAGAGTTTCACTCTTGTTGCCCAGGATGGAGTGCAGTGGCATGATCTCGGCTCACTGCAACCTCCAACTCCTGGGTTCAAGTGATTCTCCTGACTCAGCCTCCCAAGTAGCAGGGATTATAGGCATGGACCACCACGCCTGGCTAATTTTATTTTTATTTTTATTTTTAGTAGAGACAGGGTTTCACCATGTTAGCCAGGCTGATCTTGAACTCCTAACATCAGGTGATCCACCTGCCTTGGCCTCCCAAAATGCTTGGATTACAAGAGTGAGCCACCATGCCTGGTCTTTTTTTTTTTTTTTTCTGAGATGGAGTTTTGCTCTTGTTGCCCAGGCTGGAGCTCTTGTTGCAATGGCCCAGTCTTGGCTCACTGCAACCTCTGCCTCCTGGGTTCAAGCGATTCTCCTGCCTCAACCTCCGGAGTAGCTGGAATTACAGGTGCGCACCACCACACCTGGCTGATTTTTTGTATTTTTAGTAGAGATGGGTTTTCACCATGGCCAGGCTGGTCTTGAACTCCTGACCTCAGGGGATCTGCCCGCCTTGGCCTCCCGGAGCGCTGGGATTACAGATGTGAGCCACCGCGACTGGCCACCAATTGGCTTCTAAAACTTAAAAGGTGATCGGGTTTGGTGGCTTATGCCTGTTATCCCACTACTTTGGGAGGTGGAAGCGGGTGGATCACTTGAGGCCAGGAGTTCAAGGCCAGCCTGACCAACAGGGCGAAACCCTGTCTCTACTAAAAAGGCCAGAATGAGTCTGGGTGTGGTGGCGCATACCTGTAGTCCCAGCTACCTGGGAGACTGAGGCACGAGAATCACTTGAACCCAGGAGGCAGAAGTTTCAGTGAGCAGAGACTACGCCAAAGTGCCACAGAGCGAGACTCTGTGTCAAAACAAACATACAAATAAAAAACTCTGATGTAAAAAAATGCAACATGCAAGGCCAGGCACCGTGGCTCACACTTGTTGTAATCCCAGCACTTTGGGAGGCCAAGGCAGGCGGATCACTTAAGGTCAGGGGTTAGAGACCAGCCTGGCCAACATGTCGAAACCGCGTCTCTATTAAAAATACAAAAATTAGCCAGGCATGGTGGTGCACACCTGTAGTCCCAGCTACTCCGGAGGCTGAGGCATGAGAATCACTTGAACCTGGGAGACGGAGGTTGCAGTGAGCCGAGATGGTGCCACTGCCCTCCAGCCTGGGCTACAGAGCAAGACTCTGTAAACAAAATAAAACAAAACAATACAGAAAACAACAACAACAAAAATGCAGACTGGGAGCCGTAAGTTTTTCATTGGCTGAAGAATATTGACTTCTCCCAGTGCAATGAGTCCTAAAGTCAAGCTATGATTTCTCCTGTCTGCTTTGCAAAACGGGCCAGTTTCGGAAAAGGAGAGGAAACACTAACCCAAAATGTCTGATGAGGTCAACCATACTAAGGATCACATATACTGAAAACTTTTTTTTTTTTTTTTTTTAGGGCGGTGAAAATAAAGGAACGAGGCATTCAGGAAAAGAAGAGAGCACAGGTTTGTGAACTCCAGACTAGAAGCAAGCATACTGATATCCAATCCCCTCAATTCACTATGCATGGATGTCTCATAGTCACCAAGGTCTGTGCTCAGTTTCCTCAACATTGCCTTAGGGCTCTCGCTACCTTAATCTAACTTGAAAGGATGTTTCATGACTAAATGGATAGGCAAGAAGAAAGACCAGAGGTGAAAGACAGGGAGGTGGTGCTATATGTATTTATGTATGGAGAAGGAGAACCTCTTCCCCCCTGTTTAAGTACCTCCTGCCTCAGCCTGAGTTTTCTGGGGGGAATCAGCAGCTACACTGTGGGCAGCATTGATGGCTGTGGCACAGAAAATTGTACTAAAGCTAATTTATATCAATAATGTCTCTAGAATTGGATTATTTTACTGGTTAGGAAGGGGAAAATATCAGACCTTTCCTTAAGAGGCCTATCTTCTGGTTAGTCAAAGAATGGTACACATGATGAGTGGAAAACGTAATAGTAAAAGTTCTTACAGAAAGTTGATCTAAGTTCAGAAAAGATCCCTATATTAGGTCTTGATCTCAATAATCAAACACCGAATTCAGCTGCCCTATTAAAACTGCCTTACACCTTCAGAATAAATGCTTATCACACACCCACGCAGATGGCTATAATCAAGGAGACAGACAGCAGCAAGCATGGGTGAGCATGTGGAGAAAGAAACTGGAACCCTTATGCACGCTCGTGGGAATGTAAAACGTGCAGGTGTTTTGGAAAACAAGCTGTCAGTTCCTCAAAAGGTTAAACATAGATAGATACCAGTTGACCCAGCAATTCCACTCCAAGGTATATACCCAAGAGAAACAAAAACATGTCCACACACACTTGTACATGAATCTTCATAGCAGCATTATTTATAACAGTCAAAAAGTGGAAACAACCCAAATGGCCATCAGCAGATGAGTGGATAATCGAATGTGGTATAGCCATATACATACATATATATTTGACATTATGCTAAGTGAAAGAGCCAGACATAAGAAGGCCACATATTGTATGATTCCATTTATATAAACTATCCAGAACAGTAAATATTATAGACAGGAAAGTAGATTAGTGGCTGCCAGGGTTTGGGGAAAAAGAGAGTGCCTGCTAATGGGTATGGAGGTTCTTTTAGGGGTACAAAAATGTTGCAGATTAGATTATAGTAATGGCAGCATGACCTGGTGAATATGCCCAAAACCATTGAATTATACACTGTAAGTGGGTAAATTGCATGGTGTGTGAATCATACTTTGATAAAGCTATTTTTTTAAAAAGCAATAAATGTTTTATGAGTGGTTTTGGTTGACTAAGGAAAGACAGGAACAATGGAACACTCCCACCTTGCCGACTTGCCCGTTTCTTTCTTGCTGTTTGTAGTGTTTAACACCTTGTGAAGAAGATGGTCCTCTTCGTTAGGTAGAATTTTAATCTGTTATTGGAGTTACATATTCTGTGCTTAAAGTGTATTTTTGCTGCAAAATATTATAGTTATTTTAAACAAGCACTTTTATAGGGATACCATGGGAGGCTTTTCTGGAGAGCAGGGGGTGACCGTAATAAGTATGCCCAGCCATGAAGGGTTAGGACTGACAGCGTAAACTGGCCTCTCTCTGGCCTTATCTTCTGACCCACAGACGTGTTTTTGGTCAAAGCGGTGTTTTAAAAAGGTGGACACTGGGCAGATGCGGTGGCTCACAATTGTAATCTCAGCACTTTGGGAGGCTGAGGCAGAAGAGGAGTTCGAGGATACAGTAAGCAGTGATTGAACCACTGCACTCAAGTCTGGGCGACAGAGCGAGACCTTCTCTCTCTCTCTTTTTTTTTTTGAGACAGGGTCTCGCCTAGACTGGAGTGCAGTGGTGTGACCTCAGCTCACTGCAGTCTCCTCCCACCTCTCCCCTCCCCTCACCCCACCCCAAGTAGTTGGGACTACAGGCGCGCACCACCATGCCTGGTTAATTATGTTTTTGTATTTTTTGTAGAGATGGGGGTCTCTCCATGTTGCCCAGGCTGGTCTTGAACTCCTGGGCTCAAGTGATCCGCCTGTCTCGGCCTCCCAAAGTGCTGGGATTACAAGTGTGAGCCAATGTGCCCAGTTTGAGAACGTCTCTAAAAAAAAAAAAAATTCCCCGGGTGTGGTGGTGGTGCTCACCTATAGTTCCACCTACTCACTCAAAAGGCTGAGATAGGAGGATTGTTTGAGCCCGGGAGTTTGAGGCTGCAGTGAGCTATGATCCTGCCATCACACTCCATCCAGCCCGGGCGACAGAGAGAGACCCTGTCTCTAAACAAACAAACAAAACCCAGAAAACAGTAGAAATCTTCACAATAAAAAATCCAGATATTTGGCTTCTTTTCAAAAATGAGAGATCTGATAAGGTTGGGTTCACATTTCCACATGAGGAGGATGGGTGGAATGAAAAGTGGCTGCCTCCCTCAAAGGGGTCAGGATTCTCAACCAGAGTCCCTGCCATTCCCTAAGTGGTTAGCCTGACTTTTCACCCAATCACATCACCTCCCTGGCCCCTGTAGACACTTGAGTTTGCAACTCCTGAGTTGGTGGCCTTAGCATTTCATATAACTGTAAACTGTAATTCTGAAATTTTCTTGATCAGAGATTCTTTTTATAGGAAACACTTATTGTCATCATACAAACCATAAAGTGGGAAACTGAGAAACAGAACTGTTGCGATATCGCAGATGGCATGTACTTTTTTTTTTTTTTTTTTTTTGAGATGCAGGTAGCATGTACTCTCTTTTTCTCTCTCTGTTTTGAGATGCAGGTAGCATGTACTCTCTCTCAATTTTTTTTTTTTTTTTTTTTGAGACGGAGTCTTACTCTTTCGCCCAGGCTGGAGTGCAGCCTAATTGCAACCTCAGCCTCCCAGGCTGAAGCTCAGCCTCCCGAATAGCTGGGATTACAGGCGTGAGTCACCACACTCAGCTAATTTTTTGTATATTTTAGTAGAGATGGGGTTTCACCATGTTGGCCACTCTGGTCTCAAACTCCTGACCTCAAGTGTTCTGCCCACCTCAACCTCCCAGAGTGCTGGGATTACAGACCTGAGCCATCGTGCCCAGCCATCTTGTACTCTTGAGATGAGGAAGAGGGTGGCTGTGCTGCCAAGAGAGGATACCTTATGACCCAGACAAAAGACTAGACAACAAGCTTTATTTAGCATGTGTCTCCCATGTGCTAAGCACTATACATAGATTATTTTGTTTATGGCTGGTGTGATGGCTCCTGCTTGTAATCCCAGCATTTTGGGAGGCGGAGGTGGGTGGATCACTTGAGCCCAGGAGTTCAAGACCCGCCTGGCCAACATGGCAAAACTCTAGCTCTACTAAAAATACAAAAATATTAGCTGAGTGTGGTGGGACGTGCCTGTGATCCCACATACTAGGGAGGCTAAGGCACAAGAATCACTTGAACCCAGGAGGCGAAGGTTAGAGAGAGCCAAGATCATACCACTGTGCTCCAGCCTGGGCAAAAGAGCAAGACTGTCTCAAAAAAAAAAAAAAAATTTGGCCGGGCGCGGTGGCTCACGCCTGTAATCCCAGCACTTTGGGAGGCTGAGGCGGGCGGATCACAAGGTCAGGAGATCGAGACCACGGTGAAACCCCGTCTCTACTAAAAATACAAAAAATTAGCCGGGCGTGGTTGTGGGCGCCTGTAGTCCCAGCTACTCGGGAGGCTGAGGCAGGAGAATGGCGTGAACCCGGGAGGCGGAGCTTGCAGTGAGCCGAGATCGCGCCACTGCACTCCAGCCTGGGCGACAGAGCAAGACTCCATCTCAAAAAAAAAAAAAAAAAAAAAAAAAAAATTTGTTTAATCCTAACAGTAATCCTATGAGGCCAGGATGCTTATCAGTCTTTTACAGACAACACTAAGGGAGGCTCAGAGAGATTCATTGAATTGTCCAAGGTCACACAGCTAGTTAGCAACAATATTGACCCAGTTCTGAGTCCAAAGCTTTGTGTTTTCTCCACTAAAGCCATATGATCTTGCAGTTATTAGCCTAGCTAATAAAATAAAAACGGTATCACATTTCCCCACCTAAATATGCATCATCGCCCCGTGGGAATACTGACATGTGTTTGAAATGCACAGTTCACATTCTTGGCTTTCAAGGTCTTTAAAGTTTGCATATATAAAATATGAAAAAAGTTTCATGAAACAATACCTACCATTATTGTGATGGACTCCGATTTTTTTTTCTTCACATCTTTAAATTTACTTCCCAACCCATCCATAGGCCCTGCGGTTTGTGAAACATGGAATTAGAGCAACGGTAAAGAAGTTCCATTTCCCATCCAGGGGAACATCAGGCCTAACTGACAAGTGCAGGTGCTGAGGCTGATTGAATAGGACAGAGAGGAGCAGCCAGGGGAGATGCCGAGCACCCAGGGCCTGCAGCCAAGCTCCCCAGCAGACCAAATGAGGCTTGTGCCAAC